>NC_079322.1:15636058-16967933 GCF_029931775.1 Euleptes europaea | reverse complement strand
TTTTAAAACTGCCCTTCTTTTTCCTGGCACTTGGCTTCCTCTGCCTGTGTGTGGCTCTGCTTCCTGCGGCAGCTATTTTGCGGTTGTGCTCGCCACCCTACACCACCACCACAATGTCAAAATTGCAAAGGTGTCCAAAATGTTGGGGACCCCTTCAATAATGAAAGAGAAATCCATCCATTCAGAGTGGGAGAGGACCACCCTTAATGGTTGAAGATAGGCAGAGCAGTCAACACCTCAGAGTAGTGAGCACAAAGGACTCATGAAAATTGATGCGGGAATAAATATTATTGGTGTCTAAGGTGCCACTATGCCTTTGCTTAATTTTGCTTCCGTTTCAATGTGCACCTTTTAATTATGCTTTCAGCCCTTTGAAACTAGAGTCGAGTTGTGTCAGAACAGAATAAAACCCTACTAGTGTTGACAATTTGTAACTTATCTACAGGGAACTAAATCTGCAGTTAACTTTAAATACAGCCATAGCAGTTCTCCCTAAAAGTGTTAACCATTGATTTAACTTCTAGCCCACTCTGATGTCTACAGTATTTAACTTTTGTCTGAGGAGTGCAACTCGTTTCCCTTTTCCATATGGTTTTTTGGTATCAATTAATCAGTATTGTACATATAATAAATGGTATATGTTGCACTCATAAATATATAAATAGCGCAGGCAATCACGACAAAAAATCAAGAGCAAAAAAGCAGAGAATGCTATTTTATTTCTTGTTTATTTTTTTAAAATAAAGTGAGACCAACATGAATGATATAGCGGCTGGAGTATAAGAGTATCAGATTATCATAGGAGGGACCCAAGTTAATGTATCTTATTTATACTTATTTTTTATTTATATCCTGCTAGGGTTGCCAACCTTGAGGTACTAGCTGGAGATCTCCTGCTATTACAACCGATCCCAGCCGATAGAGATCAGTTCACCTGGAGAAAGTGTCTGCTTTGGCAATTGGACTCTGTGGTATTGAAGTCCCTCCCCTCCCCAAACCCTCCATGCTCCACAGGATCCAGCCCAAAAACCTCTCGCCGGTGGCAAAGAGGGACCTGGTACCCCTGTATCCTGCTGATCAGCGACCAAAAGTGGCTTTTCACATTGTTCCCTTCTCCTCCACTTAATCCTCAAAACAACAACCTTGTGAGAGTAGGAGAGGCTGCGAGATTGTGAAAGCCCCACGGTCACCTGACAGGCTTCCATGCTGGAGTGAGGGATTCAGACTCAGTCATCCCTGGTCCAAGTTTAATGCTGTAGCCACTACACCACACCATCCCCCCATTGGGTCATCTGGGCCACATACACTTTCTCAGCCTAACTTACCTCACAGGGTTGTTATGCCACCTCAAGTTCCTCGGAGGAAGGTGGCAATAAAAAAGAACTAGATGAGTGATCTTCAACATGGTAATGCCCATGGGTTTCCTGGTGCCCACTTGCTTCCTCAACCAAAATTTCTTCCCCAAAGCAATGAGCCAATTCTTCCTTAATGGGTGTAAAGAGATGCTTCAGAAGACCCCAGGAACCATCTTTTTTGTGTTTTCAGGGAGTACCCCTTTGGGGAACCACCTTTTCCTTAGCACAACTTTGAAACATCCTGTGAAGGAAACCCCACAACTTCCCTAGACAACCTATTCTATTAGTGGTTCCCCCACATAGGTCTGATACTCTGCCTTCCTCCCCACATTAATATACCTTATAGCAACTTAACTGATTGTCCTTCAAAAACCCAACCACAATGTTTACACATGTGGTAAATTCTACGAGTCTTGTCAGATATAGAAATAGACACCTAGAAACTTTTCTGGTACATTTGATGAGATCCATTTCTCAAGATGCGTTACCTGGTGTCCTGCTGAGATCTCATTCTGTGAGTTGAAGACGGTCATCTGGAAATTATCGTATATTTCCCCTTCATTGCCTGTCAATCAAACAAAGAGACACCACGTTTCCATTTTTCTGTCCATGAAGACTCTACTTCTGAAATGTTTTATCGGGGGTGGGGGGAAAACCCAGCAACTTGTAAAAGTCAAAAAATCCCACTGAAACAGTTAATTGCTATCAACGGGCAGTCTGAGCCACACACACACAAGAACCACTCCAATAATATCATTTAAAATGTGGAGATGGTTTTTGATTGTTCGGCTTTGGGTGTTTGGAATCACCTTCTATTCAATTTGGTGTTCTAAATGAACTCATATCATCGCCCATTATTGTGAAAAATGACCACCTGCCTCCCCCATATGTTGACTCCATTTTTAAATACTTCCCTTTGAAAGTCTCAAAACTCATTAAAGTGGCAGGGCATCCGGCACATGGAATATGGCACATGGAACAAAGGATTTCAGGGAACATTTATTTTCTAATTTGAAAGCATATTTTTTATTTTCTAATTTGAAAGCATATTTTTGTTGCTTTTGCAGGTTCTGCATTATTTTTTCCTCTTTGTCCTTTTAATTTTTATTGCCCCCCCCCCCCGTGACTTTCAGCTCGTACATTCTCTTGATGCCATAATAATCATCTGGCTTCTCTCCTCTCCTCTCCTCCCTCCAACCCCCTTCCACCTTTCCATTTGCTTCTTGCAAATGTTTTCGATGGATTCTGATTTTCTTTTAGCCCCGGCCAAATTTTCTCAGTCGTTCTAATTAAGGACCTTTTTAAAGGAAAATGGAAATATTTGTACACTGTATGCAGAGTGCAGACATCATAGTGTCCCAATGGAATCCTCCATATTCCTTGCATGCACCAGAAACTCTTACAATTGAGGGATGCACAAAGCTCTCTTGAGCAGTGGCATAATTGCTTATTAAAATGCCTTTGGGTTCCTTCAGAATTCTTCAGGTGTTTTGGAAGAGAACAAAACCATATAATTCAGTTTAAATTTGTGGAACTTTCCTTCATCCCTCATACCAGGTGAATTTGTGGTGACGGGCCCTAACTAGGGTTACAAACTCGGGTTTGGGAAATTCCTGGAGGTGTTGTCAAGAAATTGGTATAAGCATGCAAGCAACGTGGTGGAGGAATTCCAAAGAACTGAGATGAGCAAATGTGACGAGCATGAAACAATGTGCTAACATAATCTATCTCTTTAATACGCTTTTTTTATTTCAGAGAAAGCCCCTGGTTTTACAAGATCTCTTATCATATCCCACAATATGCCCATCAATGATAATTTCTCATTAAAATGTTTTCCCATGAGGATATATACGAGTCATGTTTTTAAAGAAAAATGACTAAGTATCCCTCGGTGCTTAAAAAACAGCCTACATTGTAGCTTGAAGGCAAACAACAATGCCTCACTTAAAGAGACATTTTGTCAAACTCAGAATGAGGGACAAACCAGGCCCATTGCAAGCATGCATGAGAATCTGAGTTTTCCCATGACTCTTGGGTATGGATGTGGCTATTACAGACTGTGAAAAGTAAGCACTTTTAAAATTATCCTGGGGGACATTTTTCAAGGTAGAGTCACCAAATTCACAGCATAGCTGCAAGGGACTCTCCTTGTATGAAGCCCAAAGATTGGTAAAGTTGGGACAGGGGGTCTGATTTTCTGGGGTCCCAAAGGAGTCAACCCCCTCCTCCATAGAGAAACATTGTAAACTTTACCATGCATTTCTATGGAGGAGGAGGAAGGCGACCCCTTCTAGACACCATAATATCAGACCTTTTGACTCAATCTTCACCAAATGTTGGGGCTCATGCAAGGAGAGTCCCTTGAAGCTACCCTGAAAATTTGGGAACTCTACCTCCAAAAATGCCTCCCTCAAAGATCATTTAAAAAATTCCCATAGGGAAAAGCCTGGGGAAAGCCAAAGCCGAAAAAAGCCTATTCGGCTGATTCACCGATCGAATATTCAGCTTTGGCTTTATTCCCAGGTTTGGGTATTTAGTAAAACCGAAACCCAAATAATGCAGAAATGGCTAATTTCGGGTTTGTTTTCAGTTCGGGCTTATCAATATGCAGAACCCTATCCGCTGCTCATGTGGAAGAGTGGGGAAACAGCCCTGGTTCTCCAGATTAGAGTCCACCGCTCTTAACCACCACACCACTACACAGTGGGACTAGATACTGAGTAAACATGCATAGGATCATGCTGTTTCACAGTTACTTTATTCTTATTATAAAATATTCTTTTTAGAAGCAACGAAGAGATTAAAACCTTTTCTACTGAAAAGTATTTTAGGGCTTCTGAATTCCTTTTCCTTAGCCCAAGGGTCTCTTACCCTGTTGAGCATCTGTGGACATTTCTGGAATTTTGAGAAAGGGTAGCAGGCAAAGGTTTGCCAACTACTGGGTGGTAAATTCCTGGAGATTTGTGGGGGGGGGGCTGTGGAGGTTGGGTTAAGGAACTGGACATCACTTGTAATTCCTGGAGAATTTTGGGGGTGCAGCCTGAGGAGGGCGGGGTTTGGAGAGGGGAGGTAATTCAATGCCACAGACTCCAATTGATAAAGTGGCCATTTTCTCCAGGGGAACTGATCTCTGTCACCTGGAGATCAGTTGTAATAGCGGGAGATCTCCAGCCACCACCTGGATGATGGCAACCCTATTTATTGCCATCTCACTGTGGACACTCTTCCCTTCTCACAGGTATACGTGATAGAAAATTCTTCATTCAGACTATGGTACTAATGTGGGTGGTTCTGTGGAAACCGAACAATAAAACCCTACATTGGATCTAATTCAATAGGATGTGGAATTGATAGTTGCTGTTAAAAATTAATGTGAGAGAACATTATCCTTTTAATATGTTTAGAGAAATGTTAAGCTCAGGTGTATTTTCTGACCTTTAAAAGCACGGTTAATTTTATTAAGCCAGTCAAGGACTAGCAGTGCCTTTCTCTTTGATTTTCCCAATGTTTTCAGATAAAGCATGAATAACATAGGGTGCGCATTAAACCACGGGATACACTCACAAGCCATCTTGCTTTTGGTACAAAAAAAAGAAACATTGTGACAATGGGAATTCATGTGGTGGTTTATTTGTTTGTTTCCAAACATTTTATGCCTCCTTTCCACCCAATCAGGGCCCACAAGGCAGAGAACATTTAAAACAAAACATATAAACAATTAAAAGACAGTCAAAAATATAAACTTCAACTAAAATCTCAAAAATCAACAAGGAGGGCCAATAACCATTATTGGGGGTATGCCAAATGAAACAAAGAAGTCTTCAACTGCTGGCGGAAGACACTAATAGAGGGAGACAGATAAACCTCCTTGGGAAAGGAGGTCCAAAGTTTTGGTGCCACAACGAAGAAGGCCCTTTCTCGGGTCACTGCCTGTGTAGCCTCAGATGGTGTAGCCAACCGAGGCAGAACTTCTGAGGATGACTGGAGTGAATGGGTGGATTCATATGGGAGAAGGTGGTCCTGAAGTTATGCTACTTTCAGGCCATACAGGGCTTTAACAGGTCAATGCCAGCACCTTGAATTGAGCCCAAAAGCACATTGGAAGCCAGTGTAGGTGGAACAAGACTACACTGATATGAATCCACCCCCCCCAGTAAACACTCTGGCCACAGCATTCAGAGCCAACTGTAGCTTATGGACAGTCTTCAACAGCAGCCCCACATAGAGCACATTGCAGTAATCTAATCTAGATGTTAACAGGGCATGCAACACAATGGCAAGATCTTTTCTGCCCGGGAATGGCTGCAGCTGGCTCACCAGCTGAAGCTGGTGAAAGGCACCTCCGGCCGTGTAGCACCTCTGGCTGCTACTTTATGCTAAGGTTACACTAAGGACTGCTATTAAGTAGGTCGCAGTTCACACAACCATTCATGTCAGCTGAAGGGGCATGAAAAATTACACTTATGTGCATGTGATACTTGATGCTTCGTTCCTCACAAGCTTAATGCTTTCCAGGATGAGACAAAAGCACACGGGTGAGGGATGTGACCAATAGCCACAATTGTCTCAATTGCATGTGAAAACAGCCTATTTTCTATGGCAGATGAGTGTCCAGAATAGCCAACGGGTTGCAGAATGCAATCCTTGGATCTGCTGGGAGAAAAGCAGTAATTGGGTGTCCATGGTCATGCTCAATTAAATCAGTTGTCAATAATATCACACAAGTGATAACATGCTGATGTCAGATCTACACGGCACATTTGGTTTTGCAGATAAGTGTTTCTAACCTATGGTGACAGTTCTAGCTGAGGAAAGAAAGGGAGATGTTGGGTACATCCCTCAAACACAGCTGTATTCAAATGTCACATGAAGTTAACAATGCTCTGGAAATGCACCTCCAGCTTGTTAACTTGTTGTGGCATCCGTCTTGTTAATATCCATTGGGATGGATGCAGTGAAAGAGACAGGAATTCAGTGCTTATGAATCAAAACTACCAAGCAGATCCATTCAATCCCTTTCACTTTGTAATTACTTATATGAGCCTGGATTGAGTCAATGTTGAAGAAGAAGTTCATTTTTACATGCTGACTTTCTCTACCTTTTAAGGAGAATCAAACTGGCTTACAATCGCCTTCCCTTCCTCTCCCCATAACAGACACTTTGTGAGGTAGGTGGGGCTGAGAGAGTTCAGAGAACTGTGACTAGCCGAAGGTCACCCAGCTAGGATTTCCAATCTCCAGGTACTAGCTGGAGATCTCCTGCTATTACAACTGATCTCCAGCCGATAGAGATCAGTTTACCTGGAGAAAATGGCCATGTTGGCAATTGGACTCTATGACATTGAAATCCCTCCCCTCCGCAAACCCTGCCCTCCTCAGGCTCCACCCCAAAAACCTCCCACCGGTGGTGAAGAGGGACCTGGCAACCCAAGCAGCGCACATTCCCTACCAGAAGAGTAACAAAAGTTCTGGCAGTGTATGAGCTTTCATGAATCACAGCTCACTTCTTCAGTGAGAAGGAGTGAGCTGTGACTCATGAAAGCTCACACCCTGCCAGAAATTCTGTTAGTCTTGAAGGTGCTACTGGACTCTTGCTCTTTTCTACTGCTACTGACAGACTAACACGGCTTCCCCTTGGGATCTACCTACCAGAAGGGGTTATGGCACTAAACCTTTACTTAAACTAAGGCAGGACTTGACAAAGATGTTCCAAATGTAGTTGACAGGCAGTACAGTGAAGATGGAAGAAAGTACTTCTTCAGATAGGTCCTGATTAACAAATGGAGTTCAATACCATAAGATGTGCTGATGTCCACCTTTAGATGGCTTTCAAAAAACAGATCAGACACATTTACAGATAACAGATCTATCACTAGACCTGTACTGTAAACTGTCCATATACCTGTGAGAGATCCCCCTCTCTGAGTTTGCTTCTCCAAATCAGTTGCTCAGACGTTGATACAGAAACAATAGATTTATTGAAGCCTTCAGGAGATGAGACAGGCACAGGTAGAAAGTTGCAAGTGAGGGGCTATACGGGTTTACAGAATATATTGACTCCAGGGCACTGGGGCACTGGGGTTCACACTTATTGTTATGGGAAGTTACAAGCTTGGCATAATACAAAACATCAGACGGATCCCAGGAAGTCTGGTGCGGCTATCACACTTCCAAGGCCGCACCGGCCTGAGGGAGTACTGGCAGGAAGAACAGCGGGGGGGAAGATACATGGGCCATCAGGCCTGGCGCCTGAGACCAGAAGGTGTGAACTGCTTTTACGAGTTCACTGATAACACCGCAGGTGATGGAAAGCAGAGACACAAAGACAGAGACCCTCACATTCTGCCCCCCTTAAGGCCCCCCTCCGAGAGGACGAGGCTTATCGGGATAAGCGAGGTGGAATTCTCGGACCAAGCGAGGAGCTGCCATGTGGGGTGCGGCCACCCATTCGTCATGAGCGGAGCCAAGGTTTTTCCAGCGAACAAAGTAAAACAGTTTCCCTTTCTTCCATTTGGAATCTAAAACCTTGGATATTTCCAAATGGGTATCCCCTCCTACTACGGTAGGAATCTCATGAGCGGGAGGGGGGTGGAACTGGGGAGCTGCTACATAAGGTTTGAGGAGGCTTATATGGAAGACTGGATGAACTCCCTTGAGAGTCTTAGGGAGACTCAGTTCCACGGTAACCTCGTTGATTACTCTGGTAATGGGGAAAGGTCCTACATAACGGTCGCTCAGTTTTTTGCAGGGGCGAAGAGAGCGGAGGTTTTTGGTGGACAGATAGACTTGCTCCCCCACCTTGAGTTCCCATCCCGGAGACCGGTGTTTGTCTGCTTGTTCCTTGTACTTGCTTTTTGCCCTTTCCAGATTTTTGAGCAACCATGGCCAGGTGGATTTAACCACCTGAATCCACTCCTGAAGATCAGGGGTAGACTGGAGCTCTGGCGAGACGGGGGCAGAACCGAAAGGGCCAAAATCCGTCCCGTATATAACTTGGAAGGGACTAAAGCCGGTAGAGGAATGAGGCGCATTGTTGTACGCATATTCGGCAAATGGCAGCAGGTCGACCCAGTCGTCCTGGTGGAAATTTACATAGCAACGCAAATAACATTCTACTACCGCATTTACTCGTTCCGTTTGACCATCCGTTTGGGGGTGATAGGCGGAAGAAAGGCCCTGTTCCTCCACTCCCATTAACTTTAGGAAAGCCCGCCAGAATTTGGCAACAAACTGGACCCCCCGGTCGGAGAGGACCTTCCTCGGGATCGAGTGTAGCCTGAGGACGTGCGTGATGAACAGTTTAGCTAAGCCCTGGGCTGAAGGAAGACCTGCACATGGAACGAAATGAACCTGTTTGGAAAAGAGGTCTGTGATAACCCAGAGAACCGTTTTCCCCCGACTTGGAGGTAGGTCGGTGATAAAATCCATGGCGATGACTTCCCAGGGACGGGAGGGGTTCTCAAGCGGTTTGAGAAGCCCCGGGGGTTTTCCCATCCGTTTCTTGGCTGTGGCGCAGGTGGGGCAGCTGCGCACATACAACTCTACATCAGATCTCATACCGGGCCACCAGAATTGCCTTCGAACCAGGTGAAGCGTTTTTATGAAACCAAAATGACCCGCTAGCCTGGCCCCATGTACAAGTCCCAATACTTCTTTGCGAAGGGAAGATGGGACATATAGTTTCCCCCCTTGCACCCACCAAGTGTTGGTTCGTTCCAAGCCAGTGGGGAGGAGATGGTGCTCCTCCTCCTGTAAGGAGGCGTCCCGGAGTCGCTGTTGGAATGCTTCCGGGATACCTTTGAGCGTAGGGGGGGTCTCCGGTTGGCGGGCTTGGGATCGGGTGGTGACGGCCAAGCCAGGGACTTCCCCTCGCTGTTCGGGAGTGAACAGGGAGTCGACGGGGCGATCGAAATCGTTGCGATACTGGGGAAGTCGTGACAAAGCATCAGCTAGGGCATTTTCTTTGCCAGGGACATGTTTGAGGGTGAACCGGAATTTTGCAAAAAATTGGGCCCACCGAATTTGTTTGGCATTGAGTTTTCTAGCTCCCTTGAGAGCCTCAAGATTCTTGTGATCTGTGCACACTTCGAACGGCAGCTCGGCCCCCTCTAAGAAGTGTCTCCATATGGTAAGGGCATGTTTGACCGCTGCTGCCTCCTTCTCCCAAATGGCCCAGTTGATTTCGGACTGGGAAAACTTCTTGGAGAAGTAGGCGCATGGCCTCAACCGTCCCCCCTCATCCCTCTGCAATAGGGCCCCGCCCATGGCTACATCCGAGGCATCCACCTGCACCACGAAGGGCTTGGTGCAATCCGGGTGAGCCAAAACGGGTTCGGATGAAAAAAGTAGCTTTAAACGTTCAAAAGCTTGCTGGCACTGGGGAGACCATTGCAGACGGGCTGAGGGGAGTGCGGCGCTAGCCCCCCTGTCCTTGGTACGCAACAGGGCAGTGAGGGGAAGCGCAACTTGGGCAAAGTTGGGAATGAAATTCCGGTAAAAGTTGGCAAACCCCAAAAACTGTTGAAGTTGGCGGCGGGTAGTGGGGGTTTCCCAGTCCCGCACCGCCTGGACCTTGGCGGGGTCCATTTCCAACCCTTGGTGGGAAATCACATACCCCAGAAATGTAATAGAAGGTTGGTGGAATTCACACTTGGACACCTTAGCATACAGTTTGTGCTCCCGCAGCCGCTGGAGCACTTCTCGCACTAGGCGCACATGTTCTTCCATGGTCTCAGAGTAAATAAGAATGTCATCGAGAAATACCACCACCCCCCGAAACAGTAAATCATGCAAAACTTCATTAATTAATTGCATAAAGACACTCGGAGCCCCCGAAAGTCCGAACGGCATGACCAGGTACTCAAACATCCCAAAACAACTGGAAAAGGCCGTTTTGGGTTCGTCTCCTTCTTTGATGCGAATGCGGTGGTAGGCTTCTACCAAGTCCAGTTTGGTGAAGATTCGGCCCTCCTTTAATTGTGCTAGAAGGTCAGGAATAAGAGGGAGGGGGTAAGCATTAGACTGGGTGACTGCGTTCAGTCTGCGAAAGTCAATACACAGTCTTAAATCTCCCGTCTTTTTCTTTACAAAGAAAGCTGGGGCTGAATAAGGAGCCTTGGAGGGGCGTATGAAACCCCTCGCCAGATTGACATCCAGATAGTCTCGCAATACAGTCTTTTCACTAGGGCTCATGGGGTAAACCTTTCCCTTAGACAGTTTGCCTTCCCCTACAATCTCGATGGCACAGTCCGTTTCTCTGTGGGGAGGCAGTTCGTCGCACTCTCTAACATCGAAAACATCAGTAAACTGCGAGTACTCAGAGGGTAATTGAGGAGAGACTGGGGCGGGGGACCCTACCAGTGCGGCGGCTGGAGTTCTGAGTACCCGTTCCTTGTCATGCAACCCACAGGGGTTTTCGGGGAAGGAAAGCACCCGTTTAACCCAATCAATGGAGGGATTGTGTCCCCTTAACCAGTTCATCCCTAACACCACAGGGGTTACAATAGGGGCGATGGTGAAATACAACCGTTCCCAATGTTCCCCCACGGACATAATCACGGCTGCAGTTCTGTGGGTCACAGGGCCCCGTTTAAAGTCACTCCCGTCCATTTGGGAAAAACGGAGGGGTCCCGGAAGCCGCTTGCGCCGGACACCCAACTTCTTGGCAGTTTCCTCATTTATCATGGTGCGGGCACACCCCGAGTCGACCAACGCGGGGACCTCTAACGGGGGACCCCCTTTGGGTAGGGACAGATGAACACGCACAAATACATTGTCCTCTTGGGCGCTTACCATCGGTGGAGCTCCTTGCACAACGATAGGGACGGTCTGCTGCGGAGCCCCCTCTACAGCAGACCGACGGCGTTTTTTGCCGGCTGTTCCCACTCTTCCTCCTCGCTGGAAGAGGGGGACGGGGTGGTGGCTTCCGGGGAGCCGTCCGAATCAAAGACGGTATTTGTAATCCGGGACCCCGATGGGACCGTAGAGTCGGATGCCCCATCCTGGGGGCGCGCGTGGAGAGCGGAGGGTGCGCCGGAGCGCCGGCTCAGTGGTCCACTTCTGCGGCGAGGCTGGCTGTCGGCGGCCGGTTTCGTCGGCTCGGCCTGGGTTTGGCGGGGGGGGGTCGGACGGCCTGAGCGAGAGGGGCATTGCGATGCAAAGTGACCCTTTCCCCCGCAGATCAGGCAGACGCCGGCCTCGAACCGCTTGCGGCGTTCCGCGGCCGAGAGACCCCCGCCACCCCCTTGCCGGAGTTCCCGGCCACGGTCACCTCGGGGCCTGGGGTCTCGCCCAAGCCGTTGCTTGGACAAGTTCAGGAGTTGTTTGCGATTCTCGATGTCAGCAGCATGGCGAACCCAACCTTCCACATCCGGGGGGTTCCCTTGCATGAAGGCCCAATGTTGGAGGTCTGGGTTGAGACCCTCCCTGAAACATTGTACCAAGGTAGCTTCACTCCAGTCCAGAATTCGGCTAGCCAGTGACTGGAACTCACTTGCATACTGCGCCACCGACTTAGTCCCTTGGCGCAGTTGCATCAGGGAGGCTTTAGCCCGCTCACCCAGAGTCGGGTCCTCAAAACGGTTTCGGAGTGCTACCATGAACTCGTCCAGGGTTCGCAGCACCGGCGAGCGGAGTTCATACTGCAACACCATCCAGGCAGCCGCCTCCCCTTGCAGTAAGGAAGCCACGTACTGCACCCGGGACTCCTCAGAAACGAAGGTTCGGCCTTGTTCCCGCATAAAAATGTCTACTTGGACCATAAAAAAGGTCAACTGGTCTCCCGACCCGTCATACGTGACTTTCAGGTCCCGACGGGCCGGGGGGGCAGGGGTTGCGGGCGGAACTACCGGCGCCCCGTCTGGGGGAGCACCGGCTGGAGGTTGCAACTTCAGCGCATCTAGGGTCGTGGCCATCTCACCCATTACGCGTTGCATGATCTCCATCTGCTCCTGCAATGTGAGAGATCCCCCTCTCTGAGTTTGCTTCTCCAAATCAGTTGCTCAGACGTTGATACAGAAACAATAGATTTATTGAAGCCTTCAGGAGATGAGACAGGCACAGGTAGAAAGTTGCAAGTGAGGGGCTATACGGGTTTACAGAATATATTGACTCCAGGGCACTGGGGCACTGGGGTTCACACTTATTGTTATGGGAAGTTACAAGCTTGGCATAATACAAAACATCAGACGGATCCCAGGAAGTCTGGTGCGGCTATCACACTTCCAAGGCCGCACCGGCCTGAGGGAGTACTGGCAGGAAGAACAGCGGGGGGGAAGATACATGGGCCATCAGGCCTGGCGCCTGAGACCAGAAGGTGTGAACTGCTTTTACGAGTTCACTGATAACACCGCAGGTGATGGAAAGCAGAGACACAAAGACAGAGACCCTCACAATACCATATACACCTGAGCCGACAGAACTAATCACCCTCAAAGGAGGCTGCACATTGTGTCTCTGTATGAGTCACTGGCCACCAAGATCAAGTTAATTCATGTCATCGTATTTCCTATCACTATGTATGGGTGTGAAAGCTGGACATTGAAGAAAGCTGATAGAAAGAAAGTAGATTCTTTTGAAATGCGGTGTTGAAGGAGAGTTTTATGAATACCATGGACTGCCCAAAAGACAAATCAGTGGATTATAGATCAAATGAAGCCTGAACTGACCCTAGATGCTTAAATGACTAAACTGAGGCTATCATATTTTGGTCACATTACAAGAAGACAAGAGTCACTGGAAAAGGCAGTCATGCTAGGAAAAGAGGAAGACCCAACAAGAGATGGATTGATTCAATAAAGGAAGCCACAGCCTTCAATTTGCAAGATCTGAGCAAGGCTGTCAAAGATAGGGCATTTTGGAGGTCATTGATTCATAGGGTCGCCAGAAGAAGAAGAGTTGGGTTTTTTTTGCCGACTTTCTCTAAGGAAGAATCAAACTGGTTTACAATCATCTTCCCCTCCCCACAACAGACACCCTGTGAGTTAGGTGGGGCTGAGAGAGGAAGAAATTAGCTGTGACTAGCCCAAGGTCACCCAGCTGGGTTCATGTGTAGGAGTGGGGAAACCAACCCGGTTCACCTGATTAGTTTCTGCCGCTCGTGTGGAGGAGTGGGGAATCAAACCATCTCACCGTGGACACTCTTCCCTTCCAGATCAGAGTCAACTGCTCCAAACCACCACTCTTAACCACTACACCACGCTGGAATGCCATCACCATAACTCTCATTAGCAACTAGGAGACACAGGCCAAGATTTCCTTATATGTTGCCATTTCTTTTCTTTTGCATTGCTACTTCCAGTGAATACCTTGGAGAGCAATTTCTTTCTAGCCACTTGATGGAGTTACAGCACCTCACACCAAGCGAGGATCTAATCTGCTATGTTCCGGATGATTCTGAATGTTTCATCCCTGCTGTTTTGACCCAAGAATCCCTCTTTTGACTTTGCTTTTCCCTCATGTGACTTGAACAAGTGAGGCTTTATTTTTGTGCCATTTTCACCTTATCCCCTACCATTCCCACCCATAAAAACACACATTTTCAATGTTTTTGCATCAATAAATCAGCATTGTACAATATTTAAGAGTATAAAAACATAAATATAGCCATGTTGGATCAGACCAAGGCCCCTCAAGTCCAGCAGTCTGTTCACACAGGGACCAACCAGCTGCCTCTATGAGGCCCACAAACAAGATGACTGCAGCAGCATTATTATCGTAGGCATGCTCATCTGATCCTGGAGAGAATAGGTATGCATCATGACTAGTATTCATTTAGCCATGGATAGCCCTATCCTCCATGAACATGTCCACTCCCTCTTAAAGCCTTCCAAGTTGGCAGCCATCACCACATCCTGGGGCAGGGAGTTCCACAATTTAACTATGCGTTGTGTGAAGAAATACTTCCTCTTTTATTTAGTTTCTGCTTTTGTGCCAGCCACAATTTTAAATAAAGCACAAGAGCTCTGTTGGCTGTGGAGGAACCATTTGCTGCTATGGGTGGAGCAGCCAATCGGAACAGGGCTGGAGAAGCTATTTGTGCTCTTTCCTGCTTTCTGCAGCAGGCTTTTGCTGAGAGTTGAGCCCGCCCACAGTCCCTGGGCGTAATGCGGGAGTAGCTGGTTGCCTTTTGAGGACCGAGTGGGATTTTCTTTGGGGGGACCTCCTTCAAATGGGCTTGGAAGTTGGGGTGACAACCACAGCCAGCAGCTCCCTGGGAGGAACTGGGAAACAGGAAAAGGTTTGCTTTGGGGGGAAAAGAGCAATGCAGACCAGGGCATGACATCACTTCCAGCAAAGAACTGGAAGTGACGTCATTATGCGGGGACAACACTCTATGATTTGCCCAAAACCACAGTTATGACCTCATGTAATGATGTGACTTCCAGTTCTATACTGGAAATGAGGTCATGCCACCCATTTCCCTCCATTCTTCCCCACTGGCCTTGGAAGTGGGGTATTTTCTGAAAAGAAGCCATTTTTTGCCAGCTCTATAGTGTCCAAGGAATGGTGCTATTAGGCCTAGTCTTTTGACAGGTTAGGCCATAACTAGTATGGACAGGAATAGTGGAAAGTTGGGCAAATACCCCAAGCCATCTATGGGTCACAGGGTGCTGCTTTCAATAGGGTTGCCAGCTAGGGTTGCCAGTCTCCAGGTACTCGCTAGAGATCTCTTGCTATTACAACGGATCTCCAGCTGATAGAGATCTGTTCTCCTGGAGAAAATGGATGCTTTGGCCATTGGACTCTATGGCATTGAAGTCCCTCTCCTCCCTAAACCTCACCCTCCTCAGGCTCTGTACCAAAAACCTCCCACTGGTAGCGAAGTGGGACCTGGCAACCCTATTGCCAGCTCTCCCTTGGGAAAAACCTGGAAATTTTGGGGATTGAGCCTGAGGAGGGTGGGGTTTGGGGAGGGGAGGGATTTCAGTGGGGTATAATGCCACAGGCTCCATCTTCCAAAGCAGCCATTTTCTCCAGGCAAAGTGATCTCTGTCAACTGGAGACCAGTTTTAATAGCGGTAGATCTCCAGCCACCACCTGGAGGTTGTGCAACCGAAAATAGAACTAGTGCCCCAAAAGTGGCTATTGGAATTCTCAGGCACTTATGGCAAAGAATGCAAACACACTGGCTTTACTTTCACCACTCATCGTCAAGGACTTAAAGTCATACGGACATTTGATGCTTCTTCAGATGAAGTTTACACATGTATTAGCATGGTAGTGCATCAATTGTACAGCGTTTTTCGTTTGTGTTGTGCTCTTAGTACAATATATTGTGGTAGCAGCATATTTTGTGTTTGCATTCTTTGCCATAAGTGCCTGAGAATTCCAATAACCACCTGGAGGTTGGCAACCCTCGTTTTCAAGCTAGCTTATCACTGGCTAGAGCAGGTGGGTGGGCTGATGAGAGAAAACCCTTGGTGGCTGAGCACCATCAACTAAGCTCTTAGTGGCTGGAGTAGCATGTTGAGCACAATACCTCTTGATAATGCTTTATGTGCAGGCAAGGATAAACGCTGGTTAAGTTTGAAGCCAGGGTGGTCTTGCCCCAAAGGCTGGCAGTAGGGTTGCCAGCACTGGGTTCGGAAATACCTGGAGATTTTGGGGGTGGAGGCTGAGGGGGGTAGGGTTTGGAGATGGGAGGGACTTCAATGCCATAGAGTAATTGCCAAAGAGGCCATTTTCTCCAGGAGTACTGATTTCTATATTACTTACTTTAATGATACTGCTCATACAGCCAATTCGGCTCTGAAAAGTGTCTTGCTAAGATTAATAGTGGGAGCTCTCAAGCCACCACCTGGAGGTTGGCAACCCTAGCTGACAGTCACAGTAGGCTGTTTCTTAGCAGCAACTTGTACTAATTCAGGGATGTTTAACCAGAGTAGATCAGCCATTAATAAACTAGTTAACCTGCATATGGGTGTCTAATGTACTTATTTGGGGGTACTGGTATTTATAAATGACGTACGGGGGCAGAAGGTCACTTGGGAGTAACCACTCACTGTCCAAGCAATTAAAAGTATCTCTCTGGTCCTCCTCCTCCAGTGCTTCTGTAATCTTTTTCTCATTCTTCCCTACCGCAGCAGATTCTCTTCTTTTTCACACAACTTTGTTCTGGTTAGGAAAGCGATAGCATCAGCATCTTTTTGTCTCTGCCCCTCCTCCTCTTCCTCCTCCTCCTGCTTCACAAATGTACACTTGCTTCCTTGCTGTGGAAGAGCTATTGACTCGCCCTCTGCATCAAAGCTGCTATTTGCCTCTTCCAGGGAAACACTGAGGTGACTGTATTTCCCACCCCCCAGCAGTGCAAGTTACAATTTGAGGTACTGGTTTACTTTGGGAGGGGGGGAAGAAGAGGAAAGGTTTCCCCATCTAAGCACTGCAGACCTGTTCTAAAAAGACTATAATTGTTGTACAAGCCACCATTTAATGGCTGGCTTCACTCCCCGACTGGCCATTTTGTGACTGCTTTGAGGTTGCCAACCTGCAGGTACTGTAGGGTTGCCAGCTCCGGGTTGGGAAATACCTGGAACGTTTGGGGGTGGAGCCTGAGGAGGGTGGGGTTTGGAGAGGAGAGGGACTTCAATGTAGGGTTACCAGGCCACTTTTCGCCACCGGTGGGAGGTTTTTTTGGGGCGGAGCCTGAGGAGGGCATGGTTTGGGGAGGGGAGGGACTTCAATGCCATAGAGTCCAGTTGCCAAAGTGGCCATTTTCTCCAGGTGAACTGATCTCCATCGGTTGGAGATCAGTTGTAATAGCTGGAGATTTCCCAGCCACCACCTGGAGGTTACTGGTATTTTACCATACAATTTTACAATTAAGCAAATGCTACCACTTCCAAAAACTCTGGAGTGAATCCTGAACTTATAAAAGTCCTAGTTATCCCTAATTGGGAATAGGAGTGCGAGAGCCATGATGACGTCCCAGAAACATCCCAGAAGACCCTTCATTGTAGTAATTCTTAAGGTTAATAATAGATTCTCAGACCACTTTGCCATGTTCCTCAGTGGGATACAATATTGCAATAATACAATACTACAATGGAGGGTTCTCAACAAAAGACCTGAAGAAGGAACCTTGTGTTCGAAACAAGGAGTTCTTGGGAACAGACATCATCTTCTGGGATGCTTCTGGGACATCATTGCGGCTCTCGCACCCCTATTCCCAATTCAGGTATAACTAGGGCTTTTATAAGTTCAGGATTCACTCCAGAGTTTTTGGAGGTGTTAGCATTTGCTTAATTGTAAAATTGTATGGTAAAATTGTATGGGCCCTGACCTGGATGGCCCAGGCTAGCCTGATCTCATCAGTTCTCAGAAGCTAAGCAGGGTCAGCCCTGGTTAGTATTTGGATGAGAGACCACCAAGGAATACCAGGGTTGCTGTGCAGAGGAAGGCACTGGCAAACCACCTCTGTTAGTCTCTTGCCATGAAACCCCCAAAAAAGGGGTCGCCATAAGTCGGCTGCGACTTGACGGCACTTTACACACACACACAAAATTGTATGGTACTTTTGCTTACCTTAATAGATAAGTTACACTGCATTTTGGAGTCATTCTGTGCTTCACCAGTAACTGCTTGGCAGCACAGAGGGTGTCGGCTTTTTTTAACCACCTGGAGGTTGGCAACCCCAGTAACCTTAGGCCTTTCACTCTCTCTTGCTAACCTACCTCACAGAGCTGTTATTATTATGAGGGTGAAATGGAAGAGGCAAGAATGGTAGTGTAAGTCACGTTAAGTCCCCTTTGAGGAGAAAAGCAAAGTATAAATATCTAAATAAATAAACACAGAAAAGCAGGATGCCATTTCTTGCTCCGCTTGCTTTCCAAAAGAGTCCAGACCCTGGCAGAGTACAGCACAGCAAGATCTCAGAGACAGAAGAAATACGGAACATGAAACCCAGTGGCAATCAATGCTTAATAGGAAAACTACAGGGAAGCTGGCCTCAGAAAAAGGACAGATGCCTGTGGATACTGTTATCTGCCATTAAAAGAAGGAGAACACAAGACATAGAACAGAGGCTGTCAAAGTTTTTCAAAGTGGAACATGCATACTTCTAAACTTCTTCTTCTGGGGACCTACAGGCAAAATATCTCCGTGGTACTTTCTTCCTCCCCAACACAAACTGCAATATTCTCAGATCAGTTAATGCTGAACGAGTTTATCTTTCAGTTTTCATCTTCCGTATTTATAAAGATATAGCATTATCAAGCAAGAGTGTCATGGGCCCTGCCTTGGGAGCTGAGGACTCGGAGGACTCTGAAGCTGAAGTGGAGGGACAGGTTGCCTCTGGGCCTTCAGTACCTCCATTGCAGTCAGTAGCACAGGAGCCTGAAACAACTCAGCAGGAACCACAGCTAGGCAGAGAGATGGAACAAGGGCAGACAGAAGCTACTCTTCCCCCAACCCCTGCAGCAGAAGCTGAGAATGGCAGCCCTCCAAGCTCACCTGAACCTGATAGGCATATCAGGACTCGGCAGCGTGTGGTTTTGCAGGGTAGAAGGAGGTGTGCTCGCTTGGAGAGGCTAAACAGACAGAGAACTGGTGCTGAGTCTTTTCAGGATGAAGCCTAGCTTGGAAGTGCACTGACTGATAAAGGCAGTGCAGGCATGCTTTCACTTTGCGGAAGCAACCGTGCAGTTTCTCTGTGTTCCTGCTACTGCCTCTGATTAATCTTACCGGCCGTTGACTCCTGCCTGCTTTGACGACGCCTCTGACTTCTGACCCTGATAGATAGCATAATCTTTGTCGCCTGCTCCGAAAGGGGCTAAATACCTCCTGCACGTCTGAGGACTGCGGGCACCGCCCAGCCCTTGGCCTACGCCGGCACAGCGAGGCTTTACCTTATGGCTATTTCACCCCTTATGTAGGGGCAAATCTATATTCATTCCAAACTCTTTCCAGACACCACTCTCTTAGCAGAGCCTGTTCCTCCTTTCTGGCCTCATGACCCACCTGTGAGAGAGTTGTGACTCACTTTTGGGTCACGATCCACAATTTGAGAGCCACTAAGATAGAAGCAGGAACCTCTAGAACTTAAATCATGCTCTGGCTTCATAACAAACCAAGTCTTTTAAGCCTAAATTGGGTTAGACCTTGGCTACCTACGCCTGTAGAACAGTGATCCCCAAAATTGTGTCCGTGGGAGCCAGTGTGTTTCTTCGTGTTCTTTTCCTTCTCCACAAACCAAAGAATCCATTTTGGCTTTCCTCAACCACTAGGGTTGCAAACCTCCAGGTACTAGCTGGAGATCTCCTGCTATTACAACTGATCTCCAGCTGATAGAGATCAGTTCGCCTGGAGAAAATGGCCGCTTTGGCAATTGGACTCTATGGCATTGAAGTCCCTCCCCAAAATCTGCCCTCCTGAGGCTCCACCCCAAAAACCTCCCACTAGGGCGAAGAGGAACCTGTCAACCCTAGTCCCTAGCCATAATACAAATTAAAAATGATGATACATGATGTGCGAAAAAAAAAGCTGTGGAACTTACCAAGTACCAAAAAATTAACAAGGGAGCTCAAGACCCAGGCCAAATGGCTCCCCCCACCATCAGTGGCCTTGGTGCCTACTACCTGCTTTCACAATTCCAAGGCTTGAGGATAGGGTTGCCAGGCCAGAGCTGGCAACCCCCAGGAGTAATTAGGGGGTAGGGGCTGGTGTACTGGTGCCACCCTGGCAAGCTGAAGTCACTTCCAATAAAAACTGGAAGTGATGTCAACGGACACTCTAGGGTGTAAAATCATATAGCAGGAGACCTGGCAACCCTACTTGAGGACCTTTGCTTTAGGGTCATGGAATTGGGAAGAATCAAAAGGCCCATGAGGCCACAATCCTGTGATGTGGTAGGATTACCCATCACCTCATTCTGTGCCGCAGATCTGCCTCTGCAATCTAAGTCACAGTATATTAACAGAGCTCAGAATGCCATGTTCAGCATATCACCTCCGAAGCCCTGGTGTCAACCTTTCTGGATATGTGAACTACTTAAGATCCCTGTGCCTCCACATCTCAAACAAGAGGATAATAATGTTAACTACTGTTGATGTCCTGAAAGCACTGAGTGATAAGGTGTTAATTCATCATTATTTTACTAGCTGTTCAGTCCCCTGCTTGCTAGCCAGAACGCCTGCATTAATGGCCCAGGAAGAGCCATAAACAGATGGTATGCCATATAATGGCAATCAGAAAGAAATATCTAATGTACAAGGAATTTTAAAAAATATCAGTAGTCAGGGCTATTTGGATGATTAAAATCTCAGCGCAGACTCATTTGAGTTTTACTGCCTTGTCGGGGAAATAAAAAGTAACCGTCACTTGCCCTGTAAATGTTAATGGAAGTTTGTGGTAAAGGAAAGAAATGGTAGGATTCGCACATATATGGGCATAAGATATTTCCCCATCATTTGAGACTCATAGCTGCACATGTGATCAGATTCAGCAAGCCAACCCAGATCGGAAAGAAAATCTCAGAAGTTGCTCAGATGTATCAGAATTTTTTTTTGAGTCCTGAATTAACTTGATACATATTCCCTATACTGCAAACATGATTGTTCCCAGATTTTGCTATGAACCCAGACTCTAAAATATCTCTATATCCCAAATCTCAGGTAGCTACTAGCAGTGCTAAAGCGGCTGTAGTAATGCAGCTCTTCCGGGGGTAAACCCGGAAGTGACATAATCATGTCATGTGTAGCCGTGAGCCCGATCGGATTGGATTGGCAGGCAATTGCCCACTGAAGCCACCCACCTGGCAACCCTAGGGTGGAGTCTATGGCATTATACCATGCTGAGGTCCCTCCCATCCCAAGCCCCACCCCCAAAATCTCCAGGCATTTCCCAACCCAGAGCTGGAAACCCTACTCAGCTATCTAATTCTCACAACAGCCTTGTATGACGCACCCCCCTTCCACCCACTTCAATATCCCACTCACTCAGCCCGGCCGTATATGCTGAGGGGAAAAGGCGTTGGCCTGAGTATATTTGTGAGGAGAATTATTTCTTTCTTCTCCTCCAGTCCCAGATGCGTATTTACCTCAGTGAGAAATAGGAGACAAGAGGCTTTTCAGCTTAAACAGAGAAAACAGGGAAGTTTATTAAAGAGAACTTGCAGAGATTGGTTTTTAAGAAAAGGCAGAATAATTTGGAGGGAAAACTCAGAGTTAGATTGATACAGGCAAGATTACTTCAGAGAAATAGCTTAGATGTTCCCTTCACTCAAGTTACTTTCAGTACTCAGTTCTCAAGCTTAGTTCTACCTCACAGAACTATTATTCAGACGTTCAGACCCTCAGTCTGTCATTCAGCTTCAGACTCTCAGACTCTGTCCCCAGCCTAGCTCTCTCTCCGACTACCCCACCTTAGTGGCTGTAATCCTCCACACCTTCCTGCTACCGGAATAGCTCTACCTCAGAGACTAATTCCCCTTGGTGACCTGAGAATGGGCCCTCAGTCTCTAACCCAGTTCTCACTCCTGTCGCTCCCACAGGTTGTGTGTGGGTCAATAGCTTTGGCTTTCGCAGAACCCCTCAGGTTCACAGAGTACAATCTCGCTTCTTCTTCGTCCCTTCACCCAGCTCTGAATGGTGAATCTCTCTCAGAGCTCCGAGTGCCAGCTCTCTGGCTCCGGCCACTCTTGGTCTGTCAGCTCTTGCTGCAGATTAAACCCTTATCCGTCACACCTTGCGAGGTGGGTTAAGCTGACAGAGAGTTACTGGTTCAAGGTCGCCCCACTAGCTACATGTTTGAGTAGGGGTTTGAACACAGGTCTCCCTAAGGTTGCCAACTCTGGGTTGCAAAAATTCCTGGAGATTTGGGGGCGGAGCCTGGAGAGTGTGGGGTTTGCCTTTGGCTGCCATCCAAAGGAGCCATTTTCTCCGTGGGAGCTGATCTCTGTAGTAGGGCTGTTGATCCAGTAAAAAACTAAACCAGAAAAATACAGAACAAATGCAAATTTGGTAAAATTTGGGTTCGGGTACACCAAGTCAGCAAAATCTGGGAGGTTGGCAAAGCTGGATTTGCCATTCCTGAAAAAGCCGGATAAAAACCCGGCTTTTTCTGGAACGTCTTTCCATGGCTCCGGGATGGGGGTATTTTGTGCAGGTAGAGGTCCTAAATTTTCAGGGTAGCTAGAAGGGACTCTCCTTGCAAGAACCCCCAAGTTTGGTAAAGATTGGGTGCAGGGGTCTGGAGTTATGGAGTCTGGAAGGGGTCCCCCCATCCTCCTCCTTTGAAATGCATTGGCAAAGTGGCTGTGTTCAGACTCTTTAATCTGATCCTTGCAATGTATCTCAATGGAGAAGCCGGGCTTTAAACGGTGGGTGGGAAAGTTCGCCTGGTGCCTCCATAGAGTTACCCTGTGATACATTTTGTCTCTATGGAGGTGTGGGGTGAACTTTCCCACTCTGTAGTCTGGAAATCAGCTGTAATCCCAGGAAATCTCCAGACTCTACTTGGAAGATGGCAACCCAACCAATTCTAGTCCTACGCTCTAATTATTTCCCCATGCTGGCTTTCACCAAAACACTTCAGCACTGCAATCCTAAGTAGAGAACTGATTTCTATCACCTGGAGATCAGTTGTATTAGCAGGAGATCTCCAGCCATCACCAGGAGGTTGGCAAACCCGAAGCAAAACGTTGGAGAAAAGAGCCAGAGGCCACTGGTGAGGCAGCTTGAAGAAGAGTTGTTTTTATATGCCAACTTTCTCTACATTTTTAAAGGAGAATCAAACTGGCTTACTATCTCCTTCCCTTCCTCTCCCCCCAACAGACACTTTGTGAGGTAGGTGGGGCTGAAAGTGTTCTTGAGAACGGTGACTAGCCCAAGGTCACCCAGCAGGCTTCATGTGTAGGAGTGGGGAAACCAACCCGGTTCACCAGATTAGAGTCCCCCGCTCATGTGGAAGTGTGGGGAACTAAACCCAGTTCTCCAGATCAGAGTCCACCACTCTTAACCACTGCACCACACTGGCTCTGTCCAGTTCCTTCCCACTCTCTGCTCTGTTGTCCGAAAGAAGACCGGTCTCGAGATCCTGATCCTGTAGCATTTAGCAGCTTGTGACCTGATGCCACATCCAGGAAAGCCCCATGCAGGGGACAGTATGGCTGCCACAGCTCAAGCTCCCCCATTTTCCCATTGCCGGGCACAGGTGCAGGAAGGTAAGCAAAATCACACTCAGAATTGACGAGTGTTTCCCAACTGCTCGCCATTCCCCAGAAGGTGGAAGCAGGCTGCCTTTACTGCACTGCTGGAATGCCGCTTCCCTCCTCTGCCGATCGAGCTTTGCAGTTTCAACCTGCTGCCAATTAATTCCATCTTGCAGTCGGCGTGAATACAACTGAGCTTTGCTTATCAGGGAATTAAAGCTAATGTATGCAAGTAATTAGAATTTCTCAGTAATAAGCAGCCCATGTTTTAGTTTAATGCTGACAATTAACTACAGTCAGATAAGACTTCTGTACAAATGATTCAACAACGGGGCTGGAAGGTTGAAGGGCGGAGAGTCCTTGACCCCATAGAAATGCTAACTAAAGTTTCCCGAGCTACTGGTGGGGGGGAGGGGGCTAAATGCCAACAGGTTTGTATCTCTACTGCATGGCAATTAATCATTTTTTAAAAAACATGGAGGATGACAGTGAACATTATGAACATGTAGCTCTTTGCATTCAATTAGGGTTGCCAACTGAACAGAAAAAGTATTCTACCTTGCCTCTATGCCTTGAACAGCACAAGAAAAGCTAAGATGGATCAGACCAAGGCCCATCAAGTCCAGCAGTCTGTCCACACCGTGGCCAACCAGGTGCCTCTAGGAAGCCCACAAACAAGATGACTGCAGCAGCATCCTGCCTGTGTTCCACAGCACCTAATATAATAAGCATGCTCCTCTGATACGGGACAGAATATGCATCATGACTAGTCTTCATTTTGACTAGTAGCCATGGATAGCACTCTCCTCCATAAACATGTCCATTCCCCTCTTTAAGCCTTCCAAGTTGGCATCACAAGCCGTTACCACATCCTGGGGCAGGGAGTTCCACAACTGAACTATGCGTTGTGTGGAGAAATACTTCCTTTGGATCCACAGCTGAAGCTTTTCACTACTAGGAGGTGAGCATTTTGACACGGGGGCCTGTAAAAACAATGGCAACCCTAGCTTATAGGGAGACCAGGTCTCTCCCTTCAGCAGGAAACCTCCAGCCCTCCACTGGCTCTGCCTGCCTCTGCTCAGTCGGGCAGCAGGGGAAAATGCCAAGGAAAATGGGGTTGGGGGCGATCAGTGTCATGCTGATGCCATGGCATCACTTCCAGCATGACCCAAAAGTGACATCATGGTTATGGTTGCCAAGTTGCCAACCTCTAGATTAGGGTTGCCAACCTCCAGGTAGTAGCTGGATATCTTCTGCTATTACAACTGATCTCCAGCCGATAGAGATCAGTTCCCCTGAAGAAAATGGCCGCTTTGGCAATTGGACTCTATGGCATTAAAGTCCCTTCCCTCCCCAAATTCCACCCTCCTCAGGCTCCACCCCAAAAACCTCCTGCCAGTGGCAAAGAAGGACCTGGCAACCCTACTCCAGGTACTAGCTGGAGATCTCCTGCTTTTACAACTGATCTCCAGCCAATAGTGATCAGTTCACATGGAGAAAATGGCCGCTTTGGCCATTGAACTCCATGGCATTGAAGTCCCTCCCCTCCCCAGCCCACCCTCCTCAGTGTGATGTGTCATTGTGATGCCAGAGAAGGTACGTCCCCGCCCCACACCATCTTTTGCGGGTTGCCAGCCATGGGCAGCCCTAGAAATAGTATCATACATTTGCTATGTGAGACTAGGCAATGGTACCCGTTATTTAATTGAAGCCTTGAATGCAGGAGGACAAGGAGAAAGGCAGCATGCTAACAGCATGCTAACATCCAAAGCCCGTTGACTTTAACAAAAGCCTGATACATGGGATTTTATCAGGGCAAGCTTTTGTGACAGCCAGGAGAGCTTACGCTGTGTACAAATGTTGTCCGCTGCACACGAATGCAGCTGTTGGGTCAAATGGGTTTGCATTGCCACTCAAAACCAACATAATAACAATGAAGCCATGTACCTTAGGGTGGAATGGCAGCCAAGGAAAGAGCCTCTTATTATTCAGATCTCTTTAAAAAATCTATATGGAATATGCTCTTGCATTCAGCTAATACTTGACAATAGAACTTCAGGGCATCCAATGAAGTTGATGGAGGGCAAACAAAAATAAGCACGTCTTTACCCAGTGAATAATTAAGTTGTGAAATTCAGGGCCAGTGGATGCAGCTATGGCCACGACCATAGATTGTTTTAAGAGGGCATTAGACAGATTCATGGAGGATAGATCCATCAGTAGCTACTAGCCATGATGACTGAAAAGATCCTCCATATTTGTGTGTGTGTTAAATGCAGCCTAGTCACTTCTGACTCATGATGACCCTATGAATCCATTTTCCCCAAAACATCCTATCCTTAACAGCCTTGCTCAGGTAAGCCAGCATGGCGCAGTGGTTAAGAGCGGCGGACTCTAATCTGGAGAACCAGGTTTGAGCCCCCGCTCTTCCACATGAGTGGCGCACTATAATCTGATAAACCACGTTGGTTTCCCCACTCCTCCACACGAAGCCTGCTGGGTGACCTCGAGCTAGTCACAGTTCTCTCTGAACTCTCTCAGCCCTGCCTACCTCACAAGGTGTCCGTTGTGGGGAGAGGAAGGCATTTGTAAGCTGCTTTGAGACACCTTAAATGTAGAGAAAAAGTGGGGTATAACAACCAACTCGTCTTCTTCTTCTTGCAAACTGAGGGCTGTGGCTTCCTTTATAGAATGAATCCACCTCGTGTTGGGTCTTCCTCTTTTCCTGCTTCCTCTTTTCTTTCAGCCCCGCCTACCTCACAGGGTGTCTGTTGTGGGGAAGGGAAGGTGATTGTAAGCCGGTTTGAGTCTCCCTTAAGTGGCAGAGAAAGTTGGCATATAAAAACCAACTCTTCTTCTTCTTCTTCTTCTTCTTCTTCTTCTTCTTCTTCTTCTTCTTCTTCTCCTTCTTCTTCTAGGGATGCCAACCTCCAGGTGGTAGCTGGAGATCTCCCTCTATTACAACTGATCTCCAGGTGACAGAGATCAGGTCCCTGGGAGAAAATGGCCACTTTGGAAGGTGGACTCGATGGCACTATACCCTACTGAAGTCCCTCCCCAAACCCTGCCCTCCTCAGGCTCTACCCCCAAACTCTCCAAGTACTTCCCAACCTGGAGCTGGCAACCTATCACAGGATCAACTCAGTTTTTAAGCTCTCTGTCCAGTAGTGGCTTCTACTTGCTTTCCTGCACCAGTTGCTTCATATGTAGGGTTGCCAGGTCCCTTGTTTCCACCGGTGGGAGGTTTTTGGAGCAGAGCCTGAGGAGGGTGGGTTTTGGGGAGGGGCTTCAATGCCATAGAGTTTAACCACCAAAGAAGCCATTTTCTCCAGGTGAACTGATCTCTAACGGCTGGAGATCCGTTGTAATAGCAGGAGATCTCCAGCTAGTACCTGGAGGTTAGTACAGAAACAGGCTGATAACAATATGTAATGACAAAAGTATATTG
This sequence comes from Euleptes europaea, assembly GCF_029931775.1. Taxonomy (NCBI): domain Eukaryota; kingdom Metazoa; phylum Chordata; class Lepidosauria; order Squamata; family Sphaerodactylidae; genus Euleptes; species Euleptes europaea. Next base: position 16,940,986 of record NC_079322.1, on the reverse strand, counting down.
AATGTAACAATGTGCTACCAAGCCAATTGCATATATACAACAAAGTATTTCTCAGTTCTGGTTGTATAACAATGTGCTAACAAGCCAATTGTATATGTACAACAAAGTATTTCTCAGTCCTGGTACAGTAACAATCAATCCTACTTTTAACCATCAATACACTTTTAAGCATCACCATTTTAGGGACAAAATAGCAACCATGTGTATTTTTTAGCTCATCTATTCCAACATCAGGATGTCCATTGAAACAAGGTTGCGCAGACAAATTTACAGTTTCCACGTTCCCAAATGGGATACAAGTTGTATCCCATCTGGGAACGTGGAAACTGTAAATTTGTCTGTGCAACCTTGTTTCAATGGCTATCCTGATGCTGGAATAGATAAGCCAAAAAAATACACATGGTTGCTAAAAGGGTGATGCTTAAAAGTCTATGAGAATTTTGAAACTACAGAAACTTATATTGAAATGAGTACATTTTGAAATCAATATATAAACGGGACTGAGGAAGAATTGAAACAATCGTATCCCTTTCTACCCTTCTTCACTTGAAGACATCGACCTCTGATTGATTGTTACTGTAGCAAGACTGAGAAATACTTTGTTGTACATATACAATTGGCTTGTTAGCACATTGTTATACACCCAGAACTGGGAAATACTTTGTTGTATATATGCAAATGGCTTAGTAGCACATTGTTACATTCAGTATACTTTTGTCATTACATATTGTTATCAGCCTGTTTCTGTACTAATTTTCTAACCTTAGGTTATGGTGCAGAGGTGTTGATTTTTGACTGCTTAGTACCTGGAGGTTGGCAACTCTATTCATATACCACATATACTACAGAGTCAGGAATGCATGAAGGGAGCCAGTCAGAATAGCTATTTGTTATGATGCAGGACAAAAAGTCACACGGTTGCCTAGGGATCCCTACTCTTGAAAAATTACTACTAGTCCCATGAAGCAGTGTGAGTGAGTTTCAAAGACATAATAATATTGTTTATTTAGGCATCCAAAAAAACCCCACTCTGGGGTGCCATAGAAAAGTAGAAATATAGAGGAAAAAGTTCTTGCCTGAATCTGCCCGATCAGGTTACAACTCTGTTGTAGCTGGAAAGAACACAAAGATCCCTAATGTATATGCAGCTCCTTCCTTCCTTCCTCCACAATAAAAACAGCCTATTTGTCAGACGATATTGTTATTGCTCAATTCTCACTTGAGCCTTGATTCTACCAGTTTTTTTTAAATAAAAAACATGTTCCCCATTTTTGCCTTTTGTAGAGTTCCTCTTGATTGTTTTCTGTGTTCCCTGTTTTTTACAACAGCTTTAATACACAGTTTAATGCTGTGTATGAATTTATTTGACAATATTCCATGTACCACAAATTGCATTGGTTTCATATGTATATAGTTTGAGGAAGAAAGCAGGGAGAAGCAAACTTTGATGGACGAGAGACGTGGCGTGAATGCAAAGAACATCTCGAATCGTTGATAGGAATCGGCACTTTGAAATCAGAGCAGGAAGTCTAAGCAAACTGCTCTTTTATGTAGAACACAATTATCATATTATAAAGGGGAACCCCAGTGTGAAAGCCAACATGTTCCTTTGTTGATTTAAAACATTTATCATCCCACCTTTCTCTCAGAAAACTGGGACCCAAGGCAGGTAATAAAACCAATACATCACCAGAAACGTCAAAAATAGCCTTTAAAATAGCTGGTGGTTAGAATGTCAGCTCGGATCTGGGAGGACACAGATTCAAATCCTCATTTGGCATAAAGCTTGCCTGGTGCCCTTGGGCCAGTCTCAGCTTCATCTATCTCACAGGGTTGTTGTGAGGATAAAAGGGGAAAGGGGGTATCATGTAAGCTGCCCTGAGCTACTGGGGGAAGAAGGACTTAACAATGCATTAGGTAAGATTCCCTGAAATAATCCCACATAGTTTAGGAGGCTTCTCACAGACCAGCTGAGAATCAAGTGGGGAGGGGGAGATACGAGGGCAAGAAAAGACAAGGCAACAGAAAAAGGGGGAAAGAAGCACATGTATGTGGCGATCAGTGAAGAGAGAAGGAGGATGCACACTATGCTTCATCCCTACCCTATTTTTGTGAAGCATAAGCACGTCTAAGTATCTGCATATACATAGATTGATGTGAGAAGGGGTGCAGGTGTGTGAGTGTGTGCACATACAAGTACAAAAGAGATGGCATGGGTTATGGGTATGTATAAGCATAGAGAGAGGGCACATGTGCATGTACATAAGTGTGCCAGTACAAATGTTGGGTTGCCAGCTCCAGGTTGGGAAATACCTGAAGGTTTTTGGGAGTGGAGTCTGAGGAGGATGGGGTTTGGAGAGGGGAGGGACTTCAGTGCCATAGAGTCCAATTGCCAAAGTGGCCGTTTTCTCATAAGAACATAAGAAAGGCTATGCTGGATCAGACCAAGGTCCATCAAGTCCAGCAGTCTGTTCACATAGTGGCCAATAGGGTTGTGCAAAAAAAAAAAAGGTACATTTCGAGTTTGGGTTTTTTCGCCCCATTTTTTCAGGAAACCCGAAATAAGCTGAATACCCATATCAATAAATAATTATTAATTTCCCAAAATGGCTAATTTTGGGTTTATTTTCAGTTTGGGTTTATTGATATGCCCAACCCTAGTGGCCAACCAGGTGCCTCTAGGAAGCCCACAAACAAGACAACTGCAGAAGCATTATCCTGTCTGTGTTCCACAGCACCTGATATAATAGGCACGCTCCTCTGATCCTGGAGAGAATAGGTGTGCATCATGACTAGTATCTATTTTTACTAGTAGCCATGAATACCCCTCTCCTCCATGAACATGCCCAGTCCCCTCTTAAAGCCTTCCAAGTTGGAACTCCAGGGGAACTGATCTCAGTCACCTGGAGATCAGTGGTTATAGCAGGAGATCTCCAGTTGCCACGTGGAGTCTGGCAACCCTATACATAAGGGAATGGTGTGTGTGCATGTACAATACTCCTCTTCTCCCCCCCTGCCCTCCCCACCATAAATGTTACCAGGCCCTCAGACTAATACGAAATCCAATTTGTCACTTTTTAACTTAGGGACGGAACAGAATTTCTGAAAGGGGTGGTGGATATTGACTCCCGACATTCAAAAACCCACCCCATTCAGAGCTGGATAGCCAAGGCTTGACCAATCTTGTCACATCTTGGAAGCAAAACAGGGTCAGCCCTGAGTAATACTTGGATGGGAGACCACCAAGGGTTGAAATGCAGAGGATTTAATTCCATCTGACTCAGGAAAGCTACCATTTTCCAAGTTCCTGTTGCCAAGAGGCATTCTGAGAATTCGAAGAAACTTCCAGAGCAGAGAGCTGGAAATTAAGGAAACTCATGGACAAGAGGAAGAAGCACCCCAGGGTGAGTCTTTCCAAAATTTGGAGAATTTTCCAGATAGGCACATTTCCCCCTGAGAATCCCCCCAAAGGTTCAGAAACACCCAATCTGTTTTGAAATTATATGGTGGGTTTTGCCCATCACAAAGGGTGAAAATATTGATTGGTGTCAGCTACTAGCAAAGGGTTTTGATAATCTGTTTTTTCCAAGCCAAAACATTTGGAAAGACAATAATCAATTACACACATGCACACATACACACATACCCCCAAAAACTAAATATATCAAACATGTAGAGATGAAAGTGTGTAGAAGATTTGGGTTTTTTTTTACTCACAATTCTACATGAGTATCTGGTCTATATCAATTTCTTCAACATGATCCGCGCTGCCATGAGGCTCTATGATTGTGGCCACTATATGAAAGATGAACACCAGGGATTCCAGATGGGGATATGGTTGGAGTGAGCCACTAGCATGTCTGGACATTGGGGGCACTACATCATTCTAAGTGTGTATAAGTATTTTCTCCTTGAATGGGATGTTCCTCTCATAGTCTTAACCTGGGAACTGCCCTCTGACCCCTCCTGTATCTGTGTGTCCTTTGTTTTTTCCATTCTCCACATAGCTTTTAATGGACTCACAGGTCTCTGCAGGTCTCTCCTGTAGAAACAATGCGTCATACTCCTGAACTCATGATTAGGCTTGCCAACTGCCCGGTGGGGGCAGGCAAAAGCCCGCCAATCCACCGGGCTGCTCACCGCCCCTCCAGGGGTACTCAAATTGGCCCCTCAGCTGGACGGCGGTTGGAAGAGGGCCTGTGGAGGTGAGCTCTGCAATGGGCACGCACACGACCCGTGCAACACGCCAACGTCACCTCCAGGTTTACCCGGAAAAAGAAGAGCTGGTTTTAATATACCGACTCTCTACCACTTAAGGGAGAATCAAATCCGGCTTACAATCACCTTCCCTTCCCCTCCCCACAACAGACACCCTGTGAGGTAGGTGCGACGAGAGAGTGTGACTAGCCCAAGGTCATCCAGCTGGCTTCATGCGTAGGAGTGGGGAAACCAAACCAGTTCACCAGATTCGTGTCAGCCGCTCATGTGGAGGAGTGGGGAATCAAACCCAGTTCTCCAGATTAGAGTCCACCACTCCAAACCACCACTCTTAACCATTACACCACACTGGCTCTCCTATGCCACAAATGTTCCCAGGTCCCCACACTAATGAGGATGCTCTAGCCATCGCCTCCGAAACTCTATGGAAACATTAGTTTTGGAGGCAATTGCTAGAGCATCCGTGTTGCTTCCAGGTAAACCCAGAAGTGATCTTGGTGCATTGCTCGGGTTGCGCTTGCACACCGATTGTGGCTGCCAGCCATGCCCCCACAAAGCTCCCACCGGTGGTGAGGATAGGGTTGCCAGGTCCCCCTTCACCACTGGCGGGAGGTATTTAGGGCAGAGCCTGAGGAGGGCGGGGTTTGGGGAGGGGAGAGACTTCAACGCCACAGAGTCCAATTGCCAAAGCGGCCATTTTCTCCAGGTGAACTGATCTCTATCAGCTGGAGATCAGTTGTAATAGCAGATCTCCAGCTAGTACCTAGAGGTTTGTGGAGAAACAAAGGTATCAAGCTCACAATAGTAATGCAAAAAGTGCTCTATTATTTACAAGTGCAAGCATCAAAAATATCATGAACATATACAAACATAACACAATGACTATGTGTAGCTGAAAGCTACCCGAAGAAGACAAATGTTTGCAAAAGTAAGTACAATGACTTGTTTGACAACTTTCTTCTTTTAACAGAAAGCAATAATGGAGCCTAGAATCGGGGAAGGCACACCTCTGCTGGAGCGTTTGCCGGATGATTTAAACGCTTTCGCCGTCCGAAGACAGCTTCGTCAGCCAGTGGCCTCAAACTGTTGCTCCTATGATAATATAATAAAGCAGTGTTGCTAAATAGAAGCTATATAGTTTCTTTCTTCAATAAAAATATATATTGCAATTCAAATATATGGCTACCAACAGCCAATAAATTACCCAACCATTAAAATGTATTAAACATACCTTCAAATCCTTTATAAATAATTTTTCAATAACAATCTTTCTCTTCCATGCACCTTTCTGGCTGCCTGAGTGAAGTTGTGTGGAGAACCTAAGCCCAGCTGGAGGTAATAAAGGTCTATTCTTGGTTACTGTGGTAATTGTTCAAGCAAAAGACTCCACGTTATTTTAAGGGGACAGTGCACGAAAGAAGTTGTAATACTTATATTAACTATAAGTTATAAAAAGCATGATAAATCTACCTCATTATTAAGACCATTTTAAACAAATGTATGAATTTCATTTCTTGTCTTAATAAGATATTTTGAATGTTATCTATATTGAATTGATTGCCCTTGTAAATCCAGATCACAAAAAAATCTGAGATCATTTTCAAAATGTTTATTAGCCAGAAAGTGTTCAGTTTCTGTTAAAGAAGAAACTGAAACTGCTTTCTGTTAAAAGAAGAAAGTTGTCAAACAAGTCATTGTACTTACTTTTGCAAACATTTGTCTTCTTCGGGTAGCTTTCAGCTACACATTGTCATTGTGTTATGTTTGTATATGTTCATGATATTTTTGACGCTTGCACTTGTAAATAATAGAGCATTTTTTGCATTACTATTGTGAGCTTGATACCTTTGTTTCTCCACAGTTCGCTGTTGGTATCTGTGCTGTATTTTTGTTTAGTACCTAGAGGTTGGCAACTGTAGGTGACGAGCCACCTGGCAACCCTACACATGATGCCGGCTCAGCTGGCCACTTGTCATAGGGAAAGTCGTCTTTAGATTAGGCTTCTCTCTCTCTCTCTCCTTTCAACTGCAACCAGCATGTGAATAGAATCCACTTGAATAAATGTAATTTTTACTTTTTGCAATATACTTCTTGGGAGATTTATTTACTGTGCTCAATACCCTGCTGCTATGACTGGACAACCCTAAGTCATACAGAAATGGTACCCTTCCTTTCTGCCCAATGAGGGCACCAAGGAGGCTGATTTCAGCTTGCCCAAATCTAAAGTTCTGTGTGAATCCTGATGCACCTCTTATATGTGTGCAGAGGGTTAGATAACAGCCCCTGTTTAATAGAAGGTGGGAAAGAAATCTACATGTCCCAAAGAATGTAGCCATGGCTTAGGGCTGTCGATTCGGTTCGTCTGAACCGAATAAACAGCCAAATTTTCCCCGATTTGGCGGTTTTCAGTTCGGATGGTACCGAACTCAAAAAAAGCGGGAAAACAACGCGCCAAATTCGGCATGTTTGGGGAGATCGCCAAATAAATTTGGCAAATTTGGGGTCTTTGAATCAGCAGCGGAACCGTCAGTTAGTAAGCAATTAGCAGCATTCTCCCGCTGCCAATCGGTGGCCAAGCTGGGTCTTCTTCTGGCCAATCAGTGTATGAGCCCAGCTGCTGCGCGGGCCCGGGGAGAGAAAGAGAGAGCATCTGTTTGTGTGTGAGAGAGATCCCTGTGTGTGTGTGAGGGGGTGTATGTGCACATTGGCGGCATTCCACGGCTCCGGGGGGCATTTTTTGGGGTAGAGGTCCCAAACGTTCAGGGTAGTTTGAGGGAACCCTTCTTGCAAGAACCCCCAAGTTTTGTAAAGATTGGGTCAGGGGGTCCCGAGATAGGGGGCCCGGAAGAGGTCGACCCCCCCAAAAAATCGCCCACAGGAATAAAGCCACTTAAAGCACATTGGCGGCATTCCGCGGCTTCGGGGGGCATTTGGGGGGCTAGAGGTCCCAAGCTTTCAGGGTAGCTTGAGGGGACCCTTCTTGCAAGAATCCTCAAGTTTTGTGAAGATTGGATCTGAGGGTCCCGAGATATGGGGTCCCCCCCCAACTGCCCATTGGGATGAATGGGATCAGGCGATACTGAATGTGCATCTCTACAGAGCGGCAAATGCAAGGCAAAACCTCCCGTGCATAAATGGCCAAAGAGTCGTGAGAGATCCTGAGCAGCTGCTGCTGCCCTGCTTCTGCTGGAACAGAAGACATCCACAGTTTGACCCATTTTGGGGCTTTTATCTATAACCTTTTTCCTGTGTGGGGGGAGGGGAAGCAGATTCTGTGTGTGTGTGTGTGTGTGTGTGTGTGTGAGGGGGGAAGCCAAAGTGGGGTGGGTTTGATTGCCTCTGTGTGGGACTCTGCTTTCTCCTGTTTTCATAGGTTGCCAACTTTGTCTGGAGTTAACTGTGGGTCAGTGAGTCTACCTCGGCTGGCTGCTATTGTTTCCAATGGGCTGTGCAGCCACTTCTGTTGTTTCTAATGGGCTAGCCTGGCATTTGTTTTAGTGCATCCCATGCTAGTTATGCTGTTTTCTTACGCTTTGAGCATTGTTGGATGCACTTTTGGCGTAGTTACATCAGCTCTTAGAAGCCACAGACTGGCTTCTACTGTGTGTGTGGTGGGGGGAGCCAAAGTGGGGTGGGTTTGATTGCTCTGTGTGGGACTGTGCTTTCTCCTGTTTTCATCGGTTGCCAACTTCGTCTGGAGTTAACTGTGGGTCGGTGAGTCTCTTTCTGGCTGGCTGCTATTGTTTCCAATGGGCTGTGCAGCCGCTTCTGTTCTAATGGGCTAGCCTGGCATTCGTTTTAGTGCATCCCCTGTAATGTATTTTCAATGGAGTCAATGCAAGTCAACCCACATTCCCCTCTCCCATTATCTTCAATGGGCTGGGCAGCCTCTTCCATTGTTTCCAATGGGCTGACTTGTCATTCCTTTTAGTACATCCCTTTTAATAGCTTTATTCCCCCGGGCCGGGGTAATGGTACGGCCCAACTGCCGAAGCAGCCAGACCCCCGGCCGAGCAGCTGGGTGGGGGGACCCATTCTGGGCCCCATATACCTGGGCCCCCCCTGACCCAATCTTTACAAAAGTTGGAGGTTCTTGCAAGAAGGGCCCCCTCAAGCTACCCTGAAAGTTTGGGACCTCTACCCCAAAAAATGCCCCTCCGGAGCCGCGGAATGCCGCCAATGTGTTTTAAGTGGCTTTATTCCTGTGGGCGATTTCTTTGGGGGGGCGACCCCTTCCGAGCCCCATATCTCAGGACCCCCTGGCCCAATCTTTACAAATATTTGGGGTTCTTGCAAGAAGGGCCCCCTCAAGCTACCTTGAAATTTTGGGACCTCTCCCCCATAAAATGCCCCCCCGGAGCCGCGGAATGCTGCCAATGTACTTTAAGTGGCTTTATTCCTGTGGGCGATTTTGGGGGGGGTGACCCCTTCCGGGCCCCATATTTTGGGACCCCCTGACCCAATTTTTACAAAACCTGGGGGTTCTTGCAAGAAGGGACAGCTCAAGCTACCCTGAAAGTTTGGGACCTCTGCCCCCAAAAATGCCCCCCTGAGCAGCGGAAAGGCGCAAATGCGTTTTTAATGGCTTTATTCAGCCAAATTTTTCCCCGAACTCGGAACCTGGCGCCGAATCCCACGGATCTGAATCGGGGGAGTTCGGACTTCGGCATTTCCCGAATTAAAATGGGCCGCATTTTGCTGAATCCGAATTTTACCGAATTTTTTTTCAATAGCCCTACCATGGCTTGCCTCTCAATGGCGAGGAACATGGCTCTACGTAACAAACAGTGCTCATCAGGTATCCCATGCCTAAAGCAGATTGCTGGATTCTGCTGAATGTGGTTAGCATGGATGTGTAAGCCTTCTGTTTGGGTAACTGACAGGAAATTGGCTCAAATGATGCAGATGGACGACCTCTTTCCAGGCGTGGACAGATGACAAATCCACGTTGCTGTTAGATTTGTTTGACCTGCCTCTGTTACCTTCTGTCTGGATGCTCACATTAGTGGGGAAAGCAGGTGGCTCATTCTTATTCCTTCTCCATTTCCTCTTTGAAGTGTTCTATACTTGTTAACAATATAAAGAAAATTGGGCGAATTCTTATTGTGCTTCCAGATGGTGGGGGTTTATGAGTGTTTGGAGGGGCTGAATCAATGCACCTGACACCCTCAATTTGCATGCCAATTGTGATTATTCCCATTCTCATTGGTCTAGTGCAAACAGCGCAGAAGCAAATGGCAGAGAAAACCAGCAACACTACCGTTGCATTCTGCACTAATAAGAACTGCTTCAAAGTACTTCTTTTTCCACTTCCTGTTTTGATTTTCACATCAAGGGAAGGCTGGTAGGATTCCCATGCCACCTCAGCAAATGCCAGGAAATTTGGGGAGGGGGCCGTGACAGGGGAAGTCAGAATTTGGGGAGGATATGATGTTGCTTTCAGGTGATGCTCTAAGCTGGATCACCTTGTGTCTATGGTCTTTACCACTGAGACTAGAGGAAATTTCTAGAGTGTCACTTTGTGAGAGCCATTTTTCTTCTGCTCCTCAATTCCTCAAGGTGAGAAATTGGGGCTGAGAGCTGGTAATTCCCTGGCCTTGGTCAGTAAATGGGAGACCTAATTCCTGGAGAAAAATGACATCTAGATCTTTCCTTCTTTCTTCCCAATCCTAGCCCTCCCCAGACTTTACCCTCAAATCTCCAGGAATTTCCCAAACTGGAGTTGGCAACCTTATAACCTGGTTGTCAAGATCAGAGAGGGGAGGGCAAATGACAACCCTGAGAAGGCTGGTTCTGCTTCCTTGAATCTCTCTCAGGCCATTTATGCAGGGATATTTAGCTCACGATCCCTGCTGGACTCCTCCGAGGCTTCCTTTGCAATATTCATAATTTTACCAACCTTTGGAAGTCACTTTGCTCCCACCTCATTCTTTTCCCGCAGTTCTAGGATGCTGTTTTATAATGAATTTAAATTCTGTTTCAAGGCAAGAGCAAGGCAAATCCTCACCATTTCCATGCATAGTCCTAACTTCAGGTTTTCTCTCCCCATGCCCATTCTGGCTGCTCCCTCCCACATGTCTGTCCCTCCCATCCAACCCCTTCCCTCAAAGCAAAGCACAAAAGAGGGAATGAAACCTTCATGAAATGTGCAGGAAAACACCTCCAACTGAAGAAAGGCAGGAAGGCAGCTCCTGGCAGAGAACTGTTGAAGAAAGGAGGGGAGGAATACCCAGCTCTGAAAAAGCATGCACACAAGACAGGGAACAGTCCCTTTAAGTGCTGACCCGACCCCTCTGAGTAAACTGCAAAAAGGCTGCATTTTCTGGGGTAGGGACTCAAAAGCTCCATGATTCGCTGGGGATGCCTAATTAATCACATGGTACTCCCAGAATTTCTTCGGGGTGGAGAAGCCCTCATGAATATGATGTTTGAGAATTCGGATCAGAAAATGGCACAGCCAACCAAACACAAACTTCCCCTGCATTAATGACCTCAGTGTACTGGATGCCTAGCCAACTCCTCCCATTTCATATGTTTTTCCTGAGCAGTGTGAGGTCTGGCATGATGTTTCTCAACTGGCTCATTTTGCCTCTGCCACTGAGAGCGAAACAGCCATTCCCTCCCATACAGATGAGGCCAGCCAAAAAGCCAGGGATGGCAGGGCATTGCAGGCTTCTGTGAGGATTCCTCCTTACACTCCTCCTCATTGACCAGTTCCCTTGGATCCACCTTTATGCTCCAGTGGGTCCTGGGAGTGGTCCCCTCTTAGGGTTCCCAAAACCGCCTCAGCAAATGCTGAGTGATTTTGGGAGCAGTGCCTGGGGAAGGTACAGATTGGCAAGGATGTGATGTCACTTCCAGATGATGCTCTAGGAATTTCTCCGAATCTCTATGGTAAAGAGCATGGAGACTAGGAGAAATTCCTACACTGTCACCATGGAAGCCATTTTTTCCCCACCCACTGCTCAATTTATCAAGGGCAGGAGATTGGGGCTTAGGGTGGGGAATTCCCTACCAGCCAAGCCTATCCTCACTCCACTGACACCAGCAATGTGTCACTTTTGCCCTGGCTATGCTTACATCTAGGCAGCCAAGAGAGGCACAATGTGGACACCCATCCCTGTCACACCAACAGAAGGATATTGCAGACTGTGTCCCTGAATTTTCTACCATATTTTTCCTTGTAGCTTTTTGCAGCACACAGAACGTTTCTGACTAAGAGTCCCATTTAACACAAAATGTTCCCTGTGACATTTCAAATGATAGCAATCAATATGATAATGGTTCAAATTGGTGGGGTTTTCAGCGAAAACGACAAATCGGCAGTGTAACTGGCATTCATCTCTTTTATCAAATATTATTTCCTGTCACTTTAGGAAGATACCTGTATATTTAAAATTGGTAATGACCAGTAACGACCTCTAAATAAATAGAAAATTTTCTATTGACTTCTAATGGGGCAGTGCTTTATTTCATGGCAAGGCTATTTGAAGAGTTAAATGTGTTTTCCTTTCAATCGATACTGTGGGAGAGAGAAAAAAAAATCACCCATAGCCTTTGAGGAAGGGTGGGCAATATGTAAAAAAATAAATATTATGCGTGGAACTATATTGTAAGTGGAAAGATTGCCCTACCTGACATTGTCTTTACACCGAATATATTAGTGCTGAGTCAAATCTATTCAGTATTTCATGATCTTTTCCTGGTGCAGCCAAATTGTGCTTCCTTTCTCGTGATAGTTTGGCATTCTGTACCAACATGTCTTGCTTATGTAGAAGTGAACAAGAACTGTGATTAGGGTTGCCAACCTCCAGGTACTAGCTGGAGATCTCCTGCTATTACAACTGATGTTCAGCCGATAGAGATCAGTTCACCTGGAGAAAATGGCCGCTTTGGCAATTGGGCTCTATGGCATTGAAGTCCCTCCCCTCCTCAAACCCAGCCCTCCTCAGGCTCCACCCCAAAAACCTCCCACTGGTGGTGAAGAGGGAGCTGGCAACCTTAACTGTGGTTGGGGTAATCCATTCAGTGGCAAGATCTGTATATACATTCTTGATTCCCCCCTTCTTCCTTCTGACCTCCATGACCTCTGAACCAGACAGCTGGGTGCTGGAATAATGGCTAGAGCCAAAGGCTATTGTTATCTTTCAATTCAGATTAGCCATAATAACTATCTTAATGAATGGGGTCCTTTCGGTTGAGGTTTCGGTTAACTAACATCCAACCACACAGCCTTACTGAACGGATCCTGGATGAATTGGTTGGATCTCCTTTAGGGTAGGGTTGTAAATTTCTGTCTCCTTTAGAATAAGGTGAAAGAAGTATACTGTGGTGTCCGATCTTGGGTGGTAGACTTAGAAAAGTAATCTTGACAACTCCTGATTCTACATGTGTGCATGCATGAATACGCACACCCCTTTCTCTCTCTTGGAAAGGGTAACTCCAGATTTATCTAATGCAGACTTGTATGATTAACACAGCCCAACCCTCAATAAATGGCTTCTTGTCAAAACAGTTTATTTAAAAGCTTATTTTGAGTCCAAGAACAATAACAATCCCATCAAACTGCTTCAGTGGCATTATTCCGTTTTGGGATAAACGACTTGGCCAATCCGGATTATTGCCTCATAAAACAGAGTCGGAGCACTATTATCACTTAACTGCACCTGAATTCCAGGAAAACTACTTCATTCAAAGGGTAGTAAACACAAGGAGTGAATTGTCAAGTACAGCCAGTGAAGCAAACAGCATAAATGAGAGTTAGAGATGTTGAATGCATTCATAAATAAAGCTGAAGGGTACGCGGAGGGCACAGAAGCATTAGGTGAACTGAGGTAAAGAAAGGCAGGCTTGGGGGAGTGGGGGTGATGAACCACCCAGTTGGTCTTGAATGACAGTCAGTCAGAATAAATGTGAAGGATCTGCTGGTGAATGTATCCAAAAGGCCTTGGAAACTGTATGATGGGATTGGGCTACAGATCATAAATTGTGGCCTAGCTTCATCTGAGCCCTCAAGGGCTTAAATTATAATTGTTTCCCTCCTTTTAACCAGGATAAGGCATAAGGTGAACCTTACTTCTATTTTGGAAGAAGGACATTGGCTACCCAAAGGTTCTTCGTTGGTCTCTGGACCCAATTCAGGGTGCTGGTGTTCACTTTTATGACTTAGGGTTGCCAAGTTTGGATTGGGAAATACCTGGAGATTTGGGAATGGAGTCTGGGGAGGGGAGGTTTGGGGAGGGGAGGGACCACAACTGGGTATAATCCGATAAGAGTTGGCCCTCTGAATCAGCTATTACCTCCAGGGGAACTGATCTCTGTGGCCTGGAGATCAGTTGTAACTCTAGGAGGCTGGCAACCTGGATGTTGGCCACCCTTGGTCTCAGTGTATTGTGAAGAGTGGGGTTGACAACCTCCAGATATGGCCTGGATATCTCCTGGAATTACAACTGATCTCCAGACAACAGAAATCTGTTCCCATGGAGAAAATGGCTGCTTTGGAGGGTGAACTCTATGCCATTATACCCTACTGTAGGGTTGCCAGCTCCAGGTTGGAAAATACCTGGAGATTTTGGGGGTGGAGCCAACCTCCAGGTACTAGCTGGAGATCTCCTGCTATTACAACTGACCTGTCAACATAGATAAGTTCAGCTGGAGAAAATGGCCGCTTTGGCAATTGGACTCTATGGAATTGAAGTCCCTCCCTTCTCCAAACCCCACCCTTCTCAGGCTCCCCCCCCCCCCACAAAAAACCCCCTCCTGCCGGTGGTGAAGGGGGACCTAGCAACCCTACCTCTTCCTTATATTATTTCCTCTTCATTCACGTGACATCTTCAGATGTTGCTCTGCTGTTTGTTTGGGTCTTTTATGTATGGCAGATAGGCTGAAACAAGGCTTTTTGACTGAATAGCATCTACATTATGGAATTCCTTCCCCTCAAATATCCACTACATCACTAGTGGGGGATCTTTCTACTGGCATTTATATTTCGAAAATATTTCCCTAGCCAGCCAGAAGTGGCAGGGAGAAGCCAGAACTAGCAGAGGTGAACAGACAGAAGGAGGTGAGGAAGTACCAGAGCTGATAGGGAAGAAAACAAGTGGGTGATTTTGGGGTGGTGGTGTTAAGACGACCCATGGGGAGGGAAAAGTGGATAGAAGGGTGAGAGTTGACACACTGAGTTGGTAAAGGTGACCCTGACTTTATACTGGGGGCATTTGTTGGGATTTTTTCTTCCCTGCAAGCCCTCATGGGTCCCTTTTGTTAGACAAATTTCTGCATATGCCTAGTAATGACCACTAGTCTTAAGTGTAAGGATGTGTTACTGGCAACCAAGATCAAGTTAATTCATGTCATCGTATTTCCTTTTACTATGTATGGGTGTGAAAGTTGGACAATGAAGAAAGCTGACGGAAATAAAGTAGATTATTTTGAAATGTGGTGTTGGAGGAGAGTTTTATGAATACCACGGACTGCCAAAAAGACAAATCAGTGGGTTCTAGATCAAATCAAGCCTAAACTTTCCCTAGAAGCTAAAATAACTAAACTGAGGCTATCATATTTTGATCACATTATGAGAAGACAAGAGTCACTGGAAAAGGATTGACTCTATAAAGGAAGCCAAGGCCCTCAGTTTGCAAGACCTGAGCAAGGCTGTTGATGATAGGACATTTTAGAGGACATTGATTCATAGGGTTGCCATGAGTTGGAAGTGACTTGATGGCACTTAACACACACACACAGTGATGACCACTAGATATTTGTCATATTAGCCGAATGGATTCTCTATAATGAGCACGATCACATGAAACTGCCTTCTACTGAGTCAGAGTATTGGTCAATCAAGGTCAGTATTGCCCACTCTGACTGGAAGCAGCTCTCCAAAGATTTACTCATCACCTACTACCTGATCTTTTTGACTGCAGATGCCAGGAACTGAACCCGGGACCTTCTGCATTTTTTTCAGTTGAACATATGAAGCTGCCTTATACTGTCAGATTCTTGGTTTATCAAGATCAATATTGGTCGTTTATGCATGGGTACTTGGACTCACATTCGCCCCCGGTCTGTCTTGGTTGTTCCTTGGAATTATGCATGAGTTTTCCATCCAATAGAGATGACCTTGCTGCTAGCCCTAGCAAATCCCGGAACTTCCCGTTCCTCTAATTACCCAACTCTTCAGTCTCCCCTGAGACCAGCCCGGGTGAATTCACTGTGCATAAGGCAAAGTGCAAAGCACAGAAGCTTGGGGGAGTGACGTTTCTTTCATAGGAAGCACTACAGTCAATCAGAAAGCAGTATGCCAAGGGGTAGGGATTCAACTGCTTCCTGCTTCCAGTTTTCTCAGAATTCTTTCTGAGCAGAAAAATCGATTTTAAAAACGAGGCTTGGATTTCTCTTCCCCCCTCCTGTCCCTTATAGAGAGCTCCATTTTGTTTTTGTTTTTAAGATGTTTTTTGACATGGCACTTGGGTTTCCGTGGGGGGGGACTTTTCTCTCACAGTAAGCACTACAACCACTTACAAAGCAGTGATACAAGGGGCGGGGACTCAAATGCTGCTTGCTTTGAGCTTGGAGACTGCTGGTGCAAAGATTCACAATGGGAAAGTGTGAGTCCAGAAAGCAACGAACCTCAGGTAAAACTCCCATGCATGGACGACCACTGTCTGCTTTGCCTGGCAATGGCTCTCCAGGATAATTTTCACATCACCTCCTGCCTGATACTGTGTCCAGTTTTGGGCTCCACAATTTAAGAAGGATGTTGACAAGTTGGAGTGTGTCCAGAGAAGGGCGACCAGAATGGTCAAAGGTCTGGAATCCATGCCTTATGAGGAGACTTAGGGAGTTGGGTTTGTTTAGTTTGGAGAAGAGAAGGTTGAGGAAAGACATGATAGCCAAATATTTGAAGGGATGTCATGTTGATGAGGGAACTAGCTTGTTCTCTGTTGCTTCAGAGACTAGGACACGGAGTAATGGATTTAAACTAATAGAAAAGCGATTCCACCTAAACAATAGGAAGAACTTTCTGACGGTGAGGGCTGTTCGATGGTGGAATGTGCTGCCTCGGAGGTTGGTGGAGTCCCAGTCTTTGGAGGTCTTTAAGCAGAGGCTAGATGGCCATCTGTCAGGAGTGCTATGATTGTGGAAACCTGCATGGCGGGGGGAGGGTTGGGCTCACTGGGGATGTGGGGGGAGGTAGTTGTTAGTTTCCTGCATTGTGCAGGGGGTTGGACTAGATGACCCTGATGGTCCCTTCCAACTCTATGATTCTATGATTCTTGTGAAGTCAGTGGGACTAAACTTATGAACAAACATCGAAAGAGATGCTTGAGATACTACCGACTGAACTGGCATGCAAAACAGATGCTCTTCAGCTGAGCCATAACCTCTTCCCTTGATGAGAACACATGAAGCTGCCTTACAATGTCAGACCCTCAGCCTGTCAAGAAGGGTTCTGTGTGCTCTGCTTAGCAATGGTTCTCCATGGTCTCAGGTGAGGGTCTTCCACATCACCTGCTGCCTGATCCTTCAACTGGATTTGCTGTCGATGGAAGCTGGGACCTTCTGTGTAATGTTCTACCATGGCCCCTGGGGCTAGGTTTGCCAACCTTCGGATACTCGCTAGAGATCTCCTGCTATTACAACTGATCTCCAGCTGATAGAGATCAGTTCTCCTGGAGAAAATGGCTGCTTTGGCAATTGGACTCTATGGCATTGAAGTCCCTCCCCTCCCCTAACCCTGCCCTCCTCAGGCTCCACCCCAAAAACCTCCCACCGGTGGCAACCCTACCTGAGGCCCTGATAAAGCTGGGTACCTGTGAATACTAGTTGCAGGTGGAGAAACACTGGGAGACAGGGCTATTGTCTTCGAACCCTGCTTGGGGCTTCCTGGAAACATCTGATTAACTACTGCATGAGTCTGACCCAGCGTGGCTTCTTATGTTTATTTATTTAAAGCATTTATTGGCTGCCTTTCTCCCTTACGAAGGTCAAGGCAGAGTACAACATAGGTAAAAAGACATAAAACAAAAGACATAACAACCAACATTTAAAATCATACTTCAGGACTGCTAGTAAACTTAACCAAATGTGGTCCTAAAATGATCAAAAGTGAGGGGGGGGGGGCAGGCATACCTCCTTAGTAAGGTTGCCAGCCTCCAGGTGGCACCTGGAGATCTCCTGCTATTACAATGGCTCTCCAGATGACCAAGATCACTTCCCCTGGAGAAAATGGCTGCTTTGGAGGATGGACTCAATGGCATTGTACTTTGCAAAGGTCCTTCCCCTCACCAAATCCCGCCCTCCCCAGGCTCCGCCCCAAAAATCTCCAGGTATTTTGCAACCTACAGCCGGCAACCCTACCCCTTGGGGAGGTTGTTCCACAGTCATGGGGCTGCCACTGAAAAGGCCCTTTCTTGTGTACCGACCAAATGGGTTTCTTTGATTGATGGGGCAGTCAGGAGGGCCTTTCCAGGCAGGAACATATGGGAGAACATGGTCATTCAGATACTCAGGTCCCAAACCATGTCGGGTTTAAAAGGTAAAAACCAATGGCTTGAATTGGGCTCAAGAAGGAATCAGTAGCCAGTGTAATTGCTTTATTATTGGGGGTAACATGATCCCAATAACTGGCCCTAATGAGCAGTGTAGCCACAGTACTAGCTGCAGCCT
The DNA here is from genome assembly GCF_029931775.1 of Euleptes europaea. NCBI lineage: Eukaryota > Metazoa > Chordata > Lepidosauria > Squamata > Sphaerodactylidae > Euleptes > Euleptes europaea. The sequence goes on along the minus strand of NC_079322.1, from coordinate 16,923,097 downwards.
CTGAACTCCCTTCAAGGGTGGAGCCAAGTAGACTGCATCGCAATAGTCCAGTCTAGATGAAAGTAAGGCATGGATCACTGTGGCTAAAGCTGACTGACCCAGGAACTAGGGTTGCCAACCTCCAGATGATGCCTGGAGACCTCCCACTATTACAACTGATCTCCAGGTGACAGAGATCAGTTCCTAGGATTGCCAGGTCTCTCTTTGCCACCGGTGGGAGGTTTTTGGGGTGGAGCCTGAGGAGGGCAGGGTTTGGGGAGAGGAGGGACTTCAATGCCATAGAGTCCAATTGCCGAAGCGGCCATTTTCTTCAGGTGAACTGATCTCCATCGGCTGGAGATCAGTTGTAATAGCAGGAGATCTCCAGCTAGTACCTGGATGTTGGCAACCCTACCTATTACAGTGAGAAAAGCTGCTGCCAAACACCCTCGCTTTTATCCATCCCATCTCTACTCCCTTACTCAGAAACCTTTTCAAAGGCTTTTATCTGATATTAAAGTGCCATAGCCTTCTCCTGGCATTTAGAAACAGATCCCTGGCTTTCCTCTTGCACAGCTAGGGGTCTTTGGGACTCTCCTTTGCAATGTACCATTTTTAAATGTTCAAAAGCAGCTCTTTATCCCCCTCTCCCAAGTGATAATCCCGCCATGTGCAGTGGAGAAGGGATTTATTTGGGGGCATAGTCCTGCAGGTTCCCGACACTTTTGATGTCGTCTGATAGAATGTTAAAAAAGAGAGGCACTTTCTAGAAACCTTGGATTTCCCTGCCAATCTTTACATCTGCGACAATCTCTCTGCATGTATATGTTTGCCGTTTGTTTGGCCATATAAACATTTTTTTCTCCCCTTCAAGTGTTGCAAAGTCAGACATCTTTTGTTTCCTCTTTGGCTGCACATAGATTTCACCCTCCAATATCTATACCTTGTGCCCTGCTTACATCTGCCTTGTTAGCATAAGGGGGCTTCGTGAAGTAAAGTAACTGGAACGAGTAACCTCATACTTTTGAAATGAAAGATTCGTATGCAAATTGGGGTCCATCGTTTGGGAAATGCATGCAATATAAAAGCTGGGAAAGATCCCAGAGATGATGGCATGTACATTCCATTGCTGATAGGTTTATGCACATGTAGGGTTGCCAGGTCTGGGCTGGGAAATACCTGGAGATTTTGGTACTAGCTGGAGACCTCCTGCTATTACAACTGATCTCCAGCTGATAGAGATCAGTTCCCCTGGAGAAAATGGCTGCTTTGGCAATTGGACTCTATGGCATTGAAGTCCCTCCCCTCCTCAAACCCCACCCTCCTCAGGCTCTGCCCCAAAAACCTCCCACCTGTGGTGAAGAGGGACCTGGCAACCCTAGGTACAGGCAGCAGAGTACTAGGCAGGAAACCCACACCCTTTCCCAGGCATCTAATGAGGTTCAGGATAACCAAATGAGTTATTGTGGGCTGTGTGTGCTCAAACCTAGAAGGCAGTGAGAACCAGTAACACCAGTCCCTGTGATTGGAAGCACCCACATTGTCTGATTATGGTATAAATTCTATGAACACAGCCCTTGGCCTTTCCTGTGTTGACCACATAAGCACACAAAGCTGCCCTGTACAGACTCAGACCCTGGTCTTTCAAAGTCAGTGTTATCTATTCTAACTGGCTACAGCTCTCCAGGATCTCAGGCAGAGGTCTTTCAGGTCACTTACAGCTAGAAATGCTGGGGTTCAAACAGTGGACCTTCAACGTGTAAAGCAGGTGTTCTACCACTGAGCCAATGGCTCCCCCCCTGTTCACGGCTGAACCTCAGGCTCCCAGATTCCAATTCCATCTTAAGCTACTGCTCCAGGTCCAGCAGTGGAGGTCAGGAACCCCAATCTGGAGAATATACCCTCTAACACTAGATGAAATATGGTCACCTATGCTTCCCACCCCCTATACTGCTATCAGGTAGGGATGCTAGCCTCTAGGTGGGACCTGGGGATCCCCTGGAATTACAGCTCATCTCCAGACTGCAGAGATCAGTTCTCCTGGAGAAAATAGATGCCTTGGTGGATTTTATGTAGGGTTGCCAGCCTCCAGGTACTAGCTGGAGATCTCCTGTTTTTACAACTGATCTCCAGCTAATAGAGATCAGTTCGCCTGGAGAAAATGGCCGCTTTGGCAACTGGACTCTATGGCATTGAAGCACCCCCCTCCCCAAATCCCTTCCTCCTCAGGCTCTGCCCCAAAAACCTCCCGACGGTGGTGAAGAGGGTTCTGGCAACCCTAAATCTATGACATCGCACCTCACTGAGGCCCCTGTCCTTCCCAAGCACCATGATAAAACGTCCAAGAGTTTCCAAGATCGCATTGCTTTACTCTGCTCTGGTTAGACCTCACCTAGAGTACTGTGTTCAGTTTTGGGCACCACAGTTTAAGAAGGATGCAGACAAGCTGGAACGTGTCCAGAGGAGGGCAACAAAGATGGTGAGGGGTCTGGAGACCAAGTCTTATGAGGAAAGGTTGAAGGAGCTGGGTATGTTTAGCCTGCAGAGGAGAAGACTGAGAGGGGATATGATAACCATCTTCAAGTACTTGAAGAGCTGTCATATTGAGGATGGTGCTGAGTTGTTTTCTGTTGCCTCAGAAGGTCGGACCAGAACCAAAGGGTTGAAATTAAATCAAAAGGATTTTCATCTAGACATTAGGGAGAATTTTTCTAACAGTTAGAGCAGTTCCTCAGTGGAACAGGCTTCCTCGGGAGGTGGTAATCACTCCTTCCCTGGAGGTTGTTAAGCAAAGGCTGGATAGCCATCTGTCAGCAGTGCTGATTCTATGACCTTAGGCAGATGATGAGAGGGAGGGAATCTTGGCCATCTTCTGGGCATGGAGTAGGGGTCACTGGGAGTGTGTGTGTTGGGGAGGTAGTTGTGAATTTCCTGCATTGTGCTGGGGGTTGGACTAGATGACCCTGGTGGTCCCTTCCAACTCTATGATTCTGTTATTCCCAACCTGGATCTGGCAGCCCTACCTCCCCCCGCATCTCCTGCCAGTGGCAGGGGGAACCTGGAAACCCACTCTCAGGGCTTTTGTATGAAAGTTTGTGGTTGCCATCATTTTAGGGGTTGTGTGCTTGATGATAGCCTTCCCTCCTTTCTCCTTTCTCCATCTGGGAGTGGATTAAAGAAAAGGATACATTTTCAACTGCTAATTAGCAGCTAGCAAACCGTTTGGTGACTGTCAGTTTTCCTTTTTAGTGCGGATATGTGAAACACTTGTCCTAAAGGGGGACTTTTTGACTTCAGGATAATTATCCCATTACCTCTCATGGCACAAAATTAGCTTTTAATAGAAGTGTTTGAGGTGGCAAGGAGGGAGCAATGTTTAAAGGGCTAACTGCTGAAAGACGTTTTGCAGCCTGTCACCAACGTCTAAATTGTCATCTCGGAGCCCCCCACATGCTGTTAAAAGTAGAATAGCTATTGCCAGTTTAATAGTTTCAGGAATTAAAATGGCAAATTCCATGACTAGAAAGCCCACAGAGGGTCACTGCGGTACCTCACAAAAGGCTACCCTTTGACCCTATGTGAGAAGCCGCCTCAATCGCTTTGCTGACTTTGATTCTGCCATTTTATTGTTGAGCTGTGTCAGAAGGAGGTGGTGCTACTCAGGGAGAGAGAACAGAAACGGAAGCCTTTGCTGACATCTTGAAGCTGAGCAGGAGAATAGAGAAAATCAACCAATGCAAGACGTTGTCAGGTTGGAAGTAGAATTGCCACCACATTTTGCCTAAAAGTAAAATTTTCAGTGAATGGGAAGCTAGGTAAGAGTCCTATGTGGTGATGCCAAAAGGAAATGCGCACCCTTTTTCTGGGGACAGATTGCCCCATCTTTGCCAGTGCTCCCAGGTAGGGCTGTTGATTCGGTTCGACCCGAACTGAAAAAACAGCCGAATTTCTCTCAATTCGGCAGATTTTCAGTTCTGACGAACCGAACTCAAAAAGGGGGGAACCGGGGAGCCAAATTGGCTGAGTTCGGGGTGTTCCCGAATAAATTCAGCTGATTCGGGCCCTTTCCCCCACCCCACGCGCCTTCAGGGAGCTTCCCTGGAGAGGCGCGGGGTGCCCTTTAAACAGATCTGTGCCTCCCGGTCGGGAGGCACAGATCTCTTTAAAGGGCACCCCGCGCCTCTCCAGGAAAGCCCCCTGAAGGCGCGCGGGGGGCCGAATTTTCCCCCGAATTCTGGATCCCCTCGAATTTCCGGGGATCCGAAGCGGGGGGGTTCGGACTTCTGCACGGCCCGAATAAAAACGGGCCAAATTTTGCCGAAGCCGAACTATACCGAATTTTTTTTCAACAGCCCTACTCCCAGGTTATCTTGAATTCTTAACCATTTCAACCTTCCAAAAACCTTTCTTCTTGGCCAGACACTACGCCTTACCCCCTCAATGAATTAGTTGGCAGATTCCTAGATAGCCCAATCAAACAGAGAGTGTGCCCATGTGGAAAAGCAAAGATAGAAACACTTACCCATTTTTTATTCAACTGTGATTTATATTCTCCTATGAGATCTTCTCTTATTACTCCATTAATTTCGCACTTTCCTGTTTGTTCTCATAACTATCATTTAATCTATCTTCTGTCTGGTAAAGATAAGGCTGTTACTTTATCTGCAGTTTATTATTTAACAGCCGCTTTGAAGAAACGCCACAAATTATAAGCAAGTTACGCCTAAATGTTTATTTACATACAGGCGCTCTTTTTGCACTGGAACTAGAATGGGTAAGAATCCAAAACCGAAAAAAAAAACTGTAATTAAAACGTGTGGAATACTAACTCTCTCTCTCTCTTTTTTTTTTTTGCCCGGTCTCTAATTGCAACTGATTTAAAATGAAATTTATGAAGATAAGCTGAGTCATTCTCTCTGGCTTCTGTGTCCTTTCACAGTTTTGACAGTCTTTGTCTCAAGACAGTTTGTTCAGCCCTTTGAAGCCTCTGCTCTCAGAGCAGCCAGAGCTGACAGCTTGAAAAGTTTGAAAACAGTTTCACACCATCTTCTAAATCCAGCAGTGACTGAGATGAACAGCGGGCTTCAGGAGAAGACAGGAGAAAAGGCGTGACTCGCTCAGAAATCGGTTCCACCTAAAGGATGTCCTGACTGTACCTTTGTAACAGAGTAGGGCCAGGCCTGGGTACAAATAGACTACCAAAGGGGGGGAAACACAATCATAAAAGTACAGGGAACCTAAGGGTTGAGCTGCAAACTAAAAATCTCATAAAATAATATATTTATTTGATGTACACAGTAAAATGGATTAAAACACTGTCTGTCTGTCTATACATCATTTAAAAGATACCAACAATTTCAAAGATACATGATAAAATTACATTATAAAACCATTATAAAACACTGTGCCTAGAATACACCTTCAGTCTAGGGTCTAGGCTGATCAAATGTGGTCAGCTGGTACACTCTGCTGAACATTTTCGAGAAAGTTCTGAATTCCTTTGTCAGGTGTAGCTTGGGAGCCAGCATGGCATAGAGGTTAAGAGTGGTGGTTTGGGGTGGTGTACTCTGATCTGGAGAACTGGGTTTGATTCCCTACTCCTCCACATGAGCGGCAGATGCTAATCTGGTGAACTGGGTTGGTTTCCCCACTCCTACACATGAAGTCAGCTGGGTGACCTTGGGCTAGTCACAGCTCTCGTAGAGTTCTCTCAGCCCCACCTATCTCACAGGGTGTCTGTTGTGGGGAGGGGAAGGGAATGTGATTGTAAATTGGTTTGATTCTTCCTTAAGTGGGAAAGAAAGTCAGCATATAAAAACCAACTCTTCTTTTTCCAAGAATGGGACCCAATTATTGCTGCACAAATTTTTGGGGATGTTTGAGTTTTCACTATGAGAATCTTTGTTTCAAAGGAGCCAGTGTTCAGTGGAAGTCCAGTGCCTAGGGTGGCCAGCTCCAGGTTGTGAAATACCTGGAGATTTTGGTGGTGGAGCCAAAGGAGGGCATGGTTTGGAAGGGGAGGGACTTCAATGAGGCATAATGCCATAGAGTCCACCTTTCAAAGCAGCCATTTTCTCCAGGTGAACTTTTCTCTCTCACCTGGAGATCAGTTGCAATAATCTCCAGCCACCACCTGGAGGCTGGCAACCCTACCAGTGCCCTGTTTCTAGGTCTCAATATTTATTCTGAAAATGAACCCAAGTATTGCCCCCTCTTTAGAAATCAAGCATGGATCCACCAGCCAACATCAGCAATCAGCGAATGCCTTTGTATAAAAATACTTCTGGTCATTTATGAATGGGTACTTGGACTCACATTTACCCCCGGTCTGTTTTGGTTGTTCCTTATAGTTATGCATGAGCTTTCCGTCTATTAGAGATGACCTTGCTGCCAACCCTCACAAATCCGGGGACTTCCCATTCCTCTATTAGCCTGATTCTTCCCTCTCCCCTGAGCTCAGCCTGAGTGAAATCCCCGTGCTAAGGCCAAGCGCGGGAAACACAAGCTTGGTTTCTCTCACAGCCAATTACAAAGCATGATGTAAAGAGGTAGAGATTCAAATGCTTCCTGCTTCCTGGTAGCTCTTTCTGAGCAGAAAGGCTTTTTTAAAAATGAGGTTTGGATTTCTCCCCCTCCTTTCAGATTGCTCCGTTTTTTGTTTTTTTCTTCTTATTATTAAAATGCCTTTTTATGCAACAATTGGGTTTGGGGGGGGCGGGAATTTTCTCTACAGTAAGCTCTACAAAGTAAGCCAATTACAAAGCAGCATTTAAAGGGGTGGGACTTGATTTGAGCTTGGAGACTGCTGGTGCAGAGATTCCCAACAGGAAAGTGTGGGTCCAGTGAGCAACAAACCTTAGGTAAAACTGTCATGCATAAATGACCTCTGAGAATGTACAGAGTGCTTTTGGTTGATCACTAAACACAAGTCAAGAGCAAGTGTGGTCCAGTGGTCAGATTAGGATCTGGGAGACCCAGGTTCAAATCCCTACTCTGTCATGGAAACTGGCTAGGTGACTTTGGGTCAGTCACATACTATCAGCCTAACCTACCTCACAGGGTTGGTGTGAGGATAAAATGGAAAATAGAATGATGTAAGACTCTTTGGGTCCTCCCGGGGAAAAGGTGGGGTATAAATGAAATAAACAAATATATACAATAAAAGGTTTCTTGCCCCAACACATTCATTTAGAAATCAGGCACAGGTTCCTTTTGATTTTTCAAGCATAAAAGCTGAGTTTACAATCCCTTTTTGTGTTCCACTCCCTGCTCATTCTTTGGGCTTCCTGGCCTTTTCTCTCCCCCCTTTCCCATATTTTCCTGCTATCAGCCACAAATTGATATTTTAAAAAGAACACGTACCAACAAGGTGGAAGAAAGCACGTTGTGTTTTCAGTGTCCATCTTGATGCTTTCCCAATGAATTAAACTATGTGATGCTAAAGAAAGCTCATTCTACCTGCTTCTCCCCCACACACTCTACAAAGCTCTGAGCGGATTCTCACTGGACTGAACAGGAACCAGGCAAGAGCGGAAAATATCTCATTTACATTTAACACCCAGGCTCTTGGGGAAATAGTTCAGAGAAGGGTGGGAAAAAATCAACAAATGCATCAAAAATTACATTTTATGCCAATTTCTCCATCTCAGTGAGAACTTGCGTAGTGAAGGGATGCAAATGCATCCTTTTAGGAGTTGCCGAAGAGACCTCTGGGTGTATTTCAGAAGGAGGGAATGATATATATATATATGCACACACACCTTGGTAAAACCATTGTTTAGGATATCTGTTGAGGAGAATCAGCTTCTCTTGCTAAGTACAGTGCCTATTATAGTCAGAAACAATCAAAGTATTGAGGGGCCTTGCTGCTAAAGGGACAGAACGCCAGGCGGTTCCTTGCATGGCTTGGTAAAAGAAATGTCTTGCAAACTAGCCCCACCCCCATCTGTCAGACATTGTCACCAGCATACTAATTCTTAGCAGACTGAGCTCTGTGGTTTGAACGTGCTGCCTGGGCCATTGGTAGGCTTGTCAATCACCTGGTATTGGTGGGCAAATGCCTGCCAATCGACTGGACAACCCACCGACCTTTAGCTGGTTGGCAGGCAGAAGAAGGCCAGCTGAAGGGGGGAGCAATCATGGATGCTCTAGCACTCTCCCCCCAAAACTCTACAAACTCTCTATGGTTTCTATTGAGTTTTCAGAGAAGATTGCTAGAGTGTCCCCATAGAGTTTTCAGAGATTACTAGAGTGTCTGCAACATTTCTGGGTAGGGTTGCCAACCACAAGGTGGCAACTGGAAATCTCCTGCTATTACAACTGATCTCCAGCCAATAGAGATAAGTTTTCACAAGGAGAAAATGGATGCTTTGGCAATTAGACTCTATGGCATTGAAGTATCTCCCCACCCCTCCCCTCCTCATGCTCCGCCCCAAAAATCTAACGCCAGCGGAGAAGAAAGACCTGGCAACCCTACTTCCAGGTCGTATCACCCCAGCCCCAGAAAGCTCCCACTGGTTGCCAAGGGACTAGATCATTATGAAGTCTCACAGTGCTGTCCTAAGCAGACTTGCCTCCTTCAAATTTCATTGAAGCCAACAGGCTTAGAAGGAGGTAACTCTGCTTAGGATGGCAACTGAACTTTAGGGCTGCTCCATGTCCATGAGGCCCTATAAAGCCCTAGCCTTGGTTAAAAAGAACCAACCAAAGGAAAACAGTGTGATGGAGAAATGAGGCTCCACAGAGCCTGAAGTGCCCTGCAGGGTAAGACATGGCATGCGTTGGTAAGGTTGGCAGCTTAGGGTTGCCAGCTCTGGGTTGGGAAATACCTGGAGATTTTGGGGGCAGATCCTGAGGAGGGCAGGGTTTGGGGAGGGGAGGGAGTCCAATGGCCAAAGCGGTCATTTTCTCCAGGGGAACTGATCTCTGTTGGCTGGAGATCAGTTGTAATAGCGGGAGATCTCCAGCCACCACCTGGAAGTTGGCAACTTTAGTTACAGTGCTCACTAGGGAAGAGTGAGTTGAAAACGATTTTGCCTTCCTCTTTTGACTCCCATGGAAGTGAGTTAGTGGGTGGAAACACGGGACCTGTATTTGGGGCCTTTATGAAGTATTTCTGAGACTTGCAAGGCTGATGAAGCCGTAGTCGGTGAAACGCAAATTAATACCTGGGAATTGCGTCCCTATCTTGCGGTTTTGAACTCTGTGTATGTGGGTCCCACCGGACAAGAGAAGCTTTCCGCTTTAAGAACCTTCAGCTGTTTAGCGAACTGGAAGAAAACTATTTCGGTTGTAAAGACTGTTTGAGCCTGGTTGCAGGCTGATCGTTCTGGACTTTTCTACTTTACGGTATTCCGTGTGGGATCTTGTTTGGCTATATTTAGCCGTTTGTATATATTGTACATACTATTCAGTACCACCTTGTATGTTGTTCACTTGTTGCATGTCATTAGATAGTGTATTAGGTGTTTAGATAATATTCTCTTTATGTGTTTATAAAATTGCATTTGTTATAACCTAGTCTAGTGCTGTGCTTTGTTTTGACCACCTGGAAGTTGGCAAACCTATGAGGAGGGGAGATTCTGCCACACACAGCAATTCCTGAACCCTCCACCTTTTTCATTACTAAAAAGTTTACTCTCCTTGGCAAAAGGGTAATTTTGATGGGACCTAATGAAAGTCTTCCAAATTTATAATGTGACCAATAAAACACCATCAAAGTAGGTTTTTTTTTTAATACAGTGCAAAGTTTCACAAACTCCAGGCCTAAAATATCGTTAAGAGGACATTCAAGTAAATGGAAAAATCAGGTTGAACATTATTTCACTGAAATAGGTAATAAATGTATATAATGAGGGGCCAGAAGAAGCCATGAAAATGAATCGTCGGGATGGGATTAAGGGGCAGCCATTCAGTTGGTGATCTCTAAAACATGACATGATATGGCATGATGAGAAATGAATAAAATGAGAGAACATATTTTGGTTTGATTTTCTGAGGTGTGAGGATACTTGTGTATTTATTTCCCTAGTCATAACTGTTCATTTCCCCCCTATTATTCTTCACTGAGTAGCTTTATCCGTTCTGTGGGGAGGCAGAGGTGAAGTACCGGGGGTGAAATAATGGTGGAGAAATACGAAGGGTGGGAGAAGGTGCACCCCTCTCTGAAATGAGGCCAATAACCCTCTCTAAATGTACTACTATTTGTTATTATCCCTAAGTGCCTGTATGGGTTGTTTATTAACATTATTTGAAAACCACAGACTAGGATCAGCCTGGATATATAATATGGAATAAGAAGGAGGAGGAGGAGGAGGAGATGAGTTGGTTTTTGTATGCTGACTTTCTTTACCACTTAAGGAAGAATCAAACCAGTTTACCCTCACCTTCCCTCCCCACAACAGATACCCTGTGAGGTAGGTGGGGCTGAAAGAGCTGTAAGAGAGCTGTGACTCACCTAAGGTCACCCAGCTGTCTTCATGTGGAGGAGTGGGAAACCAACCCGGTTCACCAAATTAGCGTCCGCTGCTCATGTGGAGGAGTGGGGAATCAAACCCGATTCTCCAGAGGAGAGTCCACCACTCCAAACCACTGCTCTTAACCACTACAGAAGGCTCAACCAAAGCTTCAGTTGCAGTTATGGTTGTCAGCTCTGGGTTGGGAAATACCTGGAGCTTTTGGGGGGTGAAGCCTGAGGAGGACAGGGTTTCAGGAGGGGAGGGACTTCAATGGGGTGTAATGCCATAGAGTCCACCGTCCAAAGTGGCCATTTCCCCCAGGTGAACTGATCTGTTGCCTGGAGATCAGCTGTAATAGCAGGAGATCTCCAGCCACCACCTGGACGTTGGCAACTTTAGTTACAGTGCTCACTAGGGAAGAGTGAGTTGAAAACGATTTTGCCTTCCTCTTTTGACTCCATGGAAGTGAGTTAGTGGGTGGAAAAAGGACAGCTGGATCTTCAGTAAAATCGATTTTCTCAAATCAGTTTGTGGTCCTGTTGAAAATTAGTTGTAAGCCTCTGGTTCTGGAAAGAATACAATTCCTGGCTGGTCCATATCCACAACTAATGGTCCAAGGTCCCTAGGGAGAGGATATTTTCTGAGAATTGGATTTCCCCCCACCAGATTTAGCAGTACAAGATGAAGATATCCTGTGCTGCTAGATGGCCAGCTTGGCCTGATGACTAGAGTGCTGGACCAGGGAGGACCTGGGTTCCAATCTCCACTCAGCCATGAAGCTTACTAGATGACTACTCAGTCTCTCACTTAGCCTAACCTACCTCATAGAATGGGCATGGAGGCAAAATGGAGGAGTGGGGAACTAGACCCTTGGGCTAAAGGGCAAATCCAACAGTCTTCATAATTTTTTCCTAGATGATTGTTCGTTCTTTAGACTCTTCCTCTTTTTTTTTCTTTAAAAAAAGATGTATTAATGTATTTTAAGAAGGCAGGGGGTAAATCAAAAGCAAATTATAGTGTTACTCAAAGAAAGATAGTGGATATATGGATACATCAAATATCACACTGTAATTTGGTACCATTGCAAATTACTTTGGATATTAGTTTAGCAAATTAGATGAATTCTGTTGGCTACCTTAAAAACAAGATAGACAGAAGATGCCCTTAATTTCAAGGTTCTTATTAAGTTCACATTACATTTGTGAACTAAAGGTAGATGAGAGAGGATTAAAGGGAAAATGTTTAAAGGAAAACTGTTAATTGCTTTTCGCAAAATGAGATAAGTACAGTATTGAGTTAAGCTCAGAGAAATCTCCATTGAAGAATATATTAACCACAGTAATTTCAGTGGAAAGAATATCTTATGGGGAATTTCAAGCCATATTTCTGACACGGTGCCAGGATGTCCTTGGTTAAAGGTAATGAATTTCAGTTCAAATAACAATATTTTGTCAGGCACTACTAATCTGAGACAAGATAATTTGGAACCCTTTTATCACTAGCCAAAAATGGCAACAAAATGGGCCATCAACACGGGCCATTTATGCATGGCATGGATCTCTGTGGTCTGACCTTGGCTCAGCTCAGATTAATCTAACCCGAGTTAGCTAAAACCATATGCATTGCCTGGCATGAAAAGAGACAAAACCGTGTTCAAAATGACCCATGAATAGTATCCACCCTGAAAATGGGAGAAAGGAGGACTTCTTGGCCAATCACCCACCTACATGCTCGGCACCTCTTTTGGTGATTGGTGGTTGCTCTTACGCAAATGGATGCCATCCGGCCCCTTTTTGGGCTCATTTTAAAATGCAATAACTTCCACGTTTTTTTTTTTTTTGTAAATCTCTTATTTTTGATATATTGAAATACTGAATGTCCATTAATTCATGAACCCTATCCTTAACTTACATTAGAGAGGACACGTGAAGCTTATAATTACTTTTATGTACAGGTATTTTAGCCGTTTCCCCTGGAATGGGTGGGATGTGATTCATTGGAATGGTAACATCATAATATATAGGCCTTTTATGCATGGTTGTTTCCCTTGTGGTCACCCCTCCAATGACTCCGGGTCTTTGTTTTGATTATGCATGCAGTTTCTGACCGTCAGAGGTCGCCTTGCTCTCTGCCTGTGTTTCCCTGCATTTTGCCTGTGTTACAGGTCTCTGAAAACGTGGGCAATTGTAATAGCGGGAGATCTCCAGGCCCCACCTGGAGGCTGGCAGCCCTAGCTCCTGGTATGGTGAACTCAACCTCTGCCCCTCCCCTTTACTTCTACTTGGAAAGCAGGGCATGGCATGGGTACAGATATCAGGCTTCGGGCGTTCAAATTATAAGCATGTTTAATAAATGAATAAAAATCACACACACACACAGTCTGTACAGCATCAGGCTGAGCAAGGATACAAAGAGAAGGAGAAAACACACTCCTAACTCTAAACTCACCCTAAAGATGTTAAATGAGGAGAGGCTAATAATACTTGAAGGTGCAGCATTCAAAAGTCCTTTCTTACCTTAGTTCTCAGCATTGGGACTTCTGCTCATATGGTCAACATGAAGTGCATAGTCCGTTATGGCTTTAACCTCCAGGGCCAAAAGATAGGAGAGAGCTTCTTCCTCATGTCCTGAAAATTTCTAATCCCTCCTTGAGAGTCCCTCTGGGAAGCAAAAACTATCTAGCCATTTGGATTTCCCAGGCTGTGTCCCCAAGTGTGACATTCTAGCAAAGGTCCCATCTTTATGCACTGTAAGTGTTCTGTCCTGGGGGGAGAGAGAGGGCTCTTCTTTTGGCCAGGTTTTTTTTTTACCAGCCTGAACAGTTTCTGGAGCCTGTGTAGAGTATCAAAATATTCAGGTGAATTCTGGGTGGAGGGCATTTCTTCATATCCTAATCTGAAAAACAGAGCTGCTGCTGAAAGTAGACCCTAGCCAGGACTATTTATTGTGCCAGCTTTTTAAAAACTCCATCTGTTCATTCCTACAGCTCAAAAATTCATGTAGTTCGAAGTCATTTTTTAATCTCTAGCTGAACATTTTGAAGAAGTACCTGGGAAGATAGTAATATGGCTGGACAATTGCCTCCTTTAGCAAAGCAAGATGTCGCGGGCGATAATCTGACTGAGTGCACATCCTCACGCCTTGCAGAGGTTCGCAGGCTTTATGTACACAGGAGATAAATGCGCAGGGCCGATCTTTCCTAGTGTTTATAACCAGGAAAGCAGCAGAACAATCCAGAGACTTTAAACTGGGGAGATTAGCATGCTGAAAGTGGTGGGGGGGGGGGCAAAGCAAGGACAACATGATTGGTGTTCAATAGTTAAGAATTAAAAACATTTGCATTTCAATCAAAGTACAGGAATGTTTTATCGAGGGAACAGGATTGCAGTTTATTCCTCGGTTTATTGTATGTATTAGAGGAAGGTAATACTGGGCTGTTTTCTGGTTGTATAATTCCAATTTTTGCACTGTTTATGACATATCATATCTGATACTTTTTGGCATTATTTCTGATTTTTGTTATTCTTTTCTGATTGCATTTTTGTGGCTGTCTCATGCTGTTTGGTTATGTATGTATGTATGTATGCATGTATGTATGTAGGTAGGTAGGTAGGTAGGTATGTATGTTAGAGCCCTGTGGCGCAGAGTGGTAAGCTGCAGTACTGCAGTCCAAGCTCTGCTCACAACCTGAGTTCAGTCCCAACGGAAGTTGGTTTCAGGTAGCTGGCTCAAGGTTGACTCAGCCTTCCATCCTTCCGAGGTCGGTCAAATAAGTACCCAGATGACTGGGGAAGGCACTGGCAAACTACCTTGTAAACAAAGTCTGCCTAGAAAATGCCTGCTTCCATGACAGAGTGGGGGATTCAAACCTACCTTTGGGATTCCAGTCTGACACTCTAACCAGTATCCCATACTGGCTTTTGCATTATCTTATGCTGTGTAATCCACCTGGAGTATCAGTAGGAAAGGTGGGCTACGAATAAAGTAAGCCTGCCCCTAGGGTCGCCAGCCTCCAGGTACTGGAAGGAATAAAGATAATGGAAAAGATCCAAACAGCACTCACAAGGTAATATAAAGAGGAAATAAATTTATGAAAGTGCAGGTAAGTGCAAAAAGTGAACATATATACATGCAAGAATCAAGAAGATACACATCCAAAATTTTCATATGATAAGCAAAATTAGTCCAGCAAGGTATGCAATGTAGCAAAGGAAATAAATGTCCATTGAATCACATATAACACCATATATTGTCTATAAAAGACTTTCCTGTGCTTCTAAGTAGCTGGACGAAAGATGTCTGAGGCAAGGGCCACAGCGAAGAGATGCCGAGAAGAGGTGCCAGGATGTGTCGTCTAGATCATGCACACGTTTCGCATATGGCTTCATCAGCTACATGTATCTGTGTATCATAATCAATAAATATACCATGCTAATACAAAAATTTCATATCAATAAATATAACAGTTTAAAAATTTAAAAGTTAAACCTTTATTTTACATTGTATCAAATATATTAAGAAACTATGCAATCATCATAATAAATATATATTTAAAAAAATTATCTTACCAAAGAAGTTCATAACAATCATACCAATTTCAAAAAGGGACCAAAAGGATTTCTGTATAGGTCTCCAAAGGATATAATGAAACTGACAAGATGCGAGTTCAAATAGGAAGCAATGCAAGGAAATGAACTACAGCTGGTAAAACAGAAAAGGAGAGTAGCAAATTCTTTAAAGGAGAAAACTCCTATAAAAAACAAGAGTAATCCAGTTCATTATTTAGGCCATTGGGGGACAAGGATCCCATAAGAAAAATAAGTTTCGTTTCCATTTGGTGTAATATTTTTTGTATGTTTTGGGAATCGTAAGGGCGACCTTGGTACTGCCACAGGACGCAGAACGCCATGTCGTTATCTCGGTGTCCTTTATCAATGAAGTGCGGAGTAAGCAGAGCCTCAAGATTTCCCGCACGGATCCTGGAACGATGCTCAGTAATTCTCATCCTAATAGGTCTAATTGTGCTGCCTATATAAGAAAATCCACAACCTCCAGGTACTAGCTGGAGATCTCCTGCTATTACAACTGATCTCCAGCCGATAGAAATCAGTTCGCCTGGAGAAAATGGCCACTTTGGCAATTGGACTCTATGGCATTGAAGTCCCTCCCCTCCCCAAACCCTGCCGTCCTCAGGCTCCACTGCAAAAACCTCCCGTCGGTGGTGAAGAGGGACCTGGCAACCCTACCTGCCCCCCACACATACCAAATCTACCACCAGAGACTACTATCTCTGATCATAGAGCCAACCTTGGATGGAGACGGGGCAAGAGCCCAAATAATTCAAAAATCTTCATAGGTGAGACCTCAAGCATTTTTTTTTGCACTTTCTGTTTTTCTTGATATGCGGCCTTTTGCCCCAGAGTCTCTCCCTCCCTGATAAGCCTCTCAGTAGTGACCAAGTCATCAATAACTTGCTCAACAAATATCTCAGCAGCAAGAAACTTTTGCAAAAATGCAGAGTAAACTGCATGATCCAAACCTCAAGGGATGTTAGGGTTGCCAGC
Organism: Euleptes europaea; assembly: GCF_029931775.1. NCBI lineage: Eukaryota > Metazoa > Chordata > Lepidosauria > Squamata > Sphaerodactylidae > Euleptes > Euleptes europaea. The sequence goes on along the minus strand of NC_079322.1, from coordinate 16,907,097 downwards.
CTCCAGATGATGGCTGGAGATCTCCCACTATTACAAGTGATCTCCAGGCAATCAGTTCCCCTGGAGAAAATGGCCACTTTGGAAGGTGGACTCTGTGGCAATATATCCCATTGAAGTCCCTCCCCAAACCCCTCACTCCTCAGGCTCCCCCCCAAAAATCTCCAGGTATCTCCCACCCCGGAGCTGGCAACCCTATTAAAGGGTTACATATCACCAGACTGCCTCTCTCCATTTCTCCAGAGAAATGACAGGCAATGTCTTTTAAAAAATAAAATTCAGGTGGTGCATGGTAATGTAGAGATCACAGTGTGCACAAACTCTAGGGATGTGCCTGCAGCATTAGTAGGATTGCCAACCTCCAGGTGGGACCTGGAGTTGTCCTGGAATTCCAACTGATCTCCAGATGACAAAGGGCGAAAACGCATGGTCGCTTTAGCCTCCTTTATTTCCTGTTTCAGCCAGAATTCAGCCAGGATCGAACGTATGCGTTTTGCTGAACGTGTGTTCGATCCTGGCTAAATCCTGGCTGAAACGGGATATAGGGGGCTAAAGCGACCATGCATTTTCTCCCAGAGGCAAAGATGGGTTTCCCTGGAGGAAATGGCAGCTTTGGAAAGTGGACTCTATGGTCTCACATTCCTGCTGAGACCCCTCCCCAAACTCTACCCTTTCCAGGCTCTACCCCAAATCTCCAGGAATTTCCCAACCTGGAGCTGGCAACCCTATAGGCAGAGCCTCTTTCCTTCCAACCGGTGACAAGAAAATGAGCAATTCACTTTGAGATGACTGATTTTTTTTAAGAAGGCCGTGCAGCTGTGCGCTTGGTTCATCAGCTGCCAGCTTTCCCCCTTTTTTTTAAAAAAAGCACAATGTTATTGTAATAAACTATCCACAATGATTCATTAATTATCCACTAACTGCAGATAACTGCCAGCAAGTCTACATTAGCTTGTCTTGCCTTTCCAGGGTTTGAGGCAGGACAGCCAAATGAGTTCATAACGGCTGGTAATGCCTAATTTCCCCCAGATCATTGTCCAGATGATCAATCTTGCAGTGATTGGAGGATGACTAAGACAGACGTCTGAGGGGGAGGAGTTTTCCTCCAATCTGTAACATCTGGGAAGAAAAGAGGTGGGATTTTTGACACCACCAGAGCACGATGCTTTGCGGTTGGCCTGGAAGCACCAAAGCTGACTTAACAAAGAGTTCTCTCAGTATTTATCACGTAGGGTTGACAGCTCTGGGTTGAGAAACGCCTAGAGATTTGGGGGGTGGAGTTTGGGGAGGGGCCTCAGCATGGAACAGTGCTAGGCTTGCCAACCTCCAGGTGGTGGCTGGAGATCTCCCACTCTTACAACTGATCTCCAGGTGACAGAGATCAGTTCACCTGGAGAAAATGTTCACTTTGGAAGGTGGAGTGTATGTAGGGTTGCCATCCTACAGGTCATAGCTGGAGATCTGCTATTACAACTGATCTCCAGCCGATAGAGATCAGTTCACCTGGGGAAAATGGCTGCTTTGGCTATTGGACTCTATGGCATTGAAGTCCCTCCCCTCCCCAAACATTTCCCTCCTCAGGCTCCACCCCAAAAACCTCCCACTGGTGGCAAAGAGGGACCTGGCAACCCTAAGTGTATGACATTATACCCCATTGACGTCCCTCCCCTCTCCAAACCCTGCCCTCTTCTGGCTCCACCACCAAAATTTCCTGTTATTTCTGAACCCGGACCTGGCAACCCTAATCAATGCCATAGAGTCCACCCTCCAAAGCAGCCATTTTCTCCAGGGAAACTGATAAATTATTAAATTATTAATCTCCAGGCCCCACCTGGAGGTTGGCAAACCTATTTACCAGCTTTGCCACTTTTCTCCTCTGTTTTAAGGCAGACTGGAGTACTATATGTGCCATTCCAGCATACTTTGGGCTGACCAAAATAGTCTCATTATCATGACCATGATGTGCGCAACAGTCAGAGACTGTACATGTTTTCACAGGGCTGGCAGGAATGCGTTAATCAGTGTATCAGGATTATGTATTATTATTGTTTCAAAGGGGTAGCTGTGTTGATCTACAGTAGAAGGGCAAGATTCAAGTCCAGTAGCATCTTAAAGACCAAGAAGATTTCCCGGGTATAAGCTTTCAGGTGCCAAAGCTTTCAAAGGTCTCTGACTTAGTCCTTTGGCTCTTGTTGATCTTTTAGGTGCCACTGGATTCAAATCTTGCTCATATATTATTATTGTTATTATTTACTTCATTTATGGTCTCAACCTTCCTCTCTGAGACTCCAGACAAAGTACACAATTAGAACCAATGTAATACGAAAACGCTAAAACATCCAACCAATAGGGAATGAAACAGGCTTACCCAAATTAGAAAACAATGCACTAGAATAGTTTAATGCATACAATATACCTGTATAATATGTACGGTTGCAACAGAGGGGGATTTCAGAATTGGAGAACTGTACAATGAAACCAGTGTGATATATATGAGGAACAAAGCAATGAAAGCTGCCTGAAGTGTCACACATGTTAGCTACAACCTTATTCCCTATTATAAATATGCCCCGCTGAACAATTCAGTTTTATACACCATGTTACCATGTTCTGCTGAGAATCCCAGGAATATTCAGGCAAACAATAACGAAATCCCAGGAATACTGAGACAAACAAAAATGGGATGGCAATTCCTAGCATTAACACAGGATTGCCCTTGAAGACCTCTTGGACATTTCGTGAGTACAACATACAGTAGCTTGTCTGCTGACTAGAATGTGGATGTGTGAACGTATCAGCTCCATTTTAAGGCAGGTACTAAGCAGGGTCGACCCTGGTTCGTACTTGGATGGAAGACTACCAAGGCAAGAGACATGCTGCACAGAGGCAGGCAATGGCATCTCTCTTGCCTTGAAACCTCTGGACGTCTCTTGCCTTGAAACCTCTATGGGCTTTGCGGTAAGTCAGCTGCAACTTGACAGCACTTTCCACCACCACCACCACCACTCTCGTGACCTATATGCTTCTGAGTTCAATTCAGGGTGCCTGAAATAATTTATCACCTTGGTGTGAACCTGCTCACCAGCCTCCCAGAGCAATCTCTTTGCTGTGCCCTCCTTTCAAGTGGTTGAATAGACTGTTGCTTGAGGGTATTCTTTCAGGTCTGTAGCACAACTCCTTTGCAGCCTGGTTTATAGATTTTTTTTTTTTACGGTGCTGAATGGTTTTGTAAAAGCTGATTTAATGACTTGTTTTGTTTTTATGTAGATAATTTGTGATTTTTTTAATGATTTTATGGTATTGTTTTGATCTGTAAGCCACCTTGATCATGACTCTGGAGAAGCAGCCTGTAAAGTCTCTCAGTTAGGCTTGCCAGTTGACCGGTATTGGTGGGCAAATGCCCAGCAAATGACCCTGCTGCCCACCGACCCTCAGCTGGTTGGAGGGCGGAAGAGGGCCAGCTGAAGTGGGGAAGTGATCGTCACTTCCAGGTAGGGTTGCCAACCTCCAGGTACTAGCTGGAGATCTCCTGCTATTACAACTGATCTCCAGCCGATAGAGATCAGTCTCCCTAAAGAAAATGGCCGCTTTGGCAATTGGACTCGATGGCATTGAAGTCCCTCCCCTCCCCAATCCCTGCCCTCCTCAGGCTCCACCCCAAAAACCTCCCACCGGTGGCAAAGAGGGATCTGGCAACCCTACTTCCACATAAACCCAGAAGTGATGTGGACACTCTAGCAAGCTCCCCAAATAACTCTATGGTTTCCATAGAGTTTTTAAGAGGAGATTGCTAGAGTGTCCCCATCACTTCCAGGTTGCATTGCCCCAGTCCCAGAAAACCCCCACCGGTTGTCAGGGGGGAACCTGGCAACCCTACTCTCAGCAAATATATAAGTGACTGGGTTGATGAGACAATGTACAGAAATCATATTTTGCCCAGAGTTTGAGGGAAGTTATGGCCTTGCGAAGGAATTGGGCGTTGGGTGGGTGATTTGTTTGTTTTGGTATACATGTTTTCACTATGTTGGCTAGTGCTGACTGACATTGGTTTTATATGCCGCTTTGAGATGTTTAGAAAATGGGAAAGGCAAATATCTACATAGTTTAATATTTTTTTAAAAAAAATCACAATGAGAATGTTGCCTTTGGGCAGACAGTACCACTCTTGTGTATGTGATTACTGTCTAAGGACATAGTTTTCCTGTTCTTTTATTTTCAAGCAAGGCAATTTTTAGCTTGCCTATTTTTATCTTGCCCTTTTCCATGCAGCAGATGCAAAATCAGCCCTCCCTTTTAACGAAGTCTTAACTGAGTATTGTTAACATGGCAGAGAAAAGGGGTGGCCATATTTCTCCCCAAGCATGGAAAAATCCTAAAAGTCACTTGAATTTTTGAATCCAACCAGTCACAAAATTTGGTAACATACTCATCCCTGGGGTTATTCACTATCCGGTGAAGGGGGCATTGATTGGCAAACCTGTGGGGAAAAGCTTTAAGTAAGTGTATGCAGTCCTAGAAAATCCATGTTGTGCAAAAAATCCCCCCCCCCCAGTAAATTTCAGGTTTGGGTTTATTGGGCCTGATTCTTTTGTTGTTGTTAAACCAGAAATAAGCTGAATACATATACCGGTAAAATTCGGTATTTGGCTTATTTTCAGGTTTCCTGAAAAATTATAGTTTATGGGGATTTTTTCAAAGCTCCTGAGGGGGCATTTTTGGAGGTAGAGTCACCAAGTTTGCAGTGTCATTACAAGGGACTCTCCTTAGATGGTCACCAAAGTTTGGTGAATGTTGGGACAGGGGGTCCAATTTTAAGGGCCCTCAAAGGGGTTGTCCCCATCTTCCAGGCATTTGCAAGCCAAGCTGTCCATCGGTTTTCAGTGTTGCTGAGGACTGATGGAAAGAGCCGATTGCCTGGCTGGCACCTCAAAGTCTCATGGCTGCCTTCATTTCTGGGTCACTTTGCATGATGTCCATGCAAATTAGCTTCCAAATGGAGGGAAAAGGCTTAAATACAAGAGAAATAAGGCACAGAAAACATTCTTTTTGGTGGTAAATGACATCCTGTGAGCAGTCCTTTATTGTGGTCATGAAAAATCTGATTCCAAGAAAAGGTCATGGTGCGGGGAAATGAAGCCTCTACTCAGGGCAATCTTCTTTTAGAAAGCAGGTTTACATGGGGTGGTGGTATCGAAGCTGGCTGAAGTCATGACAATGGGGGCTGTCTGAAGGAGATTGGCATCCATGTGGATGAAGAAATTTCCTTCGGAAGCATGGTAGGTGGCTGTTGAAGCCGGCTTTTTTTAGTTGGAGGATATATCCCTCCAGATGGGACTGGGTGAGCCCCGTCTTTTAAATAAAGCTATCTGAAAGAAAGAAATAAAGAAAGAAAGAAAGAAAGAAAGAAAGAAAGAAAGAAAGAAAGAAAGAAAGAAAGAAAGAGAAAGCACAGAGCCATGCCAGGAGCAAAGACAAATAGCTGAACCCTTTTTTGGAAATTGCCTATTCTGCTTTGGCTTTATCCCCAGTTTTTGGTATCCGGTAAACCAGAATCCTAAAATTTACTGAAACGGCAAATTTCAGGATTATTTTTGGTTTGGATTTATCAATATGAACAACCCTACTTCCCTCTAAATTTTCAAGAGCCATTCTTTTTGCTGTGAAATTTTAAGTGATAAGAGGGACTGACTAACATCCGTTTCCCGGGGCCAGCTGCCTTTTTTCCCTCCCCAGTCCTCTGCAGCCCCCAAACAAGAAGCACTCCTGAAATTCTACGAGTCAGATTTTCATTGCTGTGGTATATAGGGAGTGTTTTGGGTATCCCGAGTGACCAGAAACAGCTTATTTCAGATTTAATTTTGAACATATAAATTTGGATATATAAATACTAGAGTTGCCATGTCCTTCTTCGCCACTGGTGGGAGGTTTCTGGGGCAGACCCTGAGGAGGGTGAGGTTTGGGGAGGGACTTCAATGTCATAGAGTCCAATTGCCAAAGAGGCCATTTTCTCCAGGTGAACTGATCTCTATCGGCTGGAAGTTGTAATAGTGGGAGATCTCTAGCTAGTACCTGGAGGTTGGCAACCTGTAAGACTCCAGCACCTCGTTGCATTTCTCTCATAAGGAACTTTACTCCAGACATAATCGCGAGTTAAAAAGTTTTATTTAAGAAAGCCAGCGAGTTCAGTAGGTCCATTGAGACATAAGGCTAGAATGCAGACATGGGGAAACACCAGTACATTTAAAGGGTACATACAATAGGATTGATTAGTTTCAGGACATAATACAAAAGGGCCGAGTTGAGGCAGAGTTGTCTTGATGGCTTAGGTATAAGGAAACAATACAGAAGGTAACTACTCACTGGCAAAACCATACATGAAACTAATGCGTGAAATAGCTAGGTGATTGCCAGGGCTCCCAGGCATTGTTCCGCGGGGCCTGGTAACACACTAACGATTAGCTGGGCAGGTCTCCATTGAGGTGTAGATACCGGGGGGATGGGCAGAGGCAGAAAGCCAGGAAGCGTTAGCTGACACAACCCTAATGCACACCCTAAACTTAATGCATTGTATTCATACCCCAACTCTAATTCCAGTGTATCTTGGTATATAAAATGACACCCCACCCTTTCAATCGGATGCTTAAAACTTTTCACACTGCTAATAAATTTGCAAAACAGGCCATTGCCATGGGGAAAATGCTGAAGAAAAAGATCTTAGGGCTGCACCCTTCATCTGTACAGTGCTGAGTGACCACTGCTGACGGTGGTTTTCAGGTGCCACAATTACATTTACCATGGGCTGTCGTGGCAAACACACCGAGGTGTCTGCATAAACCACATGAATAACATTCTTTTCTATCCTTCGAATTTGTTTGAAAGAACGAAGCAAGGAAAGGGAATGGTGGCATCAGGAACGAGTTTTACTTCAGGATCCCAGCTGAACAGGTTGCATCAGGCATCTTGAGATGCATCTTGAATGAGGACAATTAACATTCGAAAGCATAAGGGCATACAGCAGGGGGTTGGTTGCCTTAACATCATTATAAATATGTATTATTCGTTCTTTGCATACCAAATTCACTTCTTTTGACGCTCAGAAAGCTGCCTTGTCATCTGGTTTGTTAAATTATTGAAAGATTCATTAATACATTGGGATAAATCTACTCTCTCTCCCCCCTCCCCCCAGCACCCACTGATGCCTTTGTTTTTGATGCAGCCATTCTTGGAACTCTATGATAAAACCAAAGACATTTTGGCACTTTCTCAAGATGATTGATGTCACTTCTGGGGAAAACCTGGAAGTGACATCAGTTCTCAATTGGAACCACAAAAATTGCTGTGGTTTTACCATAAAGTTTTCAGCGATTCCTAGAGAGATGTGATGTCCCTTTTGGGTTTTTCCTGGAAGTGATATCACACTGTTGTTGATGGCTGTCTGTCCCCCTCCAGTCTTTGTGGCAATGATTTTCTGTCACATGACTCATTTCCACATGTCCCCTTCATTGGTTCCAAGGAAAGGAAGGAAAGAAAGGAAAGGTTCCAACTAGGGCTGTTGAATTTTTTTTTTTTTTGGGAAAAGTTCGACTTCGGCAAAATTCGGCCCGTTTAAATTTGGGACGTGCCGAAGTCCAAACTCCCCCGCTTCGGATCCGCGAACTTCGGCACGAGATCCGGAGTTCGAGGGAAAATCCCCCCCCCGCGGGCCTTCACGGAGCTTCCCAGCTGGGAGGCACAGATCTCTTTAAAGAGCCCCCCACGCGCCTTCAGGGAAGCCCTGTGAAGGCGCGCTGGGGCCCTTTAAAGAGATGATCTGTTTAAAGAGCCCCCTGCACGCCTTCAGGGAAGCCCCGTGAAGACACTCGGGGGGAACAGATCTGCACCTTCCAGCTGGAAGGCGCAGATCTGTTTAAAGGGCTCGAATTTGCCGAATTTATTCACGAACACCCCGAACTCGCCGAATTTGGCTCCCCGTTGTCCCGCCTTTTTTGAGTTCGGTTTAATCCGAACCGGAAAACCGCCGGGGGAAATTTGGCTGTTTTTCGGTTCAGGACGAACCGAATCAACAGCCCTAGTTCCAACAACTGACACCCCCCTTCTAATAAGCATTTCCTCTGAGAAGAGGATGGAGTTAGCTTGGCTTCTTTTGCACAATAATAACTGAGGCCTTGCACTAGGGTTGCCAACCTCCAGGTGGTGTCTGGAGATCTCCTGTTATTACAACTGATCTCCAGGCGACAAAGATCAGTTCCCCTTGATAAAATGGCTGCTTGGCCAATTGGACTCCATGGCATTGAAGTCCCACCCCTCTCCAAACCCTGCCCTCCTCAGGCTCCACCCCCACAATCTCCAGGTATTTCCCAACCCGGAGCTGGCAACCCTACCTTGCACTGTTACCACACTGGATAATATGGGAAAATGGTTCTGGTATCACTGCTGTAGACAGGCTGAAAAATATACCTCCGGGTTGTTAAATTGGGGAGAGATGTAAAATATACAGGCTGCTCACCTTTTCCCTAAGAGAAACAATGTCAGAGATTCAAGCGTGGGTGGGGAGTAGGGGCACGTTATCTTGCAAGGAGTTGCCAAGATAGGCGCCATTGGCTCTCAGTTTGACATCCAGCGGTTCCAGGCACACGGCCTCCACCAGGAGAAAAAGGCACCAACCTCAGAAAGGTTTAGAAACAGAATCAAAGGAAATCTGGTGTGCTGAGAAGCTCCCTGTGTGAAAATTGCTGGCTCTGCTTAAAGGTCCATAATCCACACAGTGTGAGAGAGAAATAAAAAAAGAACAGTTCGCATGGCGGAGTGAAGGAAAAAGGTCTTTCAGGCCTGATCTCAGCCAGCCTCTAGACTTGGTTTGCAATGCTTTGTAAAGAACTGATTAGAGTTGCATTTGGGACACAGCTTGACTCTGTACAGCCTGAGCGCGGGAGATTGCAGGCTGCGACAACGAGCGCAGGCCGTGATTTGCATGTCGTTTTTCAGCGATGTCGTTTAAGAACCTTTTTGCCCGAGGAAGGGTCACATGCAATAGGTAGGTGGGCCTTCCCTCCTTTGTATAATCATCACCCGTGAAACAGTTCACATGAACTCCTAAATGGACTGGTCATTGTTCCCACGCACCTCCAGCGTGTACTCAGAATAGGTCTGCCACATTTTCTCTCTCACACACATAGGGTGCCTGTACCTTAAATAAAATGTGCTTCAGTCAGAAAGTTAAGAGGTGAAGCATTTATTTCCCTGGCATTGAGGTATAAGGTTTTTTTTTTGGGGGGGGGGGAGTCTTCCAGTAGAAAGCCTGCTGGCATCTTTTAGAAAAATTGTGCTGTAGGACTAACACCCCCCCCCCAACTTCTCTTATGGTGGGAAATCAATCAATGGAAATTTGCCTTCACAAAATGATTTACAGCATATTGAAGGGGAAATTGGCTAATAGGTATGGGAAGTCAAGGGGAGGTGACAAGGAAAAGCCTTAATTGCCTCATTCCATGAAAACCCAATGACATTTTATCTATAAATACTGCCTTTTAACCTCAACAGAAACTAATGCCGTGCTCTTCTAGGAGCTCACCCTCTTGAGAGTCAGAATGGTGGAGTGGTTAAGAGTGGTGGTCTAGAGCTGTAGACTCTAATCTGGAGAACTGGGTTTGATTCCCCACTCCTCCACATGAGAAGCGGTCGGTGGACTCTAGTCTGGTAAACCAGGTTGGTTTCCCTGCTCCTACACATGAAGCCAGCTGGGTGATCTTGGGCTATTCACAGCTCTCTTAGAGCTCTCTCAGCCCCACCAACCTCACAAGTTGTCTGTTGTGGGGAGGGGAAGGAAAGGTGATTGTTAGCCAGTTTGATTCTTCCTTAAGTGGCAGAGAAAGTCAGTATATAAAAACCAACTCCTCCCCCTCTTCCTCTTCTTCCTCTTCTTCCAGATGTGTAAGATAAGGTGCAATGATCCATTAAAGGGATACCATTTGCCTACTGCTGGTTGTAAGGTTACCTGAAATAGCTTGCTAATTGTTTGGTACTGGTGGGCAAATGGCCACCAATCGACCGGGCTGCCTGCCAACCCTCAGCTGGTTGACGGTTGGAAGAGGGCCAGCAGAAGTGGGGGAGCAATCATCCCTTCCAGGTAAACCTGTATGTGAAGTGGATGTTATAGCACTCCCCCAAAAAACACTATGGTTTCCATAGTGTTTTCAGAGGAGATTGCTAGAGTGTCCCCATCACTTACAGGTTTACCTAAAAGTGATACAGACTCTCTAGTACAGTCCTCCAAAAACTCTGTGGAAACCAAAGAGTTTTCAGAGGAGCCCACAAAGCTCCTACCAGTTGCTAGGGAGACTTGGCAACTCTAGGGTACAGCCTAGGAGAGCAGGGTTTAGGGAGAGGAGGGACTGTGGTAGGCTATAATGCCATGCCATCCATCTTCCAAAGCAGCCATTTCTCCAGGACAAGTTGAATAATTGTTTTAAATAAATAAATAATAAATAAGTGATTTATGTAGTTTAAAGATCAGTAGTAATTCTGGGAGATCTCCACCCTTCACCTGGAGGTTGGCAACTCTAACTGGCAGGCCCTCCTCTCACCTGTGCTCCTCTGAGCCGCAAGAGAAACAGCATGGGCCAGAAATTACACCCATTGATGAGTTAAGTCACAACCACTGGAAAACCCCAGGGTGATAGAATTCCAAGAGTATCACAGTGGATGGAAAATCATGTACCTCAAACTCCACCCGCCCCAGGATCCACCCCCAAAATATCCCTGGGATTTGTCGGTGCAGGGCTGGCAACCCTATCCTCTCAACATGTCTACAAAGATAGGTGTAGTGTCTTTGCTTTCCATGCATGAAGCACTAATAAGGCCACTGGGGGGCAGGCTGGAGTGCCACACTACACATTACACATTGCTGTTCTTTTTCAGACAGATATGAAATCATGGAATTAACATTCCCAAGCATGCTGGAGCCTGATTTGTCTCACAAACATGATGCAAGAGGACGAGGGGCTTCAACTTTCTCTCCCAAGCTGTTTACTTAAGCTGTAACAGCCTCCCTGACTTGTGTCACAGGTAATATATAGTTCGGTCCTGAGAGCATCTATTTTCAAAAGCCAAAAAAGGGAGGCTTTATAAGGATTTGTAGTCTAGCAGGTGGGTCTCTCCAGGATCAGAGGAGCATGCCTATTATCTTGGGTGCTGTAGAACACAGGCAGGATGGTGCAGCTGCAGTCGTCTTGTTTGGGGGCTTCCTAGAGGCACCTGGTTGGCCACTGTGTGAGCAGACTGCTGGACTTGATGGGCCTTGGTCTGATCCAGCAGGGCTTTTCTTATGTTCTTATGTCTCCATGAAGCACTTGATCATCCCAACATATGGGCTGAAAACCAGTGTCATAGGCAGCTATCCATGCCTTACATGTTCCACCCATGTTCATACTCATAAGTAAGTTGGACCACAGTGGTGCTAGCATCAAGCTACCCTCCTCTTGGGCTGACTGCTGCCCTATGCCTCAATAACTGGATTACTATTGTTCCCTCTGCCATTTACCCTTAGGGTTTCTAACCTCCAGGGGGTGTCTGGAGATCTCCTGGGATTACAGCTGATCTCCAGATGACAGAGATCAGTTCACCTGGAGAAAATGGCTGTTTCGGAAGGTGGGGTCTATGGCATTATACCCCATTGAAGCCCCTTCCCTCTCCAAACCCCACCCTTCTCAGGCTCCACCCACCAAATCTCCAGGTATTTCCCAACCTGGAGCTGGCAATTCCTTCATTTGGCTCCTTATCTCCTTTGTTCTCTTCCCCACGGCTTCAATGTAGAGATCCGATTACCTCTGGACTCAGCAAATCTTGACTTTATGATTACAGAATAATAATAAAAATTTTCCCATTCATTTTGACAGATCTATTCTATACCCGTAAAGTATCTAGCTAAACCTTAAGAACCACTGGGATTATTGTCTATAATTTATCAGGGGGGGTGGGATTCTGATTGTAATGGAACCGAGGCTTAAATAGAGTGAAGATGTCATGCCCATTTCTTTTTTTCTTTCCCACCAAGCATCATAGTTGGGTTCTAAACCTGTCCTTACCATTGTCAGCAGGGAGAAACAAACATATTATGTACACTATCGCTGGATCAACCATTTATAGAGATTAGCACAGCAATAAATCACTGGATTTATAAGCTTCTTGGAGCTTTACTAATTATCCACTTGTATGGGATTAGCCAAAAGAGGTTTTAAAGTGACTGGGTTGGTAGAACTAACTTCGCAGTGTGGCACTGTAGCCTTGGAATTTAGACTAGTTCCTGAGGGAGCCATGGAAGATAATGTGGGGCATTCACATAAAAAAAAAATATTTCTGTCTGTCTTGCTTTTTTTCATACATTATGCCACAGGTAACACTTTATACCGCTGAGAAGGCTTCGACGACTCTGTACCCTGCTCTGACCTCCTTGGAGGGACAAAAATGGAATAAATTAATATTTCACATTTTCATCCTTCCAAGGAGTTCAGGACAAGGTACTGGATCTACGTCCAGCCCATTTTGCCCTCGTAACAATTCTGTGAACTATTTTAGGTGGCGAGAGTTTGACTGACACAGAGTCACTCAATGAGTTTCCTAGGAGTCTTCTTGGGGACTGCAGGGCTAGTCTTCTTCTGTGGCTCATTAATATCTCCATTCCTTTTGCACCCTTTTTGTATTATGTTTTTATGCCAATAAAGGAATGATGATGATGATGATAGTTACAGTTCTCTCTGAACTCTCTCAATCCCACCTACCTCATAAGGTGTCTGTTGTGGGGAGTGGAAGTGAAGGTGATTGTAAGCCGGTTTGATTCTCCTTTAAGTGGTAGAGAAAGTCAGCTTATAAAAACCAACTCTTCTTCTTCTGCCCTGGTTGCCAACTGTCATCCATCTCTTCTACACAACCAGAGAGCATGTTGTAAGGCAGGTGCTCTATACTATGCCTCTCCTGCTCAAACATGATATTCACAATATTTTCAGAAATATTCATGCTGATGGTTACTATTTCTCATGAGGTAGCCATGCAGCTCAATCCAGGACTCAAGCTGGTAATCCCTGAACAGACTCTTCATTTCCAGCAGGAAAACAGAAATGAATCTTATTCTCTGAGAGAGATGTAAATTACATGGTTAAATTCAAAGTCACAATCATGACTGTATGAAGTCAAAACCACAATCTCTTGACCATTCTTTTTTGTGGCTATATAATCTCCCACCTTAAAAAAGTATTCCTTGTCTTCCGTCTACTGGACTAATCACCAGTTAACTGAACTAATCACCAGTTAAAAATCCTCTTGAACATTCCACCTTTTGCTTAGTGTCTCTTTCTGTCACTCCATTAATTTCGGTGAGGGTCTGGCATTGTGTGGGGTTCTGTTGGTGACCCAGAACTACCTAGATTTGACACCTGCAGAGTCTGTGAAAGATCCGAGATATTTTCCAACACTCCCAAGTAAGTGTCCACAAAATCACAACTTCTTTTCTTACATATTGAAACTTTAGCTTCCCGATCTGGCAAACTTCAGTAGCCACAAGGAGAGGGTAATTTATTCAGTGTGCTATGAAACAAAGAAGAGGGGGGGAAAAAGACTGACGAGTCTGCCAGGTAAGGTTTTTAGTTTTTTAGAAGTGGCATTTATAATTTTACCATGCTACCTTGCTGATCGAGATGAGATTTGCTATTTTGTCAGAACAGCAAGATTTTATTGTTAACTTCCTTGCCCTGCAGGAAGTCTTCATTCAGCTTCTGACCCTGTTGTAAGAGACTGTGCCAAACATGGCAGTCCCACGGGGTAATTTAAAACCTGTTACAATTGTCAATCACACATGCGTCATTTTCATTATGTTTCCCCACCCCCCACAGATTATAGAAATGAGCCATAAAATGGTTTCACATTTCCCCCCTTAAATAATTCAGAATTAAGCACTGAACCGTGAACCTTTTTGTTATAAATCTTTATTTTTATTTGAACAATTGGAAATTCACAAGCAAAAAGATGTTTACCCAAAATGAGCTAATATAATCAGGTATAAAAAACAATTATTGCAAATAAAAACAAACCACATACAGAGTAGATTATATACACACACATGCACATACTGATAAATTGACCAGCTCCTGTGCAGATAACCAAAACTTCACAATGGGGCTACCTACAACTCTTAAGGACACTTCTGCAAACTGAAGCAATTCCCAGATATGCAGAAAATTATTTGCATCCCCAATGGATCCTCCCAAAGCAGTAAAGAGGACTATGAATGCACAAACATGATGCTGTGCCAAGCAAGCAATGTCAAACTGAAGCAAGGGTGCAAATCTGTGCTGAGGAGAAGCAGAAAACTGGCACAAACAGTGACAGCATGCCACAAACTGGCTGACCAGCCTCCTCCCTTCTCATCATCTCCCACAACGTACAAATATCCATCTCCTGAAACTGACAAGTACTTCCTTGCGGCAAAGTGACATCCAGACCTGAGAGGTCATTTATGCATAGGAGTTTGACCTGAGGTTCGTGTCTCACTGGACCCACACTTTCCTGTCGGGAATCTCTGCACCAACAGTCTCCAAGCTCAAATCAAGTCCCACCCCTTTAAATGCTGCTTGTAATTGGCTTACTTGTAGTGCTTACTGTGAGAGAAAATTCCACTCTCCAACCCAATTGCCACATAAAAAAATGCATTTTAAGAACAACAACAAAAAGAGCAATCTGAAAGGGCGGGTTGAAATCCAAGCCTTGGTTTTAAAAAGCCTTTCTTGTGCTCAGAAAGAGCTCAGAGGAAGCAGGAAGTATTTGAATCCCCGCCTCTGGACTTGTTGCTTTGTAATTGGCTGTGAGAGAAACTAAGTTTGTGTGTCACTTTGCCTTATGCATGGAGATTTCACCCAGGCTTTGCTCAGGGAAGATGGAAGAGTCGGGTTAACAGAGGAATGGGAAGACCTGGACATCGCGAGGGCTGGCAGCGAGGTCATCTCTAATGGATGGAAAACTCATGCATAACTCCACTGAACAACCGAGACAGACCTGGGGCGAATGTGAGTGAAAGTACCCATGCATAAACGACTGTAGAATATATCCCACCTCCAACATACAAAACTGCAATCCTGGTGCAGCTACAAGGGTCTGACATATCTTGGACTTTAACTACAGACATTGCTATTTGTAATTAATTATCAGCTTACTTGGCTGTGTTGCTGCTGCTACTGTCTGAATGAATTGACTGTGAGTAGTGTCTCCCCTTCCAACTGCCTCCCACCACTGAAGATGATTCCCTTCCCCTCAGTCAGGTAGGAAAGGAAGTGCCTGAGCAACAGGAGCCACCCGGCAGATTGATTGAGAACAACCTGTCCCTTATTCATTTGAGACTTAACAGCAACCATTCACTTTGTGGAGCTACAGGGGTCTGACACACCTTGCACTTGAACGACAGACATAGCGGATGTTTGTAATTAATTATCAGCTTGCTTGGTTTTGTTGCTGATGCTGCTATCAGAATTAAAAGTAGAAGAAAGGGTAGGATTATAATGAAGAAGGTGCATAAGTGGTGTTTATATGGTATATACAATATGTGAGTAGAATAACTGAAATTTGGTTCAATTACTACAAGACAAGTCAAGAAGAAATGGAATCTTGATGAGTATTCAGATATGTGTGATTTAGATACCTCTAAGCAATATTTACAGCACTGATTTATTACTTTGGAACATAATATCAGTGTTTAGTTAGATAAAATTGAATTGGAAAGAAGACTATCAGTTGGAAAAGAGACTGGACAATTTGGAAAAGGTTAAATCAGCATTGTCCAAGAACACTTTAGTATAGGGTTGCCATGTCCCACTTCTCAACTGGTGGGAGAGTTTGGGGGTGGACCCTGAAGAGGGCGTGGTTTGGGGAGGGACTTCAATGTAGGGTTGCCAACTGCCAGGTAGTAGCAGGAGATCTCCTGCTAATTCAACTGATCTCCAGCCGATAGAGATCAGTTCACCTGGAGAAAAATGGCCGCTTTGGCAATTGAACTCTATGGCATAGAAGTCCCTCCCCTCCCCAAACCCCACCCTCTTCAGGCTTTGCCCCCAAAATCTCCCGCCGGTTGAGAAGAGGGACCTGGCAACCCTACTTCAATGCCATAGAGTTCCATTGCCAAAGCGGCCATTGTTCTCCAGGTGATCTGATCTCTATCGGCTGGAGATCAGTTGAATTAGCAGGAGATCTCCTGCTACTACCTGGCAACTGGCAACCCTACTTTAGTACTAGAGTCAATACAAGACAATCAAAAATCTATCAATGTGGTAATACATCAATTATAGGAAGATAGTAATGAGATTAAAGTGGTACAAGAAAAAATGAAGAGCCAATTGCAATTACTAAGTATAAAATAGAATTTTTAGAGATTAAAAACAAGCAACATAATTTGAAAACAAGAGGGTTGAAAAAGGGTGTGGAAGGTGATAATCAGATAGCATTCTTAGAAGAGAAAATATTTTATTGAAGACGCGTATTGGGTTAAAGCAAAACAAACAAACAAACACCCCTGCCTCTAGGAATTTCATAAGAGATGTAATCGTTGCTCTTCCAAACTCCTATGTAAAAGATCAATTCATGAAAACAATGGCAGATCAGACCAATTTACTTGTTGAAGAACAAGAAATACAATTATTAGCATATCTCCCAAAATCAATCCTGCAAAAGAGATGAGAGTTAAAACTTTAGTTTACCAATTACAATCACAAAATATTCAATATACCATTCAAATTGTCTGTTAGGGATCAGGATAGATGGGTAGTGATAAAAACTAAGCAAGAAGGTGAGCAGTTGTTGGAACAATTAAGTGCACAGGAATTAGAAGCACATGCACTAAATTAGAATGCTGCTATTGCTGCATTAGAAAAGTTAGAAAAAAAGCAGTTAAGTCAGAAATCTATATCACGGTGCAACTCTGTTAACAGTGCAAGTGTATCACATCCAGTATTGAGTTTCGAGGAGTCAGAATGAGTTCTGCAACCTAACTTAAGGAGAGCTTCCATGCCAGTTGATTATAAACTCATATGGTGAAATGTTTAAGTTTAGTCATATTGAACATCTTTTTAAAATATCTGTAATAAAGATACTGCTCATTCTGATGTTGGTCTAGTGTATTGGTTATGTAAAGTTGACCCAAATAAAAGAACTTTCATTAAGTGTCAATGGGTTGAATTACCCAATTAAGTGAAAGGTTATTTCAAGGTAAACCAGAAAGCAAGTATGTGGTACAGCAATGATGCAAGGCACCCATATGAAGAGAGTATGAAGAGAGATCAGATAAATCTTTTGATGAGCATGAACTTGGGTGATGTATATGAAGCTTCGGCACTTGAAAATAAAAAAGGTATTGATGTTGTTAGATCAATTATGTTAGTAACATTGATTTTTATGTTTAATGTTTTGCATTCTGAAGCCTTCAAAAAATTTCAAAACAACAAAGAAATGGAAAGTCTGCAAAGCTGCTGGTTGGGGGGGGGGAAGCCATACTTTTAGAGAGCAATCCAAAGTAGGCTTACTCAGAATCCTATGCAGGCCCATTCAATGGGGCTTACTCCCAAAATTGCAGTGTATATCCCCAAGTATCAAACTTCAGTGCCAATATCAATTTTCAGTCAACATTAGTCTGTCAGTCAAGCAATGCATGTTTTAGTCCAAGACTTAAAAACAAACAAACAAACATACAAATCACCAAACCTCAAGCTGAATCAGCAAACCTCCAATGTTCTTTCTTGTCAGTACTAGGGAGGCTCCACATAGAGATATCCTGGCTATGTTGCAGAGCAGCTCCTGATTTTCAGGTCATTGAGAAAAACGTCTTGTGCATTATCTGTGGGAGCATAAACTTGGAGTACTTCAAGGCTATGGATCAGAAACACCTTTCATAACTCCAGCGATCCCACTCTCATAACCTTCATAGCATTTTTATCCCAGTATTTCATGTTTCTCAAAGTTACAGACAATAAAAATATTCTTCACAACCTATAAAGAAAAATATTTGAGCATAAACATGAAAAGGCTTTATGCAGCTATCGACGATATCTGAACATATCCTTCAGGTCCCTCCCACCCTTGCTTTTTAGTTTTTCATTTCTTACTTTGCCCTCCCCCCTTTAATCTGTCACCCCTCCTTTGGACTATTTCTTTTTGAAGATTTTTTTCCATGTTACAAGTTGTACTGGTGTTTGTTCAATAAGAAAAATGACACAAAGTATTGTTTAAGAACAGTATAAAGCCTAGTAGCAAATGACGATAACATGCTAAAACCATACTGAAAACATTGTCTATTCAGATCAACAATGGCCAACTCAAGTTGGAATGAAGGATAAGTCCGACTTCTTTCCAGTGCAAATGGTAATGGGATTGAGCCCTGGCAAGTAGGGGTTTGCTCCAAGACAAAAAATCCTTATAATTTCAGATCCAGGATTTGGGGAGGGGGATTTTTACCATGGCTGCTTGTTTTTTGGTTAGGACATTACCCATTCAGGATTCAAATCCATGTGTTTTTTCAGGCTCCAGAGTTTTGGGAACATATTTGAGGATCTGGGCAACTGTTTTTTAAAGTTAATGGCACCAGATTTGCACAGAACATTGACCTCCATCTAATCTAAACACCACCCAAATTTCAAGAAGATCGAACAAGGGGTTGGAATTCACAGACCCCTGAAGTAGGTGCCTCTTAGCATAGTCTCACTTCTCTACACTGACTGATTCCTATCAGGGAAAAACAGGACTGGCCACCAGCATAAATTAAAAAACAAATATCTACTTTCATTTTATTTTCGACTTCCTTTGAAGATGCCGACCCAGCGCCATGTCCTCCGAGTTCACTCGGAGGAACCGAGAGGCGTTTTGAATCGGGGCTCTTTCCAAAAGCCCCGTCTCTGATCCTAATCAGGGGATTGGAATGCAGGTAACCCCCTGCTGCCAAAGAAGAGCGGTTTGACTCCCAACCCCCCCCTCGCTGAGGAGAAGGAGTTGGTCGGAGTCCCGCCGGCTGAGGAGGACTTTCATCACCGCGAAACACCTCGAGGACCCAGAAGCTGTGGTCCCCTTCACATTACACTAAATATCGTACAAGCAAATGACAGAGAACCCCGTCTTTCAAGCTCCATGTAAGTCACTTGAACTCCTTTTGCTTATCATAACGGATTTGAACAACTGGAATTGTTTAAAATACAACTAAGACTTTACACCCCATCACCCAGACTTTTAAACGATCATCCGGCTAAAAAGTCTGTTTAATTAACATAAACTGAATTAGCAGGCAAACAAAAACAACCTGGAAGATTTGAGTGGCATCGATAGCTTCCAATCGACAGCTGCTGTGTGAAGGGGAGGAGGAGTACTTTTAGCTTTCGTTTTCTCCGTTTGGAAGAGTCCTCCAGGCACGTACTCAGGAAGAGACCTCTCTAGGACTTGGAAACCAAAGAGGAGGGTCGTGCCGGTGTGCCTCACTCAGTGCAACATCAAAATAGATTCTACTTTCCTAAATCAGAGTGAGTGTCACGGAAGGCTCACAACCTTGTATCTTCCAGTTCTGCCTAGCAACAGCACTAAAGCTAATAGATTCTTTTCACAACTTTACTGAACCGGTCTGCCTGCTTACATTTATTTCTGGTCGGGGAAAAGGAGAAAAGCCACAGATAACCATGGAAATAAACTATCAGAAGATACAGGAAATGTTGGCTGAACAAAATGAATTAATAAATGGACTAGTAAAGAAGAAGTTTGAACAGGTCTCCAAGCAACAAGAGCAATCAGTTACACAAATGACTTTAATTATCACTCAACAGTTTGCTGATGTTATAAATGAGATCAAGGCAATAAAAGACCAAGTTACACAAATGAAAGAGAGTATGAATAAGATGGAACTTTCAATTAATAACAACACGGAAGATGTGAAAAGACTCAAAAAAGATATGAAATCCCAATCACAACAAATCAATGCTATACAATTCCAGAACCAGCAAATGAAAGATCAACTTGCTATTTTGGATCTACAACAAAGAGAACATAATCTACGCATACGCAATCTACCGGAATGACTTGGGTCTACCAGAGATGACATCATCAAATCACTGGCTGAAATATTCCATTTTAATGTACAAGAATTGAATGCAGCAATAAACAAGATATATAGAATTCCTTTATCAACACGGGTACAGAAAACAAAAGCCAGAGAAATTCTGATCTCCTTCTTTGACATCAGGATGAAAAATATTATCATAAAATTTCAAATGGAGAATCAACTGAGATTCGATAATATACCATTGATAATTCTCAAAGATATCCCATATCACCTGATGGAAAAGAGAGCTGTATACAAAGATTTTGCTGAATTACTCAGAAATAAAGGAATAAAATACAGCTGGTTGCTACCACAAGGTCTTACATTTACCTATAAACAGACTAAATACGCTATCAACTCATTGGAAGACGTGGAATTTTTTTTTGACAAGAAACAGTGAGCTATCAACTCAAATTGTTGGAAAACAAGCAGAAGACTCTATAGCCCACGGAATACAGGGCATTGACTGTTCCAGTCAGGAGACCACTTCAAGCAAAAAAGTGATTGGTGATAGAAACTCCCGACAGAAGAAAAAGAATAAGAAGAAGGGCTGAGAAAGCAAGAAGAATACTAATTTGACTTTTAACATGGGAAAGGTGGGGGGGGGGTAGAGGAAAAATACTATAAACATTGTTTTTGTATAAGGTTTTTTTTAATCCTCTTTTTTATTTTATTTTTAGATTTACACATGTATTTTGAGATGAATATATGGAGGGACATGGGATTTTTATCTCACTGTTTTTTTAAATGTTCTTATTTTTTTACTCCTTTTCTCTCTCCTTAGTATTATCAATATTAAATATATTGGATAAGGGGAAAGTATAGAGTATAATATCAATAGGGTGACTTATAAATGAATTAGAATGCATGGATGCAAAGGAGATCTTAGATATTTTAGAGAGGGAGGAAGATGGTGGGGAAGTCAATTATTTTTTATTGTATTTTGAAGACATACATCTAATAATTTTTTATGAATTGTTAATGATTATCTTTATTGATATAGAGGATGTATGTCTAAATGAAATGTTGGTTATTATTGAAAAATAATAAAAAAATATTAAAAAATACATTCATTTTATTTTCCTACTCCTGCAATGAATGAATGACAAAAAAAATTTACCTTTCCACTCGTGGTCTGTTGTTGGTTTCTTTCACAAACTGAGAAAGAAGGTGTGAGCTAGAATGTCAACAATAGCCGGTGTGATATAATGGTTAAGAGCGGCGTTCTGTAATATGGAGAACCGGGTTTGATTCTCTGCTCCTCCATGTGAAGCATGCTGGGTGATCTTGGGCCAGTAACAGTCCCCTCAGAACTTACCTACTTCACAAGGTGTCTGTTGTGGGGAGAGGGATTCTGATTTTAAGCCACTTGGAGACTCTTTAAGGTAGAGAAAAGTGGGGTATAAAAACGAACTCTTCTTTTTCTTGCCTCTGGAGGGGCTGAAGTGACTAGTTTCCAACACAATGACACAAAAATTACAGGGGAGCTAGTGCTGCCTATCCACTAGAGTCCACCCAACTGTCAAGCGAATTGGACCAAAGAGTACAATTTTACAGGCCCTTTAACAAGTTGCCCCCCAGCATTCTGCTTGCAGAGAAAAAAGGGGCTCTGCCCCCATAAAAAGGGGAAGAAAGAAGGAGGAAAGAAGGGGAAAGCTCAAACTGCAGCTCTGCCAGACCCTGCTCCTGGCTTGTGCCAGCCAGGAACCACCTTCCCTAGACCCCTTCCTGGGAAATTCAAAGAATCAAAGAAAAACAAGCTGCCTGCTGCTGCTGGTAAGCACTAGAGCATTAAAAGCTACATTGTGGGGTGGGGGCATGCTTTTTGTAATGCCTAAGAATTTCAGATTTGTATAACCATTCCAGAAGTTCATGGTAGTGACCCAAAACAACAATTTTCATGTATATTTTTGGCTCAGGAATTCCAGATTGTACACCCCTACTGGCAAGTCTTATTGTAATTTATCTATTAAATATGTTATGAAACAGTCTTTCAAGCCCTGCTTCTATTTGTCCACAAGCTCAGGAAGTACCACTGCCATCCTGGGTTTCCACCTGGTGAGGCACATCTTCCCCTCTACTCTTGGTTTACCAGCTTGTCACAAGTCAGCCTGCTGAGGTCTCCTCGGAAGAAGAGGACCTTGAAGCAGCACTCAGTGAAAGGGAATAAGCATGGCAGGCAGAGCAGGCACAAATGGATGAATACCGTATATACTCGGGTATAAGCCGACCCGAGTATAAGCCGACCCGAGTATAAGCCGACCCCCCAAATTTGAGGCCAGAAAAGGGAATTTCTTATTGACCCGCGTATAAGCCGAGGGTCAATAAGAAATTCCCTTTACCGGCAATGCTGCGCTCTAAAATGGTGGCCGCCATTTTAGAGCGCAGGGCCCTGCCCCAGGTCGCCCTCCCGCCTGCCTCTGGGCCCTCCCAACCCACCCCAACCCACCCCGACCCCAGTGCCATTCAAGGGGGGAGGGGGAAGAGCCCCTTACCTGGAAAGGCGGCGAATCGGTGGCGGCGGCGGCGGCGCGGCCTTCCTGGGCTGGCAGGAGGCCCCCCCCGGCCAGAGGAACGCGCCCAGGCGCGCGGGCGGCGCTGCCGCCGGCGGGGGCCTCCTGCCTGGGCGGGAAGGGCCCCCCCGGCCAGAGGAACGCACCCAGGTGCGCAGGCGGCGGCGGCGCGGCCGGCGGGGGCCTCCTGCCTGGGTGGGAAGGGCCCCCCCGGCCAGAGGAACGCACCCAGGCGCGCAGGCGGTGGCGGCGCGGCCGGCGGGGGCCTCCTGCCTGGGTGGGAAGGCCCCCACCGGATGGAGGAAGGCGCCCAGGCACGCGGCCGACGGCGGCACAGCCGGCGGGGGCCTCCTGCCTGGGCGGGAAGGCCCCCCCCGGCCAGAGGAACGCACCCAGGCGCGCGGGCGGCGCTGCCGCCGGCGGGGGCCTCCTGCCTGGGCGGGAAGGGCCCCCCTGGCCAGAGGAATGCGCCCAGGCGCGCGGCCGGCGGTGATGGAGGTAAGTTCCCCCCTCCCTCCTCCCTCCTCCCCCCTCCCCCCTCTACCGTATTGACCCGCGTATAAGCCGAGTTCGGCTTTTTCAGCCCTTTTTTTGGGCTGAAAAACTCAGCTTATACGCGAGTATATACGGTATTCCCCGTGCCTACAACCACCCAGGACAGGGGACTCACCTGTGTCCAACAGCAACCCTCCACAGCCACTGGAGCGGCAGCGCTGAAGGTGCAGAACAATCCTCTTTAAGCATAAAAGGAATGCTAGGTTATAAGAGCACTGACAGCTGATAGCAATGAGGATGTGCTCCCTCCAGCAAGGAATGCTGATTCAGAGGATCCAGCAACAGCTGGTTTCTCCTAGGCTTATTTAAGCTGAGGCTTGCATCCAGGAGGGTGTGGGAACAATGTGTGTCACCACTTTGTGCTAACTACAACTTTAGCTGTTTCTGTACTTATGACAGAACCCTGACTATTCTTTGGGGCTATGTTTTTACCACTTGGAACTGAACTCTACCGATAACCTGGCTTTGCCTTTGGACTGCATAATGAAAATAAAGCCCCAAAGTAGTTGAGGGGGGGGTCACCACAGAAACAACCTGTGCATAAAAGGCCATTCTGTCTGAAATTTTTGAGGGAGCGTACGCAATCTTGGTAAAGACTGGATCTTGCCTTGATGTCTCCAACGGTGAGAGGGTCCATTAGGAAGAAGGGGCTATTTAAAAGGCTCTTCCCCCTGATTAATTTATTGGCAGTTTATTAGAAAGTCCTTGTAATTTAATCTGGAAATAAAAAGTGAAAAGGACCTCATTTCTCATCTCAGCTTCTAATGGAACAAAGCCGCTTGGGACCTGGTCTGAGAAGAAGCCTGCTGTTGAGACACTTCAGTCTCCTCTTAGCCTATGAATAATGAGACAGAGGCCAGCTCTGAAAAACAATGGAAGTCATTAAAAATACATTAACACTAAAATAATCCTGAACAAGGAAGGCCCACAGGCATGTGGTTTCCCTCCCTTTTCGTTCTTTTCAAAGCAGGCAAGAGGAAATCTAAGTGTGCCCTTGTGGGGTTCCATAAGGTCAGCCACTCATTGAATTCAGATTTCCATCGCCTGTTCATGTCAAACCGCCATTTCAGAGATTCATGACTTGAGTGGGCCTCATCATCCTATCGCTGTACGCTGGGGTTGCCAACCTCCTGGTGCTAGCTGCAGATCTCCTGCTAGTAGAACTGATCTCCAGCCAACAGATCAGTTCACCTGGAAAAAATGGCCTCTTTGGCAATTGGATGCTATGGCATTGAAGTCCCTCCCCTCCCCAAACCCTGCCCTCCTCAGGCTCCTCCCCCCAAATGTCCAGGTATTTCCCAGCCTGGAGCTGGCAACCCAACTGTACACATACAGGATGGCTGGACAGGTCCTAGGGTTGCCAACCTCCAGGTGGAGACTGAAGATCTCCCAGAATTACAACTGATCTCCAGACTACAGGGGTCAGTTCCCCTGGAGAAAACAGCTTCTTTGGAGAGTGGAATCTATAGCATTATACCCCACTGAGGTCCCTCCCCTCCACAAACCCTGCCTTCCTCGGGCTCCACCCCAAAAAATCCAGGAATTACCCAACGCAGAGTTGGCAACCCTAACAGGACCAGAAATAGATATGCACTGTGCAGAGTCTAACAGCAGTATAGCATGTCTGTTGGGGAATGTCTAGGGTTGCCAGGTCCTCTTCACCACTGGTGGGAGGTTTTTGGGGCAGAGCCTGAGGAGGGCAGGGTTTGGGGAGGGGAGGAACTTCAGTGCCATAGAGTCCAATGGCCAAAGCTGCCATTTTCTCCAGGTGATCTGATCTCTATCGGCTGGAGATCAGCTGTAATAGCGGGAGATCTCCAGCTATTTCCTGGAGGTTTGCAACCCTAGGAATGCCACTCAGAACAACACAACCCCCTTTAGTTCTCCACAATGCTAGTCTAACACCTAGGAACTAGGGACCAAGGATGGGAAGAGATTTGTAATACTTTTTAGGGCTCAGAGGCTCTTTATGTCATTTAGAAATAAAATAGGTTTTTTTATTCATGACATGAGATTGTATTGAGGTATTTATATGCTGCTTTTCCACCCAGTTGGGACCCCAAGTGGTGTACGGTTTTATTCTCCCCTCCACCATTTTATTATCACAGCAACAGCTTTGTATGGAAGGTTAGGATGAGAGAGGATAACTGGCCCAAGGTTGCACAGAGAGCTTCGTGCCAGAGTCGGGGTTCGAATCTGGGTCTGCCAGATCTTAGTCTGGCATTCTAACTAATACACCACACTAGCTCTACGCCACACTGTACTGGCCCCTTCCTTCAGCATCCTGTCCCTCCCTCCCACAAATCCTGTTCCTGGGGTTCCCTGGGGGGAATTCCTGCGGGGAATTTCTTGCTGATATGGGAAGGGGAAATTGAAGATGCCCTTGCACCTGGAGAAACTTTACGGGATTCAATCTTACGTGTTACAATTTTGTACCCAGTCCACAGAAAGGATCCTTGGGTTCTCCTTTCGGCTGCAGAATGAAAAAAAAAATTCTGGCCCTGTCATAGGCTTGCCAACCTCCAGGTGGTGACTGGAGATCTCCTGCTATTACAGCTGACCTCCAGCCAATAGAGATCAGTTCTCCTGGAGAAAATGGCCACTATAGCCATTGGACTCTATGGCACTGAAGTCCCCCCTCCACAAACCCCACCCTCCTTAGGCTCCCCCCAAAAAAAACCCCACCGGTGGCAAAGAGAGACCTGGCAACCCTGCCCTGCCAGTTTCTTATGTTTGCATAGAGGGGAATTCACAACATTTATCAAGTGCATTTTTACCCTACCCTTCTGACGTGGGAAGCGTTCTGAATTCTCCCTTCCCCCATTTGACCCTCACAACATCCCTGCAAGGTAGGTGAGGTGGCAAGAGAGTGGCTGGCCCGTTGTTTCCCCATTCCACCTTCCATCGAGCAAGGGATGAAAATAAATTGGCTGAGGAGAAAAGCAACGCAATTCTTAAACCCACAACTATCAATAATTCTGCTATGAGAGCCGCAGCCTTAGATAACCCTCATTATGTCCTTAATTGTTTTGTTTGTTCCTTGGTGTGATAAATATAAAATTGTAATAGGGGAAGGGGAGAAAAATCAAATTACCTCTCTGAAAACACAAGCACCCATTGTTTTGGTCCTGCACCACCTCCCTTAATTTTCCTCAGCATGGATGTGCTGTTTATATGCTATTGTTCCTGGAGAATAATTGACTTGAGGCTGTGATTATATTTTGTTGGTAAAGTTATATTCGCTCATCGACAAAGCCATGTCAGGAGATATACCTTGAGATGATCCTTACAACCCACTCTTCATTCTAAAATGCAAGCAAGGACCGAAAGGGAACAAAATAAAATGTAATATGCATTTTCCAATGAATTCTCTGTTTGTTTAAAAAGAAGCACCTTGATTCGGCTTTGTTGAAGTAGTTCTTCATGCCATTCATTTGAGAAATTCACTTCCTTTTTCATTTCCACAGATTTCGGTGGGGGCTTTACCAGCTGTAATGCTCTCCTCCCATCCAGTAGGAGTAAAATTATGCAGTACCCCACCTGATATAAAGAATCCACCCAGGCAAACTTCAGACTGAAAGGAGAAAACATCTCAGTTGTATAGGGCAATGCATTTTCACTTGCAGAGCATGCATGGGGGTAGGGTTGCCAACCTCCAGGTGCTGGCTGGAGGTCTCCCGCTATTACAACTGAACTCCAGGTGACAGAGATCAGTTCCCTTGGAGAAAATGGCCACTTTGGCAATTGGACTCTATGGCATTGAAGTCCTTTCCCTCTCCAAACCCCCACCTCCTCAGGCCTCACCCACAAAATCTCCAGGTATTTCTCAGCCTGGAGCTGGCAACCCTAATGGGGGGGGGTATTTATTCACCGGTGTCTAAAACAGGCCTGGGGAGGTCTACGTCTAAACCAAAGTCTTTGCTTGAGGCCATCACAATGTCCACTGGCAGTGAATGCCACAATTTAATTACTCATTAATTTAAAAAGTACTTCCTTTTGTCTACTGCATATCAACTTCATTGGGTGCCCCAATTTCTAGTAGCATGGGAGAAGGAGAGGGGGGGAAACCCTCTATCTACTTTCTCCACCCCTTGCATAATTTTAGAAACCTGTATCATGTCCCCCCTTAAGTCATCTCTTTGGTAAACTAAAAAGTCCCAGACTCTCCAGCCTTCTCTCATAGATGCTCCAACCCATTGATCATCTCGATTGCCCTCTTCTGTAACTTTTCCAGCTCTGCAATATCTTGTTCAAGATACAGCAACCAGAACTATACACCACATTCCAAAGGAGGCAAGATTTAGCTCCCCCTTCCCTCATTTTTCTTTGTAAAATAGACCTCCACACATTTTCCTCACACATAAACAGAGATGTGTATGAAGGACCCTGCACTTTTCTGTTTACATTGGCTTTTTATATAATCAACTAAAGGAGGTTGTGCCTGGCAACCAGCGTGAGTGTGGGGCAGGGACACAGGGGGCTGCGCCATCGAATCATAGAGTTGGAAGGGGCCATACAGGCCATCTAGTCCAACCCCCTGCTCAGTGCAGAAAACCCAGATCCAGAAAACCCAGAACTGACATAGTACAACTCTAGGAATTGCCAGATAACACTACAGTAAAACCATAGAGTTTTATGGCAAAAACTATGGTAAAATTGTACAGTTCCTGGGGATTCCTAGAGTTACTCCACTTCACTTCCAGGTTTCCCAAAGAAGTGACATAGTGGTGCAGATTCCCACGAGGTCTTGTCTTGTTTTGTTTTTTAAATTCTCTCACTGCTGCTAGGGCTGCCAGTGGGATACCTTCAACCATGGCAGAAAGCCTGGCAGCCCTAGCTCTGCTGCATGGGGCACAGATAGGGTTGCCAGTTCCCTCTTCACCAATGGTGGGAGGTTTTAGGGGTAGAGCCTGAGGAGGGGGGGTTTGGGGAGGGGAGGGACTTCAATGCCATAGAGTCCAATTGCCAACTTGGCCATTTTCTCCAGGGGAACTGATCTCTATCGACTGGAGATCAGTTGTAATAGCAGGAGAAGGTTAACCTGGAGGTTAGCAACCCTAGGCACAGAGAAGGAGGCACCTGGCCCCACACAGTAAAGAAGCTGCATGCAGCAGGGCATGGCTTGGCAGACTTTTTCTCCCTCCCTCCCTCCCTCCCTCCCTTGGGGGGTTGGGTCCTGGGCTACGGTTGCCAGCTCCAGGTTGGGAAATATCTGGAGATTTTATAAGTGGAGCCTGAGAGGGTGGGGTTTGGAGAGGGAGGGACCTCAGTGGGGCATAATGCCATACAGTCCACCTTCCAAAGCAGGCATTTTCTCCAGGTGAACTGATCTCTGTCACCTGGAGATCAGTTGTAATAGCAGGAGATCTCCAGCACCCTCCTGGAGGTTGGTAACCCTAGCCAAGGCAGACTGGGGTAGAGGTCAGGGTTCTGTTCCAGGGCCATTTTTTTTTCTCCCAGTCGACCTTTGGGCAGAGAAGCACTGCTGCGTGACGGGACAATTTACCACTCAAATAGAGAGGTTGGGTGGTAAATTGTCCCGGTGTGCTGCAGCACTTCTGGAAGTAAAGCAGAAGTGGCGGCCGCGCGTGTGTGATTCCTCCCTCCCAAAATCTCCTGCCGGAGGAGAGGGGAGACCTGGCAATCCTAGTTCCAAATTCACCAGCCTCCCCAGTCAACTGATGTCTGCTAGCAGGGCTGGAAGAAATCCAAGCCAGGAGAGCCACTGCCGGTTGGTGCAGACAGCTGGACCAGTCCTATGACTTAGCAATGAGGCATCTCCATTTGTCCATCGATGTTTTATTTAAAAGAAAGAAGTCAGATGGGAACAGGGCTCTCCTTGTTTGCTCTCGCACAACCCAGTAGGGCCTGCATTGCCATGACGGTGCGTGGTGACAGCTGACTTTATTTAAACTGGGGGGAAACTCATTCCTAAGAGTGTTTTCTTGGCTGCTCCGAATAGCAGCATCGGTTTTTGGAGAGTGGAAACTTTTCCCAACTGTGAAAGAGCCCTGAGCAGACAGGATTGCTCCACAGAATGCAGATAGCAAACCAAGATCTACCACCGACCAAGATCTACCACTAGTCATGCGCACCAGTGACTGGTCCCAGGTGGACAAGGGCTAGCGGTCTGCCTCAAAAGACACCTTCAAGCACTTCAGCAGGGCCAGATGAATGACACTACATGGCTGTGGATTAGGGTTGCCAGGTCTCTCTTCACCACCGGCGAGAGGTTTTTGGGGTGGAGTCTGAAAGTGGTAAAAGCATAGCCCAAAAGAATAGTCACAGTTCTGTCATAGGTACAGACTGAGTACAGAGACAGATAAAGTTGCCGTTAGCACAAAGTGGTGACACAAGTTATTCCCACACCCTCCTGGATGCAAGCCTCTGCTTAAATAAGCCTAGGAGGAACCAGCTGTTGCTGGATCCTCTGACTCAGCACTCCTTGCTGGAGGGAGCGCATCCTCATTGCTGTCAGCTGGCAGTGCTCTTATAACCTAGCACTCCTTTTATGCTTAAGGAGGACAGTTCTGCCCCTTCGATGACACCTCTAGGGTTGCCAGGTCCCTCTTCATCATCGGTGGGAGGTTTTTGGGGCGGAGCCTGAGGAGGGCGTGGTTTGTGGAGTGGAGGGATTCAATGCCATAGAGTCCAATTGCCAAAATGGCCATTTTCTCCAGGTGAACTGATCTCTATCGGCTGGAGATCAGTTATAATAGTGGGAGATCTCCAGCTAGTGCCTGGAGGTTGGCAATCCAATTGTGGATGTTCATGCAGCTGCGTGCACGAGTTCTGTACATAGATTCTCCTTTCTGGACAAAGGCTATTATATTCTTGCTATCATGCACCATCTCTTTTAGGGAATATATTTGCCCGTTCTCCAGTCTTGGAGTTCTGACTCGTTTTCAAGGGAGACGGCTGCGGCTAGGAAGACAGAAAACACCAGTTGTCCTCATACCTCTTTTCTGGCGTGCTCTGGGAATAAACTCCATTCTGTATTCTGTGCTTTTAAGACACTGTCAGGCCTTTGCCGTCAGCAGGAGTAAAGGCTCTTGATATGAGTTAGGCCAGTTTCTGGCTACACGTCAAGTTCTTGGTTCTCATGCCTGTAAACATCTGTGTACAGTTTCGCTCGTCCTGTTTTCCACAGCTGCGCTAATGTTTAGTCTTCCTGGGAATCGCTTATCTCGGGGTTAGGGCTGTTGATTCGGTTTGTCTGAACAACAACAAAAAAGCCGAATTTTCTGCAATTCTGGGGTTTTCAGT
The DNA here is from genome assembly GCF_029931775.1 of Euleptes europaea. Classification (NCBI taxonomy): domain Eukaryota; kingdom Metazoa; phylum Chordata; class Lepidosauria; order Squamata; family Sphaerodactylidae; genus Euleptes; species Euleptes europaea. The sequence goes on along the minus strand of NC_079322.1, from coordinate 16,876,659 downwards.
TCGGATGGAACCGAACTGAAAAACGGCAGGAAAACGCCGCCCCGAATTCAGCAAATTAGGGGCGATCGCCAAATAAATTCGGCAGGTTCGGTGTTCCTGAACCTGCCTTTTCCCGTCTTTAAAGACCCCCCCGCGCACACCTTCACGGGGCTTCCCTGAAGCTGGGCAGGGGGTGCTTTAAACAGATCTGCGCCTCCCAGCTGGGAGGCGCAGATCTGTTTAAATTCGGCCGGGTCTTTGAAGTGCTGGGCGCCGGCGCCCAGCACTTCAAAGACCCGGCCGAATTTTCCCCCGAACTCCGGATCTTGCGCCGAATTTCATGGATCCGAAGTGGGGGAGTTCGTACTTCAGCAAGTCCTGAATTTAAAAGGGCCGAATTTTGCCGAAGCCGAATTTTACCGAATTGTTTTTTCAACAGCCCTACTCGGGGTTGCTAGCCATGTTTACCTTCACAGCCTGTAGTGCTTTTAAACATGTAACCTGCCTATGTTTCGCCATTATCAGCCTCACCTGCCTGTAGGCAGTCAGTTCTTTAATCTGTCTCTTTGCTCCTAATAAAGTATTACTGCTTCAGATCTACCTGTCTGGATGAGTTTGCTTATGGGATGCTAGGGACAGACGCCTGATCCTGACAGGCACCCTGTCTGATTTCTGGCTGTATTGATCACCTCTGGTTTAAATGAAACCCATTTAGACTCAAGGAAACTTAGGCTATCAGCAGATGCCATGGCTAACCTATCACCAATTAATTTCAAGATTTAAGGAAGACTGCATAACTAGGGGAGCATTGAAACCACAAACAGAATTTGAGCAGATTATAAGTAAAGCATCTCAACACTTACTAGGTAAAATCTACAAGCTGTTGGTGACGTATGACACGGAAGATGAACAAGTGAAGTCATGCCAAATTAAATAGATGGAAAACCTGGTTGAAATTATAACAATCAATGAGTGGGAACAGCTATTTCACAGAAACCTCAAATTCACTTTATGCCAAGGGATTCATGAAAATTGGTTGAAAATGCTACACAGATGGTACCTGACGCCGAGTGATATTCAAAATATGAATAGTTCGACATCTGGCTTATGTTGGAAATGTCGTAAAGCCAGGGGCACTTTTTATCATTGCTGGTGGACATGTAAATCAGTCCAGAAATTTTGGAAGAAAATACATAAGAACATAGAAGGCATTCTCGACCATAAGATAACATATGATCCCAAACTATATCTACTGAACAAAACTCCAGATAGCATCGACAAGGACCAACAAGATATGTTAAAATATTTAGTTACAGCTGCAAGGATAGTTTTAGCATCGTTATGGAAAACAAATAGAATACCACAAATCGAGACTTGGATTGATAAAGCATATGAATATATAACAATGGCACAATTAACTGAAACACTACAGAAAGAGACTCAAAAACAAAATAAAGACAAATGGAAATCCTTCTGTGAATACATTAAAACCAAAAAATGACAACAAAACTTAGTAAGACTCAGCAGATTCATATTTGAGATCTAACACAACTAATTAATAAGTTAATGTATTATCACACCCTATAAGGGGGCGGTACCATATATATATATATATATATATATATATATATATATATATATATATATATATATATATATATATATATATATATTCTTTCCCTCTTTTTTTATTCCCTTGCCCTTTTTCCTTCTGTATCCCATTTATTATTAAAAACCAATAAAAATATTTATAAAAAAGAGAGGAAACTTAGGCTAAGGCAGAAACCGATAAAAAAAAAACCCAGAACAACAAAAAAACACCCAGCCCTGACATAAAAGTGCTGTGATATTTGGTACTGTCTTCCTTCTTTATGTAACTAGTTAACATCATGCATTAAGGTTCCAATAAAAACACATCTGCACCAAATTTCAGATGTTTATTTAAATGATAACCTTGGGGGGGAGGGGGCTTACATAAAGAAAAAATGACAAGAAAATGAAACAACCAAGGAAAAGTCTGAAAATAGTCATATTCTGAACCATTTGCACGGTAAACGTTGACACTAAAGAAGGATCATATTGGCTGGGTTGGATCTTGCCAGTTGTTGCTCCGCTGAAAATGAGGGAAAGAGAGCCCCAACTTGCAATTTTGGCCACCAAAAAGGCTATGTGGAACAAAAACTACATGGGATGGAGGCTGCAGGAAGGAAAGGAGTCAGGCAAGACCAGGTAAAAAAGGTTGGTAAAATGCAACCCAGTGACCTGCTAGGAAATCAGTAATCAGATCCTTCTATGGGGAGAGGGAAATTCTGCAACTGATATTCTATTTTATATCTTATATCTAACCCAAAATTTTAAAGTATAATATGGAAAACTTTTGATTTATTATAAGATGGATATAAGGACTATTGAGAACTAGTATGATTCCACTGATATATAATGTTGTATTATTATGTATTGTATAAAAGATAATTATTTGCTATCTCTTGTTTATTGGTTGAACTATTAGATGTTTTATTGATTTTTATGGCTTCAAGATTTTTAGGAAGGACCTTATTAATCTATTTTTCTTTTCTGTATTCGTATCTCTTTATCTTTTGTTTTTATAATTGTATATATTCAATTATATATGTATAAATGTATATACACACACACAAAAGTAATCAGATCTTCTTTTTTCTTTTTTTTTCTTTTTTAAATCCAAACCAAGTCCCGGGGGCAAGGGGATGAATTAGATCAGGTTGGTGGTGACTCAGGAGAAGGGATTTAGGATCCCTTCTCTGTTTACTTGATCTAAATGCTTCCCCCAGGCTGCCGTTTGGGACCTTCATGTTTTCCCCAGCTGGGCAAATAGCAGGTTGGAGATATCCAGATCAGGAAAACAGTGCATGAGGGCTAAAATACTCCCCCTGTGGCACCATTTCCCTCGTATGATTTGGGCTCCCCAGTGGCTACTTTGCTGGGGGAAGATCCTGTCATGGCTCCTTTCACACCCTGTTTAACCCTATTCTTGATGTGTGGCCTTAGGACAATCTCTCTCTCTTTCTCAGTCCAACCTACCTTGCAGGGTTGTTGTGAAGATACAACGGGGGGGGGAAGGGAGAAAGCCATGAGAGTCTTGAAGGAAGGATGGGCTATAAATGTACTGGCTAGATGTATTCTATTCATTTATGTTTTGGTTCTCTATTTTTCTCTTTTGGTTATAGAGATCTATTTGTACCGTGCATGCTTGTTCAGTTTGTATATGTGATTTATATTGCATTTATGTGTACAATATATGTCACATACACATCTATAACGCTGATTCACTGGCACTGAAGTCATGTTAAAAGCAGAATGTATTTTATGCGAGGGTGGGGAGACGCACGAAAAGCCCTACGATGTCACCAAAATAAATAATTTATCAGGCTTGAATTGCACAAGGCCAAAGGAAAGCCAAAACAAGGATTTAGGAGTCAAAAGAGCAGATAACCAAAACTGAAACCCATCTATGAAATATGAATGGCAACTGGAACAGGAGTGAACGACTCTATGGCCATTCTTAAGCCATTCTCAAGTCTAGGATGCTCTTTAACTCCAATGGCATAATCAGGAAAATAAGGAAGCACAAGACAGAATCCAGATTAATATCTCCCATCGCTCAACTGATAAATAAACAGATAGTGAATTGGATCCCACAGATCCATTCCACTAACAGGGCACTTTCCCTGGTGGAAAAATTGGGTTGCCAGTGCCAACTTCCAGGTGATGTCTGGAGATCTCCTGCTATTACAACTGATCTCCAGGTGAGAGAGATCAGTTCCCCTGGAGAAAATGGCCGCTTTGGCCAGTGGACTGTATGGCATTGAAGTCCCTCCTGTCTCCAAACCCTGCCCTCCTCAGGCTCCACCCCCCAAATCTCCAGGTAATTCTCAACCTGAAGCTGGCAACCCTACGGAAGGAGCCTTCCGTATTTATTATATTTAGAAAAACATTTCTTTGGATCAGGTTTCCCTTCAGTTATATATCAAGGCTGTTTCTCGCCTCCCCCCTTTAAAAAAAATGTGTCCAGCCGAAGCAGTCAATCTTCCTCTCCAAAATTCAAATGGCATATTAATTATACAATCAACAGTGGCTTTTCTACAAAGAGGTGAGGACCACAATAATTTCAGAATAGCTTTTAAAGGGCTTTGTCCGATTTTATTCCTTTCTTCAAGCGGCATGGGCCCCATTAATAAATGTCTCCCCCCTCTTTCCCATGCAAAACTCATTAAGATAACAGTTACCAGGCAGAGGAGGCGAATTTACAGGGCCTATAATGAATACCGGTTTGTATTGGAGTGAATAACTTCAATATTAGCAATTTAAATTTATAGTTTGAAAACAGATGCGTTGCTTCAAATAAATTACCTTATGAGACAGCAAAATCGCCAATTATCAGCTCCCTTCCCTGAGCAAATCAATGTGGTGGTGGGGGAAATAGGAAGCATGCAAATTGACGAATTGTCAGAATTAGAGCCAATATTTATCATACTTTTCTAATGCTTTTAAAAGAATAATTCGATGCTATTACTCAGTCCCCACCCCGCTTGGTTCTCTACTCCAAAATCAGTCCCAGGCTTGATAAGAGGAAACCAGATTCAAGAGTAGTGTATAGGGTTGCCAACCTTCAGGTAGTAGCTGGAGATCTCCTGCTATTACAACTGATCTCCAGCTGATAAAGATCAGTTCACCTGGAGAAAATGGCTGCTTTGGCAATTGGACTCTATGGCATTCAAGTCCCTCCCCTCTCCGAACCCCGCCCTCCTCAGGCTCCGCCCCCAAACCTCCCGCCGATGGCGAAGAGGGACCTGGCAACCTTAGCATTTTATAGATGTGTGTCCTTAGAAGCCAATGTTCGCCTGCAGAGGGTCAACCTTACGCCCACAAGCACAGCATGAGGGATGATTGCATTGCTGCTTGAATGCTTTTGTGTTTTAGGCTTTTATTGGCTTGGGATTTTCACCTGCTCCGTTTGCTGTTGCATTTAATTCTATTGTTGCTCCTGTGTATCTGACTGCCCTAATAAATGTTATCTAACTAGACTTCCCATGTTCAGTACAATCATCCTTCTCATCATGAATGCTGTCAACAAACATTAGAGGTATGCACTTTGGGGGGCATTTTTTTCCTTTTGGTTTCAATGGTTTCATTCATTTTTTGCTTCAGCTTTGTTATTTTTTTCTGTCCATTGTGGGAATATTCCCGTCCCTCTCCCTTCACTGCATTTATTGGGCTGATGGCAGCTGCTGCTGACCAGATTTCTTGTGGTGATGGTATCTGCTGGCCAGGCATGCAGAAAGCTGGCTGTTCACCAGCAGGTAGGCCAATTTCTCTCTCCCCTACCTCCCCCAAGTTCTTGGACATGGTTTTCAACATGTCTGAGGCACCAGGCCACATTACTAGGGTTGCCAGGTTGTTGGAACCAGTGGGCGATTGCCTGCCAATCCAGTAGGCTGCTTGTAGGGGTGGCTGTGCATGCTTGCAGCTGTGCAACATGTTTACGTCACCGCCGGATTTACTCCTCCGCATTGCGATGGGATGCTTTACCATGCAAAACCCAAAAATTCTTTGCTCCTAAGACCCATAGGTCCCGAGCATATTTCTTAGAGGAAAATATGATGGAGACATATTTGGCCATAGCCAATGTTATAGTTGGGTCTCTATCCATCAGCAAAAAGGGAACTATTTTGTCACTTGTTATGGTGGCAGGAATTCTCGCCAGTATGGAGGTAATCCATTTATCTCGGTGGTGTTTAAAGATGGGGCATTCCATCATCTTATGAGATAATATGTCAATTTTCTTTGTATTGCGTGAGCAAAGTCTGTCAGAATATGGTAGATTTCTATATCTTCCATTTAATATTGCTGAGGGTGCATCATTTAAATGGGCGAGCATAAAGGCTCTTTGAAAGGAAGGGACTGTCAGGTTATAAAGATATAGTGGACTTAGCAAAGGGGCAATGTGAAGGCGATCTGGCTGCGACATCTGTCACCCCATTGGTCGCCAGGATTGAGTGGTAAAGCATCTCATTGTGATGTGGTGCTTCGGGGGGTAAACCCGGCAGTGATGTAAGCACATCACATGTGGCCGCCCAACCTCGCCCCAGAAAACCTCCCTCCAGTGGAGGTTTGGGAAATGTAGGTTTTCAGGGTGGCCCACCTGACAGTATTCTTCAGGGAGAGAAGATGTGTTCCTTTAGAACTGCTTTTGGAGACTGGGCAAAGAAATGCATCATTGACCATGGGTTCTTTTTTTCCTCTCACAAAAGAAGAAATGCTTCCAAAGAGTTAGAAACAGAAATGAGTCTTGCTGGGATCAACTAAAGCACATTTTCATAATACCCAAGGCCAAGGCCAAGGTCAATGAAGTCTTTTTTATACACAGAAATCACTTTAATCGGCATTTTGATGATCTGGTGTCCTTTCTCTCTCTTGGCAAAAGAATTCACTTTTGGATCTTACATTTTCTTCATTTTGTAATGGCAGCTCATGACAGTGACCGGATGAACCAGCCTGTGTAAGAATCGAATTTCTTTGCCTGGGGACAAAAAGAGTACTAGACCTTCACAGTGTTGGCTGCTGATTATTCCATTGGCCTTGGCTTCAAAAGGTTTGCTATGGCACTAACATCAATAAGACATCAACCATAAAGAAACGTTCACTGGGTGTAAAGGAAAAACAAACAAACACCATGCCTTTTTGGCATCAGATTCTGCAAAACAGTTTGGCAGAAGGAGCCAAATGATAACCTCCCTCCTGCTGTTTCTTATAAAAACAGCAGCAGGAGGAAAAATGATATGTTAGGTGATGCAAAAAATCATGGAAACTGTCAAGTTATTCATGAAACAAGATGAGACTAAAAGTGACAGCAGAACAGAACAACTTTATGCTAAGGCGAAGGTTGAGTGACTGCCCTTCCAATCCTGGTTCTCTAGTTCTGAGCACAGCACCACCTGTTCCTGGAACAGCAACATTACTCAGTTAAAGCTCTCCATGACTTGCCAACCAGTATAGCCTACTCAATATTCCTTCAGCGGTAAAGGTAGCTAAGATTATATTCTGGACTTCATGGTTTTATGAGGACTTAGAATCATAGAATCGTAGAATCATTGTCATGGGTCAGTCTCAGGGGAATGAGTCATCCTCAGAGGAAGTACTCTACCAGGAGGATCCAGCCCCGCTCGACCTGCATCAGGCCTCACAGCCTGAAGTGTTATCTGAACCATCCCAGCCTTGCGAGGAGCGTATTAGCCCAGCTGGCACCTTTCAGGCTGCTGACCTCCTAGAGCCTCCACAGGACTCGCATCCCGAAGTCTTGTCATAAGAACATAAGAAAGGCCCTGCTGGATCAGACGAAGGCCCATCAAGTCCAGCAGTCTGTTCACACAGTGGCCAACCAGGTGCCTCTAGGAAGCCTTTAGGAAGTCAGGACCACTCCCATCCTGTAGGGAGCCTGGACCCAGTAGCCCAGCTGTGAGCCCTCAAACTGCTGTCTTACCAGAGACATTGTCAAGGGCTGACAGGTGGAGGCAGTGACAGAGAAAGCAACTAGTAACTAAAAGGCACAGTGCCAGGCTTGAAGCATACTGGCATTTGCTGGAGCAACAGAGGGGGGAATCATCGCAGGATGAGACCAAGCACAGGCAGGCATGCTAGAAAAGAGAAGGCTGGGCAGGGCAACAATGAGGAAGCAACGTGTAGCCTACCTTGCAACTCTCTGACTTCCATGCTGAACACACTCTCTCTGACCTTAGACCCGCTTAAGTGACTATGTGTGTGGATTCTGATTTGGCAAGTTAATAATAAAACCATAAAACTTAAACAAGACCCATCTCTAAAAACACCTCCCTTTGGCTCTTAAAGTATTTGCAGTCTCCAAAAAATGAGCAATAAAATAAGTACACTGAGGGTCAGAGTCCTCTAAGAGGAACTGAACTTTTTGCTCCAAAGTTGGTACACGTAAGGACAATGCAAAAGGATATGTACCAAGGAGTCCACTGATTGAAGAGGGCAGGGTCACAGCTGGTCTGAAAAAGGGATCCTTAGCATACGACCCAGCAAAACCATTGAAAAGGGGCAATTAAATCCTATGCTCTTTACATCATATCATATCCTTGAAATTCAAAATACATAGGGTTGCCAGACCCCTCTTTGCCACTGGCAGGAGGTTTTTGGGATGGAACCTGAGGAGGATGGGGCTTGGGGAGGGGAGAGACTTCAATGCCACAGAGTCCAATTGCCAAAGCGGCCATTTTCTCCAGGGGAATGGAACTCTATCGGCTGGAGATCAGTTGTCATAGGAGGAAATCTCCAGCTAGTACCTAAAAACACAGTATCAACAAACTTGTCTCATCCCATCCCACTGCCTCCACAGATAACGTGTAACGTAACTTGAGTAGGTAGATTGGGTGTTGGAATGATGGTGGTGGCCCCCATGAGGCACCCTCCTTCTCTGCGGGGTAGCATCACTGCCCAGGGATTCTGCTTTCTGCAGTGGGCCATGACCAAGTTCACTGCTGCCATGGGGAGGGCTGGTTTGGTCCCTCTCCAGTTGCGGTGAAGAATGGTGCCCTTTAGTGATCACTTAGGTCCTGGGTGGGCAGCCCCTGTATGCCGGATGTTAAATATTGGATTGTGGGAATGGATCAGAGGTGTCGAACTCATTTGTTATGAGGGCCAGGTATGACATAAATGTCACTTGGATGGACTGGGCCATGCATACCATAAAATTTCACGCCAGTTACTGGAGATACAAACTTTATAGAAGACACATACAAAGCCAATTAATGATATTATTTTCTACTTTATTATTTTTTTTACTTAAAATACAAACATGCTTAACACAATAACACTCTAACAGTATTTTCTTTCAGTATTTTCTTTAACAGTCTTTGAAATGTTGACTGGGGTGTGTGGCTGCCAGAGCTGGCAAGCCTGCAACTGGCTTGCCAACCCAGATCAGGAGCAGGCAGGGGTGGCTGCCTCGGCTGGCTCATGGGCTGGATAAGAGCTCTCGGGGCTGAATCCAGCCCCTGGGCTGTATGTTTTACACCCTAGTTTAAATGACTGGGAATGGAATTTAGATGACTGGGAGATCTGATATATTCAGATTTGAAGGGAGATGCAGTGGGGACAGCAGTGGTCTCTGAAAAAAGTGTCTGAGGAAGCTCATGATGGAATTAGTTGGCATGGTTTATGCACACACGTTAGCCAGGTCACATTCCCGCACTGCGCCTGCATGTTCTCACATGCGTGTTGCATGTTTGCCTGCATGTAAAAACATGTTTCCTCTTCTTTTTTCCCTTTAAAAATATTTATTAAAATTTACAATAATACAGCATTAAAAATGAAATTATTTCCAAACATCGACCAATACTTATAAAGCCTATAAAACCACCAATCTCTTTATAAACCAACAACAACAGAATCTAGACTTTTAAGCGTGTACTCCATTCTGGATATTGTGGGATTCCATAGTCTATCTAATTCCTCTGTGTTTTTGTTATTTTGATAGTAATTCAATTTAATCAAAACATAAATCTCCCTTACTTTGTCGAACCAACTATTTAAGTTTGGAGAGTTTGTTCCTTTCCAATATCTGGCAAAAGGTATCCTTGCTAATGTTAACTATGGAGGAATACATCAAAATGCTTCTTGTTCATAGTCAGTAAACAGTTTATCAAAATTATTTCTGGTTTCATAGGTATTTTTATTTCTAGACCTTTAGATATTATAGTAATCACTTTTTCCCAATAAAGTGTAGCTCTGATACATTCCCACCACTTATGATAAAAAATCTGCCTTATCTATATAACAAAACCAATGTTTCCTCTTCTTGACCACCACCTCAAGATATAAACCACAGCTTCAAACAACGGATATCCCAGACAAACGCGATTGGATATTGAAAACGTTAGACTTAGTGGAGATGGGAAAATTAACGGCTTTGATTAACCAAAGTGATAACGAACAGTTCAGGGGAGAATGGGAGGTATGGAGAATTTATTGTGAACAAGAATTACATTCTGGGAAAATAGAAGGTTACATATTGAATTGACCCATTATGTGTTTTTTGATGATTAGTTGTTGACGGTTTTGGTTTAATATTAGGGTCAATATAATAAACGAAAGAAATGTACTAATCCATTTTGAAGCAGACGGAGGTGATGGGGAAGTCATTGTTAATTCATTACTATGCATTTTTAACAACATTACCGAGATATTTACTAATGATTATTATTATAAATGTTGTTAAACGAATGTTAAATTTAATATTTCCTAAAAAAAACCAATAATGTTTTTTTTTTTAAAAAAGATATAAACCCCAGCTTTTCAGTAACTGGTGCCTTTGGGTACGCTGGTAAGGCTGCCTCTGTGCAAGTACGTAGGGCAGAGCTTCCAGTTACTTTAGCTCCCTCCATGGGAGCATGTCGGGGAAGAGCTGCTAAATTCCAGGAAGCTGTGTTGGCCTTGGAGCCACTTGATTGACAGCTGTGGAATTCTGAGATTGGCCATTGGAATGGTCACATTTTAGAACGGAGAGGGTAAAAACGCGGGGTCGCTTTAGCCTCCTTTATTCCCTGTTTCAGCCAGGATTCAGCCAGGATCTAACACATGCATTTTGCCGAACGTGCGTTCGATCCTGGCTAAATCCTGATCAAAACAGGGAATAAAGGAGGCTAAAGTGACCCCGCATTTTCGCCCAGAGAGTGAGCTGAGAGTACGTTAAGCACAAAAGACAGAGCCTGAAGCAGCTAGGTAGAGCTGTGAGCTCTGCCTGGAGAGGATTTCTCCCCAGGAGTTTAAAACAAAGGCGCACTGTTTGAGTTGTCTAATCAAGATAGGGTCAGCAACTAGGTTTTGAGGAGGACACTATCCCTAAGCATGGAGAGTGAGTCCTAGTCATTGAAGTGGGAAACAGCTCTGAAGGAAAGAGCGATCTCTAAACTAGAGAGGGAAATCTCTCTGGTGAAGTGAGGGATAGTGAAAGTGTTTAGGAGAAATATCTCTAGGGTCAAGAGTCATCCCTGTCCAGTTTAAGGAATAATCGGGTGAAGTGATTTTTACAGTTCCTAACTCCTATAACTGAAGAAACAAGTAAATTGAAGTGAAAACTCAAACAGAAACTGTCAACTAGAAAAAGCCATCTCAGTGTGAAACCAAGTGTCAAGCACCTATATGTGAAACTTAGTAGTACCATCTGAAACAACAAAATATCTTTTGTACACCTCTCTCTGTATATATCAGAATTGCCTACTCTTTATTTGTTTGTGACCAGCCAGATACCTTTTCTGAAATCTAGTTTGCCTGTTCTAAACCTCATCCTACGTTGCTGTTGTAAATAAAATCTGCTGTTTTAACTTTTTACCTCACAAAGCCTTTCGTGTGCCAAAATCAATCCCTCGATCTGTGACAATGTCCTTAGCGTCTATGAGCGATCTTAGCACGTGGGTGGGATTTCAGGCACAGTCTGGCTTTCTTTCATAACAAGCAATACATGCCACCCCCAGTTTAAAACTAGTGTTCATTTAAACTTTCCTTGAGTGTGGGCTCTAGGGCTGTTGATTCGGTTCGGCCCGAACTGAAAAACAGCCGAATTTCCCCTGATTCGGTGGTTTTTAGTTCGGAACGAACCGAACTCAAAAATGGAGGGCAACCGGGGGAGCCGAATTCAGCAAGTTTGGGAGTTCACGAATAAATCCAGCCAATTCGGGGCGTCAGTAAGCAGCATAACCGTCAGTAAGCAGCATTCTCCTTCCCTGGCCAATCGGTGGCCAAGCTGGGTCTCCTTCTGGCCAATCAGTCAGGATTGAGTACTGGAGGAATCAGCTGATGTGCGGCCCAGCCGGGGGGAGAGAGAGAGAGAGAGGGAAATCCTCATGTGTGTGTGTGTGTGTGGGGGGGGTGCTTGTGCACATTCGCTCCTTTCTGTGGCTGCAGGGGGCGTATTGTTTGGGGTACAGACCCCAAACTTTCAGCAGAGATTCAGACAAGCCTTCTTAAGAGACCACCCAAGTTTTGTAAACATTGGGTCAGGGGGTCCCGAGATATGGGCTCCCCCCTTTTTTCTTTCCATGGCTGCAGGGGGCGCATTTTTTGGGGTACAGACCCCAAACTTTCAGTGGAGCTTCAGATGAGCCTTCTTAAGATACCCCCCAAGTTTTGTAAATATTGGGTCAGGGGGTCTCGAGATATGGGCTCCACCCCTTTCCCCTCCCCCCTTTTCCATTTCCGTGGCTGCAGGGGGCGCTTTTTTGGGGATACAGCCCCCAAACTTTCAGCATAGCTTCAGACAATCCTTCTTAAGATACCACCCAAGTTTTGTAAAGATGGGTTCAGTGGGGGCAGAAATATTGGCTCCCCCCTTTTCTCTTTCCGTGGCTGCAGGGGGCGCATTTTTGAGGGTGCAGATCCCAAACTTTGAGCGGAGCTTCAGACAAGCCTTCTTAAGAGACCACCCAAGTTTTGTAAACATTGGGTCAGGGGGTCCCGAGATATGGGCTTTCCCCTTTCCCCTATTGGGATGAATGGATCAGCTGATCCTGTATGCATCTCCAGAGCAAAACATCACGTGCCTAATTGGAATCGTCTTGGATTACAAGTCCTCCCCAGCCCCTCCTGATGGAACAGAAGACAGCCGCAGTAAGACCCCTTTGGGGGCTTTAAGCTATAATTTTTCTCCTATGTGTGTGTGTGTGTGTGGGGGAAGCAGAGTCTGTGTGTGTGTGGCGAGGGAGCAGTTTCTGTGGGTGGGGGGGAAGCCAAAGGGGGATTTTGCTGGTTCTGCCTGGGGGTGTGTTCCCCCTCGAGTCTCTCTCTCCCTGGTTTGAGGGGGGTTTCAGTTGTGTGTCTTCAGGTTTTCCCTCATTCATAAGAGTGGTTAGGTCTATTTGGATGCTTGCTCAAAACTGGTTTTCAAATGGTGACTTAAAGAATGCATCTGCCTGGTCCCAAGTCCAATGCAAAAGGAGAAATTCCACCCCCTCCTGTTCATTATGCATAGCTAGCTGCCTCTGTCCCTTTCCATGGTTTGCAAACTCCCAGGTGTCAGGTGTTGCTTTGCACAGTTGCAAAGGTGTTGCTTACAAGGTTGTGTTGCTTTGCAGTGGTGTTGCAATGCTTTGCAAACTTCTCAGCTGTTTGTCGGGGCTGGGAGCTTTGTGCGTGGGCGGCAAGCTCTGCTCAGACGTGCACATTAAGGGTGTGGGGACCCCTTTCGGGGCCCATATCTCAGCCCCCCCGACCCAATCTTTACAAAACTTGGGGGGTCTTTCAAGAAACGTCCTTTGAAGATCTGCTGAAAGTTTGGGACCTCTACCCCCAAAAATGCCCCCCCAGAGCCACGGAAAGGCGCGGTTGTGTTTTTAATGGCTTTATTCGGCCGAATTTTTTTCCCGAACTTTGAATTCCCGCCAAATTGCACGGACCTGAAGCGGGGGAGTTTGGACTTCGGCATATCCTGAATCTAAACGGGCCGAATTCAGCCGAATCCGAACTATACCAAAAAAATTTAAATTCAACAGCCCTAGTGGGCTCTGAGCGTCCGCTGTGGAAATAGCTCAGCCTTCAAACCCATTGAACATCGATGCCCTTGGCATAAAGATAGTGGTTAGCTTTTGTTATAATTAAACACACCCTGGCACAAATGCAGTCCCACAGAGCATTAACTAGTGACATAAATTCAATACCAGAAGCAATGTCAAGAGCATTAGTTGCTGGGAAAACATGTTGAAAGGCAAACCCATCAATGCAGAGTTTATGGGTAAGGCACAGGAAAGTCGCTACAATGTTCTGATACTCCTTTGGGGAAAAATGATTATGACTTTATTATTCATAGCTGATTTTCAATCTGAACATATGATAGTTCAGAAGATATTGACAAATGATTGACAAGCCTAACTTGTTAGGTAAAGCTGTGGCAATCTCCCTCCTGAAAAAGAGAATAGTAGAGTTAGACAGCATAAGCACTTCCTCCAGAGCATGCAGGGCTTGTTGGTTATTTTCAGTTGGTTCTTTTATGCATGGCTGTTTTACTCGCCATCACCCCTGTGACAACTTGGGGTCTTTGTTTGGATTATGCATGCCGTTTCCGATCGTCAGAGTTTGCCTTGCTCTCCCCCTGCATTTTCCTGCGTTTTGCCCGCATTTTCAAATTTGAGATAAAAGAGGTCCCTCAAAACGCAGGCAAAATGAGGGAAAACACAGGAGGAGAGTGAGGCAACCTCTGACGGTCACAAATGGCATGCATAATTCAAACAACGACCCAAAGCCATTGGAGGGGTGACAGCCATGCATAAAAGACGTTGGTCTCCGACCCTCAGCTTCCTTGCCAGCCTATTTGAAATTTCTAACAATTCCTGCCCATAGCCGGGCCTTTTTTATAGCCAGGATGAATGCACTCCAATCTGCCATTCTGAGGGGCTGCTATATGATGATTGCATTCCAGGACAGATATTGCAGATGTGGACAGAGAGAGACTGAGACATTGGATCATATGATCTTGTTTTGACAGTGGTCTGATCTATACAGAGCGAAATGGTTGAATCCAGTCCTGAGGAATTTAGGATCTGTTTATAGAACTAAGATTGTACCATTTTTGTTAAAGGATGAGAGTGCAAGGATTACTTTACCCATGGCAAAATTATTTTGGTGGTGTTTATGTGGAAGAAAAAGAGTTGGTTTTTATACCACTTTTCTCTACCTTTAAAGAGTCTCAAAGTGTCTTACAATCACCTTCCCTTCCCCTTCCCACAACAGACACCTTGTGAGGTAGGTGAGGCTGATAGAGTTCTGAGAGAACTGTGACTGGCCCAAGGTCACCCAGCAGTAGGGCTGTCAATTCGGTTCGGTCCGAACTGAAAATCAACCGAATTTCCCCTGATTCGGTGATTTTCAGTTCGGACGGATCCGAACTCAAATCTGGCGGGCAACCGGGGGGGCCGAATTCAGCGAGTTCGGGAGTTCATGAATAAATTCGGCCAATTCGGCCCCCCCTTCAGGGCAGCCCGCTGAAAGGCGCGGGCTGCCCTTTAAACTGATCTGCGCCTCCCAGCTGGGAGGCTCAGATGAGTTTAAAGGGCAGCCCGCCTCCCTTCACGGGAGCCCGCTGAAGGGAGGCGGGCTGTCCTTTAAACTCATCTGTGCCTCCCGGCCGGGAGGCACAGATGAGTTTAAAGGACAACCCCCCCCCCTTCACGGCAGCCCACTGAAGGGAGGCGGGCTGTCCTTTAAACTCATCTGTGCCTCCCGGCCGGGAGGCACAGATGAGTTTAAAGGACAACCCCCCCCCCTTCACGGCAGCCCACTGAAGGGAGGCGGGCTGTCCTTTAAACTCATCTGTGCCTCCCGGCCGGGAGGCACAGATGAGTTTAAAGGACAACCCCCCCCCCTTCACGGCAGCCCACTGAAGGGAGGCGGGCTGTCCTTTAAACTCATCTGTGCCTCCCGGCCGGGAGGCACAGATGAGTTTAAAGGACAACCCCCCCCCTTCACGGCAGCCCACTGAAGGGAGGCGGGCTGTCCTTTAAACTCATCTGTGCCTCCCGGCCGGGAGGCACAGATGAGTTTAAAGGACAACCCCCCCCCTTCAGGGGAGCCCGCTGAAGGGAGGCGGGCTGTCCTTTAAACTCATCTGTGCCTCCCGGCCGGGAGGCACAGATGAGTTTAAAGGACAACCCCCCCCCTTCACGGGAGCCCACTGAAGGGAGGCGGGCTGTCCTTTAAACTCATCTGTGCCTCCCGGCCGGGAGGCACAGATGAGTTTAAAGGACAACCCCCCCCCTTCACGGCAGCCCACTGAAGGGAGGCGGGCTGTCCTTTAAACTCATCTGTGCCTCCCGGCCGGGAGGCACAGATGAGTTTAAAGGACAACCCCCCCCCCTTCACGGGAGCCCACTGAAGGGAGGCGGGCTGTCCTTTAAACTCATCTGTGCCTCCCGGCCGGGAGGCACAGATGAGTTTAAAGGACAACCCCCCCCCCCTTCACGGCAGCCCACTGAAGGGAGGCGGGCTGTCCTTTAAACTCATCTGTGCCTCCCGGCCGGGAGGCACAGATGAGTTTAAAGGACAACCCCCCCCCCCTTCACGGGAGCCCGCTGAAGGGAGGCGGGCTGTCCTTTAAACTCATCTGTGCCTCCCGGCCGGGAGGCACAGATGAGTTTAAAGGACAACCCCCCCCCCCTTCACGGGAGCCCACTGAAGGGAGGCGGGCTGTCCTTTAAACTCATTTGTGCCTCCCGGCCGGGAGGCACAGATGAGTTTAAAGGACAACCCCCCCCCCTTCACGGGAGCCCGCTGAAGGGAGGCGGGCTGTCCTTTAAACTCATCTGTGCCTCCCGGCCGGGAGGCACAGATGAGTTTAAAGGACAACCCCCCCCCCTTCACGGGAGCCCACTGAAGGGAGGCGGGCTGTCCTTTAAACTCATCTGTGCCTCCCGGCCGGGAGGCACAGATGAGTTTAAAGGACAACCCCCCCCCCTTCACGGGAGCCCGCTGAAGGGAGGCGGGCTGTCCTTTAAACTCATCTGTGCCTCCCGGCCGGGAGGCTCAGATGAGTTTAAATGACAGCCCGCGCCTCTCCAGCGGAGCCCGCTGAAGGGGGGCGGGCTGCCCTTTAAACTCATCTGCGCCTCCCAGCTGGGAGGCTCAGATCAGTTTAAAGGGCCCCCGCGCGCCTTCAGGGAATCCCTGAAGGCGCGCTTCGGCCGAATTTTCCCCCGAACTCCGGATCCCCCCGAATTACCGGGGATCCGAAGCGGGGGAGTTCGGACTTCGGACCGTACCGACCCCACAAGGGTCAAATTCGGCCGAATCCGAACTGTACCGAATTTTTTTTTTTTTGACAGCCCTACCCAGCAGGCTTCATGTGGAGGAGTGGGGAAACCAACCTGCTTCACTAGATTACAGTCCACTGCTAATGTGAAGGAGGGAGGAATCAAACCTGGTTCTCCAGAATAGAGTCCACGCTCTTATCCTCTACACCAGGCTAAAAAAGATGAACTTTTATGATGGGGTTAGGAGACTACTTTACCTTTAAGAAAATGTGTGGAGTTAATCTACCATTTAGAAATAAAACAGAATTAAAAACATATACAAATATAATAATAACAACAATAATAGAATTTAAAGTCTAAAAATAATTTAGTCTGGCCTGACTTGAGACTTTGGGTCAAATGAGTTGACCATTACAAAGAAAGGAAAGGACAAATCTAACTGGAAATGAAGAACATACATTTCCCCAGATTTAAGAGGAAAAAATTCAACAGGAAAACCCAACAGTATGCTACTGTCCATTATTACATTGTATATCCTTGCTTGACTTCCAATCACTTCTTTCAGTTGATGTTTTTAATAGGGATGACCTTAAACCATAGTTCCGGTATACAACAATCTGGTCAAGATAACTGGTCACTTATAAGGGCTTAGGAGCACTCCATTATTCAAGGGGGTTTGGCTTGTGTGACAGAGCTACAGATGGCTCCATAGGCCTTTTGTGAACTTGTCCTCTGAATCTAGATCTCCTCAGAAGTCTATTGTCCGGCTGCACCTGAACTGATGGTTGTGAGACTAAAATGTCAGCACTCTTCAAAGACAGAAAAGCAAATGCATTTTACCTTACTAATTCTCTGGGCTTCCTTCTTCTTTTAAAACAACAACAACAACAGAGCACAGATCTGCTGAGTGCTTTCCAGGATCATTCAAAGAAGGATGACTTTCTAAGTTGTGGATAAAAGGAAATGGATGTAGAAAGAATAAAGACTGCTTTCAGCTAGCACATCTTTCAAAGTTTCCATAACCTTACTGAAGCCTCTCTCTTTGCTTTTTCCTGTAGCCCTTAGTCCAAGACTTTTGGTTCTCCAACTTTCCTTGTGTATGCATGTGTTAAGTGCCATCAAGTCATTTCCAGCTTATGGTGACCCTATGAATGAATGACCTCCAAAACCACCTCCTGTTAACAGCCTTGCTCAGGTCTTGCAAATTGAGGGCCGCAGCTTCCTTGATAGAGTCAATCCATCTCTTGTTGGGTCTTCCTCTTTTCCTGCTGTCTTCAACTTTTCCTAGCATTATTGTCTTTTCTAGTGACTCTTGCCTTCTCATAATGTGACCAAAATGTGGTAAGGAAAGAGGAACATTTATGCATGCATGGTGGATATGTAAA
The DNA here is from genome assembly GCF_029931775.1 of Euleptes europaea. Classification (NCBI taxonomy): domain Eukaryota; kingdom Metazoa; phylum Chordata; class Lepidosauria; order Squamata; family Sphaerodactylidae; genus Euleptes; species Euleptes europaea. Next base: position 16,858,502 of record NC_079322.1, on the reverse strand, counting down.
AAAATTAAATTTTTTTGGAAAAAAGTAATAAGCGAAACTAATAATTTGATTAATATTAGAGTAAAAAGGAATCCCGCATTTTGTTTATTGGGGATTCCACAAGATAAAATGGACAAAAATGATAGGGTCATATGTCAATATAGCTTTGCTGCTGCAAGAATTATAATAGCTAAAGTTTGGAAGCAAGTAAATAAACCTTCAATTAATGACTGGAGAGAGAAATTATGGATGTATATGAGGATGGAAAAGATATGGAAGAATTTAAAGAAACATGGGTGAAGGCCATAACATATTGGGATAAACTGGCGAAAATGGATTTTACTATTTTAGTTAATGAGTTATAGAAATAAGGTTTGTACTTTTATGTTAATGTTAATATTGTAATCTTTAAACTGTTCAGACACTTCTCCGGAAGTCTGGTGATGGGTCACTTTTTATGGTGGGTGGTGGGGTGAAAGGGTATTTTTGAATTCTGATTGCATTAAGTTGGAGAACCAAAAGTCTTGGACTAAGGGCTATCAGGAAAAAGCAAAGAGAGAGGCTTCAGTAAGGTTATGGAAACTTTGAAAGATGTGCTAGCTGAAAGCAGTCTTTAACTATTCTTTCTACATCCATTTCCTATTATCCACAACTTAGTTTCCTCTGAAGCTGGACAGAGGGAACAGGGCAGAACCGGCAGTTGCCTGCTCTTTCTCCCTCTCTCCATTGTGGGGTGGGGAAGTAGGGTTGCCAGGTCCCCTGACCACTGACTGGAGCTTTGTTGTGGTGGGGCTGGGGGGGCGGTGGCGGGTTGAACAGCACAATAATGTCACTTGGGTGGTCAGAAGCAGCGGGCCCTAATCTGGAGAACTGTGTTGGTTTTCCCACTCCTACGCATGAAGCCATTTGGGTGACCCTGGGCTACTCACAGCTCTTTAGAGTTCTCTGAACCCCACCTCCTCACATGGTGTCTGTTGTGGGAAGGGGAAGGGAAGATGACTGTGAGCCATTTTGATTCTTCCTTAAGTGGTAGAGAAAGTCAGCATATAAAAACCAACTCTTCTTTTTCTTAATGAGGCTGTGCCTCGTTTTTCTTAATGAGGCTAATCTGGTGAACTGGATTTGTTTCTCCACTCGTCCACACGAAGCCAGCTGATGACCTTGGGCTAGTCACAGCTCTCTTAAAGCTCTCTCAGCCCCACCTATCTCACAGGGTGTCTGTTGTGGAGAGGGGAAGGGAAGGTGATTGTAAGCCAGTTTGATTCTCTCTTAAGTGGTAGAGAAAGTCGGCATATAAAAACCAACTCCTCCTCCTCCTCTTCTTCTTCTGGTTGGCTACAGAACATATGAACACATGGTAGTATTTTCATCTCAGGATAACTCACCCTTTGTTTTCCAGTTTGATTTGGGAAATCTGGGGATTTCTACCTGACGGGTTGTGGGTTGGGCTGGCCGCGATTGGTATTGCTCACTAGAAACTTGGAGAGCCAGGGCACTGTTGTGCACTATTTGGGCTATGCCTACGACACAACTTAAGCATCTGTAACATGCATTTTTTATTACCTTCACTTCTCTGTTGCTATCATTCAGTTTGGGTTGTAAGATCCTTAGCACAGGGAGCATTTTATTTTTTGCCCATGTAACTCAGCAAAGCGCAATATCTAGTGATGATTATCCATTCATCCATATTTATGAAGCAGGGAAGGATATGAAATGAAAGATGAAATGATTAGACTGGGCAACTGTTATATTTTCCTTCAGGAGAAGCAGCCATATGTGAAAGAGGACCAAAAACAATTAATTATGGTAGAGAGGTTTATTACAACGTTAGGGTTAGATCCTAGGGTTAGACCCAATGCTAGGGTTAGGTCCCCCTTCAGCTAAAGGGACACAACACAGCTTATGATGTAGTTCCCCCCTCTTCCATTTTATCCTATCATCAACCTTGTGATGTACCGTAGGCTGTGAGAAAGTGACAGGCCCAAGGTCACTCAACAAGCTTCCATGGCAGAACGGGCATCCCAACTGTGGGCCTCCAGATCCTAGTCATTTCACTTTGTATGCAGTTGGACCCCTCCTCCTGCTAAGGGGTGCCATGAAGGCATGTGAGCCAAAGACATAAGAGCAAGACACTGGTCCCCACAAAATGGATGCTTCTCAGAGAGTTTGGGCTCCATCTTGTGTGTCTAACTTGGGCAGGAAGGTGGTTGAAAGCTGTACTTCCCCCTGGCCTGAAGGTGTTCTTGGCTGGACCATGGGACTAGCTAATCTCCAATGTATCATCCTAAAGTGATTCAATCACCACTCCGAGCAGACCATTACTTACCCTATCCCAGCAATCAATCAACTGCATTCATCCCAGCAATCAATCAATATTCAAGAGAGTTGCCCAGGCATTCTCTTGGATAGTGATGACTCATCAAGCCTCTGCTACCCTTTTGTCCAAACCCTGGAAAATCAATCAATACTTTGATTCTGGTGTTCCTGCCAGCTTATCTCATACTGCCTCAGGACCCATTATGGGGTGTAAATATCGGTCCTTTGGTCATTCATAGAGTCTGTGTGTCTTGCATCCATGCACGCACCCCCACTTGCGTTTGGGCTCTTTCCTTTGCTCCTGGAAATGCTGGCCGTTTTCCTCTTCAGTACTGCTTTCCCTGGACGTCCTTTCAAGACTGGCAACTATCCCTAAACCCTATCCCACTTCCACCCTGTTTCTCTTAGTCAGCTCTTGTATGATTCGTGCGTGTATGTCCATTGCTTGAAAGTATATTTCTTGTTCTTTTTATTCTGTAATAAAACCCATTATAATTATACAACTGCCTGCTGATTTAAGAGTTTTCACCTAGGACTAGCCTGGTATACATAGGTTATCAGTCCCAGTTATACCCTCTCAATCTGTTTCCCTGGCTAATTCCCCCAGCTAAAAGTAGAGTCTGCGTACTTAGGGTAACAACCACACTGGCTATATCATTCGTTAGGACCTCTGTCTGTAAAAAAAAACCAAAAACCCCAGCATCCTAATAATTGCCAGTTCTTAGCTGTATTCCTATGAATACCGCCTCAGTGGCACTTTGTCATGAACAGCAGATGTTCCTTGCTGACCAAGCAAAGGAGGTTTTCTCACTAGGAACTGAAGAATCAGCCAAGCCACTGGTTTCCTTCCAGAACAAAAGCCTACTCGCATACTGATTAGTTTCTCCTGGCAGCCCGAGCCAAGTACCTGCAATTGAATAGACTCCACAAATGCTTCCTATGAGAGTGTGAGAGCAGCAGGTATTCTACCGACCTGATCTTTTGTGAGAACGAAATTGAAGACATATGACAAATGTGCACAGATTAATTTAAAAACATATCTTGCTAAAGAACCAAATTTAGGGCCCTGTACTTGTCCAGGAACCAAGATTCCTTCAACACAGGAGTCTCCAACCTTGGTGAACCTGTAAGCACTTTGAGAACAGGTCGTGGAAGCCAAATCATAATAGTTACCCAGGGGAATGGGTCCAATCACAGAGCACTGGAAAGTCCTATAAAATCTTAGGATGTCCAAGCCAACATCCTCCTATGATAAAGATGGCTGTTTCCAAAAGGATGATCCCTGAAGATACAAAGGCAATGCCTCCTGGCCTCCTCTGAGGTACCTCCTAGTGCAGTGCAGGAAAGCCAGGGCTGGCTCTTTACTTTGGGGGATACATTGGGGGATACATTGCCGCTTCAAGGACTTTTGTAAATTAGAGGCAGTGGAGTATAGTGGTTAGTGTGTCAGATTGGGATCTGTGAGACTGGGTTCAAATCCATATAAAATAAAAGTCCAGTGGCACTTTAAAGATTAATGGCTTTATTGCTGTATGAGCTTTCATGAGTCCCCTTTCACTTCTTCAGATCTGAAGACTAACATGGCCATGCCTTTGCAATCATCTTTCAGATCCATACTCAGATCCATGAAGTTCACTAGATAACCTTGGGCCTATCATCTTTTCTTAGCCAACCTATCTCATAGGTAGGGTTGCCAGGTCCCTCTTCACCACTGGTGGGAGGCTTTTGGTATAGAGCCTGAAGAGGGCGGGGTTTGGGGAGGGGAGGGACTTCAATGCCATAGAGTCCAATTGCCAAAGCGGCCATTTTCTCCAGGGGAACTGATCTCTGTCAGCTAGAAATCAGTTGTAATAGCAGCTTGTGCCTGGAGATTGCCAGCTAGTGCCTGGAGGTTGGCAACCCTATTCATAAGTCATTATGAGGTCAACCACAGAAATATATATGTGACATAGAGCTCATTGGAGGAAAGACTGCATATATATATATATATATATATATATATATATATATATATATATTGTGGCGCCCCTGGTTGCCCCCTAGCGGCGGTGCTGGGTACTGCCGGGTCCGGCGACGGGTCCATTCTGACACTCGCCTTCCCCGCCCACAGACAAATCTTCCCGGGGTTACTCCACCTTGAGGCCTCCCGGTCCTTCTCCCTCTTCCCCTAGGGAGGTGAAGAGCCGGCCTCAGAATGAGAGGGACAGGAGGGGTTAACGCCACTCCTCTGTCCCCTCGCAGCTTGGCGTTGCCTCTATTCACTCTCTCTCGCACACAGGTCAACGCTGCCTCCTTCCTCTCTGGCCTCGGCTCATGCCCTCCTTATATGGGGGAAGCCCCGCCCCCTCCCTTCCTCAGGCTCCACCCGCCCGAGGTGATAAAGCCTAGGCTACTCTGGTCATGGCTGGCTTCCGTCCCGGCCACGCTCCTCCCTTCCCCATTCCGGCTCACGGCCGTCGAGGATCCCCCGTTCTCCCTCCCGACCGGCAGCTGAAGCACCAGGCGGAGCAGGAAGGCCCGAGGCATGGGGTGTGGCCCGCGTCTCGGGACATATATAAAATAGATCAGGGGTCCCCAACCTTTTTGAATTCTGACACATGACAGTGGGCACAATCACAAAATGGCTGACACAAGAGGTGGGGCCAATTACAAAACAGCTGCGACAGGAGGCGGAGCCAACTACAGAATATCAGAAAAGGAGGTCATATGTTTGCCTTCATGGCTGGTTCTTGGCACTCTGCATCGATAGTTGAGGGCCACTCTTTTTAAATTGTTTTAAACTGTTTCGATTTGAATTTGTAATTTCAACAAGGAAATTATTTTGTATTTATTGTATGTGTGGTTTTATCTGCTGTGAGCCGCCCTGAGCCCTGCCTTGGCCGGGGATAGAGGGCGGGCTACAAATCCAAAAAATAAATAAACTAATAAATATGTAACTCTAATAGTACCTCTTCAGCATTCCAGGCAGAAGCTGGGAAGGGGAGGGACTTCAATGCCATAGAGTCCAATTGGCAAAGTGGCCATTTTCTCCAGGTCAACTGATCTCTATTGTCCGGAGATCAGTTGAAATAGCAGGAGATCTCCAGCTTAGTACCTGGAGGTTGACAACCCTACTCTTGTTAGAAAGGGACAATGTGGAACTTAGTTCATTTCTGAGGTTCCCTGATCCCTGTCCCTGAAGTGATAAACCATGTGTAAATGGACAAGGAACTATTCGGATTGAAAACCTGACAGGATTCTTCAGTGTTTAGCTGCAGATTTTATTCTCAGAAGATTTAATAATTCTATGAAACTGGTTTAAATGTGTAATATGCACATTCCCTGAGTGATTCGCCATGTATTTACCAAACCACCATAAATACTTTAAAATGTTTATTACAGTGGCGTAGTAAATTTGGATCTATATGGGTGATGGGCCATTCAGATGAATATTTCATTATGCCATATAAACCCAGAAAGCAGTTCTGTGAATTGGCCTGCAGCCTGTTGGGTAGTATTTCACTCTCGCGGGCTTAAAACTATCTTTAGAAAATATTGATATGAAAAGAAATGTACAAAATTAGACACCTGTAAAGCTTTAAGAGCAAGGGTCCTACCTTATCAGATAACAGAGGGTATAGTGTGATGAACACTTCTAAAATTAATGTTTGCTATAGGAGCACTTGTCAAACATTGCTGTGGCAAAACCTCAATATACCGGCAAAAAAAGTATGAAAATCAGAAAGAGCACAATACTTCTAAATCTCACAAAATTACATTAAAATGCACAGAGGATAATATAATATAGTACTATATAGGAAGGATGACTCCAAAAATCTGATTCATGACAGCCTGATCTCTAATAGAATTTGCCAGAAGGGCAGAAGTAGCCACCGACTGAATAATATGTTTTGCTTTATTTCCCACAAGAAAATTAAGTTTTCCTTCTGTGGTAAGATGGAGATGCTCATTACTTTGAAGGAAAGGAGAGATCCGTCTTTTCCTGTGGTTCGGGTATGGAGAGGGATATCAAAGTTTGTGAGGAAAGTCCTTCTCAGGTGGCCTGACATCCCTGGATGGATCGTTGCCTCTGAACCAACTTCACAAAGATACTCCAGGATAAGAGCCAGCTTTCATTTTCAGTCTTTTGTATGACGGGACTTTTGATGAAATCTGGTAGGTTTGCCAGCTCAGGGTTGGGAAATACCTGGAGGTTTCTGGGGTGGAGCCTAAAAAAGGCGGGGTTTGGAGAGGGAAGGGACTTCAATGGGGTATGATGCCATAGAGTTCACCTTCCAAAGTGACCATTTTCTCCAGGTGAACTGATCTCTGTCGCCTGGAGATCAGTTGTAATAGCGGGAGTCTTCAGCCACCACTTGGAGATTGGCAACACTACCACCAAATTGCAGCAACTTGCACCACTTATAAGAAGTTTCTGAGAACCCCTCCTGACATCACCATTCACTGCATGGATCCTTCCTCTGTCCCGGGTAATCCTGGAAGGAGCCCAGCATGGATTCTTGCCTCATAACCTTGAATTTTCAACATTGGCTTCAGCAGCTCCTGCACCAGTAATGGCAAGGGTGGAAAGGACCCAAAGTTAGGCCCACTGAAAGATCATAGAATCATAGAGTTGGAAGGGACCACCAGGGTAATCTAGTCTAACCCCCTGCACAATGCAGGACATTCACAACTACCTCCCCCCCCCCAGTGACCAGAAGATGGCCAAGATGCCCTCCCTCTCATCATCTGCCTAAGGTCACAGAATCAGCATTGCTGAACAGATGGCCATCTAGCCTCTTCTTAAAAACCTCCAGGGAAGGAGCGCTTACCCCCTCCTGAGGAAGTCTGTTCCACTGAGGAACTGCTCTAACTGTTAGAAAATTCTTCCTAATGTCAAGACGGAAACTCTTTTGATTTAATTTCAACTCGTTGGTTCTGGTCCGACCTCCTGGGGCAACAGAAAACAACTCGGCACCATCCTCTCTATGACAGCCTTTCAAGTACTTGAAGATGGCTATCATATCCCCTCTCAGATGCCAAAGCTCTTGACATACCAAGCAAAGATGCCAAAGCTCTTGACATACCAAGCAAACATGAGTAGCTCATCCTATAGTCATGCCTTTTTCTTGGGGCTTAAGAGTTCTTTTCTTTTCTTTTTTGCCACTGACTTACGGCGACCCCATACTGTTTCATAAGTATTATAGACTTGCTTGGGGCAACCGTTAAAATCTGCTCCAGATTCTTAGAATATAAAGTTGCCAGGTTCCTCTTCACCATCAGCAGGAGGTTTTTGGGGTGAAGCCTGAGGAGGGCAGGGTTTGGGGAGGGGAGGGTCTTCAATGCCGCAGAGTCCAATTGCCAAAATTGCCATTTTCTCCAGGTGAACTGATCTATATTGGCTGGAGATCACTTGTAATAGCAGGAGATCTCTAGCTAGTACCTGGAGGTTGGCAGCCCTACTAGAATAATACAGTTTTTAGAACAATTATTTCTCATATTTCCTGAGTCAGTTTGAAAGGTACACTATCCAGACAGTTTATTTTCAACTGGAAATTTGCTTTAAAAACAAAACAAAACACTTCTAATCACAATAATGCTTACTCTGACAAACTAAGTAGAAAATCAATACACACATCTAAAATCGCATTAACTTGAAACAGCACTTGCTACCTGGTCTCACTGTTTGGAAAGATATACAAATCTTGATGCATCACACAATGGAGCCTTTATTGATGGCCAATTATTTGACATCCAGTCAAATTATTCTCGAGATGGGAAAGTCATATCAAATTACACACCACGTTGATCCATTTTAAAGCTGTTTATCTACTCATCTATTTTTTTAAAAAAATCTACAAGATGATACATATTTCAAAAATAGTATTTCTGCATTAGGGGAGAGGGGGAAAGGCATCATAGTATAATCCAATCTTTTCAAGCCAAGCAGGATCGGTACTTGGATGGGAGGCCACCAAGGAAAACTCTGCAGAGGAAAGCAGTGGCAAACCACCTCACTTTCCTTGAAAGCCCCTTGCTGGGATTTAGGATTGCCAGGTCCCTCTTTACAACTGGCAGGAGGTTTTTGGGGTGGAGCCTGAGGAGTGCGGGGTTTGGAAAGAGAAGGGACTTCAATGCCATAGAGTCCAATTGACAAAGCGGCCATTTTCTCCAGGTGAAGTGAACTCTATTGGCTGGAGATCAGTTGTAATAGCAGGAGATCTCCAGCTAGGACCTGGAGATTGGCAACCCTAGTGGGGTTGCCATAAGTTGGTCACTACTTAACAGCACTTACATATGTAAAAGGGGAGGAAAGCAATTCAGAAGAAGGTGGGCCAGTTCCCACTGGGAAATGGAAAAAGTACTTAAAGTTGAATGTACCTAACCTTTAAAGTTGCTTTCAAAAAAATGAACTCATTACTCACTCCAGAGAAGCATTCTGCAATGCTGGCATACCTACTGAGTACACAGGCTCACGTAACAATATAAATCTACCATTGCCTTTCCTCCAGAAAGCTCAGGAAGGCATACTTGATTGCCCCCTCCTTTATTTTATTCTAATGATTATGTGAAGTAGATTAAGCTGAAGGAGGAGGAGGAGGAGGAGGAGGAGGAGAAGGAGAAGAGTTGGTGTTTATATGCCGACTTTCTCTACCACCTAAGGGAGACTCAAACCGGCTTACAATTGCCTTCCCTTACCCTCCCCACAACAGACACAACAAGTAGGTGGGGCTGAGAGAATGTGACTAGCCCAAGGTCATCCAGATGGCTCCATGGGTAGGAGTGCAGAAACCAACCTGGCTCACCAGATTAGAGTTCACAGCTCATGTGGAGGAGTAGGGGAATCAAACCCAATTCTGCAGATTAGAGTCCACCACTCTCAACCACTACACCACACTACATCAATATACAATGATGTGTGGATATTTTCAGAGGATAGCCATGTTGGTCTGCAGTGAAACAGTTAGATCAGATTCCAGTAGCAGCTTAGAGACCAACATGAGTTTCAAGTTATAAGCTTCTGAGGGTCCAAGCTCTCTGAGATCTCCAGATTCTTTTATTCTATTCAGAAGATGGGAGGGGCACTGTAAAGGATGCCAAGGTACCCTGCATACTGCCATTAGCTTGATTAGAGGGAAAATGGCAGAGGGTAGAAAATTAGCATCTGTAGTGAGATAAGGACCCTATGTCCCTATTCAGCCCTGGAGGGGTCCTGTTCTGAACTTGTGAATGTGTGTGTGGATATACAGCATTAGTCTTCTTCCATCACTGTGTTTTGGTTTGTAGCAATATTTGGGGTCACTCTACATGAAATGCATGAGATTTTATTTTATTTGAGCCTCCCCAAGGATGGTGGTCCAAACAGTTCAGACAGGACAGGTCAGCCCACCTCCATTTCCTGAACTGAAAGCTTTCCTGAACAGCTTTCGCAAACCGAGGAGCCGCCCAGAAACAGCCTTTTCCACATTTAATGTGTGGCTGTGATTCATGTCTGGCACTCTACCATAAGCGCCTGATGCTTTGAGAAACTAACGAAATCTCCTCCTATTCCATACGTTAGCTGTCTATGGTCAGCCCTAGAGAGGAATTCATAATTGCGGCAACTAGCTGGAGCAGCATCTCGCAGGTCAAACACAATAACAGCCTGTTGGTGGAACACTTTGGGATGCAGGCACAGAGAAGCAAATGTACATGCCATGGAAATGTAAGGAAGTTTGAAAGGGGTCGGAGAGAGCCTATGGCATATTTTGTTTTCAACAAAATCAGGGGAAAGTATGATGATACCTGGCCAACTATTCTGACAGCTTGTTTCTGGTCAAGGTCCAAGTGCAAGGAGGAAGAAGAAGAAGAAGGGGAAGAGGAAGAGGAAGAAGAAGAGGAAGAGGAAGAGGAGGAGGGGAGGAAGAGTTGGTTTTTATATGCCGATTTTTTCTACCTTTAAGGAGAATCAAACTGGCTTACAATCGCCTTCCCTTCCCCTCCCCACAACAGACACCCTGTGAAGTAGGTGGGGCTGAGAGAGTTCTGAGAGAACTGTGACTAGCCCAAGGTCACCCAGCAGGATTCATGTGGAGGAGTGGGGAAAGCAACCCGGTTCACCAGATTAGAGTCCGCCGCTCTTAACCACTACACCACACTGGCTCTCTCAAGCAAGACCACTGAAAGCCCATAGACCACCAAGACCCACTCCAATTGCCATATGAAAACCAATTACATAACTTGCCTGGCTCCCTGGGTCTGGGAGTTCACCCCCCCCCATCACTGCTGCTCAAGATCAATGGATCAAAGAGCTTCTAAGGGATAAAGGAAAGGTAAAGGAAAAAATTAGATTTGCCTGTCATCCACTCTGCCACTCCTGTGGGAACCTAATGTGTGCTTCCTGACATGGCCAGCTCAGCATACTTCACATTATGGAAGTATCTCAGTACAGTATCTGCTCTGCAACATTCTTTCTCCATAATTTCTTTCGTGTGTCTCTGGTCCAATGCGGGGGGAAAAGATGTAGCATGAGTATGCTTGCCAGGTTTGGAAATTCCTGGAAATCTGTGGGTGGAGCCTGAGGATGGTGAGGTTTGGGGAGAGAAGGGACCTCTGTGGGAGGAGAAGACCAATTACATAACTTGCCTGGCTCCCTGGGCCTGGGAGTTCACCCCCACCACCACCACCACTGCAGTGCTGAGTGTAGACCACAATACGTGGCTAGCAAGGGGCAACCCAAGACATTTGGTGTTTGAGGCAGTACACTACACAGACGCGCAAAATCTGACATGGGCACAACCCACCAGAAAGTTCTCCAGTTCAATCCTCATTGAAATAATCACAAGTTTTGCAAGCTCACATTTCATAGATTTGCTTCTGTCTAGCTAGACTGAATGCTAACCCCTCTATGGTTATGCGGGGCAGAATTTTGAATATACCTTATCCAGGCAGAACCTCTCCTTGCTCTTCTGGCTCTATCGATTCATTATCGCATGCCCTCTTGGAATGCTGCTTTTACGAGGCTCTTCGATCACATTATATCTCTCCCCTTCTAACATATATATCTAATGCCTCTGTGTCTGACATAATGCCTTTTTTACTAAGTGACAGGGATCCCAAGGCTGCATTGTCAGTGGCAAGATTTGTTTCAGTCCTTATATCCCTCAAACATTAGATATATGCTGCTCAAGATCAATGGATCAAGGAGCTTCTAAGGGATAAAGGAAAGGTAAAGGAAAGAGTTAGATTTGTCTGTCATCCACTCTGCCTCTCCTGTGGGAACCTAATGTGTGCTTCCTGACATGGCCAGCTCAGCATGCTTCACATTATGGAAGTATCTCAGTACAGTATCTGCTCTGCATCATACTTTCTCCATAATTTCTTTTGTGTGTCTCTGGTCCATTGCAGGGGGAAAAGATGTAGAATGAGTATGCTTGCCGGGTTTGGAAATCCCTGGAGATCTGTGGGTAGAGCCTGAGGATGGTGAAGTTTGGGGAGAGAAGGGACTTCTGCGGGATATAATGTCATAGAGCCCAATCTCCGAAGCATCCATTTTCTCCTGGGAAATAATCTCTGTATTCTGGAGATCAGCTATAATTTTGAGAGATATCCAGGCCCCATCTGGAGGTTGGCAACTAGGGTTGCCAGCATAAAGCTGGCAGCCAGTGAGACATTGACCTTTTTGCGGGGGCTCACCAATAGGGTTGCCAACTTCCTGGTACTGGGTGTGGGTAAAAAAGAACAGCACACAAATATAAATGCAAATTTTATATAAAGTGTCAAAAAAGTGCTCATGAAGTGACAAAAATCAAATAAATATGTACAATATATACAATAGGATATGCACAATGTAGACAAAAAAGTTGTTCCAGCAAACAAGTAATCACAATGTAACAGGTTTCAATCCAACAGGTAAGGTTTTTTAAAAAATACGTTGAAATTTCCTAATAAAAATATCTTTCCAACAGAAATCAATAGTAAAGCTGGAAAACAACAGGCAATAACTCCATAGCTATAGAAGATGTTCCAGGACGTGTCATCTAGATCGTTCAACCACATTTCGCTATGGGCTTCATCAGCTACAAGTTCAACAGGAGATAATAAAGATGTGAACCATAATAGGTGCCGTCTCGTAATGGACCAGAGTTACTTCTTTGTAGGTCTCCAAAAAACAAGATAACTTCCAGGTACTAGCTGGAGATCTCCTGCTATTACAACTGATCTACAGCTGATAGAGATCAGATCACCTGGAGAAAATGGCCGCTTTGGCAATTGGACTCTATGGCATTGAAGTCCCTCCCCTCCTCAGACCATGCCCTCCTCAGGCTTCACTCCAAAAACCTCCTGGTGGTGGCAAAGAAACCCTACTGACCGGTGACATAATGACATCACTGGTCACATGATGAAGTCACTTCCAGTGCAACGAGAAGGGATGTCACAGGGTTGAAGGCAATGCTCTAACCTTTGCTCAAAACTCCATGATTTAACCATAATGCTTTGGGGAAAATGCTTGAGCATTGCCCAACATGATGCCACTTCTGGGTTTCACTGGAAGTGACATCATAGCATTGATGCCATTTCCCCTCCCCCATTCCCATAGGGATTTCTCTCTCACCACCCAGCTGAGCAGCAGCAAGAAGAGCATGCAGGAGGTCTTCTGCTGAAGCAGGAGATTTGCCAACCCTGCTATGGAGGCACTCTGGTTGTACATCCAGCTCTGATGCTGCCAGAAACATTTCAGCCCTGATACTCTTGGTGTAGGATTGCCAACTTCCAAGTCGCACTTGGAGTTTCCCCACTGTTACCATTGATCTCCAGATGACCATGGTCAGTTCTCCTCAAGAAAAAGGCTGATTTGGAGACTGGACGGTATGGTATTGCACCCTGTTGATCTCCCTCCCCTCTACAAACCCCGCCTTCCTCAGGCTCCACCCCCAAAATCACCATGTATTTCCCAACTCAGGGCTGGAAACCCTATCTTGGTGTCTCTGAAATGCTGCAACTACACTTGCTGTTGACTTTTTTCAGTGATACAGAGGTCATTTATTGAAATCAAACCAAGATTAGCTCTGATTGTCTGAGGCAGACTTGGAATACAGACTCAGACGTGGTCTTACTATGAGACCTCACCCTAGGGTTGCCAACCTCCAGGTGGTGGCTGGAGATCTCTCACTATTACAACTGTTCTCCAGGGCACAGAGATCAGTTCACCTGGAGAAAATGGAATCTATGGCATTATACTCCATTGAGGTCCCTCCCCAAACCCTTCCTTCCCCAGGCTCCACCTCCAAAATCTCCAGGTATTTCCCAACCTGGAGCAGGCAACCTTACTTTAGACCTTTGCTTTTACCACAGAGATGGGGGATTTACTCAGCTGGCCCAGGCCTCAGGCCATGAGGAGGAGTTGGCTCTATCCCAGTTTACGCCCTCATCCCCTTTCACACAGAGGGATTACTCTCTGTTGCCACTGGCTGGCCATTATTACAATCACAGTCTCGAGCAGCGGTTGTTGGCCTTGAAATCTATTGAAAACTTTGACTCAGATTAAATCAGCAAAATACATATTTAGATCCCATTGATGCCCATTCAGATCCTTCAAGGACCGTAGAGCACCATCAAATTCAGCTCTGCAATCCATTTTCTATGTTCAGTCATAAAGCAGACGGCTGATTAACCTGTTCCTGTCAACCTGCATACATTTTTCTTTCAACCATCTCATTTAAACTGTATTCCTGCCGTGTGGCCCCTCCCGGTGAATGATAAAGAATGGATTTCTGCGGGTTCTTTGCGGCTAAAAATGTATCTTTACAATGCTGGAAGTCTGATGAAGTGTCAAGAAGAGAACATTGGGACAGACAGGGAGTTGAATTGAGGAATAAAAGAACTGGCTTTGTTATATACTTTCTTTCCCCTTTCTTACCTCCCTCTCTCTTTCCTCCTTGCCTTTCTATTTCCTTTTCTTATTTTTTAAAAAAGGTTAATGGGCTATTGGCTCAGGATGGGTTAGGGAAATACCTGGAGAATTTTGGAGCTGAGAATTTGGGGGTGGAGCCTGAGGTGGGAGGGGTTTGGAGAGGGGAAGGATTTTAGTACCATAGAGTCCAATTGCAAAAGTGGCCATTTTCTCCAGGGGAACTGACTTCTGTTGCCTGGTGGTCAGTTGTAATACTGGGAGATCTCCAGCCACCACCTGGAGATTGGCAACCCTAACAGAAATCCTTACAACCCTGTAAGGAAGGCCAGCACTTTTTGCTTCATATTGTAAATAGTTAGGGTTGCCAAGTCGCCCCTGGCAACTGGTGGGAGCTTTCTGGGGCTGGGGCGATGTGACCCAGAAGTGACAGGGTGCTCTAGCAATCTCCTCCAAAAACTATGGTTTCCATAGAGTTTTTTTGGGGAGTGCTAGATTATAATAGAACCAAATATGAAATAGAACACTTAAGGAACTTCAAGCAATATTACAGCACAGCAGGAAATCTTTGCAACGTGGGACAATAACCTATATAAGAAGAAAAGGATTAGACATTCTTATAACTCATGGAATATTTCCTTAACATTCTACTAATATACACCAACTGAAGAAATGGACTCTGAAACAGGATACTTACCGGGTTCCTGTCTTGGTTGTATATAGAATAATTGTATGAGTTTAATCATTCCTGCAAGAAAAAGAAAATGTATAAGAATATATAAGAATGAAATGGTTTATGTGAAGTAACATAACCAAATACTTGAAAGATAACTATTATACATTTATGCAAAGAACATTTTTGTTGTTGGTTTTCTTTAAGAGATATTTTTATATATATTTTTGCCATAGTGACTACATTCTCTTGACTATCCTCCAGGTGGTAGCTGAAGATCTCCTGCTATTACAACTGATCTCTAGCTGATAGAGATCAGTTCACCTTGAGAAAATGGCTGCTTTGGCAATTGGGCTCTATGGCGTTGAAGTCCTCCCCCCCCAAACTCCGCCCTCTTCAAGCTCCGCCGCAAAAAACTCCCATAGATATCCGAGCCATAGATATCCGAGCCAGGGTACTTTCAGATAGCCCACTGTAATTGCCTAAGAATGTAGATCACCATTATTGCAAATGCAGGGAAGGTGGCCATGGTTGATAGGAAAAAAAATTAGGAACTGCATTTTCTTTCATTCCTTTTGCTCTTTTGAAAAACTTTCATTACTCAAGCCAATCAGATTTCCTTATGCTGCCTCTAGCCCTTCATTCACACCCTTTCATTATACATGGTAAGCGCGCAAGAAGCAGCCAGCTTCAATTCACAGGACCCTGCTTCCGTATTGTTTCACTTCCTTGTGATACTGAAAACAAAGCCGCTCCATCTGTGAGACTGATGTGATATTAATGACTTCTCCCCATGCAAAAACTGGATTTTGCAACGAGTCCAGGAGGAAAGAGGGAACGCTCTCCTTCTTTGAAGTTCTCTATCATTCATATTTAGGAGCGAAGGGGCAGCATACACCTCAAGGACTAATGATAATGGAAAATTGTTCACTTGGAGACATTTTTCACAACTTGCCATTCTAAACAGAGTCGCACCTTTCTAAGCTCATTGAATCCAATTGGACTCATAAGGATGTAACTCTAGCTAGAAATGCACTGTAATATACCTAATTCATTACAGAGTGTTGTATAGCTGCTATTTTATGTGTGTTTATATGTGTGTCTATATTTTTATATGTATATAGGCAGGAGCCCAGTGGTGCAGAGTGGTAAAGCTGCAGTACTGCAGTCAAAAGCTCTGCTCACGACCTGAGTTTGATCTCGACAGAAGTCGGTTCCAGGTAGCCGGCAAAAGGTTGACTCAGCCTTCCATCCTTCCGAGGTCGGTAAAATGAGGACCCAGCTTGCTGGGGGTAAAGGGAAGATGACTGGGGAAGGCACTGGCAAACCACCCCATAAACAAAATCTGCCTAGTAAATGTCAGGATGTGACATCACCCCATGGGTCAGAAATGACCCGGTGCTTGCACAGGGAACCTTTACCTTTTATATATATGTATATATGTGTGGGTGTATATATAATTTTGAATATATAATTCTGAAGTGTGTATCTGTGTGTGTATAATTCTGAAGTGTTTTCTGTCTGTGGATAGCTAAATCTGCAGATAGGGGGCACATTCCCCATGAACAGATCTTTCTGCAGACCAAGGGGAGCTGCTAGGCCTGCTGAAACATCTGATTTTTTTAAAAAGGGGAAGGGTTAAATCCCCTCCATTACCTCAGGCTTTTGGTGCTGGAGATGCAGCCCAGGAACTGGGTTTACCCAGGACATGCCAGCAATGCTCCAGCCCTCCCCCCAAAACTCTATGGTTTATAGTCTGTGGTTTCCATAGAGTTTTTGGAGGGAATCACTGGAGCATCCCCACACGATGCTGGCACTTCCGGAAGTGACGGAATCTCACCGCACTCATACGCGTATCACAATTCAGGAGTCTAGCCCAAAGAATGCTCCCGCCGGAGGCCAGGTAGGTCCTGGCAACCCTAGCAATATTTCACTTTTCCTAGTAAGCCTGATTGGAAACCATTTTCTTACTAATATAGAAGAAAGTACCCTGACACCGATGGCCCAGGCTTACTTGACCTCATCTAGATTAATACAATGCCTGGATAATCAGATTATAATACAGATTAAAAAGGTGAATGCTAATTTTGGTTGCTGAAAGTTCTCAGCCCATAATATGGCACAAGAAAATGCCAGAAAGTAAACCACAGAGAGAGGTTTGGAAAATGCAGAACACAGATTGTTTTAGATGTGTGTGAATTTAGCAACCTTCCAGTTTGCACTTTCAAGGGCTGGTGTCTTGCAAAGATAAACTGTCTTGCAGTTTTAAAACTAATTACCTCCAGAATAATAAAAGATCCTCCAAGGCAAGCTATGTCTTACAAATCATTAGCTAATTCAATGAAAGCCGGATATGTCAGGCAACAGGACAGAGTATAAGGAGAGACCCATTTCAGCAAGCTACTGTGCAAGGAGAGGCGGTGGTGGCTTTGGAATTGTCCTAAAATCATGACCTGAGCTAGAAAGACACAGGGTTGGATCTACTCTGCTCAGCTAATGGCAGTACATTTCTCTATGACGAGGAACAAAGTGATAGAATACCAAAGTGATTGGATATAAGGTCTTTATAGCTAAAGCAGTGATACTCACTTGGTGGATCAGGAGCCACATGTGGGTCATTAATAGGGTTGCCAGCTTTGGGTTGGGAAATACCTGAAGATTTTGGGGATGGAGCCTGAGGAGGGCGGGGTTTGGGGAGGGGCTTCCATGGGTAAATTCTATCAATTACGGGTTCAGGTTTTTTTTGGGGGTAAACCCAGAATAAGCCGAATACCCCTACCAGTAAATTTTGGTATTCGGCTTATTACCGGGTTTACCAAAAAATCCGGCTCCATTATAGTCTATGGGGATTATTTTCAAACCTCCTGTGGGGGCATTTTTGGAGGTAGAGTCCCCAAAGTTGCAGCATGGCTGCAAGGGTCTCACCTTAGATAGTCACCAAAGTTTGATGAACTTTGAGACAGGGGTTTTTCAGGGGGGTGACATTGGAGTCAGCTGAAGTCCCAACCACAGGGGCTGTCTGAAGGAGACTGCTCATCCACATGGGTGAGAGAGTCTCCTTTGGAAACCTGGTGGTGTCAGCAGCTGTTGAAGCTGGCTCTTTTTAGGTGGAGGGTATGGCCCTCCAGTTGGGACTGGTGAGCCCAGTCTTTTAAACAACCCTTATTCTTTATCCAAATTAACCCACTGAATGGTGATGGATGGATGGTTGTGTATTTGGATGGTTGGTCAGACCAAGTTGGCTCAGATTACACAATCCTTACCTCAAAAGGGCCCCAATTATAGGGTCCTAAAAAAACCAGTCAAAGAAAAGATAGAAAAGTGGGAGAAAACACAGAGCCATGTCTCTGAGCAAAGACAAATAGCAGAACTCAAAAAAGATGAATATTTATTCGGCTTTTTGGGAAATTGCCTATTAAGCTTTGAGGAGATACCCAGGTTCTGGCGTTCAGTAAACCCAAAGCCCAAAAATTACTGAAATGGCTAATTTCGGGTTTCTTTTCAGTTCGGGTGTATCAATATGAACAACCCTAGTTCCAACAAAAGCAATGTAGCATTCTATCTCATCTCCCTGTCAGGAGCTGACCAAAGCATCTTATTTTGGGGAAGTTGCATAGATTAGTGATAATTCACCTGCTTTTATGTCCAAAGTCCACGGTTCAACTTCTGGCATCTTCAGTTAAAAGATCTCAAGGGACAAAGACTGGGAAAGGTCCTTGGCTGCTTTATATAATAGTTGGGTAGGTGGACCAATGGTTAGATTCAGCAAAAAGCAGCTTGGTAGGGGAGGCAAAAGAACAAATATATCCCCTTGAACCGGATGCCAAATGAAGGACCCAGCAAGGAGATGCAAGAGGAGAAACCAAAAGGTGCGAAGACTCGTTTGTTGCCACTCTCATGCCCAGGATATTTTGCACATGGCTGATCTTCTTCTGGGGGAAAGATTCTGCATCTTTCTCAAGGAATGGCATCAACAGTGGAACATACCATGTTCGACTGTGGCGATCACATTTGGGCTTTTCACTGAGTCTGCCCAGTTCAGCACCAAATACCAGCTTTGTGCTGTGTTTTTGCCATACTACGCAAACAGATCAGCAGCCCTTAATGTCATTAAAGACTATTTCAAGAGTGTCAAACATGTGGCCTGGGGGCCGAATCCGGCCCCTTGTCTGGCCCGCGAGCCAGCCGAGGCAGCCACCACCCCTGAGGTGACACTCCTGAGGTGTCAATAAACAAAGGCAGTTAAATAAAATAAAATACCGTTATGAGTGTTCTTGTTTTAAGCATGTTTATCTTTTAAGTAAAATATAAAGTAAAAAAATATCATTAATTGGTTTTGCCCATGTGGGGTAGTGGTTAGGAGCAGCGGACTCTAATCAGGTGAACCAAGTTGGTTTCCCCACTCTTCCACAAAAAGCCTGCTGGGTGACCTTGGGCTAGTCACTGTTCTCTCCAAACTCTCTCAGCTCCACCTACCTCACAAGGTGTCTGTTGTGGGGAGGAAAAGGGAAGGCAATTGTAAGCCGGTTTGATTCTCCTTAAAGGTAGAGAAAAAATGGGGTATAAACACCAACTCTTCTTCTTCTATGTCTTCTATAAAGTTTGTATCTCTAATACCTGGCATTCAATTTTACGGGAGTCATGGGCCAGCTTGACCAAGTTACATTTATGTCATATCTGGACCTTGTAACAAATAGGTTTGATACCCCTGGACTGTTTAGCTGCACACTGAACTGTAGGATTCTTCTTTAACACACAGCATTTTTAAATGACTGATTTAACTATCTGTATAAACAATTGGCTGGCCAGCAGAGCAGACACGCAGCAAGGATGGAGAACTCCATTGGCTGTTGCAAAAAGCTGCATATGTTAGGAAGGAATACATTGAAGCAACCAGCTGAAAAGCCACAAGTATGTCAATGAACAGATGAAGGGGGTATGAAAAAAAATCAGCTGCCTGATTGGTTCTGGCGAACATGACATGAGCGGCTGTTCAAGCATCCCTAATTAAGATATGGAAACAGTCTGATTTTTTCCAACTCTCATCAAGTAAATAGGTTGGATCTGTAACAGAGCAAGTACAAGATAAGCATTTGGCTCTGGAGAACTGTTCTGGAAATTGGATTCCTTCAGGCTGGGCTAGCATACGATGGATGTTTGTAACCTTAATGAAGAAGAATTGTGGAACTCCCTGCCCCAAGGTGTGGTGATGGCTGCCAACTTGGAAGGCTTTAAGAGGGGAGTGGACATGTTCATGGAGTGGTCATGTTCATCGGCTATCTGTGGCTACTAGTCAAAATGAATACTAGTCATGATGCATACCTATTCTCTCTCCAGTATCCGAGGAGCATGCCTATTATATTAGGTGCTGTGGAACTCGGGCAGATGCTGCTGCAGTCATCTTGTTTATGGGCTTCCTAGAAGCACTTGGTTGGCCACTGTGTGAACATACTGCTGGCCTTGATGGGCCTTGGTCTGATCCAGCATGGCTTTTCTTATGTTCAGAAGAGGAGAAGGAAGAAGAAGAGATGGTTTTTATACACTGCTTTTCTCTACCTTAAGGAGTCTCAAAGTGGGTTACAATCATTAACCCTTCCTTTTCCCACAACAGGCACCTTGTGAGGTAGGTGGGGCTGAGAAAGTCTTGTCCTTTTGTTTCCAGGTAGCACCTGGTATCCGCCTGAGGGGTAGACAAGCCTGAACTTGCCCAGTCAGCTCTGGACCTAGGAGCACAAGATGGATTTCAGGAGACTCCGTTGTGTCTCTGGCTGCACAGCAGTGTTCCATCCTTGTGCACTTGCTCCAGCCCTGTACACAGCCTAGGGCTGTCAGGAGCCCATAACAGCAAATTCTTTTTTTGGCAGCTTGCAAATGGGAGACATAATATTGCAGTTAGCCTTTTCCCAGGGCACTAGGGTATTTAGCTGGTTGCCTAAAAAAGCAAGGCCCAAGCACCTTTCTATTGCTTCCTGCTTAGGGCCAGACTGGCTTTCCTCAACGAGCATTTTGAGAGTCTTTCCGATAGACCCAGAGCTCCTTTTAGACCAGAGAAATTGGAAGATCATTTGCATCCCACAAACCAGGCGCCTCGTGTGTACAAACATATTTCCTCCCCTGTGAAATTTCATCAGGGAATTTGCCAGATTGGAGTGTGTGTGTGTGTGTGTTTTAATGAAGTGAAGCATAGATTTTCTTATAATCATGTATTCCCAGGAGCTGAAACCTTCAATAAGATAAGGTACCAAATATCACAAGACTAATAATAAAGCCACAAGAATTGGCAAATGCTATATTCTCGGATGATTATCCTCCGCTTCCAAAAATCCCCTTGAGCTTATCACTTGATTTATGGACATGCTGGGTGGAACAATCCTGCTCAAGCTAAAAAGAAAAAGAAAAAAGCCAAGATAAACTTATATGTTGCTTTTTAAATGTCTTTGATGTACGGCTTGCTATAAATAGTCTGTGAGTAAATGTTTTAGGTAGGCAGGTGTCTAGACATGATTCATCTTCCCGAGCATCATGCCCACTCATGAACCACTTAAATGACACTAGCTTTAGGTATTACCAGTGAGATACTACCATGTCACTCTGGGATGCTGGCTTAGCACAGACTCGGTTCACAAAAACGTGTTTGTCACTTGAGGAGTGCAATTGAAATGAATGCCTGAATGGGTCGTCACTAAGGTTGCCAGATCCCCCCTGGCAACTGGTGGAGGATGGGGAAGTAGGATAGGGGGTAGATGTGTGAGCATCAAACAAAGCACTGGGACACTGTTGACAAAAGTACATGGGTTGCCACAGCCAATGGGATTAAATAGCAGTATGGGCAGACAAAGCTGAGGAGGCAAGGAAATGGAGAACGGTGCTGAGAAGAATGGTGGTGAGGTGGCATGAACATGCTTTCAACAAATGCCTAACAGAAGAAGAAGAGGAAGGAGGAGGAGGAGGAGGTCAAGACACTTTTTGACATCCTGGAAAACGACATGGAAGGAGTTTGGGCTTGTTTCCAGTTCTGTGAAGTGCCATGCACAAAAGGGAGATTTCAAAGGGGACGGCACTGTGGTTTCTCTCTGATCTGTGCTAATTACTGTGTTCCACAGCTCTTAGCACCTGCAAGATATGTGTGAATTGTTCACTGGAAGGAATTATCACATTTGTCTTCTAAGAGATCAAAGCAGAAGCTACTTCCACTCTGTGACAGGGAGACGAGATTAGTCCTCTCTGACTGATTCCCAACTGAGCCTGAAAAAGGATTTGAATTACTATATCCACTATCTCCTGACCATTAGGGCTGTTGAAAAAAAAATTCGGTAAAATTCGGATTTGGCAAAATTTGGCCCATTTTGATTTGGGAAATGCTGAAGACCGAACTCCCCCAATTTGGATCCATGGAACTAGGTGCCAAGTTCCGAGTTCCAGAAAAAAATTGGCAGAATAAAGCCATTAAAAACACATTTGTGCCTTTCTGTGGCTCCCGGGGGGCATTTTTGGAGGTAGAGGTCCCAAAATTTCAGTGTAGCTTGAGGAGACACTTCTTGCAAGAACCCCCAAGTTTTGTAAAGATTGGGTCAGGGGGTCCCGAGTTATGGGGCCCGGAAGGGGTCCCCCCATCTTACCGTTGGAATAAAGCCATTAAAAGGGATGTACTAAAACGAATGACGAGTCAGCCCATTGGAAGCAATGGGAGAGGCTGCCCAGCCCATTGAAGATAATGGGAGAAGGGAATGTCGGTTGACTTGCATTGACTCCAATGAAATACATTACAGGGGATGTACTAAAACGAATGACAGGCTAGCCCATTCGAAACAACAGGAGCAGCTGCACAGCCCATTGGAAATAATAGGAACCAGCCAGAGAGAGACTCACTGACCCACAGTTAACTCCACACGAAGTTGGCAACCGGTGAAAACAGTAGAAAGCACAGTCCCACAAAGGCAATCAAGCCCACCCCCCAGCAGAACAGGTAAACCCACCCCCCTTTGGCTTCCCCCCCCTCTCTCTCTCTCACACACACACACACAGAATCTCCCCCACACACATACACACACACACAGGAAAAATATATAGAGAATTATAGAGAAAAGCCCCCAAATGGGTCTTACTGTGGATGTCTTCTTCTCTTCTATCAGGAGCAGGGACTGGGAGGACTCAGGAGTAATCCAATATGATTCTAGCAGACTCACACACACATACTCTCTGGCACGGGAGGTTTTGCCTTGGATTTGCTGCTCTCTAGATGCACATTAAAGATTGCCTGCTCCCATTCATTCCAATGGGTGGATGGGGAGGGACCCCATAACTGGGGATTAATTGCCTTTTAGTCAGACCCCCGGGCCGGGGTAATGGTACGCCCCAACTCGAATGTGTTTTTAAAGGCTGTAATGGGCAGATGGGGGGACCCCTTCCGGGCTCCATAACTCAGGACCCCCTGCCCCTATCGTCACCAAACTTGGGGGTTCTTGTAAGAAGGGTCACCTCAAGCTATGCTGAAATTTTGGGACCTCTACTTCCAAACTTGCCCCAGATCCGCAGAAAGGCGCAAATGTGTTTTTAATGCCTTTATGGTTATGCTGCTGATTCGGAGCCCCCGAATTTGCTGAATTTATTCAGCAACTGCCCCTAACTCACTGAATTCGGCCCATTGTTTTCCCGCCTTTTTTGAATTCGGTTCCATCCGAACTAGAAACCGCCGAATCGGGGGAAATTCGGCTGTTTTTCGGTTCAGAATGAACCGAATTGACAGCTCTACTGACCATTTAAAGAGACCAGTTAAGATGATACAGACCCCAACCAGGAAGCAGGGATGAGAACATCATCCCTTAGTCCTCTTACTCCCTCTGTACGGCCTTCAACGTCACGTGCATCCCCACGAGGGAGAAATGGTCACATACGATTAGGGTTGCCAACTCCAGGTTGGAAAATACCTGGAGATTTTTGGGGTGGAGTCTGAGGAGGGCGGGGTTTGGAGAGGGGAGGGATTCAATGCCATAGAGTCCAATTGCCAAAGTGGCCATTTTTCACCAGGGGAACCAATTTCTATTGCCCGGAGATCTGTTGTAATAGTGGGAGATCTCCAGCCACCACCTGGAGGCTGGCAACCCTACATAGGGTCTGTGCACACACAATGCAATAGGCATAGGCTCAGGTCACATGGCCAATTCCTGGACAGGGAAAGGGAGAGCCTTTGGTTTGACCCAATGGCTGCAGTCCAAAGAAGAGTTTTCCGGGAGTAAGCCCCATTAAATAAAATGGGAGTTACTGCTGAGTAGACCTCATTTGGGTCACTCCCAATGGCTAGCGGAGCTCCTGTATCAAAAGCGGCTCATTAATATGTGGGCATTAATTGCTGGCCACCTTTTACTCCACCTTTCTTTTGAAAAACATTTTGATATGAATGATGAGGTTCCTAAATGTTGGGTTGGATCCTGTGAATCTATTCCACCAATGTGGTGTAGTGATTAGGAGTGGTGGATTCTAATCTGGAGAACCAGATTTGATTCCCCACTTCTCCACATCAGTGGCAGACTCTAATCTGGTGAACCGGGTTGGTTTCCCTACTCCTACACATGAAGCCAGCTGGGTGACTTTAAGCTAGTCATAGCTCTCTTAGATCTCTCTCAGCCCCACCTACCTCACAAGGTGTCTTTTGTGGGGAGAGGAAGGGAAGGCGATTGTAAGCCGGTTTGATTCTCCTTAAAAGGTAGAGAAAGCTGGCATATAAAAACTTCTTCTTCTAATGCCAGCACCTTTCTGTCATGCAAAAGAAGGCTCTTTCATCAGGATGGCCATTGGTGGAAAGAATCCACAGGATCCAATGAAGAATTATGATTTATAAAGTGATACAGGAGCCAGCTGATTAGAGAAGGGAAAAGCCACATAAATATTGTGGTCAGGTTTATCCATCAATTACAGCTTTTAAAAAAACTGATTAATCAACTACCTCAACATTTTCTGTCAAAGAACCAACAGATTAAAATAAAATACCTGTAATTCCAATATTACTGAAACCTGAACAAAAATGTTGAGATACTGGAGATAAATGTTTGAGAAACTGAGATAAATATTTGAGATAAATATTAAGTTAAATATTTTAGATACTGGAGGACATTGTCAGGCTTCAGCAAATACACAGCGTTTCAGGCAATAGACCTTCAATCCAGGCAGAGCAGCAATTCAAAGATTTATTTCAGAAAGTCAGTGATTTCAGTAAGACGCGCAAGGTTGGAATACATGACAGGGGGAGTGTGGATACATTTATAGGGCTGATACAATAGGGTTACAGGAACAAAGAGACAATATAGTCATTTCCTGCCGGTAATGACTTAAGTAAAACTGAAACAGAAACAATCATGAACAATCAGTGGAGGAGATGGCCGAGCTCTCGGCTTTGTGCGCGGGACCCGATATCAGATCGAAGATTTACACGAGCGGGTCCCAATACAATTGTAAATCTCTGGCCGGAGCTCGTGTGCAAAACTGGGGGGGGGGAAGGAGTGCACCGAGAACTCCATTTTGTTTGCGGGGAAACCATCTTGTTTGAGGACGGAGCTGTCAGAAGTCCTATCTGACAGACATGCACCACTGCTTACAAATTATATAACAGCAAACATAGAAAGAACAGCTGCCCTTGGTAATGAAGTAATGCACATTGAGGGCATTCCTGGGTTGGGGAATGTCGTTTGGAGGTGGTGTGACCCCACAACAGTGTAAGTGCCCACTGGTAAAAGGGGCACTTATGCTGGCATGGGGGGCATTCCTGCCAGCACCTGGGCGCTGTGGAGCTTCTCAGGGCTCCCTCACTGGTGCAACCTCTCCGGGAACTAAATCCCGGAAGAGAACATCGGCGTTGGCGTTGAGGGGGGCGGTCCCAGGGTGTTCCCAGGGGCGGAGCTGACTTTATTCAGCTTCCTAACACCTTCCTGCCTGGGAATGCCTTCCGCTGTTGTGGCGGAGCTATGACACCTTTTCTGGTGTTGCATCCCTGCTGTTTTCAATGGAGGCATTTCTCCCATTTCCCCCCTTTTTATTTTAAAGAAGGCTTTTTTGTTCTCTGCAGCAGCTGGGAAGCCTCTGAGGAGGCAGCATGGTTGTGCTGCTCCCGGCCACCGTGAATCCACCCCCACCCCTCAGGAATGGGTCTATTTTCTCCTTCTCCCAAATTTGCTGAAGCTGGAGATCGTTGAGAGAAATTCTCTTAATTCCTTTTTATCCATGTTCTCCCTGAAATCCTGCAATGTGTTGATTTCCCCCTTATGGGGGATTTGGAGTCTGTTTCTAATCAATTTCATTTCATTTTTTTTTGATAAGCCAAATGAAAAAAGGAGACTCGGACTTGTGTTGGAAATGTGGAATTGAAAAGGGAACCTTTATGCATGCCTGGTGGTTGTGTAAGAAAATTAAAAGTTTTTGGAGAAAAGTTTTGAAAGAAACCAATAATTTGATTAATATCAAAGTAAAAAAAGGTCTGGCTTTTTGTTTATTGGGAATCCCTCAAGATAAAATGGATAAATGTGACAGAGTCATGCAAGAATTATAATAGCTAAAACCTGGAAGCAAACAAATAAACCTTCAATTATTGACTGGAGAGAGAAACTATGGATGTATATGCGGATGGCCATATTAACAGATTTCCTACATGGAAAAGATATGGAAGAATTTAAGAAAACATGGGCGAAGGCTGTCACATATTGGGACAAACAGGCAAAAATGAATTTTACCTTTTTAGTTAATGAGTTATAGAGATAAATGTTTATATCTTCATATTATTGTTATGACTGAATTTTAAAATCTGTTAAGACACTTCTCCGGATGTCTGGTGATGGGTTGCTGATTTAAGGTGGGTGATGGGTTTTAAGGGTGCTTTAAATTTTGTAATTTTTATTGCACTATGTAGTTAAAACAATTTGTATGTACTCTTTTGTTTTTTTCTATTTCTTTGTTTTGTTTTATATTATATATATATATATATATATAATCAATTTCAATTTGATCAGAGAGAAAAAAATAAAAGAGAGGAGGGGCAGGAAGGAAGAGTGTGCATCATTTCAGAATTTCACTCTGGAGATGCTCAGAGGCAGGCAGTATGTTCCCAAAACCTTCCTGGCCTGCTATAGCACCATACTTTGGTACAAAAGAACTGCAAGGGGCAAAGTTACAAAAGGGTGTGCTGATTTCTCTACAAAGAAAAATGAAAGGGACATCCTTCTTTTAAAAGAGAGGAAAAAAGAGAATAAGGGGGATCATTGCCTGTATCTAAAAGAAGTGAATTTCGGAAAAAGAAATCCCCCTCCCCATGGTGTAGTGGTTAAGAGAGGTGGTTTAGAGAAAAAGGAAATAAGGGGGAAGCTGCGGGAGAGGAAGGAAATAAGGGGAAACAGTGTGCAGTTAGGGTTGCCAACCTCCAGGAACTAGCTGGAGATCTCCTGCTATTACAACTGATCTCCAGCCAATAGAGATCAGTTCCCCTTGAAAAAATGGCCGCCTTGGCAATTGGACTCTATGGCATTGAAGTCCCTCCCCTCCTCAGGCTCCACCCCAAAAACCTCCCGCTGGTGGTGAAGTGGGACCTGGAAAACGTATGACTTGGTAGAATGGGGAATCAGAAGAAATTGTAGCTGCATTATCCGGCTAAAAAATACGTGGATCCCTTCTAGTATCCGCAGCTTAAAATTTGAACCCACTCCTGCATGGAGTTTTACCAAAGCAAGTAAGAAAAAAGTTTCCTCGTGCCATTTAAATTCTTGTGCTTCGTTTTCCTTCTTCTCTCAGCTGTCGGCACTCTTCTCCTCATACGGACTTTGCCCTCCTTCTTTTCTGCTGCTGCATAAGCCACATATGTTTACTCTGGCTTTCCATCATTAGCTTCGCACTTCAGATTGTTTTATTCAGCAGCGCGGTGCCTTTTGCATAGCATCTCAAGATGTCTTGGCATGATTGTAGGCCTGCAAATCGCAGCTGTGGCTGTTTTACATCACAAGGAGCCACGTGAGAACTTATTAAGGAGCTGCGAGCGATTATGCTGTGAAGAACAATCTTGGAACTGAGAAGGAAGGCCCATTTAGAGATTTTTTGCCAAATCTTCAGTTTCTTGAACAAACGCCATGCAATTTATTATGACCAGTCACAACAAGACAACGCAGTATGCCCGCTTTCAAGGCCTCCACAATTTTTCATCAGGCTGTTGAAAGGAAGGGCAGAGAAGAAAAGATCTCCTAGTCAAGGGTTGCCATCTCTGGACTGAGAAATTCCTGGCATTTTGGGGGTGGAGCCTGAGGAGGATGGAGTTTGGGGAGGAGAGGGACTCCAGCCAGGTATAGGAATTAGGGTTGTCAACATCTGGGCACTAGCAGGAGATTCCTTGCTATTATAATGGATATCCAGCTGATAGAGATCAGTTCACCAGGAGAAAATGGCAGCTTTGGCAATTGGACTCCATGACATTGAAGTCCCCCCCTCCCCAAACCCCGCCCTCCTCAGGCTCTGCCCCCAAAACCTTCTGCTGGTGGGGAAGAGGTCCCCCCTCTCAATCACATTTTGGGGGTTTGAGTGCTAAAGCAGCCGCAGTGAAGTGGTGCATCAGGGGGTAAACCCGCAAGTGGCATCGTAGCATGTGCGTGGCTGTGGCTCCACAGCAGCTGAGTGGCTTGGTGGGCAATTGCCCACCAAAACTATCCACCTGGCAACCCTAATGGGACCTGGGGGATCCCCCTGAATTACAGCTCATCTCCAGGCTATAGAGATCAGTTCCCTTGGTGAAAATGGATGCTTTGGAAGGTAGACTCTATGGGATTGTACCCCACTGAGGTCCCTGTCCTCCCCAGGTTCCACCCCCAAATCTCAATTACTTTCCCAACCTGGAGCTGGCAACCCTACCCTGATCCTCTGCCAGTGGCCGGGGGTGGGGCCTGGCAAACCTAGCCAGGTATAATGCCATAGCATCCTTCCTCCAAAGCAGCCATTTTCCCGAAGGGAACTGATCTCTGTTACCTGGAGATCACTTGTAATTTGCAGAGGTCTCCAGGCCCCATGTGGAGGTTGGCAACTGTGTCCTATGTCATGATTTTAAGCCCACTCCTATGCAGAAGGCTTTGCTGACTTCAGTGGCCAGCTGGGAACATTCAATTTCTGTGAATCAAATAGTTAATATTACAGAAGCTTGGCTCTGATGGAGCATCCACAGCATGTAGGGTTGCCAGGTCCCTCTTCGCCACCGTCAGGAGGTTTTTGGGGTGGAGGCTGAGGAGGGGAGGGTTTGCGGAGGGGAGTGGAGGGGCTTCAAGGCCATAGAGTCCAATTGCCAAAATGGCCATTTTCTCCAGTTGAACTGATCTCTATCAGCTGGAGATCAGCTGTAATAGCAGGAGATCTCCAGCTAGTACCTGGAGGTTGTCCAAAACCTGACACAGAAGGAACGATATGTCCAGGCAGTTGTAACAAATTACAAAACTATATTAAACAACGTGAAACAATCATATTGAAACTATATACAAAAATAAATCCTTCGTGCAGTCCCACATCTGACACACTTCAGAATTATTGTTGTTTTGCAGGTGCAGATCCAGGATTAACACAGAGACATCTTGAACATACCAGAATATACTTACCTGAGTACCCTGGATCTGCACCTGCAAAACAATAATAATTCAGAAGTGTGTCAAATGTGGGATTGTACAAAGGATTGATTTTTTGTATATCATTTCGATATGATAGTTTCACACTGTTTAATATAGTTTTGTAATTTGTTACAACTGTCTGGACATATCTTTCCTTCTTTGTCAGGTTTTGGACAACGTACTTATACACCCAGAGGTGTCTTTTTGTATAGTACCTGGAGGTTGGCAACCCTAAAAGCAAGCTGCTTTTACAACTGATTTCCAGGTGACAGTGATCAGTTCACCTGGAGAAAATGGCCGCTTTGACAGTTGTACTCTATGGCACTGAAATCTCTCCCCTCTCCAAACCCCTCCCTCCTCAGGCTCCATCCCCAAAATCTCCCAGTATTTTCCAACCCAAAGCTGACAACCCTAACCTGACCCCTTATTTCTGCTCCTGGAGAACAAAGGATGTTCAATAACGGCATGGGGGGGGAGAGAACTGGGGAGCTGACAAAAAGGGTAGGATGGGGAATTGGGATGAGGGAATTGGCAAACATCACCCTTCCCTGATCCAGCAGTGGGCCATGGTTCTGTGAGAGACCACTGACAGCCAATTTGGTGTAGTGGTTAGGAATGGTGGACTGTAATCTAGTGAACCGGGTTTGATTCCCCATTCCTCTACATGAGCAGCATACTCTAATCTGGTGAACTGGCTTCGTTTCCCCACTCATCCACATGAAGCCAGCTGGGTGACCCTGGGCTAGACACAGTTCTCTGTGAACTCTCTCAACCTCACCTACCTAACAAGGTGTCTGTTGCGAGGAGAGGAAGGGAAGGAGTTTGTAAACTGGTTTGATTCTCCTTAAAAAGGTAGAGAAAGCCAGCATGTAATAACCAACTCTTGTTCTTCTGTTTCTGCTTCTTCTGCTTCACATGCAGAAGGTCCCAGGTTCAACCCCCAGTATAGGGCTGTTGAAAAAGAAAAAATTCAGTAAAATTCGGATTCGGCAAAATTCAGCCCATTTTTATTCGGGAAATGCTGAAGTCCGAACTCCCCCGCTTCGGGTCCGTGCAATTCGGCATGAGGTCCGGAGTTCGGGCCTTTCGGGTCCCATATCTCGGGACCCCCTGACCCAATGTTTACAAAACTTGGGGGTCTCTCAAGAAGGGTCCTTTGAAGCTCTGCTGAAAGTTTGGGGTCTCTACCCCAAAAAATGCGCCCCCTGCAGCCACGGAAAGGAGCAAATGTGCACAAGCAACCCCCCCACGGGGATTTCTCTCTCACACACAAACAGATACTCTTTTTTTCTTTTCCCGGGCCGCGCAGCAGCTGGGCTCATGCACTCAATCGCTCAAACTGATTGGCCAGAAGAAGACCCAGCTAGGCCACCGACTGGCTGCAGGAGAATGCTGCTTACTAACTGATGGTTATGCTTCTGCACCGAACCCCGAATTTGCTGAATTTATTCACCGAACACCCCGAATTCGCTGAATCCGGCTCCCCATTTTCCTGCCTTTTTTGAATTTGGTTCCATCTGAACTAAAAACCGCCGAATCAGGGGAAATTCGGCAGTTTTTCAGTTCTGGACGAACCAAATCGACAGCCCTACCCCAGTATCTCCAGTTAAAAGGGTCAGGTGGAAGCTGATATGCAGTTTCTCTCTCACTACCAGTGAGAGCAGACAATTCTGATCAAGAAACCAACAGCACAATCCTAAGCAGGTCTACACAGAGTCCAACTGATGTCCATTCACAGAGATTCTTTCCAGAGGATTGTTCTTAGGAGTGCATTTCAAGAGTCTTTACTCAGAGACATGGAAGAAAACTGCAGTAAGATGGTAACAAAAGATCCTTGAGAATTAACACATTTCCAATGGGAGTGTTTTACTGTCGATAGTTCAGTGTCTTACTTTTTCACCTGATTTAAGCATTGTATTAAAACTGTGTGTGTCACAGCTTAAATAAAAGTCTCTTATCTTAAAAACAAAAGGAGTCTGACTCCTTATAAGAGAGCTTCCTGTATTCATGTGCTGGTATAACTGTCACTCCAGCAAAACAACAACTTTAGATCCAACCCAACCCAACCTGTTTCTTGTTAACACTTTCCATTCTTTCACAGCTAAATATCAGTTTGTGAAGGGGTTTTCTACAAACTGGCAGATAAAAAGTCAGTTACTATGTTGTTTTCCAAGCTACGGAACTGGAGACTTGCAAAACAAAGAGTGTAAACAATCTCTTTCTGTTTGTGTGTAGGTAGCTAGCAGCTTTTGGGTGGCCATGTAATTGTTAGAGAAGAAAAGTTGGTTCTTTATATGCCAACTTTCAGAAGCCTTGCTGGGCAAAAGCTCTACCTGGCCCCTCCCACCCTCTAAAAACACTTGGCAGGCACCAGAAAAGGTGTTGGTGGGTGCCATGGTGCCCATGGGCACCCCTGCTCTAAACAATATTGACTTGTATAGACCCAGGGTCTGACTCTGTAAAAGACAACTTCATGTGTCATGAAGTCCCAGGTCCTCATTTAATGAGGAGCTATTGCTAAACTACCCTAACCTTGATGGCTCAGGCTAGCCTGATCTTGTCAAATCTCAGATACTAAGCTGTGTTGACCCTGGTTGTTGATTGGATGGGAAACCACCAAGGAAGTCTGTGGTTGCTATGCAGAAGCAGGGAATGGTAAACCACCTCTGTTTTTCTCTTGCCTTGAAAATTGGCTGAGACTTGAAAGCACTTTCCAGCACCAAGTGTCAAAGTGCACCTTTTCCACCATGATTCAAGAAATCTCACAGGAGCAGGATATTTCTGGTGCCTTCTCCACCTCGGGTACTACACACATGGATGATCATTTTCTACAAGACTAGTAACTTGAGTACAGTCGCTGTAAACTTTACGATCCCCACAACTGTCGAGGCTTTGTGAATAAAGGACCTTGTAAGAGTGATAGAATAGGCTAATGCTTTTATTATAAAATCAACACATCATCTAATGGTTAATGAACACATAGCGCTTCGGCCTCCTTGATAAAAGGGAGATTACAACTTTTAAACAATTTGCAGTGAACTTGTCCATGTCAATACCGTAATGCACATGGAAATTGTCGGTGTTACACTGTCAAGTGCTATAATTGTCTTAAAGGATTAATTTTGGAGCAAATTAAGTCACTACAGACATCGTGTGGGTGAACTTCTGTGTTAACTTTGATTAGATTGGTATGCTAAAGGTCACAGAGTTTAATTAGTATTGATAAAGTTCTATATTAATGTGATCACCCTGTTAACAGTAGTAATTATAATCTCGGCTTTCCTGTATTGAAGGCAGACTGTTATATATACCTTATATAATTGAGTATTTGCAATTTGATAACCTTATTGTCCCCCTATTTTTTTCTGGGTATAAATTATCGCCACCACAACAAATGTAGGAAGTTAATTCTGAAGCTAAATTGTAGCTATTCAAGACAATGCTGGGACATCTGTAAGAATCTGTTTAATAGGATTACCAAGGAATACATTGGGGGTACGCTAATAGCAAGTTGTGACCAGGCAGGTTTTTCTTGCCCGTCGCCCCACCACTACTACAGAATCCATCCTAGATGCCTTTGTGGGGAGAGGCAGCGGCTCAGCAGTAGAGCATCTGCTTGGCATGCGGAAGGTCCCAGGTTCAATCCCTAGCATTTCCAGTTTAAAGGATTACATTGTTGGTTCTGGGGAAGACTTCTGCTTGAGACCCTGGAGAGCTGCTGCCAGTCTGAGTAGACAATACTGACCTTGATGGACTGAGGGTCTGGTTGAGTATGAGGCAGCTTTATGCTCAGGCGTACATGCAGCCCCCATGATCATAGGGTTGCCAGCCTCCAGGTGTGGCCTGAAACTCTACCAAAATTACAGCTGATCTCCAGACTACATGAATCAGTTCCCCTGGAGAAAATGGCAACTCTGGAGGGTGGGCTGTATGGCATCACATCCCTGCTGAGCTCCCTCCCCTTCCTAAACTTTGCCCTCCCCAGGTACAGCCCCCAGCCTCTATCTTTGCCTGAGCTGCCTGCTGCGTGGAGTCAGCCCTACACCCAACAGTGTAAATATGTACTACAATATGGTGGTTGGGGCTAGCCACGATTGGTGGTACACTGTATATTTCATAGTGTAAGGCCGCTGCCATGTATTATTGATGGTATATATGCCATAGTTTGGTGGTTGGCACAAAGGCCCAGGTCCAGTTGCTGGTACGTCCAACTAAAAGGATTCCATATAGAAGGGCCAGAGGAATCCAATACATGGGACCTTGGAGAGCTAATGCTACTTAATGTTGATCATACTCTGTTGGAATTACCAACAAGCTGACTTGGCAAGAGGTAGTTTCATTTATTTCTAGTACTGTGTATATCGATAAACTCAAACTAAAAATAAACCCAAAATTAGCCGTTTCGGCAATATTCGGTTTTCGGTTTTGCTGAAAGCCAGACCCTGGGGATCTCCCTAAAGCCAAACGGGTGATTCCCATAAAAGCCGAATAATTATTCAATTTTTTTTTGGTTCGGCTATTCGTTTTTGCTCAGAGGCACGGCTCTGTGCTGTCTCCCATTTTTTCTGTCTTTTTTGACTGGTTTTGTTAGGTTGGGGTCATGTAATAGGAGACAACTTGGTCTGACCAACTATTCAGTAGGTTGATATGGATCAAGCATAAGGGTTTTTTGAAAGATGGGGCTCACCAAGTCACGGACACAGGGATATATAACCTCCAACTAAAAAGAACTGGCTTCAACAGCTGCTCACACCATCAGGCTTCCGAAGGAGACTCCCTTACCCTGCAGATAAGTAATCTCCTTCAGACAGCCCCCGTGGTCAAGACTTTGGCTGGCTCCAATAGCACCCACCCCCCAAAAAAAATCTGCTGTCAAATTGAAGGTTGCCCAAATAGAGGCATCGTTTCCCTGCACTATGACCATCTCTTAAAACCAGAGTTTTGATGACCATAATAAAGGACTGTTCACAGGATGTCATTTGCCAACAAAATAAATGTTTTCTATGCCTTATTTTTCTTGCATTTAAGCCGTTTCCCTCAGTTTGGAAGCTAGTTTGCATGGACATCATGCTATGCACTTCAGATACGAAGGAAGCCCCCAGACTTTGAGGTGCCAGCCTGCCAATTGGCTCTTTCTGCCAGTTCTCGGCAATGCTTAACTTCTGAACCTGAAAACAGATGGACAGCTTGGCTTGCAAATACCTGGAGGATGGGGGCGACCCCTTTGTGGGCCCATAAAACTGGACACCTGTCCTAAAGTTCACCAAACCTTGGCGACCATCTAAGGAGAGTCCCATGCTGCAAATTTAGTGACTCCAAAAATGCCCCCACAGGAACTTCAAAAAATTCCCCATAGATTATAATTATCTCACATTTGAGTTCCCCAAGAGTTCTCAGGTGTATGCCATTTTCTCCAGGAGAATTGATCTCTATCGGCTGGAGATCAGTTGTAATAGCAGGATATCTCCAATCACCTCCAGTCTCAACCGGCAAGCTGACGAAGCTATTGAAACATGTGAGAATTGACGACACGTAAGTGTTGGTTGTTTTCCTGCTCCTCCCTCTTCTCATTGGATGTTTTCCATGCCCATTGAGTGACACCTTGGATCGCGCAGAATGTACGGCAGTGTTGTTTACATTTTCTCCAGCACTTCGGAACCTCCTGCTGGGGCTTTGTGCACACCTCCCTGTTATGAGGACTCATTCTTTTTGAACTGCTCTTGAGTAATCCTCCACAGGAGTGTCCTCCCACAGAGGGGATCACATTGATTGACTCATGCACTGTCTATTGGGGGCTATTGTTTGTGTGTACATATGGTCTCTTGTGCGTAACTTGCTGTTGGTTAGAGTATATGGTATTAGAGATTGTAGTTTGCTAGAGATGCTTAGTTAGGTTTAAGGTTAGTATCCAAACTTAGAGTTAAGGTAGAGTGCAATAGTTTTTATAAGTTTCCTTTCTATAACTTTCCTTTGGTATATGTATTCACATTAAATAGGTGCATAGAGATATAGAGCCTGTGTGCTGTTCTTTTTGTCTCAGACCACCTGGAAGTTGGCAACCCTACTCACACCCCTTGGCTAGCTGGCTTTTCAAAAGCTCTACCAGTTATAAGAGTGAAAGAATTAAAAGAGTTCATGTTAAAAGAATTAAAGTTAAGTTAAAAGGCTCTGCCTGCAAGTAAACTCCCTCACAATACAATGCCCAAGAACATTAGAGTTCACACTACACTGGAGCCATTTGGAATATCACCCCTCAAAACTGAAGCCTTCCAGGCAAAGCCACTGTTGTTGCTTTTTTTGTAAAGTGAAATAGGTATGTTCAAACAGAAATATGTAGAGATCTGATGTACCATTCATCTTATACCATTTTCTTGTCATGCTTAATTTACCAGGAAAGCTATCAAACATTGGTATTTTCTCCCTACATTTATTTTTTTCTCTTCTTACCCCTAGAGGATGAAGCACTAGTTTATGCAAATCACACCCTGGACCTAATGTAGAGGGAGGTGTGTGTTTATATGTGTGCATTGTCTGTTTGTGTGCACAAAACTGGCCCCACAAAACATTCCTGAATCAGATTCCATTTCTCCATTAATGGGCAGTTGTTGTTTATAATTTATGAAGCGGAGGTGGCACAATTTGATTTTCATAAGCTTCAGTGATCCTGCTCGGTGAACAATATTCATTTTGACTGGTAAAGCTGAATAAACACAATCTTGCAGTCATAGCTGAAGAACATTTATTTAACTCTGGGGCATCACTTCAAAGCAGTAACGTCAACAACCTAATACTTTAAAGTTGTCTTTCTTTGATAGGAGCAAATAGAATATACATTACCCCCCAGGAGGGTTTTGTCAAGTCACATTTTCAAGTTGTAACAGCAACCAGGTTTTTCAGTCCAAAGTAGGGTTGCCAGCTCTGGGTTGGGAAATACCTGGAGATTTGTGGGGGGGAGTCGGAGGACGGCGGAACTTGGAGAGGGGAGGGACTTCAATGCCATAGAGTCCAATTGCCAAAGCAGCCATTTTCTCCAAGGGAACTGATTTCTATCACCTGGAGATCAATTGTAATAGCGGGAGCTGTCCAGCTACCACCTGGAGGTTGGCAACCCTGTTATGGCACCCTCACAGGCCCGCAGCTACCCTGGGATGAAATGCCTGGTTGTCTTAAGCCAGTCCAATAAACAGACAACAAGGAGGAGGTTAAGTTCAAAAACAGCAGTTCTTTATTTAGCTAAACACAGAGCTGGGTGGGCCAACCACAGATAAGGCACAGGGTTACCCACATAAGAACAAAGAAGGTAAGCATCATTTATGCATTAGGATGGGGCAAGCCCATAGCTGCTTACAAGCAGATTGATACACAAAAGCACCAATACACGTTAGATGTCTACTCTATGTTAATTAGCATAGCCTATAGATATTGCCTGAAGGCGTAACCAAGCAAGTGCTTGATCTTGTGAGCTAGGAAACAGAACTAAATTCCTAAGGATAGAGGTAAGAGTAACTGTGAGCTAATTCAAAGACAGCTCTCTCTCATTATGGTGAGAGGCAGTACCAGGCAGAGAGTGTGATTTGTTGGCTCATAGTCTTTAGATGCCAACTTCCCTAACACTTCTGTGTGTGTGTGCATATGAGTACATGGTGTTTTATACCAGCCCTTATATTTGGGCACAGCAGGGACACCCCACAAGTGTACAGGACTGAAGCTGGTGTGCAAAGAATGGAAACACTGCTGTGTAGCCAGAGACAAAAGGGGTCTCCTGGCATCCAACTTGTTTGGGCAAGGCTGTAGCATGCCTTCCCCCAAGAAGACAATGGAGGCTCAGTGGAAACCAAGAAACAATGGATGAGTATTTAGCATTTCTATACTTTCCTGCAATAGATGGCAAGCATCCTGCCAGATCCCATCAATTCTATTGTAACTAACTCCTAATCTTGTCATTTCTCCAGCCAAGCCCCTCAGTGACTCACCTTCCGAACCCCACCTCAAATCTCCAATCCTATGTTCTACAATTAACTCTCAAGTACCTCAGCCATCACCAGGCGTTACCAATGGCAGAGAGACCATACCTCCTCCTCCTCCCTTCCTTGGTTATAAAATATCTCCTTTTGTCACAGTAGACGGCTGCCATTTACACAAAATGTAAGCTCTACACCTGGAGTGCAGTCCTTTTCCCCCTTCCCCTTGTGCAGCTGCCATTCTGGATCCTATTCTGCAAGAAGGTGACTATAGCCCGCTTGGGAATCTCAAACCTTTACTTTCTTAGCTCTGTGTGTGTTGGAAATTGCTTATTTGTTTGTGTGTGTGTGTTTTACCACTATTTGATTACTTTTAATAAAACCCTTAAAATACATAAAAACCTCCTTGTTGTTGGGTTGCTCTCCATCTGGCTAGCTCACCTAGGGGCAGAATTGGTTAAAAAAATCCCCACGTCAGCCTCTTGCAAAGCTCTATCTAGTCTCCAGCTAATTTCCCCGAACAAAGGAGACCTCTGTGCTTGGTGTTAACAACCCTAGTCCAAAGGCCTGTAAATGTTGCTGAGGCAAGGCCTTGCTCAATTTTGACTGGGCCTCTTCCACTTTTATACCCATGGCTCGGCTCCCTAGAATCCTCTTGAGCTGAAAATAATTGCCACTTCAAAGATTCATCATCAGGATTTTGATGAGCTTGGTGGGGAGCGCAGCCTCGTGTTTTCTGCCAGGAGACCCAAACTGAGGAAATGTGCACAGTCTCCATGTACGTTGACTTGGAAAGGCCAAGCCACTGCATTTGACTAACTGGGCACAGAAGTATCATTAGCTCTTTTGCTATGTCTAGACCTAAAATAATACACGGCCAAGAAGGAGCTGTGCTCCATTTAGCAACCAATGGAGTGTAGCAGGTTGGCTCTCTTTTGCCTACTGTGATATCCGACCAGCAAAATCCAATGTAAAGCTTTTCCTAGACTATACTGCTTCGGGCTACAGCAGGGAGTTTGAATCAGAGTTGCCATCACCTTGGGAAAGAGCAAGCATTTAGATTGATACGTCAGCGCCTACTAGATATAGAAATGCAGACCCTAACCTCCCTAGCTAATAGACACTGTTCCCCCATGTTTCATGGTATTACTCCGGCTTATGGAGCTGCTGCTTCCTACTTGTCTCATTTGGAGTCACCGGACATTCGCAGAGCTTTCATGCTCGCTAGACTTAACATTCTTCCCTCAGCTATCCTACAAGGAAGATACAAAGGAATCCCTTTTATTTATAGGTATTGTCCATGTAAGACTGGGGATCCCGAACACTTAACTCACGTGCTGTTGTACTGCCAGCTTTACATGAGGCTGAGGAATACTTATATTAAACCCCTACTGCCTAGTGAACAGAATCTTTCAGATCAGCAGTCGGTGATGTACCTTTTATCTGATAGAAACCCTACCGTTACCCAACAAGTAGCTAGTTTTCTCCTGTCTGCACAAAGGATTCGTGAGCAGTTTGTACGTACTTCTAAGTAATGTCTTTTTAATGTAATCTGTTTTAACCGATTTTGTAATTCTGTTTATGGTATACTGATGTAAATGCCTAATAAAGGTAATGATGATGATGATGATGATGGTGATGACGGAGTTGTCAATAAAAGTCTACCTGAACTGAAATTTAAATCAAACATCTGGGGGATTTCAAGGGAAACCAGAAAGGTTTCCGAAAAAATTAATGATATTTGGTGGATGGAAGGGGAGTTCAAATATTGTTGCTCTCAATGCTTCCCATAGAATACTAATATGTCAGGGAGGCAGGTTCCAAGTCGATTTCTTCTCCTTGATGTGTTGGGTTTCTAAGTAAAAGGAGGGGGAAGAGGAGAATTCCAATACTCATACCTGCATCCTGTAGTCCAAAGTGGTACAAACCAAGGAAATCTTTACCACTTGAACGTTTTCTAGATGTATTGAGGGATACTTATAAAATTCAGACTGGGGGGTATTCAGAATGCCCATTCTAGTGGTTTAATACTGTTCATTCTAATGTCCACATTCTTCTGAATTAGATCCTGGGGTTGCATAGCCTCGCTCCCCCCACCCCCCCGTCCCATCCCTTCTTCAAATTGATCTGGCAGCAGGTTTGAATCTAGGGTTGCCAACTCCAGGTTGGGAAATTTTTAGAGATTTGGGGTCCTTAGTGAGGGCAGGGTTTGTGGACAGGAGGGACCTCAGTGGGGTATACTGCCACAAAGTCCATCCTCCAAAGCAGCCATTTTCTCCATGGGAGCTGATCTCTGTCATCTGGAGATCAATTGTAATTCTGGGAGCATTCCAGGCCCCACCTGGAGGTTGTCAGCTAACTATTCTAGATGATGATGAAGAAGAGTTGGTTTTCATATGCCAACTTTCTCTACCACTTAAAGAAGAATCAAACTGGCTTACAATCACCTTCCCTTCCCCTCCCCACAACAGACACCCTGTGAGGTTTGTGGGGCTGAGAGAGTGTGACTAGCCCAAGTTCACCTAGGTGGATTCATGTGAAGGAGTGGAAAAACAAATCCAGTTCACCAGATTACCCTCCACCAGTCATGCGGAGGTGTGGGGAATCAAACCCAGTTCCCCAGATCTGAGTCCTCTGCATCAAATCACCACTCTTAATCAGTACACCACGCTGGCATAGATACCTATGTGGTGGAAAGAAAGAAAGAAAGAAAGAAAGAAAGAAAGAAAGAAAGAAAGAAAGAAAGAAAGAAAGAAAGAAAGAAAGAAAGAAAGAAAGAAAGAAAGAAGGGGACTATTGCCTTAAATCTAGGTTGTTCAGAGGATGCTGCTTCTGCAGGCTAGTTGCAAAATAAACAGCATTCAGTATCCAAAAATAAAGCTGAGATTCTCAGGGTGCCTTGAAGGGCAAACATACTATTGTTGTCCAAAGATAAGGAAAATTTGGTGTACTTATTTTTACATAGCAATTTTTTTTTGCTACATAGCCTTCTTTATTTTGAAGTACAATTCAAAGTACTGGTTCTCAAGGCTCTAAAAACAGCTTGTGGCCAGGGGACTTAAAAGTCCATCTCCTCCCATACTGTCCAGCATACCAGTTAAGATCCTCTTCCTAATACAATGAGCATGGTTGCATTAGGACGAATTCTTATCTATATCTAGACGTACAATGCCTGAGGAATTTATGTTTCAAGAAAGACTTGATATATGAGATGTTGGGAGATATGAGACTGGATCTTCCTGAGAGCTGAACGGACAAGAACACAGGAAGCTGCCTTATTATAGCCGTACTGTATGTGAGATGACTGACAGTGTGGGTATGGGGAATGGGCACAAGCAAGCCAGCCCCACCCCCTACATGCAATCGCGAAGAAGAAGAAGAAGAAGAAGAAGAAGAGTTGGTCTATATACCCCACTTTTCTCTAACTTTAAGGAGTCTCAAAGCAGCTTACAATTACCTTCCTTTCCTCTCCCCATGAATGACACCTTGTGAGATAGGTGGGGCTGAGAGAGTTCGGAGAGAACTGTGTAGGAGTGGCTTCATGTGTAGGAGTGGGGAAACAAATCCAGTTCACCCGTCTAGAGTCCGCTGCTCATGTGCAGGAGTGGGGATCAAACCTGGTTCTCCAGATTAGAGTGCACCGCTCTTAACCACCACACCATGCTGGCTCTGTATGGAGCAAATGCGCAGAGGAAGTGTCTGCGTGGATGCTGCCTCCCTGCATTCAGCAACATTTGGCAAGCAGTGCCTATGATCATGGGGAGGTAGCGTTTGTGAGGTCACTTCCTCCATACATTTGATTGGTTCAGATGACATCAGCAGTCCTGCAGTGGCAGGGGAGCGGCTCATGCCTGCTCTTTCTCCATGCACAGCCAGTGTGGACAGGTCATCTGTACAGGGCTTTCGAGTCAGACGATTGGTCTGTCAAGATTAATACTGTATATCTGACTGGAAGGAGAATGCCAGTAGAACTCCAGAACCTTCTACACAGGGTTGCCAACCTCCAGGTGCTGGAAGAAAAAAGGCTCTGTGCTGTATAATATGGGAAAGAAACAGCAACAGTACAAATTATCAATGCAGTTATATATATTGGGTACAAAAATGTATATACAGTGACTACATAAATAACAAACAGTACATAAAAAGACAAAAGACAAAAATTCACTTAATAAAGGTAAGTACTAAACGTTATAACTATCACTGATATATCTATTTTCTTTTACAGAGTTCAAGCTTCCAGGTAAGTGCAAATGTCCATTGTCCGCGGATGCGTAAATAATGTGAGCCGACACCAGAGCTGGGATAATAAAAGGGCCAACTTTATTTAATCATTCAATAGGGATCTGCAGCGCACAAAACCAAAATATCCCCAATAACTGACTGCAGTGCGGGCCATTGTGGGGATGCTGAAGAGTCAGGCCTCCTCTTGCT
Source organism: Euleptes europaea (assembly GCF_029931775.1). Classification (NCBI taxonomy): domain Eukaryota; kingdom Metazoa; phylum Chordata; class Lepidosauria; order Squamata; family Sphaerodactylidae; genus Euleptes; species Euleptes europaea. The sequence continues at coordinate 16,816,658 of NC_079322.1, read as the reverse complement.
TTTGCATCCCCGCTCTAAGGGCGAGACCCACCCTGGCTCTGAGCTCCGAGCCGTCACATGTGGTACGGCTCCCGCTCTTCCTTGCCAAGCCTTTTTAGTGCTCGAGGGAGGTGTGCCGCGTCCAATCCACCCTAGCCGCGAGGTCTATAGGTAAAGGATAGCGGCACCCCTCAAGGAGTTCCTGTCCCAGTTCCCTGCCAGGCACCGAGGCCCCAGTCCTGGTTTGAGGGTTACTCCTTCATCTTCCCAAGTGATGCCTCAGGGTGCTCACCGGAGTTGTAAAATGAACCATGAAGCCACCTTTCTCCCGCACTGCTCCCGCATGCTACCTACCACTTTCAGAGCAGGGTAGGCGAAAAAACCCCTTCGGCTAGTTGCCAATGGTGCCTGGGGGGTAAAAAATTCCTACCCGGCCCCCAGACGGGCGACCAGCTTACGCCTACTCTGAAACACGGAGAGGGAGGGTGGGATGTCTGCTCCGTCCGCTTCCAAAAGAGGGAGGAAATTTCCACCCCGGCGCTCTTAAGCCCTTTCCCCCAGGCCCGCCCTCTTCCCCACGTCAGGCCAAGATGCAAGAGGACTGGCTCTCCTTTCGCGCCCGCAGACAAAATGCGCCCCTCCCCTCAATTCTTTGAATGTGGGGAGGGGGCGGTCTTGTCCGCGGATGCGTAAATAATGTGAGCCGACACCAGAGCTGGGATAATAAAAGGGCCAACTTTATTTAATCATTCAATAGGGATCTGCAGCGCACAAAACCAAAATATCCCCAATAACTGACTGCAGTGCGGGCCATTGTGGGGATGCTGAAGAGTCAGGCCTCCTCTTGCTTTTGCATCCCCGCTCTAAGGGCGAGACCCACCCTGGCTCTGAGCTCCGAGCCGTCACATGTGGTACGGCTCCCGCTCTTCCTTGCCAAGCCTTTTTAGTGCTCGAGGGAGGTGTGCCGCGTCCAATCCACCCTAGCCGCGAGGTCTATAGGTAAAGGATAGCGGCACCCCTCAAGGAGTTCCTGTCCCAGTTCCCTGCCAGGCACCGAGGCCCCAGTCCTGGTTTGAGGGTTACTCCTTCATCTTCCCAAGTGATGCCTCAGGGTGCTCACCGGAGTTGTAAAATGAACCATGAAGCCACCTTTCTCCCGCACTGCTCCCGCCACGGGGGCGGATCAGCCCAATGCTTGGTCCGCCCCCAGCCCCCACTTGCCCTCTAGGCTGCCAGGAGGCCCCGCTGCAGATCCCTCAAGAAGATGTCATAGCCTGCATCTGAAAGATGGACCCCATCAGGTCTGTATAGGTGTGGAAAGCAATGCTTGATTTCCGGATGCGCAATATGCAAGCCATCCCCCGAGACTACTGCACGCCGTATTTCACCATTCACCTTTGCCCGAGCCCTTTCCAGGTGCCCTGGGGCCAATGCGCCCTTCCAGACCCGTCTCTGGAGCATGTCTGACCAAACCAACCGTACGCCGGGCACCAGGGCCCTCAGGTGCTCAAAATCCGCCAGGGCTTGCAAAACAATAGACTTTCCAGGCCGCTTTCCCATGTCATTCTCGCCCAAGTGGATGACGATTACTTGAGGTGGGTGAGACGCCTTCAGGTGATCGTGGAGGGTTGGCAGTAACTGTTCCCACTGCATGCCCCTTCTGCCCAGCCATGCAATCAGCATCGTTTCGCTTAAACCCAGCTGCGTGCTGAAACCCCCTGTGGCTGCCCTGCGGCTAGCCCAAAAGATAATGCTGTGGCCACAGATGAGCACCCGCCTCCTCCTGCGCTGGCAGCCTGTAAAGACAAAATGTCAGTGTGCCGGCAAAGAGGATCCCTGCCCCGGACCCACTCCTTGTAGCTGTGCCACCGCGACCAAAGGCCTGACATAAGACCTGAAGGCTGCTGATCGCCACCTGCCAACTGCCTTAACCATTTCATCCCCATGTCCCAGAGTGGCCGCTGTGGAGGCAGCCCCAATGCGAAATGAGTGAGTACCAAAAAGGTGAGGGGGGGCTCCCAGGCTGGCTAAAACTCTCTTCACCACCGCCCAGAACTGGTACCTAGTAAGTGGCTTGCCATCGGCATGCTGGAAAAAAGGCCCAGATCCCTGTCCCCGTGTTGCAACATAGCTCTGCACGGCTTGCACGGGGCAAATGGCCACTGATGCACAGGGGTACAATTGAAATACCACTCCCTTACCCTTCTGATCAGTCTTAGATGCTCGGAGCGTGACCGCCAAACCCGTGGCCGTTACGGAAACATCCCGCATATGCAGTGCCCTGCCTGATCGATCCCACTTGGACCGCACTAACATTTCACTAATCCGCAGGGCCCCAAAGAAGGCCAGGAGGGCAGTTGCACGATACAGTTTGACCTCGAAAGCTGAGGCGCAGTGCGCTTCTAGGCCCAGCGACAGGCCTGCTAGCAACTCAGGGGACACAGGGGCCCTGGCATCTGGCTTCCTTGGCTTTTCTCTGGCCCACCCCTCTAGCATCCTCCGCACCCTAAAGTCGCCTGTCGTGTCTGCCTTCCCGGCTGCCTTTGCGTAGAATGCCAAAGCTGACAGGCGGCCAGATATAGTGGAAACCGTGTACCCTGTGTCGTGCAGCTGGACGCAGTACTGCATGAGGTGGTCCACCGGTATAGGCCAAGCCAGCTGTAGCTGCTCCTTCCCCCTAAACTCCTCAAAAGCCCGGAAACTCCTGGCAGCCATTCCGAGTACGCGGAGCCAAAGAGTTGTTTATGGCACGCCAGGCCTCACCCCTCCAAGACTCCACAGTGCCACGGGCATCTCCTCTGGTGATACCTGGGCTAGAGGGGCCAGGCTCCTGAAGCGCTCTATCTGAAAACGGGATAGTGCATCAGCGCAATTATTTGTTATTCCAGGAACATGGCGAGCTGAAAAGAGGATGTTATATTTGAGGCACTGTAGTACAAAAGCCCGCACCAAAGACATGACTCTAGGGGAGCGGGAGGACAGTGTGTTAACGATGTGGACCACAGCCTGATTGTCACACCAGAAATGCACTGAATGATTGGCTAGAGCCTCCGGCCAGATGTGAACTGCCACAACCATTGGGAAAAATTCTAGGAAAGTGAGGTCCCGTATTATGTCACTGGCCTTCCATTCTGCTGGCCACCGCTCGGCACACCACCTGCCCCGGAAGTAAACGCCAAACCCATGGGCCCCCGCTGCATCAGAGTGCACCTGAAGTTCTGCCTCGAGCAAAAGGTCTTCCCTCCAGAAAGATACCCCATTGTAACTTTCCAGAAAATGGGCCCACATGCAAAGGTCCTGCCGCATGGCAGAAGTGACCCGTATCCTATGGTGGGCGGCCCGCACGCCGGCCATGGCCCGGCAGAGGCGACGCAAAAAGGCACGCCCCGGCGTGACCACCCTGCATGCAAAATTCAAATGTCCCACCAAGGATTGGAGCTCATGCAGCGTGACTTTCCTTGCCCGCTTAGCCTTAAGCACGAGGCCCCGTAGCTCAGCAAGCTTTTGGACTGGCAGCCTCGAAAGCTGGCCCACGGTATCCAGTTCGATACCTAGATAGGTCAGTTTGGTGGATGGGCCCTCAGTCTTTTCGTGGGCCAGGGGCACTCCCAGCCCCTGGCACAATGTATGAAATCGCTGCATGAGCTCCAAACACTTCTGCGAATCGGGGGGGCCGGCAAAAAGGAAGTCATCTAGATAATGTGTTACACCTGATAGACCAGAAAGCACCCTAACTGCCCACTCCAGCATGGAGCTGAATTTCTCAAATGCTGCGCATGATATGGAACAGCCCATAGGCAATGCCTTGTCAAAATAGAATTTGCCTTGAAATGAGAAACCTAGGAGATCGAAGTCAAGTGGATGGACGGGGAGGAGGCGGAATGCAGACTTAATGTCGCACTTCCCCAACAGTGCACCCTCTCCAAAATTGCGTATCAAACGCACTGCATTATCAAAGGATGAATATTTGACCGAACAAAGCTCCTGGGGAATGGCATCATTCACCGATCCGCCCTTTGGGAATGATAGATGATGTATCAGCCTAAACTCCCCAGGAGCCTTCTTTGGGACTATACCCAGTGGTGAAATACGCAGGTTTTTTAGGGGCAAGTCACTGAACGGGCCTGCTACTCTGCCTTCCTTGACTTCCTTATCAATTTTCGTTTTAACTATACCCTCCATCCCAGTTAATGACTTCAGGTTCCTGGCCATGCTATGAGCCCTAGGGCCCACCGCTGGGATCCGAAAACCATATGTAAAACCATCCAGCAAATACCGTGCGTCTAAGTCCCTCGGGTAGGCAGCTAAAAGGCGCCGGAGTTCGAGAACTTTAATTGGACTGGGCGCCTTTTGGAGCAGCACCTGTGGCAGTTCCCCCACCTCCTTTCTGACCCCAGCCCCGGTCCCCACGACCCCGCCTATTGGGTCGGCCCTTGGGGCAGGAAGTGACGGGGTGGGGTTCCCTACAGATGGGGCATTCATGTCTGTATCTGCAGGGGCGATGATCACAGCGGCCGGTGGAACTGAAATCCCAGCAGAGCAAGCGGGGTTGAACCGCCTGGCCCCCAGGGGGCCTAGAGCTTGGAGCGCGATCGATGAGGTGTCCGCTGTGGGACCTCTCACCCTGCACAGCCCTTGCAGGCATCATGCACTGCATCCACAATTCACCCTGCGGGACATCCCAAGCAAGTGCCGGATTACGAGCCGCTCGCAGTCTGAAATTCTCATCGTACTGGAGCCAAGCCTGGCCCGTGAACTCGCTATAAGCACGATTAATGATGTCCAGATACTTGACCAAGGCCAAGGCCCTGGATGGCTGTTCACGCACAATCACCCCCTGATAGATAAGGTAACCTACCAGCCAGTTGGGCCAAGTGCGGTCCACTTTCCTCCTCCGCCACTTATCGTCATCTCTATGCCCTTCCTTGTCTCTCCCTTTTGGCTCCTCATCCCCATTCAGGAGTGGAAACATATCCACATATTCCCCTCTAAGTATTTTGTCTGTGAGGGCCTGGGGATGGTGGGATCCCAAAGGAAGCCCCATCTCCCCATGTGCCATCAACTGAGGTTGAGGGCCCTGGCCAAGCGTAGCTGCAGCAGTAGGCTGCCCAGCCACTGTAGCGGGCCCTGTGGCTCCCCCGTCCAGCGTCCCCCGGGGGCAAGTGGCCTGCTGTCCTTGCCAAACCTGATTGACCACAGACATTGGATCCTGGGCAGTGGCAGCAGGCTGGCGAGAAGGCTGCCGCCCCCGCCCAGAGAACTGTGTGGGCCCCAAGGCAGGCAGTGCTTCATTTGACTGGTAAGGGGGTGGCAAGTCCATTGCCTGCTCATTAACTAAAGACTCCCCAGTAGATGTTGTGGCCCGTGACTGTGTGTGCACTGGGAACTCACCTGTTTCTGAGAGCCTGGGCAGTGAGCAGCTCTCCCTTGTCGGTGCAGGGGCAGACTCACTGTCCTCCCTGGGTTCCCTGGCATTCCCCTGCTCCAGCGTATCCATACGCCCTGCAATGTCATCCATACGTCCTGCAATCACGGACACAATCTGGTAAATGGATTCTAAATCATGAGCCCCCTGTGGTGAGGCCCCACCCCGAGCAGGCGGCCTCCCTTGCCCCACGATTCCTTGCACCCCACTCACTCCTTGAAAAGCACCGCCCCGCTTCCCTTTCCGGGCAGTCGTGCTTCTGGCTTGGATGTGCCGGGCCACGTGGCCAGCAGCCTGCCCCTCCAGCACTTTCAGCGTAGGCTTACGTGCCCTTTTAGACCTTATGGCCTGTGAGGGCTGTGTGCCTTTCCTTGATCCCATGGCTGGTAAGGCCAGAGGTTGAGGGGTCAGAGAAGGAATGCAGGGGCTTCCGATTCAAAAACGTGCGCGAAGCAGGAGGCAGATGCTGCAGCCGACAAAAGTTTCTGTTCTAAAACGTGCGTGAGTGAGAAACAAAAGCTAAGCCACCAGCCCCTTAACAATGGGGGCAGTAGGACCCTGTTGCCGGGCAGCCCGTCCGCAACCCGGCTTCCTAAACAGGACAAAGGATATGACCCTTAAAAGCAGAGGAAACAAAAGGAGCGAAGCAGCGTGCGGACAGCGGGAGCTGCTGATACCCTCCGTGCACAAGCAGATGCTTGCCACCCCCTTGGGAGGACTGTACTACGCGGATGCCCCCCCCCCGCCTTTCTCCCTCGCTCGGATACTTAGCCACGTGTCCGGGTGTGAGTTCCTCTGTTCCTCCGACTGCCTGTCTGCTCCGTCCGCTTCCAAAAGAGGGAGGAAATTTCCACCCCGGCGCTCTTAAGCCCTTTCCCCCAGGCCCGCCCTCTTCCCCACGTCAGGCCAAGATGCAAGAGGACTGGCTCTCCTTTCGCGCCCGCAGACAAAATGCGCCCCTCCCCTCAATTCTTTGAATGTGGGGAGGGGGCGGTCTTTGGGACATTTGCACTTACCTGGAAGCTTGAACTCTGTAAAAGAAAATAGATATATCAGTGATAGTTATAACGTTTAGTACTTACCTTTATTAAGTGAATTTTTGTCTTTTGTCTTTTTATGTACTGTTTGTTATTTTTGTAGTCACTGTATGTGTGTGTGTATATATATATATATTGCACCCAATATATATAACTGCATTGATAATTTGTGCTGTTGCTGTTTCTTTCCCAACCTCCAGGTACTAGCTGGAGATCTCCTGCTATTACAACTGATCACCAGCCGATAGAGATCAGTTCCCCTGGAGAAAATGGCTGCTTTGGCCATTGGACTCTATGGCATTGAAGTCCCTCCCCTCTCCAAACCCCGCCCTCCTCAGGCTCCACCACAAAAACCTCCTGTTGGTGGGGAAAAGGGACCTGGCAACCCTACTCCTACACCAACAACCTGATCATTTTTTAGCAGGTGATTGCAGCTTGGGATCTTCTGTGTGCAAGGCGGATCCTGTGCTACTGTGCCACAGTTCTCCTCCACACATTTCTACCAAGCAAAACACAAAACAAACCCCAGCTCTGGAGGGCCTCAGTTTGGTTCAAGGCCCTGGTGTGGGATTGTGAGGTGGCTTGGAATGGCGGGCAATGGCCCGCCAACCCATCAGCCGGCTCACAGAAAAGTCCATGCGTGTGCTTTCGCGAGCAATGCGATCCCGTCACTTCTGGTTGACTTCTGGAAGTGCCGCAGTGCGACGGGATGATTTTCCTCTGAAATGGGGGGTTCAGTGGTAAATTGTCCCGTTGCGCTGTGGCGCTTCCAGAAGTAAATGGGAAGCGATCAGATTGCATTGCTCGTGGCTGTGCTCATGCGATCCCCATCCAAAAAATCTCCGCTTTAGGAGAGGGGGACCTGGCAACCCTAGTGGGAAGAGAGGGAGGCTTAATCTTTCTACCTATGCATGTTTACCAGTTAAATCTGATCTGCCCCCTTGGACTGTTATTAGCCCTGGAAAGAACAAAAGACAAATATCGGATTAAGTTAGGTTTTTGGACTAGAACCAATCCTATATAAGCTTTGATAAGAGAAATTCTTCTAATTCCTTTCGCCCCATGTCCCCCTGAAGCCTTACAATCTTTCTTTCCCTCTTTTTAGGAACTGTGAGCCTGGTTCTAGTCAATTCTGGTTGGATTAAAAGAGGAATTCAAAGAGAAGAGGGACAGGAAGGAAGATTATGCCAAATTTCAGAGTTTCTTGCCATGCAAATGCTATGAGGCAGGCAAGGTCTTCTCAAATCTTCCTAGCCCCCCTGCTAGAGCACCACCCTGTGGTAACATGAGGAAAAACCCCCCTGCAAGGGCTGAAGTTACAAAAGCTGCATAGAAGTGTAGCAGAAAACTGCAAAGAGAAATCAGACAGAAATTAAGGAGAAGCTCCTCTTTTGAAGGAGAAATAAAGAATAAGAAGCCTCAACGTCTATATCTTAAAAACTGAATCTAGGAAAAATAAATTCTACTCATCACAATGACACTGTTCTGTACATATTGGACTGCAAGCAAGCCATCTAATTTTACCAATCCTGTTTATTTTTCCATTAAAGTCACCTGTGTTCTCGGTATTTGAGAACAGATCATAAACAGCCAGGAACGTAAGAAGGACTCCAGAAGCAATTATACTTCCCTGTAACTCAGAGTTCTCCTGCTGCTGCAGATCTGTAATTTTATTTGAACATCAGTTGGGGACAGGGGCGCTTAATAAAGCTGTAATAAACACATTTGCTGTCAACAGACATGCTGTGGTAAAAATTAAAATAGTGGGCCTATGACTAGGTTGCGACGGTTGTGCTCATGGAACACATTGCTCAGTAAATATCTGATTGGAAACGCATCTTATCCCTTCAATGCCTGCTGGTTTCGCTTCAGAAAAGCAACTCAGACCAACCGCGTTTAATTACATTGCAACCAAACGGAGAGCCGTAGATTTCACAACCTCGTCAGATTCATACGGCACCCCTTCGAGGGTTGCCAGGTACCCCCTGGCAATCGGCGAGGGACAGGGGGACTTACCAGCGGCAAACTGAGGCCTCGGCCTCTGTTGCCGGTGAAGCGTCAACTTCCAGTGCGCTCCAGAAGTGAAATCATCATGTCACCGTCGACAAGGGGACACTCTGGTATTTGGGCAAAAGGTCTATGGTAGAAGCCATTTTACCATAGAGTTTTTGCCCAAATACCAGAGCAGCCTCACATCACCCGCGATATGATGACATCACCTCCAGCGAGCACTGGAAGTGACAGTGATGTGTCACCGGCAACAGAGGCCTAAGCCTCAGTTTGCTGCTGGAAAGTCTCCCTGCCAGCTGGCTAACGGCACCAGGAGGAGAGCCCCCAAAGCAAGGGATCCTCCACCCCCATGCAGGGGTCTGGCAACCTTCCCCCTGTGCCTCCGCTGGCATGAGGGCCAGGGCTTTTTCGGCCTTGGCTCCTACTTTGTGGAAGTCTCTGTCTAATGAGACTCGTGCCCTTGCAAGATAGAGATGTTCCACCAGGCTTATGGTTAAGGGTATCAACGGTATCAACCAGAAGCTGGCCTCCCATTCCCTTTTCCCTCTTCCCTTCCCTTCCCTTATATCCCTTCCTCCCCTTATCAAAGGAGCCCCGTGGCACGGAGTGGTAAGCTGCAGTCCTGCAGTCCAAGCTCTGCTCACAACCTGAGTTCGATCCCGACGGAAGTTGGTTTCAGGTAGCCGGCTGAAGGTTGACTCAGGCTTCCATCCTTCCGAGGTCAGTAAAATGAGTACCCAGCTTGCTGGGGGCAAAGGGAAGATGACTGGAGAAGAAGGCAAGAAGGCACTGGCAAACCACCCTGTAAACAAAGTCTGCCTAGTAAACTTCGGGATGACCCCATGGATCAGGAATGACCTGGTGCTTCCACAGGGGACCTTTACCTTTTACCCCTTATCAATCCCCTTCTTTCTTTCCCTTCTTTTCCTTACCTGTGTTTCTACCCTAGATGTTAGTCTGCCATCTCTTTCTCCCCCCGCCCCCAAGGTATGGCATTAAGTTTTATAGTGGCTGCCGTAGAAACAGCTCTCTCTACAGGGAACTGAATTGGCGCCATGCTTTTGAGCGAATTTTCAAATGCAGCGTGTTTATAATGCTTTAATTTGTTTGAATGGTTGAATATATTTTAATGTATTTTATTATGATGTTAGCCACCCTGAGCCTGGCATTGCCAAGGGAGGGTGAGATATAAATAAAAGATGATGATGATGATAATGATAATTATGGGTGTGGCTCAGTGATAAAGCACCTGTATGTCATGCAGAAGATCCCAGGATCAATACCTGCATCTCCAGTTAAAAGGATCAAGGTGATTTGAAAGACCTCTACCTGAGACCCCAGAGAGTGCTGCCAGTCTGAGTAGACAATATTGACCATAACCAATGGTCTGATTCAGTATAAAGCTGCTTCATGTGTGTTGATGAAGGGGCTGTGGCTCAGTGGTAGAGCATTGCTTGGCATGCAGAAGACCCCAGGTTCAATCCCTGGCATCTCTAGTTAAAGGGAGTAGGCAAGAAGGTAATGTGACAGACCTCTGCCTGAGACCCTGGAGAGCCGCTGCTGGTCAGAATGGACAGTACTGACTTTGATGGACCAAGGGTCTGATTCAGTATAAGGCAGCTTCATGTGCTGGGCAGTTGATTCAGGACAGACAAAAGGAAATACTTCTTTACACGAGGAGTGATTAAATTGTAGACTTTGCTGCCAGAGGATGTAGTGATGACCACAGGCACAGACAGCTTTACAGAGGATTAGACTGTTTCAGGGAGGATAGTGGCTGCTAGCCATAGTGACTAAAGGGAATCTCCATGTTCAGAGGTAGTAAACCTATAAATACAAGTGCCAGGGGGAAAAATCAGGGGAATGCCTTGGTTTTTATTCCCTGTGGATGGCCCTCCATAGTAAATGGCCCCTGTGTGTGACAGGATGCTGGCCCAGATGGACCACTGGTCTGATCCAGCAGGGCTTTAATGTTCTTATGTGTTCCCCAGATTTGCTTCCCCGTGGGGGATCTTATATTGCCGTGGTACCCCATGAATCCCGGCATTACTTTTATAGCAGCCAATGGTGTTTGCCTTTTCATACCGACCACCACCAGGCCTGGTGGAACCTGTCCCAGCCGCCAGCTGCTGCCGCTTCTCTGCCAAGCAAAAAGAGCAAACTGTGGCTGAAATGTCTGAGGCCTCTAGGAGGAAAGAAGCCGGAATAAGCAGCCGAACTGAAGGACAACATGCCCATGCGGGCCGCTAAACCTGCAAAGTATATGGTGCTAGGGAAAACTCATCTAGTTATATGCTCTTTTATGCACTGCTGCTTCCCTCGCCATCACCCCTCCGATGACTTTGGGTCTTTGTGTTGATTATGCATCCTATTTCCAACTGGCAGAGGTCACCTCGCTCTCCCCCTGCATTTCCCCGCATTTTGAGGGACCTGTTTTATCTCAAATTTGTAAACGCAGGAAAAACGTGGGGAAATCCGGGGGAAAGCGAGGTGACCTCTGACAGTCGGAAACAGCATGCATTATCAACACAAAGACCCGAAGTTGTTGGAGGGGTGATGGCGAGTGAAGCATCCATGCATAAAAGACCTATGTCTGTGACTTCAGTCCAGTTCCCTGCCCACCTCGAAAGCAAGCTCTGACCAATCATTCAGTGGAAATGGGTTGTTTTATGATATCGCATCAATGACAGTGGGAAACTAATCTAATGATGTTGGGATTGTGACATGAAAGGTGAGAAGACCTTGCAGGCTCAGCTGAGGCATTGTTGGGGGTTTACTGGAAAATTTATCATGACTTAGATCTTGAAAGTGCTTTACTGGACAATTAACTTTAAGGACATGCATGATTATATCAAGCTAAATACAGTTACGGTGTGTAAATTTAAGGCTCTTTGGAATGACAAGGTTTGTGCGTTTATGACTTCACAACAGTGGTTTCTCCTGTCTTATAAAACAGACCATGCCTAAGGGGGGAAAACACTCTGAGATAGGGAATCTGACAGAAAATTGGATGCAATATTTGGATTTTCTAAGTTAACAAAAATATTGACAAGATATTAAACACAATTTTCTCTTGTCATATTCCTGAGAGATTGTTCCATTGGTTGGCATTAATAAAGTGATTGCCAATTTATAACTATAGTGTATGTGTACCCTCTCAAGGACCCCAAAGCAAGAATTCACTCAGTTGGTAATACCAATTATCTGTCCCGTTCATATATGCAAGCCACATCACTTTATTTATGGCTCATTAATTCCTTGACACAGAGCTGGAATCGAGGGTCAGAATGGTGGGGTAACTGCCAAGGTCCTATGCCCAACTCAGGGTTCAGCACCAACAATAGATATCTTGTATCTGTTTCCACCAAGAATGAGAGATTGTCCTGAGGCCCCCAGCAATGTCACAAGGGCCTTCGGAGCAATCTTCAAATTCACTCTGGGAAGAAGTCTGAGTAGACAAACCTTGATGGGCCAATTGTCTGATTGAGAATAAAACAGCTTTATGTTCATGTGAACGTGCCACCCCAACGATCATAGGGCTGCCAGCCTCCAGGTGTGGCCTAAACTCCCCCCCAAATTACAACTGATCTCCATACTACTGCGATCAATTCCCCTGGAGAAAATGGCAGCTCTGGAGAGTGGGCTGTATGGCATCATGTCCCTGCTGATCTCCCTACCCTTCCCAAACTTTGCCCTCCCCAGGTACAGCCCCCAGATCGCCAGGAATTTCCCAGCTGGGAGCTGACAACCGTAGATGTTCACCAAAATAGCCTTTTTTAGGTGGTCAAAGTGGGTACCTTCATCCCTGTTCACCAACAGCAAAGTTGAAGAAGAACACTTGTTTTTTCTATGCTGACTTTCTCTACCTTTCAAGAAGAATCAAACCAGCTTACAATTTCCATCCTTTCCTCTCCACACAACAGACACCTTGGGGGGTAGGTGTGGCTGAAAGAGTTCAGAGAGAAATAAGACTAGCCCAAGGTCACCCAGCTGGCTTTATGTGTAGGAGTGGGGAAACCAACCCGGTTCACCAGATTAGAGTCCACGGCTCATGTGGAGGAGCAGGGAATCAAACTGGGCTCTCCAGATTAGAGTCCACCTCTCTTAAATTTGGGGGGATTGAGCTGCGGCAATGCAGCACTTCCGGAAGTAACACCGGAAATGACTTCATCGTGGGTGCATGACTGCATGAGCACATACTCTCTGCTCCAGAGTGGCTGGGTGGATTGGTGGGCAATTGCCTGCCAAAACCATCTACCTGTAAAGCCACACAAGGGGATAAAAATGCTGTGTTACAAAAGTACAACAAAAATACAGCAAAAATCAGGCTAACAATCAGGTAAGTGCAATAAGTGCAAATTGAATATATTCTCAGGCAAGTACTATTACCTGAATAATACAAGAGCCCCGTGGCGCAGAGTGGTAAGCTGCAGTACTGTAGTCCAAGCTCTGCTCATGACCTGAGTTCGATCCCAACAGAAGTTGGTTTCAGGTAGCCGGCTCAAGGTTGACTCAGCTTTCCATCCTTCCGAGGTCGGTAAAATGAGTACCCAGCTTGCTGGGGGTAAAGGGAAGATGACTGGGGAAGGCACTGGCAAACCACCCCGTAAAACAAAAGTCTACCTAGTAAACGTCAGGATGTGACGTCACCCCATGGATCAGGAATGACCCGGTGCTTGCACAGGGGACCTTTACCTTTACTTAAGTACTATTAAGAATTCATAATTACTATGATACAATATGGCACTCTCACATCTTTAATACATCAAACAATGCTGCCATAACTCGAATAACAAGAGGACACCACCTGGCAACTCTACCTCTGAGGTAGGTTAGGCTGAGAGTGACTGGCCGAAGGTCACACCCATCCGCTTCCGTGGGAGAATGGGGACTTGAACTTGGAGTCTCCCAGATCCTAATCTGACACTCTAACCACCACACCATGCCGGAAGTTGACACCAGGCACATCTACAATGAAGTCACGAAAACATATGTGTAGCGCCTCTGTGTTCTGGCTTATTATTTCTACTTTTGTCGTTCCTGCATACCAATTTTGAGCCAACCCTAAACATCTGTAGTAGCTGCATGAACTTCTAGCCATTAACTTTCCAAAGCAGTTGACAGGGTCTGCCAATAAAAAAAGTGATGATTCACTGTCAATATATTCTATGCAAATTGAGAACATTCTACCAGACAAGTGTTTGCTAGGTAATTTAAGTCATACAGGCCAATCCTTTGCACAAATACAAAAACCGCTTTCTGCTCTGGTTTGCCAGTTAGCAGATTAGCTGCTAGTGCCAAGCATGGCCAGCAAACCAGAGCAGAATACCGTGCCCATATTTGATCTTTCCCTATTCATTTGATGTAAGCTGGGAGAGATCAGACTCAAAGGTTAGCATGGTACCTTTTCCTCCCATAGCGTGAGTGAGGGACAGACAGGGGTGAGCGAAAGAGATGCATTTAAATCTTTTCTTCCTGTGCCATTTTCCTGCTGAAAATTTAACATATTAGTTCTATTTTTATTGGTCTTGGACTGTATTAAATAAATTTATTTATTTGTGGGGAGGGGAATTTCTCTTTCCGAAATTAACTCTTTTAGATACAGCCATTGATTCCTCTTATTCACTCTCTCTCTCCCCCACCCCCTTTTAAAAGAAGGCTATTGGATTGATTTCTCTTTGTGGGGAAAACCAGTGCTCCCTTGTGTAACTTCATCCCTTGCAGTTATGCTATTGTACCACAGACTGGTGATCTAGTAGGAGGACAGGGTGTTTTGGCCCTGCCTCTGAGCATCTACAGAGTGTAATTCCACAATGTAGCAGAACCTCCCTTCCTGAACTTTCTGTCTTTTGAATTTCTCTTTTGATCAAAGGAACTGATTTGAAACAGACTTCAAAATCCTAAAAAGAGAAACAGAAACAAATGGTTGAGAGCTAGTGAGGTATAGTGGTTAAGAGCGGCAGACTCTAATCTGGTGAACGAGGTTTCCCCACTCCTCCACATGAAGTCAGCTGGATGACCTTGGGCTAGTCACAGTTCTCTCTGAACTCTCTCAGCCCCACCTACCTCACAAGGTGTCTGTTGTTAGCTTCTATCTACTCATGCCACCTGGCCCCATTATCTGTCATCCAAGAAGTGGGCAAACATAGCATTTGTCTTTATTCATCCTCCTCCCTTGAGTAACTGCATCTGGTCCCAGTCGTACAACATTCGTCCCTCTGGTTTACAGGCACATCAGCAGAGAAGAGCTGGAGCAAGTGGAAGACACCGTTCAAATCTAATCATAGCCCTCCACCACCAAGCTAGTAAGTGAGCAATGTTTGGAAAGACCAACCTATCAGTGCAACTGATCTGTATAACTGCTGTTTGGAAAACATCCCTGTCAGTAACATCTGCTAAATTATTTGCTAAATCCCTCTTTCTCCTCTTCTCCTCACCCATCAACCTCTACAAATTCTAACCCAGACAACCTGTTGCCAAAATATCTGAGTGATTTAAAGATTTGAAATTTCGTATAATGACATTAATGATGGTGCCATTTAAAAAACTTTAATTAGTTATTTTGTTAATATGTGAATGCAGACAGCGGTAAGATTTGCAGAGTTGGAAATAGTTTTTGGTTCACCCACATATTGTTCAAGCAAATCTCAAAGCCCAATCCTACTGTGCGGGCCTGCTGGCTGCCAAAAGCTATCCCTGAGCAGCAGTACTGAGGAATACAAAAGAATTCTTCTCTGGATTGGAGCTCTGCACTGTGCTGTTAAATAATATCAAAAGGCACTGAGTCATGCCAAGAAGGAAAGGAATGCAGGGCAGCTCCTCTATCAGTCATGCAAAAACCCACCCCAAGAGAATTGTGCACCTTTTTTTTTTCCAGGTTAGGTTAATTTTTAAAAATCCGAAAAGCTAAATATAATGAATTTGGCTTTTTTGAAAAACCTGAATCCAAAAAATATGCAGCGAAAATGGCTGCCTTTTTTTTTTTTTACTGGTTAACCCCCCAAAAAAAATACCGAAAAGGTATTTTTTGTTTTTGTTTTCCTTTCCAGTATGGCTTTACATGAATGCACACATTTCCCTGAAGGACCTCAGAACCTCCTTCCAGATAATCTGACCATAACTAATGACCCATATCTCCAAAATAACAAGCAACAGGCTAATTCCAGCAGTTTCCTTCCTATAAACAACCGCATAGGAAGATCCCAGTCCTTCCCCAATCATGACAAGTACCCAGCCATAGCTGTGTACATATCTAATTTCCAAATCTCCCCTAGGGAACACTTTTGATACTCACAGTGCAAAAACGGAGGCCCCCCCCTCCAGTAAAGACAAAGGATTTTTCAGGCCTGCTCATCCCTGAAAGATTGCATTTTTATTATCCCCAAATTCCAATGCCAACACTCCTTTCCCTCCTCATCCCAGGCAAGAAGGTATAAAGAGTTAACCCTCAGCCCCAAATGTCCTATTTTCTTTTATAGGTCTATTTCTCTGTACGTAGGCAGCTGTTGTAGGGAAAGATGTTGGTGTTTTATTTACTGTTTCCTCATCTTGTGTTTTCCGTTCTGTAACTTCTATTACTGCTCTATCATATTGCATAGATTAATTTGGTCTCTTTTTTCTATTTGTGAAATCAAAATCCCATTTGTTTAAGAGTCTTTTCCTTCTTGTTTTTTTCCCCACTTGTAGATCTGGACCTCGGAATACATAGGCTAAATAATCCCAAGTATATAGGTGCCCCAAATACACCCCCCCCCATACAAGCAGGTGACGCCTTTGCACATTATGGCCCTGACATGTATCTACTGATTTGGGTAACAGTTAGGTGATGGATCATAGGTTATGTATAGGGTTGCCAGATATCAGGTAATGGCAGGCAATTGCCCACCAATTAAGGGGGCTGCCTGACACCCCTCAGCTGGCAGAAGGAGGCCAGCTGAAGGGGGGCATTTAATGTCACTTCCGGGGACGCTCTAGCACATTCCTCCAAAACCTCTATGGTTTCCATACAGGTTTTGGAGGAATGTGCTAGAGTGTCGTAAACCTGGAAGTGATGTTATTGCACAGATCACCCCCCCAGTCCCACCACAATGAAGCTCCTGATGGTGGCAAGGGGGACCTGGCAACCCTGATTATGTAGGCCATTTTAAGTAAAGGAACCATCTTTAGATGTAGCTGCACCAAAGCAGCTGAGAAAGGAATGAGGGCACAAAATTCTGGGGGCTTAGGTCATGTAAAGAGCAATGCAAGGTGCTGTTAGGCGATAGTAGAGCCATTCTAGTCAACCATTTCATGTGTGGGCTTCTGAACTTAAGGGGGTCAAAAGTGGCATAAGGGATCTTTTTCTGGTGGCCCATGATGTCTCTTGGCAGCTCAGTGGTGGACTAATGCATTGGAGAGACTGTTACCTGCAAAGTGTGACTCAGAGTACTGCTGGATGCCCAGAAAACCATCTTCGCAAATCTGTTTTACTGCAGCAGTTACATGTTCAGACCATGCATTGGACAGGAAGTGGTTACAACTTCTCCCTATACAAATGGAATGGTGATTTTGGCATCCTGGAGGTTTGGACCGCTCATTAAGCCCCTTTAAATATTTTTAAAAAATATACCAGCAACAAAATGACAACACAAAGAAATGCCAGTTACCATTTCCCATTGCATTTCTTTCATTTATAATTCAATTGTGTATAGCAGCAAACTATTTCCAAAGCTCTTAACAACTTCCTTTCACCTTTCCTGTTTTTCAGAGTGGAAATGCACATAAATCTTGGGGCTGTGATCATAATCTTGCATTTAGATAGCTTTTCCAAGTCAAAACATTCTACATCTAAAGTACCTCGCTACTGCCGGAGAGAGTTTTGCATATGCTGACTAAGTTCTGCCATTTTATAGATCTCTTCAGTAATACGTGTGCCTGCTTAAGTGCACTTAAGAGAGTCATGATACAACACTTACCAGGCTCCGAGGACTTCTCTGTACATGTTCAGCAAAAGCACACTGTAGAGTCTTTCCCAGACTGGAACATTTCTGATTGCAGGCGCAGGAGCAGCTTCTTCTGGAAACTTCTATAAGAATCAGGGATTATCGTGACCTGCTCTGGCCAATTACCATTCTAGGTGTCTTTGCTCATTAGCTGGTTATGCTGCTGTTCCCCCTTTTGCTTATACTGCATAGGTATTTTATGCATAGGTACTTTCACTGACATTCGCCCCTGGTCTGTCTCGGTTGTTCCTTGGAGTTATGCATGAGTTTTCCCTCCACTACAGATGACCTCGCTGCCAGACCTCACAAATCCCGGACCTTCCCGTTCCTCTGTTAACCCAGTTCTTCCCTCTCCCCTGAGCTCAGCCCAGGTGAAATCCCCATTCATGATGCAAAGCGCAGGATACTCAAGCTTGGTTTCTATCACAGAAATCATCTAGCCAATTGCAAAGCAGTCTGTAAATAGGCAGGGATTCAGATGCTTCCTGGGAGCGCTTTCTGAGCAGAAGAAAGGCTTTTAAAAAAGGAGGTTTGGATTTCTTCCCCCTCCCTCATTTCAGATTGCTCCATTTTTTTGTTTTCTTCTTCTTAAAATGTCTTTTTATTTGGCAATTGTGTTTTGGGGGAGGGGCTTTTCTCTCACAGTAAGCACCACAAGTAAGCCAATTACAAAGCTGCATTTCAAGGGGCGGGGACTTGATTTGAGCTTGGAGACTGCTGGTGCATAGATTCCCAACAGGAAGGAGTGGGTCCAGTGAGCAATGAACCTCAGGTCAAACTCCCGTGCATAAATGACCAAAGCGACATAAACTCTTTTCAGCTGTTAACATTTGACCATGTGTATGATATAATGCAGCTTGTGAGACCCACCCGGTTCATGTGATCGCTGCTTTGTCTGAAAGGGAAGATTTGTGTATATTCAGACATGGTGACGGCAGCAAGAGTAACTTATGCAGCAAAATGGAAGGCCGAGAAATGCCCAGAGTTAAATTAATGGATGAATATGTTAACTGAATATGCGGCAATGGCAAAATTAAGAGCTTTTATACACAATAGACCCATTTCAGGAAAAATTGAATGTCTTTTTCAGTTATATAACTAAAAATTAAGAATAAAATAAAATTAAAATAGAAGAAGAGAGATTTAGGGAATTCTTGTTTTTACATTAAAAATTTTATTAGATATGAAGATATATTGAGATTATAGAGTAATGTAATTTAAAAGAAACGAACTATTAAAATGTAAATTTAAAAAGTAAGCTCCACATAAATTGTAATAATATGATTGTTTATATTTAATGTTTATATGTTTGTTTGTGTACTGAAATAAAACTTTAATAAAAAAAAAAGATTTGAAACACATGTACCAGAGCCTTTGGAAATCGTATTGGGAAGATGGTAGCACTCTTTCCCCATATTCATTGTCAAAGGTGATGACTGAAAAGGAATACACAGCCACAATACCTATTTGCTAATACTCAAACCAACAACACTTCCATTGTATTCTGGGAAATCCTAGGGTTTCTTGGGAGCTTTTAAGGGGTTCCTCTGTAAAGAGATCAGTAATGGCAGACATGTTTCCCTGAACAACCACTTGCCCACAGAAAAACAAAGTTCCTTTATACAAAGTCATTCAATTGGTCTGTCTATCTAGCCTTATGCCATCTACTCTGACTGGAAGTAGCTCTCCAAGATTTCAGGGGGATTTCCAAGTCCTTATCAGTGGAGATATCAGTTATCCAAGATCCTTATCAGTGGAGATACAAGGAATTCAATCTAAGATGTTCTGTATGCAAAGCATGTGTGCTGTACCGCTGAGCTATTGACGCTGAAAATATGGAACACTTTACAAGCGTTATGCTACGCTAACCTTCTCTGATTCATTCCAGTTTAAGTATATGTACTATTGGGTCAAGGTTACTACCCTATGTCTGCACAGAAGACTTGTGCAACTAGAAGTGAGACAAACAGTACAACCTCCATAGCCCTTTTCTGCTAGCAAATGAATGCCGAGTGGAAGGGAAAGAATGATGAAGCCCCTCGTACTGCCATGCTATGCTCAGGAGATGATTTGTCCCCACAACACATTATTTTTAAGGAGGGTTGCCAGGACCCTCTCACCACTGGCAGGAGCTTCACTGTGGTGGGGCTGGGGGGTGATTGGCGCAATAACGTCACTTCTGGGCTAAACCCACTACCCCTCAGCTGGCCAGCAGGGGGATGCAGGCCAGCTGAACGGGTGATTAACCTCACTTCCAGGGATGCTCTAGCACATTTCTCCCAAACCTCTATGGTTTCCGTAGAGTTCCGGGGTAACCCGGAAGTGAGGGGGATGCTCTAGCACATTTCTACTAAAACTCTATGGAAACCATATAGGTTTGGGAGGAATGTGGTAGAGCA
The DNA here is from genome assembly GCF_029931775.1 of Euleptes europaea. Taxonomy (NCBI): domain Eukaryota; kingdom Metazoa; phylum Chordata; class Lepidosauria; order Squamata; family Sphaerodactylidae; genus Euleptes; species Euleptes europaea. The sequence goes on along the minus strand of NC_079322.1, from coordinate 16,796,827 downwards.
TCCCTGGAAGTGAAGTTAATCACCCCCCTTCAGCTGTCCTGTTTCCCCCAGCTGGCTGGTTAAGGGCTGCAGTCAGCCCCCTTAATTGGCAGGCAGTTGCTTGCCATTACCTGGTATCTGGCAACCCTATTTTAAAGGTGAGCACTATGTCACCTGTTAAACCTGAGATGGGTTGGGGTTTCCCCAACCCAACTTGCATTTACCGTCTAATCTAATCAGACCCTTGGATACCAAAGTAGTGCCTTATGTGAAGGCAATTTGTGATTTAGAATGTGATTGTGAAGAAATGTGTCGATTCGGTTCCAAGCTGGGTCTTCTTCTGGTCAATCAATTGCAGATGAGTGTGTGAGCCCGGCCGCTACGCAGCCCAGGGAGAAAAGAGAGAGTGTCTGTGTGTGTGTGTGAGAGAGAGAGATCCCCATGGGGGGGGGTGCGTGTGCGTGGTCCCGGGTTGCTGTGCAGCCCAGAGGGGAGAGAGAGTGTGTCTGTAAGTGAGAGAGAGAGAGATCCCTGTGTGGGGGGGTTGCATGTGCATGGTCCCGGGTTGCTGTGCGGCCCGGGGGGGAGAGAGAGGCCATTTATGCATAGTCAGGAGGAGTAATCCAATCTTATTCCAGCAAGCAGCAGCAGGTCAGCTCAGAACTTCGGAACGCCGAAGTTCATGCCGAATTCCATGAATCCGAATAGGGGGAGTTCAGGCTTCAGCATTTCCCGAATAAAAACGGGCCGAATTTTGCCGAATCCGAATTTTACCAAATTATTTTTTTCAACAGCCCTAATCTGGAGATCTCCGGCTATTACAACTGATCTCCAGCTGATAGAGATCAGTTCACCTGGAGAAAATGACTGCTCTGGCAATTGAACTGTATGACATTGAAGTCCCTCCCCAAAGTCCGCCCTCCTCAGGCTCCGCTCAAAAAAACCTCCCACCAGTGGTGAAGGGGAACCTGGCAACCCTATTAATTACAGCTTTTGAGGAAACTTCAGAGCATCTTCTCTGTCTCTGAAAAGCGCTTGTATTTTAGTGCTTTTCAAAGAGCAACTCTGCCAAGCTGGCACCAGGGCTATGAAAATGTGTATTTACTGGCCATTCATTATGCTCTTCAGCTTCAGTAAACAAACCAATATTTCTGACGCTGAAAAATGATAGCTCTCCAAGTCCCTTTCTGGACTGTGTCTTCTAAGTGTACAACTTTGTTAAATCTTGCTCCTCATTTTCTGCACGGGCTTTCCTTGCCCTGGGTGCAGAAGGGAGGGGGAAAATCCCACAAGCAGTAATGACACATCTTAAAATGATTAATCAACAATAAGACTATAATTGAACACAAGAGGGTAGTCATTGCTAGATTAATTGCTTCACTAAAATAATCAGCATCCTGTGCATATCAGAACAAGATATTCCATGGAAGCTTTAACACTATGTAAAGACAAATGTTATTGTGGTAATAATTACCACCTTCTACTTAGGGTGGGTGAACTTGCCTTTTCTTGTGTAGAACAGTGGTGATCTAGACAGGACAGTGACATGACCCATTTTAATAGGACCATCCTCAACTTTATAGGTAGGGTTGCCAATCTCTAGGTGGTTAAATAACAATATAAAGAACCTGTGCTGTAATAAGCCGAGTTGATACTTAGAGACAGCACGATAGCTCAGTCAATTGCTCAACATATATTTAGTAATGTCACACAACAACCATCACTATCACAAATAACACTCTACAGTATACAATGTATGTCTCTATATCTCAAATACTAAATACTCTAAAGAAACCAAGTCCTTAACATCACATGAGAGTCCAAATGGCCCCCAACCAGAGGCAAATCCCACAAACCACAGCAAGAAAGAATATGAGCCATGGAACCAATGATGCTAGGACTTGTGTAATCGTGGAGCACGCAAAAAAATTCAGTCTTAGGAACGAGTCCTTTATCTGTTAAAGAGTCATAGGTGAAGACGCAGACCGGTGCAGAGAGGTAGAGCCAGCAAGTATGTGTTCTCTAGATTTTCACATGTTTTGGACGCTTCGTCAGCTTGCTGGTCTTCATAGAGAAAAACTCATTGATTTGAATCACTCCATGGCAATTCCCCAAAAGCACAACTGATTAAAACAGGAATTCTCCTAAAGACCTCAGAGGGTTCCTCAGAGATGACTGCACATAGACTGCAGGAAAGCTGCAGTGTGATGGGACAATTTACACTCAAATGAGGGGGGTTTGGGGTTTGAGTGATAAATCCTCCTGTTGTGCTTCAGTGCTTCCAGAAGTTAACTGGGATTGTGTTGCGGCCATGCACGTGTAATCCCCATCCCCAAAATCTTCCACTGGAGGAGAGGGGGAGGAGCCATGGCTTAATGGTAGAGGATCTGCTTGGCATGCTGAAGGTCCTAGGTTCAATCCCCAGTATCTCCAGTTAAAGGGACTAGGAAAATAGGTGATATGAAATACCTCTGCCTGAGATCCTGGAGAACTGCTGCTGGTCTGAGTAGACAATACTGACTTTGATGGACCAAGGGTCTGACTCAGTATAAGGCAGCTTCATGTGTGTCCATGTGTTAAACTCTACTTATCATTGTACAGCATGGCTTTTGGAAAGCAGAGCATAACAGATGATGCCAGTTTTGCACAAAGACGACCATTGACATTAATGGCAGGATGCGGCCCTGAGTGTTGAATAACTTGTAAGGGATTGAAAATATCCGAAATGTTTGCCAGCCATAAAGGGAAGGCCCTCTGGATGGTGTTTGTAACCTTAAACATAATAGATTGCCTCTGAATTGGTATTATGTTTCTGATTTTGGGTTCATTTCAGTACCATCTTTTATATGTTTAGGACATGCAACAAATGTTTAAATTCAGCATTAGTGCTCTAGTGGAAATCTGTTCAGGGATCTAGAGCTTCCCAACAGTACTGCAGAATATTCGTTCTCATTAAAGATGGAAATGGCTTAACCTATTTAAAAATAATTATGAAAAAATATGGCAACAAATAAATACCAATTTGACAAATTGGGAAAAAATACCTTTATCGTTGTGGGGTAGAGTATCGGTAATTAAAATGATGGTATTACCCAGGATGCTTTTCTTATTTCAAAATTTACCGATTATTAAGGGGTTTAAAGTTTTTAAAATTTGGAAAAAGGATATTCTAAAATTTTTGTGGGGAAAAGGAAAACATAGAATAGCGTATAAAAATTTGATTCAATTAAGAGAAACAGGAGGATTAGGTTTACCTGATTTGCAACAATATTATGAGGCTTCCTGTTTTCTCTGGCTAAGAACTTGGATTAAATTAGAAAATTACCAATTATTAGAGTTAGAAGGGTATAACCTTCGATATGGTTGGCATGCATATTTATGGTATGAAAAGGAAAAGGTAAATAGGGATTTTAAAATTCATATTATTAGAGCTGGGCTATTCCAAATTTGGACAAAATACAAGAAGATTTTAGAAAATAGGACCCCGGGATGGATTAACCCAATAGAAGCTTATATGAAGAGGGGAATACAGTTAAATTTAGATATAGAGATGTATAGGGGTATTATTGAATGGAAGGAGAGTAAATGGGTCTTAAAAAGTAGGGAAGAACTAAATATAAAAGACTGGTTTTTATATTATAAACTACAAGATATTTTTAATAAAGACAGTCAACTTGGATTTAGTAAAAATAAATCCGAGTTAGAAAAGATATTAGAAAGGAAATAAAGGATTGATCGGTAGGATGTATAAATTATTGATTACAATTAATTTAGAACAAGAAAGAATTAAACCAGTCATGATCAAATGGATGCAGGATTTAGGATTTAACATAGACTTGGATAAATGGGAAAATTTATGGAAGAGGGAGTTTAAATTTACAATAACCAAACCCCACCCTCCCCAGGCTCCACCCCCCAAATCTCCAGGAATTTCCCAAACCAGAGTTGGCAGCCCTAGTCTAGCTTCAGCTTCCTCCTAGCCTCATCTGTGAAATACAACATTGGATTCAAGGAGTTTTGCCCAGGTGAGGCTCCCTGGTCAGATAATGAAAGGTTGAGTACAAATCTGCTCTTGCCATCCTCTTAAGAAGAATTCTGTTGGGTAACACCAGTGGTCCACCTTCATTAGTTTTCTGTTTCCCAAATGGTCTAATGGTTTTCAGGGAATCCTCAATGCAGGATGCCCCTTCTCCCATCGTTTGCTTTAACATTTGGTATTCAGATGGATCCTGCCTCTGAATTTGGAGATTCTAGGTAGCTATCATGGTTAATACTGGTACATAAACCTGTCCTCCCTGAACTTGTCTATACCCATCTCAAAGTATCTAAAGCAGAGGTGTCAAACATATGGCCCGGGACCTGGACCTGGCCGCTTGAGAGCTCTTACCTGGCTGCAAGCCAGCTGAGGCCGCCACTCCTCCAGTCCCAATCTGGGCTGATGAGCTGCTGCAAGCTAACTAGCCAAGGCAGTCACCACTCCCCACTCCCAATCTGGGCTGGCAAGGCCCAACCAAGTGGCATTTATATCATATCCGGCACTCATAACAAATGAATTCAACACCCCTGATCTAATGTCTGGTCTAGATGACATATTCAGAGAGAAGAAAAAAAAAACTGTGGATCAGCCATACCAAACATGTGGAATATCATCCCCATGGTAAATGACCATAGTAGGTTTATGTCTTCTGACAACTGAAATGACATCCAATACCCCCCCCCACAAAAACTATTAAACATTTTTATATTCTTAAAATCACCCACTACAACCTTCTGCTTGTTAAAGTAACTCAAGCTACAATTCCCTCAACCACTGCTACAAGATAAAAATAAATCTGTTCCAAGAAAAGAGGTAGAAGAAGCTATATATAGACATGTTTAGATTCACCTGCTTATCAAAGCTTGCAGAAATTAAAGTGCTAAGCACCTATAACAAAGCTTGTTAAACTGTGGGCCGAGGGCAGAGGCAAATGTTGTTTGATGGACCCAGGATTGAGTTGCCAACAGGCATCGAGAAAATGTATGGAAATGTATGGAAATTTATGGAAATGGAGGCATGGAAGTAAATCATGTCACCTGGTAAATAACCTCCCATTAGGACTCTATTAAAGGGACTACATTTTCCAGTCCATTGGTAACCCTAGTCCAAGTGGTTCATTTCACCATACCTTTGCAGAAGGCAGAGAAAAATTCACATCACGACTTGCTTTTCTGGAAACTTGTTCAAATAAAAATATGGGTCAGGGCATGTATTCAAACAACTGCCCTCCCCTTTAGCTGGAAGGGTCTTTGGCTTGAGAGGGACATGGAGCTGTTGGCTGTGACCAGCAGGGTGTTCAGTACTGGCAACCAGCAGGAGTTGGAGGGGGTGGGGACATGCAAAATAAGTGTGGTGATGCCTTGTCATCAGTTCTGGTACAAACCTGGGAGTGGTGTCCATGTGAAAGTCTAGGATTCCACCTAAACTCTGTGGGTTTGACATAGAGTTTTGGTGAAATCCTAGAGTGTTACACCAATGTGTTGATGTCACTTCTGGGTTTGCCCTGGAAGTTATGTTGCGGCATTGCTGTAATGTCTATTTCCCCCATGCATTCCATCCCCTCTGCTCTACCGAGAGGTGGTGAACACCCACAATCCAGGGTAGAATGTATGCTCTTATAGAAGAAGGAGGAGTGGTAGTTGGTTTTTATATGTCGATTTTCTCTACCTTTTAAGGAGAATCAAAATGGCTTACAATCCTTTCCCCTTCCTCTCCCCGCAACAGACACCTTGTGAGGTAGGTGAGGCTGAGAGAGAACTGTAACTAGCCCAAAGTCACCCAGCAGGCTTCATGTGTAGGAGAGGGGAAACTAACCTGGTTCACTAGATTAAAGACCACCGCTCATGTGTAGGAGTGGGGAATCAAACCTAGTTCTCCAGATTAGAGTTCACTGCTCTTAGCCACTACACCACACTAGCTCTCCATATAGCAGGAGACCTGGCCTCCCTAAGAACATAAGAACATAAGAAAGGCCCTGCTGGATCAGACCAAGGCCCATCAAGTCCAGCAGTCTGTTCACACAGTGGCCAACCAGGTGCCTCTAGGAAGCCACTAACAAGACGAGTGCAGCAGCATTATCCTGCCTGTGTTCCACCGCACCCAAAATAATAGGCATGCTCCTCTGATACTAGAGAGAATAGGTATGCAGCATGACTAGTATCCATTCTAACTAATAGCCATGAATACCCCTCTCCTCCATGAATATGTCCACTTCCCTCTTAAAGCCCTCCAAGCTGGCAGCCATCACCACATCCTGGGGCAGGGAGTTCCACAATTTAACTATGCGTTGTGTGAAAAAATACTTCCTTTGATCTGTTTTGAATCTCTCACCCTCCAGCTTTAGCAGATGGAGAGGGAGAAAAACTTCTCCCTGTCCACTCTCTCCAAACTATGCATAATTTTATAGACCTCTATCATGTCTCCCCTCAGCCGCCTTCTTTCCAAGCTAAACATTCCTAAGCGTCTTAACCGCTCCCCATAGGACAGTTGCTCTAGTCCCCTAATCATTTTGGTTGCTCTTTTCTGCACCTTCTCAAGCTCTGTAATATCCTTTTTTAGGTGCGGTGACCAGAACTGTACACAGTATTCCAAGTGTGGTCTCACCATAGATTTGTCCAAGGGCAGTATGATATCAGCAGTTTTATTCTCTATTCCTCGTCTAATTATGGCCAGCATGGAATTTGCCTTTTTTACAGCAGCTGCACACTGGGTTGACATCTTCATTGAGCTATCCACTACCACCCCAAGATCCCTTTCTTGGTCTGTCGCTGCCAGCACAGATCCCATCAGTGTATATGTGAAGTTGGGATTTTTTGCCTCAATATTCATCACTTTACACTTACTCACATTGAAACTCATTTGCCATTTTAATGCCCGTTCTTCTAGTAAGTAGAGATCCTTCTGGAGCTCTTCACAGTCCGGTTTTGTTTTAACCACCCTAAATAATTTGGTGTCATCTGCAAACTTGGCTACTTCACTGTTTAACCCCAACTCCAGGTCATTTATGAACAGGTTGAAAAGCACCGGTCCCAACACAGATCCCTGAGGTACCCCACTGCTCATATCCCGCCATTGTGAGAACTGACCATTGATTCCTACTCTCTGCTTCCTATTTTTCAGCCAGCTCTCAATCCATAAGAGGACTTGTCCTCTTATCCCGTGACTATGAAGTTTGCTTAGCAGTCTTTGGTGGGGGACTTTGTCAAAAGCTTTTTGGAAATCCAAATACACAATATCCACAGGCTCATTCCTGTCCACATGCTTATTGACGCTTTCAAAAAACTCTAATAGGTTAGTGAGACAGGACCTACCCTTACAGAAGCCATGTTGGGTTTTGGCCAGCAGACCTTGCCCTTCTGTATGCTTGACAATTCTATCTTTAATAATGCTTTCCACTAATTTACCCGGAACAGACGTTAAGCTAACTGGCCTGTAATTTCCTGGGTCCCCCCTGGAACTTTTTTTTATAAATGGGTGTTACATTGGCCATTCTCCAGTCCTCTGGTACAGAGGCTGATCGAAGGGACATATTACATATCTTTGTTAGAAGTTGAGCAATTTCCCATTTGAGTTCTTCAAGAATGAATACTGTCTGGTCCCTAGCTGGGGCGAGGGTTGCTGACATGGTGTGTTATATTGTTCTTGTGAAGTGCCCTGAGCATTTTTAGTGGATGATATTACCTACCTGTTCTAAATGAAATCGTGAAATCGTTTCTTTGTTAACATTGCACTGGAGAAGAAAGGGAGCTTTGTACTGAATGCAGCAAGAACCATTCCAAATGGGACCCATTGCTCTGCTGTCACTGCTGCTATTTTTATCTGTACCTATTAAGAATGCCATCAGAAGTATTAGGAACATAGATGGATTAAGGCATGGCATTTATGGGGGAAACCATTTCAAATTCTCTCCCACCACCCACATGACTGTCCCATTTATAACAGCATCACAGCAACTCCTTGGTCAGTCCATCCTCAAACTTTGTTTTTTTTAATTTGTTGGTGATAATAGAAATATAACTGCAAAAAGGTGGCTTCATCAAAGATAGTGCATCAAAGGCATTTTGCTCCTAATGTGACAGATTGTTATAATGATGAGCAATGATGTGAGTTATATTACCAGTGCTGCATTAGGGAACCGTCTTGTGTTGACTGTGATTTTATTTGTCATGGGCGATGGTTTCAACAATCAACTCGACTTGACTTATGGAAGCTCGTGGTACAACAGACTCGGGGAGATGAAGTATGCTCGCCCTCTAATGATAGATGTCATTAGCACGCAGTTAAAAGCTTAAGTCCCGTCCCTTTTTATTCATTCTGAGCTTGTCTGATCCTCCGATGGAATCTTTCGACTGGTTCCAGGGATACATCAAGTGCCCTGCACTTTTAAATGTAAAATCGACTCTACTTGATTGTGCTCGATAGAGATTAGCTGAAACACTAAATTCTTATTTAATTGGACACCATAAAACTTCAAGGTCACAAATCACTAGGTTCAGGTGGCTGTGTCCAGGCCTCCGTTTCCGCAAAAGGCAGGTTATGTTTTCAATCTTTACTCAGCCTCAAGATCAAGCTTAGCTGGCAGCCTGATCCTAAATATTTGTCCTGATACATCTGCCTGTGACAGTTGCATAGTTTCCCTGCAATGTTGGCATGTTAATGTAGGGGAGGGACCATGGATCACTGGGAGAACATCTGCTTGCCATGAGGAAGGTCCCAGGTTCCATCCTTGGCAACTCCTGTTAAAAATATCTGTTAAGAGGTGATGTGAAAGACTTCTGCCTGAGACCCTGGAGAGCCGCTGTCAGTCTGAGTAGACAATGCTGACTTTGATGGACTGATGGTCTGATTCAGTAGAAGGCAGCTTCCTGTGTTCATGTGATTTGTGCTGTTGAGTTGGTGCTCCATGCAAAGGGCACCTCCCTGTGGAAGCCTTCTGTGCTCCTGGTAGAATACCGTAGAGCATAATCAGGAGCATATGAAATATTCTGTGCAAAACAGGTACATTTCTACACAGACTATCCCAAGTTCAGAGTAGGAATTCGACCACACTGATATAAGAAAGCAGCATAAATGTGGGCATAAGCAAACCTGCATGTTTGGATCGAGAGATTTAGATGTGCATATGCATCCCCAAAATTCGGCCAGGCTGTGCAAACCCATTTCTTTTTTAAAAAAAATTAAAATTATTTTTAACACACAAATACAACGCAAGCACAAATGCATCACACACACAACTTACAGTACTCTTACAATACTTCTTACTAGGAATATGATCTCCTTCAAATATCGAGTGCAGGTGGAGCTGTTTTTTGCTATATAGTCTAATATTACTCTTTTAATGATTTCCTTGCAAATATTTCTTTGATTAGTCCCTAATTTAAGCCTATTAGTCTAAAATATTTACCCAGTCTATATATTTCTAAGCTTATTTATTTTAATTATACCTTTTATTTATGCCCTCATTTATGTTTTTTAAATATTAATTCTACACCCTCCAATCAATGCTTCTTAGTTGTTAATAATATAACTTTACATTTCTTATTACCTACTAAAATACCATATATCTATTAAATCACCAATCCATTAATATCTACTCAATTTACTTTTTTAATGATTACAAATACCTGTACTTCTTCTAGTTTATCCTATAATTATCTAACATTCTTACTGTGCATTCCTGAGAATTTGGCCGAAACTTGTTAGGAGGCGGCGTGACCTCACTGCCAGCGTAAGTGCGTCTAATCATGGCACAAGATGCACTTACGCTGGCGGCGAGGGCAGTTCTGTCGGTGCCTGAGTGCCACGGAGCTGCGTGCTGCTCCTCCGCCGGCACAGTCTCCCCGTGGCAGAGACCATGGTGGAGACTTGTGGTGCCAGCGTGGGAAGGTGTTCCTGGGGTGTTCCCGGGGCAGGGTGAGGGGAGGAGCCACCGGAAGGCGGCTTTCTGTCCCCTTTCGCCCCGTTACGCCGGCACAGAGAACAGCAAATCCACGAAAGCAGTTTTATTGGTTATCATCGACAGGTTTCAGAAGCCATATTCAGAAGAACACTAGTAAGGGGCAAAAGGCAAGGGGCATAGCATATATGGAGAAGCAAAAGGAGATAACTGGTATCCTAGGCAACCCCCCTCCCAGAGGCAGGAAGGAGCACTTGGCAGGAAGGGGCACTTGGCGATTCCCACACTATGGGAATCTATGAAGACTAAACATGGGGCACAGACTGGCCTTGGACAGAACAGCACAACAGCACCTGGAGGCAGCTCAATCGCACTACTGCATACCATCCTCATGGCATGCTCCTGACAACTATATACAGTATTTACAACAAATCGTCACCACCAGATTCATTCATCAAGGTATTCAGCTTACTGATACTAATAATGTCCGTAGACTCAAAGTAAAGCGCCCGGCTTCATCTGTTTCTTGAACTTCCCTTAAGAGAGTAGTGCCAAATGTCCGGTGGGGACCACAACTGAATCCAAATTGTTCAGAACCAGATCAGAGAGAGGAACACAGGTCCATGGTATTCATTGCGTTTCACCTAAGGCTTCATCAGCCTCAATTAGTTTCTCAAGTCGCCTAGTTCACATCAGTCAGTTTTCAAAACATGCTCAGAGGAGCTAAGTTAGTTTTCCAAGGCTTATAAATGGCCACTTTGGAAGGTGGACTCTATGGCATTATAACCCATTGAAGTCCCTCCCCTCCCCAAACCCCGCCCTCCTCAGGCTCCACCCCTAAATCTCCTGGTATTTACCAACCCAGACCTGGCAATCCTAGTATTGGTGGACCACATTGGAGACCCCCGGTGTAATCAGTCCAGAAAGTCATGGTAACAACCCCAAACTGTGATTTTTGTGTATATTTTCAGCTTGGGAATTCTGGAATGCATACCCCTAATAATAGAACATAAAAACGGCATCTTGGCTCAGCTCCTTTATGCCTAAATATAGAGTCACCTGTGTTCTGAATGTTAGTAACTCCACTTATAAATCACCTGGATTACTTGTTATCTGCTGCTATAATTTTCTCTGATACTCAAGCACTTCACAAATCAACCCGGGGTATACAAATCAAAAAGTTATTCAATTAGCACAGAAATATCGGATGTCACCGCAAAATGTCACTTAATGTCAGCCTTGAAATGAGCAAATAATTCGCCTCATCAGCTTAATTAACAAAGCAGGCAGCCAAGTAAAATTAATATGCTTCAAACGTTCTTTTTGGGGATCCAGTTTGGAATGAAATGAGTGTGGTGGAAGTTTAATGGCCAAGTCATTTTCAAAGCTAAGGAACTGTTTTGTCTGGAATCAGGAAATGATACCAGAGATACTGAATTGTGAAAATAAAACAATATTGCTTAAAAATGTTTTTAATACAATTAAAATATGGTTTGTGGCTCTATGAGAACCGGCCTTTAATATCCATATGCATATATATAGGTCTCTTCTCACATACCATGTTACTGTATTCTTTGTTTTTGTGCATCAGTGTATCCCCAGAGTAGAAAACAGTGAAGCTGCCATTAAACGTGTAGAACCTCATGTTCACATCACAGTAGGGTTGCCAGGTCCCTCTTCGCCACCGGTGGGAGGTTTTTGGGGAGGAGCCTGAGGGGGTGGGGTTTGGGGAGGGACTTCAATGTCATTGAGTCCAATGGCCAAAGCTAATGAACTGGGAAAGGAGTCGATTGTGCAAAAAAAAAAAAGTATATGATATAGAACAGCAGTTCCCAAACTTTTTGAGTCATGGAACACTTTCCGGGACAGAAATTAATCATGGAGCACTAATTTTCACCTAGCGCCTATATACTAAACTGAATGACAGTAGCATTTTTCTTTCCAATCTCTTCATGGACCACTTGGAGATGTTTCGTTGAACACCAAGTGCTCTGTGGAGCACAGTTTGGGAACAGAAGAAGAAGAAGAAGAAGAGGAGTTTGTTTTTATACCCCTATTTTCTCTACTTTTAAGGAGACTCAAACAGGTATACAATTGCCTTCCCTTCCTCTCCCCACAATAGACACTCTGTGAGGTAGGTGGGGCCGAGAGAGTTCAGAGAGAACTGTGACTAGCCCAAGGTCACCCAGCAGGCTTCATGTGTAGGAGTGGGGAAACCAAACCGGTTCACCAGATTAGAGTCCGGCACTCATGTGTAGGAGTGGGGAATCAAACCCGGTTCTTCAGATAAGAGTCCACCATGCTCTTAACCATTACACCTCAGAAATGGACACAAAATGTATAATCCACCATCATATTAGAATCCTGAAGATGTTTAGCTAAAAGCCATGCCAGAATAACTCATGATAGAAAATCCCCACCACCCCACCTCATCAATGTAGCACATGATGATCATTCTGAGGTTCACAACTAACCTCCTGTTGAGTCACCACTAGAAGCCCACAATAATTTTTTCTTGTTACCGGATAAATCGGCAGCAGTGCCAGGAATGCTCATGTTTTTGAGTGCCCTATGGATATAAGACTGGAGCAAAGTTTAACAAGATGACTTTTCATACACTTCTTAGGATGAGTCCTGTAGAACCTGATGGGTAGAAACTTTGCTAGAAATTCTCTTTGGCCCTGCATCTCTACAGAAGCTTCCCCGTGCACTTCGGGCTGGATGTTCTCTGGGCATTTTTTTCTCTTTTCACTTCCTAGCGACGTACCTTTGTTATAGTCAAAGCTTCATTACAAGCTTTCTTCAAATATTTATGTCCTGCTTTCTCCCCCAGGAGATCCAAAGGGACTTGCGAAAAACAGCAAGAAAATATGATCAAAATGCAAGAGGAAAATACATTATTTAAATAAGACAAACCCAAAAAAGAACCAGCTAATATCTTGGGCCAGTCTCATATCCGAGGGGCCAGCTCATCCAAAACCACAGGCAATAAGCCACAGGCGAAGAGCCTAAAGCTAAGAGGAACACATGCTGTACCTTTAGAAAATCCTAAGGTCAAGCTTTAAGTTCATCTTTTAAAACTGGTATTTGTTGAAGAAACAGCACTCCAAAATGATCTTTGCTATAACAGAAATGGAGGGGTCTCATCCAATCCGTAACCTTACGGGAAAGTTTACTTTCACATATTTGCAGAAGTACCTACTCTGAGTTCAATTATTAGCACTGCTAATAAAGTCAATGTTTCAGTTTGCTTGGATTGTATTAACGTCTCTTAGAACTCATCCATCCAATCCACCAACACGCCGCATTGGCGCCATGTGACCAGGCCATCCAACCACAAGTAGTACAATGGGGGTGGGGTGGAATCTGAGATAGGTTCAAATTAGCTAAAGCAAACCCCAAATATCACAGAATGAAGGATCACGTTGCTTTGAATATTCATGGCAGGTCAATCCTTTGCATTGCCAAGCCAGAGTACAGCAATGAATGTTTGACTCTGAAGAATAAAGAAAGGAGGACTGGTTTGGCGTGATGGGATTCTGAATGCCGTTCCTTCTGGTACTTCACATCTGGTCCTTTAATGGTTATGTACACAGAGACCTTTAAATATTCGAGCTGAAGCATAAATGCACAAGCTTGTAAATCCCCATCAACACAATGGGGCTTGGTTTCACCGGGGTGTCATTTAGCCCATTCCCAGTGTCAGGTAGCAGCACGAAGAAAGCTCAAATTGTATTAACACAGACGGAGAGAACAACTTTTATAATAAGGCACTGTACCTAATGAAGGGTGAGGTTGCCCTCCAAGTATATTTTATAACACAAGGACATCAGAAGAGCCCAGCAGAATCAGACCAGAGTTCCATTCAGTCCCAACATCCTGTTTCCCACAGTGGCCAACCAGAGATTCTGGAGGGCTAAGTAAGGTTGCCACCCTCCAGGTGGTGGCTGGAGATCTCCCACTATTACAACTGATCTCCAGCTGATAGAAATCAGTTCCGCTCGAGAAAATGGCCACTTTGGCAATTGGACTTCAATGCCATAAAGTCCCTCCCCTGTTCAAACCCCGCCCTCCTCAGGCACCACCCCAAAAATCTCCACATATTTCCCAACCCAGAGCTGGCAACCCTAGGGCCATGAGTAAAGAAGAGCTTCCTTCTGTCCATCCTACATCTATTGCCTGTGGTGGCGGTGGTTTGGAGCTGTGGACTAATCTGGAGAACTGGGTTTGATTCTCCACTCCTCCACATGAGTGGCGGAGGCTAATCTGGTAAACGGGGTTGGTTTCCCCACTCCTACACATGAAGCCAGCTGGGTGACCTTGGGCTAGTCACAGCTCTCTCTGAACTCTCTCAGCCCCACCTACCTCACAGGGTATCTGTTGTGGGGAGGGGAAGGGAAGGTGATTGGAAACCAGTTTTATTCTTCCTTAAGTGGTGGAGAAAGTTTGCACATAAAACCCAACTCTTCTCCTTTTCTTTCTTCCTTCTGTCAAGTGAGTGCCCCTTGAGCTCTAGCATTTTGGAAGACCTCAAAGTAGGGTTGCCAGGTCCCTATTTGTCACTGACATGAGGTTTTTGAGGGCGGAGCCTGAGGAGGGCAGGGATTGGGGGAGGGGAGGGACTTTGAACTGATCTCTATCTGTTGGAGATCAGTTGTAATAGCAAAAGATCTCCAGCTAGTACCTGGAGGTTGGCAACACAACTTCAAAGTTTCTTTCTCTGTCAGTTTCAGCAAGTTCAGACCCCATCAGCATATACTTAAATTTTGATTTTTTTGTTCCAGTGTGCATCTTCTTACAGTTTCCTACACCGAACTCAGGGGCAGTCTTAGTGATCCTGAGGCTCTGGGCAAAAGTCCCCGAATCACTGCCACTCTCCCCTGCCTCTGCCCCCTCACTCCAAGGAATTCCAGGATACACATACACTTTTCTCCTTCCCCATTTTATCCTCACAACAGCCCTGTGAGGTTGGTTAGGCTGAATGAATGTGATTGGCCCACAGTCACCCAGCAAGCTTCTGTGGTAGAGTGGGGATTTGAACCTGGGGCTCCCAGATCTTAGTCTGATCCTCTAACTCCTAAGTCACACTAACCATAGTTAATTTAACTAAACCATGGTTTCACATGATAAATGAACCAGGCCAATGTACAGTCCATTGAGATACAGTAATCTAACTGTGTTTCCCCACATTCTGTTCTATGCAACTGAAGAATAGGTGTCAGGTCCCAGGGCCAGAGGAGTGTGGTCAAGAGTAGTCCGAGTTCAAAACCGAGGGTCAGAAGCAGGTAAACGCAGTGCCAGACGATCGTCAAAGTCCAGTCCAAAGTCCAAGATACACAAAGGTCTTCAGGCAAGTAACCCACAGGTAGCACAGAGCGAAAGCACACATTGTTCCCACATCAGCCCGGCTGCTAACGTTTGTTTAAATAAGCCTAATAGAACCCAGCTGATGCTGGTTCCTCTGACTCAGCAGTCCTTGCAGGAGGGAGCTCATCCTCCTCATTGCTGTCAGCTGCTAGGGTTCTCCGTAGTTAGGGTTGCCAGGTCCCTCTGTGCCACTGGCGAGAGGTTTAGGGGGCAGAGTCTGAGGAGGGTGGGGTTTGGGGAGGGACTTCAGTGCCATAGAGTCCCATTGCCAAAGCGGCCATTTTCTCCAGGTGAACCGATCTCTATCGGCTGGAGATCAGTTGCAATAGCAGGAGATCTCCAGCTAGTACCTGGAGGTTGGCAACCCTATCCGTAGTGCTTGTAATCTGGCACTTCTATGCTAGAGGAAGAGGGTTCTGCACCTATGGCGTCACTGCTGCAGCGGTCGGGGGGGGCTGCTGCTAGTCATAGGTGAATCTGCTTCCCTGGGTGGTTGTAGGGTGGTTGAAGTCCCACCCCTCGCCAAACCCTACCCTTCTCAGGCTCCCCCCCAAAAAATTCCCGCTGGTGGTGAAGAGGGACCCGGCAACCCTACATGGAAGAAGGGGTCGAACTCGGCACAGATGGACCTTTTTGGGCAGCAGCCTTGTGTTGAGCATAATGCATTGTGCTGCCCCAAGTACTCTGAAATCTGGACCACTTATAAAATAGGAACCAACTCTTCTTATTATTTTCTCTGTCTTACTCCATGCATTGGTTCCATTCATTAATGTAGATTAAATGATCAGGCGCACGCTACAGTTCAAATGCATCAGAGTGCCAGAGGTCAATTCAGGTCATCAGTCCAGAAGCAAACATCTACGTTTAAGGACTTTCAGGGGAGCATGTGCAGACTGTCAAAAGGGAGAGATGTCAGGCAGCGCAGTCAACAAAAAACAAAACAAATGAAGAAAGACAAGCAGATGGTTTGTAAGTAAAACTTGGTCCCTCTCAGACATTTGAGCTCATCTTGCTCCGCTCCGCTAGTCACTCAAATAGAAGTGGGGTCTCTCTGGACAGTCTGACCCTCTCCTTCAGCACACACATTTAAAACTCTGTCAACCTCTGTTTTTATAAACCCCAAACCCATCAAATTCATGTAAGTCTATACTTGATGTTCTTTCTTTTTTTAAATAATTTTTATTATTTTCTGTAACACCTTATACAGATATTTCAACAACTAACGGAAATCATCAATAAGGGGAAAAAAAAGAAAAAGTAAAAAACATTACATTGTTGAAATTATCTCTCAGTTATCAAATAAAATTCAAAAAACTTCCCCTTCATCTTCCTCCATCTGGTTATAAACCTATTTGATTTTTTGTATTAAGAATTCTAATCCTAACTTTTATTTTATATCTTTAAAAATAATTCTTTTTGTTCAATATCAGTTCGACTACAGTTACACAATATTTCCAACCAAAAAGCTTATTTCATTGTTTTAAACCGAGCATAACACAGCAATTGTAGATTTTAACCATTAAACATTGTATATACTAATAAAGAAGTTATGTAAGACTGAAAATAAAATTAATGTATCATATTTTTTCATCTGTGTCTTTAAAAAGTGGATTAGATCAATAAGTAATCTTTAAATTTCCCATTTAAGTTCCATTTCACAGTAAACCCTCCGTGCCTCCCAGTCACCCACAACTTGTACGTTGTCTTTTTGGTTTGTCAGAGCGATGTGATTTGCCTTTTCTGCCAATTCTAACATCTTTTATTTCCAGTCTCTTTTATCTGGAATGTCCAGATGATCCACCGGCTGCTCCTTTCAGAGATAGGTCTTCTTCTTCTCGATTTTGTTCCTGTTCCTGTTCCAAAATGAGGTCCCCTAATTCTTTTTCATGGCTTCTCATAAAATTTTCAGCATCTTGCAATGAAGTGACAGTGAATCTGGTCTCTTTATAAGTGAAAGTAAGTCCTTGTGGCAACATCCAGCGATATTTTATTCCTTTCTTCCGTAGCATCATAGTGAAATTCTTGTATGTATTTCTCTTTATCAGTAAATGTCGAGGAATATCCTTGAGAATCATTAATGGGATCCCTTCTACAAACAGGGGATTTTCATAATGAGTTTGCATGAAGATATCTTTCATCCTGATGTCGTAGAAGGAGATCATAATATCTCTAGCTTTCGATTTCTCCAGTCTGGTCGGTAAAGGAATTCTATATATTCTGTTTGTTGTATGGTTTAATTCTTGTTCATTTATTTGAAATAGATTAGCCAATGTTTTTATAATGGCCTCTTTGGTGTCACCAAGTTATTCAGGCAGATTACGTATACAAAGGTTGACTTCTCTTACTTTCAAATCCATCATAGCTAGCTGGTCTTTTATAGTCTCTTCTTGAAGGTGGATAGCATCCAGTTGTTTGTCATAGCTTTCCAGTTTCTCCTTGGCAGCTTTCTGTTCTTCAACCACCTTCTTCACTAAAGAATCCATTATTTTGACCTCCGTTTTAATTGTTGTAATTTGGACTTTCATATTTTTAATTTCATCTGTTACAGTATCCAACTTTTGTTTAATTTGATTAGTAGATTGGTTTAAGGTATTCAGCATAGGAGTTAAATGATTCATTTGTTTTGATAGCTGTGTTTGTTGCTTAGACATTAGGTCATACTGTTTTGTAAACATATCAGATTGTTTAATTAACATTTCTTGCATATTCTTGCCAGCTTTATCCATGATAGCTTCTTAAGAAGATCCTAGTAAAATCCAGACATTTACACTGAAAAAAATGCTTTTAGTTAATTTGGCAGGTCTCAAAGTCACTGCTCTTATAACATGAATAGTTTAGTTCAGTCTATTTTACATGTCTGGCAATGTAAATAGTTTTAAATTCTTCCAGTCAAAATAGAAATGAGCTTTTTAACTTTCAAATACCATCGAGATTTACAGATGCTCTAGCACGGCAGTGGGGCAGAAAACATGAAGTACACAGGAAGTTAGATGGTCGTGGACCTTCTGTTGCCTCCTCTAGATGTCCAGGAATGTAGGAATTGTTTAACAGCTGCACAGGGGAGACACACTCCTGCGATCCTATCTTCTACCTCTCAATGGTACTGTTCCTTTGTTATTGGGCGCCTTAAGGAACAAGTTTATTTTCTTGCTATCTTCCAGTTCTCCAAGACAAGTCACTTCCAGGGAAAATGTGGCTGGAGGACCTGCTTAAGTCAGAAGTTCCAGAGTTGGGGGGGGGAGGAATCTTCTTTCCTCCCACCCCTTTCAACATCGTAGCATCTGATTGGTGGTTATAATGTCATTCAAAAGTCTCATTTGTTATGTCTGCCAGCTGATCAAATTGATAAGGTTCCTGCCGTTTTATCTGATAGCTTTTATTTTCAAAAATTAACTCATACATTGGGTGGAGAGATGTGGATTTCATAGATGTTTTTATCCATCCTTCAAAACTTCTAGATCAAGGTAAAAACAAAAGAGTCTTTGTAACTTACTCAGATTTCGGAAGATGAGGTTTTCTTCCTTTTAATAAAGTTCTTTAGTTGGTGATAGATAGAGTTGATGAAAGCTTGATGCCAAAGAAACGTTCATGGTGATGTTATTCCCCTCGATGCCAGCGGGACAACGTCCAAACCTCCGAGGAACTTAAAAAAAGCTCTCTCAGAGGATATGGGAGTCAAACTGCTCTTCTCGGCTGCAGGGGTAGTCCTGCGCCCCAGCCCACTGGTTAGGAACCGGGGTGGAGTGCATTGTTGCACCCCAAATTAGAATGTTTCTTGGGTTCCTCGGGAGTCCCCCGAGGAACGTAGTGCTGAGATCAGCTCTCTACCGGAAGTCCGTCCATACTTGATGTTCTGATAGTTGGCCTAGCCATTTGTTTGAAGGCTACTCGGCTTTTGCTTTAAAGGAGGGTTTTTGGGAAAGGCTGGGAATTATCACACGACCAACAAATTTCCCAGTGACACCAAATGAACAAAAGCCACAGTGCATGAAAGAAAGGGAAGTAAACAGAGGCACACAGAAGATGGCCCTGACCTGGATAGCCCAGGCTAGCGTGACCTTGTCAGGTCTCAGAAGCTAACCAGGGTCAACTCAGGCAAGTATTTGGGTGGGAGACCTCCAAGGAATACCAGAGTTGTGACATGGAGGCAGGCAGTGGCAAACCTCCTCTGAACGTCTCCTGCCTTGGGGTTGCCATAAGTCAGATGTGACATCACAGCAAAAAACCAACAACACACAGAAGGTGGTAGAAGCATTCGATGGTGGAACACACAACAAAATTACCAAGAACAGAATCTCCCATTATCATCCAGGAGTTGACTCCATCCTTCAGTGCTAGTCATGTTCAGAACTGGAGTTCCAGGGTTCCTTCATACTGAACGAGGCAATATTTTGCAGGGTTCTGGTTGTGCATAGGGTTGCCAACTGCCAGGTAGTAGCAGGAGATCTCCTGCTAATTCAACTGATCTCCAGCCGAAAGAGATCAGATCGCCTGGAGAAAAAAGTGTGGTCTCACCATAGATTTGTACAAGGGCAGTATGATAGCAGCAGTTTTATTCTCTATTCCTGGTCTAATTATGCCCAGCTTAGAATTTGCCCTTTTTACAGCAGCCGCACACTGGGTTGACATCTTCATTGAGCGATCCACTACCAACCCAAGATGGCTTCCTTCGTCTGTCGCTGCAAGCACAGATCCCATCAATGTATATGTGAAGTGGGGATATTTTGCCCCAATATGCATCACTTTACCCTTGCTCACACTGAATCTCAGAGAGATGGTAGGAAGGGTGCAAAGGACTCTTACAGGTGCAGTTGGCTGACACAAGACATGGGAAAGCTGGAGCTCCATGAGGGTTGCCAGCTCCAGATTGGTAACTACCTGGAAATTTTGGGGATGGAGCCTGAGGACGGTGGGATCTGGGGAGGACAGGGACTTCAATAGGGTATAATGTCATAGAGTCCACCCTCCCATTTCCCCCAGGTGAACTGATCCCTGTCGCCTGGAGATCAGTTGTAATTGTGGGAGATCTCTTGCCACCGCCTGGAGGTTAAGAGAACAAACAGCACCACAGCTCATTTGTAAGAAGCTATTTAGTAATATAACATGGAAAAAAGCAGAGAGAAAAAAACTCAAAGCATACACGCAGGTATGAAGACAGTCCGGAATTCCAACTACGAAAAAAACGAGGGTGTGTTCATATATGGTAACACAATAAAGTCTCACTGTCGGGTATCCTCCCGAAATTCCAGGGTAAATAAACGAAGGTTGCTTCACCGTATCCAAATGTTCAATTCAAATTGAATAAGATAAATTCCAAATGGAAACACAGTAACACATTCTACTATCCGGAGAGATCATTTCATTTTCATTTGATTTGAATATTTTAATACGGTGAAGCAACCTTCGTTTATTTACCTTGGATTTCGGGAGGACACCCGACAGTGAGACTGTTTGTTTTCTTACCTTACTGTGTTTCCATTTGGAATTTATCTTATTCAATTTGAATTGAACATTTGGATACGGTGAAGCAACCTTCGTTTATTTACCCTGGAATTTCGGGAGGATACCCGACAGTGAGACTTTATTGTGTTACCATATATGAACACACCCTCGTTTTTTTCGTAGTTGGAATTCCGGACTGTCTTCATACCTGCGTGTATGCTTTGAGTTTTTTCTCTCTGCTTTTTTCCATGTTATATTACTAAATAGCTTCTTACGAATGAGCTGTGGTGCTGTTTGTTCTCTTAACTTAACCGCCTGGAGGTTGGCAACCCTAAGCTCCATTGGGATCTCTCTAAAAGCACCATAGGGGGTGGGTGGGCTTATTCTGCTTCCATTTCCAGTCTTGCTCTGTAGCCGACACACAGAAGACACTAGTAACTTCAACTACAAATTATCTCTTCTGGCTGGGAGAGAACCCTTACTAATGGAGAATACTCACTGAGATACTACAACCTCAGCACCAAACAAGAGACTCAAATGAGGCCCCTCTTACATAGGCTCTTGAGGAGGGAACAGGAACTAGTACTTGAGGGCTCACCTAAAGCTGTACACACACATGTGCACCACAAGGTGAGCAGAGATGAAATTGTAGGGTGGGACAGGATGAAGTCTGGGGGACAGCTGAGGACAACGTAAAGAAGGACAACAGACCTTTAAATACTTGGGCTGGGAAGTCAATAACTCCTGAGGCCAACCCTGATGATCTCTGAACACCACAACGGACCTGAACGATGGTACACTTATTTCTATCATGTTAAGACTTCTTTTATTTGATGGAAATGCCATTCAAACTTTGTTCCCACCATTTCATAGGAATCAGAAGTCATCTCCTTGCATGAATGTCTGGGGCTTAAGTGTTGCAAGTTATTCTTTAACTGTTCTTCATTTATTAAATCAGTATTTCATAGTTCTTAGGTCAACAGTGAAGGATTGAAGACCTGTGCTATTCTAGTCCTGATTAAACCTAAAAGTGAATCAAAAATGCACAATGTCCCCCATCAATGTATCCCATAATTAGAAATCTCAAAGATAGCTGATATGTATCACAATCAAAGTCTCAAAAAGTTTGACTCTGCAATGGAATTTATCAGGGGAGGGGGATTCAAATTTGATTTGCAAATCTGAAATGTCCTATTTGTGTCAACTCTGCTACATCTCTGGAATAGATTATTGTGGGGGAAATTTTGCCTTCCAACAATATATGACTTGTCATATTTGAAGTAAAATGCAATGTTCTCTGAGTGTAAAAATGTGCGAAGAGGACTGAGGACTGAGAAGATAATAAGGACGGAAATGGT
The DNA here is from genome assembly GCF_029931775.1 of Euleptes europaea. NCBI lineage: Eukaryota > Metazoa > Chordata > Lepidosauria > Squamata > Sphaerodactylidae > Euleptes > Euleptes europaea. Next base: position 16,774,749 of record NC_079322.1, on the reverse strand, counting down.
TTTGGACACAAGACCTCTGAGAAAAAGGTAAAGCTTTGGATTATGGTGAAAGTCACATGCCCAGGACATTAGCACAAGCTCTTGCAAGTTTGTACCTGATTCCCCTCAACTAGACCAAAGTCCTGCATGTAGTAGATGGGCAATGCTCTTTGCTGTTTCCATGACCCTTAGGAGACCTTGGTCATACTAGGGATCCCTAACTATGACAATCCTAGAGGCACATCAGGGATTTTTAGAAAGGGCAGTATATAGGCTTGCCATTTGCATACTGACAGTGGGCAATCCCTCACTTCTGCCCTCCATCCCCCACCCTCACTGATTTGAGGAGCAGGAGAAAAAGCCCAGGGGGGGTTGCATCAGTGGTGATGTTCTAGGAATTTCTCCAATCTTTATGCTTAAGAGCATAGAGATTGGAGTGATTCCTGTAGCATCACCTGAAAGTGATGTGACATCCTCCTCCCAGAAGTGACATCACATCCTCTGTGACATTCTAGGCATTTCCCTAGTCTTTATTAACGTAATGACTGACTGGGGAAATTCCTCGAGCATCACAGAGGATGTGATGTCATATCCCCAGAAAGTTCACCATCCACATATCTCTGTCCCCCAATTCTCCCACAATTTGCAAGTGCGGGGATGGCAACACTAACACCATCATAAAATGCCTGTCATGAGGACCAGTCATAGAATGACTGCCATGGCAGAATTACAAAAGGCTGAGAGATTCACATTTAAGCATCCTCTTATGATGTTTCCAAATAAGTGTGCCCTGCAGACACAAATGTGGTGCCTCCTGTGTTTTTCTAGTGGAGAGAGGTTAACCAGAGTTTTAGGTGAATCCTAGAATGTTACTCCCTGTCCCACGCCGGACACCTCTGCACCCAACACAGAACAGTCGGCGGGGCCCCCCACCTCAGTGACGACTCTCCCAGCCTCGCAGGGGCGATGCTCTGTGAGTGGAGGATCCATGGCACCCCCACCTTGACATGTATGCCAAGAGAGAGAGGTGCCAAAGAAGGAGTGGCGGGAGAGCTGGCCACGACAACGGCGAGCTTGGCGATGTCGGTACCTCTCAAAATGCCACAGAACCCCCCCCCCCCAGGTGCAAAGCGGGCAAGCGTCTGGGTGACGCCAAGACAGGCCAGGGCCAGGAGTGGCATGTCCTGACCTGGAATGTGCCCAGGGGCTGAGGGCTGGGCTATTCCATGGCGGGCAAGCACGGCACCGTGGAAGCCGGGGCCAAGCTACCCAACCCAGGAAGAAGGCAGGGAGGGATCGCCTTGGATGGCCCCACGAACATGTGGGACGAGGGAGCAGGTTTAGCAATCAGCAGCAGGTGCTGCTGATCACCAATATAAGCCCTTGCCCAGAGCAGGAGAAAGGGAGGAAGTGGGATTCCTCAGATCCTGGGGCAAGAGAGTGGGGAGGGGGAACTGGTGGGTGTGGCAGGTAATAGGGGGGAAGGGATAAAACGGAGGAGAGATCACAGCAGCTGAGAAGGAAGGATTGGCGAGGCATTGGATGCAAAGGACTGACGGACCTACTGTATGCCCTATGGAGTGAAGGAGAGGACTCTGGGTCCCACAACTCCCTGTATGAGGCATTGCTATGACACCCAAGGCACATGCTGCGAGAAACTCCGCAGCAGGGGGCGGGGTGTAGGGCACCATCCTGGACCCACCACCAGTAGGGGGTGCTGCTACTGGAACTCACACCCCAACATCATGATGTCACTTCCAGTTGTTCACAGGAAATGGTATTGTGCATCGAAATGATGCCAGCGTGCCTTTCCCTGCCCCCAAATCCACCTGGCCAGGCCCCCATAAGTGCTATGCACTGTTAAAAATCCACAAGGGATCCGATCCTGCATCTCCTGGTGTCTCCCCTAGTTTCACCACTGTAGAAGTCAAACTTTGAGAATTTTGTGAAGATACTTCTGTGTAGTTTCCTCGCCATTATTTACATACGCCTTTGATTGTTATTTTTCCTCTTTTGCTCTGCTTCCCCCTCATATGGAGAGATTAATCAACACACCGCTTCCCATATTCACAGCTGCTTGACTTTTTCTCATTATGCAATCAGTAAAATTAATGAACAGTCGCTCTGAAACACCAGGAGGCCGAACAGAAGAGAGAAGGGACCAAAGGAAGAGGGTTGTTAGAGGCTTTTTTTGGGGGGGGGGAGGGAACGGTCAGTATCCCAAACCAATAAAAATAAATTCACTCTTTCTGTTTTGAAGACTTATGGGTAATAAGTTAGGCATCTTCCAGAGAATTAAATTGGTGTAGCCTACTGTTTAGTCTCATTTATCAACATCACTATTGGCCTGTTCTTGTTCTGGAGCTCTTAACATTTGTTAATACAAGAAATTATACATCTGAAAGTCCAGAGACTTCTCTCACATATATGTGTGCAAATACACAACTAACAAAAACTTAGACTATTGTATATAGTTCCATGATGGCCCATGCACATACTTCTAGATAAGCCAGATGTATTAGGATGGATTGGAGCACTGTTGCTTACTTTTCTATATATAGGGTTGCCACTTCTGGGTTGGGAAATACCTGGAGATTTTGGAGGTGGAGTCTGAAGAGGGCAGGGTTTGGAGAGGGGAGGGACTTCAATGCCATAGAGTCCAATGGCCAAAGCGGCCATTTTTTCCAGGGGAGAAAATGTCACTTGGAAATCAGTCGTAATAGCGGGAGATCTCTAGTCACCACTTGGAGGTTGGCAACCCTACCTACATAAGAGATTGAGTATAGGGGTGATATTTGCAGGTGGTCCCAGAAAGGGAGAGTCCCAGATCAGGCTACATTCAAAGTAGCCAAGAAAGGATGGGTTAGAGGCATCTACCTAAGGTTCTGGTGCCCCATCTTCAGCCTATTTCCATAGATTTGACATTCACTGTCCTTCCCATTCTGGTAAAGTGGCCTTAATGATGGTTGCCTTTGTGGGCCAAGTTGTATTTTATTTTTTCCCTCTTCATGAATAGGATTGGCTTTGATTCTGTTGCCAACAACAGCAAAAAAAGATAATTCCTCTGTTTTAAAGGAAGAATCATGCTCATTACCCATAGGCTCAAACAAAAAACCTACTGTTTCTCTGAAACTCCAATGCAAAACTCACTCTTGGTTTTAAGCCCACTGAAATTTGTCTCAGGACCATGATATGAAGGAAAGGAGTGGTTCTCACACCCCCACACCACTTTCCCAAGCTATAAGAGCCTAAGAGGGGAGTTTCCCCATATGCAGCTCCAAAGAGGGGCAAATAATTCCCTTGGGGCCATGTGGGCTCAGGAAAATGGCATGGGAGAAGGCAGGGAGCCCCCTCCCCCTGCACCATGGCCCCAACCCAGTTGGGTCCCCACAGAGATTTAAAGGGATGTTCCCCACAGCGGATGTTTAAAAAGTCTGATGTAGCTTGCCCCTAAGCTGTTCGGTGATAATAGAAACATGAAACACTCCATGTCAAAAGCCTCTTACGACAACTTTACAAAGCCAGTGGGTCAACACAGATGCCCTCCTGACTTCTTCCTGACTGATAGCCTTCAAGTTCCGGCAGTGGGACATCCAATAGACCAAAGACACAGAACAGCCAAGAGGGAATGCTGTGATGACCTAAGTTGGTTTGCAACCTCATCATGGAAGAAATGGTTCTTTAGATATGTAAGTCCCAGGCTGTGTAAGGGTAATTAACAGTGCAATGCTAAGCAGAGCTATACCCTTCTAAGTGCATTGAAGTCAATGGGCTTCCAAGGGTGTAACTCTGCTTAAGATGGTACCGCTGCTCTTTGTTGGGGGTGTGCATATCGATAAACCCGAACCAAAAATAAACCCAAAATTAGCTATTTTGGTAAATTTCCAGTTCAGGTTTGCCGAATGCACAAACCTAGGGAGAAAGCTGAAGCCGAATAGGTAATTCCGGAAAAAGCTGGATAATTATTTGGCTTTTCTCTGGGCCATGGTGTGGGGGGTCATTTTTGGAGGTAGAGTTCCCAAATTCACAGCATAGCTTGAAGGGATGCTTCTTCCACAAACCACAAAGTTTGGTGAAGATTGGGTCAGGGGGTCCTATTTTATGGGGTTCAGAAGGTATCGCCCCCTCCTCCATTGACAATCATTGCAAGCTGCTTCTTCTTCTTCTTCTTCTTCTTCTTCTTCTTATTCTTATTCTTATTCTTCTTCGTTTAAGAGCTGTTTAAGGAGTCTCTGGTTTCGTTATGGTTGTTTCCAGGTTCAATCTTTAGGGTGACCTGGTGTGCCTAAGAGAAATTCCACAACACCATGGATTGCCTGGTGAAGGATTATGGTAGCTACATAAAGTGCTGTGGTTTATGTTTTTCCCTATGACTGAGCTACAGGACTGCAGCTGGGTCAGGGCACTCAGGAAGAGCTTGACTGCTCTCCGTCTCTTGACTACTGTTTAAAAATCTCTAAAACAAATAAAGGAGATGTTGAACTTCATAACTTATAATTTGAAATTGCTTAATTTCTAAGCCTCTCTCATAAAGAGGAAGAACTTCTTCCATAAAATGTTCCCTATAGTGCATAGTCAATAAAGATAAATGAATTGTTTACTGAAGGAAAGCACACAGTCTGAGCTCACACAAAACTTTAATTTAATTAATCAGTGGGAGAGGGAAATATTGAAATATTAGACATAAACTCCACCCGACCAGATAGAAAGCGCTCACGGTTTTAGCGATTCGGTTTTCACTGTGTTGCAGTGTAAGTTTCCTTCACCCAGTTGTGCCCATAAATAATAACTAGAAAATCGGTAGTGATAAAATGCTCTAAAATTGATTGAATAAACAAAAAGAATTACAGTGTTCTTTGTAATGCGGACACATTTTTAATCATCTGATTGTACACACCCTTCTGAGCACAAGACTGCAACTGTGAAAGACAAAGGGTTCAATTCTGAGCCATTAAAATAAAAAAGAAGCTCATTTTTAACAACATGGACAATCCTTTATAGAACATAGAATCATAGAGTTGGAAGGGGCCATACAGGCCATCTGGTCCAACCCCCTGCTCAATGCAGGATCAGCCCAGAGCATCTCTGACGAGTGTTTGTCCAGCTGCTTCTTAAAGGGGGAGTTCACCACCTGCTTAGGTAGCTGATTCCACTGTTGAACAACTCTTATTGTAAACATTTTCCCCCTAATATCCAGTCGGTTACTTTCTGCCCATAATTCAAACCCATTAGTGTGGGTCCTATCCTCTGCTGCCAATAGGAACAGCTCCCTGCCCTCCACTAAGTGACAGCCCTTCAAATACTTAAAGAGAGCAACCATGTCTTCCTGGCATAGTTTCGCATACATTGAAATCAAGGCCTTAGGTCCCACCTTAAATTTCTATAAGAGCAAGGGGGGCATTTTTGCTGATTGTCCCCTCCTGTGGGAGGTCAAAATGCCCCCTGGAATGCTGTTCCTGGGGGATTGTTCCTGGTGGTAGGGTTGCCAACCACCAGGTGATGGCTGGAGGACCTCCCACTGGAGGACCTCCTACATGGAGAAAATGGCCACTTTAGAAGGTGCACTCTGTGGCACTATACTCCATTGAAGTCCCTCCCCTCCCCAAACCCCACCCTCCTCAGGCTCCACCCTTCAAATCTCCAGGTATTTCCCAACTTGGAGCTATCATCCTGAGTGGATTAAGAAAACAGAACTACAACATGTGCTTTTCCCATCACTATTCAGTATTTTAGAAACAAATCTGAAACTATCCCCTTTGTTCCACCTTTCAGGAACCTTGAGTATTCCACAAAACATCAAGTATTCTGTTACCATAGGGTTTAATTGTATTGTTATTGGCTGCCTTGAACTACTTGGGGACTGATAAACTATACAAGAGAAAAATGTTGAAAGAATATGAAAGTAACTAATACAACAACACCATTGCAGATATTATGACGGATGATCCTTCTTGGCTAAACTTATCCAGCTATCCCTTCTTCTAAGATTTTGATGGCTCTTCTTCAATCCTCCTTCCTGTCTCCCTAGTCATTGATGAGCTAGTTCACTGAGATTTCTCAGTTCCATTTTATTTCCAGTTGGCTGATGACCACTAACATTAATTAAAATCTTAAGTTAAATTATTCTTAAAAGAACATGCCTTCAAACTCTTGCAATCCATTCGTGGAACAAAGGTGGAATTCATCCATGGCATTCCCCAACATAGGCACACAGTAGGGCAAATGGCTCATGTACTTGTAATTAAAGTTGCCGTCTTTTTTCCTGTCTCAGAGGAATTTGGTGCTTTTAATAGCTCCTTGATAGTCCTCTTCAGCTATGTAGTGAGGAAGGACAAAGACAGTGTAATCTTATGCACAGTTACTGCTATCTGAGCGCAATGGATTTAGGCAGGAGCAGTTCTGCATATGAACAGTTGACCATAGACATCTTGAATAATTAATGAAAAGTGTGTTTCAGTTGCACAAACACACAATTACTAGGCACACAATGACTAGGATGTAAAACATTGCAGAAATACACAGGCTTTAGGGTCGGCCATGGCATCTGCTTAGTATGCAGCAAGTCACAGGTTTGACCCCCAGTGTCTCCAGTTTAAGGTCTTTCAGGTGATAGGTGACAAGGAAGACCTCCGCTGGAGACCTTAGACAACTGCTGCTGGTCTGACTAGAACAAGAAGAAGAGTTGGTTTTTATATGCCGACTTTGGCTATTTATGCATGGCCGTTTGCGGATTAATTTGTCCTTCTGAAATAACACTCTTTTCCCAAAACGCTGCACACATGGGGGGAAAGGAGAGCATGACAGGAGCCACAGCCACTCTCCTCCACCCAATGTCTCTGGGCAGAGGCGAGGGGAAGCTGAGAGGAAGCCGGCAGGTGTGGAGCCTGCCGCGGCTGCTCTGCGTGCCTCCACCCCACCGGGCAAGGGGGAGGGGAAGCTGGTGGGGGGTGGAAGCTGCCGCAGCTGCTCCACAGCCTCCACCCCACTGTCCCCGGACCGGGGGGAGGGGAAGCCGGTGTGTTTGGGGGGGTGGAAGCTGCCGGGGCCGGGTGGAGTAAGAGAAAGTCAAAATGAAGGGAGAGGGAGAGAGAGAGAGAGTCGACCCGGATGCTAAATGCTCTGGGAAGGTCTCGCAGTTGCAGCGATCCTTTAATTTATATCGCTGCAATCCTGGGAGTTTAGAAGGATAAATGGCCATGCGTAAATGGCCTCTCTCTCCCTTTTAAGGAGAATCAAACCAGCTCACAATCACCTTCCCTTCCTCTCCTGACAACAGACATCCTGTGAGGTATGTGGGGCTGAGAGAGTTTAGAGAAACCTGTGACTAGCCCAAAATGAGATGGATTGACTCAAGTCAGCAGAACGTGAGCAAAACTGGTAATGATAGATTGTTTTGGAAGTCATTAATTCACAGGGTCGATAATTGGTCAGAAGCAATTTGTTGGCACTTACACACAGAAATGCTACTCAACAAAACACCAGTTGGGATGACCTTGTTTGGCAGAATAATGTGCTATTTGTTCTGGTTGGATAATGTCCCTGATAGACATCTATCTGCTTAGCTAATTTCCCTCTTTGGTGGCTGTTAACAGCACAGGAAATAGAAACTAGAAAGTGATACAGCATAATACCTATCAGATTTGCACATTTCTGACTGCCCCTGAATGCAGGCAATGACTCTGCCTGGATTTGCATCCCTTACAGTATTTACAAATGAAATGTGCTTTTAGTCTGGTTATAATAAGGAAAGTTCTAATAACACATTTCTAGCAGGCCCTTACCACCACAACCTTCAAAATCACCTGACCAACACAGATGCTGCAAATTTTGCCACAGACATGTTCAATAATCAAACTAATTGTGTTTGATCGTGACAATTCATGATAAGCTGTTAATTCAGTCTGCTCGGTTTTCACTGAATGACTTGAATGTCTGTTGAGGGGGTCCAGATCAGAAACCATTCACGTTGTTAAGGGTTACTTACACCAACCATGAGTGGAAGGCTTTTTTTAAACACAGCATTTGTTTATAATTGATTTATATGATTTATGGCTGAATTAACTGTTTATTTAAATCATTTCCTGCCGACTGGAGCCGCTTCAATGCAGGCGAGGGGGGAGAAGAACTCAACTAGGCTGTGTGAGAACGGGCATGTGCCAAAAGTGGATTGTGCTGATGAAGCAACCTGCCAAACAGCCATGAATGTGTCAACGGACATCTCAACTGTCCATCAAAAAAACTGACTCCCTGTTCTTGACTGGCAATAGCACATGAGCTGAGCCAGAGGGTGCTCGATCATCCCTACCAACCGATCTCCCATTCCTCTAAACCAGGGGTGTCAAACTCATTTGTTATGAGGGCCGGATATGAAATAAATGTCACTTGGTCAGGCAGGGCCATGCCTCGCCAGCCCAGAATGACAGTGGGTTAGGGGGCGCTGCCTCAGCTGGCAAACCCAGCCCAGATCAGGACTAGGTGGCTGGCTGGCTTGGCTGGCTCACAGGCCAAATTAGAGCTCTCACAGGGCCGGATTCAGCCCTTTAGCCGTATGTTTGACACCCCTGCCCTAAACAGTGCTTGATCCTTCCTGCCCCTGACTAGGGCTGTCGATTCGGTTCATCCCGAACCGAAAAACAGCCGAATTTTCCCCGATTCAGCGGTTTCTAGTTCGGATGGAACCAAATTTTAAAAAGACGGGGAAATGATGAGCCGAATTTGGCGAGTTCAGGCGGATGCTGAATAAATTCAGCGCCCCCGAAGCAGCATTCTCCCGCGGCCAATCGGTGGCCAAGCTGGGTCTTCTTCTGGCCAACAGTTGCGGTTGAGTGTGTGAGCCCAGCTGCTGCGCGGCCTGGGGAGAGAAAGAGAGAGTGTCTGTTTGTGTGAAAGAGAGATCCCCATGGGGGGAGTGTGCACACTTGCGCATTTCCACGGCTCTGGGGGGGCATGTTTGGAGGTAGAGGTCCAACACTTTCAGTGTAGCTTGAGGGGATCCTTCTTGCAAGAACCCCCAAGTTTCGTTAAGATTGGGTCAGGGGGTCTGAAGTTATGGGGCCTGGAAGGGGTCGCCCCAATCTGCCCATTGGACTAAAGCGATTAAGAACACATTCGCAGTTTTCCACGGTTCGGGGGGGGCATTTTTGGAGGTAGAGGTCCCAAAATTTAAGTGTAGCTTGAGGGGACCCTTCTTGAAAGAACACCCAAGTTTTGTGAAGATTGGGTCAGGGGGTCCGAAGTTATAGGGCCGAATTCTTTTTCAACAGCCCTACCCCTGACTGCATATTATTTTTCCAAAATCTTCTTTGCCTTCCCTTTCTCACCTTTCTGTCTCTTCCATCCCTAGTTACTTTCCCACAATTCTCCCTTTTCCCCTTAGCTCTTCATCAGGCTCCCTGACTTCCTTCCTGGCACTGAGTTTTGCATGTATGTGTAAGTAATACAGTGAAATTTCCTGGGTGAAATACCTGTCAGGTTCTATCAATTGCCTGATTGGCATGGGAGCTGTGACAGAGAATATGGACTGTACTACTCTGCTGATGTCAGAAGCTCCAGAATATATGGGAGAAAGCCAGGGCCTAGCTGAATCAACAGAATAGATTGAGCCATCTTCTAGCTTGGAGACGTACATGATTCCTCCATTCACTATCATCACTGTCACCCTCCTTCATCCAATAGCTACATTTTTACTTACTTTAAAGCTCCCTAATCCCTCTAAATGGATCTTTCTGATTTGTTTTATCACCCATTAAGCCCTTAGTTGCTGGAATGGTACTCTCTCTCTCTCGTCCTCTGCTTGTTACCTCTTCGTCACTACAGTCTTTGAACCTCTTGCTCCTTTTAAAGATGAGTTTACATAAGGCCGACATGACTGATCCGATGATGATCTCAAAAGCTTAGTCTGCAACTGAACACACCCTTGGGGGAGATACAGGAGCAAACTTGGTAACCGTTTCCTACAGTTCGGGGACTTGTGAACAGGAAAATGGTTGAACAGAAAAACTGAGGCCCTTCATTCAGTTTTAATGCAACATACCGTGGCTCTGTGGAAAGCCTCCCGTATTTCTCTGCATTGCAAATACATAACTATCCTTTTAGCATTTAAATCATTACCTGCTTAAGGAAGCCGTAAAGGTTAAAAGCTCATGGAGGGAGGGAGGAAACATTTTAAAGTTAAATTTCCTCGGGGTTCTTCTTCTTCAAAAAAAAACTGCTTATGTGTACACACCTGTTCAAAATTGCTTTCTAGTTTTTAATCTTTATTTAGATGTTTTAATGTGAAAGTAAATTGGATAAAAAAAATCAGTGCTTTTTAATGCATGGCATATTGTAGTACTGAGACACAATCCCATGGAAATTCTGCAAGGAGGTAAGACCGGAATAATGAGGAGCGCACACTGTGACCCAGGAGTCTACAAGACCATTACAGCACCAGGACCATGGACAGCACACTATTAATCTAGAGAAGAGGAGGAGGAGTTGGTTTTTTATACCCCTCTTTTCTCTACTTTCAAGGAGTCTCAAAGCGGCTTACCTTTCCTTCCCCTCCCCACAACAGACACCTTGTGAGATTGGTGAGGCCGAAAGAGTTCAGCGAGAACTGTGACTAGCCCAAGGTCACCCAGCAGGCTTCATGTGTAGGAATGAGGAAATAAACCCGGTTCACCAGATTAGAGTCTGCCGCTCATGTGGAGGACTGGAGGAACAAATTTGCTTCTCCAGATTAGAGTCTACCGCTCTTAACCACTCTGCCACACTGGCTCTCTAAAAGCTGGAGTGTTGTTCTATCATTGGTTAGTTAGATTTGAGTTTTGGGGAGGGGCCGTGGCTCAGTGGTAGAGCATCTGCTTGGCATGCAGAAGGTCCCAGGTTCAATCTCCAGCACCTCCAGTTAAAGGGACTAGGCAAGTAGGTGATGTGAAAGACCTCTACCAGAGACCCTGGAGAGCTGCTGCTGGTCTGAGTAGACAATACTGACTTTGATGGACCAAGGGTCTGATTCAGTAGAAGGCAGCTTCATGTGTTCATGTGAGTTCAGGACACCCTAGAGACCAACAAAAGTTTCAGGTCATAAGCTTTCAAGAGTCAAAGTTCCTTTTGTCAGCACAATGTCTGACGAAGGGAGCATCGACTCTCAAATGCTTACATCCTGAAACCCTTGTTGGTCTCTAAAGTGCTCCTGGACTCAAATCTAACTGCTCTACTGCAGATCAACATGGCTCCCCTCAGAAACTATCATGGGCAAGAAAGGCTAGTGCTATTTAATATCAACTCACATTCACTTGAACATGTCAGTGGGCTCATCCATTGGTTAGAAACAGCCAACACACATTCACTTGGCAATGGAAACCAAGGGCCAGTATCTGGATAATGTTGGGATTTGTATCACATGGTCAGCTGTAGATGCATTAAGTGTAATGTGAGAATCCCTCAGTGCACACATTACAGAAAATTCAAGTGTACACAGTACGAAGATTGCATGCTTATTCACTATCACTTGTAAACAGGGCTACTGTTCAAGGGAGGAGGGTTGTCTTGGCTTTGCCTCTGTGGACTAGAATCGGGCCCAGTTATAAGGGTAGCACTTTGGTTCTCGGAAACGTCTTCTGGTGATGTTCTTCTGATTTTCCAGCTATCAACTCTGAGAATGGCGTAAATGGTGAAGGCAGGATGCTGGAAGCTGAGAGACCTTCAGGAAAAGACTCATTCATATATGCCAGCATCAGCAAGGAGACATTTGTGGGTGTGGGTAATGAAATACAGTTCCTGGTGATACTTGGGTCTCCTCATCTGTACAACAAGCAAGGTCACAGCAGGAAATAGTTCCCCAATGGCTGTGTTCTGAGGTAATCCAGGTAAAACCAGTTTCAGGGTATTTCATGCTCTGGGACTCCTTCCTTTGAAACAGAAGCTGATGAGTCCCAGTCCCAGTTCATGACCAGTTCTTCAGAAGAATTTTGAGGCACAAGAGATGCAAGGGAGATGAAGAGACCACAAATTCATTCCCTTTGTTTCAAGAACTGGAGTGCTGTCATAGCTGAATGATAAAGACTTCAGTCCATCAAGCATCTTTGACTATGATCAGGAAATTAAAGGTCATCTTTGCACCTGGTGGGATTTTAATCTGTTGTTTTCTACGCCCACATTGTATTGGTTGAGCAGCCTTAAATCAGGTTCCGAAAACTTCAAGACATCCAATGTTGGAAGACCTTGAAATGTCAACATGGTTTTTTCAGACAGTGGAAAGAGATTGTGTATGTATGTTATGTGCTGACAAGTCCCTTCCAACTTATGATAACCCTATGAATTAATGACCTGCAAAATAGTCCTATCATTAGCAGCCTTGTTCATGTCTTGCAAATGGAAGGTGGTGGGTTCCTTTATTGAGTCAATCCATCTTGTGTTGGGTCTTCCTTTTTTCCTATTAGCCTTAGCTTACACCTTTTTAAAACCCTGAGGTAGAAGAAAGGCTGGCTTTTATACCCCACTTTTCTCTACCTTTAAGGAGACTTAAAGCAGCTTACAATCACCTTCCCTTCTCTTCCCCACAACAGACATCTTGTGAGGTAGGTGGGGCTGAGAGAGTTCGGAGAGAACTGTGATTAGCCCAAGGTCACCCAGCGGGCTTCATGAGGTAGGAGTGGGGAAACCAGCCCAGTTCACCAGATTAGAGTCCACAGCTCATGTGGAGGAGTAGGGAATCAAACCCGGTTCTCCTGATTAGAGTCTGCCGCTCTTAACCACTACCACCACACTGGCTCAGTAAATAAACTGAATAAAAATACAATGTGTGAAAAAAATAAGCCCTCCTTCCTGTGATATTACTATGCTCAGGAGAATTATAGAAGACACCTGCATTTCCCCCCCAAGCAGTTGCAATAGTAGGAGTTTTCTTTCCCAGGAAATTTGGTATAGCTGCTTGAACAAATTTGGAAGTTGTTTTTATAACATGCTAATTTGGATTAAGAAGAAGACCTGGATAGAGTGAGAGTAAGGAGCAGGGAAGCCTGTGTGGTCTGAGTCTGTGGCTGCCTCATCAACGTCCATAACGTTCTCCCCCACTGAGTGAGGATGCATGGCAAAGGGGCAGGAGAGAGCAGCTTTTGCCTGTGGCTAAGAAAACTTTCTGTGAGCGAAATGAGCGGCAAAATGCAAGGGGAGACGGTTGAAGCTAGCAAGCCAGATGAGAGCGGCCTCTAATTGAGCCAGTAGCTGATCAGGAGCACAAAGAGGTCAAAGGAACAGAGTCCCATTGGTTGGCATCATGCTTCAGGAAACACACTCTCTTCAGAAAGAAACATCTCCAGCATCCTATCCATTTTTAAAGAAAGGGGGGGGGGAGGAATGAACAATGTTCTCAGGGCACAGACTTGGGACCAAGTGCCCAGACTTGGAATGAGTCACATGATTTTTCATCTGTTAAATCTCTTGGCTGGTAATGATAGGCATGTCGCTTTGTCTATGGCAAAGTTTCTATTTTGTGCCCTTAGAATTATACAGGCATCTATTAAAAATATCCCTGGGGTTAGGTGTTAGCGGGGCAGCTGTTTTATTAATTTTTCCAAGTTGCATTGAGACACGTCGCTGCTCTGATTTTGAAACAGAAACGGGACTTGGAAGGAACTTTGTGCTTCTCTCCTGGTTTCGTTCTTTGGGACGTGTGATGGATAGGTCTGAAGACTTTGTAAAATTGCAGCCATGTCCTTTGTCTATTCCTTTGCCTTTAGACTTCACAATGAGCCAACCAGTTTTGGGTGGGGTTTTTTGTAGATTTTTGGGGAACATTTTCCGCCTTGGCAAGCATTTCAAGAACACAGAAGGAGCACGAACATGGCAAAGGTGGGATTTATAGCTTATTTAGGGCTTAGTCGCAGCGACTTACTGTTTTCCCCAAATATTTCAACAGTGAAGGAAAATGCCTCTTCTTATTATTGTTGGCACTCCTGGCAAAAGCATTTTCTGTCTGCTGCTCTCACTGGCAATGGCTGTCACTTCTCTCAGGGACTGGTAGATTTATTTGTTCCTCCTTTCCTGAAAAGCTCAAGGTGGCTTACAAAGCAATATCAATAAAACATCATAAAATATAATTACAATCTCATAAAACACCGTAATAAATACCATAAGTACCATCACACATCTTAACCTCCCAACATGGCGAGTGTTAAACACCTGCACAAATAGAGTTACCCTCTAGTTGCTTTAAAGGCTGTTTATGAAAGGCACTCTGGAAAAAGAACCACACTTTCCCAAATACTGGCAGGGATTAGATCTTGTGCACTTCCTATAGAAAGTTTTTCCAGTGGGATGGAGACACATGTGAAAAGGTTTGTGAATGGGTTGAGGTGGAACATGCAGCTTCAAACAAGGGCAGAGCCAGCTATATTATCACATAACCAAATCTGTCTGTGTTGCATTGTATGCAACCTATAACCTGTAATCTGACCATAAACCTATTCTCTGCATGACAGATTGGGAGAGATCGCCCATATGGTTAATCCAGAAATCATTGCCCTTCCTCCAAATTACATTCATTGGTTTTCAGTGACATCATATAACCAACTCTGGTGAGCAACATTGTGCTATCTTGTTCTTTTATTAGATTATACTTGGAAGAAGAAGAACGCTATATATGTCATGGAGCAGCCAGAAGAAACAGGATCAGAAAAGGTGAATATTCACACAGCATACTGTTGTACTTCACCAAAATGGCAAATTTTTTTACTTGAAATATACTTGAAATATATTTTTACTTGAAATATATATGCTTGGATGAGAAACTACTCCACTCTGTATTTATTTATATTTTACCCTGCTTTCGAACATCAGGTTCTCAAGGTAGAGTACAACTAGGATATGCATTTGGATATAATTGAGCTGAATATATATTTGATAAATACCTTATTGGTATTTTTCAGACATATTTCAATCTCCAGATAGTATCCAGGGTTTCCCAGGGTACTGGTAAATGGGTCCTGAAAACCCCACAATATTCGGGATTAACCAGGAGTATTGGGAGCCAGCATTCCCAGGACTTATTTTGTTCTTTTTTGGAGTGTCTGTGTCTTCCTGGGCTTGCTATTGGCTTGCCAGGTTCATTTCTCTTAGATTATGCCCCTTAAAATTGTTTTTGTTGACTTTGAAATGTTGTATTCTTTGTCAACTTGCTTTATATCAGGTTTGCTTTTTGCGGTGGATCCAATTCACCTGAAATTTGGGAGTTATTTAAAGGACAGGCACCAGCAGCTCTGCTGCAATTTTGGAGCCAGTAGCTTTAAAAACAGCTCCTTCCACCCTCCAGAAAATTCCCAATAGGGAATAATGGAGCTGAAAAATATCAGTATCCCAAAAAAGTCTAGCTACAATTACCAAATTGGTATTTGGAACCTGGAAAACTGGGAATAATAATATTTTTCAGTTCCCTGATATCCAGAGCCAAATAAAACGTGATTTTTTTGAGCTGTACATCCCTAGATTATAATGTCAGTTCTATCCCTGGCTGGGATGAGGGTGGGATATATGTTTAAAAATAAATAAAGAAATACATTTTAAAGAAAGCAAAATTACAAAAGATAGTCAACAGTAGAACTGCAGTATACTTGATCAGGCAAAATCATTTAAACCAAAGCTGGACGGACAGCCATGTTTTTGCTTGGTGTGTAAACTCCAATTAGGGTGCCAAATGAATGAATATCAGAGGGAATTCCACCACCAAGAAGATCCTGTGCCCAGTAGCTATCTATATTATCTCTAAAGAAGTAATATTCAAACGTGTGTTTCCAAAAAGGTTCTTAACAATGGGATAGGTTACATTTTTGGATCAGGCCACTTCACTCGCTTCGTTAATGTCTTATTTATTAACTTTGTTTATATCCAGCTTTTCTCCCCAATGTGGACACAAAGTAGTTTTCATCAATTTCTTCAACTTATACTCACAACAACCCTGTAAGGTAGTTTACATTGAGAGTGTACGACTAGCCCCAGTTATCCAGCAAGCTTCCATGACTGAGTGGGGATCTGAATTCTAGTCTGACTCCCTAACCATTGTTCCATGCTAGTTTTCTAAACTGGCTAGTTTTCTCTATTGAATTTCTCACCCCCTAGCAGTCTTGCAAATAGGGCTGTGCATTTGTTAACTCCGCCTCTAAAAATGTCCCCCGAGCACCTAAAAAAAATATCACATATTCTCTGATGTTAATACGGCCACTATAGTCTATGCACTTAAAAATTTGGAAACCTCTAAAAATACCCCCCAGGAGTTTTGAAAAAAATCCAGTAGGCTAAAATGGACCCAATTTTTACAGGGAAACCCTTAAAAAAAGCCAGAATACCCATTTACTAGTATGGGTATTTGGCTTATTTCGAGTTTCCTGAAAAAAATTGGGTCCAATAAACCCGAAACCAAAATTTATCAATTTTTTTTTTGCACAGCCCTACTTGCAAAGCCAATCTTCCTTTGAAAGTGAGGTTCAATGTGCAAATTTCTTCATCTCCATCAATAGCTACCATCACCCAGGATCAGGGATGGGAAAAGCAAGCGAGGAGAGCAAACGGGGCAGACAAGAGGTGGGAAATCCATCACACAGCCTGACACAGCATTTAAACCGGTGCTCTAGGTGTGTTTTGCTGAAAGGCCAAGGATGGGTCTTGTCTCTGCATACTGATTGCAACCTACCCCAGGTCCTTGAGACAGGCCCAGGTGTATCAATGCATGTTGATCAGCTCCGCTTTATTTCAATGGAATGTCCACGCATGACATTTTGCATAGGGTTGACATCCGAGCGCTTTGTCCCCTTGAATGGCGAAAACTATCTAAACATCACTCAATGTTATTTATCGCCGCACCGCCCAGGTCATTCCACTTGAGCATTTGTTGTGACCTTTCCCCACCTATTAGCACATCTAATTGCAATAGACAGGGCAATTTCTTGGTTGCCACTGTATGAGATGAGCAGACAGCATTTGCTCGGAGCAATTTCTGACCTTTAACTGCTACATTAGCACCTATAATTGGAACTGAAAGGGCAGTTGTGACTGAAAATCATCCCAACAATTCAATTGGAGCCTTTATGATTCCTCTACTAGAACCATATGGTTTTGCACTCAGCTCAACAGGGAAAGAAGAAGGCTATTGGGGATTTGACTCACAACAGTGGCTTTGACAATTAACCACAACACCTTTTGACTTGGACACTCACAAAATGCAATAAACAATTTTATTTGCTGCATGAGATGGGGGAAATAAAATAAAATCATGACGCTGTTGGTTTTCTGTGAGTTGATTCAAGTAAGGCCACAGGATAGCTTCTCACGGTAGCCTTTGATATGTCAAAGGGTTATGCCAGAAATAAATCAGGCAATTTAGATTCAGGAACCTGACGGCCAGTCTTGTAACATCAAAGCAGGACATTTTGGCACTTGACTTACTGCATCAGCAACTACTTTCAAAATGCATAATCGATGTAAATATGAGATTAAAGGCTGATGAAATAGGCAAGGGGAAATCGCCTGCCTGCCTCTCTCAGGATTTTGCCCATGATTATGTCCCATCTGTGTCTACAAATTGTTTTCCAAGAGCTTTATTGACAGTGTCCATAGCCTGTAGTAGAGTTCTTTACATCTGGATGCTCTGGAAAGCTCCTGAAGGAATAAAATATTTTGGAATATGTGACACACCGGGCAATGACCAGAAGCCAAATAACCCACAAATATTCAGGTTATGGGATAGCAGCAGTTAAGGTCTTCAGGCTTGTCTTTCCCCCTCCTTTGAAGGTTTCCCAGGCAACAGGAGGGAGGGGGAAGGAGACATTTGTCACAGGTCTGCCACTTCTGCTGCTGCTCTGGAAGTCTGCTGCCTAAGACAGAGGTCATTTATGCATGTTCACCCCCGTCTGTCTCGGTTGTTCCTTGGAGTTATGCATGAGTTTTCCCTCCATTAGAGATGACCTAGCGGCCAGCCCTCACAAATCCTGGACCTTCCCATTCCTCTGTTAACCCGATTCTTCCCTCTCCCCTGAGCTCAGCCCGGGTGAAATCTTCGTGCATAAGGTAAACTGCGGGACACACAAGTTTAGTTTCGTTCACAGCCAATCACAAAGCAGCAAGTCCAGAGGCGGGGATTCAAATACTTCTTGATTTGAGCTTGGAGAGTGCTGGTGCATAGATTCCTAACAGGAAAATGTGAGTCCAGTGAGGAACAAACCTCAGGTAAAACTCCCATGCATAAATGACCTGGATCTCGCTGGAACCTTGAGGATACCTCTGCCTGTCTGCCTGGTTGGTCTGATAGGCTTGGGGTACTTCTGGGCTTCTGTGGATTGCAGTTGGTTCTGCTGGGCTTGCAAAAGTGGCCCCCTGACTTGAAATTGTCCTGCTGGGTTTCTGTGGATTGCCACTGGTTCTATTGCACTTGCAACATCCCCACTTGAAATTGTTCTGGTGGGCTTCTGTGTGTTGCCCTTGGTTCTGATGGGCTTTTAAAAGTACCCCCCCTTTGCTTAAGATTGTTCTGCTAGGCATCTATGGATTGACCTTGCTTCTGGAAAAATAAAATTCTGCTGGGATTTTCTGGTTGGACATTGGTTCTGTTTGGGCTTGCACTGCCACATTGGCCATGGGTTCTGCTGGGCTTCTCTGGTTAGACATTAATTCTGTTGGGCTTGCCACACTGTCTTGTGGTTGTGGTGGGATTCCTGGGTGGGATTCCTGGGTTCTGTATTGGTTCTCTTGGGCTTGTCTCACCTCATTGGGACTGCCGTAGTGAGAATAAAAATGAGCTGAGAGAAATAATTTTGTAAACATTTTGGGTCCCCATTAGGGAGAAATGTGGGGTATAAATATCTAAATAAATATTGCCCACTTTCAACTCAAGTGCAATGTTTATAGTGGGATCAGTGGACATATTCACTAACTGGATTAAATGTAGAAGGAGATTAAATGTTGAGGGATCAAGTACAGATGAAGTTATATGCACTCACATGTGGACATGTCTTAACGACAAGCCAGAATCAGAAGAAAAAGGTTCTAACCTAGGACAGTGGCTACATATCTATCTTGAATTGGAGTAGAATCAAATGAGAGAACAGTAAAGTACATTGCAATTAATCAAAACTGATTCTAAAAAAGCAGAATATAGTGTGTGGCTGGATGAAACAGGAATTTGCCATATTAGCACACAGTTCAATCAGATGATCTTCTCACAATCCTAAATTTTGAGTGTGGCATCTATTTGATCAATGGACATTTCATAGAATTAGGGGGTGGAAGGGATCACCAGGGTCATCTAGTCCAACCCCCTGTACAATGCAGGAAATGTACAACCACCTTCCCCCCACATCCCCAGTGACCCCCTACTCCATGCCCAGATGATGGCAAAAAACAAACAAACAAACCCTCCAGAATCCCTGGCCAATTGGGCCTGGAGGAAAATTGCTTCCTGACCCCAAAGTAGCAATTGGCACTACCCTGGGCATGCAAGAAAGGGCCACGAGAGCCAAACATTGATGCAACCCTTCCTGCCCTCCCTCTCATAATCTGTCTAATTTCACAGAATCTGCTGACAGATGGCCATCTCTGTGTGTGTAAAGTGCGGTCAAGTCGCAGCCGACTTATGGCGACCCCTTATGGGGTTTTCATGGCAAGAGACTAACAGAGGTGGTTTGCCAGTGCCTTCCTCTGTATAGCAACCCTGGACTTCCTTGGTGGTCTCCCATCCAAATACTAACCAGGGCTGACCCTGCTTAGCTTCTGAGATCTGACGAGATCAGGCTAGCCTGGGCCATCCAGGTAAGGGCGATGGTCATCTAGCCTCTGCTTAAAAACCCCCAAGGAAGAATTCACAGCCAATGCCAGCAAACCATGCCTGCAAAAACCACATCTGCAAAACCATGCCCGGAGGTCAGAGTTCAAAGTAACTGGGATATGCAAGAGTATATTATCATAAAGTTCAGTTTATCAGCTTTCACCTGTGTTGGACATACGTCTCTCAACTCTGCAAATGTAGGACACCCATTACTTCACAGTGGCTCTTTTTAACTCAAGCCTCTAGGCTCTGCTCATCCACTAAAGGTTCACATTACAGTGGATTCTTGCTGAAGTTCTACATCTCTTAGGTGGAAAGGAGCTGTTAAAATATGGAGACTAATCAAAACTTCTTACTGTGCTGCTGAAATTTCTTCACCGTTGACCTAACTACATTTTTAGTATCTGCACTGCACTGCAACAGCTTGCTTTAAATGATTGCAAATGTAGAACACACATCGGGCATCATACATCCCCCAAATACATGGGAAGGAGCATACAAAATGTATGTGTTGCTTGCCCATTCATGCAGACTTGGGTATGTGTGAAATGGCCAAACCTATGTGGAGCTATTGTCACTCCACGCCAGGTGGGTCAGTTAGTTTGAGGCTGTTGGGAAGTAATTGTAGAGAGCCAATCAGCGTGATGTAGTGGTTAAGTGTGGTGGACTTTAATCTGGAAAACTGGGTTGGTCTCCCCACTCCTACGCATGAGGCCAGATGGGTGCCCTTGGGCAAGTCAAAGTCCTCTTTGAACTCTCTCAGCCCCGCCTCCCTCACAGGGTGTCTGTTGTGGGGAGAGGAAAGGAAGGCGATTGTAAGCCGGTTTGATTCTCTTTAAAAGACAGAGAAAATCAGCATATACAAAACCTCCTCCTCCTCTTCTCCTCCTCCTCTTCGTTCTCCTTCTCCTTCTTCTTCTCCTTCTTATTATTAATTAATTATGCCAGGAATTCCCAACTCGGTAACCATCAACACCTTTCCTGCGGCCCACCAAGGGTTATAAGAAAGTGGATTGGACCAGGTGGGGCTTTTGTCCAGCAGGGCTCCTGATTGGCTGTTGGAGGTCTAATTGGCTAAAGTGTTACTATGAGAGTTCTACAAAACCTTACTCTCCAACATTTTGTGATTGGCTCTGCCTCCTGTGGCAGCCATTCTGTGGTTGCAAGCACCCACCACCCTGTGTCAGAGTTCCAATAGGTCCCTGCAGGCTCAACAAGGTAGGTGACCCCTGAATTAAATTGTGATTTTAGAATAGCATGACATTTATTATCAAATTCCCCCAAATTACAGAGCTTTGACTTCAATCTTCCCAATCGCATGGTCAATCACATGGAAAGGGTGAAGTAAACTTGAGGAACAGCTAGTCAAGTCCAACAGTGATGCTTCACCTGAGAGTGTATTTGTTATAGTAGATGTTAATCACATTGCAAAAGCAAAGAGATGCAGCTTAAGAACATAAGAAAAGCCCTGCTGGATCAGACCAAGGCCCATCAGTTCCAGCAGTCTGTTCACATAGTGGCCAACCAGGTGCCTCTAGGGAGCCCATAAAGAAGACAGCAGCATCATGCCTGTGTC
Source organism: Euleptes europaea (assembly GCF_029931775.1). NCBI lineage: Eukaryota > Metazoa > Chordata > Lepidosauria > Squamata > Sphaerodactylidae > Euleptes > Euleptes europaea. Next base: position 16,753,399 of record NC_079322.1, on the reverse strand, counting down.
TTACAGCATGCTCCTCTGATACTGGATGGATCTTGATCTCTTCAATACAGTAGGACAAGCAGCGTATTCCTGACATGCGCTGGCAGCCCGCACCAAAGGCCTTTGGAGGCCGGCGAAGGCCTACACCAGCGCAAGGGCCCACAGTGCCGGCATCTGGGTGGTGCACACTGGCATTTGTGGCCCCAGAGCTGGCGTGCAGGGCCAGCCACCGGCGGCTGCCACAGCAGCGCCAGGCCCGGTCGCCGACAGAGCCGGATGCTGGCATCCAGACGCCAACAAAGGCTGCACCAGCGGATCTAGAAGACCCAGGTTCAGCAGCTGCCACAGCACCAGAAGGACCTTGACTGTGTGACTGAAGGTAAGCCCCAACGGTCTGTTTACGGCTGGCTCTGCCCCCTTGCAGCAGCCGTTTTGTGGCAGCCATTTTGTGGCTGGACCCGCTGCACTGTGTCAATTCCCAAAGTGCCCATAGTCTCGAAAAGGTTGAGGACCCCTGCCCTAGAGATGTGTGTGGGTCATTAATGGGACCGCCATGTTGAGCAGAGTATCACTAACAGCTTACCCCCCACCTCGCACCTATGCAGTGGTTAAAGAGGACACAGCAATTAACAGGATCACTCAGCTGTTAAGAGCCAGAACACAGCAATCTTATTTTAAAACTGAGAAACCCCAGACTTCTTAGCACAATGCAGGAATTACCAAAACCTCCAAGCATATCCACGTTTTGCATGATCATGTGTTCCGACTTAAGCAAACGGTTGGCGTGAAGCAAGGGATCATAGGGAAACCTCTGTGCAGTTTAACCGGTGACAGGCTTTCTGGGTGATGGTCCCCTCCCAGTGAAACACCCTTTTAGGGGAGGTTTGGAGGATGCTTCCCTTGGCAACTTTTAAGGGAATGCTGCCATGCAGTATTGTTCAGGAAACTCTTTGAAGGAGGCTGATGTTTCTGCCATGGAGTCTGTTATGGGGTTCGGCTTAGGCTGTTTTAGGTATTTTGTCTGCTTTTCTCTTGAATTGGTGCTGTGCTGTTTTCATATTCAAGATGGCTGGAAGCCACTTAGAGCCTCCTTCTTTGAACGGACAGATGGAATGGAAAGCTGTTAACCAATCAATCAATGAATAAAATTGAGATAAATCTGAGTCACAAAGTTCGGCATTTTAATATTACCATAAACACCTCTCAGATAACAGAGTCTTTTACAGGTACTAAGGGTCTCGGGGAAAAGTAAAAATGGCTTTCCCCTTTCAATGTAAAGTGTTTTTTACTGCCTCTTAATATATACAGCCTGTGCAGGTCCATTGAAAACCAGAGACAGCGTGAATGTATGGCCAACATCTCCCAGAAGATAACAATGCTAAATAGTCCATTTCCCCACTACTCAATGTCGCACTGCAGTACTGGAGTTGGGCAAGAGCCCAAGCGTTTCTGTTGATAAGAGGAAGATGGTTATCTCATCCCATTAAACAACTTTGGGATAATGAGTTGCTCCAATCAATCAGAACTCTGGGTATATACAGTGAGAATTAATAACAATTGGGGAATCACATCCAGCTTCTCTTTTCAATATAATGATGTATATTATTCATAAGTGAAAACAGAAATCAGCTTATGTCCATTGTAATGCGACCCTATGCAGAGATACTCTCATCTAACCCAACTGAATAAGGCAATTGCTGCATAGGATTGCAATGACAATAACTTCCCTCCATTCACATGGAGATATCAGGGCATAGTTTTAAAATTGAGCAAACAGTAATACTCTGATATTTACATCGAAGATACTAGTTTTGCAATATTTCCCATGTTAAGGGACATCGATAGATAGACAGACAGACAGGCAGACAGATATTTCACCATCAAGTTGCATCTGACTTATGGTGACCTGTAGGGATTTCAAGGCAAGAGATGTTCAGAGGTGGTTTGCCATTGCCTGCCTCTGTGTCACAACCCTGGTGTTTCTTGGTGGTCTCACATCTGAGTACTAACCAAGGCTGACCCTGCTTACCTTCCCAGAACTGATGAGCTCAGGCTAGCCTGGGCTATCCAGGAAAGGGCAAGGGATATATATCATCTATTAAAGCTCTGTTCAAATCCACATGAGCCATGGGAAAAACAAAACAAAACAAGATTTAGACGATTTCCCCCTAAGACCCACCTTTGGCTCCCACTCCTCATTTCAGCCCCCACATCATACCCTCCATCACTGCCTTTGAGATGTATCAATTATATGTTTTATTGATGTCAGTATTTTTGCCTTGCTTTTCTCCCAAGTTGATGGGGTGTCAGGCTAGGATCTAGAATACCCAGGTTCAAATCTCCACTCTGCCATGGCAGCTCAGCGGGTGACCTTCGGCCAGTCACACACTGTTAGCCCAACCTACTTCACAGGGTTGTGGTGAGGGTAAAATGGAGGAGAGGAAAATGATATAAGCCACTTTGGGTCCCCATGGAGAAGAAAAGTGGAGTATAAATGAAGTAAATAAATAAACGATTTTACCATCTCAACAGACTGGTCATGTCAGTATACTTAAACCTGAGAGCCAGTGTGGTATAGTGGTTAAGAGTGTTGGATTAGTATCTGGGAGACTTGGGTTTGAATCCCCACTTGTGCCATGGAAGCTCACTGGGTGACCTTGGGCCAGTTACATTTTCTCAGCCTAACCTATCTCACAGGGTTGTTGTGAGGGTAAAATGGAGGAGAGGAGAATGATGTAAACTGCTTTGGGTCCTCATTGGAGAGAAAGGCAGGGTACAAGTGGAGATAATAGTAACAACAACAACAGCAGCAGCAAACTGAATGCAACAGAATGTACCACCACACTGAATGTTCTCCTGTTTTGGATTTTCAGGGTCAAATTAGTGCTAGGTGTCAGGAGAGCAAATATTTCTCATCGCAAAACCATTAACCTTTTGAAACATAGTTGGCACAGCTTCCCTACTTTTTGCAGACACAGTAACACCATTTTTTAATTTCTTGTTATTCCAACTTCACAAGACCTCGATCTAAGAACAGAGGGAAATAAAGAAAAGATTCCAACTTCTTTTTCCTATGTTACGTCCTATGGTTAATGATCTCAATGAGTTGGAAATTGCAATGGGAATGGGATGACATCACACACCGCAGCCAGTCTGATTTGGCTAAGTTTATTGAAGGCAAGGGGCTGTGGCTCAGTGGTAGAACCTCTGCTTGGCATGCAGAAGGTCCCAGCTTCAATCCCCGGCATCTCCAGTTAAAGGGACTAGGCATGTAGGCGATGTGAAAGGCCTCTACCTGAGACCCTGGAGCGCTGTTGCCCGTCTGAGTAGACAATACTGACTTTGATGAACCAAGGGTCTGATTCAGTATAGGGCAGCTTCATGTGTTCCTGTGTTCAAGCAAAGAGAATTGAGAGGGAAGATAGTGTTGCCTGAGTCACGCATACATGTGATTCCAGCCAGTCGGAGATCTCTTAGTGAACTGGATGATCACAGCACTATATAGCCAATCAGAACTGGCTACAGACTGCGAAAAAAATGAAGCCTGTTTAGGAAATATTGTTCTCACTCCTGAATAGGGGAGCATTATTGCCCCCTTTCAGTGTAATCATAAAAAATGAACAGTGAATAGGGCACTCCCACCCTATTTTGGCTAATTTCTAACAGAACATTGTAGTGTCTAAATGTTATGATATTGGTTCTTGTGGGTTATCCGGGCTGTGTAACCGTGGTCTTGGTATTTTTTGTATTACCGTGGTCTTGGTATTTTTTGGTCTTGTATTACACAGCCCGGATAACCCACAAGAACCAATTAACTCTGACCGTGAAAGCCTTCGACAATATCATGTTATGATCCTTCATATTGGCTTAACCCCAGGAAAGACTGACCTCTTTTTTTCTATGGATGTGAAATCAGGACCCTCAAATGAAAACGTCTATATCTTCCAAAGCTTAATTTGCTTCTGAAAAAAAATATGTACTTCTGAAAATAGAAGGCATTTTTTTTACTATGAAACTTCAGGTGATTCAGGCGCATTTTAATGTTCCTCCCACCACTGCTCCATTAAGTGCAAAACTTTTTTTTAAAAAAAAACAAACACCTGAAATTGCTAAACAAAAAGAAATTGCAATCTTGGAGAGTCTCTAAAGCTTATCTCTGCCACGTTGCTTGGTTCTCATTTCTGAAAGATGGGATATTTTATATTGCAAGTTATCTGTGCTGTAATACCCACTTACAGAAACATATAAACTGTGTCATCCTGAAAAGTGAGCCCCTTTACAGTCCAACCTGAATACCCTCCTTCAAATTGCTTTGGTTAGTGCCCGTGGCTTCTCTTTGCCAGACCAGAAACAGAACGTTATGAAGAGCATAGGAAATAATTGATTGCCCACCAATGAAAATGCCCTTGATTTGAAAGTCATATGTGACAGTCACTCTGCTTTTAAAGCTACCCTGACATACAAGCTGGAAAGGGCAATCACTCATATAAGCAAAACACAATAGTTCTTCATTAGAGGGGGCATTTTTCTTCTTGACATCTGCAGTTTGGTCTGCTCGATTATGGAAGCATATGACAACAATATGTCTATGCCGGAAGCACTCGTAGTAAAAACAAAAATTCAAGCAACCAAAGCACTAGCTTCTAACGCACTGGACTATCCCTAAACCTGTAGCAGGGTGGCTGAAAAAGAAGGTGTGCAAAATCTCAGCCAATTTCTGCAAGAAATCCAGCATGGGTTGGATGGACCACAAGGATCGTGCAAGCACCATAGATCTTCCTGGCTTTCCACTCCTTCCAGCAGTTATTTTCAATACCAGGAAAATTTATTCCTGGGCTCATGGGAGCTGTGTGGAGTAATAGCCATGTGGGTTGGGAGGCTGGAGTGGGGCTGGAGAAGTTGGCAAAATCATTCCATTCTTCCTTTTCCATTGGTGGAGCTCCACTCCCAGAAGAGCCAGGAAGGAGCAATTTTATCCTCTTCCCTCTCTTCATTGCAGTCTCTTGAACCATATGGCTATTATTTAGGGTTGATATTTGCCCATTGGGGGTGCGAGATCTCCCACCTCCAGCAGGTGTTGTCTACAGCACTCCAGTGGCTGGTGGGAGGAAAAAAAGATGAAAAAGCACTGTTACCAACCATGTGATGTCACTTGGCAAAACCATAATGTTCCCAGTGATTGCTAGAGAGAACTGATATCACTTTTTGGGGAAAACCAAGAAGTGACATCAGTCCTATGGTTTTACCATGGAGTCCCTGGAAATTCCTAGAGTGGCATGAGGTCACTTCCTGGTTTTCCTGTAAGTGATGTCACACCAGTGGCAATGGCCACCACATGTCCCTGCCCTTTAGATCTCTCGCTGATTGCCAGCCCAGACTTGGCAACCCTACTATTATTCCACATGTGTCCCATGACCCTGGGAATAAAGTTTCCCAGTATAGGAAACAACTGCTGGGGGAGGGCAACCTGGGAAGATCAGTGACAGTCACCATCTTCCACTGAAGAATTGTAGATTCCAACCTCATGTTTGTGATTGCTACAATTAACAGCACATCTGTACTTTATGACATGAGTCGGAATCACAAGAAGCATTCACTGTAGGGATCATGGAAAGACCATGCTAAGCACTAAGATGCTGTGATCCTAATGGGGGGGGGGGTCAAATATAGGGAATTTAATTTATTGCTCGAAAACACAGTTTTTAGATTCTGTAGAGCAATACCATGTAGATCCTAAATTTTTCTTTAAGAAGGAAACCACCCCATAATGTAGCTACTTAAGACATCTAAGATTAGGGGTGTGCTCCCAGGGGGAAAAAAATCATTATAATTTTGGATCCAGGATTGGAGGGAGAAAGCTTTACCATGATTGGTGATGTTCTGTTAGGGCCTTACCAGTTCAGAATTCAAATTTCTGTGGGTTTTTTGGAGGGTTACAGAATTTTGGAACAATTATTTTCAGTGGAGAACCAATTCACAGTTCTGTGGCTGCTGTTTTAATAGACAATGGTACCAGATTTCCACAGAACCAAGTCTTCTCTCTAATCTAAAGACCCCCCCCAAATTACAAGTGGAATGGAAAAGTTTGACTTTCCAGTAGGTGCTTCTCAGCACACACACACTTCTTTTCCTTAATTCCTATGGGGAGTGCAAGCAGGAGAGTTCCAGCTGGCAGTGTTATTTTAATAAAATCCTGTCTGTATCAGGGTCCCCACAATCTTACAGTGAATGATTGACCCCAAAAAAATTACCTTTGGGCTAAAAAAATCTGAATTTGCCATCTTTCCTTTCTGTGGGTTGTTCCCTTTCACAACGTAAAGAAAGCTTCCCCTGCAGAAAACGCCCCCCCCCCCAATCCCTGCAATCTTTGAAAATAGTTCATTAAGGAAAAGATACAGGATGTGCATGTGTCATTGCATTTAGTGAATCCATCATCCAATTGCTAGGCGATCAGAACAATAAAAGAAAAGCAAGACACCTATTGCTGCTGAAAATAAGCACAAACACACACACACTCTCTAGAAAAACACATGATGGAGTTTTCAGGGCTTTTCTGTGCAAACACCACAACTGTAAAAACACTTCTTCTCTAATGTTACCATGTATTGTAATTTGATTCCACTACCTTTCCCATAAAAGATCCCATGATTCATTGCTTTTCCTTCTCATAAATATATGAAATAATTAACAGCACATCTGTACTTTATGACATGAGTCTTGCCAAATTCTTTTGTAACTAGCCAGCTAATACCAGGAGATTCTTTAGGGGCAAAGATTATTTATTTATATTTATTTCATTTTTACCCTGCCTTTCTTCCCAGTGGGGACCCAAGGGAGCTTCTGTCATTGTCCTCTCTCTTTTATCCTCACCACAACCCTGTGAGGTAGGTTAGGCTGAGAGTGTGTAGCTGGCTTGAGTTGGCCAAGGAAGCTTCTATAGCAGAGTGTGGGAATTTAAACCTGGACCTCGTAGAGGTGGTTTGCCATTACCTGCCTCCCCACTGGTCTCCCATTCAGGGCTGACCCTGCTTAGCTTCTGAGACCTGATGAGATCAAATCAGCCTGGGCCATACAGGTGAGGGCACAGGACATTAGTCATTTAGTAATGGGTTGGATCCAGTGGTTCCCTTCTGCTAAGTGAGGACTCTTTCCACTGAAGGAAAGAGTCATTCTGTTGCCAGGGGGCGGGTGGGGGGGAGGAGACTTTTCCTGTTAGAAAGGGTTTTTTTCCTCACTTAGTAGAAGGGACTCATTCGATTCAGCCTCATGTCTTTAGTATCATGAGGGTTAAAGGAACACACTGTATTAGGAGTGGTTCACTGCTTGTTTTTGAATTGATCTCTTCCTTAATTTGGAACTAGCCGGGTGGAGGCTGTGCTGTGTACAGCTCCGTGTGGTTAAAGAGGACATAGCAATTAACAGGATCATTCAGCAATTAAGTGCTGGAACACAGCAAAGCAGAATGGAAGTTAAAAGGAAAGAAAGTGAAACAGTGAATAAAATATGGGGAGAAACAGCAGAGGACATCAGCTCTCTAAGGCAGTAAGGGGCCTTTCTTTATTACAGCCAGCAAGGTCACCTGGTACTCTACAACAAATGCTGATCCCCAAACCGGCAACATTTAAATGCATCTCCCTCATATGCAAATACCCATTTCCCAATCTTGTTCTAATCTCTGTTATTACTCCAAAGATGTTTCAGCACCACAGTGACTGGTTCCCCACAGATGGAATGGCCTGTCATCTTGTAATCCCATCTCTGCGCTGGTTCTGATAACCTCAACTTTCCCTCCCGCTCATGGTTTCTGCTCTCCTCTTTCTATATACTATACAAAGCCCATGCCTTGGCTTAGTTTCAGTATTTACACCTTTATTAATCCATGGGTTGCATGCCAACTAAATGTTGCATCGAAAGAAGGCACTTCCATGATCAGAACAGAACTTTTTTGCCTGCCCTCTCCAGATGCAAACCACCAATCTTCCTATGATTGCCAACATCCCAGTGGGGCCTGGAGATCTCCTGCAATTACAACTGATCTCCAGATTACAAAGATCAGTTCTCCTGGAGAAAATGGCTGCTTTGAATAACTTTATACCCCACTGAGGTCCTTCCTCTCAAACTCTACCCTCCCTAGGATCCACCCCCATATCTCCAGGAATTTCCCAACCTGGAGATGTGTGCGTGCGTGTTAAGTGCCATCAAGTCTCCTCCAACCTCTGGAGACCCTATGAATCAATGTCCTCCTAAATGTCCCATTCTTAACAGCTCTGCTCAGGTTCTGCAGACTGAGGGCCTTGGCTCCCTTTATAGAGTCAATCCATCTCATATCAGGTCTTCCTCTTTTCTGCTGCCTTCAACTTTTCCTAGTATTATTGTCTTTTCCAGTGAATCTTGTCTTCTCATATGTGACCAAAGTACAGTAGCCTCAGTTTAATCATTTTAGCCTCTAGAAAGAGTTCAGGATTTGATCTAGAACCCACTTATTTGTCTTTTTGGTGGTCCATGGAATCCCTAATACTCTCCTGCAACACCACATTTCAAAGGAATCTACTTTCTTCTGTCAAGCTTTCTCCATTGTCCATCTTCCACACCCTACTTAGTAATGAGGACTAATACTCTGGCATGAATTAACTTGATCTTGGTTGCCAGCGACACATCCTTATGCTTAAACGTCTTTTCTAGCACTTTCATGGCTGCCCTTCCCAGTCTCAATCTCCCTCTGATTTCTTGGTTGCAGTCCCCCTTTTGGTTGACGATGGAGCCAAGGAACAGAAAATCTTGAACAATTTCAGTTTCTTCATCGTCAACCTCAAAGTTGTGCAATTGTGCAAACCTGTTGTGTAAACCTGGAGTTTGCAACACTCAGTCTCCCTGAAAGGTGGCACCTGGAGGACAGGATACCATTTTGAGAAGGTGAGTGGGCTGCAATAGGAAAGAGGAGGAAGAACATTGCTGTTCTGTTGATGGAGATGCTGTTCGTTAATGGAAACCAGACTGTGGATCCAACCTGATACCTTTTGTGCAAGGTAACTGGTAAATGCCTGTTGTTATTACCCAAGCAATTTGGGTTGCAATCTTTGCATTATCGTGACAGAAAGAACTTTTCTGTAAATGCCAGCTGTCTAGGGACAGCAGTAGTAAAGAGAAGCACATTCTGACCTCGGCTGCCTACTTGAGGTCTTTGGGCTACAGGGGGGTTGCATGGATCTCTCCCAGAAAGAGGAAACATCTGCTTGACCACAGCTGGATAGAAATGTTTATTTTCTCCTGATGTTAATCCTTTTCATATGTTACCATTTTAGTGCTCAAACCATGCAAAAGGGAGATCATGCTATCCACAATCCTCCCAATAGGTGCGGTGGCCATTTTGTGTGAACAGGGCAACACATGTTTTTCCCACTTTGGTACACATATACAGAGTCCTAGATTTTTATGGGTTCAGAGTCATGTGCACCAAAGTGAGGAAAAACAGGTGTGGCCCTGTTCCCACCCAACAGTGGGCATGCATATTGAGAAGGTCACAGGTGACACCATTTCCCCTTGTGCTCATGATGCTGAAATGGACTATTGCCAGACTGATCTCTCCGCTGTCTTTTCCCTCCTCTTCTTTTCTTCGCCTCTTCCCTTGGGCAGCTTCTCGTTTTAGTTTGTAAACCCGAGGACCCGATTCTTTTGACTGATGTCAACTCTTTGGGGGGAAAATCTGTCTGGAAAGCACCCTATGTAAATAAATACCAGTTAGGAATTTTCTATGGGCATCAGAGTTTAAATTGTTCACTTAATAGTATACAAGCTGTATAGAAGCAATGGGATTCTTGGGGGTGAAAGAGCTTGTGGGCAGAACAGTCAGTTCTTCTTACTTTATTAGGACTAAGAGCCGTGTTAGTTTCTGTGTCTTTAATATCTACCCAGTAGGCAGAAATTCAACCAGGGAACCTTTCAGAAAAGTTTCCTCTCCATGGTAGGGAAAACAACATCCTTTAATTCTTGCCTCTTGTGAATCTATTAAAGGCCTAAGATCCTTCCACATGCCCTCCAAATTCTTCAGATTTTGGCCCAAGCAGCTACTTGCCAATGCCTTTTGCCTTCTCATTTAGGCACATTTCGGTGGCTTCTCTAGTAAAAGTAGAGTACTTGCAAATATAATTTGAGACTGGCATTTTCTTTTGAGCCTGCAGGTAATACTAATCATACTCTGTTGAAGAGAAACATTCTGGTCCATTTCTTAGAAATAAACATATACTTGTAGGGTTGCCCACCTCCAGGTGGTTGATAAAGAATATGCAGCCACTATGGCATATAGTTTAACATTTAAATGAGTTGCAACAAAACATAGCTTCAATATTAAACTGAACTCCCACTGAGTTATATTTTCATCAATTTCTAGAAGTGCATAACACAATACATGTAGAAATATTCATTTACAGAAACTTGTACATGTGGCAACAGTCCAAACAAAAGAGAGGGGGGAGGAACAATGGGATGGAAGGGAGGCTGGAGGCCCTGCTCCCCTGATCTGACTCTGGCCCTATGGTTAGGGCCAACCTCCGGGTGGTGGCTGGAGATCTCCAGCTATTACAACTGACCTCCAGGAGACACAGATGAGTTCACCTGGAGAAAATGGGCACTTTGGAAGGTGGACTCTATGGTATTATACCCCACTGAAGTCCCTCTCCAAACCCTGCCCTCTTCAGGTTCCAGCCTCAAAATCTCCATGTATTTCCCAACCTGGAGCTGGCAATCCTGTATGCATATCTTCAAGGCACTCTCTAGGCCCCCATACAGAGAAACTGCTGTGCCTCCCATAGTGTTTCAGATCACAAACGGTTGTGACTGGGGATCACAAATGTTTGGTTTTACACACATACTGTAATCCTAAATTATGCCCCTCTGAATCCATTAAAGGGTGAATAGGCAGCATGGTATAGCTAAAAAGTGTCAGTACTTGGATGGGAGACCAGCAAGGAAGGCTCTGCAGAGGAAGACAATGGCAAACCACCTCTGCTTCTCTCATACCTTGGAAGTCTCTTGCTAGGGTTGCCACACATCACTTGTGACTTGGCGGCACTTAAATACGTAAATCCACTGAAATCAATAGACTTGGAAGGGCAGAAGAAAAAGAAGAAGAGTTGATTTTTATATGCCGACTTTCTCTCCCACTTAAGGAAGAATCAAATCGGCTTACAAACACCTCCCCCCCCCAACAGACACCCTGTGAGGTAGGTGGGGCTGAGAGAGCTGTGACTAGCCCACCCAGCCAAATCCCTTTTGTTTAAGAAAGGAAATGCCTAAAATGATTGCCGAGGCCACGGCGACTCTGACATTGCACTTTCCCCACAATTTAACTGCGGTGGTTTCAAAGAGTGGGGCTTCAATCCTTTTTGGACCTTGCCCCACCCTGCTCTGAAAAGGTACCTCTGGAATTCTGGAGAACTCTCCCAAGGGAGTAGAAGGCACATTATGTATAAGAAAGAGTGTCAAAGAAACCAACCCCAGCTCTCCAAAGGCCTCTTAGCATTATTTATCTCTGCAGAAATAAAAGTTAAGGATGCCAGGTGTACTCACCTCTATTACAGGCTCATTAAGCAATTCAAAATGCCCCCAGCCAGTAATGGGCGACAATTACCCTTTTGGTCTCTGAATAAAATAAATAAACCTCTCAAATCTGTTTTGTTGGCTACAGATCAAGCGCTGAAGGAAGGAGAGTGGGAGAGGAAGGAGAGTAAGAGCAAGAGAAATGAAGCAGCGACATATACGGTAGGTATATGAACAGAAGAGTAACAAAAATTATGCGTTGTTCAATGGTACCATGCCAGATAAATGCTTCGAATTTCCTCCCACTTCCATTCTAGAGCTGGTTATCACTGAAATCAATGGCAGAGCTCCTGCTGAGGGGTAGGGCAACTCTGTGTCTGTGTGCTTAAATATAATACATTGATTTGGTCAGGGTTGAAATGCTAAAGTGAATAGAGAAGAAAGGATGCCATGTTAATTTCTTTCCAAAAAGACCTCTGGAAGATACCTTTGAACTGAAATAAGGTATCACGATCCACAGTGTCTAGAAGCTACGATTGTACCTGATGTAATCTGGGTTGGCCGCAATCCTCATCAAATTGTAAGCATCGCATCAATACCCCCAGTTCATGGAAGAGGCATACATAAAGAAACAACATAAGAACATAAGAAAAACCATGCTGTATCAGACCAAGGCCCATCGAGTCCAGCAGTCAATTCACACAGTGGCCAAGTGCCTCTAGGAAGCCCACAAGCAAGTTGACCACAGCAACATCTTGCCTGTGTTCCACAGCATCTAATACAGTAGGCATGCTACTCTAATACTGGGGAGAGTAGATATGCATCATGATTAGTATTCATTTTGACTAGTAGCCATGGATATGCATCATGATTAGTATTCATTTTGACTAGTAGCCATGGATAGCCCTCTCTTTCATGAACATGTCCACTCCCCACTTAAAGCCTTCCAAGTTGGCAGCCATCACCACATGCTAGGGTAGGGAGTTTCACAAACAAGCTAAAAGCCAATCTGTAACCTTTCGGTGGGAAACAACAGAGGACTCACCACCATTCCTCCATTCACCCTTTGAGAGGCTGTGGCTCAAAGGAAGTGCCTCTATTTTTCATGCAGTTTTAATCCCTGACATATCTGGTAAAAAAAGACCACGCAGTAGGTGATGTGAAAGACCTCACCCTGAGACCCTGGAGAGCCACTGCAAGTCTGAGTAGACAATGTTGACCTTGGTAGGCCAATGGTCTGATTCAGTATAAGGCAGCTTCATGTGCCAGCTCTGTGAGGGTCAATTTTAATGGCCTGTAAAATGGAAAGGAGCTCCGTGGAGCTGAGTGTTAAGCTGCAGTACTGCAGTCAAAAGCTCTGCTCACGACCTGAGTTCAATCCCGACGGAAGTCGGTTTCAGGTAGCCGGCTTAACGTTGACTCAGCCTTCCAACCTTCCGAGGTCGATGAAATGAGTACCCAGCTTGCTGGGGGTAAAGGGAAGATGACTGGGGAAGGTACTGGCAAACCACCCAGCAAACAAAGTCTGCCTTGGAAATGTCGGGATGTGACGTCACCCCATGGGTCAGGAATGACCCGGTGCTTGCCTTTTTAAAATGGAAAAACCTGGTACATGCCCTGAGAATGTCTTCTAGTGATGCTCAACCACCCATTAGCTCCTCTTGCATCTCGTTGCAATCAGGGAGCCGACTGTTTGCCAAGCTGCTTGGATACATCTGAACAAATTTGTATGCATCTGTTTATGTGAGGAGACTGATTTCTTGCACTGTTACGTGATGGCAGTGGTCCCCCCCTCCGAGTCATCGGCTCCAGGAGTGTGTGGCTGTCCTCGACTCAAGCCAGGGCTTTTTCAGCCCTGGCTCTGGCTTGGTGGAATGCTCTGTCTAGTAACATCAGGGCCCTGTGGGACCTAAAAGAGTTCTGCAGGGCCTGCAAGACAGAGCTATTCCACCTGGCCTATAACTGAGGACAGTGGCAAATGATATCAGTGCTGGCTTCCCTAATCCCTCCCCCCTTTACTCTACAACTGATATTTTAGGTAGGGTTGCCAGGTCCCTCTTCACAGGGAGGTTTTTGGGGCAGAGCCTGAGGAGGATGGGATTTGGGAAAGGGAGGGACTTCAATGCCTTAGAGGCCAACTGCCAAAGCGACCATTTTCTCCAGGTGATCTCTATCGTCTGGAGATTAGTTGTAATAGCAGGAGATCTCCAGCTAGTACATGGAAATTGATGACCCTAATTATAGGGGGCGGATAACCAACCCAATTCAGTCTGGTTTGCCTTGGTGTCAGCATCTCTTGCTGCAGCGTGCACTATATTATATGGCGACCATCTGCTTAGTAATTTCAGGAACGGTGTTGTGTTTTAAATGTTCAATTGTTATATTTGTGGCTCTAGTGTTGTTACCTGCACTGAGCCCAGCTTTGGCCAGGGAGGGCAGGTTAGAAACCAGATAGATAGATAGATAGATAGATAGATAGATAGATAGATAGATAGATAGATAGATAGATAGATAGATAGATAGAAGCACCGCTGCAACCCATGTTCTGCGCCTGACCTAGACTTGGGAGAGGGCCAAGCAAAATGACCCCAGGGCAGCCCCTGGCATGCTAAGCAATCTCCTGCAGTTGCTTGGCTCTTCGATCCAGATTGTATGTGAGCGGTGCGCAGCTGTAATAAAAGTTATGCAGGGAAGGTTGGGCTGCAAGTGGCGGTGATGCAGAGGCCTGGGCTCTGCCGAGCGCTGTGATGGTTTATGTAGAGAAAAAGCAAATGGCCCCTTTGTCTGTAATAAATGCTCCCCGATTCCCTTAGTGCTGAATAGACGATGCAGACCGATACATCTTCCACAAAACAACTGTACCTTTTATAGATGAACCTCACTGTGCAGTGTGAAAAATATATCGCCATGCCTTTAAAACTAGAACTCAGTGGCTCCTGCAGGATTACATGGAATTCTTCAGCACTGAAACTGAGGCTGACCCAGGCTGGTGTTTTTCAAATTCCCTGCACAGCAGGATGATCCAACTTTTGGTGCCTCTTGCCAACCAGATTAGTAATTGGACGGGACACCACAGAGGAAGTCCAGGGTTGCTACGCAGAGGCAGGCAATGGCAAACCACCTTTCTACCTTGGAAAACACAAACTGTGCGCTTCTCAGATGTGGCTATTACGAGGGTATTCTGCGGAAGCTGATCTGTCCACTTATTAATTTAATGGAGGCAGAAGAAGAGGTAAAGAAACTTCTTCTTTGGGGCAGGGACTGCCACATTTTGCTCTGCTGCAATTAAGATCCATACGGGAAAGGTTAATACTGGGACTGGCTAATTTTTATCCAGTAAATTATTAGTTTTAACTGTTTTTAAATTGTGATATTTTTAGACAAGAGAGATCTTAATCCTTCACAGGTTGTATTTGCTCATTTTATTCTGGCTTTTGCCATAAATAAAGGTGTTAATTGATTCACCTCTCCACCCCTGTATGTCTTTTGCCCTGACCCAGATGGCACAGGCTAGACTGATCTCATTAGATCTTAGAAGCTAAGCAGGGTTGGCCCTGATTAGTACTTGGATAGGAGACCACCAAGGAAGTCCAGGGTTTCTACGCAGAGGCAGGCAATGGCAAACCACCTCTCCACCTCTGTATGTCTTTTGCCTTGACCCGGATGGCCCAGGCTAGACTGAACTCATCAGATATTAGAAGCTAAGCAGGGTCAGCCCTGATTAGTCCTTGGATGGGACACCACAAAGGAAGTCCAGGGTTGCCACACAGAGGCAGGCAATGGCAAACAACCTCTCCACCTCTGTATGTCTTTTGCCCTAACCCGGATGGCCCAGGCTAGACTGAACTCATCAGATATTAGAAACTAAGCAGGGTTGGCCCTGATTAGTCCTTGAATGGGACACCACAAAGGAAGTCCAGGGTTGCCACACAGAGGCAGGCAAAGGCTTTCCTTGAGTTAGCTGTGACTTTGATGGCACTTCCCACCACCCTACTGCTCCTCTTAGCAAAGTGTTAAGCCTTCCTCCAATGTAAGCAGCTCTCCCTCCGGCAGCAGTGCTACTTAAGTTGGAAGAAGTCTGTTTAGGCAGAAGAAGAAGGCTTAAAGCATTGCTGAGCAGAGTGGTAGGATAACCCTTATATTATGAAATCAGTGCCAACCTATGAAACCTTTTCCTGATTTCTTACCCTTGGGATATCCATTGGGTATGAAGACACTACAGTCTTTCTGCTCAATGCAAAGGATTCTGGGAAGTCTCCTGGGATATATTCTCAGGGACATGGTGCCCCGTTTCAGCTGAAAATATAACTTATGAGAACAAGTTTTAGAAGGTCAGAAAGGGAATTCACCATTGTCATTCTTCTCATCAACAGCTCCCTGATTACATATCTTTTATGAGTTTCTAGGGTTCTGCTGAAAACAGTTTGAATTCAGCCTCTCTGCCATACTTTTCTGACAAAGATTTGAAAGGCAATAGGTTCTCCATTCTCCCCTACCCATTTTTAAATGCCTTGCCAATTTCTACCTACGAAAAATGTATTCTGCCATTTGAACAAGTGGATTCGACATTGAAATGGTACCAGGAAGAGAAATCCAGGATGCAGAGCACTGATGTTGATACGAAAAAGGACTAGCTTGAATGGCCCGTGAAGAGGTTTCTATATATTTGGCAACCAGGCACAACTGGAAGATAGACAGGGTGTACCAAGGAGGGTTGCTGTGAATTTTGTGGTAAATGTGTTTGACAGTTGAACATGGCATGCTTGACTTGGAGGGCAGGACATGAGCTGAGCACAGGGGCTATTTTGCTTTGGCACCGAATTACTCAAATGCCTGCGGACCAGGATTGCATCTGGTTTCTTTTGCAAAAACACACTGCAGGAAAATGGTGCCAATACAAGCCGATCAGCAGCTATTAACATCGCTACATAGGCAAACACCAAGCAGCAGGATTTTTTCAACCCATCAGACTGATCTCTAGGTTGTGTGACTGATTTAACAACTGCCTGTTGAGCAGAGAAGCAATGCAGAAAGGATGGGGAGAGGGGGGCAGAACTCCATTGGGCTGTGTAAGAATGTGCTTCACCTAGGCTTGCCAACCTCCAGGTAATAGCTGGAGATCCCCCAATATTACAACTGATCTCCAGCTGATAGAGATCAGATCACCTGGAGAAAATGGCTGCATTGGCCATTGGCCTCTTTGGCATTAAAGTCCCTCCCCGGACCCTGCCCTCCTCAGGCTCCACCCAAAAAACCTCCTGCCGGTGGTGAAGAGGCACCTGGCAACCCTAGCTTCACCAAAAGCCAATTTAGCTATACTGTACTGTTGAAAGGAATACATTAAAGCCGCTTGCTGAACAACCACAAATACGTTGATGGACAAATGAACAGTCCATTGAAAAAACCAGCTCCCAGTTCATAAAATCATAGCGTTTGAAGGGGCCATACAGGCCATCTAGTCCAATCCCCTGTTCAATGCAGGATCAGTAGGGTTGCCAGGTCCCTCTTTGCCAACAGTGAGAGGTTTTTGTGGTGAAGCCTGAGGAGGGCAGGGTTTGGGGAGGGGAAGGACTTCAATGCCATAGAGTCCAATTGTGGCCGTTTCCTCCAGGTGAATTTATCTCTATTGGCTGGAGATGAGTTGTAATAGCGGGGGATCTCCAGCTCGCTCCTGGAGCTTGGCAACTATAAGGATCAGCCTAGAGCATCCCGGACAAGTGCTTGTCCAGCCTCTGCTTAAAGACTGCCAGCTTAAAGACTGCTCACCACCTTCCTAGGTAGCTGATTCCATTGTTGAACAACTCTTATTGTAAAAACAATGCCCAATATCCAGCCGGTACCTTTCAGTCCAAAATTTAAACTCATTACTGCAAGTCCTATGCTCTGCTGCCAACAGGAACAGCACCCTGCCCTCCTGTAAGTGACAGCCCTTCAAATACTTAAAGAGAGCAAATGTCCCCCCTCAACCTCCTCTTCTCCAGACTAAACATTCCCAACTCCCTCAGCCTTTCCTCATAGGGCTTGGTCTCCAGGCCCCTGATCATCCTTGTCGCTCTCCTCTGCACCTGCTCATTTCTGTCCCTGTTTCGTGAACAGGTTATAAGCTGAACTGGTGGGTGTTTGACGATCCCTAATGCTAACCATATCCAAGAGGTCAGTCCAATCGGGCCAGCAAGGAAGGAATTGATAAAGTCATCCAGAAAGCGAACCAAGCCAAGCTAGGAAGTCAGAAAAAAACTTCTAAAGATAGAAGAGGAGGCGGGGTCTGGTCTGCCTGCCTGGTATGTTTGTTTCTGTCTTCTTCTTCTTCTTCATTGTAATTAGAAAGAAACTTCTAAGAAGGCAATGGTGTCCTGCTCAGGGAAGTAAGATAAGCCCACCATTCTGTTCCATCTCCCTTAATTCCTGGATGGTTAGGGATTGGTTCCCTGATTTGTCATTGTTGTCACTGAATGAAGTTTGGGGATAGGTATATAATAGCTAGGGAGGGAAGGCAGCTTGGTATAGCCTGATCTCGTCAGATCTTGGAAGCTAAGCAAGTTAGTATTTGGATGGGACACCACCAAGGAAGACCAGGGCTGCTACGCAAAGGAAGGCACTGGCAAACCACTTCTGTTAGTCTCTTGCCTTGAAAACCCCATAAGGGGTCGCCATAAGTCAGCTGCAACTTGACGGCGCTTTACACACAAACATATATAATCGTTGCTGTTTTATTTTATTTTTATTGGAACATTTTAATGGATTTTTAACCATCAGGAAAACATTTTAGGGCTCCAACCCCCCCTTGCCAATCAATTACCAAATATACAACAGAACATTGATGCCATTTGCTCTTTTAAAAATAGAAGAGAAAAAATAAATAAAGAAGAGGGAATAAAGGAAGCGTCAAATATCCACTCTCAAACAATATTGTTTCTCTTCCCCTCTAATCATAAATTATTATTTTATTGTATAGTTTTACCTCATGAATTGCCTCAAGCAGGTCTCTGTGGAGATATCATATACATTTTCTGAATAAACAAATAAACATGAAAATAAAATAAAATGCATAACCGTGACAGTGTTCTCATTCCATATGGAGTTAATATTGTATCATACTCGCTTCCCCCCATGCTGACATCCTTTACAAAGATCTCCGGTCTCTGTAAATTGGTGCTCAATATCTACATTCCACTGGTGAACATCTAAGGTGCTCATTTTAAACTTCATGCAAGTATCTGTTTTAGCACATCATGGCGTAAGTTCAGTACAAACTAGGCATGCTGTGAACTTGGGCGCAAATATGATCGACATCAATTGACTGCTAGAACTTGCTTGATTTCACATGATGGAAGCTAAGAACAAACATAAGAACTTAAGAAAAGTCGTGTTGGATCAGACCAAGGCCCATCAAGTCCAGCAGTCTGTTCACACAGTGGCCAACCAGGTGCCTCCAGGAAGCCCACGAACAAGACGACTGCAGCAGCATTATCCTGCCTGTGTTCCATAGCACCTAATATATTAAGAATAGGGCTGTCAAAAAAAAAATTCGGTACAGTTCGGATTCGGCCGAATTTGGCCCTTGTGGGTTCGGTACGTGCCGAAGTCCGAACTCCCCCACTTCGGATCCGTTCAATTCGGCCAGAATTCAAAGTTCGGAAAAAAATTCGGCCGAATAAAGCCATTAAAAACACAACCGCGCCTTTCCGCGGCTCTGGGGGGGGGCATTTTTTAAGGTGGAGGTCCCAAAATTTCAGCGGAGCTTGGAGGGACCCTCCTTGCCAGAACCCCCAAGTTTGGTTAAGATTGGACCAGGGGGTCCGGAGTTATGGGGCCCGGAAGGGGTCCCCCCATCCACCCAAAGGAAAGAAAGAACAGAAGCCGGCTGCTATTCATGCAATGGGCTGGGGGGGACCCCTTCCGGGCCCCATAACTCCGGACCCCCTGACCCAATTCTCACCAAACTTGGGGGTTCTGGCAAGAAGAGTCCCCCCAAGCTACCCTAAAAGTTTGGGATCACCACCTCAAAAAATGCCCCCTCCAGAGCCGTGGGAAAAACCTCCCTATGCCTGCTGGTGCTGAGAGATTTCTCATTAAGCTTGTTTCCTCTGCGGTTAACCACAGATGCCCAAAGGGTTAACCCCTCATGGGAAGTAGGTTAATGAGAAATCTCCCAGCATAGGCAGGCATAGGGAGGTTTTTCCCACGGCTCTGGGGGGGGGCATTTTTTGAGTGGGGGTCCCAAACTTTTATGTTAGCTTGGTGGGACACTCCTTGCAATAACCCCCGT
This sequence comes from Euleptes europaea, assembly GCF_029931775.1. NCBI lineage: Eukaryota > Metazoa > Chordata > Lepidosauria > Squamata > Sphaerodactylidae > Euleptes > Euleptes europaea. The sequence continues at coordinate 16,733,616 of NC_079322.1, read as the reverse complement.
GTTTGGTGAGGACTGGGTTGGGGGGGGGCTGGAAGGGGGCTTACCCCTTCTCCATAAAAACCAATGCAAAACTTTTGGCTTAGGGCTTAGGGCTATCCATGGCTACTAGTCAAAGTGAATACTAGTCATGATGCATATCTATAATCTCCAGGGTCAGAGAGGTTTTGCCTTGGATTCGCCACTCTCTAGATGCACATTCCCCCCAGCCAAATTCTCAAAACTCAACAATAAGCCCCCATGCAGAGTTTGGAGAATCTGGCTGGGAAAATGTGCATCTGGAGAGTGGCAAATCCAAGGCAAAACCTCCCCTGCTTAAATGACCAAGAGATTTACCTCCCTCACCCAAGCCTGGGTGCTACTCTACCTAATAACTAGTGCACCCTTAAACAAAGTTAACCACCAACATCACAATTCACAAACAAGGCAGCTACCTTGAAGCAGATGGATCTCCCCTGCAAGCAGGAATCACACAGGTGAGGCGGCGCAACACTCTAGGAACCCAAGCTAACTTCAACCAAAGTACACTGGATCCCCCCTCCCGTGGGCAGAGACTCACACTGACCCACTTAACTCCAGCCAAAGTTGGCAACCACAAAAAACAGCAGGAATAACACTCCCACAAAGGCAAGCCCACCCCAACCAGAACAGGTAATCCCCCCCCAACCAGAAATCACAGCGTACACACACAGAGCAACAACCCAAACATCACATTTAACATAAAGAGCCCCAAACCAGGCCAAGCTTAACAGAGACTCAGTCAGTAAAAGCCTATGCCAACTCCAGGCCACAGCAGGAATTAGAAAGCCAAACTTGGGAACAGTAGCACAGACCAGAAATCACAGCCCGCACACACAGAGCAACAAACCAAACACCTTTAAAATGACTATTCACTGTCCTGATGCAAAAGGAGAAATTCCCACCCCACCGCACTCGCCTGCTCATTGTTTGCATGTGTGTGTTAAGTGCCGTCAAGTTGCTTCCGACTCATGGCGACCCTATGGCCATTTATTCATGGAAAGGTTTGCATTGGAGTTGTCACTCTCTAGATGCACATTTTCCCCATCTGAATTCTCAAAACTCTGCACGGCGGCTTATTGTTGAGTTTGGAGAATATGGATGGGGGGGAAAGTGCATCTAAAGAGTGGCAACTCTGATGCAAAACCTTCCATGAATGAAAGTCCTCCAAAATGTCCCATCTTTGACAGCCCTGCTCAGATCTTGCAAACGGAGGGCCGTGGCTTCTGTAGCCCCCGCAGGCGGCAGGATCGCTCGGGAGATTGGAGGGGGGATTGGAGGGGGGGAAGGGCAGGCGATCCACTGCAGATCCCTCGCCTGTCTTCCCGGGACTCCCAGGAAGGCGAGCGGGAGGTTGGCAAGCTCCTCTGCTCTGCCTGGACAGGCAAAGCAGAGGGGTTTAAAGACACCTCGCCTGTCTTCCCGGGACTCCCAGGAAGGCGAGGAACACACACCCCAGGCAGAACCGACGACAGCCCCCTTTGGCTTCCCCCCCACCCACAGAAACTGCTCCCTCCCCACACACACAGAGACTCTGCTTCCCCCACACACACACATACACATACACAGGAGAAAAATTATAGATTAAAGCCCCCAAAGGGGTCTTACTGTGGCTGTCTTCTGTTCCATCAAGAGGGGCTGAAGAGGACTTGTCTTGTAATCCAAGATGATTCCAATTAGGCACGGAACGTTTTGCTCTGGAGAGAGCACACAGGATCGGATTGGCTGCCCCATTCATCCCAATAGGGGAAAGGGATCCCCTGACCCAATGTTCACAAAACTTGGGGGGTTCCTTAAGAGAGCTTAATCTAAAGTTCCAGTGAAAGTTTTGCGTCTGCACCCCCAAAAATGCGCCCCCTGCAGCCATGGAAAGAGAAAAGGGGGAGGCGATATTTCTGCCCCCACTGAACCCATCTTTACAAAACTTGGGTAGTATCTTAAGAATAATTCACTGAAGCTATGATAAAAGTTTGGGGGCTATATCCCCAAAAAAGCGCCCCCTGCAGCCACATAAATGGAAAAGGGGGGAGGGAAAAGGGGGAGAACCCATATCTCAAGACCCCCTGACCCAATGTTTACAAAACTTGGGGGGTATCTTAAGAACACTGGTCTGAAACTCCGCTCAAAGTTTGGGATTTGTACCCCCAAAAATGCGCCCCCTGCAGCCATGGAAAGAAAAAGGGGGGGAGCCCATATCTCGGGACCCCTTGACCCAATGTTTACAAAACTTGGGGGGTACCTTAAGAAGCTTCATCTGAAGTTCCAGTGAAAGTTTTGTGTGTGCACCCCAACAAATACGCCCCCTGCAGCCACAGAAAGGAGCGAATGTGCACAAGCACCCCACACACACACACGAGGATTTCGCTCTCTCTCTCTCTCTCTCCCTGGCCGGGCCGCACATCAGCTGATTCCTCCAGTACTCAATCCTGACTGATTGGCCAGAAGAAGACCCAGCTTGCCCACCGATTGGCGGGGGGAGGAGAATGCTGCTTACTGACGGTTATGCTGCTTACTGACGGCCGAATTGGCCGAATTTATTCGCGAACTCCCGACGCTGAATTCGGCCCCCCCGGTTGCCCGCCAGTTTTGAGTTCGGATCCGTCCGAACAGAAAAGCAACGAATCAGGGGAAATTCGGTTGATTTTCAGTTCGGACCGAACCGAATTGACAGCCCTAATTAAGAATACTCCTCTGATCCTGGAGAGAATAGGTATACATCATGACTAGTATCCATTTTTACTAGTAGCCATGAATACCCCTCTCCTCCATGAACATGTCCACTCCTCTCTTAAAGCCCTCCAAGTTGGCAGCCATCCTGATCAGTTCTCTGCCAAAGTTCATCGTACGCACTGTGCCACACTGAAGACTGTTGCAACTATACAGCAGCAGAAGAAGAAAAAGAGGAGGAAGAAGAAGAGGTGGTTTGGATATGCCAACTTTCTCTACTTTTTAAGGAGAATCAAACCGGCTTACAATCTCCTTCCCTTCATCTCCCCACAACAGACACCTTGTGAGGTAGGTGGGGCTGAGAGAGCTGTGACTAGCTCAAGGTCACCCAGCTGGCTTCATGTGTAGGAGTGGGGAAACAAATCCAGTTCACCAGATTAGTGTCTGCCACTCATGTGGAGGAGTGAGGAATCAAACCCGGTTCTCCAGATCAGAGTTCACCACTCCAAACCACCGCACTTAACTACTACACCACACTCTTAACCACTACCTTATCTGTTGAAGGCTTTAACGGTCAGAGTTCATCAGTTCTTGTAGGTTATCCGGGCTGTGTGACCGTGGTCTTGGTATTTTCTTTCCTGACGTTTCGCCAGCAGCTGTGGCAGGCATCTTCAGAGGAGTAACACTGAAGGACAGTGTCTCTCAGTGTCAAAGTGTGTTGGAAGAGTAATATATATAGTCAGAAGGGGGTTGGGTTTGAGCTGAGTCATTGCCCTGCAAAAGAATCAAAGGTAATGTGCTAATCATTGTCCTGTAAGTATCAAGGTAATGTGCTAATTCGGGTGTGGTATGTTAAGGCTTGGCTTCCTGTCCTGAAAAACTCCAGACTACGAAGACTACAGTCCACAATAGCCATGCAGATTAGCTTTGGATTCCACATGTTAACAGATAACTTCAGGATACAGTGGTTCCTCATTAACATACCACACTTGAGCTTGAACAATTTGATACTAGGAGAGGCCATTTTCACTGTCAGAACTGTATGGCATGCAATTTAAGTCTGGAAGTAAAAGAGTTCAGAAGGGTTGATTCTGACTTTACATTCAAGCTCAAGTCTGGAAACTGCGTGGTAAACGATATAGAAGGGACACTGAAAGATTATTGAGGCAAAAGGAAGCATATTTCATACACCTGTTTATTCCCTAGAACCATATGGTTTAAATCTGGAAAATGATTTAGTCTAAGCAAAGGCTTAGGGCTAAAAAGAAAGTAAAAAATACGCTCCACGGAGCAGAGCTCAGTCACAATGCTGCTCTCAGTTTCAACCGGAACCGGAAATCCGGAAAATGATTTAACATGCTTCATTTGAGTGTGTATCACTTTACGGAACTACTGTGATGTCATGTTAATGTACTCTTAAGCTGCACTGATGTGGATCTTTTCCACAACTGCTTGTATCCCAGTTGGGAACAGAGGAAAGGTGAATCTGTTGGTGCAACCTATGAATGGATATCCATTGTGGAAATATTGGAACTAAAAAATTGTATGTGGTTGCTGTTATACTTAATAAGAAGATTAATCATCATTAGAGACAGTATTGGAGCTACTGAGGCTAAAATTAAAGAATAAGCGTGCAAATATGATGACTGTAAGTAACAACTTGAAATAAGCATGATTTGATATTTGATAATATTGTTAATATAGAAGTTTAGATATTTATTGCACAATATTGTAAGATATGTTTATTGGTACAGGAACGGGACTGATGAAGAACTGTGAAACGATCGTCTCCCTAGGCATCGTCACTGTGCACCGTCCTTCAGAGAAGATTGTATTTTTGGAATGAATGTGACTGTACTTTTCGTACTTTTTGTAGTACCAGTGTAATTTTCATGTAACATTGGCCTTGTAGCCTTTGTGGATCATTCAAATACACTTATCGTAGAGTTATATATAGCCATAGTCTGTGCTTAGTTACTAACCTTAGGTATTGGTACAGAGGTGTCCTTTTGGATTGCTAACCTCCAGGTACTAGCTGGAGATCTCCCACTATTACAACTGATCTCCAGCTAAAAAAGATCAGTCCCCCTGGAGAAAATGGCTGCTTTGCCAATTGGACTCTAGGGCATTGAAGTCCCTCCCCTCCCCAAACCCCACCCTCCACCCCCCAAAATCTCCCGCTGATGGCGAAGAGGGACCTGGCAAAGAGGGATGGCGAAGAGGGACTACTGTGTTTCTTGGTGCCCACTTTCATCTTTCCCAAAGTGCCTTTCCCCCAAAGTAAAGTACCAGTCCTGGCTTTCCTGAACCTCACTGGATCAGGAGGTGCTTTAGAAGAGCCCAGAAGTCATTACACTTGGGTCCTCGGAGAGCACCCATTTGAAAATTGTGACTTCCATCATACAGAATGGAAACTCCCCCCCCCCCCAACATTATTTGAATGGTTCTAGCCCCCATGGTATCCATTTTCTGGCTGGCCGTACCATCAATGGCAGCCATTTTTTGGAAGTACCCATGAAAGGTTCTGAAAGTTCCCAAATGTCCACAGGCTCAACAAGGTTGTGGATCCCTGCTTTAAAACAAAGGTTATGTAATGTTAAAGCGAGTCCGTACGCTACTGATTCCTTGAAGCTATAAAGGAATGGCTCTAAATTGTAAATTTGATTGCTACAAAAGCCGTGAAGCTCATTGAGAAACTTTGGACTTCTCCCTCTGTCACTCAAAACTCACAGGCTAGATGAAAATATCTTACCTTTCTTACTGATACTGTCTCTCCAGGGAGCACAAAGTAGAAGATGGATGTACCACTTCTGCCACTTCTTTAACAGTGTTCTGAAACAGCCAGTTCTGGCTGTCTCTCACTTCTGCTGCTAGGACTGTGAGGACAAAATGGAGGCAAAGGGAAGGAAACCTGTTTTGGTGCCTTGAATTCCTTGAAAGAAGGGGGAAGAAGAAGAAGAATTGTTTTTTTTATATGCCAACTTTTTCTACCTTTTCAAGGAGAGTCAAACCGGCTTACAATCTCTGTCCTTTCCTCTACTCATAACAGACGCCTAGAGAGGTAGGTGGGGCTGAGAGAGTTCAGAGAGAACTGTGACTAGCCCAAGGTCATCTAACTGCCTTCTTGTGTAGGAGTGGGGAAACCAACCCGGTTCTCCAGATTAGAGTCCGCCGCTCATGTGGAGGAGAGGGGAAACCAACCCGGTTCTCCAGATTAGAGTCCGCCGCTCATGTGGAGGAGAGGGGAAACCAACCCGGTTCACCAGATTAGAGTCCGCCGCTCATGTGGAGGAGAGGGGAAACCAACCCGGTTCACCAGATTAGAGTCTGCCATTCATGTGGAGGAGTGAGGAATCAAACCTGGTTCTCCAGATTAGAGTCCACTGCTCTTAACCAGTACACTACGCTGGGCAGGAGAAGTTGGTGGTGGCTACACCATTGCTTTTGACTTCATAAATTCTACATCTTTGTAGTTTTTCTTAAATCAAAACTTCATATCTGCAGATGAGGACAGGCTAGCAGCGTCCTGTCCTCAGGACTCCATGAAGGGAAAATTCCATTTGACTGTATCTTAGCCTCAGCACAACCGAATGAACACTGAGGCGAGTTAGATGGGCTTCCCAAAGCTTGTGCACCCTCTGAAAGGCCTCGATCGTTTCGTTTGGAACCTTCTTTCCTTTCGCCCATTTGCTTCCTGCCTTTCTTGTAACATGTGGGGTTAGTGACAGAAATACTTGGAGAGGGAGGCACTTTTTACGTTTTGTGTTTTTCTTTTTTGCCCCTGGTTAGTCGTAAGAGCTCATAATGCTATATCATCCCAATGGCTGAGTGGGTTTAGGCAGAAAGTGTACCAATGAGCTCGTTTTGTTATTAATCATTTGCCGGAGTTGAGGTGCTCCTACAGTCAAAGCCATCCAGAGACATAAAATGCATAATATTTAGTCTAATAAATCAGTCTGGTGCTGGAGACCCCAAAGAATCCCAAATCACTGGCCGGGAGCCAAATAATTTATCCAAGGCATTATCCAAAAAAATAAAAATTGCAATGATCAGTGAAAAACGGAGGGCAGCAAGTGATTATTTATGAGAAACACGCAAGCCATTCAAAACCATTTGATTTATCGTTTTGCGAAGCCCATTAGGGTCTATATGTTCATGGAAGGCAAGAGATTTTAATTTAGGGGGTTGCAATGAACTATGGCTGGGGAATACATATTTGGGTTTCTAGCAAAGGGGGGGGGGATGGCGACAGCCCTCCAGCAATCTGATTTACTGCACAAAGAAATGCTCCGCCACACGTGTAAATCTTTTGGACTAAATAATTACGAGGAAGATAATAAACGGAGGGGCGAGGTTCAATCGAAAGCATAATGTGCTCGCCGCGCCAAAGGTTTTATGCTTGCAGCAGAGGGAGATAGGGTAATTTACAATCCTCGGTAAATATGTACATTGCTTAGGTCTATGACTGGCCCTGGCCAGGCATTCCAGGTCCATAATGCAAGCTGATTCTAACAATGAAGCTGTGACTCAGCCCCTACTGTAAAGATGCTTTATGATCCAATCCTGACTTTTGAGCCTATTGATTTCCCCTCCGTCATGTACTTAGTTCCAAGGAAGAGGTGAGGCAGCTTTATTTAATTCTCGCAATCTTAAATCTTTCTTTCTTTTTTATTTTAGTTTTCCACTTTTCAGTTGAGAATGCTTTCCGGTCTTCACCCTCTCCCACATACTTTACAAAGTTTTTGATGAAGAAGGAGAAGAAATGGTTTTTATATGCTGATTTTCTCTACCTCTTAAGGAAACCCATCTTACAATCACCTTCCCCTCCCCACAACAGACCCTTTGTAAGTATGGTTGTCAACCACCAAGTAGTAGCTGGAGATCTCCTGCTATTACAACTGATCTCCATCCAATAGAGATCAGTTCACCTGAAGAAAATGGCTGTTTTGGCAACTGGACTATGGCATTAAAGCCCCTCCCCTCCCTCCCCAAACCTGCCCCCACCTCAAAAACAACCCGCCAGTGGTGAAGAGGGACCTGGCAACCCTACTTGTGAGGTAGGTGGGGCTGAATGAGTTCAGAGAAAACTGTGACTAGCCCAAGGTCACCCAGCAGGCTTTATGTGGAGAAGTGGGGAAACCAAGCCGGTTCCCCAGATTAGAGTCTGCCGCTCTTAACCACTACACCACACTGCCTCTCAGAAAATGTCTTCTAGCTTGTGCACATTACAGTTACTATTTGCTCAAGATTAAACATTTCCAAATCCCTCAGCCTTTCCTCATAGGGCTTGTTATCCAGGCCCCTGATCATCCTTGTCATTCTCCTCTGCACTAGGGTTGCCAGGTCCCTCTTTGCCACCAGCAGGAGGTTTTAGGGGTGGAGCCTGAGGAGGGCGGGGTTTGAGGAAGGGTAGGACTTCAATGCCATAGAGTTCATTTGCCAAAGCAGCCATTTCCTCCAGGTGAACTGATCTCTATTGGCTGGAGATCAGTTGTAATAGCGGGAGATCTCCAGCTAGTACCTGGAGGTTGACAACCCTACTCTGCACCCACCATTCTGTCCACATCTTTCAAGAACTGAGGCTTCAAGAACTGTGCACAATACACTTACCAGGGATAGTTCTGTTCCTGGTAAATTACTATGATTTAGGGATGAGCAGGGATGAAAAATGCAAACTCATTCCTAATGTCCATACCTTGCTTTGGGAGGGAATACTGTTGGATGGAGTAGCTAAAGCTGCCATTCTTCAGATTTTGTCCACTGGGTCTTCAGAAGTTACATACCAGAGTCAAGCAGCATGCAATATTAGGCCTGGATCCAAAAGATGTCAACAGGTGGAAATGTTTTCTCACCCATTCATCTCTCCATCTCCCCCTCATCATGTTCCTTAGGGACACCCCAGTCCAAAAAAAGGAGCATGAGGGTTATTTGGAGCTGCAGCAGAAGGTGGAGGCAAGGAAGTCGTGCTCCTTGAATGAAACTCTCTGAGTTGTGTCCTTCGCTTAACTGGATTCAGCAGTTCCAAGCTAATGGACAAGTTCCTTTCTCTATTGAATTCCTGCCTTTTCTTCCACAGATGAGTCCTTTTCAGACATGATAATCATATGTACTGGGAGCACACTGTCTATGAGCCTCCCAATATGCATGGCTGCCATGCTGTGTGAACAGTGAAAATGTGTGTATTTAGCATGCTTATACAACCTCAGGATGTGTGTGTGTTAAGTACCATCAAGTTGCTTCCGACTCATGGTGACCCTATGAATTAATGTCCTCCAAAGCATCCTATCCTTAACAGCCTTGCTCAGATCTTGCAAACTGAGGGCCATGGCTTCCTTTATAGAGTCAATCAATCTCTTGTTGGGTCTTCCTCTTTTCCTGCTGTCTTCAACTTTTCCTAGCATGATTGTCTTTTCCAGGGACTCTTGACTTCTCATAATGTGACCAAAGTACGACAGACTCAGTTTAGTCATTTTCACTTCTAGGGTCAGTTCTGGCTGGATTTGATCTAGAACCCACTGATTTGGTTTTTTGGCTGTCCACGGTATCCGTAACACTCTCCTCCAACACCACATTTCAAAGGAATCTGCTTTCTTCCTATCAGCTTTCTTCATTGTCCTTATCCTCAGGATACATGAATGTAAACCCTGAAAAATACAGGAGTTGGTTTTCATGTACTGAAGCTGTAGCACAAAGTAAATACATGCGTGCCTCTTGTTTGCACAATATGGTGACCATACTTATCGGGATGACCACAGGTCAAGCATGCTAACATCCCAGTTGTTTTCTTTCCCCTTTTGTCCCTTCCCTTGTGGAGTCCCTGTCCCCGCGTCTTTCCACCTCTATCCTCTCTTCCCCTCCCCCAGACTGAGGACACTGATGGTGGGCATATATATGGCCACTTGTTAAAAACATCCTCCCCGAGATGGAGTATTTAGGTGCCATGGTGAGGAGATTGTTAGCTGAGTAGTGTTTTAAAATTGTTATTGTATTGTATTTATCTGATAGATTATATTGTGTTTGATGATGTTAGCCGCCCTGAGCCTGGCTTTGCCAGGAGAGGGCAGGGTGTAAATCAAAGTATCATCATCATCATCATCATCATCATCATCATGTGTGGATGGTAGGCTCCCAGGACATGTGACTGTAATGGCTGAAAAGATTTATGGTATGCTCAAATAATGCTACAGATTATCTAGCCACTTGGGAGGAGGCTACGGTTAGTTTGCAGATATTATTCCCCTTAGAAAAATGTGTGTGAGGAGTAAATGATAGCAAACTATAATGTACTTAGTTCCAAGTGTGAGGCCAGGTGGCCTTATTTCATGCTCTCCTTAAATCTTTTCATTTGGGGTGGCCTGTTTTCATTCTGTATGCCTCTCTTCCCTCTACCGTGTTTCTGATCATGGGAAGGGCACCACACTTTGCGGCGATGTGGAGGTTCGGGAAAGGCTGCCCTGGGTGGTGAGTTGCTGTTAGGGTTGCTAATCTCCAGGTACTAACTGGAAACCTCCTGCTATTACAACCAATCTCCAGCTGATAGAGATCGGTTCACCTGGATAAAATGGCCACTTTGGCCATTGGACTCTATGGCATTGAAGTCCCTCCCCTCAACCCGGCCCTTCTTAGGCTCTGCCCCAAAAACCTCCCGCTGGTAGCGAAGAGGGACCTGGAAACCCTAGTTGCCATGCATGAATGGCTCACTGCATGGTATAATGCTGCAAGGGCACAATTGCTACCAGACAGTTGGTATTCTGCAGTAGCTAATTATGTGAACAAGAGGTCTTCAGTTCTACTCCTCCTACAGTCATGGAATCATCGATGGGTCTTAGATCAGCCGTTCTTGCAGAGGGTCAGTTCCCGCACTAGCGATGTAAAAGAAAATTCTCACAGTGTCCATGGAGGCATTGGGGGTACCTTTCTTGGGGGAGGCAAAACACCTTACACTGGTGCCAGAAAGCCCTGGAATGAGCAGCTGACATAACCTCTCTGTGGGAGGGAAAGGTTATGAGTAGGGTTGGTGGTGGCTGGAGATCTCCAGCTATTACAACTGATTTCTAGAAGACAGAGATGAGTTCACCTGGAGAAAATGGCTGCTTTTGAAGATGGCTTCTATGGCATTATACCCTGCTGAGGTCCCTCCCTTCCCCACCCTCCTCCCCCCAAAATCTTCAGGTATTTCCCAATCCAGAGCTGGCAACCCTAGTTCTGAAAAACAAGTGTGTTGAATGCTGTTGGTGTACAGGGATAAGGTTACCAGCTCCAGGATGGGAAATACCTAGAGATTTTACGGGTGGAGCCTGAGGAGAAGAGAGGGACTTCAGTGGGGTATAATGCCATAGGATCTATAGACTCAGCTCTGTGGCAGAACACAGGCTTACATCTGCAAACCTTAAGCAGTTGAAGACTCAAATAAAAAAACACAACCTTCATTAGATTCATCTGTGGTGCTGTGTGGATTGAAAACATGTTGTTGTAGAACATGCCAGACTGTTTATCATTGTGCTTTACAGTCCTTCAGATGTTCACAGAGTTTGGCTTTCTTATATGTATTCAGGCCACATGATGATGGCTCAGGCCCAAGGAGAAACCCACATATGAAACGTTAGTAGTCAATTTGTCCTCTAGATCTCTCACCACCGAAGAAATCCACCTTCTTGACTTGGGTTTAGGTTTTGTTCCCACTTCTCATTATTCAGCGTTACAAACCAAAATTGATTTATTCAAGTTAATTAGCAATATCACATGGAAAGAATCTTTAAAAATTATCAACCAGAGGCTCATCATCCAGAATCTTTAAATCCAAATCCACCTTTATCCCCAACACTTCAAACCACCTTATAAGTACTTTTCAACACTGAGTATCCCAGGATATACAAAAATTAGAAAACCATAAATGGAAACCTAAGCCCAATTTGACACCATCACAGCAAGCCATTCTTTTTGATTTGCAAAATGATAGCAACATAGTAATTAGACAAGCTGATAAAGGAGGGGCCATCATTGTTCAAAATGCATCTTCCTACCATGCGGAAAATCTTAAACAACTTAACAATGAGCTATATTACAAAAGACTTGCCCAGAATCCTTCTAGCAAGTTGACAAAAATTATTAGAACTGTGGTCTCAGAAGGCGTATCATTAGGTTATATAGATCGTCAAACTGCTGATTTTCTGACAGTCCCCTATCCAAAAATACCAATCTTCTACTCTTTACCTAAAATACATAAGGATAACAAAAATCCTTCCGGAAGACCCATTGTTTCCTCCAAAGGCTCACAACTTGAAACCATCTCTCAATTTCTAGATTACCATTTGCTAAAGCTACAGAATCTTTCATGCTTGACTCTGGTGACTTGATAAAACAGACTGAAAATCTTCCCATACCATCTGGTGCAGTACTCGAGACCCTAGATGTCGCAGCTCTGTACACTAATGTCCCGCTTATAGAGTTAGAACTATTACTCTTGAACTACTCGAATCTAGAGAAGAGCTTACACCTCCCACCCACTTCCTGTTGGACCTAACAGACATTGTCTTTGAGCACAATTTTTTTCGGTATGGATCTGAGTTCTTCCTCCAAACCAGCGGGGTGGCTATGGGCACAGCTGGCGCCCAGCCGTAGCTAATATTTATATAGTCAATTTCGAGAAGCAATTTTTATTTCAAAACAACCCATTCAAAAGTAATATTATTTTGTACAAACATTTTGTAGATGATTTGCTATACATCTTTGACTCAGAATATTCTTTTATTTCATTTAAAACATGGATCAGTACTTTAGATCCACACTTGAAATTTTCTGGCAACTGCCATCTGTCTAAACTTGCATTCTTAGACCTGGAGATTTTTGTATCATCAGAACGCTGGCTGGCTATAAAACCTCACCGTAATTCTATGGCTAAGGATTCCGGTCTCCACTTTTCTTCTTGTCACCCAGAACATCTCAAAAGAAATCTGCCGTACAGCCAATACATCAGGCTGAAATGCAATGCTACTTTTCCTAATGATTATAATACAGCCGTGGCTCAACTTCAAACCTCCTTATATAGAAAGGGGTGTCCAAAGGAAGTTATTATACAGGCTAAATTAAGGGCTGACTCTACCAACCGCACTAGCTTAGTGCATGATAGACATGAAAAAAGGAATACAAACACAATCTTTTGCTCCCTAGCCTTCAACCAGCATTCTGGCTTAAATACAGAACTTGATCTTTCATGTTATATTTAAATCAGTTACCTATCCGTCAGGACCTTCCCGGCATGAAATCCCAGCCATGTCAGCAGCAAGAAATTAGCAACACCTGTAAAAACGTGAATGGGAACAATAAAGTAGTATTCTATGGCGCAGTAGTTTCACTCCTATGCATGATTCTAAGAAGTAAGCAGCTTATGATTAGCGCTTGAAAATTAATTTAGATAGGAAGACTCCATCAATGAAATAAATACTGATTTGAAGGTAAGATGTCATCTTTGAGTTCTCTTCAGGAAGAAATAGATACTGGCATATTTGGCAGATTAATTGTTAGTTGAAAGATAATTGCATTAAAATTGTTTTTTAATATGTATTCAACATATGTATAGCACCTTAAAATGTAAAATGTATAAATATTTATATTTAAAATACTTAAAATATTTAAAAATACTAAGAAAATGACGATGTTAAAAATGTTTTTAGCACACTTTTTAGACACTTGAGCCATACACAACGACTATAGAAATTAGAAAAATACTACTGGATAGATATTATACATGGGAAGAAAATTGAACATTGATATGTATATTCCTTAGGCTGAAGAAGCAATGTAATTTGTGAAAAGCGTTACAATTCCGGAAGACGTTTCCCTTCCACCTCTTTGTTTTTGCGGCTTTGGAGAATTCCTTCCCATCCACTGCCCTTCGGGGCTCTGCCGTTGTTTTGAACTTTCACTGTACCAAGGAGCATTCTCTCCTATTACCACCTTTGTGGAACTTTGAATTTACCCATGTTAGAGGTCTTTTCAGACGTCAAAGACTAAGTGGGGTTTATTGTTCCTAGGTCCCCTAGGATTGTTTTGTATACCTCATTGTTCTTGTAGTCGTTGTTGTTGTTTGTTCTGTGCCTTGCGAATTTGTAATGCACTATTTTGCAATTGTATATTGAGCAACGTGCTAATTTTTACCTTCAACCTCTAGGTGGTGGCTGGGGATCTCCTGCTATTACAACTGATCTCCAGGTGATAGAAATCAGTTCCCTGGAAAAAATGGCTGCTTGGGCAATTGGACTCTATGGCATTGAAGCTCAACCCTTCCCCAAACCCCGCCCTCAGGCTCCGCCCCCAAAATCTCCAGGTATTTCCCAACCTGCAGCTGGCAACTCCAGGTACATCCCTGGGGATGACCATCTCATTTAGTTTGGCACTCAGACCATTGGTCTATCAAGATCAGCCCTGTGTGCTTTCCCTGATGGTGACTCTACAGGGTCTCAAGGAGAGCTATGTCACCTCATCCTTTTATTTAGAAGCTCTGGCACACAAAGCAGATGCTCTGCCATTTGATGTGAAAGATTACCTCATCCAAATAGTTCAGACATATGCTAAACTCTGTGCTTCATATCTTTTGTCTCTTGTTTTCATGTAGTCTTTAATACCTTAATTGGGCCTTTGTCCATTACTGTTCATCACCCCAAAGAACCACTACATTGTACATATTCATGCAACCCTCACATTCTTGACCTCCCAGCAAACACCAGTCCCCATCTCATGCTTTAAACCGCACCCAGTTTTTAAATTGTTTCAGCTTTTTCATGACATATGATCCATATGACATATAATCCATATGATCGTGCATTTGGATTGTTTTAAAAAAGTATCACATTAGAATAAGTGTTATTAAAACAGACCCCCAAATTACAAACAGTGAAACCTGTTTTACCAACTACCATATGGTGTTAATAAATATCTTGATTTTGTTTCCATTATCCTCTAAAATAAGGATCGATAGAACCTAATTAAAATCTTACTTAAAATCCATCACGTAAAATGCCCATACAAATTAAGCTCCTCTTTCTTGTTATGTCAGGGTCATTTTGGTGATTAAGGACATCTCAAAGTCAAAGAAGCCATGGGAAAGTTGAACCTTTTCTCCAGACAACCCATAGTGTAGTGGAGTACATCATTCATGGATTATTTTTTAATTTTATTTCATTTATTCTTGGTTTGAGAAATGAAGGCAGCATGGTATAGCTCGATCGTCAGATATGAGAAGCTAAACAGGGTCAGCCCTGGTTAGTATTTGGATGGGAGACCACCAAGGAATACCAGGGTTGCTATGCAGAGGAAAGCACTGGCAAAGCACCTCTGTTAGTCCCTTGCCTTGAAAATCCCATAAGGGGTCACCATAAGTCGGCTGCGACTTGACAGCACTTCACACACACACACACACACACACACACACACACACACACACACACACACACACATTCTTGGCTCAAAGGCCAAACAATATGCATGCCTTTGAACATATGATTATTCCAAAACATGAGAAACCTTTCCCCCATACCTAGAAAATCTCACAAACCGACTCTTTTGTCCATTAAAAATCCCTTTCCAGGATCTTTTTTTCTTTCTTTCACTGTGCCTGTTTTCATTCATGAGTTCATTCCATGATGCTGAAGAAGGCGGATTCTAAGACAAGGGAGAACCTAGAGCAGGGATCCCTAACAAAGTGCTTGTGAGAACCATCACACCTGCTGAGAGCTTTTCTG
Organism: Euleptes europaea; assembly: GCF_029931775.1. Lineage (NCBI taxonomy): Eukaryota > Metazoa > Chordata > Lepidosauria > Squamata > Sphaerodactylidae > Euleptes > Euleptes europaea. The sequence continues at coordinate 16,718,194 of NC_079322.1, read as the reverse complement.
GTTCCCACCAAATGATTTTAGAAAGTGGACAGGTCTAGACAGAGCTTTGCCCAGGAGTGTTTCTAATTGGCCATTAAAGATCTGATTGGCCGAGCAGATTTTTAAAATGTTTTCTTTGGAAGCAGCTGCCCCCTCATCACCAGGATCTTCACTGAGTTACTGAAAGTGAGCTGTATGTATATGCAAGGAAATATTTTAAAACAGAATGTCCATTTAAAAAGGCATCTTGTTAAAGAGAAATGTTGAAAAATGACTATGAGAATTATGCATAACTTCACTACCTGACATTCTGTGGTTGGCTCAACATTAGGGTTGCCAACCTCCAGGTGGTAGCTGGAGATCTCCCGCTATGACAACTGATCTCTAGGTGACAGAGATCAGTGCACCTGGATAAAATGACCACATTGGAAAGTGGACTCTATGGCATTATACTCCACGGAGGTCCTGCCTCTTTCCAAACCCCGCCTCTTCAGGCTCCACCCCCAAAATATTCAGGTATTTTCCAACCTGGAGCTGGCAACCCTATTCCACCTCCTGTGGTGGCCATTTTGTTGTCCACTCTGTCACATTCCCACCATGGATCTATGTGTTCCCACATGCATGTTGCTTGTTTGATTGCATGTAAAAAGTGTGTTTCCTCTTCCTGCCACCACTCCAAGATACAAAACCCAGCCTTTCAGAAAACCAGTGCCTTGGGGAACCCTGGTAAGGCTGCTAGGGCTGTTGATTCAGTAAAAACCGAACCAGAAAAATAACGACTAAATGAAAATTTGGTAAAATCCAGGTTCGGGTTTACCGAGTCAGCAAAATCCGGGAGGTTGGCAAAGCTGGATTTGCCATTCCTGAAAAAGCCAGATAAAAAACCCGGCTTTTTCAATAATGTCTTTCCGAGGCTCCTGGGGGGGGGGGCTTTTTGCAGGTAGAAGTCCCAAATTTTCAGGGTAGCTAGAAGGGACTCTCCTTGCAAGAACTCCCAAGTTTGGTAAAGATTGGGTCAGGGGGTCTGGAGTTATGGGGTCTGGAAGGGGTCGCCCCATCTTCCTCCATGGAAATGCATTGGCAAAGTGGTTGTGACTCTTTAATCTGATCTTTGCAATGTATCTCAGGGGGAAGCCGGATTTTAAAAGGTGGGTGGGAAGTTCACCCGGTGCCTCCATAGAAATACAATGTGATACACTTTGTCTCTGGAGGTGCGGGGTGAACTTTCCCACCGTTTAAAGCCCGGCTTCCCCATTGAGATACATTGCAAAGATCAGATTAAAGAGTCTGAACACAACCACTTTGCCAATGCATTTCCATGGAGGAGGATGGGGGTGACCAGTTTCCTGTTTCTCAGGCCTTCCCCCCACTTGGAAAAATAAACAGTTTGCCATGGCTCAGGAAGCCCTCACCATAACAGGCTCCACCTCTTGTGGTGGCCATTTTGTTGTTGGCTCCACCTCCTGCAGCAGCCATTTTGTGGTTGCACCGCCCACCCTGTGTCAGAATTCCAAAGGTGCCTGCAGGCTCAAAACGGTTGGGGAGCCCTGACCCAGATGCTATAAGAGCAAACCTAAACAGGTCTACTCAGAAGTAAATTTCATCTTACTCTGTGGGCCTTACTCACAGGAAGGTGCTCGCAAGATTGCAGTCTATGTTCTACCAAGGCAGGAAAAGAGGAAGACCCAACAAGAGATGGATTGACTATAAAGGAAGCCACGGCCCTCAGTTTGCAAGATCTGAGCAAGGCTGTCAAGGACAGGACACTTTGGAGGACATTGATTCATAGGGTCATCATGAGTCAGAAGTGACTTGACGGCACTTAACACACACACACATTCTCACATGTATTATATGCCCCAAAGTCACTTTTGTACAGGCTAAGGTGCATTGTGTACTTTTGACAATATACCTGTTTTTATTGTTACAACCTCCAAGACTTTTGCGCTCTGTTTTTTTTTTTTTTTTTAATTTAGGGTCTGGCATTCAGAGTCAGGAGTATAGTAAACACATCATTGTCCTTGCCTTCATTAATGAGAAAAAGGGATTACATGAGCTAAGCATCTGTCCAGGGTTCTCTATGTCTTTTTAGCAATTCCAACATTTCTGATGCTCAGACCCCGAACTGGCAATTTGTGTACTTGCTGGCGTGCCATCTGTTTGCAATGCGCCAGAGAATCATATGTCTTAAATTAAGCATAGGCTAGGGAAACTTTGCCAGTCTTACCTGCAGAATTGTAAGGAGATTTGCAAAGTGCCACTTAATGTCAAAGACAGTGGTGAGTCGGTTCAAGTAGCCTGTGCAACATGTGAATAAATGCTGTCTTTTAGTCAGAGCATGAACAAATTCAAAGGGCATCGATTACCTTGATCAACACCTTAACAAAAATGCCACAGCTAGGAGGATGTTGTGGTTTGAAGCTTATTAAAACAGTAGCTCACAATGAATGAGTTTACTGGTTGTTTCTCGGTACAATGCAAAGTGCTGGTTAGAAGAAGAAGAAGAGTTGGTTTTTATATGCCAACTTTCTCTACCACTCAAGGAAGAATCAAACCAGCTTACAATCATCTTCCCTTCCCACAAAAGACACCCTGTGAAGTAGGTGGGGCTGAAAGAGCTCTAAGAGAGCTGTGACTAGCCCAAGGTCACCCAGCTGGCTTCCTGTGTAGGAGTGGGGAAACAAATCCAGTTCACCAGATTAGCCTCTGCCACTCATGTGGAGGGAGTGGGGAATCAAACCCAGCTCTCCAGATCAGACTGCACCACTCCAAACCACCACTCTTAACCACTACACCATGCTGGCTCTTATTATTAATAGGGTTGCCAGCTCAGGGTTGGGAAATCCCTGGAGATTTAGAGGTGGAACTTGGGGGTAGTAGTGGAAGGTGCCTTAGATGGATAGGATGCCGTAGAGGCCACCCTCCCAAATAGCAATTTTCTCCAGGGGAACTGACCTTTGCCATTTGGAGATCAGTTGTAACTCTGGGAGATTTCCAACCCCCACCTGGAGGTTGGCAACAACAACGGCTGTGGTACTTGACCATCTCTCTGCTGCATACTGTCCAGTCTGGCAGTTTAGAGCTTCTCCCAAAGTCCTACAGTGATGGTGACCAGAGACAGGACTTTTTCAGTGGTTAGGGCTGCTGACCTTCAGGTGGGACCTGGAGATTTCCTGGAATTAGAACATCTCCAGGCAAACGAGATCAGTTCCCCTGGAGGAAAGGGCTGCTTTGAAAGATGGACTATACTTGGGGTAGTATACCCATTCCTTTCCAGGCTCCACCCCCAAAATCTCCAGGAATTTCCCAATCTGAACTTGACAACCCTATCAGCTGTAGCATCTTGCCTTTGGAATGCCTTCCCCCTGGAGGAGGTTTGCCTGCTGCCTACCTTGCTGCCCTTCAGCTGCCAGGCAAAAATATTTCCTCTTACCCAGGGGCTTTCAACTGAAAGATTCCATCTTTTAAAAACTGTTTTTAGCATCTGTTGCTAGGAATGTCTTATGGATATAATTTAAGTGGTTAGTATTTGAATGGGAGACCACCAAGGAATACCAGGGTTGCTGTGCAGTGGAAGGCACTGGCAAACCACCTCTGTTAGTCTCTTGCCATGAAAACCCCAAAAGGGGTCGCCATAAGTTGGCTGCGACTTGACGGCACTTCACACTCACACAAACATTCTGTGTTGTTTGGGGGCTTATTGTTCTTATGTTGTTGTTTTTATGATTTTAATGTACAGATTGAGTATCCCTCATCTGAAATGCTCGGGACCAGCAGCATTTCAGATTTCAGATCATTTCGGATTTTGGAATATTTGCATATACATAATGAGATATCTTGGGGATGCAATCCAAGTTTGAACACGAAATGCATTTATGTTTTATATACAGCTTATTCACATAGCCTGAAGTTAATTTTATACAATATCTTTAATAATGTTGTGCAGGAAACAAAGATTGTGTACATTGAACCATCAGAAAGCAAAGGTGTCACTATTTCAGCCACCCACCACAGAACAGAGAATAAGTAGGGAAATGATATATCGCAGGCGCAGCTGAAGGGGACTTTTCCCCCTTGGGGACGCTGAATAAACTGTATGTTGTGCACTTGCATTTTGACTGCGACCCATTATATGGGTCACGTGGCATCATATTAGCATCATTTCGGCGCTCAAAAAGATTCGGATTTTGGATCATTTTGGATTTTTGGATAAGGGATACTCAACCTGTATCTTTTACTTTGTCATTCATGAATCGGACCCAGTGCTCTAATCACTATAGCATATGGGCTTACTAATAAAACAATGAATGTCACAGTCATTTGTAAGAATTAATGAGTTCAAATAGCCTCATGAGCAGAGAAGTGTGTTTCCTTCCTGTGAGATATCTTTCCAATTCAGATTCTATATATTTCAGCTTTCATACATTTTCTGCTGGTGGGCTCTCAAAATCCAACAACAAAAAGCTTTTGCAGAGTTTAGATTCCGCCCCCCCAAAGGAAGGCAGATACTTTTATCTGAAACACATTAAGAATCCTGGAGTTTCCCAGTATAACATTTAATGTACTATTCTTATGCACTGTTATAGAGCTGTTTCTAAAAAGATACAGAGCAGTAACAGAACAGTTAAGGGAATATGGCACCTGAATGCATATATGCATGCCTTTTTTTTTTACCCTTTCTTCCTCTTTTATCTCAACATTCTTTGAGGAACAGAATCCCATATGGCCCTTATTCAGAACATATGTTTGTGGTAACCTCATCCAGGTGTCAGTCAGATGAAGCAGTGCTATGCAGGGTTACAATAGTCTAAGTGCACTGACATCCTTGGGCTTTGACTGGAGGAACTCCAAATAGAAGTACAAAACAGACCTGAAAAGAGACCTACAGACCCAGCATCAGTGTATTGTGTGTGTAAAGTGCTGTCAAATCGCAGCTGACTTAATGGCAACCCAGTAAGGTCTTCAAGGAAAGAGGGAGGGAGGGAACTTTTCTCTCACTACAGCCAATTATGAAGCAGCATTTCAAGGGGTGGGGATTCAAATACTTCCTGATTCGAGTTTGGAGACTGCTGGTACATAGATTCCCAACAGGAAAGTGTGGATCCAGAGAGCAACGAATCTCAGGTAAAACTCCCATGCATAAACGACTGAACAGAAGTGGTTTGCCATTGCCTTTCTCTGCATAGCAACCTTGATATTCCTTGGTAGTCTTCCATCCAAGTACTAGCCAGGACCAACCCTGCTTAGCTTCTGAGATCTGATGAGATCAGGCTAGCCTGGGAAATCCAGATCAGGACCTCAGTGTATTAGGGACTAGTTTTCTAATAGCTGCCTCCATTGGGATGTAAGCTAGTGAATGCTGGATGGTATATAGGGGTTGAGCTCACCCGGCATGTACACACAAGTTTATTCATCATAATTAACAAATTCTAACCCTTTTTTTGAATTACAGACATACGTTTTTTAAACTAAATTGTCACCAGCAGTCCTACAAATCACTTGAAATAGACAGTATCTCTTTTTAAAAAAATGCCCAGCATCTTATCTCAGATCAAACGTCAGACAATGTTGACGGCCTTTTCTTAGAATATTCAGTCAGAACCTTTCAGTGAATGATAATTAACAAGATAATTAGCATCAATCAACTTTTCTTGGGTTTTCCCTTTAAAAAAACCCTTAACTATTCCATTCTGAAGAACATATGCAGAAGGTAGAAGGAAATTATTACTCAGGAATAGTCACAATGAAGTTAAACAGGACATATATCATTTGAATAGATGCCTATTGGGCTCATAGAAGCTGTCACGGTACCCCATTACCACACACCAGGATCCCCAAAGCTGTGTTATGGCCTTCACAGTAGGGGTGTGCATCAGCTAAAGCTGAACTGAAAAGAAAAAAAAAAAAACCCAAAATACCTTTTTAGTAATGGGGGGGGGGGTTATACCGAAAAAATGGCTGCAATAAAAGGGAGCCGAAAAGCGGATCCCGAATAATGCCAAATTTATTCGGCATTATTTGGGGCCGCTTTGGCCCCTCAGCCATTTTTTTTACTCCCTGTCAGGCCTGTATATTAGTTGCTGTTTACTTTTGCTTTTCCGCCAACCAGACCTAAGGACTGTTATGCCTACTAAACTGCCACTGAACTTAAGGACTGTTATGCCTACTAAACTCTGTTTAAAGCTTTGGAAACACAGCTTTGTTTTTAATATGTAATCTCCGCCTTTTCTGTGCTTTTATATTACCAAGTTCTAGCTAGGCAGCCTCATAGCAGTGGGTTGGATCCTGAAGAAAAATCTTGTCAAGGAGAGGTGATTTTAATGGATTTCTCCCCTTCCATTGCCTATCTTCAGTTCCCACTTCATGCTGATCCTGGGAGGGGGTTCTTCTGTCCTGTCTTCCTGGAGTATTATTGGGGGGGGGCTTTGGGGCTGTAGCAGGGTAAGTGGGAAGGCCATGCTATAAGTGGACTGGAGATTTCCTGCAGGATCCGAGACACTGAGTAGTGTGGCAAACGATGTGTCCAAATGAGAGGCTACATGTCTGAATGAGAGGTGTTTCTTATCTGAGACCGTGGTACACTGCATTGGTCAGGCCGCACCTGGAGTACTGTGTGCAGTTCTGGAGGCCTCACTTCAAAAAGGCGTGAACAGATTGAAGAGGGTGCGGAGGAGAGAGAGAAGGATGATCAGGGGCCTGGAGACCAAGCCCTACGAGGAAAGGCTGAGGGACTAGGAAATGTTTAATCTGGAGAAGAGGCAGTTGAGGGGAGACATGATTGCTCTCTTTAAGTATTTGAAGGGCTGTGACTTAGATGAGGGCAGGGAGCTGTTCTTGTTGGCAGCAGAGGCTAGGACTCGCAATAATGGGTTGAAATTATGGGTGGGAAAGTACCAGCTGGATATTAGGGAGGAAATATTTTACAGTAAGAGTTGTTCCACAGTGGAATCAGCTTCCTAGGGAGGTGGTGAGTTCCCCCTCATTAGCAGTCTTTAAGCAGAGGATGGACAAACACTTGTCAGGGATGCTCTAGGCTGATCCTTGGGAGAGCCAGTGTGGTGTTGTGGTTAGGAGCGGTGGACTCTAATCTGGAGAACCGGGTTTGATTCTTCACTCTTCCACATGAGCGGCAGACTCTAATTTACTGAACCGGGTTGGTTTCCCCACTCCTGTACATGAAGCCAGCTGGGTGACCTTGGGCTAGTCATCGTTCTCTGTGAACTCTCTCAGCTCCACCTACCTCACAAGGTGTCTGTTGCAGGGAGAGGAAGGGAAGGAGATTTTAAGCCAGTTTGATTCTCCTTCAAAGGTAGAGAAAGTCGGCATATAAAAACCAACTCTTCTTCTTCCTGCCCCTTCCAACTCTATGATTCTAATTTGAAACTGCTATTATCACAACTACTGATATCTGATTAACTGTCTATTAGGACATTGTTAATTAAATACATGTATATTTTTAAAACCATAAAATTCTTGTTTTGCTACTGGCTCATGTTTTGGTTGCTTCCCCTCTCTCCTCTTCTTTCACATTGGTGTACCTGCTCTCCCTCTTTCATTATTAATTGCTACTTTCTCCTAGCCAACACCGGGGACAGGATAATGCATCTTCTGTTTGCCAGGAAACGGGTGGGAAAGCTTTCATATTTAAAGACTGGCTCATCCCCTACCACGTCTCGGGGAAAGAGAATGTGTCACCTCTGCAACTGGTTCACTCATCATTTTGTGACTGCTGTGTCCCAGCCTCCCTCGGACGTGAGTCTCCCCTAATTGAAGCAAGGCGTGCTGCGGTGTAGATCGGATTGCCGTATTTCACCTGCTCACTCCTCTCTGAATGAAATTGGCTGCCAGCTGCCCCCCAGCAAGACCTTTACTTAATACAGTGAACTCTTCTTGGAGTACAGAGGACTGAGTAAACAACAAGACAAGGGTCTGTTTTTTCCAGCCCGGAGCACATCTTGGCTTCGTTACCGTTGTCGCTGTGCCCTGTTTCGAACACAAGTCATTGGAATGTCACAAGTTCCTCAGAAATCAATGGGACCTCTGCCAAGGAAATGCACCTAGGTGGCCAAGCCAAAGGAGGCCTTGGGGAGGAAGTGAAGTGTAGTCCTTTCTCCCCAACCCTTGAGATAGCCTTGTGGTTGGCAACTCTAGGTTGGGAAATCCCTGGAGATTTTGGGGGTGGAGCCTGTGGAGGGAGGAGTTTGGGGAGGGGCAGGACCTCAGTGGGGTATAATGCCATAGAGTCCACCCTCCAAAGTCGCCATTTTCTCCAGGGAAACTGATCCCTGTCACCTGAAGATAAATTCTAATTCTGCGAGATCACCAGGGTTGTCAACCCAAGATATGCTGGGTCTTGCTGTTTCCTTTTCACAGGGCCTATGCCGCTCTTCCCAAATATGAATCCTGCTGTTTGAAAAGTGTCAGGTTGGGCCTAGAGTTGCCATATCCAGATTGGGAAATACCTGGATAATTTGGGGGTGAAGCCTGAGGAGGGTGAGGTTTGGCGAGGGGAGGGATTTCAGTGGCATAGAGTCCAATTGCCCAAGCAGCCATTTTGTCCAGGGGAACTGATCTCTGTCACCTGGTGATCAATTGTAATCTCTATCCACCACATGGAGGTTGACAACCCTAGACATTTTGAAGAGAGGAGGTTAGGACTTTGGCCTAGCCCTCTCTCTCCCTTCTCTAAGAGGCCCTCTAGCACAATTGTTTGCTGACTAAAGACCTATTATCAGAAAAGGCACTTTAAATCCCTTGCATCATTTTACAAAGTCCTCATTCCATAAGGCAGAAACTGTCACTCTGATATGACAGTTGTGTATGGAAGAGCATTTAGTCAGTGAGCCCACCTGCAGTTCTACAGGGTACAGCCCAGGCTCAAGTTTAAGAAGAAGAAGAGTTGGTTTATCCGCCGCTTTTTCTCTACCTTTAAGGAGTCTTAAAACAGTTTACAATTGCCTTCCCCTCCCCTCCCCACAACAGGCACCTTGTGAGGTAGGGGGAGCTGAGAGAGTTCAGAGAGAACTGTGACTAGGCCAAAGTCACCCAGCAGGCTCCATGTGGAGGAGTGGGGAATCAAGCCCGGTTCTCCAGATTAGAGTCCACCACTCCTAACCACTACACCACAATGGCTCGCTGATGGAATGCAGTTTCATCAGCAGAATTGAACTTTCCTGCCTACCCCCCAACCACCCCCCGAAGTCCATTGATCTCCTTAATATGCTGATCCTAGTATGCAGGAGACCCTCAGGAATGACATGAGGAGCAAACTGGTGGTCTGGACTGGATTGGCTCTAGAGCTGGTTCCAGTTCAAGGGCTTTATACATGTTGGCGATTGCATTGCATTTATCCAGTACTATCGGATACCCAATCCTATTGCATAGGTGGTGAAAAGTGCTGTCGAGTCAAAGTCGACTTATGGTGACCCTTTAGGGTTTTCAAGGCAACAGGCAAACATTGCCCACCTCCATCTAACAACCCTGGACTTTCCTAATGGGGGCTGACCCTGCTAGCTTCCGAGCTCTCATGAGATCTGGCTAGCCTGGGCCATCCGAGTCAGGGCCCCATCATCAAATGCTGGCCATTTATGCAGGGCTGTTTCCCCGCAGTCACCCCCACCGACTGCTTCAGGGCTTCCTTTTGATTACGCATGCCTTTCCTGACCGTCAGAGGTCGCCTCGCTCTCCCCTTGCATTTCTGCATGTTTTGCCTGTGTTTTCCAGATGCTGTTTTAGACAGAATCTGGAAAATGTGGGCAAAATACACAGGGACACGCGGGGAGTGCAAGGTGACCTCTGATGGTCAAAAAAGGCACGCGTAATCAAAAGGAAGCCCCAAAGCAGTCGACGGGGGTGACCACGGGGAAACAGCCCTGCATGAATGGCCGTTGTCAAGCAATGAACCTCCGTTGCATGTCAGTTGTGCATGCATCACAACAGCCATCTACTCTCTTAGCCCGTCAAATTCAGATTTCCATCCATTCCACTATGATTCAGCAAACATTGAAACTTTCAAGGGACATGTGAAGAATATTAAGCATCCAAATGCGCAGGGGAAACTTTTGAAGAGAATTTCAGGAAGCCAATTTGTTTCAGCTCCAACGGCCTCTTGGTCTCGACCTGTCTGGACATACAGTCTGGTGTCTCAGCAAGGTTTATTAAATCAGCAAAGGTTGACAAATCCCCGACCCATTACTGTTAGCAAACGGTTTTGCTGCACAAGCAGTTATGTGTTCAGGTATTTTACTTACAACTGGAGCTTTTCATGCCCATTTCCTAACCTTTAACTGAAAAGAAACAGATTTTTTTTTTTTTAAAGAGAATAGAAGCTATGTCAATTCCTGGAAGCAACCAGAGCCAGTCATGCCATATCAGGGCCTTTTGAAGCTGCAGCGTAATGAGAAATATAATGTGCCATTCTTCTGCTTGAATTACTTTTAATTTTTTTCTATATTAAGATAGATCTTTTTTCCCCCTCTAGGAGTCCAACAATTCTCTTATCCAAACAGTCTGTGATTTATTTAAAAGTGCAGTCCCTGGTTCAAATTTTAATTAAAAGTGTTAGTCATGTCTTCCCAGCAAAACAAATATTTATTATTAATAATAATTTTTTTAAGGAAAGTATGGCCCTTCATCCTGCTTGTAGGAAGAGCACACTTCTAGCCCTGTTTCCAGCATGAATTAACACCAGTCATTTCTGTTTCCATAGAGTGTCTTGTTCAGCAAACATGGAATTACAAATTTGGCTCCGTTGCTTATTGCGGCTGGACCTGTCACTAAGTCACTGGATCGCCTGGCACCTGATAGTTGACAGTAAGAGGTTAATGGTTCTCAATAGCTATAAACCTTTTTTTCCAGCTTGTGGAATGTCACAGCTTGCATGTAGTGGAGGGGCAGGGGAAAGTGTCTTTATAGTTTCAGTTGGGGTGGGGGAGAAGAAGAAGAGTTGGCTTACAATCTCCTTCCCTTCCTCTCCCCATAACAGACACCTTGTGAGGTAGGTGAGGCCGAGAGAGCTCTAAGAGAACTGTGACTGGCCCAAGGTCACCCAGCTGGTTTGATGTGTAGGAGTGGGAAACTAACCCAGCTCACTACATCAGCATATGCTGCTCATGTGGAGGAGTGGGGAATCAAACCTGGTTCTCCAGATTAGAGTCCACCGCTCTTAACCACTACACCACGCTGGCTCTCCAGAGAGAGAGAAAGAGAGAGAGAGAGAGAGATCACTAAAACTTAGAATTTTCTAAGCAGGCAGGGGTGCTTGTTTTTGAGTGTTCAACATTCCTTTGGGGAAAATGTGCATCTAGAGAGCGACAAATCCAAGGCATGCCCTCCCATGCAGGAATTTTTTTCCCCAACTCTTGCGATAAAGCTCTAGACTTCTCTATCAATAGCTTTTGTTCCTTTTCTCTAGAGGTTGGGATACTGGGACCACATTTTGACTTGGGGGGGGGGGCTTGCAGGAGAAAAGCTCTGGAATTCTCTGCATGCTCTGGGAAAAGCTTCTGGAATTCTGCTGCCTGAAGGGAAAACTCCTCTCTCTTTGGGGGAGCAGGGCCATGGGGGGGGGGGATCTGCGAGGATTCAGGAGGTTCCAGTGAACGGGCTGTGGCTTTGAGGTGAAGGAGGCGGCGGGTGTGTGTGTGTGATCCTCCCAATCCTTTTACCTTGCGCAGAAGGCACATAACGCACACCCTGCTTCTCTTTGTGCAGCAGGGATTCTTGCAGCCTCTGCTTTGGGCTGGCAAGAAAACTTTGCTCTCGGAATCAAGATACTTCTGCATGGGAGGTTTTGACTTGAATTTGCCGATCTGTAAATGCACATTTTTTCATTGCCATGAATGCTGAGACCTCTTGTTTTTCAGTTTTGAGAATTCGGGTGGGGTAGATGTGCATCCGGAGAGTGCAAATCCAAGGCAAGACCTCCCATGAGGGAGGTACCAATTTATCGGTATATCGCTATTTTATCGGGGAGAAATTAAAAAAAAAAAGGATGACATAGTCCTTAGTGAGATCTCCAATGGAAAACAGGCTTTTTTGAGGGAGGCTGCCGCGCCGTGCGCATGTGTGGGACGACAGGGGGGGGGGGAAATAGGTGGATAAACGGCTGTGGGAGGAACACCATTGAGATAACCCAGCCCCATCGGAGCAAAGTTCTGCGCGTTGGGATACCATTGCATAATTCACGGCTCCAATCAACATCGGACTTTCTCATTTGATTCGGTGCCATGAATAAGCGTTTTAAAAGGCGGATTTTTAAAAAGAGCTTTGAGGGAGCAGCAAATTCATCCATGCATAAATGGCCTGTGTGTTTATGCCACTTGTTCTTTGGGAATTGGATCTAGGACTAGCAGTTGTGCTGCCTGCTGTAGGATTCTGCTTGCTTCCAGTATGTCCTCATTGTGTATTGGTAAATAATCAAGTAATAATCAAATAATCAAGAGCCAGCGTGGTGTAGTGGTTAAGATCGGTGGTTTGGAGCGTTCAAACTGCTTGAATACGTCTGACAACTGCATGCATTGTGATTACATGGTGCTTTTTTTATCTCAAGCACATGCACCACTGTTGCTAGACTACTGCCTCCAAATTTAAAGGTATATTGTTTTTTTAAAAAAATATTTTGTTGAGACTTATTCCTTTGGGGTCTCTGGGGAAATGTGCACCTCACAGATTACCCTCAGAACTTATTCGAGGCAATATGCCTGCATGCATAGAATTTTGAGAATTTGGACCAGAGCGGCAAACCCAACTCAAACTTCCCATGTACAAATGGCCTTTGTGTGCATTACAGTGATCACATTATTCAGATTCCCTTTTAACTCTTACTCACAGATGGCCCTCACTGATCAAAAATGCTCCCCACAACAACAGCATTCCCTGATAAATTGACAAGTCAAGCCCCTTCAATCATGCTGCCCTGCTTTCTTGGCATAATGGGGCTCTGTGTCATTTTTAACCTCCCCCACCCAAGACCAAATAGATTTGAGGCAGGAAAATATCTCACAACTCCTCCTTCACCCACCCCATGAGAAGTCTATTCCGATCAACAGTTTAAATTCATATTAAGGAGCTTACCGATTCAAGAGCTCATTCATTTTAAAAACAGTGTACCCTTGGCGCTGACATTCAAGGAGTTAATATAGCAGGGAAATCATGGTGTCACAGCCCAGGACAAATGATATTGGCAAGTACTTGGAATAAATAGCTTCTGTAGACCTGCCAAAGCTTTGTCTTGAGTAATGGGGTTCACTTATTCTTTTTTATTTTGGAGGAAATAAGGAAATTCAGTTGTAAACGGCTTTATTCATTCGCTCCTTCGGCGCATATGGTTGGATGAGACCATTGGAAAGCTCTGCAATGGGACCAGGACTCTCTGGGACTTATTCCAATGTTCCCACAGCCTGAAGTCAGTCTTCTAAGGGCAGCTATACATTTCACATGGCCTGGCTGGACTGCCCCAGAAAATAGCATGGATAAGGTGGATCTGCACCAATGAAGAGGTCTCACAGAGCTGAGTCTCACAATGGGTAACACAGAGATTCTGCAGACCAGCACAGCTACTCTCTGAAGCAAAGAGTTGAAAGGATGCAGTTGTTTCATTTTTGAGGCTGTTTCATTCAAGTGTACTCGTGTTGTGGGGAATGAAACAGAAAATAGCAAAGGCAGCCTTTTCCTCTAAGGCGAAACAAAATGGACAAAGATCTCAGCCAGTGTCAAGTTGCCTCTAATGGATAGTCATGGAAATGTATGAGGGGAGCCCTTGTTCATGCAGGTAACCCATGCAATTGATCCATCACAGGAGAGGTATGTTCTGAGTTGGGTTGCCAACCTGCAGGTGGTTAGCAAAAACCAACAGAAAGGCATTAGCACAAGTATATGCAAAGAGTGAGCGTTGTTGACAAAATCCAAAAAGTCAGAAGTATGCTGACTGTAAAGTACAAAGTGCAACAGTACACAGAAATATATATAATTCAAATAGTCCAAGTCAAGTAGTCATATTGTAGACCAAAACCAGTGTGAAGTTGGTCTTACGAACAAGCTTCCAAGGCAATAAAACGATGTGCTGTGTAGTATGCGTTCTTGAACATAAAGTTCTGCATATAGGTTCCTTGACCTGTATCAAGAGTGCAAATAGTACAGGGATCTGTTAGTCTTCCTGTTTCAATTATGAATCTTCCTCAGAATTCGACATGGTCTGCTCAGTGGCTAGTTCACATGTCAATGTGAGAGAAATTCTCTGCAGGTGGTGGCTGGAGATCTCCTGGGATTACAACCAATCTACAGGTGACAGAGATCAGTTCACCTGGAGAAAATGGCTGCTTTGGAAGGTGGGTTCTATGGCATTATGCTCCATTGAAGCCCTTCCCCTCCCCAAACCCCACCCTCCTCAAGCTCCACTCCCCAAATCTCCAGGTGTTTACCAACCTGGAGCTGGTGACCCTAGTTCTGACCGCAGACAGGAGTCCTGTTGTTGCATTCTGTACTCAGTGGATTTTTCAAGATGTCATCAAAGGCAGTTTCTCATACAGCATGTAGAAGTAGTCCCATCTGGAAGTTACTACAGCATGGAGCAGCATGGCTAGGTGGGCAGAGTCTACATAAGGGGCCAACTTACAAACCAGAGGGAACTGAATAAAGGCTATTCGAAACAGCACTGACCTGTTTATCCATCAACACAGCTGGGTCTCAGAGCACTCTGAAGCTCTTAAGTTGACCTGCCAAAGAGACCTTAACACTATCTCAGGCTGGTAGGTCAGCAGCAGTCAAACTCTCCCCCTTCCCAACCAGCATCACCTCCATCTTGTCTGGATTAAACTTCAGTTTGTTCACCTTCATCCACTTGACCACGGTCTCAAGGGACTGGCCCAGGTCTCACAACAGCTTCCACAAACTTAGACAATTAAATATTAAAGTTAAGTGTCATCCACATATTGGTCATAGGTTGGCATTGCTGTTAATTTGGGGGGAGATTCAATACTAGATTGCAATTTTTAGTCCTCTTTCTTATTATATTTTTATCCAGCTCTTACTCCAAGGAATACAGGGATGCAAATCTACTTTTCTCCTTCCCTATTTTATTCTCACAATAACCCTGTGAAGTAGGTTAGGCTGACAGATAGTGACTGGCCCAAGGTTACTGGGTAGGTTTTATGACTGGATAGGTGAACTTAGGTCTCTATAGTTCTAGTCTGTTGTTCTTATATCTACAATATATTGCCAGTCTTTGCAACATTGCATTCTGTCTGGTGGTTGAATAGAATCATAGAGTCAGAAGGTACATCCAGGGTCATCTAGTCTAACCCCCTGCACAGTGCAGGGAATTCACAACTGCCTCCCCACCCCCACCCCACACACCCCTACTCCATGCCCAGAAGATGGCCATTAAAAAAAAATCCTCCAGGATCCCTGGCCAATCTGGCCAGGAGGAAAATTGTTTCCTGACCCCAAAGTAGCAATTGGCATTTCCCTGGGCATGTAAGAAAGGGCCACAAGAGCTAAACCCTGACGCAACCCTTCCTGCCCTCCCTCTCATGATCTGCCTAAGTTCACAGAATCAGCATTGCTGACAGATGGCCATCTAGCATCTGCTTAACAACCTCCAAAGAAGGTGGAGTTTGTTTATACGACACTAAATTCTTATGCTTGCTTGGAAGTCTCACACGGTCATCTGTGTTAACACGCTAATTTAAGACATGCCTTATAGGGGGTCAGACTATTGGTGTGCAGGACTCACTTTTGTCTACTCTGACTGGCTGCAGCTCTCTAGAGTGTATGGCAGGGACAACTTTCCCAACATCTAGTACGTGTGATCTTTCCCAATAGAGCTTATTAGGATTTTAGAATTATGCAACTGCATTTGAATTTAGTTGACTGCAGGACTAGTTAAGAGATGAGTCACTCATTAGCTTAAAAATTCCACCGTCATTCCAGAGATCTGCTAGAGAGAGAGAGAGTCATGTTCTCAGCACATCAGGCGAGCTCTCTAGGAAGACCTCTGAAATGATGATGGACAAATCTGTGAAGGCCTGCAGGAATTAGTTTGTATTCCTTACAGCAGGGGTGTCAAACATACGGCCGGTAGGCTGGATCTGGCCCCTTGAAAGCTTTTATCTGGCTTTCAAGTCAGCATGGAGTCAGTGTGGTGTAGTGGTTAAGAGCAGTTGTTTGGATTGGGGGACTCTAAGTTAGAGAACCAGGTTTGATTCCCCACTCCTTCACATGAGCGGCGGATGCTAATCTGGTGAATCAGGTTGGTTTCCCTGCTCCTCCACATGAAGCCAGCTGGGTCACGTTGGGCTAGTCACAGTTCTCTTAGAGCTCTCTCTCATCTCTCTTTCAGATATGACAGATAGTGACTGGCCCAAGGTTTATGTCATATCTGGCCCTCGTAACAAATGAGTTCGACACCCCTGCCTTAAGGCATGTTTATCTTCCTTTTCTTTTGTACTGGATACCTCCTTCCCTTGAATTTAACTGGGACTCTCTTGCAGGTTTATCAGTAATAATGCCAACAGGAGCTCCAAGAAAACACTAACTGGCACAGACTTATTTGAGGCTTCTTGTCTTCTGCCTAATAACCCAGAGGATAAGCTCCACCGCGTGAGATCACTGACACCCACCTCCATCCATTTACCTTCTACCCATGAAGCAATTGCCATCGCTGCCTGGTTGACCTCAGACACTTTTTAACTCTCCTTTTATATTGGCTGGACGCATACAAAAAGGCGAACAGTGACAGTGTGGAATTACTTTTTTAAAAGGCCACTGTGGGCTTTTTTTAAAATCAGCTTTGGCCCAGGTGGTATAGTGTGCAAACCAGAGAATTGTGTACCATCCAAACGAGAAAATACTCATCTAAGTATGTGTGAATCAGACACAGAAACCTAAACACAGGCCTTTTATGCATGGGTCATTTCCATTTAGGGTTGCCAGGTCCCTCTTTGCCACCGGTGGGAAGTTTGTGGGGTGGAACCTGAGGAGGGCGGGGTTTGGGGAAGGGAGGAACTTCAATGCCACAGAGTTCAATGGCCAAAGTGGCCGTTTTCTCCAGGGGAACTGATTTCTATCGGCTGGAGATCAGTTGTAATAGCGGGGGTTCTCCAGCTAGTACTGGGAGGTTGGCAACCCTATTTCCACTGGATTTGCTGCTCTCTCAATGCAGAGTTGTTGCCATCGAATTCGCAAATCACTCTGCACAGGGCCTTGTCCCCCCGAAGAAATTCCCGGAGTATTTGGGATTGAATTAAGCATCACCAGCAAAAATGCAGAGCGTCTGAAATAATGGGGGAGTGGTCACCAATGTCTTCGTTATTACGCCACTTTTTTGGTTCACGCATGCACTCTAGCAACAGATCGCTAGATTCTATTTTTTTAAGATACATTTTTATTTTAAACGTACAAATTACAAAAAAGAATAAGACATAAAATCTATATAACACGACATACACAACGTAACATTTAATATATTACCAAATGTCCCCTGCTTTAATCTAAAGCAGTGGTTCCCAACCTTTTTTTGACCAGGGACCACTAGGACTTTTTTGTTCGGTGCAGGGACCCCAAGGTTCAAAATAAAAATGCCGAGTATTTGAAAATAATCTTTAATCATAACTGTTAGTAAACATTAAACTTAGAATAATATTTGAATATATATTTTTATAATAGAGAACTTTTAATTGAAAATATTAATTTATTATGGGTTTATAACTTTGTTTCGCGGACCTTAATTTAGTTCTCACGGACCCCTGGGGGTCCACTGACCCCTGGTTGGGAACCAGTGATCTAAAGCAATCAACTGTTATCATTTTTTTTCTACCATCTAAAGCAATCATCTGTTATCTCCAAGTTTCCTACTTATAGTTAACCATTTAACTTGTATTTATGTCTACCTCGAAATAAAGAAAAAGCTTTTATTTTTACCAAATCGCTAGATTCAAAGTTTAAGTATTCTGCAGTCCTTTGCTGGAACACTTCAAAAATCACTCACCTTATTTCAGTAAAATATCCGGAGTTGTAAAGGATGGTTTTGACGGACTGGGAAACCACATCTCGGCTCTACCTTAGTTTTAATCAGCTTTCCCGTTTTAGAGCCCCTGTTCTTTCTCTGGCTGCATCCAGGCAGGTGGGTGGAGCCAACGGGGCTCTCCAGCCACTTGGCCTGACTCTCACTCACTGCTCACACTCAGCCGCGGATCGTTCGGGCTGGCTGGTGGAAGCTGTTGATGATCCATCACAAACACAGTGCGACCCCCTCGCTCATACTGAGGCAGGGAACCCTAGGCTGTGGAGTTCTGATCTCAGGCAAGGCAACAAGGTGTTAAAAGGATTGGGCCGCGGTCTTTGGGCCCTGTGCAGGGTGGGCCAAGGTGGGGCCAGCAGCTCTGGCTCATCCCCGCCTAACCCTCTCCCTTCAGCGGGGGTGAAGAAGGGACAGCATCTCAAAAGGAAATGCTCCCTTGGCCTGGAAGGGCTTTCCTATGCTCCTGTTGCCAACCACAAAAGTATCTTCACTCAAAATGACATACCCATTGCTTGCTTTCTTCCCTCCCTGCCTCCCTCCAAAAAGTAATCAAGGCAGTTTACAATATAAAAATGATTTTCAAACTGAGTCGGAGGTAAGGTTGCCAACCTCCAGGTACTGCTCCTGCTATTACAACTAATCTCTAGCCGATAGAGATCAGTTCACCTGGAAAAAATAGCCACTTTGGCAATTGAACTCGATGGCACTGAAGTTCCTCCCCTTCCCAAACCCTGCCCTCCTCAGGCTCCACCCCAAAAACCACCCGCCAGTGGCGAAGAGGGACCTGGCAACCCTAGTCGGAGGCCAGGCAAATGCCTTACACCTTCCACCTCCCCTCCCCCCGTCCCACTTTCTCCAAGGAATCCCGGTTGACTCATACATGCAGGTCACTATTGTGGAGGGCTGGGGAGAGGAGTGGGAGGAAGAACCAAAATTGGAATAAGAAATGGCTGCCCTGTGCCCAGTGTCCTCTCACTGTTGCAAAAAAAAAAATGTTTTCGAGGGGAGGGGGTGGAGGAAAGGGATAGACAAGTGAGAGGCAGAAACGAGAATGTGGGTGTGAGGAGACAAACCTGAACTAAAACTATGCATTGGAGTAGCAATCAGTTTAGGTTCAATGCAGACGTTAACCTTGGGGTAAAACAGCATCCAGAAAACATGGGGGAAATGCGTGGAGAGAGCGAAGTGACTTCTAAAGGTTGGAAAAAACATGCATCATGAAAATGAAGCCCCAAAGTAGCCGGGGGGTGACCTTGGGCTAGTCACAGTTCTCTCCGAACTCTCTCAGCCCCACCTACCTCACAAGGTGTCTGCTGCGGAGAGGGGAAGGGGAGGTGATTTTAAGCTGCTTTGAGACTCCTTAAAGGTAGAGAAAAGTGGGGTATAAAAACCCATTCTTTTTCTTCTTCTATGAAGATCCTGGAAACATTCAATATCTCTTACTGACATTTCTTCTCAAGACCATTTCTTGTTCCTGTAGCCCTGGTAGCACGAGAAGCAAGTAGACAAGGGACCTTATCTCAGTGATTTGCTGTGCCATCAGAGAATGTTTCTTCTTGATCTTTCAGAGCCGGTGGGAAAGGCTGCATGTAAAATAGAATACAATTAATAACAAGGACTCTTGTCCTGCCAACCATTGGCACCAGTGGGAGTGGAGTTTGCTGGTATTACTTGGCATCCTACCTCATTAACATTTATGAGGAACTTACAGGGAATTTTGCATTGACACTTACAAGAAGCTGTCTTATAAGGCTCCAAGAAACTTAAGCAAAGCACCTTTCTCTTATGTTTCCACATGCTGCCTCATCTATTCACATGGGGGTTGGTTGCCTGGGATGAATTTACTCCACAAGAAGGTGGGGGAAAGGCAACTCAACATGTTCATTCACAGTTCGACAGAAGTGTGTTTTTCTCCCTCAAGCTCTGATACTATCGTCAGAAAAGCATTTAAGAATAGCACATCAAAGGTATTGAAAGCCAATGGGAAGTAAGCCCCCGGTTGACTGCGGTTGCCCTCAAAAAATTCTACCCTTTACCTTACAAGTGTTTCCCAGGTCATGATTTCCAGTTCCAGCACATTACTCCAATGACTAAAAGCGTGATGTAGGACTATGTTATAGTCAATGCGATAAATGCCAACGTTCATAGGGAGCAGCAGACAATCCCGGATTAATTTGTGAATGCCTCACCACGGATATATATTCTCCCAAACATATGCAGTCCAGTCATGATAACCATATTGAAGCATCTGTCAAAATTCACTGAAATGGGTTTTTGGATCAATCACAGTTTTGTTTTGCTCCCTGGTGACTGTGGTTGCCCTCAAAAAATTCTACCTCTTATCTTACAAGTGTCTCCCAGGTCATGATTTCCAGTTCCAGCACATTACTCCTATGACTAAAAGCATGATGTAGGAATATGTTAGGAGCCCAGTGGCGCAGAGTGGCAAGCTGTAGTACTGCAGTCCAAAGCTCTGCTCACGACCTAAGTTCAATCCAAATGGAAGTCGGGTTCAGGTAGCCGGCTCAAGGTTGACTCAGCCTTCCATCCTTCCGAGGTCGGTAAAATGAGTATCCAGCTTGCTGGGGGTAAAGGGAAGATGACTGGGGAAGGCCTTGACGACCATATTGAAGCATCTGTCAAAATTCACTGAGATGGGTTTTCAGATCAATCACAGTTTTGTTCTCAATTGTTTCATTAATTTGTGTTTCATTTTGTCGTGCTCTGTGATCGTCACCATTCACGTGTAAATGCTGAGATTCACCAAATTTTGGATATCTACGCTAACACAGCATGCTGATTAGTAGGACAGATGTTGGCATGGGGAGGCAAGAAGGTTGTTGCTCTATTTGACCTGTTGTGGGTACAGATGTTTCCTTAGTTGGGATTTTAATCATGGACGGAAGTAATGAAAACTGACAATTTTCCTGTAAACAGTGGACTGTGGTTCTGTACTTTCACAGCTGACAAAGTTTTCTTGCTAGAAAAGAACTGACGGATGTATTGTGGATTGTAAGAAGGTAGGAGCTCCCTTGCTGAATCAGACCAGAGATCCAGCTGGTCCAACATTCTGCTCCAAGAGAAGTCTCATAAACAGGGCTGTAATGGCTGTTTTTCTCTCATGCTGTTTTTCTCTCTGCATCTGATACTAAGAGGTATACTGCCTCTCAACATGATGATTCCATTATTCACCGACAAACCTATTCTGACTCATCACTTTTTAAGCAAGTGTCCATCACCACATGTGTGGTGAATTCTGTAAGTTCATAATTATATGTTGTGGGAAAAGGTACTTTCTTTTTGTCCTGAATCTCCTGTCAATCAATTTAATGAGTCGCTCTGAATTCTATTATTATGAAAGAAGGAGAAATTAATTCCCTTCCTACACTTCCACTACTCTCCATAAGTTTACAAACCTTCATTTTCTCCCTGTCGTAGCATTTTTTCTAAACGAAAAAACTCCAAAAGCTTTAGCTATTCCTGGCAGGGAAAGTGATCCAATCTCTGACTCAAGTTAATTGCTTGTTTCTGAGCCTTTTTCTAGTCCCCCTGTACAAGACGATTATCAATATATCTAATAGTCAGCATGGGCCCATCTGTGGATACTGAAATATGCAGACTGGGGCGACGTAGACACACGTTTCTACAAAGCTAGGGGGACACCCAGGCTAGCAGAAAAAATTTAAAACTAAAAAAGGGTGGGTTAAAAAAAGAGAGAGTGAACAATTGACTGTGCAAGAGTGGACAACTGTTTTCCCAATGCAGGTTGGCATGCAACAAGAAAGAATTTGGGGGTGAAGGAATAGAAGCCACTCCTCATCCCACACCACAGAGGGTGTGATGTTGGAGGTGGGCAGGGAAAAGGAAGAAGAAGAGTTGGTTTTTATACCCTGCTTTTCTCTGCCTTTAAAGGGGTCTCAAAGTGGCATACAACCACCTACTCTTCCCCACTTTACAACAGACACCCTGTGAGGCAGGTGGGACTGAGAGAGTTCTGAGAGAACTGTAAGTAGCCCAAGGTCCCTGAGTAAGCTTCATGTGGAAACCAACCCGGTTCTCCAGATTAGAGTCAACCGCTCCTAACCACTACACCATGCTAAGAAGGAAGGTTGGTTTTTATATGCTGACTTTCTCTATCACTTAAGGAAGAATCAAACTACTCTACAGTCTCCTTCCGTTCCACTCCCCACAACAGACACCCTGTGAGATAGGTGGGGCTGAGAGAGCTCTAAGAAAGCTGTGACTAGCCCAAGGTCACCCAGCTGACTTCATGTGTAGGAGTGGAGAAACCAACCCGGTTCACCAGATTAGACTCCACCACTCATGTGGAGGAGTGGAGAATCAAACATGGTTCTCCAGAGTCCACCACCCCAAACCACTGCTCTTAACCGCTACACCACGCTAACCATCACTGCTTCCTTAGTTGCCTAGGTGATGGCACTAGAGGTGCCTGGGGAAGTAAGTGCAGGACCTACCACCTGCCCCCCTTGGCCATCAAGGCAATAGTGTCGGGCTGTTGAAAAAAAGAATTTGGTAAAATTCGGATTCGGCAAAATTCGGCCTGTTTTAATTCAGGAAATGCCAAAGTCCGAACTCCCCCGATTCGGATCCGTGGAATTCGGCGCCCAGTTCTGAGTTCGGGGAAAAATTTGGCCGAATAAAGCCATTAAAAACACATTCAAGCCTTTCTGTGGCTCTGGGGGGGGGCATTTTGGGGGTAGAGGTCCCAAACTTTCAGGGTAGCTTGAGGGGACCCTTCTTGCAAGAACCCCCAAGTTTTGTGAAGATTGGATCAGAGGGTCCCAAGATATGGGGCCCAGAAGGGGTCCCCCCACCCATCTGCCCAGCCGGGGTTCTGGCTGCCTCGGCAGCTGTGCCGTACCATTACCCCCGCCCGGGGGAATAAAGCCATTAAAAGGGATATACTAAAAAGAATGACAAGTCAGCCCACTGGAAACAATGGGAGAGGCTGCCCAGCCCACTTAAAATAATGGGAGAGGGGATTGTCGGTTGACTTGCATTGACTCCACTGAAATACATTACAGGGGATGCATTAAAACGAATGACAGGCTACCCATTCGAAACAACAGGAGTGGCTGCACATCCCACTGGAAACAATAGGAACCAGCCAGAGAGAAACTCACTGACCCACAGTTAACTCCACACGCAGTTGGCAACCGGTGAAAACAGGAGAAAGCACAGTCCCACACAGAGGCAATCAAACCCACCCCACTTTGGCTCCCCCTGCACAGTAGAAGCCAGTCTGTGGCTTCTAAGAGCCGATGGAACTATGCCAAAAGTGCATCCAACAATGCTCAAAGCATAAGTAAACAGCGTAACTAGCATGGGATGCACTAAAAGGAATGACAAGTCAGCCCACTGGAAACAATGGGAGAGGCTGCCCAGCCCATTGAAGATAATGGGAGAGGGGAATGTCGGTTGACTTGCATTGACTCCACTGAAATACATTACAGGGGATGCACTAAAACAAATGACAGGCTAGCCCATTCGAAACAACAGGAGCGGCTGCACAGCCCACTGGAAACAATAGGAACCAGCCAGAGAGAGACTCACTGACCCAAGCTAACTCCACACGAGGTTGGCAACCAGTGAAAACAGGAGAAAGCACAGTCCCAAACAGAGGCAATCAAACCCACCCCACTTTGCCCCCCCCCACACACAATAGAAGCCAATCTGTGGCTTCTAAGGGCTGATGTAACTACGCCAAAAGTGTATCCAACAACACTCAAAGCGTAAGCAAACAGCGTAACTAGCATGGGATGCACTAAAAGGAATGACAAGTCAGCCCATTGGAAACAATGGAAGAGGCTGCCCAGCCTATTGAAGATAATGGGAGAGGGGAATGTTGGTTGACTTGACTCCATTGAAAATACATTACAGGGGATGCACTAAAACGAATGCCAGGCTAGCCCATTAGAAACAACAGGAGCGGCTGCACAGCCCATTGGAAACAATAGCAGCCAGCCAGAAAGAGACTCACTGACCCACAGTTAACTCCAGACGAAGTTGGCAACTGATGAAAACAGGAGAAAGCACAGTCCCACACAGAGGCAATCAAACCCACCCCACTTTGGCTTCCCCCTTCACATGCACTCACAGAATCTGCTCCCCCCCACACACACACACACAGGAAAAAAGTTATAGATAAAAGCCCCAAAATGGGTCAAACTGTGGATATCTTCTGTTCCAGCAGAAGCAGGGCAGCAGCAGCTGCTCAGGATCTCTCATGACTCTCTGGCCATTTATGCACGGGAGGTTTTGCCTTGGATTTGCCGCTCTGTAGAGATGCACATTCAGGATTGCCTGATCCCATTCATCCCAATGAGCAGTTGGGGGGCATACTTCGGTACCCTCTGATCCAATCTTCACAAAACTTGGGGGTTCTTGCAAGAAAGGTCCCCTCAAGCTACCCTGAAAGTTTGGGACGTCTACCTCCAAAAATGCCCCCCCCCCGGAGCCGCAGAATGCCGCCAATGTGCTTTAAGTGGCTTTATTCCTGTGGGCAATTTTGGGGGGGCGACCCCTTCCGGGCCCCATATCTCGGGACCCTCTGATCCAATCTTAACAAAACTTGGGGGTTCTTGCAAGAAGGGTCTCCTCAAGCTACCCTGAAAGTTTGGGATGTCTACCTCCAAAAATGCCCCCCCCCGGTGCCGCGGAATGCCGCCAATGTGCTTTAAGTGGCTTTATTCCTGTGGACGATTTGGGGGTGTGTGACCCCTTCTAGGCCCCATATCTCAAAACCCTCTGATACAATCTTATCAAAACTTGGGGGTTCTTGCAAGAAGGGTCCCCTCAAGCTACCCTGAAAGTTTGGGAAGTCTACCTCCAAAAATGCCCCCCGGAGCCACGGAAAGCTGCGAATGTGCATACGCACATTCCCCATGGGGATCTCTCTCACACACAAACAGACTCTCTCTCTTTCTCTCCCCGGGCCGCACAGCAGCTGGGCTCACGCACTCAACCACGACTGATTGGCCAGAAGAAGACCCAGCTTGGCCACAGATTGGCCACGGGAGAATTCTGCTAGTTGCTTACTAACTGACGGTTATGCTGCTGATTCGGAGCCCCCGAATTTGCCGAATTTATTCGGTGATTGCCCTGAACTCGCGGAATTCGGCTCTTCGTTTTCCCGCCTTTTAAAAATTCGGTTCCATCCAAACTGAAAACCCCAGAATCGGGGAAAATTCAGCTGTTTTTTCGGTTTGGATGAACCGAATCGACAGCCCTACGATAGTGTCATTGGAGGCCGGCAGGGGAAGGAACAATGGGAGCTGTAGCTGCCCCCCAGCTGCTGAGATGCTGAGGCTGAAGGTGGGTGGGGAAAGGAGGAGCAAAAATCCCTGCCACCACTGAAGTGGCACAGCTGCAGGTGGGTGGACATTAGTGTAGAAGCCACTGCCCTATGAAAACAGAGACTTTGCCTTCATGCTGGTAACATAACTGAGTGGTCCTGGGTTAGGCCAGTGAACTCACAATGGTAGCTTAAAAAGCTTTATTGGTCTAAAATGCATGGTCCCTTAGCCCACTTTCTTCCCCGTTCCAGCCAGGATAAAATGAACCCGGGCTGGAGGGGGGGGGGACTGTATGGATTACCTTGAATGATCCGGGGCGAAGCTGTGTGCTGATCCGTCCATGAAAACAGAAAATGCAGGAGACATGTACTTCCTGGCAAGTTAGCAATGCCCCCTCCCCCCGGTGATTGGTCATTTAAAAAAAAAAAGGCAGAGAGGTCACAAGGGGAGGGGTTTGGAGTTGGGCGGGCCATTGTGATGCGAGAAGACTCAGCCCGTGTTTATCTGAGACGAGCCAGGGATAACAGTTTGACTCATGAATTACAAAAACCGAGTTCGTTTGGTGTCAAGACAGGGCTGAGCCAACAGCAAATAAGGTCCCGTCCGTTCACGAAGATTTGATCCTGGGCAAAACAGGGAAGAAACAGGGAAGAAAGTGGGCTAAGGGACCGTACGTTTTAGACCATTGATAGAAAAGTATTCAAAGAGATATAAAACTACAAGTTAAATTGTCAGAGGCAACAGCAAGATAAAATAAAGAAGTCTAGCTGTCTACATACTTACTAGGTTAATACATCATAATGCTAGATGTTGAAGCTATAGGTAATGCTAGATGTTGAAGCTATAGGTCTTGTTCGGCTAAGCATTATTCAGAGCGACAAAGTGTCATGATGACAAGCAAGAATGAAGAAGGAATGGTGACCTACCTCTTTCATTTTGTGCTCCCTCACTGACCCTGTTTACTTCTCAAGTGCTCTCTTCAATTGTTTATGTGCTTTGCTTACGTGTCCCTGCTTTTTTAGCTAATACTGATGGTCATGCACCTAAGCTAAGCTCTGAGAAAGTCCCTATTCTGTTATATGCGGATGACGCAGCAGTCCTATCCCTTTCAAAGATGGGTCTTAAACGTTTATTAGCTTCTTTTATCCTATTCTGTAAATGGAATTCTCTATCTATTAATTTTGATAAGACCAAGATCCTGATCTTTTCTAAGACTTGGAAGCAATCAGTTTGGAAAATTGAGGGAAGAGAAATCGAACAAGTGAAAACGTTTAAATATTTGGGGGTCTCTTTTCATTATAATTTAAAATGGATTGCACACCGTAATCAGTCCCTAACCTTGGCAAAAAATAAGATGGCTGCAATAACTCGTTTTTACTATAAGAAGGGTAACCATTTTGTTCCGGCCGCCTTACAGAGTTTCCAAGCCACTGTGATCCCGCAATTTTTGTATAGAATCCCAGTTTGGATCCAGGGTTTTAATAAAGAAGTGGAGCGTCTCAGGGCAGTTTTTTTGAGATGCATCCGTGGCGTCACAAACTCTGTTATTTCTCTCTGTGCGCTGAGCTGGGACTGCACACGATAGAATCTGGTGCTTGGATCACTACAATCAAATACTGGTTACGCTCTCATTTTCGATCCCCCCCAAGTAGTTTATTGGCAGCTTTACATACTGACTCAACTGTTTCTAGATGGTCTCAGCTTATCTTAAATAGGATCAGATCACTCGAGACTGATCTTGATTCCTTGTCCAATTCCAGTGAATTATATATTTTTAGGACAATCCAAAAAAGGATATGGGACAGTGATTCCCAAATAATAAAAGCCGGTGCTGAAGGTATCTGCTCCCCTCGTTTTTTAGGCCTTTCTTATCAAACAAATTCTAGGGCCCAGTATTTTTTTAACTATACCCTCTCACCGTAGAGCATTTTTGTTGGCCAGATTTAATATATTCCCTTCAGCTGTTGTTAGTGGTAGATACAAGGGAATACCACGTGAAGCAAGATGTTGTAGGTGTCAATGCAAAGAACCTGACACAATACAACACATTCTCTTGTACTGTCCACTTTTCACACAGCTTCGATGCAGCTTAATTAGCTCCCTTCCTCAATTTACTATTGCAATGACTACTGGAAACATAGCCCATTTATTGGATGACAAAAGCTTTGAAGTTACCACTCAAGTAGCCGAGTTCCTGGCCAAGGTCCTAAAGGAGGGAGAAAGAAGGAGGGGAACCCTCATTTAATTGTTTATTATAATATTTACCGATGAACTGTGTATTCATTCTTTTTAGATCCATATCTAGCTGCTTTACATGTTTGTTTTGTTACTGTTAATGCCAATAAAGGTTCTGTTTTCTGTTTTCTGTTCTGCTTACTTGTTGCTTTTAATTGTTGTTTTGTGTGTGTGTGTGTGTATTTTTAAAAGTGTGTTTTAATGGTTTGGATTGCTTGCCACCTGAGAATGCTAAGTTGGGCAGAAAGGTGCTTAAAACGTTTTAAAGGAAGGAAGGAAGACCCTTTTCAGATCCCAACACTATATATGAAGTAGGTTCGGATTTTTTGTTTTTCTCCAATGTTTATCACATACAACTGAACACTGAATCACGTCTTCCATCTTGGTTCCCACTCACCCACTTTGGAGAGACCTTTCTGAAGCTCTTCCCATCCTGTTTGAATTCCACAATCCCAAAACCTAAACCTGGAAGAACAAGGCAGAAGAGCCCTAGAATTCAAGCATAATTGACACAGTCAGCATGACCCTGGCATCAACTGGGAGAAGGCATATGTGCCTTCAATACAGTGGTTGGGTCTATGTGGCCAATCACAGTTAGTTGTGGGTAACATGGGTGACTTCTCAGATCTGAATATCAGATAGCATTGCACAATGAAGAATGCTTGCCATTATTGCTGGTGACCTTCTAGGACTCCAGGATCCCACTTGCATATGCACGGGGACAAAACACGAAGCTGCAGTCTACCGAATCAGACCATTGCTCTCCAAGGTCACAAGGTCAGGGTCTTTCAAATCACCTTTTACCTGATAATTTTTGAACTGGAGATAGCAGGGATGGGACCTGGAACCTTCTGCAGGCCAAGCAGAAATGGATTCCCTGTTCAGCATCATAGGCAGCTTTGTGTGGCCATGCATAGTATCTTCCATTATGCAAATCGTAGAGTGGTTTTTCAGATCTGTCTCTGTGTAGCTGAACCCAGTGTGGGCTTGTGTATCTGAAAGGTGTTTCTCAAGGCCACAGGGTAAACTCTAGGTCAAGGTGCATGTCACATTACATTTTTAAAGGGCAAACAACTTCTACTTTAATAGGATGGGTGAGCACCTCGGGGTTGTGAAAGGGCTAGGCTAGGGCTTCAGGTGGCAACCTTCAACTCCAGTCATGGATGATGTACACTGCAGCTCAGGGGCCTTGAGACCAGTGATCTGTAGGGTTGCCAGATCTGGGGTAGGAAATACCTGGGGATTTTGAGGGTGGAGCCTGAGAAGGGCAGGGTTTGGATAGGGAAAGGACTTCAATGCCATAGAGTCCAATTGCCAAAGCGGCCATTTTCTCCAGGAGAACTGATCTCTATTGCCTGGAGATCAGTTGTAATACCAGGAGATCTTCAGCCACCACCTGGAGGTTGGCAACTCTAGTGATCTGGCCCAAAAGAAGAAGAGTTGGTTCTTATACCCTGATTTTCTCTACCTTTAAGGAGTCTCAAAGCAGCTTACAATAGCCTTCCCTTACCGTCCCCACAACAGTCACCTTGTGAGGTAGGCTGAGAGAGTTCTGAGAGAACTGTGACTAGCTCAAAGTCACCCAGCTGGCTTCATGTGGAGCAGCAGGGAAACAAACCTGGTTCACCAGATTAGAGGCCGCCGCTCATGTGGAGGAGTAGGGAACCAAACCCCAATCAGAGTCTGCTGCTCCTAACCACTAAGCCATGCTGGCTCTCAAGAAGCTGGAGCATTCAGTACAGCAAGCAGAGGGCCCTCTCATGTTGTTGCTTTTGCTCGCCTCCTTATCCACATTCGCTGCCAAGCCTGCCAAATATTTGCCGAGAACTCCAGAGAATGGAAGGAGCTGGATTTATAGATTCCTTTAGTGCTGTTGACGTTGTCCGTCCCAGGTTAAGGGCAGTCAAGTTTATGAGAAGGCCTTTTGATTATTTCACCCTTTTCAGGGTCCTTTTCATCTATCACTCAGCTCTTCAAGGGTTGTTTGTCAAGGCTGAGCTGCCAGAAGTCTGTGGAATTTCCTCCTACCCCCTGTCATAAACACACTGCTACGTGCCCAACTGAATTCATAGCTATGTCTCACCGGACACCTCTGCCTTCTGCCTTTCTTACTTTCCAGAAATGGAGAAATGGCTGAAGTCTATCTGGACATCACCAGACATTAAATATGATTGGCTTTCAAGGCACGTACTATACTTCCTAATATATAAAACATCGGAAGGACTTGGAATGCCTACTAGCTGCTTGCAGACCAGCCCTTTCTTGTGAGTAGGGTTGCCAATCTCCAGGTACTAGCTGGAGATCTCTCACTACTACAACTGATCTCCAGGCAATAAGTTCCCCAGGAGAAAATAGCCCCTTCGGCAATTGGACTCTATGGTACTGAGTCTCTCCTTTCCCAAAACTCCATCCTCTTCAGGCTCTGCCCCAACATCTTCAGTTATTTCCCAACCCGGAGCAGGCAACCCTACTTGTGAGTAACCTTTTAAAACCTGAGGTAAAAGAAGAAGAGTCAGAGGGATCTTGGCCCTGGAGCTGGAAGGAAGACCTGACCTGATCTGAAACCTTCCTCCCCTTCTTCTGTTGGTTTAAAAATTGTATTTTTGTGTTGTGAGCCACCTTGGGTCTCCATTGGGGAGAAAAGCAGCCTACGAATGCTTACATACATTTTTTTAAAGTTAAATAGAAGAAGAATAGTTGGTGTTTATATGCTGACTTTCTCTACCTCTTAAGGAAGAATCAAACCAGCTTACAATCACCTTCCCTTCCCCACAAGAGACACTCTGTGAGGTAGGTGGGGCTGAGAGAGCTCTAAGAGAGCTGTGACTAGCCCAAGGTCACCCAGCTGGCTTTAGGTGTAGGAGTGGGGAAACCAACCCGGTTCACCAGATTAGCATCTGCCACTCATGTGGAAGAATGGGGACTCAAACCCGGTTCTCCAGAGTCTGCCGCTTCAAACCACTGCTCTTAACCACTACACCACACTGTACTGTAAATTAAAGGACAACCACTGGGCACCACAAATGATACTAATTTTGCATTGCCAGGGCTATGGATAGCCAATATGCGCCCCTGGGCAAAAAGTTTCCTTCTCTCCACCTGCCATGCATACATCTTTGAAGAAGAAAGAGAGAGGAACGCATAAGGGAAGAAAGGAATTCACCAATACTTAATAGAACAAAGAGCCTCTGTAAAATTCCATAAGCGCTCACATAAGCATTCCCTTTCCTTAACTGGAAAATGTACCAGGTGCCTGCTTTCTGCAGGAGAGCACTTGCAAGGATTTCAAGTTAAGCAAAGGGTTAAAACAAGCAGTTCAATGTCCCTAGAACAGCTTCTCCCTGCTGAGGAAGCCTCAAAATGACAAGTACCAGGTCAGGTGAGAATTTTATGTTCCTGTCTCCCCCTCACCTTGACATTGCTTATCATTGCCCAACAACAGAGAGCTAAAAGTATTGCTAATAAGAGCATTTATAGAGTACATACCAAGTGATTACGGCTGCAGTCCAAAAAACACTTTCCTGGCAGCAAGCCCTATTGAATAAAATGGGACTTTTAAGTAGACCTGCTTAGGCTTGCTCCCTAAAGCTGTGTGCCTCTATTATCTCAGACATCCCTATAACTACATCAGGTAGATGATTTTCCTCATCCCCCGCAGGGATCACCAGCACCTTACCTAATGCCCCCAAATGAGTTCATGGTGTAGGCAGGAGGAAGAGGAGGAGAAAAGTTCATTTTTATATGCCAATTTTTCTCTATCTTTTTAAGGAGAATAAAATTGGCTTACAATCGCCTTCCTTTCCCCACAACAGACACCCTGTGAGGTAGGTGGGGCTGAGAGAGCCCTGTGACTAGCCCAAGGTCACCCAGTTGGCCTCATGCATAGGAGTGGAGAAACCAACCCAGTACACCAGATTAGAGTCCGCCACTCTTGTGGAGGAGTGGGGAACCAACCCCGGTTCTCCAGAGTAGAGTCCACCGCTCTTAACCACTACACCACATTGGCTCTCCATTGAACGAAGGGCTTCTCCGTTCGAAGTTCACTATGCTGCTGGCTGCACCAGCTGTCAAAATCATCCAGCAGCACAACCCTCCACAACTGAGTTACACCCTCTTAAACCCATTGGCTTCAATGGATTTAGGAGGGGGTGACTTTGCTCAGGCCGAAACTCTAGTGGAGTATTGTCGAAGGCTTTCACGGTCAGAGTTCATTGGTTCTTGTAGGTTATCCGGGCTGTGTAACCGTGGTCTTGGAATTTTCTTTCCTGACGTTTCGCCAGCAACTGTGGCAGGCATCTTCAGAGTAGTAACACTGAAGGACAGTGTCTCTGTCCTTCAGTGTTACTACTCTGAAGATGCCTGCCACAGTTGCTGGCGAAACGTCAGGAAAGAAAATTCCAAGACCACGGTTACACAGCCCGGATAACCTACAAGAATCTAGTGGAGTAATTTGTGAGGGTAATAAAACTAGCCTTCAGAACTGCCGCGAGAGGGTAGTGCTCATAAGATTCCACTGAGGTCTCTCCTCCAGTCTCCCCTGCTGCCTATCAGCCTGGAATTCTGTGGCCGGAGCAACGCAACATATTAATCATGGGGTGAACCTTTTTGTTTCTATGATATGGTCTTTAGATCAGCTCACCAAAAGGTGAGTTATCAGAACAGTGGGAAGGAAAGTAAATCAATAAGCAACCGATACTTTTCTTACCTTTTCCTGACTCACTGAATTCAGCTGGTGATTTCCACAGCTATCGTAAACAGTTACAGCCTTCTAAGTTCATTGAAATCAAGTACCTGCTTAACTTGACTTTCCCATGGACCTAATGACATTTAATCAGTATTTATGTAGAGAATGTGCATGTTGCCTCTCCAGAAACATGCTTGAGGTAGCTCAGAAGTAAAAGCAATACCATACAATCCTAAAAACAACATAAATGATCAGTATGAAGTAAGAAGCGATGATTAAAACCAAGCCAGAGACATAAAGATATCCTAAGACCAATACTAACCCTAGAAGCGAAAATGACTAAACTGAGACTATTGTATTTTGGTCACATTATGAGAAGACAACAGTTACTAGAAAAGACAGCCATGCTGGGAAACGTTGAAGGCAGCAGGAAAAGAGGAAGGCCCAACAAGAAATGGATTGACTCTATAAAGGAAGCCACGGCCCTCAGTTTGCAAGACCTGAGCAAGGCTGTCAAAGGCAGGCCATTTTGGAGGAGACTGATTCATAGGGTCACCATGAATAGGAAGTGACTTGACAGCACTTAACACACACAAAACCAATATTGAGCAGCCTAACAAATATCTCCAACACAGTCCTCAGGCCAGAAGCAGAGCATAAAACAACTGCAAAAAATAGACAACCCCTTACTCAAAAACCAGGGTAAATATAAGTGTTTTGGCCTGGTGCCTCAATGATGGCAAGGAAGGTGCCAGGCAAGTCTCAAAGGGGAGAGCGTTTCAGAAGCGAGGGGCCACCAATGAAAAAGCCCTGTCTTTTCACCTATGCAGGCAGGGGCACAGAGAGTGGGGCTTTGGAGACAGATCGGAATTGGTGGACCGGACAATCTTTTTGTTTCACTTTGCTGGGTGGGAGTTTTGACATTGGTTTGCACACTATGTAAGGCCTTATAAAGATGAAGGGAGAATACAGTATGGAACCAATTTCCATGTTACTCTGGTGCCATACAAAGACATGTGCTTATGTATCTCTGTTTGGGATGTCATTACCCTCAAGGCAGTCAAGGTCCAATCTGGCTTCTGCCATGGATACTCCTTGCCCTTGTCTGACTGGCATAAAACCTAGGTTGCCAACCTCCAGGCGGTGGCTGGAGTTCTCCCTCTATTACAACTGATCTCCAGAGATCAGTTCACCTGGAGAAAATGGCTGCTTTGGAAGGTGGACTCTATGGCATTGAATTTCCTCTATGACATTATACCCTATTGAAGTCCCCTCCCCAAACCCCACCCTCCTCAGGGTCCACCCCAAAAATCTCCAGGTATTTTCCAACCAGGAGCTGGCAACCCTAACAAAACTTGGAGTGTTGGTTTAACCACTGAGTTTCCAGCAATTCCTAGAGCTAACTGGCATCACTTTGGGGTTTTCCCGGAAGTGATGTCATGGAGCACACAATGCCACACCCCCATGTCCTGCCATCCCAAGCTCTTGCCAGTTGCCATGCCTGGCAACCCTACTAAGTGATGCAGCAGTTACTGTGCAGTTAAAGTTATACAATAGATCTAGTATGGAAGTTAAGTGAAACTCAGTTGCTTAATACCACCCAGATTAAACAATTCAGTTCTGAGAGAAATCTATCTGTCTCCTTCCCTGATTAGTTTTCACCAGCTGGAAAACATTTCTGTTCTGGAAGACTTTTTATGCTTTTTTAATGTCAATTATTGATAGACTGCTTTTGTAGAAAGCTGATATTTTGAGTGGCTTTTAAATAGTTTTTTTTTAAATGATGGGTTTCTTGTAATTAGATCCTATGTATTGCCTCGAGTGCCTTCAAGAGAAGAAAGCAGCTGACCAGTTGTAATTTTTATTCTTAATTTGCTTGCTCATTTGGCACAACCGAACATGTTTTAAAGAAGATTAATCAAAAGAAAGCTTTTTTTATGAAAAATGAGGAAAACAGAAAAAGAAAAGTGAAGTTATCTCATGGAAAAGTCTACTTTTGGGAGGTAAAATAGGTACAATGTATGAGCATCATTTATTAGTAAATTATGACCCCATTTATCATAGAAATAATGCCCATTTTCATGTATATTTGATGACTGCAACCTATGTATATATCCTGCTGATTACAACTTCCCACAGCCGATCTTTAAGAAATTTCGAATTGGATGTCAGTTTGCAAAGTCATTCATTGGATGTTCATTCAGTGCCAATTTTTTTGGGATCCCCCAAGGGTCGCCACAAGTCATCTGCAACTTGAAGGCACTTTACCCCCGCACACAATGCGGAAATACAGACTTGATTGTGCCAATGTTGGTGCATTTTCTAGAACCCCAAGTATTATATAATTCAGAAGTTCAACGATATTTGATACAGAAATATTTCTGATACAGAAATACTGGAGGGACTCCCAAAGTATGGAGAAAAAATATAAGTTTGTAAACCAAGGTAGCCCAATCTTATTAGATCTCACAAGCTAAGCAGGGTTGGCCCTGGTCAGTACTTGGATGGGAGACCATTAAGGAAGTCTGGGGTCACCTAGGAACCCTCTGGGTCAACTTTAAGACTTTGATGGTAAGAATTAAACTTTGCAATTTTTTTGTAAGTGCACTTGATTACTGTATACACCCTGATGTAGTTGGAGATGTATATTATATTATGTAAAAGTTTTTATTTTGCTTAGAGAATCTTTGCATGAAGATGACATTCAACTGAAGAAGCACATGCGAAACGAATACCAAACCGGAGGTATCGTCTTGGCTTCCTCTGAAAATATTGAGTGCATCACAGAGACTGTTCATATTCA
Source organism: Euleptes europaea (assembly GCF_029931775.1). NCBI lineage: Eukaryota > Metazoa > Chordata > Lepidosauria > Squamata > Sphaerodactylidae > Euleptes > Euleptes europaea. Next base: position 16,683,158 of record NC_079322.1, on the reverse strand, counting down.
TACCACACGTCTGGGGTGGACTTTTTTTTTTGAACTTTGTTGAGGATACAGTTACTTATTGAGCATGTATTTTGTTTTGGTGTAGGATTGTACCTTGTATTTACCTTGAGTTGAATCTGTATCTATGCATGAAGTAATGCTTTCTTATTTTCAGTTATAAATATTGTCAATATTTTCAGAACTAGTTTGAATATAAATTTTGAAACAGTAATATTTACGTTATTGTGAGCCTTCGTGCTGCTGTTTTCACAACCTCCAGGGGGTGGCTAGAGATCTCCCACTATTACAACTGATCTCCAGAAGACAGAGATCAGTTCCCCTGGAGAAAATAGCCACTTTGGCAATTGGAGTCTATGGCATTGAAGCCCCTCCCCTCTCCAAACCTCACCCTCCTCAGGCTCCAACCCCAAATTTTCCAGGTATTTCCCAACCTGGAGCTGTCAACCCTAATGCTGAGACAGGTAATGGAAACCACCTCTGAACGTCTCTTGCCTTGAAAGCTCTACTGGGTTGCCATAAGTTGGTTGCGTCTTGTTGGCACTTCCCATCACTAAACTTTAAGACAAGCCACCTGATGAGGACCGAACATTTTTATTGCTCTCACGATGTGTGGAATGTTGAAGGCAGCTGAGCATCTGCTAAGGGGAAAGAAAGGAGAACAGGATAGAGAGACTTGTACTCCTGTCTGTCCCTTGTATGGGTGCTTTTGTGCAGAGCTTTTGGATGAGGGCAGCTGTTGACATGAAAGAAGGCCAATGTTTTAATGGCTAGCCAATGGGAGGTGGTTTAGGGTCAGCTACTGAATTCCTAGCTCATGTCACTCGGGATGCTTCTCAGCATAAAGGGCATCCACCCTCCCTTCCATCAGAGCAGGGTGTGTTTATGCTGGGGTAGGGTTGCCAACTCCAGGTGGCAGCTGGAGATCTCCCTCTATTACAACTGATCTCCGGGCAACATAGATCAGTTCTCCTGGAGAAAATGGCCACTTTGGCATTTGGACTCTATGGCATTGATTTCCCTCCCCAACCCCCGCCCTTCTCAGGCTCCACCCCCATAACCTCCCGCCGGTGGCAAAGAGGGACCTGGCAACCCTATGTATGTAAGTGCCAGCAAGGAGCTTTCAAGGAAACTGAGAAGCAGAAGTGGTATGTCATTGCCTTCCTCTGCAGAATCTTCCTTGGTGGTCTCCCATTCAAGTACTGACTAGGGCTGTCAAAAAAAAAAAAATTCGGTACAGTTCGGATTCGGCCGAATTTGGCCCTTGTGGGTTCGGTACGTGCCGAAGTCCGAACTCCCCCACTTCGGATCCGTTCAATTCGGCGGGAATTCAAAGTTCGGGAAAAAAATTCGGCCGAATAAAGCCATTAAAAACACAACCACGCCTTTCCGCGGCTCTGGGGGGGGCATTTTTGGGCTTAGAGGTCCCAAACTTTCAGCAGAGCTTCAAAGGACGTATATTGAAAGACTCCCCAAGTTTTGTAAAGATTGGGTCAGGGGGGGCTGAGATATGGGCCCTGAAAGGGGTCCCCCCACCCTTAATGTGGATCTCTCCGCAGAGCTTGCCGCCCACGCACAAAGCTCCCGGCCCGACAAACAGCTGATGAGAGCAAGGGCGGGGCAGGTGCTAAGAACTTTGCAAAGCAACACAACTGCAGAGCAACCCCTTTGCAAATATGCAAAGGGCGGGGCAGGTGTGAAGAATTTTGCAAAACAATACAACTGCAAAGCAACACAAGCACGCAATGCAAAACCTTTGCAACAGTGCATAGCAACACCTGACACCTGGGAGTTTGCATACCATGGAAAGGGACAGAGGCAGCTAGCTATGCATAATGAGCAGGAGGGGGTGGAATGTCTCCTTTTGCATTGGACTTGGGACCAGGCAGATGCATTCTTTAAGTCACCATTTGAAAACCAGTTTTGAGCAAGCATCAATAACCTAACTGATCTTATGAATGAGGAAAAACCTGAAGAATAAAAATGAAGCCCCCCCTCAAACCAGGGAGAGAGAGACTGGAGGGGGAACACACGCCCCAGGCAGAACCGGCAAAAGCCCCCTTTGGCTTCCCCCCCCCCACCCACAGAAACTGCTCCCTCCCCACACACACACACACAGACTCTGCTTTCCCCCCCCCACACACACAGAAAAGAAAAAATATAGATTAAAGCCCCCAAAGGGGTCTTACTGTGGCTGTCTTCTGTTCCAGCAGGAGGGGCTGGGAGGCTGGGTAATCCAATATGATTCCATTTGTATCCAATATAAGATCCATATGTATGCATCTCTCGAGGGTGATCCATTCATCCCAATAGGGGAAAGGGGAAAGCCCATATCTCGGGGGGCCCTGACCCAATGTTTACAAAACTTGGGTGGTCTCTTAAAAAGCCTTGACTGAAGCTCCGCCGAAAGTCTGGGATCGGCACACCCAAAAATGCGCCCCCTGCAGCCATGGAAAGAGAAAAGGGGGGGGAGCCAATATTTCAGCCCCCACTGAACCCATCTTTACAAAACTTGGGTGGTCTCTTAAGAGGGATTCTCTGAAGCTATGACAAAAGTTTGGGGGCTGAACCCCCAAAAAAGCACCCCCTGCAGCCACGAAAATGGAAAAGGGGGGAGAGGAAAAAGGGGTGGAGCCCATATCTCGGGGGGCCCTGACCCAATGTTTACAAAACTTGGGGGGTATCTTAAGAAGCCTAGTCTGATGCTCCGCTGAAAGTTTGGGGTCGGCACACCCAAAAATGCGCCCTCTGCAGCCATGGAAAGAAAAAAGGGGGGGAGCCCATATCTCGGGACCCCCTGACCCAATGTTTACAAAACTTGGGTGGTCTCTTAAAAAAACCTGTCTGAATATCCCCTGAAAGTTTGGGGTCGGTACCCCAAAAAATGCGCCCCCTGCAGCCACGGAAAGGAGCGAATGTGCATAAGCACCCCCTCACACACACATGAGGATTTCCCTCTCTCTCTCTCTTTCCCCGGCCGGCCGCACATCAGCTGATTCCTCCAGCACTCAATCCTGACTGATTGGCCAGAAGAAGACCCAGCTTGGCCACCGATTGGCCGGGGGAGGAGAATGCTGCTTACTGACGGTTATGCTGCTTACTGACGGCCGAATTGGCCGAATTTATTCGCTGAACTCCCGAACTCGCTGAATTCGGCCCCCCCGGTTGCCCGCCAGTTTTGAGTTCGGATCCGTCCGAACTAAAAACCGCCGAATCAAGGGAAATTCGGCTGATTTTCAGTTCGGGCCGAACCGAATTGACAGCCCTAGTACTGACCCTATTTAGCTTCCGAGATCTGATGAGATCTGTGTTTTTATAAGCTGGAATATCCACCACATAGCCCCATCCTGGGTCAGTGGCCAGTGAGAATACTGCCTTCCCTCCCTTTAACCTATTACACAAATATTAAAAAATCTCCTTAATTATGAGTCCCAAGCTGCCACTTTGGAATGTGTCCCAAGCTGGTTCCATAGAGGGGGATCCAACTGGAAGTCTGCCCTAGCTGGAGAAATGCCTAGTGGTGACTTTGCAATCTGTCAAGATAGTGCCATTTTTATGATAATTATTGCAGAAATCTTACTCTGACAACACTTGTAAATCTCATCAGGGTTGTACCTCTTGCTAAGCTCATCACTTAAAGCATTTGGAACTATTGTCTTCCACCAAATGTCAGGCAGGGACATAAATCTCTGTCGAATACCTGACCTCGAATATTAATCACCCCCATCTGGCATTACCTCTCTTTAACACGGAGCTTTTAATAGTGTCTGGCTTTACATAGCAGATGTAGCCCTGTCAGAACTGTCTCTTTATCACAAGTTGCCAGCTCCAGGATGGGAAATACCTGGAGATGTTGGGGGTGGAGCCTGAGGAGGGAGGGGTTTGGAGGGGGAGGGACTTCAATGCCATAGAGTCCTATGGCCAAAGCGACCATTTTCTCCAGGGGAACTGAATTCTATCGCCTGGAGATCAGTTGTACACATGAACACATGAAGCTGCCTTATACTGTATACTGTATCAGACCCTTGGCCTATCAAAGTCAGTATTGTCTACTCAGACCGGCAGCGGCTCTCCAGGGTCTTAGGCAGAGAGGTCTTTCACATCACCTACTTACCCAGTCCTTTTAACTGGAAATGCCAGGGATTGAACCTGGGACCTTCTGCATGCCAAGCAGATGCTCTGCCACTGAGCCACGGCCCCTCCCCATAGCAGGAGGTTTCCAGCCACCACCTGGAGGTTGGCAAACCTAATCGCAAGCCTTTCGTGGGGGAACCACAATGGGAAAACTCATGAAACTGAATGCAAATGCCCGACTCCTAAACAAAGATATATAGCAAGTCATATAAAGTTGACAGCAAGCTGGAGTATTTCTGGCAAAATGGAATATTTCTGGCAAAATTACCCACAATCTAAAGAGTAACAGAGCAGAGCTTCAACTAAGGCCAACTAGAGCCCATGACTCTCTTAGTAAGATGTATTACTTCGGAGATACCCAGGCCTTAGAAAATTGTCTGACATCTCTAGTTAAGCTCTGGTGGAGATCTTGACAGACATGCTTGACTTAATGAATGAAATGCGTCACTGGGCCTAGAGCACAAAATGGCTGTTCCCGTTCCAAAGTGGCAGTTTATGACATTTTGAAAGAAGCAGGACCCTGAAGGTCTCTTGCGATATGAATGTATTTAAAATATCTATATCTTTCTCAAGCCTTCCAAAACTGCTACACTGGGTGGCTTACAACACAACAACATATACAATCTAACAGCGTAGAACACAAAACAAGAATTCCTAATGGACAGCCTGGAAGCAAATTTGACTAAGCCGCGACAGTCACATTTATCCTCCAAAATCCCTCTGGAACAATACTCCCTTAGTCTGGGCTCACACATGATTTTCTATTTAGAAGATTCATATTTAAATCCATACCATGGATTGCAGGCCCCTGGGGGAAAGCATCCCTGATATTAGGTGACCCAACTTTCAATGATTGGAACAAAAATAGAGGTGCACCATATGGGCTCATTGTCTCCTCACCCCGCTCATTTCCTGTATGGCCCCCTTCCCCAGAATTTAACCTTAAAGAATCATAAACAAAGTCCAATGTTTAAAAATGTTCTAAAGGAAGGCAGAGAAACAATGAAATATTGATCCAGTGTGTGATAACTGCAAAGAAAGCAGATGGAAAACATTGGCCTTCAAATTCCTTTTGAGAAAATATCAAAGTTTATGTTTTTTATTAGGGTATTCTTAAGCCAAAAGCCACTTAAAAGCAAGGGCTTTTGCTATAAAGATGCTGTGTTCTGAAATCAATAGAAGCAAACTGCAATCGGCCAATAATTTGGCTATGTTAGATCACTAGACAGAAGCTTTTATTTTGTCTCTGAGAATTTCGGCAGTATCTTTTGTGCCGCTTGTATCCTTGTAACTGTTGAGAACGCTTGCTTTTGTTAATAGGAATTATTTCTTGGCTAGAATTTTAACCACTTTCTTAACATCTTCAGTACAAAGGGTAAGTTCTTTATGTTTATCATCAACTGAAAATTAAGTCCAAGGGCATGCAAATATCCTCCTGTTTCCCTTCCTGTCCTTGTCTCTTCCTGTTTTCTCCTCTCCTTTTCTTACCCTGTTCCCTCTTTCTTATATTTGGATACTAACTAGCATTGGAGATAATACAGTATGCTAGATAGGTGAGTAGGAGCTTTTTAAGGTGTCTAGCAGAAGTGAGAAGCAGGAGGAGACAAGGATAAGGCTCAGAGGTCCAAGAGAGTTGATCATCCTGCAAGAGCCACAGGTGTTCCAGATAGGCATGGTCAAGTTCCAGAGCTGCTTCCAGCAAGGGAAGAGAGCAGAAGGACCATGCTCAGCCAGGGCTAGGACCTCACGGGCAGAGGAAGTGTCCAAATTGTGGAGGAAAAAACTCAGGTTTTAAGGACTTTATGATTGTCCCTGTGGGTCATGTGCTGGGACTCCATCAGGTGATCCCAGAAACTATCGCCTAGGAGGCATTGTTATTTGCAGGCTGCAGCAGATAATCCTGCAACACAGGTTGTAAGGTATTAGGACCAAGCTAGTAGGGGTCTGGGATTCAATCTCACCCCTTGCCTTGAGTGGAGAACTAAGTCATGCATCCACTTCTCTCACTCTCCACTAGAGATACTTGAACAGTAGTTGGATTGCATCCTGATCTCCATGCAGCTGATAGTTTATCAAGCATCCAACTCTCGCAAGTCATTCATAACCGGGTTAGGATACTTGTTCCCGATGCATCTCAGCCTACAACATGATCAGCTTTCGCACACACCAGTCCTCACCACACATAAGGGCAGTGTATTGTTGGAATTGAGGTTGCTATCTCTTTGGAGCAGAGAACTGTCTTTTTGGCTGTTGTTGTTGTTGATGATGATTTGCCCTGACTTGGATGGCCCAGACTAGCCTGATCTCATAAGATCTCAGAAGCTAGGCAGGGTCGGCTCTCTGTTTAGTACTTGGATGGGAGACCACCAAGGAAGTGCAGGGTAGCTCCACAGAGGCAGGTAATGGCAAATCACCTCTATTCATCTCTTGTCTTGAAAACCCAATGGGATCACCATGGTTTGGCCTTGATTAGATGGCACTTTCGTCCATCACTACCACCACCACCACCACCACCATCATAATCATATGAATGGCAGTGTGCATTCATGGCACACTAAAATGAAATGATGATCATGATTATGTCAACCTATAGCTCAGATCTATGGGGATTTTTATGATTCCAAGGAGTTTTGACTGATTCTGTCTTGTTATCTCTCTAAGCGGCCATCCCAACAAATCTTAATACCCAGTGCCATAATGAAAAAATGTAGATGCAGAATGGGAATGTTCTGTAGTTTGCATGATTCTTTTCAATCATGGTCTTTAAATTTGTTGTGCTTTTATATGATATCCCTTAGGAAGACTTTGTATCAGCTCCAGTGTACTCCTGAGACGGTTTTGATCATTGAAAGGGCTGTGCTTTGAAAGGTAAGGTACGTCTTGAGAACTGAATACACTTTTTGCCAATTCCTTTTACCCCATCTGGAAACTCTGCTTGTTGAACAACAAAATTCATTTCCTTTGAAGCTGTTTCCAGAGTTGATTTGTAGCTTGCTTCAAAGCATGTAAACACAAAGTGGAGTTTCTCTGTATTAATTCTTGGAATAATTATATACTACTCATTTAGCTCGATAAATGCCACTGTATATTTCATGATGATGCAGTTCTCTAGAAGAGATGTGAACTGCAGAGCTCAGAGCATAGGAAACTAAGGAGAGCCCTGCTGGATCATATCAGAGGTTCATCTAGTCCAACATCCTTTCTCACATGGTGCCCAACTAGTCATTCTGGAGGGCTAGCAACGGGCATAGAGGCTGAGGCCTTCCCTGATGTTGCCTCCTAACATTAGTATTCAGGGATTTTCTTCCTCTAGATGTGGAGGTTCTCTTTAGCTTCCATGACTACTAGCCATTGATGGACCTATCCTTCATGAATTTGTCCCATCCACTTTTAAAGCCACATATGCTTATGGCTGTAACTACTTCCTCTGGCAGTGAATTCTGTGTTTATGGGCTCTCCTTCACTGAAATTTTTCAAGTACAGGCTGGACAGTCACCTGGAGAGGATGCTCTAGTTTTGGATTTTTTCACCATGAATTAGAGATGAGACAATATGTCCTACATGGCCTGATTGAGATGTGCAACAGGTAAAGAGGTGGCAGTGTTTATTGAGGTGATACAATGAACTGTACCACTTCAGTATACTAGGGTGGGATTACGTTTTTCAAAAGTTCCCCTACACTAACAATTCCCTATCTGTGGAAATCTGGCACAGAAGACAAAGTGCTAGGCTAGAACCTTACTATCTGAGATATTAATGTTTTATTTGCATGGAATTATTGCATTAAGAATGTGTAGGGTTGACAGATACCAGGTAATGGTGGGTAATTGCCCATGAATTAAGGGGTCTACCTGCTGCCCCTTAGCTGGCTGGCTGGTGGACAATTAATGTCACTTCCGGGGATGCTGTAGCACATTTTTGGAGGAATGTGCTAGAGTGTCCCTGTCCCTTCCAGGTTTACTTCCTCTCACCCCCCTCCCAGCCCCACCACAATGAAACTCTCGCCGGTGGCAAGGGGGGACCTGGCAACCCTAACAATGTGGCCCCTTCACTTGCTGCAGGAAATGGTACAACTATTCTACCACAGAATTCAATCACTGCTGTGAATGTATGCTAGGCCCAAGAGCCTCCTGACTCTAGGATTCTATGCATTTACATTTTGTGAGAAGAGAAAACTAGTGGTGATAGAAACTACCGTCAAGTCACAGCTAACTTATGGCGATGCCATTGGGTTTTCAAGGCATGAGAAGAACAGAGGTGGTTTGCCATTGCCTGCCTCAAAATAGCAACCCTAGACATCCTTGATGATCTTCCATCCAAGGGCAGTTACTGCTTAGTTTCCGAGATCTGGGTAGCCTGGCTGGAGATCTCCTGCTATTACAACTGCTCTCCAGCTGATAGAGATCAGTTCCCCTGGAGAAAATGGCCACTTTGGCCATTGGACTCTATGGTATTGAATTCCTTCCCCTCCCCAAACCCCACCTTCCTCAGGCTCCGCCCCCAAAACTGCCAGTTATTTCTTAACCCAGAGCTGGCAACCCTAAGCCTGGGCTATCCAGGGCAGGGCAAATTAGCTAGCGCTCTGCCTACTTTCATCCAGTTTTGATTTTCAGGTAGAGATCAGCAATTTCCTTGAGGTAAAAGGTAAGTAAATAACATATTTCAATTGTATTATTGCCCCCCCCACTGCTTTTTCATCCTTAATTAGTCAGAAGGGAGATCCCCAACCAGAAATCACACAGTGGGTTGTGGGGGAGGCAAATGTCCTCCTCTTTCAGAGGACATCTCTCTCTCTCTCTCTCTCTCTCTCTCTCTCTCTCTCTCTTTCTTTTTAAGGGGGGGGGGCTCTGAAATGTCCAGGTTCCACTTCTGTCTAATCAGATCAACCAAGCTGGCTATGGAGGCTCAATTCCCAAGCACATCCAAGGTTCCCCAAGCTGCCTGCAGTTGAAAGAAGGGCTGTTCAAGCTAGCCAGGCTGTTTCAGGTTAATGAAAACGAGGACAGCGGGCAGAGCTTGCACCATGGCTAGTTATTTTTCTGTTTCAGTTAAGGCGATGATGTGTAAATTTGCATCTGTGAATGTCACTTAGCATATGCACGTTTCTGTGCAGCTTTGGTCCTCTTTTGTCCTATTTTTTTGGTCTCCCCCCTCGTGAGACGACATCACAATAATCCCCAGCCCATCAGAACTGGCTCAATGATTCTGTTAATAAGGGTAGTTGAGGGCCATCGGGAGTGACAATAAGTGAAGGTAGTAGAAATGTTAAGACATCCTTGCAAAGTTTGCCAAAAATAATCTCTCAGACAAAGCCTAAAACGAAATGTTTTTGCCCCAGAGCAAAACTCCTTTGGACGGAGCCAGGTGATAGTTTGAGAGTGTGGTGGAGACACTGTTGTCTATGATGTGAAACTCGTCTTACTTAGCACTTATCAGTCAGGCAGTGTTTCAAAATCCATTCGACCTGTGACAAATTTAGGGCAAAAGAAATTAAGCCCAACTCCACTAGGAATGATGCCTCTGTCATGCCTTCTTAAATTTCTCTTGACACCTCGCATCTGTCCCCAGTATTTGCAAGGCAAGCATCATTTTACTTCCTTCAGACTTTTTCTCTTCAAATCCACACTCGCCTTACCTACAGTAGGAGATAAACAATTTAGGGATTATCCCGGTTTTGTACGGCTCGTAAGTTACGGGGGAATTCCTTCGTAGGTCAGTTCCTAGGGGCTTTTTAAAACCCAGGTAAGCACAAAGGAAAAGCGAAAACCTCAAATGAATTTTTGATGTGGGCGAATGTTCGGCCGTGTCATCCTCCCCTCTACATTAATCTGAAGTGTAAAGTCCCTGGAGAACTATACCACTTGATAATTCTGAAGATATATGTTTGCCTCATCCATTATTCACCTGCAAAGACAGTCTTTCTTCTTGGCAAGATTGTTAGCAGTTCTTTTGAAGACCATCCGCACCGTAGCCCATCGGTTTTTTGAACTGGATAATTTAAATAAATTACAAATTACCCCATTACAGAGAAGCAGCTCTCTTGGGAAAAATTATCAATCCATCGCTGTTTCAATTTATTCAGCTGTATATTACTGAAGTATTTTTCCCCCCAAAGTATTCTCAAATTCTGCTTATATGGAAATAGTCCATGGAACATAAAACTCTGTATTACAATGGGTGGGGGGGATTTTCCTGTGGCAAACACAAATGTGCATAAATGCTAGAGGATGAGGAGGACCCTAGAATACATTCAGCTGTGTTCATGACTTATTTTTCGAGGGATCGCCTGGGCCCCCAAGCTCACCCAGGGCTAGGGTTGCCAGATCCCTTTTCGCAACCAATGGGAGGTTTTTGGGGTGGAGCCTGAGGAGGGCAGGGTTTGGGGAGGGGAGGGACTTCAATGCCATAGAGTCCAATTGCCAAAGTGGCCATTTTCTCCAGGGGAACTGATTTCTATCGGCTGGAGATCAGGTGTAATAACAGGAGATATCCAGCTAGTACCTGGAGGTTGGCAACCCTATTTTCTCCCCCCCCCCCAGGCTCGTTCCCCTCCTTGCCCCTGGGTCCGCAATATTCTGTTCCCAATTCATGAAGAAACTACGCATAAATGGAAAGCTGGTATAAAGTGGCAGCCAGAGGGACCTGGCAACCCTAAAATGCCTGGGATTGAAACTGGGACGTTCTGAATGCCAAGCAGATGCTCTGTCACTGAGCCACAGCTGCTACCTCTTGTTATTTTGCATTTCTTCTGTTGGGTTCTTTCTCTTTGCCTGTAAGTTATATCTCCTGAAGCTCTCTCTGCAGCTGGAAAGACTACAGTTAGCTAATGCTTTTTGCAGTTCTATTGTTGCAGTAAACATTATAGAATCAGCTCTGCATATGTGGGATTGGTTTATTTTCCAAGCTTTGCTAACAGCCCTGAGTTCACTGGAGAAGTGGGAAATACAAACATAAATATTTAATGGTGCCTAGTACCAGGTCACCTACCTCTTCAGGGTTGCATGGGAAAAGATGGGTATGTGGGGGCTGTTAAAAATTGCTCCTGTTTGCTGGTGTGGCACAAATTGTAATGGTTCAAGTATATTATTTTAAACTGGGAGTCAAGCGTGTGGCTGCCAATGAAAACAACAGGCAAAATTGTAACTGCATACCATAGTTGACTTACAAATGAAATTGGACAGAAAAAGAAACATCAGTGTTGATGCCCATTTATTCAGGGATTTCAGATGAAGCAGCTTTTTTTCCCTAACCTGCCCCTTCTTTGGGCCGCCAATCATTCTTTGGTTATGCTGATGATTCAGAACAATTGGCAAATGTTTAGTCAGTGATTGTAAATTACAAAAGAAGAGTTCCAGGCGACATTCCTGTGTTTTGAAGGAAAACACTCTGTCAGCTTTGAATTTTCTCATGCTTTTTACCCTGAAAGATTTTATTGTTCTTTATGAACACATGTTGCTGCCTTATACTGAATCAGACCATTAGTCCATCAAAGTCAGTATTGTCTACTCAGACCATCAGCGGCTCTCCAAAGTCTCAGGCAGAGGTTTTTCACATCACCTACTTGCCTAGTCCCTTTAACTGGAGATACCAGGGATTGAACCTGGGACCTTCTGCGTGCCAAGCAGATGCTCTGCCACTGAGCCATGACCCCTCCCCCTTGGAACAGCTAACTCATTGTATATATCAGGAGACTTTGTTTGTTTGTTTGTTTGTTTATCATTTAAACCTATTATCTCTCTCCCCCCGGCTGAGGCCAGGCTCAGAGCGGCTTACAAAGGATGCATCCTATTACATAATTAAAAACTTAAAACAACAATTTGAAAGCCCTATAAAACTGTCATCAAATAATGTCCTAATTTATCTAAAGGTGCCTCTAAATTGTTAACATAAAACTGCATCTAGGTGAGCACATGGATAACAACCCGATTGATTAGGGAGCGAGTAGTAGCAGTGGACATTACAGTTAACATTAACTCAGGAAGCAGTTGGAAATGACTGGATTTAAGACAGTTGCTAAAAAATAATAATCAGTAGGATGGGTGAACTCAAATGTTTTGGGGAAAGAAGAGAAAAATTGAAGCTTCCCAAACATGAAAGAACCAAAAAGCAACAGGTTCATACATCCTGACTGTATGAGCTTCATTGTAATAACCTGTGAGTATAGTTAAATTCCTATCGTTAATGTACCATTGGCTAAGTCTCCATGGTTTGTAGGGGTAACTGTAGATCAAGTAAAGACCCTGGGGGTGCTCTTGGACATGGTTTTGTCAATGGATTCCCAGGCTGATGATTTGGCTAGGACCACCCCTGAAAAAATTGCTTCTAGTTCCTAGGCTGTCCCCTTATTTAGACTCTGCAAACCTGAACACACTAACCCATGTTACTGTAACTGACTGTTGTAATGCACTGTACATGGGGCTTCCTTTAAAGATCTCATAAACCTCCGTTGGTAATAGGATCGCCAGTTCCCCCTGCCCACTGGGTTGCCAGACCCAGATTGAGAAACTCCTGGAGATTTGGAGGCGGATCCTGGGGAGGACAGGGATCTCGGTGGGGTACAGTGCTATAGAGTCCACCCTAGATCAGAGGAACTGATCGCTGTAGTCTGGAGAGGGGCTGTAATTCCAGGGGATCCCCAGGTCCCACCTGGAGGCTGGTAGAGTGGCAAGATTCCTGTCTGGGGCCCACTACTTGAAACATAACTCCAGTGCTGCATCAATTGTACTGGTTACCTATCTGTTGTTGGTTATTCCTTTTAAAGGTTATTTATAGCCTAGGGTCCTCAGACTTTTCAAACTGGATTTTCTGGAATACTTCCTCATGCCAGCTAAAAAGCCTTCTCCTCTTCGTACCCTCTCTTAGAACTGTCCCTGGGGCAACAACTTCATTGGCCACTAGGGTTGCCAGGTCCCTCTTCTACTTAGGAAATGCTGTTAGTTACTTTGGGGCTATCAGTCAGAGTTACCAGTTGGCCAGGAGAAAAAATGTGCTGTCACTTTAATAGAAGCTACATAATGTGGAGGTAGGTAATATCACCTGGTATATAACATTCCATTATTAAATCCTGAATAAAAGGACAGGACATTTTTCTCCAGGTCATTTGGCTGATGGTGTGATGACAATTGGGGAGAAACCCAGAAGGGTCATCTAGTCCAGCCCCCTGCACAATGCAGGAAATTCACAACTACCTCCCCCCCACAAAATGTTTGGAGCCCATCAAAAGCCCATGCTGCACAATCACTTGAGAGGGAGGAGGGATGTTTATTTTGTGTATCCATGAACCACCTTTACAAACCTTTGCACATGCACAGAATGCTACTAGTCTACAGGGTGGACAACTAAATTAGGTCCTCTCTCCTCCTTGTAGTAGCTTGCAATGTACTTTCAGCCATTCCCCAGTTTGCAACTGTACGGAACAGGTGTTCAGAAATGAAATGGAGCATATAGACGGATAGTTATGTTTGTCGATAACTACATAAGGTTTTTCAGGCCCAAACGGTAACCTGGGGGACTTGGGATGTATGCTGAAAGTCATTCTCGGCAGAGGCTAAATAAGGTTATGAGTGTCTGGAGTTTGTTTACGGACGAATATTTTGATAAATTGCTAGTGCGTTGCTTTTATTGACCAGAAGGGCTTGTCTGGCAGTTAGTAAGATGTATGATAAGTGATTTGCTCAGAAGTTCCAGGGTAATGTAAATGGCGTCAATTTCATTCACTAATCTCGAGATCAAACTCTTTTTCGTAGATAATGGATGTCTCCAGTTAAATAACATGAATCTGCCTAAGGCAGTGTGTTTCTGTACCAAAGTAGCAAAGGCGCATATTACAGTACTTTCATATCCTTGCTGCTATAGCAGTCGCATCCTCTGCCTGTTTCTTTGGGGTTCTGCCGCCATCCCTGCATAGGCTTAGAGAGCAGAATTTTATAATATGCATGTTGTCCTGGGGAACCCTCTTGGGATTATATCACAGCATATTAAAAATTCACATGTGATAGAAATGTCCTTTATGGCATCTGCCAGAATGTGAATATTCTAACAGCTGCTATCCAAAGTTTGAAACAGATGAGGTGAAGACGATCACATGTCCCTTTGCAAGTACACAATGCAAACTGTAGTCTCACATAGCCTAGTTTGTCTTCCTAGGCAGGGAAGACAGAAGGGGTTTAAGCTTTCACCTTCCCCTCAGTTTCACTCTTTGAAACTGGGCTGTTGGTGAAGTAACACTGGAAGTGACATCATTGTGTCGCTGGTGACATGGGACTCTCTGATATTTGATCAAAAACTCTACTGGGGAAGCCATTTTTTTACCATAGAGTTTTTGCCCCAAATGCCAGAGTGCCCTGCATCACCAATGACACAATGACGTCACTTCCGGTGTGTGCTGGAAAAGACATGACCGCATCACCAGCAACATTGCTGCTGTGCTGGGCCAGACCTTACCCCCACTGCCAGTAAGTCCCCTGCTAACCAGCTGATCACAGTGGAGTTGCCATAAGTAGGTTGCTCCTTGGGGGCACTTTCTACCACCAACAACTGTTTCCTGTTGACCCCCAGACCCCCAGCAATCTTACATTGAGAAAAAGAAACAAAGCCCTTCCCCTCTTATAGAAAAATAGCAAGTTGAAAAGAAGGGTTGTAGGCTCAAACATGCTGTATGTAGGAAGGGTTTTTCTTCATCAGAACTAAAGATCTTCCACATACAGTCTGAAGTGGAACTTGGGGAATTCACTGCCACAGGATATACTGAGAGCCACTAGTTTAATTGGCTTTGATTGGGATCAGACAAATCTATGGTGACCAGGTCTATTGATGCCTCTAAGCCATGATGGCAAAATTTATATATGTATGTACAACATTTGGAAGCCCGCCTTTCTCCTTGAAATCACTCAAAGTGGGTACCAATTAGGGATGCCAGCCTCCAGGTGGGACCTGGGGATGCCCCGGAATTACACCTCATCTCCAGACTACAGAGATCAGTTCCCCTGGAGAAAATGGATGCTTTGGAGGGTGGACCCTATGACATTGCACGCCTTTGAGTTCCCTGTCCTCCCCAGGCTCCATTCCCAAATCTCCAGGAGTTTCCCAACCTGGATCTGGCAACTCTACCCAAATCCCCTGCCACTGGCCAGGGGGAACTTGGCAACCCTAGTAAGAATAGTGGAATCTCCATGTTCAGAAACTCTGCATACCAGCGCTAAGAGGCAACAAGAGGGGGAGTCTTTGGCCACTGTGCCTTCCTTGCTGGATATTCCTGGATATTTGGGGGTAGAGCCTGGGGAGGGCAGGGTTTGGAAAGGGGAGGAACCTCAGGGTGGATGTAATGCCATAGAATGCCCCTTCCAAAGCAGCCATTTTCTCCAGGGGAACAGATCTTTGTGGCTTGGCGATCAATTGTAATTCCAGAAGGACTTCACACCCCACCTGGAGGCTGACAACCCTACATGTCCTAGACCCTTTCCTTGCCCCTGTTCTCTAACTCCTGCAGAAAGGGTCTGTGGGAATGAGGAAAGCTTTCAAGCTCCAGTCTCCTTCCACAGAGAAGACTATTGATGAATAATGCATGGAAGTTCTGTGGACTTAGCTTTGCTGATAGAATCTACCTGATGATTAATTATCTTCCCTCAGGCCAGTTTTTTTCCCTCGGCTTCCTAGCCCTGTCACTGGTAACGCAAACTCCGCTACCGATTAGAACTTGATAGAATAGAGCAGGAATTTCAGAAATATGCCCTATCCTGTGTTGATGTCCTTCAGATTGTGCATGGTGGGGAGTTTTTGGAAGAAGCAGAGTGCTTCCCTCGGTGCTTAGAATAAATATGGTTTCCACTGGAGCAAGTTTTGGCGCCTTCAAAATAACATTGGAGGGAAGAAAGGGCAGGTGCAATTTCCATTAAAGCTATACAGGCAAGCCTTGTTTTATTGCGCTTCGCAGATATTGTGTTTTCGAGTAAATCTATCAGCACCATTTTTCCAAGAGCACGTGCTCACTTTGAGTCTCTGAGTCACATTTTGGTAATTCTCACAATATTTTGAACTTTTTCATTATTATTACAATACATTGGTTTTTTAGACATAATGCTATTGCACCCTTAATAGACTACTGTATAGACATAATGCTATTGCACACCATTGCTGCCTCCATGTAAACTTGCCTGTGAGTCCACTGTTGGGCTGAAGCCGTGCGCTGGGTGGGGGGGGCACATCATTCTCAGGCCCTGCCTTGAGGCCCCCTGAGAGGAGGGAGGGGGTTGTTCTTCATTACCTTGGAGACGGCTGGGCTTCCCCCCACCCCCCAAAAAAAACGGGGATATGAGGCTCAAAACAGCGGAGGTGGTGAATGTGGGTGGGGATAGGTACTGTGCCCCCCCACTGTGCCCCCCAATATCTATTTTTGTTAAATATCTTTTTTTCTTGGGATCAGGTGCTTGCAGTGGTCACAAATCACTACCAGTCTAATGGCAAAAAAAACAACAACAGCTGGGTTAAGAGCAGTATAGGGTAAACATGATTTTTATATGTGAAACGAAAAACTGTGTGATTCACTTTATTGTGATATTTGCTTTATTGCGGTGGTCTAGAACTGAACCGGCAATATCTCCTAGGTATGCTTGTACATAGTTTGTTAAACAGAGCTGTCTGAGACAGAAGGGCATTTGAAATAAAACAAACAGCACCAACTAAATGCTCATTTGCACATGGCCCTTAAGGATGTCCTTGAATGTGTGAATTTGCTCCACTAAGAAATGTTTTGTCTGACTCATGATCATGGGTGACCAATGCACCATCAAATGTTATGTGGACTAGTGGCTGAAGAATAGAATAAAATGGTATGTGTAGCTCCTTAGGAAGAGGTTCCAACTGCCACATTTACTGCCTGAGCTGCCCACCAGTAAGAGGTTTTGCGGTTTGTGAGGAGGCACAAATGCAGAATCTGAGGATGAGCATAGAGACAGAAATACTAGAGTCATGCATATCCTTTGGTTTCAGCTTCAGGGGAGGAATTCCATCAGCCAAGATAGAAGTGACACAATACAGTGAATGGAGCCAGATGTGATTGGTGGTGTAGCCGTTAAGGAGAAAGGCAGGAACTATGACTGAGCTGTGGTGTTTCAGTTGAGATTTGGGCCCAATCACACAGGCTAGCCATCGGTTTATGAAGCAGATATCAAGTGATGAAATGTGGATGAACAAGTCTGGCCAAAGAGCTTTTGGCTCCCTAGGCAAAATATGACTTTGACCTCTTATGCATGACTGTTTCCCTCACTGTCACCCCACTGATGACTTCGGGTCTTTGTTTTGATTATACATGTTGTTTCCAGCTGTTAGAGGTCGCCTTGCTCTCCCCTTGTGTTTCCCCATTTTTTCAGGGACCTGTTCTATCTCAGATTTGAAACCGCGGACAAAACGTGGGGAAGCGCAGGGGGAAGGCGAGGTGACCTCTGATGGTCAGACACAGGACGCATAATCACAACAAAGAACCAAAGCCATCGGAGGGGTGACCGCAAGGGAAACAGCCATGCATAGAATGCCTTTGTTTCTCCTCCTCCCTCCCATTCAACATATATACTCAAATATAGTGAAACGTCAACTGGTTCATTCCAAGGGCTGCAATCCTAAGCATGCTTGTGTGTGTGTGTGTGTGTGTGTGTGTTAAGTGCCGTCAAGTCGCTTCATGGCGACCCTATGAATCAATGTCCTCAAATGTCCTATCTTTGACAGCCTTGCTCAGGTCTTGCAAATTGAGGGCCGTGGCTTCCTTTATTGAGTCAATCCATCTCTTGCTGGGTCTTCCTCTTTTCCTGCTGCCCTCATTGTTTGTTAGTATGACTGTCTTCTCTAGTGATTCTTGCCTTCTCATAATGTGACCAAAATATGATAGCCTCAGTTTAGTCATTTTAGCTTCTAGGGTCAGTTCAGGCTTGATTTGATCTAGGCCCCACTGATTTGTATTTTTGGCAGTCCACGGAATCTGTAACACTCTCCTCCAACACCACATTTCAGAGGAGTCTACTTTCTTCCTGTCAGCTTTCTTCATTGTCCAGCTTTCACATCCATACATAGTAATAGGGAATACTTACCTACATGCTTACCTGGGAGAAAATCCCCTTGAATACAGTGGGATGTATTCATGGTAGACATGCATAGGAGGAAGGAACACACATGAAGCTGTCTCCTACTGAATCAAATAATCGGTCCATCAAGGTCAGTATTGTCTACTCTGAATGGTAGTGGTTCTTTGGGGTCTCAGGCAGAGGTCTTTCACATCACCTACTGCCTGGTCGTTTTAACTGGAGATGACAGGGATTGAACTTGAGACCTTCTGCATGCAAAGCAGAGGCTCTTCCATTGAGCCACAGACCTTCCACAGTTGAATGCAATTTCAGCTCCCTCAGCCAGCCTTGCACCCTTGACCACTGCAGCTGTCTGTGGCTTTCTAGCTCTTCTGGTGTCCCCTAGCTCTGGTACTCTAGGCAATTGCTTAGGTGTGCATAGCGGACTGTGTGTGCACCACCCCTGAATTAATTCCAAAGTGCTGATACAACCATTTCATTGCCACACATGTAATGTTTCCACTATAGTAAGATGAAGCCAAGGGTTCCCCCTACAAATGCAACATGCTGTACTACATAATATATTTATTATGTTGATACCCCCTGAGCAATGTATCAAAGCTGCTTCTCTCCCCACCCTAGTTTCACCAATCCCTGCATCAAGTTGTTGTTCATTGTAGAAAACAACTGCTCAGGAACACTTGTCTAAGGGAAAAAAAAGAAACAACAACCAATTTTGGAATAAAAATGAAGGAGAGAATCTTCAGCAGCTCTCTAACAAAGCAGCATTTGTTTAAGCCACTGTTTCCCCTCTTCCTTATGAGCCTTGTCCTTTTTGAACTGCCTCCAATGGAGAAGAGGAGCTTACAAAGGAAAATATTAGGGAACCCCAGAGGATGACAACGACTTGGTGAATGTTGAATCCTTGGGTTTTGCTGAACAAATTGGCCCACCTTGTAATTGCTGCCCATTGTGAAAGTGGGTTTTGCGCTGCCACCAGTTAACAACTCAGCAGCAGCTCCGGCAGCTTCCACCTTACATGTCTACTCGACAGCAGACGCGCGGCCACAAAAATCTGAATACTTTTCAGTCAGACTCCTATTAAAAATGTCAGGCCAAGTTGGAAAACAATGCATTCTATAATTCATAAGCTGCTCTGCTGTAAATAATTCAGGACCTGAGGTGTTTAGAAGAATACAATAAGTGTAAGCATATTCTGCGGTATCATTTCTGGAAAGGAAATATGCGAGAGTACATTTTATAGGTAAGATAACGCCACAATTACTGCTGTTTAATTCCCAAAGCAAAATGCAAAAGTACTCCTGTAAACATTATGTCACTGCTAAAAGTAGCAATTACTCTCGTCTTCACAGATTAAGGCATCTTAGTTATTGCAAGGGTGGCATCCACTATACATCATCCCCCTCCCCTTTCAGTACAACAAAATTGGGCTGGTGGAAGAGCCATGAAGGGATTGTCCTCAGGCTTTTTGCTGAGAAGGGTTCAAAGAATGTTACTGCACATCTATCAGACAGGGTCGGGCTTAGTTTTGGTCATGGGTGGCCATTGACTGTATTCTTGGGGGTTGTTCTGCCTTCCAGAAAGAGGTTTGACAACCAGAAATATACTTACACATCAACTAGGGGTGCCAGCTCCGGGTTGGGAAATACCTGGAGATTATTGGAGCGCAGCCTGTTGAAGGCAGGGTTTGGGAAGTGGAGGGACTTCAATGCCATAGAGTCCCATTGCCAAAGTGGCCATTTTCTCCAGGTGAACTGTTTTCTATCAGCTGGAGATCAGTTGTAATAGCAGGAGATCTCCAGCTAGTACCTGAAGTTTGGCAACCCTACACATCAACACACGAAGCTGCCTTTTTCTGAGTCTGACCACTGGCCTATCATGGTTAGTATTGGCTACTCTGACTGGCAGTTGCTCTCCTGGGTCTCAGAGCCAGTGTGGTGTAGTGGTTACAGTTACAGTTCTCTCAGAACTCTTTCAGCTCCACCTACCTCACAAGGTGCCTGTTGTGGGGAGAGGAAGGGTTTATGATTGTAATCTGTTTAGGGAGTTTTCACGGTAGAGAGAAGAGGAGTATAAAAAACAACTCTTCTTCAGACATAGGACTGTCACATCAAAAGAGGGATGTTGAAATGTTAAATTGTAAAAAAATTCTGTTTCTTATAGAGTGATCTCCCCTCCCACCTCATATAAGTGAAACTGTGGCCAAATAATCTTACAGGCTTTGCTTTATGATCCCTAGTGGCGGACCTACATTTTTGGGAGCCTGAAGCTTGAACTGTTATGGGGCCCCCTTTGCAACCAGCAATGAGGTCTGGGTAACCGCTATCTTCTTCTGTGGGGTTGTTCTATGGCAGATGTACTGGTTCATTCTCTAATAGAGAGGTAGAAGGCCATCAGAGGGGGTTCATTAGGATAAAGGAGGTGAAAATCTGACTTTTGGTATTAAAATGCACAAGCGAGTGTCAGGCCTTTGACATGGCCTTTGCTGGTTCAGGCCTGACTCTTGACATGACTCTGGCTTCGTGTCAAACAACCTTGGTTCTCATGCTTGTATATTGTGTACAGAACCATAAAAAGACATCTGAATTCAAACACATACGTTTCACCTACGCTTCCTGGGAACTCCTTATCTTGGCTTTGTTTTTTAAGCATGTACTTTCCCTAATGTCGTTATTAGCAGCCTTATTCTGTTTGTAGACAGTCCTGAAATTTACCTTTTTGCTCCTAATAAAGTATCTTTGCTTCAGGATCACCTCCCTGAGGGGAGGGGCTGTGGCTCAGTGGCCGAGCATCTGCTTGGCATGCAGAAGGTCCCAGGTTCAATCCCCAGCATCTCCAGTTAAAGGGACCAGGCAAGTAGGTGATGGGAAAGAACTCCGCCTGAGACCCTGGAGAGCCGTTGCTGGTCCGAGTGGACAATACTGACTTTGATGGACCGAGGGTCTGATTCAGTAGAAGGCAGCTTCATGTGTTCATGTGAGTGAGTTTGCTTACGGGATGCTCTGTGTAAACACCTGATCCTGACATTAGGCTGCTAATAACAACATTAGGGAAAGTACATGCTTAAAAGCACTTCAGCCAGGGAAAGTAAAACAAAGCGAGGTAAACCCGAGATAAGGAGTTCCCAGGAAGCGTAGACCAAATAACTGCAAAGCTGCGGGAAACCAGACAGAGGGAACTGTACACAATATACAAGCGTGAGAACTAAGGTCGTTTGACACGAAGCCAGAGTCATGTCAAGAGTCAGGCCCGAACTAGCAAAGGCCATGTCAAAGGCCTGACAGCGAGATGACTGCAGCCGGAATTGAGAATTCAGGTGTCTTTGTGTGGTTCCGATCGGCTCCAGCCTAAGGGCTGACCTATACAACTATGAAGCCCTGCACCAACGAAGGACTTGAGGATCCAGCTGCCAAAATGTAGGCTGTGAATAGATTCTGGCGAGCTCAGCGAGCCCTTACAGCTGGGGTTTGGGGCACTGCAAGCCTCCAAGAAAATTTGAAATTTGACCAATTTCAGGGACATTTTGAGGCCATATGAAATGGGTATTAGGACATATTCTAAGGTCAATATTAGTTACTTCAACCCATTGACTTATGATTCTATCACTAAAATGGATTTATTGTAATAACAAACACTTTTAGAAACTCCATTGATTTTGTTGAAAAATTCACTCATTAAAAGAAAAAAAGTTGCTTCAGGGCCCCCCCGGGATTAGGGGCCCTGAAGCGTAAGCTTCATTAGTTTCATAGTAGATCCACCACTGATAATCCCACCTTTCCTCCAAGAAGCTCAGGATGACATCTATGCTTCCCCCCTCTTCCATTTTATCCATTTTGTGGGATAGATTCAGAATGACTGGCCCAAGGTGACCTGGTGAATTCCATGGTATGACGCACCCCCCTTTCAGCCACTTCAATATCCCACTCAGCCCAACCGTATATGCTGAGGGAAAACGCGTTGGCCTGAGTATATTTGTGAGGAGATTATTTTCCTTCTCCTCCAGTCCCACATCAGTATTTATCTCAGTGAGAAATAGGACTCAAGAGGCTTTTTAACTTGAACAGACAAAAGGGAAGTTTATTGAACAGAACTCACAGATTGGTTTATAAGAAAAGGGCAGAAATTGGAGGGAAAACTCAAGTCAGAATTATATACACAAGATTACTTTAGAGGTAGCTTAGATGTTTTCTTCACTCAAGTTCCTTCAGTTCTCAGTTTCAAGCTTACTCAGATTCCGTTTCAAGCTTAGCTTAGTTCTGTCCCTCAGAACTATTATTCAGACGCAGACTCTCAGGGCGAAAACGCACGGGCGCTGTACCCCCCAAAAAGCGCCCCCTGCAGCCACGAAAATGGAAAAGGGGGAAGAGGAAAAAGGGGTGGAGCCCATATCTCGGAACCCCCTGACCCAATGTTTACAAAACTTGGGTGGTCTCTTAAGAAAACCTATCTGAATATCCCCTGAAAGTTTGGGGTCTGTACCCCAAAAAATGCGCCCCCTGCAGCCACGGAAAGGAGCGAATGTGCACAAGCACCCCCTCACACACACATGAGGATTTCCCTCTCTCTCTCTCCCCGGCCGGCCGCACATCAGCTGATTCCTCCAGTACTCAATCCTGACTGATTGGCCAGAAGAAGACCCAGCTTGGCCACCGATTGGCCGGGGGAGGAGAATGCTGCTTACTGAAGGTTATGCTGCTTACTGACGGCCCCGAATTGGCCAAATTTATTCGCGAACTCCCGAACTCGCTGAATTCGCCCCCCCCGGTTGCCCGCCAGTTTTGAGTTCGGTTCCTCCCGAACTAAAAACCGCCGAATCAAGGGAAATTCGGCTGATTTTCAGTTCGGGCCGAACCGAATTGACAGCCCTACTTTATCCTCCTTTAATCCCTGTTCCAGCCAGGATCGAACGCACATTAGGTGAAATGCATGGCCATTTATTCATGGAAGGTTTTGCATTGGATTTGCCACTCTTTAGATGCACTTTTTCCCTATCCATATTCTCAAAACTCAACTATAAGCCGCCATGCAGAGTTTTGAGAATTCAGATGGGGAAAATGTGCATCTATAGAGTGACAAATCCAATGCAAAACCTTCCATGAATAAATGGCCCATGAATCCTGGCTGAAACAGGGATTAAAGGAGGATAAAACGACCATGCGTTTTCGCCCTCAGACTCTGTCCCCGGCCTAGCTCTCTCCCTGACTACCCCACACCGGTGGCTGTAATCCTCCACACCTTCCAGCTACCGGAATAGCTCTACCTCAGAGACTAATTCCCCTTGGTGACTTGAGAATGGGCCCTCAGTCTCTAACCCAGTTCTCACTCCTGTCGCTCCCACAGGTTGTGTGTGTGTCAATAGCTTTGGCTTTCGCAGAACCCCTCAGGTTCACAGAGTACAATCTCGCTTCTTCTTCGTCCCTTCACCCAGCTCTGAATGGCGAATCTCTCTCAGAGCTCCGAGTACCAGCTCCCTGGCTCCGGCCACTCTTGGTCTGTCAGCTCTTGCTGCAGATTAAACCCTTATCCGTCACACACGGCTGAGCGGGAATTTGAACCAAAGTCTCCCCAGGCCTAACTGAATGAGCTAGCCGCTGCCACAATCTGCGGTCGTGTTTAAGTTTGGTCGGGATTAGATAATATTTCTCCAAGGTCCATAGGCCACTAATGGAGCATTCTTGGTTTAGGCCTCCCATTTACCTACCCAGGGTGGAGATTTAACCACCCTGCCCCTGAGGAATTGATGGGTAAGAGAACAAAAGGCCTCCACATAGTGACTCAAGGAATTTCCACCAGGCTTTATGATAAAGGCCATAGAGATGAGGAGAGGTAGCCACCCAGAAGTGACATCATATCATCCTCAAACTCCACCCCCCCAGCCCCCCACAAATCTCCTAGTATTTGCTGGGACAGTGAGGGGAACCCTGTTCAAGGCTAGTATTAGCGAATGGCAGGGTGGATAAATATCAATGATATTTTAATGGAGTTTTTTTCCCATTTAAATTGGATTTTTAAAAAATAAAATGCTTTTGATGAAAAATCTATCTAAGGATAGTTTTCTCTTTATAGTCTATTTCTATTTATAGTCTAAAGATAGTTTTCTATTATAGTCTATCTATTATAGTCCAAAGGTTATTCATCATGAAATAAGGATTAGTTTTTAATTATGTAGCATGAGGCTGTATATTCATGCAATATTTACATTTTTTGGTAAATGAATTCCATAAATCCATTCACAATGTCATGCTCTTCTAGAGGTTTCTGTAAGATTATTTTGGGCAGTTTTTCTGTCCAAAAGATATTATCACAGATGCTCGTCGCTGCAGTTCTCACAACAAAAAAAGTTATAAAATAAACATACAGAGTTGAGAAAAAGACATTAATCCCATTGCTCCTTTGCAAATATATATACACAGAATCAACCTCTTACCTCTTAAGTGCTGTTTCAAGAACTTCAATGAATAGAAGCTTGTTAGGAGTGGACTAGATCTGCACACGGAGCTAAGTGTGAGGAAGGAGGGGCAAGCAGTAGAAAACCATGATTTAAATCTAGACTTACTGACAAGGGATTCAAATTGTGACTTAAATTGTGATATAAATCAATTTGATTTAACTCAAATCCAACCTGGAGAATTGTAATACAGATGGAGAGCTCTGGTTGCCCTGGTCCTCATCCCTGCCTCTCATTTTTGCCTTGAGTTTCACCCCAAAGCGAACATTCAGTCCTGGATTTCTTCCATCTCATTAGGACAGGAGGTGCCCCTGAAAACCCTAGGAGGAGCCTATGTTTTCAGGAGTACCCATTCAGGAATAGGAAGACACTTGGCTTGGATCCTCTCAAATTCTGTGATTAACTCCATAGCAGACATTTTATGGTCACTGTCCCCCAACATGGCAGTCATTTTGGCAATACCCATGACCTGTCTCAGAATCCTAAAGTGGGTAAGCTGGCCCATTGTTCCCCAGTTCTCTCACCTGGACCAGGACAAGGCATTCTGATATATGATAGTTATGAGATTTAAGAATACATTCAAAAGTCTGAAGCACCCTTTCCTGTTTTGACCTAGGGGCTTTGCGTTTGGGTTGCTAATCTAATTAGTATTTGGCATCGTGCTTCTCATCAGTATTTCTTGCTATGAAAACTCAGGACACGTTGACTGTCAAAGAGCCAAAGTCATTTGCTTGCCTGCGGTTGAAATGGGCTGGAACCTTCACTCCAAGGCACTGGGCCAGTGGCCCCCTAGAGAGAGCTGAAATGGTTCTTGTATATCACATCCCTAATCTGGCAAACACACCATTTTATTTACATAATTGTCCAGTCTCCAAGATGGAACTAATCACCCCATCCCCAAATGAACCAAAGCAGGGAAATAGCTGGACTCTTTCATCAGATGTTCATCTGAACATCCAAGTCCATTAAAAGTACATGCTGAGGTCTCCCTACCATTTTGCCTCTGATTGTCGGGTGTTTCACAGGTACCTTTCTATCACTTGATGGTTACAGAATCACTGGTTGGCTTCCATGTGTTGTCCATTTGTCACCTCAGGTGAAGCACTTTTGAGTGGACACGGTTCATGCATTCATCTAAGAGACATCAAGTACAAAGTGCTTGACACTGCAATCCTATGCACAGTTACTCCAGCCTAAGCTCATTGACTTCAATGTACTTAGAAGGGCATAACTCTACATTGGGTGGCACTGTAAGTAATGTGCATTCATCTGGTAACCAGACCATAGAGTCATAGAATGCAAAATGACAAAGGTTGTTATTCTCCATGGCTAGGGTGATTAGATCCTATTGGTATTTTAGAACAATGGTCCTCATTGTGGAGCTTTTGGGCACCATGGTACCTACCAATGTGTTTCCTGGTTCCCATTTCCTTTTCCCCTAACGCCAGCATCCAATCCTGGCTTTCTTCCATCTCATTAGGACAGGAGGTGCCCCAGAAAACCCCATGAGGAATCTATCTTTGCAGGAGTACCCCTTCAGAAATAGGAAGACTCTTGGCTTGGATTCTCTCGAATTCTGTGGTTAACGCCATAGGAGCCATTTTATGGTCACTGTCCCCCACAAGCTGAACAAGCCCTGGTGCAAGTGTTACACTAGGACTTAGGAGACTTGAGTTGAGATCCCACTCAGACTTTGGGCTTTCTCAGCCCAGCCTAACTCATATGGGTGTTGTGGAAGTAAAATGGAGGAGAGGAAATGGTTTGTTGCCACCTGAGCTTCTTGAAAGAATGAATACAAGTCTGAGTGCTAATTCCTGTTTTTTTTTAAACAAAAACTCTGCATAAACAAAATTAGCAACCAAAAAAACCCTAGCCTAGCCTTCTCATGGGTATGCTACTTTTCCACTGGAAGGGTTTTGTTGTTATCATTCAGATGAGGAGTGTATCTAACAGTGCAATCCTAAACAGAATTACACCCTTTTAAGCCCATTGACATCAATGTGTTTAGCAAGTTGCAGCTCGTCTTGGGATGTCACTGTTAATATCCTGCAATCCCCCTCCCCCTAGTCCGAAACCCTGATGGTGCTGGTGGAAAGTGCCATCAAGTTACAGCCAACTTATGGTGACCCCGTAGGGTTTCATGGCAAGAGACAAACAGAGGTGGTTTGCCATTGCCTGCCTCTGTGTAGCAACCCTGGACTTCTTTCATGGTATCCCATCCAAATACTAACCAGGACTGACCCTGTTTAGCTTTTCTGAAATCTGACAGGATTGGTCCAGCCCAGCTTTACCATGATATTCATTATTTACTAGTTTCTATTTCAGGAATTCTTTGGGGGTCAGGGTTCATCTCCTTCTCTTTATCCTGAGCCCTTGCAACAAAATGACGTAGAGCTTTATCGAAAGGACATCACACCTGTGCCAATGATCAGTCACCCGTTGCTATACAACTGAAAGTGGTTGCCAACTTCAATCATTTTCTTTAGAAAGCAGCAGGTATGAGGGGGAATAAAACAATCTATCATGCTTCACGTGTGCCATGCTTCCCTTTGTATTAGATTGTGTTCCGTGCTTTTTTCATTGCATTGAATAAATTATTCTCCTCTCAATATAAAATACCCTTTCAGGGTATTTTATTCCACTTGCAATTGCTGTAATAATGTCTGTTTCAACATCAATTATCTGGTTGCCTTATGGCTGAGAATAATTTTCATATATTGAACATTAGCACTCAATGAGAGAATTGTTACGAAAGACTATCAACCTTCGTCAAAAAATGTGTGCATTAAAGTAGCAGGAATCTGGTAATCGAGCACAAGCCTCAGAAAGAGATTGTTAAAATGGTCCCCCATTTGAAGAAGAAGAGTTGTTTTTTATATGCTGACTTTCTCTGCCAATTAAGGGAGACTTAAACTGGCTTACAGTCACCTTCCCTTCCCCTCCCCACAAGAGACACCCTATGATGACACTCACTCCATGGCTATACCAGATAGAAGCAGCCATCTTGCTTTGGAGTCTGACTCAAAGAGTTCCCTCACCAGGATTACCATTTTGAAGGCGTTGATGACCCTGCCTTAGAAAATTCTGTCACATGTGCCCAAATGACACAATGGTTAGCATTGTATATTAGGAACACATTGTACAGAACTTCAAAAAGGATTCTCTTGTCTGGGAATGTGTGTGTGTGTGTGTGTGTTCTTGCTTATCAGTCAACTGTGCTCCACAAAGATGTACAGTTTTCCAAAATTCTCTGGGTTATTCATATGATCCCCCGCCCCCCCAAAAAAGTTGAGGAAATATGGACATACATAAATCTACTTTTTAAAAAGCAATCCGATAAAATGTAATAAACAAACACTTGGCTCCATCATCAACCAAAAGGGAGACTGCAGCCAAGAAATCAGAAGGTGATTGAGATTGGGAAGGGCAGCCATGAAGGAGCTAGAAAAGATTCTGAAGTGTAAGGATGTGTCACTGGCCACCAAGATTAAGTTAATTCATGCCATTGTATTCCCTATTACTATGTATGGGTGTGAAAGCTGGACATTGAAGAAAGCTGATAGGAAGACAGTAGATTATTTTGAAATGTGGTGTTGGAGGAGAGTGTTACAGACACCGTGGATTGCCCAAAAAAAAAAAAAAAAAAATCTGTGGGTTATAGATCCCTGAAAGCTAAAATGACTAAACTGAGGCTATTGTATTTTGGTCACATTATAAGAAGGCAAGAGTCACTGGAAAAGACAGTCATGCTAGGAAAGGTTGAGGGCAGCAGGAAAAGAGGAAGACCCAACATAGTTCAGCAAATACTTGGACCAATCATTCATGGATAACTTTATGGCATATTCTTGACTGGCAGTTACAACATGAACCAAACCCTTTGGAGTTCAAGTATCCCTAACTGTAACCAGTTGCAAAGCAGGTGACATAGCTTTTAGTGGAGATTTTCCAAGGAGTTGTTAATGCATCACAAAATACTGTTCCTGGCTTTTTCCGGCTGGCTACAAGACTATTGAAGGTCTTAACTCTCTCCATACCCAAACCAAACCAAACATACAGAAATACAAAATCCAGAATATACAGTTAGAAGGAAGTATCATTAAAAGCCATAGATAAAAAATTTGACACAGCAAGGGTTATGTTTGGATCAGTGATCAGCCAATACTTTTGCTACTATTTCTTGCTTTAGAGCAGGTCCCCACTTCTGGAGGTATACTGTAGTCCATTTATCTCTGGCGAGATCATACTTTTTACAATCGATTAAAAAAAAAAGCCAAACAGTGTCCAAATTCCCTGTTTTACAATCGTAAAATCATTCCGGAAAAGGGGATCCCTGAAAACCTGCCTGCTAACTCCCCCAATAGTAGTACATTGAATCTAGCCTTGGTGAAAAGTATTCTATATTTGGGAACAGTTAAAAATGTACAATAAGTGTCTCCATAATGCACTCTTTAGTTGCCAGGGTGTAAAATTACATTTTATTCATTAACTTGAATCATACATTTATAATCTCAATATACTGGGAATAAAACAGAATTGGAATGTGGAGTGAAAATGCTGATTGTAAGCAAGATCTTCAGAGGTCATTCCGCTAGCAGTGTGATTATGCACTACATTGGTGGCATTCAGATTGACATGAATATAATAATAATAATATTCTACGTCAATACTGTGGTTGTTTTCTGGTAGTTCTTTATCGTAAAGAGCCATCATTTAAATCAATGCCGAACAACACATGCCAGGATAAATGGATGCACTACAGCCACCTGAGAAGAATCTGCAAAAATGTATAATAGTTTGAGAAGTGGGGTTTAGGTCATGACCTTTGAAATAGCCTTATTATATTGTGTGCCGTGAAAAACAAGTCGTCTTGCTGGTGGGCTTCCTGGAGGCACCTGGTTGGCCAGACTGCTGGACTTGATGGGCCTTGGTCTCATCCAGCATGGCTTTTCTTATGTTCTTATGAGAGGGTGCTATCAGTATCCAAGAATGGCCCTACTATATCTGAAAAAATGGGGGTGGGTAGGTAGATGGATATTGTATATTCCCAGGCTAGCTGGATAGATAACCCCATTTTTTTCCCTCCTGGGCAGAATTATTGAAAGTGGCCTTCCTACCTACTCCAGATGGAATCTAAAGAGGTAAACGTTTCTCTTATGGCATTATCTTAATAAGCAACACTTAAGGCTTTCAGATATACATCCAGAAAGCACTAGAAAGGTGATTAGAACAATGGTTTAATTTTTACAATTGCTATAACTTTCTTGCATAGTCTGCAGCCCCATGGTATAAAACAATTTAAATGTACAGTGATCATGATAATGATGCTCTTTTGGACTTTTGATTACTTTCTACCTCTCATAATTACCTTGTAATTATCATGGGACTCTCAAATGTTGGGTGATTCCTGATCTGCATTAGTGGGATTTTTTTTAAAAAAATGCATACAATATAATTTCCTTATCAGTGAAATCCTACACACAGTGACATTCTTGTAAGTCCACTGAAGTCAATGGGTTTCGAAGGGTGAAACTCTGCTTAAGATTGCACCACAAGGCAGTTCAAAGGTCTTGTGCCAGACCAACCATGGTGATTACTTACAGCAGTGTAACCAAGAACTGATTCTTTCCAAATATGTGCTGCAATTTTTTTAGCCCACTCCACTGCTCTGAACTCCTCATGGATATTCAAGTCCAACGGTGAGTGATTTTATTCATATTTATAACCCGTCCTATCTGACGAGATCAGGGTAGATTACATCAACATTACCAAAAATGCTAGACAAGTCTCTGCCCCCAAAGGGCCTTTACTCAAAGTGTTGAATATTAAATGCTTGAAGAATCAAAAGAGTGCAAAGAACAACTATTATTCATTAACAGTCAAATAACAGGCTGGCTAAGTATCGCTCAGAACGTTATACTATTGTGCAGAATGGTTCCCCATTCAAATAACTTGTCAGATTGCTGGTGCCCAGGTGCCCACCTGTTGTCTGCCCTTATGCATTCTGTGAAAATAACCAAGTAACCTTACTGGAGGTTTCCCAGTGCCAAGATATCCAATGTGCTGTAGTGGTTAAGAGTGGTGGGCTCTAATCTGGAGAATCGGGTTTGATTCCCCACTCCTACACATGAAGCCAGCTGGGTGACCTTGGGCTAGTCACAGTTCTCTCCAAACTCTCTCAGCCCCACCTCCCTCATAAGGTGCCTGTTGTGGGGAGAGGAAGGGAAGGTGGTTGTAAGCTGGTTTGAGTCTCCTTAACCAGTTCTTCTTCTTCGACAAGGTTTCCTAAAAGATATCACATGGGTTGATATTTCTCCTGCAATGTACATCTGAGGTGGCCTGCTGGATGGGTTGTAGTCCACATGCTACATCTGGGTTACATGCAGAAGCCCAAATGGTCTGCACCTGGGCAGCACTCCACATGAGTTATGTGCCATGTGCAGGAGGTGGACTGGCCCTCCAATTTAGCCGGCAACTTCCCGTTGGTTGATGGCTTTGGAGGTCTGCTTCCATTTCAACTGCTTCAAGAAAAACATCCTTGGCACAGCCAGCACCCCCTCCTCCCCCACATTGGAGGGCAGAGACTTGAGCTCCTCTGCTTTTGGCTCTGGTTCTAGGAGAGTGATACATGCTGGTTGCATACTTGATCCTTAAAGAGTGAGTTAAGAAAGAAGGCACAGTAGGTAAATCTGGAGAGAATGGTTGAAAGTAGGGCCTTTACTGAGTCCAGGATGCAGTGAGCCCCAAAGTGGAGGGAAATGAAAGGCTATGGCTCAGTGGTAGAGTATCTGCTTGGTATGCAGAAAGTCCCAGGTTCAATCCCTGTTATCTCCAGTTGAAAGGATCAGGCAGTAGGTGATGTGAAAACCTTCATCTGAGACCCTGGAGAGCCACTGCCAGTCAGAGTAGACAATTCTGACTGTGATGGACCAGTGGTCTCATTCAGTATAAGGCAGCTTCGTATATGTTCATATGGGAGAGGTGTGAAACAGTCTGAGCTGGCGTGATCCAGCATGTTCTTATTTGGGAGTGAGCCCCACTGAACTCAATGGGGCTGTACTTTCAAGTAAGTCTGCGCAGGATCCTGCTTCTTCAACAAAATGGTCCTGTTGTATATTTGCTCAGAAGTAGATCCCTCACTAGTAAGTGTGTTTGGGACTGAGGCTAGCTTCTGAACCAGTCTGAGCGACAATTCTTGGCATGCTTTTTCGAGAGGGAACCCCGTTGACCTCAGTGGGACTTAGTTCTGAGTCAACATGCATAAGATTGAGCTATCATATTGAATTGGAAGAGACCAGCTGTCTACCGACAAATGATGCTTATGGATTGTACGCTGAATGTATTAAGATGTGTGGTGGCCCGTCATTGGAGGTCAAGCCCAACTTTTGCAGAGTGAGCTCAAGTGAAGGAGCTGCCCAAGCACCCTTCCCCCATGCCCTTTAAGCAGGATCCAAGATGAAGTGTATAGGGAGCACCTTCCGCTTCAGCCCACCTTGGATCTGAGGTAGCAGTGACAACATGAGAGGAAGCATACACCCCAGGCCATCTTGACAAGGTGCAAGGCAGGGGGCAGAGGAAGACCCTCCACACACACACACACACAATTTGGGTGGCTCAGGCAAGCGCTTTTGCTCCTTGGGCAGTGATCCAGCCCTGGAATCCTGGAGCAGTAATGGAATCACAATGGTGGCAGCGATGGACCCTTGATAGTGGCAAGCCAAGTAGTTCTTCCAAGCAGTACTCAGAACCCTTGATGGAGGCAGCGATGGACCCTTGAAGGTGGCAAGCCATCTAGCTGTCGTGGTTCCCCAGCACACACACACTGAACAGTTTCAAACCTCACAGGGGCAAGTCCAGGGCACTCCAAAAGCCAAGTCCAAGGGTTCAAGCCGAGGTCCAAACAGAGCAAACAGTACACAGCAGGCGCAGCGAGGTCAGGAGTAGATAGACACATTGCTTCCACACTAGGGCTGTCGATTCAGTTCGGCCCAAACTGAAAAATAGCCGAATTTCCCCTGATTCGGCGGTTTTTAGTTCAGGATGAACCGAACTAAAAAATGGCGGGAAACCGGGGGAGCCGAATTCAGCGAGTTCAGGAGTTCATGAATAAATTTGGCAAATTCGGGGCGTCAGTAAGCAGCATAACCGTCAGTAAGCAGCATTCTCCTCCCCCGGCCAATCGGTGGCCAAGCTGGGTCTTCTTCTGGCCAATCAGTCAGGATTGAGTACTGGAGGAATCAGCTGCTGCGTGGCTGGGCCGAGGAGAGAAAGAGAGAGAAATCCTCGTGGGGGGTGTTTGTGCACATTAGTTCCTTTCCGTGGCTGCAGGGGGTGCATTTTTGGGGGTAGAGACCCCAAACTTTCAGCGGAGCTTCAGATGAGCCTTCTTAAGAGACCCCCCAAGTTTTGTAAACATTGGGTCAGGGGGTCCCGAGATATGGGCTCCACCCCTTTTCCCTCCCCCCTTTTCCATTTCTGTGGCTGTAGGGGGCGCTTTTTTGGGGTGCAGCCCCCAAACTTTCAACATAGCTTCAGACGAGCCTTCTTAAGAACCCCCACAAGTTTTGTAAAGATGGGTTCAGTGGGGGCAGAAATATGGGCTCCCCCTTTTCTCTTTCCATGGCTGCAGGGGGCGCATTTTTGGGGGTGCAGCCCCCAAACATTCAGCATAGCTTCAGACGAGCCTTCTTAAGAGACCCCCCAAGTTTTGTAAACATTGGGTCTAGGGGTCCCGAGATATGGGCTTTCCCCTTTTCCCTATTGGGATGAATGGATCACCCGATCCTGTATGCATCTCCAGAGCGGCAACCTCCCGTGCTTAAATAGAATCATATTGGATTACCCAGTCCTCCCAGCCCCTCCTGATGGAACAGAAGACAGCCACAGTAAGACCCCTTTGGGGGGTTTAATCTATAATTTTTCTCCTGTGTGTGTGTGTGGGGGGGAAGCAGAATCTGTGTGTGTGTGCGGAGGGAGCAGTTTCTGTGGATGGGTGGGGGAAGCCAAAGGGGGCTTTTGCCCATTCTGCCTGGGGTGTGTGTGCCCCCTCAAGTCTCTCTCTCCCTGGTTTGAGGGGGGGCTTCAGTTGTGTGTCCTCAGGTTTTCCCTCATTCATAAGATCGGTTAGATCTATTTTGATGCTTGCTCAAAACTGGTTTTCAAATGGTGACTTAAAGAATGCATTTGCCTGGTCCCGAGTCCCATGCAAAAGGGAAAATTCCACCCCCTCCTGCTCATTATGCATAGCTAGCTGCCTCTGTCCCTTTCCATGGTTTGCAAACTCCCAGGTGTCAGGTGTTGCTTTGCATGGTTGCAAAGGTGTTGCTTTGCAGTTGTGTTGCTTTACAGTGTTGCTTTGCAGTTGTGTTGCTTTGCAAATGTCTTAGCACCTGCCCCGCCCTTGCTCTCAGCTGTTTGTCGGGGCTGGGAGCTTTGTGCATGGGCGGCAAGCTCTGCTCAGAGATGCACATTAAGGGTGGGGGGACCACTTTTGGGGCCCATATCTCAGCCCCCCCTGACCCAATCTTTACAAAACTTGGGGGGTCTTGCAAGAAGGGTCCTTTGAAGCTTTGCTGAAAGATTGGGACCTCTACCCCAAAAAATGACCCCCCTGGAGCCGTGGAAAGGCGCGGTTGTGTTTTTAATGGCTTTATTCGGCCGAATTTTTTCCCCGAACTTTGAATTCGCGCCGAATTGCACGGACCCGAAGCGGGGGAGTTTGGACTTCGGCATATCCTGAATCCAGACGGGCCGAATTCGGCCGAATCCGAACTATACCGAATTTTTTTTTCAACAGCCCTATTCCACACAGCTACGCCCTTTCCAGCTGCTTATCAACAACACGCCACTCAGGAAGCCTATAATGCACCTGCCAGCCACCTCACACCTGCTCCTGCAAGCACTCATCCCCGCTGTCAGTGCTGGGTGGGTACTGAGCTGCCAGTCGAGCACTTTGCCTCCGATCCTGTAAGGTCCTATGTGTTCACCTCCTCCGCCATTCCTGAGGCTTTGGTGATGAGGGGGTTGAGCAGACAGGCAGCTGGCTTTCTGCAGCCAGCTCTGAGCTGGAGGGCTGAGGAGTTGCTGCACTGGTCCCTGGCTGTGGGTTTGGGCCTGGCCCTGCAGGGGCTGCTTCTTCCTGTGCCACCTCAGCTGCTGGCTGTGGATAGAAGCCAGGACTACTGGCTGACTCTTCATCAGAGGAGTCATTGGTGCCCCCTGGACCCAGCTGGACCATAACACCAGCTCTTCCAAGCAGTACTCAGAAGCAATCTGAGGTAGATTATGTAACAGCATTCAACTCCTGAGTTTATGAAAATGCCAAGAGGGGGAAAAAAGTGTGTAGCATTCAAATCCAATAAGTTAGTAAAAGGATGATTAAGTATATTCAAGTTCTCTTAACAATCTGCTGTCCTTTTTTTTTGTAGCTTGCCTTGGGGAATTCTTGTTGAAAGGTGTGCCCATGTAAAGTGCCATCAAGTTGCAACCAGCTTACGGCGACCCCGTAGGGTTTTGAAGGCAAGAGACGAACAGAGGTGGGTTGCCATTGCCTGCCTCTGCATAACAACCCTGGACTTCCTTGGGGGTCTCCCACCCAAGTACTAACCAGGGCTGACCCTGCTTAGCTGTTGAGATCTGATAACATCGGGCTAACCTAGCCCATCCAGGGCAGGGCAGAAAGAAACATTTTTTAAATCAATTTAAATAAACAGAATTTGGCATAAAACAATCCTTGTTATGACACTATCACAAAAATGTTGTGGGGACAATTAGTGTCTAAGGAATTGTCCAAACCCAGAGATGTCAAGTAAGATTTCTTAGTTGTCATGGTCAGACCAGAGTTCCACCATAGTTCAGCCCTTCAATCTGATCACGAACATATGGGCGATCCTGCTGTTTCTTTTACAGGGCTGTTTTAACTCCCCAATGTTCCCCTGCCAGGCACCTTACATAAGACTAGAGAATCTTGCATCAATGTTCAATAAAGCCAGCATAGTGTAGTGGTTAAGAGCGGTGGACTCTAATCTGGAGAACCAAGCTTGATTCCCCACTCCTCCACATGAAGCCTGCTGGGTGACCTTGGACTAGTCACAGTTCTGTCTGAACTCTCTCAGCAGCAGTTCCCTCACAAGGTGCCTGTTGTGGCGAGGGGGCGGAAGGTGTTTGTAGGCCACTTTATGGTAGAGAAACGTGGGATATAAAAACCAGCTCCTCCTCCTCCTCCTCCTCCTCTTCTTCTTCTTCTTCACCATGAAAGACACAGACAGTTGATTGGCATGTAAACCGGTGTGGGTTTTTTTTCCTTGAGGTGGAAAGTTTGAATGCAACTGCAGTCAGCATTTTTTTAAAAAAGGAGACTAGACCTGAGCAACAATGAGAATTGGAGCCTTTTAGTCATGTTGCCTCTCCGCCTCAGTAATGTCTCATCTGATTGTCATTACAATTCCATGTATGATCACTGAATTGTAACGCGGTCCAAGAGAATGGAGAGTGCTGAACCTGAAGTGGAGATATAATTATGCCTGTCTGTGCTCTGTTATGTTTCTTTGCCAGGCTGTCAGTGGATCCCCCCACCCTTCTTTGTAAAGTACAAGAACAAAAAATAACCCCTGAGAATTTTAATGATTAATTATGGATTAATTGTGAAGCCTTATTTCATCACGGACAAGTCGGATTGGGTAGGTTTCTTGCAGAAAGCAAAACCGAAGCAGAATGTATATGACGGTTTCTCTGCCGTGAAATGGTTTATATGCCACCTGGTGGGGGATCCCAGTACTTTGCAAGGGATTTTAAAAAAATTAAAAAAAATTTTTAATACAGTGCCTGTAAATAATATATATGCATGTTATGTTTCAGTAACAAAAAATGTCTCTGGTGTATTTCTTTCCCCCATTTTATCTAGTAGGTTTTAGGCTGTGAAAAACTAATAGGGGAAAAGCTACTACAACCAGCAGAGAGAATGTCGAACATTTTGATTCCAAAGCATCAAGTTGTTGCATATTGGCTCTGATATGCTGGCAAATTATTAAACATGAACAAAGTGTGTGGTGGGGAGGGGCCGTGGCTCAGTGGTAGAGCATCTGCTTGGCATGCAGAAGGTCCTGGGTTCAATCCCCTGATCTCCAGTTAAAAGGACTAGGCAAGTACGTGAAGTGAAAGACCTCTGCCTGAGACCCTGGAGAGCCGCTGCCAGCCTGAGTTGACAATACTGACTTTGATGGATCAAGGGTCTGATTCAGTATCAGGCAGCTTCATGTGTTCATGTGGTGCACATTTAATAAAAACCAAGCATCTGGCTTCACTAGGGAGCATGGGTTGTGGGCAGTGATTCCCACAAGGTAGATCTCTGACCTACCGCTGGGTCTGTTGTAGTTAGCTGTCAGCCCACAGAGACAGTCTCTTCATCCCAGCAGTTTTGTAGAGTTGTGTGAGCTGTCGGCACGCAGCGGTCTCCGGTGAGCAGAAGGGCTTTCCTGTGCATTTAAATGAAGAAAGCAGATCTGCATTGACTCCCCTCTGTCCACTTGGTTCTGCTTGTTCTCTTGAAATGAACAGGACTGTCCCTTCAGGCCAAAGCTCACCTAGGGGTGGGGATGCAGGCGAATAGGGTAACACATGGATGGGATGGGAGGAGAAGTTATTTCCTGGTCAGAATTCTCATGCAGTAGCCACATTCCTGTGTTGGATCTCTTAGGGAGCAACCCTCAGCAGATCTACTCATAAGTAAGCCCCATGTTATTCAGTGGGGCTTATTCCCCATTGCAGCCATCACTGCAGCAATCTTTAGGATTGCTGCCATAGTGAATAGTCCTATAAACAGTGCCAACCAGGATCCGGAGGAGCCTTTGTGCGCTGAAGATGATTCTGCATGTGTGCTCATGGAAAGACCTCCGTTTCCTCTTTAGGCAGTATCTTCTAGTGCTGTTATGGGGAGGCGAATTTCTTTTTCCAAAATTCACTCCATTTTTAGAAATAGCCATTGATTCCTCTCACTTTCTCTTTTCTCTTTTAAAAGTGGGATTTCTTTCATCGATTCCAGTGTGGTGTAGTGGTTAAGAGCGGTGGTTTGGAGCGGTGGACTTTGATCTGGAGAACCGGGTTTGATTCCCCACTCCTCCACACGAGTGGCGGAGGCTAATCTGGTGAACTGGATTTGTTTCCCCACTCCTACACAAGAAGCCAGCTGGGTGACCTTGGGCTATTCACACTCTCTCCGCCTCACCTACCTCACAGGGTGTCTGTTGTGGGGAGGGGAAGGGAAGGTGATTGTAAGCTAGTTTGATTCTGCCTTAAGTGGTAGAAAAAGTCAGCATATAAAAACCACTCTTCTTCTTGGAGAGACCAAGGCAACCTTTTGGAACTTCAGCCACTGTAATTGTTTTATGTTACACGCCACAGGATGGTGCTCTAACAGGAGGATAAAGTTTGGGAAGACATTGCTTGCTTCTAAGCTCCCACAGAGTGAAATTCTGAAATTTTGCAGAACCTCTTTTCCTGGTCCTCCTCCTGGAGAGCCATCATGGTGTAGTGGCTAATTGCAGCGGACTCTAATCTGGAGAACCGGGTTTGATTCCCCACTCTTCCACATGAAGCCTGCTGGGTGACCTTGGGCCAATCACAGTTCTCTCTGAACTCTCTCAGCCTCACGTACCTCATAAAGTGCCTGGTGTGGGGACAGGAAGGGAAGGCAATTGTAAGGCACTTTGAGACTCCTTTCAGTAGAGAAAAGTGGGGGTATGAAAACTAACTCTTCTTCTTTCTTTGATCAAAATGGAATTGATTCAAAACAGATTCCAAATGCCTAAAAAGAGGGAAAGAAATGAATTGTTGGATTTCATGGAGAAATTAGGTGATGAGGAATTACGATAATTTCTCTTAGCTCTATTTGCCTTGCTTATACCAAATGCCAGGTCATGGGGTCAATGAACTTTGAAGCTGAGTGGAGATGGTGTGGCTCAGTAGTCAAGCACATGTTCTCCTTGCACAAAGTCCCATGTGCAGACCTTGACACCTCCAGGTGAAGGGGTCTCAGAGAGGGAGTGCTAAAGGAGACATATGTCTGCCTAAAGCCCTGGAAAATCACTGCCAATCAGTAGAAATTATTTTTACTTAGTATCTGCGGGTCTGTCTTTTCTGGTATGCTCCCCCTTAGAGAGCTTTATGCTCTTCTAATACCAACTTACTGGTGGTCCCCAGCTTTAAAAGTATCCGGCTGTCCTCAACTAGGGCCAGGGCTTTTTTTGGCCCTGGTCTTGACCTAGTGGAACTGTCTCTCCCGTGAGACCATGCCCCTGGGGAAACATAAGGAATTCCACAGGGCCTGTAAGACTGAGAGGTTCCGACAGGCCTATAGTTAAGGGCAGCAAAGGTGTGTCATCAGAGCTGGCCTTCCTACCATCCCCTTCATGCTGTGACCAACCTAAAGTGGGTACCCTGACTGCTTCTCCAGGCCCACCATGGTCCTATGCTCTGGAGAAGAGCACCACTGGCTTGTTTAACAGATCGATCATAGGAAACCAGTTTGAAATTTTTAAGGTTCATATACTGTATTGTATATCATGGGTTTATTGTATTATATTGCATTGTTTTGATGATGTTAGCCGACCTGAGCCCAGCCTCAGCCAGAAAAGAGGGTGAGCTACAAATTTATATAAACAAACAAACAAATAAATAAAAGAATTCCATATTTCCCTAGGAGAAGATCTACTGTGAAAGGGTCTCTCAATGCACACATAAAACATTGCTTTTCTTTTTGGATCTTGGTCAATTGGATTAGAAATTATTATGAAGAACTTAACTTTGTTCTTACCAAGAATGAAGACTATGGGGCCTGGACTGAAAGGAGCAGTTTAAGAATGATAGCTTTAAACGTCTGTAGTAGCACACCTTTTGTTTTTAAAAAAGAGCTGAAGGAAATGGTGCGTTTAGTGGTTGTGAATCAAATCGAAGAAGTTGGCTTCTTTAATTATATTTCCCATCTAAAGAGAACTTCTCCAACAACTTGGACATTATTTTTTTAATTAGATTTTGTTCTGGTCTAATGGTGGCAGAGGCAATTAAGCAGACATTTGCAGGGGTGGAAAAGAAGCAATTTTGAGCGGACAATTTCAAAACAGAGGCTGCTTGGGTATAACCCCCCTCAACCTACTAAACTGTCTGGCTGGAAACTTCTTTGGAATGTACCATGGAGAATGACTTCTCTCTCCCCCCCCCTCCTTTTTTATTGAAAGCATTCATTTTTGAAGAGGTTTGGTGGAAATAACTCTTTATAAGCACAGTTGCAACTTACACCATGAGATTGTGCATACACAACAATAACAAGAACAACAAGAACAGCAAGAACAAGAACCACCACCACCACCACCACCACCATAATAATAATAATAATAATAATAATAATAATAATAATAATGGATTTTTAGATTTCTAGTTGAACAGGTTGGGTTCAGAGTGACTTACAACAAAGTTATACAGTTAAAATTCATATAATATACGGTTTAAACTAAAACAATAGCATTTAAAATGACAACTCCCTGACTCATGGCAGCAGTATTACTCCGCACATACGGTAATTTTTTATAATGTTTCCAATAATAATGGGGAAAGGATGGGGGCAGCAGAAGAGAGGGAGGCCGGCAAGATAGTAACCGTTGCTGTCCTCAGCCATATGCCTGGTGGAACTACTCTGTCTTTCAGGCCCTTCAGAATTGATTTAAGTCCCGCAGGGCCTGGATCTCACTTGGCAGAGTGTTCCACCAGGTTGGGGCCAGTGCTGAAAAGGCCCTGGCCCTGGTTAAGGACAGCCAGATGTCTTTTGAGCCAGGGATCATCAGCAGGTTTTCTCCGGCAGAGAAAAGCACTCGTTGGGGGATATTTTCCTGGGAGTAAACCCCACTGATTAGACCTTCATAGGAACCTGATTAGTAGGTACAATAGTACTGGCAGCGTTCTAAACTGTTGTACTGAAGAAACATAGCTTTGGATTCCAGAGGAGATACCCAGCTTAATTCAAGTGGGATTTTCCCAGTTTCTAGTCCATGGAAGCTTGTGGCAGGAGAAACAATGACTGGTTCTATAGTACCATAGACTTCTTTGGCATAAGGGTGTGTGGGCATGTTCAAACAAAGCTGCCTTGTACCAATAGACTATGTTCATCTAGCTCAGAATCCTCATCTTAGACTGAGTAGAATCTTTCCCAACATTTTTGACCTTTAACATTTCTCTTTAATTAGAGAATTTGCAAGATCTGAGCAAGGCTGTCAAAGACAGGACATTTTGGAGGACTTTCATTCATAGGGTCGCCATGAGTCGGAAGCGACTTCACGGCACTTAACACACACAGAGAAGCCAAGGACTGAACCAGAGACCTTCATAATGTAAAGCAGCCTTCCTACCACTGAGCCAGGGTCCCTTATTTGGAAGCTTTAATCTAAGCCACTGGGTCTTCAACTCATGGGTCAGGGCTCTCAAATGGGTCACTGTGCACTGGGTAGCAAACCCTTTGTAGAACGGCCATGTGTTTTGAAGAGACCTGCTGCTAGTGCACATGTGTAGCTATCAAAGGCACCATGCTTCTTGTGTTTCCATCTCTTCACTCCGAGAGGAGCCACAGCATAGTGAAGTGGTGCCACTCAACAATGGGGCGGACTCCTCCATGGCTCTCCACCTTGGTTCATTCCTCCCTATATTGCACTTTCTGTTGTTCAGCTTGTGCTTCCTGTCTCTGGTTTTGTTGGTCTGCTGCCCACAGCCCTGGCCTTGACACCAGTGAAGTCTTAACTCTGGTTCCTCTTCTTCCTGTCCTATAACTGAGATGTCTGATGTTTGCACCATAGTGAGTTCATGCTGCCGTTTCAAGGTGGGTCCTGGGTTTAGAAACATAGGAGGACGAGGACAAGTGGGGAAACCAACCCGGTTCAACAGATTAGAGTCCGCCGCTCATGTGGAGGAGGAGGAAGAAGAGGAAGAGTTGGTTTTTATCTGCTGACTTTATCTACCACTTAAGAAAGAATCAAACTGGCTTACAATCACCTTCCCTCCCCCTCCCCACAACAGACACCCTTTGAGGCAGGTGGGGCTGAGAGAGTGTGACTAGCCCAAGGTCACCCAGCTGGCTTGATGTGTAGGAGTGGGGAAACCAACCCAGTTCACCAGGTTAGAGTCTGCCACTCATGTGGAGGAGGGGGGAATCGAACCCGGTTCTCCAGATTAGAGTCCACCGCTCCAACCCAGGGCTCTTAACCACTACACCACACTGGGGAATCAAACCCAGTTCTCCAGATAAGAGTTGACCACCCCTAACAGCTCTGCCACACTGGCTCTCATTGGTCTAAGTGTATCTAGTCCATGAACTTGTATGCTACAACCCTGTCCTTCTTTACGGGCACCCCCAAGGCCTTTTTGTTGTTTTGGCTTTTAATTAACTCTGGCAGATAATTCAATAGTCCTCGTGGAGACTGAGGAGGTGGAGAGAAGGACAGAATCAAGTGCATTCTTTCTCAAGTGCGAGGTAAAGGGGATCAAGCCAACCTAGTGTTGCCAACTGCCAGGTAGTAGCAGGAGATCTCCTGCTAATTCAACTGAACTTCAGCCAATAGAGATCAGATCACCTGGAGAAAAATGGCCGCTTTGGGAATTGAACTCTATGGCATTGAAGTCCCTCCCCTCCCCAAACCCCGCCCTCTTCAGGCTCTGCCCCAAAAAAACCCTGCTGGTTGCAAAGAGAGACCTGGCAACCCTAAGCCAACCGGAGGCCACATCCCATTGCTGGAGACATAGGATTGCCAACTTCCAGGTACTAGCTGGAGATCTTCCCACTATTACAGCTGATCTTTAGCCAATAGAGATCAGTTCACCTGGAGAAAATGACCACTTTGGCATTTGGACTCTATGGCATTGAAGTCCCTCCCCTCCCCAAACCCTGCCCTCCTCAGGCTCCACCCCAAAAATCTCCAGGTATTTCACAACCCAGAGCTGGCAACCCTATGGAGACATCATTACCACTAATCCTGCCCCCACCCCCTATATGTGTCAGGCTGTGATAAATTTACACATACGTAAAGGCACTTCTTCCTTCATTATGTCCCATATATTTAGGGTTCCTGATAAGAGCCAATTAAGAACAAAATTGGAGTCCTCTGGCAATGTCACAAGTTTCAGGTTCCTAGTAAGAGCTGGTGAAGAACCAGGTAAGTGGCCCCTAGCAGACTTTACCAGGGGACAGGGGTGCAAGACATTGTAAATAGTCTATGCCAAGATGAACAACGTATTTCTCTTCTTTCAGTGCAAATTCAACGAGGTGGCTGAATTTAATTGCAACTTGAGGTCTTAGAGAGATATTGCTTCCTCCTTGCCACGGAGCAAATCACACTAAAAACTAATCACCCCCCCCCCCAACAGCTGGAGCCATGTCTGTGTATGTGTAAAGTGCCGTCTAGGGATAGCAGGTGTTTTGCTGTCTTCATCGTGATAACCGGAATTTCTTGGTGGTCTCCCATCCAAATACTAACCAGGGCTGACCTTGCTTAGCTTCCGAGATCTGATGAGATTGGGCTAGCCTGGGCCACCAAGGTCAGGGCAACTAGAGCCATACAGGCATGGAAAGTAGCATTTGCACGGGTCTCCTGACCTAGAAAAGGAACCATGTGTGCAAATCTGTTCCAGGAAGTGGTTCCTCCCTCCAAATCTAGCAGCAGGGGTTGTGTGTGGAGGGGGTAGCAAATTGCTGATAGCCCTGGCCAGCTCTTGAGGGGGTGATGACTAATAAGCGATTCAGTTTTCCTTCCTCCCTCCAGTCTAATGCTGGCCTCCCTTCCTCTTCCCCTCTCCCTTCTTTTTTCTTCCCCTTCCCTGTTCCCCTCCCTGTTCCCCATGTGTTCCTTATGCCTTCCTTCACTGATTTGCTCCATTTTAGATTATTAATTTGAGGTCCATCTCTCCCTCTGTGGTACATCATTAG
Organism: Euleptes europaea; assembly: GCF_029931775.1. NCBI lineage: Eukaryota > Metazoa > Chordata > Lepidosauria > Squamata > Sphaerodactylidae > Euleptes > Euleptes europaea. The sequence continues at coordinate 16,639,552 of NC_079322.1, read as the reverse complement.
TAATGTGCACTGCAGAAACATCTCTCCCTGCTGGCAATTATTTTGGCAACTTGAATTGGCTATTGAGTAAAATTTCAGCATTGTTGTTGTTAACTATATTTTTATCATACTGTATTATGCATTTTATTGTATGTATTTTAGATATTTAGTCTCACCTGCAGCTTATTTTTCTCATCTTGAGCCTATTAATTATAGGAAGGCATTTACCCTTGCCAGATGCCAGGCTCTTCCATTGGCTGTTTTAGAAGAGAAAAATAAGAAGATCCCTAGATCAGAAAGGTTTTGTCCATGTGGGACAGGGGACATTGAAACCATAGAACATGTACTGATACGTTGCCCATTCTACTGCGAAGTCTGATCAAAGCTTATTTCCCCCTTGCTTGGCAAACTCCCTAAAAAGCCAGCTGAGCTTTCGGCAAAGAAGCTCCTATTAGGAGAAAATCCACAGCTTACTCTCCAAACTGCCAAGTTCTGCACTGTTGCTATTAAAATATGTAAAATTTTGTTAGAGAATGAATGTTATAAAATACTTTATAGTTTTATAAATTTTAAGGTGATAATTTTAACCAGGGTTGTTTTTATTGATCTTACACCTTTATTTATACAAGCAGTCTGTAATCCTACTGTTCAAAACTATTAAGTCTAGACACTCTGATGTATTAATATGTGATTGGTCAATTGACCGTATTAATAAAAATTTGAATTTGAATTTGTATGTATTTTAATCATGATGTGAGACCTCCTGAGCCCAGCATTGCCAGGGAAGGGCGGGATATAAATAAAAGTTATTTACTACTACTACTACACTACTACTACTACTGTTGTTGTTGCTATTGTTGTTGTTAGTGTATTATAGGGTTCCATGCACAATTGGATCAGGGGCAATGTGTTTTTTAACAGAAGACTAGGCCAGCCCAAATTTACACATAATAAGTCTGCTCTTAAGAGGTTTGATGGATACCTCTAGTTATGTGTAGTTTTGATGCATAATATGAACCACACAAGTACAGTCAGAAGAGAACAACAATTGGACATTTTCCTGGTAACAAATTGATAGCAAATCCAGATTTACCTCTCTGTGTAAGGGTGAAATTTCTCTGCATTCCTCCATTCCTTCTCTGAACATGGTCTTCTGTAGGTTTCCCCCTAAAGCTCTTGCTGGAGTAATTTTGGTAGGCATGAGGTCAACAGATGTCCACTGGTGGACCACCAGCCAATTTCTAACAGACAATCTAGTACCTCCTGCTGCTGGGGACATTGTAAACAGTGCTGGCCTAGGTGGATCTTGATTTGATCCAGCATGGCTCTTGCTATATTTAGAAGTAATAGAGCATATTGAAGATCTTTTAATACAGTGTTCACGGTTAACAAATTAAATGCACTTTTGCATTATAAATTAATGGACCAAGAAGATTCTAGTAAAACCAAAGAGCAGACCTTGCAAGGCTGAAAGCAACTAACCCCTTTCTTGATTCAAATGGCTGCTAGGTGTGTCACTGGAAGTTCTGATCTGCAAAGGAACAATTCATTTAAGTGCCTTGCTGACATGCAGCTGATGAAACAGAGCATGGTGTAGACTCATAAAAGACTGATCTCTGCATTCCAGTGCCAAATATGCCATTTTGCTGATTACTCTGCTCTATGTTTGTGCAATGAATGGGTGTGCAGTTCTATTCCTGGCAAGTGGTCACCGCAGAATGTGTAGAACATGCTGCTAAAGTGGGTTGTGTTAAGCAAAGCGATGGACATTTTAGGAGGACCTGGAAGAGGTGAGTAAATCATTCTTGATACTATTCACCCATTTTTGTGGATCGTGTAGCTCAATGAGCTGAACAAAAATGTAAGGCCCTGTTTTTTTTTTCTCCATTGGAAACAATGGAGAATGGAAAGAGCATACTCTTTGGGGGCCCATAAAATTGGACCCCCTGAGCCAACCTTTACCAAACTTGGGGGTTATTCTAAGAAGAGTCACCAGAAGCTACACTGCAAATGTGGTACCTCTACCTCAAAAACACAGCCTCCCCAGAGCCCCACAAAGATTCCCCGAGGGTAAAATGGACCTGAAGAAGCAAAAAAAAAAAAAGACGGCTTTTTCAGATTTGCCTTTTAGGCTCCATTAAAATGGTGCCTCTTTTTTTTCCTCTGGAAAAGGCTGAGAAAAGCCGAAATTGCTTTTCCCACCTTTTTTTTTTTTTTTTTTCAGTTTGGCATATCCGAATGCACACCCCTACTTCCCACCCACTCTGTCCTCTTTGGAGTCCCTGGTTTGAGTCCCTGGTTTGACAGCCAGCATGGTGTAGTGGTTAAGAGTGGTGGTTTGGCAATGTAGACTCTGGTCTGGAGAACCAGGTTTGATTCCCTACTCCTCCACGTGAGTGGTGGACACTAATCTGGTGAACTGGCTTGGTTTCCCCAGTTCTCCACATGAAGCCAGCTGGGTGACCTGGGGCCAGTCGCAGCTGTCTTAGAGCTATCTCGGCCCCAGATACCTCACAGGGAGTCTGTTGTGGGGAGGAAAGGGAAGGTGATTGTAAGCCGTTGCCTTGGGAAATCTCACATTTGAAGACACTCACATACTTCAGGCGAATGGGCCTAAATTGGCTATGATCCAAGTGGAATGCAAGATTCTTCCTTAAGTGGTAGAGAAAGTCGGCATATAAACACCAACTCTTCTTTTTCTTCTGAGTGCCCCTGCCACCTGAGGCTAGAAGGGCCTTCTTGGTTGTGGTGCCAAAACTTTGGTTTCCCTTCCCAGGGAGATTCATTTGTCTCCCTCTCTTGTTGTCTTCCAGTAGTTGGTGAAGACGTTTTCATTTTGTTTGGCTTGCTCTCTGTAACTGTTACTGGCCCACCTCCCTTATTGTGTTGTTATGTGTGTTTCTATGTTTTCATTGGATTGTTTATTTTACATATATATTTAAATGCTGTTTTAAAGTTGAAATGTTTTGATCTTTACCGCCTTGGGGACCCTGTTTCGGTGGAAAGATGCCTTAGAAATATTTTAAAGAGAGAAAGAAATATAGAGAATTAGATGCCAAGGAGAAGGGTTCTGATGTAAGTGACAGACCAAGAAAGAGATCTTGGGGTGGCTTGCTGAAGATGTCAACCCAGTGTGCAGCTGCTGTGAAAAAGGCAAACTCCATGCTGGCCATAACTAGACAAGGATTAGAGAATAAAACTGCTGCTATCATACTGCCCTTGTACAAATCTATGGTGAGACCACACTTGGAATACTGTGTACAGTTCTGGTCACCACACCTAAAAAAAAGGATATTGCAGAGCTTGAGAAGGTGCAGAAAAGAGCAACCAAAATGATCAGGGGACTAGAGCAACTGCCCTAGGAGGAACAGTTAAAACACTTAGGGCTGTTTAGCTTGGAAAGAAGGCGGTTAAGAGGAGACATGATAGAGGGCTATAAAATTAGCCATGGTATGGAAACAGTGGACAGGGAGAAGCTTTTCTTCCTCTGTCATAATACTAGAATGTGGGGTCATCTACTGAAGCTCGAGGGTGAGAGATTCAAAACAGATAAAAGGAAGTATTTCTTCATACAACACATAGTTAAATTGTGGAACTCCCTGCCCCAGGATGTGGTGATGGCTGCCAACTTGGAAGGCTTTAAGAGGGGAGTGGACATGTTCATGGTGGAGAGGGCTATTCATGACTACTAGTCCAAATGGATACTAGTCATGATGCATACTGTGAGCTCCTGTCCCTAGAGCGGGCTCACTAGGGGGTTCCAACTCTCTACTGCGCTGCGTTGCTACCCCCACCTTCTGTCCCAGCCTCCCTGGAGGAGTTTAGACAAAACCTCAGATTGAAGGGAAGTTTGGAGACCGCTCGTCCCCCTTGTAACTTCTCCTTCCTACCAGAGTATCGCAAGCATTGTTTTCTTGCGCGTTGTCCTCCAGTACCCACTCCTCCTCGGCTTGTCAGTCATCCCTGCTTTTTATTATGGCCTTCAACATCGGCCGCCCACCACCTGACATGTCCACCAACTTCCGGCCCACGCCCAATTCATCTTTTCCTTCCATCCCGGCCTCCTGCCTTCTCTAGTAACAGCGGTGAGTGCTGCCCGGTTGTCTGCTCTGGCTTCCAGCCGTCTTCCCTTGTCTCGTTCCCCTGCCTGAGTCTGTGTTTCTGACCCCGTTTGTGTCATACTTCCCATGGGGCTCCCCTCCGCCTGCTCTCGCCTCGCTCTCCGTCCTCTCCTGGCATGCTATCCCTCTGCACTTCCCATCTTTCTGTACTTCGTCTCTGAGCCCAGTGTTGGAGCCCTGCAGTGTTCCCTCAGCATTGTCTATTCCTCCCCTGCTAATCCCCCTTTTCCCCCTTGACTCCCTGCATTCCTGAGCTGCCTGCCCCTCTTCCCCCTGAAGGTAAGTGCCCTGGGTGGCACACATACCTATTATGTTCTTATGTACTGTTGTGCTTTGAGGAGCATTCAGATATGCAGTCAATACAGCTGATGTCTGAAGTAGGGGATAAGTGATGAGCCATAGGCTTCTAATGCTTGAAGAAGGGTGGGGGACAGATACAAAGGCATGTCTTCTCAGCTGAACCAACCTCCTTCCCGTTGTAGCCTCAGGTGAGCTCCGATACTCTAATGCTTGAAAAAGGAGTGAATACTAAGAAGCATGTTCTCAGATGTTCCCAGTTCCCAGATTCCTTCCCATTGCAGCCTCTGGTGAGTCCTGGTCTTCCAATGTTTGAAAAGGGAGAGGAGCTGATAGTAAGACAAGTCTTCTCAGCTGGACTGCAGTTCCCAGCCTCCACCCCCTTGCAGCCATTTGAAAAATATATAGTATTAGAGGAGTTTTACTGCACTGTGAGCTGTTTTGACCAAGACTCCTTCTTTCTCAAGTGTCATCTCTCTATCTGCCAGGGAGTTTTTGATTAGGGTGAATTTCCAGGCATGGAACGCATATGCCGTTTCCTTGGGAAATCTCACATTTGAAGACACTCACATACTTCAGGAAAATGGGCCTAAATTGGCTATGATCCTAGTGGAATGCGAGAGTGTGACCTATTTCATGAATTACCTGCAGCTTACATAGGTTTCCTCTATTCCATTTGATCCATACAACAACCCTGAGAGGTAAGCAAGGCTGAGAGCATGTGACCAGCCAAAGGTCACCCAGCAAGCTTCCATGGCAGAATGGGGATTCAAACCGGGGTCTCCCAGATCCTAGTCTGACACTCAAACCACTACACCACATTGGAGACAAACATGCCACAGTGGGGTATGTATAAATGGGCTTATGTGCAAGCAGAGGAGAGAATGTATAATGCCATCCTCAGCCGAGTTACACTTTTTTAAGACCATTGACTTTAATGGACTTCCAAGGGTATAACTCTGCTTAGGATGACACTGGTAGTATATTAGGGAGATATCCATCATGTATGGCTGAGGGCAACCTAGGCTATTAATTGGGTGGTATCTTCTCTCCATCTTATAAAGTTCTAATTGGTAACTAGCAAAATAAAAGTAAATAAAAGATAACTGCAGTGAAATTAAACCAAAGGTGTCTGCTTTTTTATTTCCTAAAGGGATGTTGGAGACTCTGTTTCTCATGTTTGGCTGGGTGGTTCTTTTTGACAACAATAATTCATAACCTCAATATTTGACACTTTTATTACAGCATGAGCTGAAACAGAAGAGAAATAACTCATTAACTCTTCTTAATTCTACCTAAGTTTCAAAGAAAACCTTTGGGTATGTTTCTTGAAACAGCTGATGCCCTGTTAAAAACATATTTAAAATTCGACATATTGGGTAGTTAGACTTTCAGAAACACTAACAGGAAATCTCAGGGTTATTCTTTTTATAAAAGCCATTTGGGTATTTATAGATTTTTGACACCACCTGTCAAACCAATCATTTTCTGGTTGATTGTGCAGAAATTGCAAATCTGAAAGATTGCCACTCCACAATGTTAATTATTTCATATCAGAAGTTTAAAGCAATAGCCTTAGTTCCACATCACATACCACTTACTTGCAGCTCTGTTGGGTCCCACTGACCTCAACAACTATGTCAGATGCCAAATGATTGGACTGGAATTACTCACTAGTCATGTAAGCTGTAAATGTTCTTTGAAGAACTATGGAATAACCCTGTAAAGAACTATGGGGGGAGGGAAACACTTCAAGAGTGAATTGAGTCCATATCAGTTGATCTTCTCTCCCACCTGAAATCTTGGGAATGGTAGCTTGGTGATCATGCTGACATGTATCTGGGATGGATCCTAGAGATCCATGCTAAAGGTAGTATCTTCTGCAGCACAAGGCACCTTCCCTTGCTGCAAACCTCGTCCCTCTTCTACTGAAGGCCATCTTAGTCATGGTAGATGATCTTGAGTATTTCACTCTTTACTTAAGGATAGATGGGCTCACATTCTAGCTGTATCTGAAGAAGTGAGCTGTGACTCCTGAAAACTCATACACTATGAGAAATGTTGTTAGTCTTTAAGGTGCTACTGGACTCTTGTTCTTTTCATCTTGAGTCATGGTAAAGTGTCTTGCACCAGAAGAAGGCACCTCATTTAGCATAACAGATACATTGACTCCAATCCTGTGATAGAGACAAGAAGAAGAAGAAGAAAAATTGGTTTTTATATGCCGACTTTCTCTACCTCTTACAGCTTACAATCACTTTCCGCTCCCCACAACAGATGAAGTTCTGCCCTTGACAAATGGAGGTCTGTTTTATAGATACTTTGCTGATTTAGATAATGTTCTATGGATGTCTGCACAGCTAATAAAATCAAGTAGAGGAAAGGTGCAAGGATTGCCCCTGTTCAGAGGGATTTCCCTCAATCCTATTTGATAATCATAGTGTATAGTCACACCCTCCTTTTAGAGGAGCAGTAATTTACTCCTATATGAAATGCAACAATAAATTACTTAGGTAATTACCCACACTACCAACTCAATGTGTGTATGTAGGGGTAAACTACTAGTTTCTTTCACATCCAGGCTGAGTCAGAGTACACAGTATCAATGCTCAGAGGAATCCTAGAATTGGAATGGGTGTTATAGGCCAACACCCTGATTGGTAATTGTTTTGTATCTGTGATTGTTTTGTATGTTTTACTCCAATGTCAATGAAGGCTTTTGTTCGTTCGATGGCCTAGGCCAGCCCAAACTTGTCAGAGTATGGAAGCTAAGCAGGGTTGGCCCTGGTGAGTACTTGGATGGGAGACCACCAAGGAAGTCTAAGCAGGCAATGGCAACGGCAAACCACCTCTGTTTGGCTCTTGCCTTGAGAATCTTACAGGGTCACCACTAGTTGACTTGACAGCACTTTCCACCATTTATCATGTTTCCACCATTTATCACGCCCACCCCCTTCTCAGTGCAGGAAATTCCAAATTGGAACATGCTTAACAAATGACTGTCCAGCCTGTGTTTGAAGATCTCCAGCAAGGAAAAGCCCACTCATACCTTGTGGAGATGCTCTCTCAATTTTTTGTGTGTGCTGTCAATTCACTGATGATTTATGTCGACTACATAGGGTTTTCAAGGCAACAGATGTTGGGAGGTGGTTTGCCATTGCCTGCATCCTCATCATGACCCTGGCATTACTTGGAGGTCTCCCATCCAAATGCTAACCAGGGTCAGCCCTGCTTAGCTTTTGAGATCTGGTGAGATCAGGCTAGCCTGGGGCTACCCAGCTCCTTAGAAGGGTAGAATGATTACTTCTTGTGACTTGGATACTTATACTTCTTTCAATTAAGCCTAAAATCTCATTAGCCCTTTTTTTGTTGCTGCATCATGCTGCTGACTCACTTTCTGCTTATCAACTGCAGCCCTGAGATCCGTTTTACATGTACTGTTGCCAAGACAGGTTATCTCTCATCCTATGCCAGTGCATTTGATTCTTGTTTGGCCTAAATGCAGAACTTAACACTGGTATCTGTTGAATTTCATGTTGTTCATTTCAGCCCAGCTTTCCATCCTATCAAGGTCATTCTGAAGGTTTTTTCCCCCTGTCCTCTGAGGTGTTCAGTGGAGACTATCAGAATGGCCTAGCTGCAGTGGGCAACCTCCTGCCTCACTACCCTAGCCCCCATTCAATGCAGCAACAGAAGCAAAATGGGGGGGGACAGCAGGGGGACACTGTGACATCAGTTTCTAACAATTAGAGCAGTTCCTCAGTGGAACAGGCTTCCTCTGGAGGTGGTAAGCTCTCCTTCCCTGGAGGTTTTTAAGCAGAGGCTAAATGGCCATCTATCAGCAATACTGATCCTATGACCTTAGGCAGTTCACGAGAGGGAGGGCATCTTGGCCATCTTCTGGGCATGGAGTAGGGGGTCACTGGGTGTGTTGGGGGGAGGTAGTTGTGAATTTCCTGCATTGTGCAGGGGGTTGGACTAGATGTCCCTGGTGGTGCCTTCCAGCTCTAGGGTTCTATGACATCCGAGAGAGTGATGTCACAGCATCATGTAGCACTCTAGGAATTCTCCAACTCTTTATGGTTTTTCCCATAGAGCAAAAGTCTCTGCATTTCCTGGCACTTACCAAGTGTTTTTTTAGAAAGTGGGCGGAGCAAGGTGATGTTTTGCCCAGCATGGCTTCTGATTGGCCACTGGAGAGCCGATTGCCCGTGCAGATTTTTAAAAATTACTTCAGCAGCAGCTGACTTAATGGAAGGCTTCTTTATGTCCCATTTAATTTTGTTTTCATTTTAACATTGGAAACCATTTTGAATCAAAAGTCAGGATATTAATGTTTTTGTAAATAAATAAAATCTTGCCATTGCAGGGCTAAGCCATGACTGGCAGGTACACATAGGGCTGCTCATGAATGCTCCAGTGAAAAGCAGTGCCTTTCCCGCATGTCTTGCACTGAGGAAACAGATGCTGCTTTTGCTTCTTAGATTGTCAACCCACCCTTATTTTAAGGAGTTCATCTTAAGGCAGCATAGATGGCCCTTCCCTCCTTTCTGTTCTCACAAGAAACGAGGCTAAGGTCGCCCAGAAAGCTTTGGGCCAGAGTGGGATTTGTACCTAGATCTCCCCACTTTAGGGTTGCCAGGTCCCTCTTTGCCAGTTCTCTAACCACTATATGATGCAGACCTATTACTGGTTGAGTATCCCTTGTCCAGACTGCTTGGGACCAGAAGTGTTCTATATTTCAGGTCTTTCCGTATTTTGGAATATTTTGGAATATTTGCATATACGTGAGATATCTTGGGGATGGGACCCAAGTCTAAACACGCCATTCATTTATGTTTTAAGTAAACTTTATACACATAGCCTGAATGTAATTTTAGACAATATTTTTAAATAGGTTTGTGTATATTGAACCATCCGAAAGCAATAGTGAGAGAGGGTTGGCGCGGCTGCTGAGGGCCTGTGAGTAACGCCTGCATGCTGGCTCAAAACGTCCCGTTTTCAGTTCATTCAGGTTTTTGCATGTCTTGTTAAGGGATACTCAAACTGTACTATTGTGCATCCACAATGATGAGAGTTTCCCAATATTGTGCACTGTCTCCTTAAGCCGCCCAAGGGAAACAGCAGTATGTAACTAAATACCGAACTGTGGTGGGCAAAGAAATGGCAAAGGACTTTATTCATTGCTACTGAGCACACTCTGTTGTAAGTCAGCAGGTTCAGTGGAATTCAGTTGCCACATCTGGCATACAACTCTTATTATTACTAGAAAGGTGGAGCTATTGGGGTACATCCGGCAATGAACTAACATGGAAGAGCCATTGTGGTGTAGTAGTTAGGAGCAGTGGACTGTAATCTGGAGAACCAGGGTTTGATTTCCCACTCCTCCACATGAGCGACGGATTCTAATCTGGTGGACCGTGTTGGTTTCCCCACTCCTCCACATGAAACCAGCTCGTTGACCTTGGGCCAGTCACAGTTCTCTCAGAACTCTCTCAGCCTCACCTATAGGGTTGCCAGGTCCCTCTTCGCCATCTGCGGGAGGTTTTTGGGATGGAGCTTGAGGAGGGCAGGGTTTGGGGAGGGAACTTCAATGCCATAGAGTCCAATTGCCAAAGCGGTCATTTTCTCCAGGTGAACCTATCTCTATTGACTAGAGATCAGTTGTAATAGCAAGAGAACTCCAGCTATTACATCACAAGGTGTCTGTTGTGGAGAGAGGATGGGAAGGAGATTGTAGACTGGTTTGATTCGCCTTAAAAGGCTCAAAAAAATCAAAATATAAAAATCAACCCTTCTTCTTCTTCTAACTCAGCAAAAGGATCCAGAGTGAAAAACTTGTTCAGGAGGGGAGGGACTTCAGTGCCATAGAGTCCAATTGCCAAAGCAGCCATTTTCTCCAGGTGAACTGATCTCTATTGGCTGGAGATCAGTTGTACTAGCAGATCTCCAGCTAGTACCTGGAGGTTGGCAACCCTAAGTCAGACCCAAGCACTTGACTCTTTCTGCTGCTCTCAAAGTATGGTAAAAGAGGGGGCTATTGGCTTGCTCAGTGCAACACTTAGGGGCCTCCATGGCCAGATGGCAGTATTACAGCTACCAGATCAACATAGGATGCTTCTGAGTCTGGCCAGGCTCCTCAATTTGGGCAACTTGTTGGTTGGATAGAGACTGAACTGATGTCAAGCTGTCCATCCCTGTTTACTAATGTCTTGGTTCAGTGACTGTATCAATGTATCCGTTTGACTGAGGATGATAATAAAATCTATTTGCAGCTGTCCTGCCAGTGAAAACAGAAACAAACCTTATAAGGAATAGATTTACAAACCAAGGCTAGCAAAATTAAGAAACCCCTGAATGTATATTTTCACTATTAGACTGAGGGGATACTCTAAGGCAACGTACCTTCAATGCAACCGCACAGTATTTTGTGACCTGAGTGGTAATTGGGGAATTATCTCCCAGCAGAAACCTTTTGGTCCATTCACCCTCTCCATCATGCTAATTTTCCCAAAAAGAGGATCAATAATTTTGGAGCAGACTGTCTTATAATAGGAACATTGGGCGGGGGGGGGGGCATGCTCAGTGGTTTCCAGTTCCCATGAGTTGCATGGGCAAAGTTTCTCCGCCCTGGGGGTCTTCTTAAATCTCCCTTCTAAAATGGCAGAAGGTGTTGCCAGGGTATAAGCTCTCCTATGTGTATTCATTTCCAGGGCGTACAGATATGCAGCTGGTGCTAAGCTATATCTGGAATGATGAGGCACTTGAATGCAGGAGAAACCAAAAGGTCCGTTTGGTGCTCAACATCTTGATCAGTTTGACTGATTGCCCAGACTATGTCCTCTTCACTTCAGGCAACCATCCTTGAATCAGAGTCCCCTCCCTAAACCTTCTCCACATTCCTTTTTACGAGTCACCCCAAAGCTGGGTGTTTTCTACCAATGTCACGCTAAAGCAGATCAGCCGTTAAAGGTCAGGCAGGTTGTTTTTGCAAAATTACCGGATTAATCCTGCAAGTCTTGAACTCGATGGACATTTTCCTGCAGATGACAAATGGAAGCACACTGGGAACAGGCTCAGCAGCATGCAAACACTGACCAAGCTTGAAGCAGTCCATTACTCACGGGTTCCTACACATTCCGTACAGTGGGTCCTGACTCTCCGTGTCAATGAGAAATTACCCAAATGAGTTGATTATGCTCTCTTTGTACACATGAGTCATAGACTTTACTCAAGGCCATAATGAGCATGGAAATAACATTAACATGCATTCTTAATTATGCTATTGTTCTTTGACGATTGCCCAAGGCTGAAGCAGGAAGAATGGCTGGGAAGACAACTTGGAAGGCTTTAAGAGGGGACTGGCATGTTCATGAAGGAGAAGGCTATTCATGGCTACTAGTAAAAATGGATACTAGTCATGATGCATACTTATTCTCTCCAGGATCAGAGGAGCATGCTGAATATATTAGGTGCTGTGGAACACAGGCAGGATAATGCTGCTGCAGTCACCTTGTTTGTGCGCGTTCTTCCCAAGAAGAAAGTACCACAGCCTTGGTACCACTAGTGAGATGGCCATGTCCCAGGTTACCTCAACATCCACCATGTACCATTTCAGGGAAGTGCATACAGAGCAAGGCCTCTGAGGAAGATTTTAATGTGCAGGTCAGCTTATATGGGAGAAGGTAGTCCTTGAGGTTTCCTGGATTCAAACCATATAGCAGTAGCAGTAGAAGAAGAAGAAGAAGAAAAAGAAGAAGAGTTAGTTTTTATATGCTGACTTTCTCCACCACTTAAGGAAGAATCAGACTAACTTACAATCACCTCCCCTTCCCACAACAGACACCCTGTGAGATAGGTGGGGCTGAGAGAGCTCTAAAAGAGCTGTGACTAGCCCAGTGTCACCCATCTGGCTTCATGTGTGGGAGTGGGGAAGCCAACCTGGTTCACCAGATTAGTGTCTGCCGCTCATGTGGAGGAGTGGGGAATCAGTCCTGGTTCTCCAGATTAGAATCCACTGCTCCAAACCACCTCTCTTAAGTACTACACCATGCTGGCTCTCCAAAGTGCATTTAGCACTTTGAAGGTTGACACCCAAACATGGAATTGGGGCCAGAAACCAACAAAGAGCCAGTGAAGCTGATGCTGGAGGGGCATCATAATGTCCATGTAACCTGCCCAGTTAACAACCCTAATAGCTGCACTGGGGACCAGCTGGGGGCAGCTGCAGATGGACTACTGTGTCAAAATGCAAGGTTGGCTAAGGCAGAGATTGCCATGGCTTAGTCAAACTTCTCCAGCAAAAGGAACAGCCACTGAATGAGCCTAAACTGGTAAAATGCACTATTGGCTACCTTTGCTACCTGGACATCTAAAAATAGCAGAGGTCCAAAAAGAACAACAAAGTCGCAAGCATGGGAGAACTGGGGATGCAATCCCATCTAACATAGGCTCTGTCTACTCTAAACCCATTTATAGGCCAGCCAGATTCCTAAACAAGAACACTTCCATATGATCTGGATGAACCTTCTTTAAGAAGGAGAGGAAGGGAAGACAATTGTAAACCAGTTTGAGACTCCTTAAAGGCAGAGAAACTTGGGTATAGAAACCTCCTCTTCTTCATCATCTTCTTCCTTATCCAGTTTATACCTGGCTTCATAACTTCCATTACCCTCCAAACATTTCACATAAAGGAGAGATAAGAGCTGATGTCATTAGTGCACTAGCCGGACTGTATCCCAGGTCTCTGAATGAGTTCTTAGAGTGCTAGATGTTAAAACAGAATGGGAGAAAGTTGGACCCTTTTAGCATCCACAGGCTATAATTTCCCAGCACCACCAAGAAGAACAGGATCTACTGCAGACTAGCATCCTGACCCAACCCAGCAAGGCAATCCAGAAGGATTCCTTGGTCAAAAGTATCAAAAGATGTTGAGCCATCCAGGAGAGTAAACAAGGATATACAAATTCTGTCAGTTCTTTGGATCAGATTCTCCACATGGTCAGCCAGTGTAATTTCTGTCCCTAGATCATGTCATCCATAAAATAATATCATCCAAGTAGTCCTAGAGCTGAGTAGCTACCAAATGTTCTATACATAGCCTAAATATGGAAGCTTGGAGGTGTTGAAAGTTGAAAATAAATTATACACGCATTGTATAAATGAGTCATCAGTACCGGCAATGAGAGTGGGAATACAAAGTCTTTCATAATAAGACCACCAGGAAACAAAAAGAAACAATAAGGGTCATCTATCCCTCTAGGAGGCATTCAATAAGTTAACATCCAACCAAATAAGCACAGCTGGATTGCTATCAATTTTAGTTTAAGAAGGGCAATTTGAAGGTACCGTAGATTTGGATTTTCCTATTTGGGAGAAATATCTGAAGAATTTTGTGGGAAACAAAATGTTGTAATAGCACAAATTATGGATTTTAGATGTGCTGAGAATGGCACATTTTTGTAAGTACTAAAAAGCAGTTTATTGATGTCCAAATGGATGGGCAGTTCAGTTTTCAGAGGATTATTTCTTAAAAACTGATTGTGCCCAAATAACACATTGCTTTGATTTGTCACTATATTCTTTGAGGAAGAGACTAGGGATGCTAAGAATGTTTCCACGAATGCATTTGACAGTCAAATTAAGTACGTAGAGAGCTGTCACTCAGATATGAATTGACTACCCGATCAGTTTGGTTTGTACCGAACAACCATGAATGCCTGCCAAATGGGTTTGCATCGAATATTAGCAAAACTGTGCATGCTGCTGCAGATTCAGACTGATGGACAGCGATGAGGCTTGCTATGGTCTACTCAGACAAACATTGAAGGGTAGGATTTCATTGAAACATGGGATTGATTTATGATTGATTTAGATGATTTGGGAGTTATCTCATTGTCTACATAAGCAATTGCCTGCTGAGTAAAGCAGCTAACCAGTGGGGGGGGGGGTGATAGTAGAACTTGATCGGGCTGTGTGAGCATGTGCTTGCCTGAAAAGGTGATTGCGCTTTGTTGCATGGTTAGGGAGGAAAACAGTTAAAGAATACAGGCCTTTTATGCATGGCTCTTTCCCTGGCAGTTACCCCTCCGACAGCTTCGGTCTTTGTTTTGATTATGCATGCCGTTTCCAACCGTCAGAGGTCTCCTCGCTCTCCCCTTATTTCCCCACATTTTGCCTGCGTTTTGAGGGATCTGTTTTATTTGAAAACACAGGCAAAACACGGGGAAATGCAGGGGGAGAGCATGGTGACCTCTGATGGTCGGAAACGGCATGCATAATCAAAACAAAGACCTGAAGTCATCAGAAGAGTGACCGCGAGGGAAACAGCCATGCATAAAAGGGCACAGTGAAGCAACCTATCAAAAATCGATGAACAGAGTGACAAACTATTGAGCTGATCTCTGAAAAGCCAGGTCCCTATTCATGACCAATGAACAGGATGCGATCTGAACTGGCAGGGTTTTGAGCATCCCTAGAAGAGACATGTACCCTTGGAGTAAGGCCAGGATAAAATATATTAGAGTACAAATCTGACATTGTGAACAAGGTAAGTCTAAGTATTTATGGCACGTTGGTGAAGTTCTCAGTATTCCTGACAGACATACTTTTGGCCTGGTGGAAAAGATCTGTACTCTTAAATTCACAAAATACAGAATTAAGCTAGCCACCCAAGGTTACCTGAAGCAAATTTTGAAGCAAGTTATGAGGTTCCAACCTAGATCAAAACTATCCAAGATATTTCAAGATAAAGGAGTGTGGGTCTGGATTTGTATTATACTCCTTTTGTCTAATATGGATATCAGCGCTTAGCTGCTGAAGAAAGGGACACTGCAAAATGAGGAAAAAGACCATGGGAAGGGTTATTTATTAGGACTACTGTATTTCCCCTTTGCTTTCAACTCTTTAAAAGGCTTATCCAGTGTGGTGTAGTGGTTAGTGTCAGACTAGGATCTGGGAAACCCAGGTTCAAGTCCCCATGCTGGCAGCTTCCTGGATTCTTCTGGGCAGCCATACACTCCCAGCCCAACCTACCCCACAAGGTTGTTGTAAGAATCAAATGAAGAAGGGGAGAATGCTGTAAACTGCTTTGGTCCCATTGGGGAGAAAGGTGGGGCGTAAATGAAGTATGGAGTATGGAGAGCCAGTGTGGTGTAGTGGTTAAGAGCAGTGGACTCTAAACTGGAGAACTGGATGTGATTCCTCACTCCTCCACATGAGCGGCAGACTCTAATCTGGAGAACCGGGTTGGTTTCCCCACTCCTCCACATGAAGCCTGCTGGGTGACCTTGGGCTAGTCACAGTTCTCTTCGAACTCTCTCAGCCCCACCTACCCCCACAAGGTGTCTGTTGTGGGGAGGGGAAAATGGCATATAAAAACAACTCTTCTTCTTCTTCTTCTTCTTCTTCTTCTATATAAAGAAGAGCCAGCATGGTGTAGTGGTTAAGAGCGCTGGTTTGGAGTGGTTTCCCCACTCCTCCAAATGTGAGGAGAGGCAGAGGCTAATCTAGTGAACTGGGTTGGTTTCCCCACTCCTCCACACGAAGTCAGCTGGGTGACCTTGGGCTAGTCACAGCTCTCTCAGCCCCACCTACCTCACAGGGTGTCTGTTGTGAGGAGGGGAAGGGAAGGTGATTGTAATCCGGTTTGATTCTTCCTTAAGTGGTACAGAAAGTTAGCATATAAAAACTAACTCTTCTTCTAAATAAATAAATTTGGCACCTGGGAAACCTTTTATCAACTATTGGTTGTTATATTGTCCACTACATGGCTTCAATTTTTATTTCCCCACCCCCATGCTTAGTAAAATAGCAACCTGCTGACCACCAAAATCCTGTGCTCACTTATGTCAGCAAAACATTCTATTGTAAGAGGCCTTAAGATCACGCCCTGGATGACCTTTCTTTTCTTCCTCCCCTTTTTTTGCTTTAATATCTAGCCTGAGTAAAGGTCCTGGAGTGCGCAAAATCATACACAGTGTGTGGTGTTATTTTAAAGAAGGGAGGTTTTGAGGGCAGAGCCTGAGGAGGGCGGGGTTTGGAGAGGGGAGTGGCTTCAATGCCATAGAGTCCAATTGCCAAAGCGGCCATTTTCTCCAGGTGAACTGATTTCTGTCGGCTGGAGATCAGTTGTAATAGCGGGAGATCTCCAGCTAGTACCTGGAGGTTGGCAACCCTATAAGAGATGGTTAGAGGTGGTTTGCCATTGTCTTCCTCTGCATAGCAATCTCTGTCTTCCTTGGCAGTGTCCCATCCAAGTACTGACTGTGGCCAGCCCTGGTTAGCTCCCAAGCTTTGACAAGAGTGGGCTAAGCTCGAGTCTTAAAGTCTCGATTATCTGTTATGATAAAAGCTTGCTTTGCATTGGAAACACAGTTTGCCTCTTTATATCAGTTGCTAAGAAGCCAGGGCAGGAGGATGCTATTGCAGTCACCCCGCTCGTGGACTTCCTAGGGGCATCTGGTCAGCCACTGAGTGAACAGAATGATAGACGAGATGGGCCTTTGGTAGGGTGGCCAGGTCCCCCCTCTCCACCGGTGGGAGGTTTTTTGGACTGGGGCTGGGGTGGCGATTCCACATGCACGGCTGCACGTGACAGAATTATGTTGCTTCTGGGGGTAAACCCAGATGTGTCATAATCGCATCACGTGCAGATGTGCAACACCTTTGATCGCCGCTCCAAGCAGCTCGGGGAATTGGTGAGCAATTACCTGCCGGAACCAGCAACCTGGCAACCATAGCCTTTGGTCTCATCCAACATTGCTCTTCTCATGTTTCTTGGGTTCTTAATGACTTCCAGAAACAGTACTATTTTTCTGATCCTATAATGATGAAAGTTCTGGTTGAGAAGCTGGGACATTTCCTGGAACTGAGAAAGTTGCTACAGAGAGGATTAATTAGGCCTGTTAGGAGAGCTATTCCTCTCAACATTTCACCAGGTTTTAATTTAAAGAGCTTTGGTCAACAGGACATGTGTTGCTTCTTGCTCAACAGACTGTTAATCAATCACGAGCTAATTGTTGTTCTCGGAGTGGCTTGTTTCCTGGAAGCTCAAATATTTAATTTTATTCAAAATGCAATATGAAAGATGGCTTGTGTCATTTTGTCATATTGTAGAACATAAAAATCTTTTTAATACTGAGTTTTGTCCCAATCTTCATTTTTCTGACGTGAATATGTCAGCACCTTCCTTTCTGAAATGAGGGAAGTTCTTTGTGGGAGGAGGCTGTGGGGTTTGGTAGTCTGGAGTCCTGATATTATAAATGCAGAACTACACATTACACAAGTGTGGGGTGAAATTACAAGAGAGAATAGGTGGGAAAGAAGAGAGTTCCACACACACACACACCAACAGTTGATTCTCAGGGCATTTAACCAGTCATAAAATGTGCCAAGAGATAGACAGAAGGAACATAACTCTATTGATTCTCCTAAACCTCTCAGCATCTTTTGAGACTATCAATCATGGTATCCTTCTGGTCTTCCTTTTGAGGTTGGGACCGGCAGTACCATTTTGTGGTGGTCCCAGTCCTGCCTGGAAGGTCAGTTTCAGAAGATGGTGCTGGGGGACTGCTGCTTGTCCATTGGCCTCTGGCCTGTGGGGCCCTGCAAGGCTCCATCTTGGCCCCATGCTTTTCAACATTGACATGAAACCATAGGGTGTGGTCACCTAGAGATTTGGGGCTTTAACCAATACACAGGTGATGTTCAGCTCTATCTCACACTTCCAATGGATTCCAGGGAGGCAAAAAAAACAATAAATTGGTACCTGGAGGCACTTTTGGAGTGGATGCCAGCCAATAAACTGAAACTTAATGACACTAAGACTGAAGCCCCACCTACCTCATATGGTGTCTGTTGTGGGGAGGGGGATGTGATTGCAAGCTGGTTTGATTCTTCAGCATATAAAATCCAACTCTTCTTCTTCTTCTTCTTCTTCTTCTTCTTCTTCTTCTTCTTCTTCTTCTTCTTCTTCTTCTTCTGTTGGTGAGTGGAAGGTCTCATTCAAAATTTAAGGTGCTCCCTGTTCTGAATGGGGTTGCATTCTTCTTGGCTTGGAGGTCCTCCTGGACCTAGGCCTACTGCTGAATAAGCAGGAGGCAACTGCAGCTAGGAGTGGCCTTAATCAACTTTGACTAGTTAACCAGCTATGGCCTTTCCTGGGCAGAAGAGATCTGGCCACTGTGGTATATGCCCTGGTAACACCTAGATTAGATTACTGCAGTGGGATCCTATTTGGGGCTGCCCTTGAAAAGTGCATGGAAACTTCAGTTGGTACAGAATGCTGCAGCAAGGATGTTCACTTTTAGTAGGGTTGCCATCCTCCTGGTACTAGCTGGAGATCTCCTGCTATTACAATTGATCTCCAGCCAGTAGAAATCAGTTCACCTGGAGAAAATGACTGCTTTGGTAGGTGGATTCTATGGCATTGTACTCCATTAAACTCACCCCTCTCTCCAAACCTCACCCTCCTGAGGCTCTGCCCCAAATATCTCCAGGTATTTCTCAACCCTGAGTTGGCAATTGTCACTTTTAGGAATGCCAGCCCCCAGGTGGGACCTGATGATCCCCCGGAATTACAGCTCATCTCCAGACTACAGAGATCAGGTCCCCTGGAGAAAATGGATGCTTTGGAGAGGGGACTCTGTGGCCTTGTACCCCACTGAGGTCCCTGTCCTTCCCCAGCTCCATCCACAAATTTCCAGGAGTTTCCCAACCTGGATCTGGAGGGTAGCAACAGAGGATTTATTCTCCAGGCCAGCCCTGGAGGTTGGGAACTGAGTTTTTTCCTCCTTATGTTTGTCCAGGAGGGTAATATCAATAGAACTTATCACTTAGATTCGGCAACTTGATTAAATTATAATAGGTTGTTTCTGATATAACAGTACCTGGAGGTTGGCAACCATATAGTGGTCCCCTCCCCAGCCTGAAGAGTGTGTGGCTGTCCTCGACAAGAGCCAGGGCCTTTTCAGCCCTGGCCCCGGCTTGGTGGAATACTCTTCCAGTTGATTTCAGGGCTCTGCAAAACCTTAAGGAGTTCCACTGGGCCTACAAAATGGAACTATTTCACCAGGCCTACAACTCAGGGCAGCAGCCACTTGTCCATCATTGCTGGCCTCCCCATCTTCCCCCCACCACTGTCATCTGTGGGGTCAATCTGCTTGTCTGGCCCACATTGGGTTGCCAACCTCCAGGTAGCAGCTGGAGATATCCCGCTATTACAACTGATCTCCAGGTGATAGAAATCAGTTCCCCTAGAGAAAATGGCCAGTGGCGAAGAGGGACCCAACAATCCTAGGCCCACAGTGGCTACTATGCTTTTATCTGAATGCCATCTTGTTTCATAGCTGTTATAATTGTTGAATTTTTTAATTGATGTTTATGGTTTTATTTGATTTTAAAGGTTGTTATCCGCCCTGAGCCTGGCCTGACTGGGAATGAGGCAGGCTATAAATATGATAGATAAACAAACAAACATACATACATCTGAATAGTGTTAAGGGCAGACCACCATTATTCAGTTCTGTAAGAACCATTACACATCCATCAATGAGGGACAGGAAATCACAGGCACTGCTGTCAAAATTTCACCCCTGATTCTCGATGCACCTGAAAAACTGAGCTAATCTTCATGCACAATAGAAATGCAGCACAATCAGATCTATTTTAGTGACTACTTGACACCATTCAGTCATTAGCTGACTGGATATATATTGTTACACTGTCAAAAACATGTTGAAGTGACAGAGATGCTGTTATAAGCCAAGAGACCCATGTGTGGAAGACAACAGAAGCTGCCTTTGCATATATGCCTTGCTAATGACACAAATCTTGGCTCTGTTTGTGGTAGCACAGATACAAGCACAGACCCAGATACAGAGCCCTCCTTTGGGACTCCTTTGGAGTTAGTGGCTATTCTAATATTGTTGATTCAAATTGCATGCAAAGGACTATTATCAGGGGCAAAGGAGGTTGCCTTGAAATACAATTGAAGAATCATTCATTGGGTGGAGGCTAATCTGGTGAACTGGATTTGTTTTCCCACTCCTACACACAAAGCCAGGTAGGTGACCTTGGGCAAGTTACAGCTCTCTTAGAGCTCTCTCAGCCCCACCTACCTCACAGGGTGTCTGTTGTGGGGAGGGGAAGGGAAGGTGATTGTAGGCTAGTTTGATTCTTCTGTAAGTGGCAGAGAAAGTCGACATATAAAAACCAACTCTTCTTCTTCTTCTTCTTAACATAAATTTGGTGATTTGTTGGCTAAGACAAATTGTTTCAAAGTAAATCAAACCAATAAAAGCAGAGACTCTCTGAAGCATGCAAACAGGTGAAATTAATGCACAATAATTAAATGGCACACATTTAATGTTGATTTTTTTATTATTATTAATCTATTCAGATTCTTATAACACTCAGAGGAAAACATTTGAGTTAGAGGGTTTGCACTGAAATGTGAAAATAAAGGAAAGCATTTATCATGTGGCTCCAGAGGGCACAGTGACATGATATTATAATGGAATTAATTGCTAATATATTATTTATCCAAAGCATTTTGGCTTTTGCCAGTCAGAACTAATAAACAGATATGATGCCAATGATCAAACAATTATATTCAATACCTCAGTGATTTCTAATGTTTCAATAAATTGGAAGGCCTGCTGTGATCACTTTGCAATCATGAGCAAATATATTAATTACATTAAATATATTAAATAATTGAATCCAATGTATTAATTACAAATACATCAACATATAATTCATTTGGAAACTTCTCAGCCTTTCACTCAGTGAATTTCCCCATGCCAACATCTTGAGCCTGTTTTAATGAAGAATGTATGGTTGTGGGCTGCGGCTCAATGGTAGAGCATCTGCTTGGCATGCAGAAGGTCCCAGGTTCAATTCCCAGCATCTCCAGTTAGAAGGATCACACAGTAGGTGATGTAAAAGACCTCTACGTGAGACCTTGGAGAGCTGCTGACTGTCAGAGTAGACAATACGGACCTTGATGGACTGACGGCCTGCTTCAGTATGCGGCAGCTTCATGTGTTCATGTGTTGCTTTTAAATACATCAGTCCTGTTCTGCCTTTAGAACCCACAGGGCAATTTATAGAGGGGCTCCTATGGTCTTGTATCTTAGTACTGATGGAGGCCACACACCATCAGCAATACCACAATGTCAGGTGCTCCCTGGGCAGTCATTTCTTCAGAAGTCTTATCAGCTGCACTGTGTGTGTTTGTAAAGTGCTGTCAAGTCGCTGTGGACTTATGGCGACCCCAGCAAGGGGCTTTCAAGGTAAGTAGAAGCAGTAATGGTTAGCCATTGCTTTCCTCTGCAGCGCCGTCCTTGTTGGTACTGACCCTGCTTAGCTTCCTAGATCTGACAAGATCAGGCTATACCATGGCACCTTCCCTCCCATAAGCTTCATTGGACGTGCTCAAATGTTAACTGATTTGCATTCTGGGAAATGTTGGCCAAGCATGGTAATTTTCCCTATAACATTGTTGTATCTGAAGAAGTCAACTGTGACTCACAAATGCTCATATTGAAATAAAGATTGTCAGTCTTTAAGGGGCCACAGCACTGTTGTTTACAGTGCCACATAAGGTTGCCAACCTCTAGATGGCACCCGGAAATCTCCTGCTAATACAGTTGATCTCCAGACAATCAAGATCAGTTCCCTTGAAGAAAATGGCAGCTTTGGAAAGTGGATTATATGGCATTATACCCTGTGGAGGTCCCTGTCCTCCCTAGCCCCCCGGAGGCTCCACTCCTTTCTCCCCCAATCTCCAGGTGTTTACCAACCCAGAGCTGGCAATCCTAGTGCCATAGGAGAAAAAAAATATGTACATGGTTTCTTAATCAAAACAGAATACGCTGTTAGTTAAAAGCTCAAGGAGTTTAAAATTTCAATTTCAATATGGGGAGACAGCAAAGGCAGAGGAGGGAAAGGAGTAGGAAAGGAACAATGAGCCCCAGAGAAAGGGTAGAAATGGGACAGACAATAACAATAGCAACAATGTTATCAAATACAATTACTCATACTTACACAACTTTCATCTACAGGGTTAGGCCAAATCTGGAGTGGAGATCTCACTCAAGAAGAAGGTAGGCCTTCACAGACAACATGAGGCCACTTCCATCACAACTCAATGGTAGAGTGCCTGCCTTGCATACAGAGGGTCCCAGGTACAACCACTGCAAACTGCAGTTAGAAGGATCAAATCCTAGGTGATTGGAGAGACCTCTCCCTGAGACCCATCCTGGAAAGCCACTGCCAGCCTGCATAGACATGGCAGACTGACTGTGATAGACCATGGATCAGGAAGGTGGAGATATGAAAGACCTTCACTTGAGATCCTGGAGAACCACTCCCAGTCTGCATAGACAAGACTGACCATGGTAGACTGACCATGGTAGACCATGGATCAGGGAGTTGGAGATGTGAAAGACCTTCACCTGAGATCCAGGAGAACCACTGCCAGTCAGAGCTGACAGTAGGGACTTCAAGTGCCCAAGAAAGTTTGTGACTTGAAACGAGGCAACTTGATGTTTGGAGGAGGGGCCATGGCTCAGTGGCAGAACATCTGCTTGGCATGCAGGAAGTCCCAGGTTCAATCCCCGGCATCTCCAGTTAAGGGGATCGGGCAAGTAGGTGATGTGGAAGACCTCTTTCTGAGACCTTGGAGAGCCACTGCCGGTCTGAGTAGACAATACTGACTTTGATGGACCAAGGGTCTGATTCAGTATAAGGCAGCGTCATGTGTTCATGATGTGTTCATTTGTTCAATGGCAATATGCCCAGCTTAAGCAAGCAGAGCCTGAGGCACAGTCTGGTGCCTGCACACTCCTCATTGTTGCCAGAGATATTCTATGGCAATGTAAGTGTCACCCACAAACACAGATGTTGAGTGAAGTCGATTTTTGGAATTTCAGGTAAAATGGAGTATTCCTTCTGCTATATCTCAGCAGAGCTACAAAATCTCCCCACCCTACCCCTTACTCCTTGAAATGCAAATGAAATATATTGATTTAGTAGTCTGGTTTCTGAGCAGGGTTCAGAGTTAAGTAGAAAAAGTGGGATATAAATATATGTATCACACATACATATGAAGCAGGAAATGCTCTAATCACAGTACCATTATGGCTTTCTCAGCATCTCTCCAGTTCTGATATTCTCTCCCTGGAAAGCCACTGCCAGTCTGCATAGACAAGACTGACCATGGTAGACGGAGCAGTAGAAAAGAGCAAGAGCCCAGTAGCACCTTAAAGACTAGCAACATTTCTGGCTGGGTGTGAGCTTTCATGAGCCACAGCTCACTTCTCCAGATACAACTAGAATGGCATTTCATCTATCCTTAAGTAGAGAACAGTGAATTAGCCACACAATAGCAATGTAAATGTCAAAAGCAAGTAAATGAGATTAGCAGGCGTGACTGGATTAGGCATGATATGCAGAGGGGTAGTAGGCGTGGAGAAATTAGCATTGGTAATGAAACAGGAATTTCAGGTCTCTGTTAAATCCAGGAGAACACATACTCTTGAGTTTCATTATTAGTTGTAATTCAGCAGTCTGAGTATAAGGCAGCTTCCCGTGCACACCGCAGTCCAAACCAATCCAATGTGCCACAAGCACAATTTTTAATTGTCATTAAAATGTAATAGGAATTTAATTTTCAGTTCTACTCTTTTCTGGCTGCCTAACTCAAATACAAGGTGAAATACTGAAAACCACGCACAAGTAAAAGTTTAAATGAGCCCCCAAAGGAATCATAATTAGGAGGACTTGGCCCATATCACTACTTAGGCAAGGCCCATTCAACCAGCAATGAATTGTATCCCTGGGCTAAAGACAGCATGGAAAATAGGTTGGGAAGGGGTCTGAAGGAAAAAAAACTGCTTGGATGCCAGCCTTCAGGTGGGACCTGGGGATCCAGGACATAGGGTCATCTGCTGAAGCTGGAGGATGATTCAAAACTGATAAAAGAAAGTATTTCTTCACACAACACAGAGTTAAATTGTGGAACTCCCTGCCACAGGATGTGGTGATGATTGCCAACTTGGAAGGCTTTAAGAGGGAGTGGACATGTTCATGGAGGAGAGGGGTATTCATAGCTACTAGTTAAAATGGATCCTGGTCATGATGCATACTTATTCTCTCCAGGATCAGTGAAGCATGCCAAATGTATTAGGTGCTGTGGAACACAGGCAGGATGGGCTTCCTAGAGGCACCTGTTTAGCCACTGTGTGAACAGCCTGCTGGACTTGATGTGCCTTGGTCTGATCCAGCAGGGCTTTTGTTCTTATGTTCTTATCCCCCAGAATTACATCTAATCTCTAGACTACAGAGATCAGTTCCCCTGAGGAAAATGGATGCTTGGGAGGGTGGACTCTATGGCATTGTACTCCCCAGAGTCCCTGTCCTCCCAGGGCTCCATCCCCAAATCTCCAGGAGTTTCCCAACCTGGATCTGGCAACCCTACACCTCCATCTCCCGCCAGTAGGCAGGGGGGACCTGGAAACCTTATCAAATTGAGTTATAGGTATATAGAGCAGCGAAATAATTTTTTTCCTTAGGACCCTCCTCCCAGTTTTATATAACGTTGTTTTGCAAAGTCAGTCTTTAAATGCTGCAAAATTAAACAATGATCTCAGTCTGAAGCCACCGTGACCAGCCTTAGGCAAGGAAGCAACTACATTTCCCTCTCTGTTTCTTTAGCAAAATGAGAATAACAGCGGTCTACTTTCGGTATGGTGGCAAGCATAGGGGATGATGACTATTCCTTCTGCCCTTTACCTATGCAAAGTCCTCAAAATGATGATTAATAATGTTGAGGTGTGCAAGCAGAATTGCCAACAAAAATGGTTTTTAATGTTATAGTGCGTTGGATAAATTGGGTCGGCTTCTCCTGTTTAACTACGAAAAACAATTTTCAGTGGCTGCAGTCCTTCCTTCACAAGAGAGCCGCTTCCTTTCAATGCACGGATGTAATTGCAATGCCATCCTGTCTACAGAATGTTTTTAAAAGGGCAGAGAAGAATATTCAATAGTCTCCCCTAGACTTAGACAAAGCTCCGACAATTCTGGGCACCAGGAGGTTTCCATTAGGGAAAGTGACCATCATTAGAAAATGTAGGGGGGAACCTACCAGGTGAGAGAGGGAGAGAAAGAACCTTACTGCCTTAATAGATCTTTGGAGGACTTCATCAAACGGGATGGGAATTAACAGCGAAGTCAATTGAGTCAGGGTCACCCTCTTGGCTAGAACACGGAAAGTGGCCCTGATTGAATCCACACTGTCAATCTGTATTCTTTTCAGGGACATAACAATGTCAGGAGATGATGGTTCTTTCCTGTAAAGGTACTTTCTCTGTGTCCTTTTTCTCTGCATGGGTAAGTGAAGAAGGACAGTCTGTAGAAACAGTTCCTTTTTTAAGGCTTGGAGGGAAATGGCCATTTCTTTAACCATATACACACAGCCACACAAAAGTCTTGGCATGGGGGAGTGATTTTTGCTTTATCACGTACAGAGGGAGGAGAACCCACTGATTATGTATTTTTACTTTATTTATTAGCTAAAGGTCCTTCATTAAAGTGGACAGAGCATGTGTTTGGGTGGGTACATTTTATGGGCTCTGTGCACAGAGCCCCTGCAGCATATATGCTGCCACATAAGAACATAAGAAAGGCCATGCTGGATCAGACTAAGGCCCATCAAGTCCAGCAGTCTGTTCACACAGGGGCCAACCAGATGCCTCTAGGAAGCCCACAAATAAGATGACTGCAGCAGCACCATCCTGCCTGTGTTCCACATCTCTGTCCTTGGCTGCCGGACTATCCAATATCAGGATTGGAGAGATGCTGAGAGAGCCATGGTGGTATAGTGATTAGAGCATTGCACTAGGATTTAGGAAACCTCAGTTGAAACCTCTACTCAGCCACGAAGTTCTGAAGATGATCTGGGCCAGTCACGATGTCAGCCTGGCCTACATCACAGGGCTGTTGTGAGGGCGAAATGGAGAAGAGAATCATGGCTGTGATTCTGAGGAAAGTCAGCATAAAGTGAGGTTACAGGTAGGGCAGGCTTTTGCCCTCATCTCAACAATTTCCGAAGAAGAAGATGAATAAGAAGAAGAAAAAGAAGAAGAATTGGTTTTTATATGCTGACTTTCTCGCCCACTTACAGAAGAATCAAACTAGCCTACAATCACCTTCCCTTCCCCTCCCCACAACAGACACCCTGTGAGGTAGGTGGGGTTGAGAGAGTGTGACTAGCCCAAGGTCACACAGCTGGCTTCATGTGGAGGAGTGGGGAAACCAACCCAGTTCACCAGAGTAGCATCTGCCACTCATGTGGAGGAGTGGGGAATCAAACCCGGTTCTCCAGATCAGACTCCACCACGCCAAACCATCGCTCTTAACCACTACACCACACTGGCTCTCTGTTTATCTTCCATTGTAGGTATGATAGACATCCATTGCAAGGAAAAGGATACAGAAGGACATCTTTGGGGCAGGTGCGATCTGCTCTCCCCATTCCCCCACTTGGTGTGTGGTGCAAGTTTTACTTTTTCTCATTGATGTCACAGAATGTGGCCATTTTCCTTTGTCACACTGAATACAATTGGAACCATAGAGAATCAACCCTACTCCTGCCTCAGTAACCTCAGGACCCACACTGGAAGTTGCCTTCTACTGGGTCAGAGCCTTCATCTACCAAGACCATTTTTGTCAGCTCTGACTGGCAGTGGCTCCCCAGAGTCTTAGGTAGTGTGGTGTAGTGGTTAGGATCCAGTACAGTGTAGTGGTTAGGAGAGGTGGACTTTAATCTGGAGAACAGGGTTTCATTCCCCACTCCTCCAAATGAAGCCAGCTGGGTGACCTTGGGCTAGTCACAGTTCTCTTAGAGCTCTCTCAGCCTCACCTACCTCACAAGGTGTCGGTTGTGGGGAGAGGAAGGGAAGGAGATTGTAAGCTGGTTTGATTCTCCTTAAAGGTAGAGAAAATTGGCATATAAAACCCAACTCTTCTTCTTCTTCTAGGTAGAGGGTTTTCCATATTTGTCTACTAGTGGTGGAAAGTGCCATCAAGTCACAGTCAACTTATGGCAGCCCTATATGGTTTCCAAGGCAGGAGAAGGACAGAGGTGGTTTCCATTGCCTGCCTCTGTGTAGCAACCTTGGACTTCTTTGGTGGTCCCCCATCCAAGTACTAGCAAGGACTGACCCTACTTAGCTTCCAAGATCTGATGAAATCAGGCTAGCCTGGGCCATCCAGGTCAGGGCATTTTCCTACAACGCAATCCTTTTTAAACTAGAGAAGCCAAGGATTGAATTTGGAACCTTCCGAAGACAAAGTTGCCAGCGTGGTATAGTGGTTAAGAGTGGTGGACTCTAATTTGGAGAACCAGGTTGGTTTCCCCACTCCTACACATGAAGCCTGCCAGGTGACCTTGGGCTAGTCACAGTTCTCTCAGAACACTCTCAGCCCCACCTACCTCACAAGGTGTTTGTTGTGGGGAGAGGAAGGGAAGATGATTGTAAGTAGCTTTGAAATTCCTTAAAAGGTAGAGAAAATCAGGGTGTAAAAACCAACTCTTCTTCTTCATCTTCTACTACTACTACTAACAACAACAACCACCATCACCAAGCTGCGGCCATACTCTGAATGAATCACATTTCTGGATCTTGCTGGTATGTGATAGAAATGTTTGTAGCTGATATAAAATGCCTAGATTATTCTATCTATGGCTTTTGGAGGCACTGTCCAGTCACATAGTCATCTTAGACCACATGCTCACCTATGGCCACAGTATAACTAGCATCTGAAGAGAACTACACACATGTTCCATGCGCAGACATTAATTTCACAACAAGATTTGCAGTGCAATCCTAAACAGAGTTTCCTTCCCCTTTTAAGTCCATTGGCTTACAAAGGTGTAACTCTCCTAAGGATTGTCCTCCCACCTAATCTTCACAATTGTTTTTGAAAACAAGGTTCAAAAAGAGGTTAAAGGTAAGGCATTGAAGTCTTCAATCCTAAACACACTTTCTTGAGAGTAAGTCCCATTAAATAAATTGAGACTTATTTCTGAGTAGACCTACTTAAGATTGCTTCCAGAATTTTCTTCCCATTGCATTCAGTTGGTCATTCTAGATCTGCCCTTTGGCTCTTCATTTTAGGTCTGAGTTTTCAGGAATTCTTAAAAAGAGATTTGTTATCCCATATGGAGAAAACGTCTTTTAGAAGTTAAAACTGCTTCCTAGCTCCTGCAAATGTCACCTATTATTATGGCCTGACAGAAAACACACATCCCCGCACACAGCCTTGGCATTTTTGAGAAAATGCTGGATTTTTAAAAAAATACAGGAATAAAAAAAATGGTGCCACAGTATACTTGGTTTTTCTCATATTCTTCACTAGCCTTTGAAGAATAAGACTACATGCTTGTCCTTATGTAAAGTCAAATAACAATTGTAGTTATTTATCCAAACTTCCAATGTTAAAATCTCAATAAGGAATGCAATCCCATTACTCTGCAACAGCTAGAGTGCTTAACTTTCAGAGTATTGTGGGGGTGGGAGTGTGTGTGTGTGGGGGGGGGTTAAGAGTGGGTCTTGAACCCTCTTCAGAGCAAGGGCTACCTTAGTGCCTGCTTATGGTACCGGTGCTTGTTAAGCCCTCCCTCTGTTCGCCCCTCCCTCCCTCCCTCTTAACCATTTAGAGTTGTCAACTCCAGGTTGTGAAATTCCTGGAGATTTGGGGGTACATCCTGGGAGAGACATCAGCAGGCTATCCTGCTATGCAGCCCACCCTCCAAAGCAGCCATTTTCTCCAGAACTGAACTGCCATCCTGAGATCAGCTGTAATTCCAGGGCCCCCCTGGCAGCTAGCAGCCCTAAATGGAGTGGTTTAATATGTTTTACTCCTAAAGAAGGGCAAGGCAAGATTTGAGGCTGGCAACCCTATCCACCATTATTAGCCATAGAAAGGGGGGGAACAGTCACCCAGGGCCGTCTTAACAGCATTATAGCACACACACACACACCCCGAGCTAATCAGTGTCCTGGGCCCCCTACCTACACAACCACTCATAGGAATAAAAATGTACATGGCCGATAAAATTATATTTATCGGTGCTTCCAAAACGAACAAGTCCTTTCTTACATGATACTTCAGGATTTATTCTGAATCCAAACCAAATTAACATGAATATTGGTTCTTGTAGGTTATCTGGGCTGTGTAACCGTGGTCTTGGATAACCTACAAGAACCAATGAACTCTGACCATGAAAGCCTTCGACAATAACATGAATATTGTTCATTACCTTTAGTAAAACGCACGCTAAATATGCAAGTCTCAACATACATAGATTAGCATGGGGCCCCACGAGCATAGGGCCCCCATGCTAACCTACGTATTTTGTGACTTGCACATTTAGCATGTGCTTCACTAAAGATAACGAACAATATTGATGGTAGGGTATGAGCTTTCGTGAGCCACAGCTCACTTCTTCAGATCCACTGTGAACAGTATTGATATCAATATTGTCCAGCGCGCTCCTGGGGTCAGACCTGCCCTGCCTCGGTGACTTTAAGGCCGTTTCCCCTCCATCCATCCGGCTCGGCCCAGCGAGAAACATCTGCACCCCGCAGCCCTCGCCGGCTCCGCTGGCGGGATGCTGAGCAGCAGCAGGCCCGGCTCGAGCACTTAGGACCGCTCGGAAGACTCGGCCGCCGGCCGGCTCCGCCAGTGGATCCCAGGAGGTTGGAGCAGAGCGAGCCGGTACCATCTCCGATCGAGGGGGGGGGGAGCGAGGAAGGAGGGGACCAGCCGGCTCCGAAGGGCCCGATCCTCCCCTCTGTGTCTTTTTTGGGCCGGGAAAAGGAGAGGGGCGGGGTGGGGGGCCGCAGGGGCCGAGGGGCAGCGGCCCAGGCTCCCAACTTCAGCACCACGGACAGCGACCGCAGCATTTCAGCACCGCGGACAGCGGCCGCAGCATTTCAGCACCGCGGACAGCGACCGCGGCGCTTCAGCACCACGGACAGCGGCCGCGGCGCCGCAGCCTCCGCCCTGCCGGCTCCGGCGCGGCCCTCGGCGCGGGGCCTTGGGCTCCTTGGGCTGCGGGTTCGAAACCCGCCGGAGTGCGCCGGAGTTGGGGAGGGGTCTCTCCCCGCTGGAACGGAGCGACGCCGAAGAGGAGGAGGAGGAGGAGGAGGAGGAGGAGGAGGAGGAGGAGGAGCCGGGGAAGGCAGAGAAGCGGAGGGAGGGAGGGATAGGGAAGGGGAGGATTTTCCCAGCCGCTCTCCCTCCCTCCCTCCCCCCCCCGGGTTGCTGGTGATGCTGCCTCTGCCGCTCGCCGGAGCCGCGGCAGTCTTTCCTCCTGCTGGCGAATGATGGATGCGGGAGGCTGGAGCCTCTGAGCCAGCTCCTCTGCGGCGGCGGCGAGACGCTCCCATCGCCGGCTTCCCCGGCTGGCTGGCTGCCTGCCTGCCTGGCTGGCTGGCTCGCCCCGGCCGACGGCGCCTCGAGCTGCTGCGGGTGCGCTCCGGGCAGGCGCCGGAGCCGCGGCTCGTCGGAGCGGCCAGGCTGAAGCCGGAGCTCCCCCGCCAGCAGCCCGCGAGGCAGGGCTCAGCCGCAGCGGGGGGGGGGGGGGCAGCTCCGCTACCCTTCGCCTACCCCCCAGTCTCACCCACACACACACACCCCCGGGGGGGTAGCATTCCCACCCCTCTCTTCCACTTGGCTGCCGACTTCGTCGGGCTGTTCCCTCGAATAGCTGCTGAGAGACCTCCGAAGTCCCGGGGACTTCGCTTCGCCCAGGAGTAAGAAAAGAGGAGGCGTTGGGGTTTTTTTTTTTTGGGATCCCCCACCCCAGGTGGAAGGCGACCCCCGCCGAAGCCGGCCGGGGCAACGGAGCGACGGAGAGGAGGACCCGACAGCTGCCTCCCGCATCTGGCGCCTGGGACTAACGGGGGGGCTGGAGGTCCAGGATGGTGGTGGTGCTCCGCGCCGGCTGCAGGGCGGCTCTCTTCCTGTGGATTTTCAGCAACATCAGCTGCAGAGCCCGGACGGCGCTCCCCGCCTCCCGTAAGTCCCTCGCTTCGCGGCCGTCGCGCCCCTCCCGGCGGTGGAGGGGGTGGGACGGGGGTGGGACGGGGGGGAGAGGCAGGAGGCGATCGGCAAGCCTGGTCAGGGCTCGGGCTCGCTTCCGTTTCGGCGCCGGCGACTCCCCGCAGGGGGAGGAGGGCGAATGCGGTCCAGGGTTTTTTTTTGGAGTGTGGGGGGGGTCGACGTGAAGGATGCGCGCCGGAGCCAAGTTGGAAGCCCGGAGATGGGCCGGCCGGTGCGCGGTCGGCTCTCTGGGAAGTTGTTTCTGGCCCGCGCCGAGGGGGCTTTTGCGGTCGTCGGGAGCTTTGCGAGCTTTTTTTGGGGGGGGGGGGATGACTTGTGCTTTTCCCGCCGCGGATCTGGCGGCAGAAAGGCCGGCCCGACCGGAAGGAGGAGAAAGTTTTTGGCTCCCCACCACCACCACCAAAATCCCTGACGTTGGACTTTGCGCCGTCGGCGCCCTTTCCCTGTCTCGGTGTCGCAGGGCAAGACTGGCCGCCGGATGATGGAGCCCAGAAAGGCAGCGGTGGGTTGCGTCCCAAATCGCAACCCCCCCTCCTCCAGAGGGCCTGATTCAGTTGGGAGATCCCCTGGGCGGACTGAAAACGGTGCCGTCGAAAATGACTAGAGATTGGTGGGCGGTTGTCAGAACAAGATCTTTAACCAGCCCTGCCAGGTGATGCTCCAATGTTTGTTTGTTTGTTTGTTTGTTTTAAACCCAAAAACAAACTCACAGCGTTGGATTCAGAGAAAAGCATCTTCTTCCCCAAGCTGGTGTGTGGCTTTATGGGCCAGTTTTAGACTTGAGTTTGGAAAGTGGGGGCCCTGCGTGCTGTTTTCTCTTAATAAATCCCTTTGCGGAGGGAGAGGGGAATCGTCGAAACAGAAGTCTTGGTGTTTGACTCAGCACATTTCCCTCCAGTTAAAAAAAAAAAAAAAATAGTAGAAGAGGTGCTTTATCGCTGGAGGAGAAAACCTCTCAATGGTCTGGAAATCCTTCCCTGAGTCACTGGTAGGCAAGGAGTCTGCAGTTGTTGTTGTTTGAAACCGAAAGAATCGCTCTCTGCACTGGCTCCTAGGAACTTCCGCTGAGTCTTGCTTGATGTGTCCCGGAGTTGAAATTGGGCAGAGAAGCCATCTCCCCAGGCTGACTCCTCTAGAGCTCTGGGATACCCGAATACAAGGGATGCTGTCTCGGTGTCTGTGATGGGTTCAAAACGTTCTGGGCATGTTCACCGGAAAGGACCAAATGCGGCATGCTCACCTAAGAGTGTTCGATTCATGGGTTTGAGCCCTTCCATTTGGCAGCATGCCAACCGAGGCGTACCGCTCTGTGCTGGTGGCTTGCCCCATTTACATTCTGAGCATCGGTTCTTCCTAGGCAGTGAGAGGAGATGGTATGCAACGCAGCAGGCAAGACCCGGTTGTGTCTCCCTCTGGTTGCTGCAGCTTGGCTGTATTAAAGTTGGCGCATTAAAGCCCGTACTTTGAATGCTGGTCTTGGTACCCCGTACCAGATTTCCCAGATGTCTACCTACCCCTGCGGTTATCACATGAACTTGCAGGATGTTTCAGTTGGGTCAGCTCCTGGCGTTGTAGGAGAATGCAGAGAGAAGCCTGCTCACGTGTTCAGTCTTCTAGCCCTTGTTGAAACATTAGGCTTGGATTCCCTCTTCTTGTCTTTTAATCCTCAAAGTTGGACAAGAATGTTGTGTAAACGAGAGACTCAGATGATATATTGTTAATGCTCTGGATGGGCACTGTCTAAAGGTGGTTTCATATTCCCAGATATGATTCCCAGATGTTCCCAGGTATTGTTACATATCCCCAGGTATCATTACTTTGTGACCCTTGGCTGCCTGTCGTGAAAAGTGGGCACTTTGTAAACAGTTCGTGAATAAAAGTGGCTGGTAAGGTAGCAGATGAATGGATACGGAAAGAGAATTAAACCGCACAGGTGCATCTTCTTTCTCAAACCATTATAACCTGGCATATGAAAAACACATGAAATGGAACCCTGCAGAGAAGCACAAAAGTATATTTGCCTTCCAGGTGCTAGCGAAAGAACCATGTAGTTGGGAGATTTTCCTTAGCTCTGAAATTTGGTTATGTCACCCGAGCACTCCAATGTGCAAGCATCCTGGTGGATAAATTCATTCTTCGGGTCTTTGTTTTCCTCTCTGTCTAACTCTGAGTTGCATCACTGTTCTGTTTAGATGGATAAGTTATGCATGACAGTCTGAGGGGGCATTGGAAGGCTCCTAAAGAGCTGCCTGCTGAAAGAAAGACTTATAGATGTGATCCATATCCCACCAAAGCCCACGGCAAAACCTCAGTGATTTCAGTGCAGCTGGTGCTTCAAATAATTTGCAACCCAAGGATCGAGAGTCTTTCTCCCTGCCACTAAACTGCTTATGAGAAGCCAAGCTGCCTTCGGCTGAGTTACGGCGAAGGAAATGGTTTTCATTTATCCTGCATGTCGAAATGAGAAGCAAGAAACTGAATGGCTAAGGGGCTCATAACATGAGCGGTGGCAGGACTGCGCACATGTTGGGGGGTGGAAGTTGGGCTACAGCGCCGTGCATCAAATGTTCAGGGCATTTCAAGCCACTTTAGAGGAGCATCATGAAGACCAAAATAATTAGCTTGGCTTCTGTTGAGAAAGCTTGAGAAAGTACCGTGGTCATTTATTGCCTTTCGATGCAGAAAACAGATCATCAAGTGTTCCTAGGTTTTTAAAACGGTTAAGGGATCTAGTTAAGAGTTTGGGAAAGTTGAACATACTTTGAGTTGTTTTTTAATTCTTCTATGGGATTTGGTTAAGCCTATTAATGGAAACTTTTGTTGACTTTATTTAAAGGACCTTAATACATGTATTTGAATAAGCTTATTTTACACAGAAATAACTTATGCTGGATATTTTCCAGAATTCGAATGTCCCGTAGCGCACATATTTGACGTAAGGCAAACAGGAGTATGTTGATAGGTGACACTTCTCGAATGCAGTGATAAGCAGCAAGCAATTCAGCTGTGTTATATTTCTGCATAAAGTTTAAGGACTAGGTTGTGAAGTCTCTTTAACTATTTGCATCAAGGATAATGAACAGCTTAGCCAGGAGAGGTCATCACAAGACAAAAAGTAAGATGGGAAATAAAATTTAATGCTGGTTCCGACCTCCTTTACTCTGACTTTAGCTGTGATGAGCTAGGGAGGATGGGAATGCAATCGCACTTAGATTGGCGCTCTCTTCATGGGCTCTGCCTGGCAAAATGTCTTTACAATAAATGTAACCAGATGGCTTGCAAGGACTGGTTCAAAACAAGTCCCTTACCTTTGCAGTTAGATTTTATTCAGTTTATCTTGTTTGTGTACAAATGAAGTCGTTCCAGCAAATACCTT
The DNA here is from genome assembly GCF_029931775.1 of Euleptes europaea. Classification (NCBI taxonomy): domain Eukaryota; kingdom Metazoa; phylum Chordata; class Lepidosauria; order Squamata; family Sphaerodactylidae; genus Euleptes; species Euleptes europaea. Next base: position 16,604,644 of record NC_079322.1, on the reverse strand, counting down.
GTCCTGTATTTGTTGAGAGCCAAAACCCTTGTGAGGGGAAATAAGTAACATTTTGTATTATAACTTGCTCTTTCACATATATATTTTATGACTAATGAGAACATAGATACATATTGGTGATGGTGCACATTTACATGGAGGTGTCAAACAGGAAAAGGGGATTCAGCACGCTGCCTGGTCTACGTCGGAAGAAGCCTGTCTCCTTTGGAGAAGTAGAAATGAGCAAGAGTCCAGTAGCACTTTAAAGAGTAACAAAATTTCTGGTAGGGTATGAGCTTTCTGAGGAAGTGAGCTGGGACTTATGAAAGTTCTTTATGGTAGTCTTTATGGTGCTACTGGACTCTTGCTCTTTTCTGCTGCTACAGACAAACTAACACGGCTACCCATCATGATCTGTCTCCTTCGGAGAAAGTCTTTTTCTGTTGGAAGAAAATCTAGTAAAAGGGAGTTAGCGGATCCAGCTCTGCGGGAAGAAGTCGTCATCGGATCCAACCCATTGTCTCCAGTGTGAGCCCACCCAAAGTCTCTAAGTGGTGTGGGAGAATGTGAAAAATGGCAATTAAGTATTGTGCACCTCAGCTGATCAATGTCCACATTCTCTGTTTTGTATATTGCTAAGCAGTATATATAAGATGAAGGCTATCCACAATAACTGGGTCCTGTTCAAAACCTCTGGGATCAAATCTCATCGTCCAGGATCCATAGGTGATTTCCCTATTGGCCAGGCAATGTGTGAAAATCCCTGTTAATAATTTGTGCACATTCTTCTCCACATCTTCATGTCACTCTGCACAACTACACCTAACTTGGGGAGGGGGGATCACTTGTCAGATTGTGAGACCTTGTGGAAGTATCCTCTCTTTCAACACAAAAAATGTCCAATGTGTCTGAGTAACTCTGAATATGGGTATAAGTTGTGTTACACCTGAGTAAAACCATACATATGCTCCAATTTGGTGGGAATTGTGGTGTATTTAGCCAGGGACAAGAATGTATCCGCAATTGATATTTGGTACACCTGAACACAACAGTGCTGTCCTGGGAAGAGTCAATGGTTGGGTAATAAGGAATTTGTGTGTACAATTATCTTGCAGGTTTAGTGCTGTGTTCAGTTAAGATGAACCCCTTGCTGAAATAAACCACATGCATCTTGTTACTATGTCTGCAACAGCCTACAAATCGGCACTGGGGAGACAGAATTGAGAACTAAGCTGTTTTAGGCCCCTGTGTAAAGCATATGCACAGGTCAACTTGCAGCCATTCAGCTACATGATGTCCCTGCAGCCTTCTTGACTTGGTTGTCCTTTTAGAGGCTGAGCAAATGTGGGGAGGGGATGAGGAACAGAACCACAAAAAAGCTGGGGGAACAGGTTTCCCTTTGGACGTTTCCCCGATATACACAGAACAGCATTAAAAAAAAAATATTGTGAACATATTTTCATCTCTGTAGTCAGGTCCGTTTCATAGACCCATCAAAGCTCCAAGCAGTAAGAAATCTGGTCTCCCCGTCTCCTCGCCTGCATGCCAAACAATTTCAAAAGATGCTAGACACGAACACTCTTCCTCTATGCTCATTAGCATGGGAGTTCATGTGTGGATTCCCAACAAGGAAGTTCCCTCTCCAAATCCTTGGGTCGACCAGCCCAGGTTTGGGAACCTTTCTCTCTCCTTAGATGTCTCCTGGTGGCTTGTCGATTGAAACTGAATCATCGCTCCTAAGCCACACTGGTCTTGCTAAACTTTACTCTTTGCCTAAGCAATCTCCTTGAGACCAGGCCTATTTAACAAAAGGTCTCAAACACATATGGGGTGAAGCAGGTGAGAAAACAAGCTCATCCCTCAGCCAGTTTCGGAAAAGTTTGGCCCCAAAAGGGGCCCAGCTTGCCTACTCTGTGCTGTGAAGGGGCAGGTAGGTGGGGTAGTTTTCTATGCAAATGGCTCGCAGCATCATCTATGTCTTGAGGTTTCTACTGCCTGCCCTTCCTGCCCCTTTCCTTTGCCATGATTCATGAGGCTAGCTTACGCAGCCCAATCAAAATTTGCCCTTTCTTTATCATTCAAACAAATGATGGTTCCTTGGTGGGAGCCACAGTTAACCTGACCTCTGGTGTACCAGTAGGGTTGCCAACCTCCAGGTACTAGCTGGAGATCTCCTGCTATAACAAGTCATCTCCAGCTGATACAGATCAGTTCACCAGGAGAAAATGTCTGCTTTGGTAATTGGACTCTATGGCATTGAAGTCCCTCCCCTCCCCAAACCCCACCCTCTTTAGGCTCTGCCCCAAAAACATCCTGCTGGTGGTGAAGAGGGACCTGGCAACGCATTGGTAACGATGCATTTAATAGGGGGTCAGTATTTAATGGCAAACAGTGGTGACAGATGCTAATTTTCTGCCCTTCCCAAGCATTTCCCCTCTGTTCTCATCAAGCTGATTACAATGTGCATTGCAATTCTTCATCATTAATTCTTTTTTCCCAATAACCCTTCCACTTTCTTACTGGGAGGTAAGAGAGCTCTGTCCTGATTTGTATCTGATGAAGGGAACTTTGCCTCTGGAAAGCATATAGAGGTTGAGTAGCCCTTATCCAGACATCCAGACTTTTTGAGCCAGCATGCAGGCCCTCAGCATCATGCCAGTTTGCTTTCTGATGGCTCAATGTACATCAAATTATTAAAAATATCATTTAAAATTACATTCAGGCTATGTGTATAAAGCATATCTAAAACATAAATGAATTTCGTGTTTAGATTTGGGTCCCATCCCCAAGATATCTCATTATGTATATGCAAATATTCCAAAATACGGAAAGATCCAAAATATGGACCACTTCTGGTCCCAAGCAGTCTGGATAAGGAATACTCACCCTGTACCTGGAAAATCTTGTTGGTGTCTAAGGTACTCCTCAACTGGAATCTAGCTGGCAATGAATTGTACTCATTGCAGCCTTCCTTTTCTGCATTTCAGTGTTTTCACTATGGCAGATGCAAAGTGACCATAGCTGGGGAAAGACCCCCCACCCAAAAATCAGGCCAGTGGAATGAATGTCACTGTCAGCCCCTAACCAGACATCTTCTGTCTGGATCCAGCACTCATGGTTGCAAATCCACCCTGCTTATGGTTGCCAGCCTCCAGGTAATAGCGGGAGACCTGGAGAAAATGGCCACTTTGGCAATTGGGCTCTATGGCATCGAAGTCCCTCCCCTCACCAAACCCCACCCTCTTCAGGCTCCGCCCCCCAAACCTCCCGCCAGTGGGGAAGAGGGACCTGGCAACCCTAACCCTGCTCAGCGTTTCCTTAACTGATGTAAGTCAGGCAGTGATTTCCATTGGTTCTCTGCATGTGTTCATCACAAGGCTTAAAGGCTGATAGAAAAGAAATGCTGAATTTGCTGGCAATGGCCAATCCATTTTCTGCCATTTGCCCTCGACATTTAGATGGCTCGCCCTCCTATGTTGTGATTTCTCCTTTGCCCAAAGACCTGGAACACATTTCCTCCTCTTCTTGATGTTTATGCTTAGACCCTTTATAATGCCTTTAGATCCAGAGAGCCATGTTGCATCTACCGTAGCTCAGACGGGGACTAACGTGTCAACATTTAATGTTTCAATTCGAAACTGAAAGCTACAGCTACACTTGGATAAGTTTGTGTCTGTCTTTGAGTCCACCAGAGAGCAACGTTTCCTGGAGGAATTCCTTTGTTCTTTCAGCTTGGGCCTTGGAGGAATCCTTGTAAAGCATCTTGTTCAGTTGCTGGAAATATTTAAGACTTCGCACTCTTTCAATAACTCACAGCAAATTAACCAGGCATGCTTTTTTCCTTATTTGAAATGTTCAGGCAGTTGCCTAACCTGCCCCTGTTAAAGAATTGCTAGGCTGAAATAGCATGTTTCAGTCATAGCGCCATTGACTAGCAACTCATATGAAGATATGAAGCTGAGTTATACTGACTTTGACCACTGTTCCATCTAACTAAATTCAATGTACGTTGACTGGCAGTAGCTCTCCACTGTCTCAAGTGAAGGTCTTCCCCAGTTCTGCTTCCTGTGGTTCTTTTATTTGGAAATGCTGGGTATTAAACCCAGGGTCTTCTGTAGGCAAAATGTACCCTCTACCATTGAGCTTGGTGTAGTGGTTAAGAGCGGTGGTTTGGACTGGTGCACTCTGATTTGGAGAACTGGGTTTGATTCCTTACTCCTCCACATGAGTGGTGGAGGCTAACCTAGTGAACTGGATATGTTTCTCCACTCCTAAACATGAAGCCAGCTGGGTGACCTTGGGCTAGTCACAGTTCTCTCGGAGCTCTCTCACCCCACCTACCTCATAGGGTGTCTGTTGTGGAGAGGGGAAGGGAAGGTGATTGTAATCCAGTTTGATTCTTCCTTAAGTGGTAGAGAAAGTCGACATATAAAAACCAACTCTTCTTCTCCTTCTCCCCTAGATTTGCTGACCCTCAGAGGTTTACTTGGCCTGGTTAAATTAAGGTCCAGTTCACACTGTGTCTTGGTAGGTAGGTCGTGTGTGGCTTCACTCTCCCTCCACTCTGCACAGAGAATGCTCTGGTGTGGATTGGGGCCAACACAGTAGAGTGGACAACTTAGGTTGACTAGGTTATGCCTTCTGCTGAAACAGAAGAAGAAGTGTTAGGTTTTATACCCTGATTTTCTCTACTGAACAGTATCTCAAACTGGCTTACAATCACCTTCCCTTCCTCTCCCCACAACATACACCTTGTAAGGTAGGTGGGGGTGAGAGAGCTCCGAGAGAACTGTGACTAGCCCAAGGTCATCCATAAGGCTTCATGTGTAGGAGTGGGGAAACCTAGCCAGCTGTCTCATATACAGTTGCCCTCTTTGCTCTAGCAGCAAGGAAAATTCAGGCCAGGCTGGCCCAACACATTAAAATCGATTAGAGCTGAACTGCAAATTTCATTTACATGTGGTGAGTGAGGAAGAAGTGAGTGAGGAAACCAACCCAGTTCACCAGATTAGAGTCCGCCACTCATTTGGAGGAGTGGGGAATCAAACCTGGTTCTTCAGATTAGAGTCCACTGCTCTTAACCACTACATCACAGTCTTAACCACTTACACGCACACATATACAAGAAGAGTCCTCTGGTTGTTATGGTCCAGTCAGTAATCTCCCACAATCTCTAACATTTGCCATTTACCTCAGTAGGTGTTGTCTGCCCCACTTGCCACTGGTGTGGATTCCTCCTCCTCTTCCTGACCACCTGTGATGCCCCACACGGAATCTCAAGGCCACTGGAGTGGCCCCACATACACTCCCCCCCACATACACACACACACAGGAAAAAAATTATAGAGAATGACAGAGAAAAGCCCCAAATGGGTCTTACTGTGGATGTCTTCTTCTCTTCTATCAGGAGCAGGGACTGGGAGGACTCAGGAGTAATCCTATCCAATATGATTCTAGCAGATTCACACACACATACTCTCTGGCACGGGAGGTTTTGCCTTGGATTTGCCGCTCTCTAGATGCACATTAAGGATTGCCTGCTCCCATTCATTCCAATGGGTGGATTGGGGGGGGCATAACTGGGGATTAATTGCCTTTTAGTCAGACCCCCGGGCCGGGGTAATGGTACGGCCCAACTGCCGAGGCAACCAGACCCCCAGGCCAGGGTGATGGTATGGCCCAACTGCCGAGGCAACCACCAGATCAGACCCCCGGGCCAGGGTAATGGTACGGCCCAACTTGAATGTGTTTTTATAGGCTGTAATGGGCAGATGGGTGGGGGGACCCCTTCCTGGTCCCATAACTCGGGACCCCGTGCCCCAATCGTTACCAAACTTGGGGGTTCTTGCAAGAAGGGTCACCTCAAGCTACGCTGAAAGTTTGTGGCCTCTACTTCCAAAAATGCCCCCCGGAGCCACAAAAAGGTGCGAATGTGTTTTTAATGCCTTTATTCCTGTGGGCAATTTTGGGGGTGGACCTCTTCCAGGCCCCATAACTCAGGACCCCTGCCCCAATCGTCACCAAACTTGAAGGTTCTTGCAAGAACGGTCACCTCAAGCTACGCTGAAAGTTTGGGACCTCTACCTCCAAACATGCCCCCCCAGAACCTCGGAAAGGCATAAATGTTGATTCTGAGCCCCCGAATTTGCCAAATTTATTCAGCAATTGCCCTGAACTCGCCGAATTTGGCTCATTGTTTTCCTGCCTTTTTTGAATTTGGTTCCATCCGAACTAAAAACCGCCAAATCGGGGAAAATTCGGCGGTTTTTCAGTTCGGGAAAAACCGAATCGACAGCCCTAGTCGTCACACTATAGTCAAATAGTACCTCCTAAAATGAAATATCACAACAGTAATAGATCATAGACATATAATCTTTTAAAATTCAACATAAGTAGCTTATGACTCACCATGAGATAGATATCAAAAATGTTTCAACACAACTAAAATACAGATATATAAATTGTGGATGTAACATACAATATCTGCTTATATAACAGAATATAAAGTAATCTTACAGGTATATATTCAACAAGTGATTCAATTCAATGTCAATTAAAATTGTTGATTCAATAGGTAGTGTTCACCAGGTAGTGTTCCATCAAGTCATATTAACAGGTCTTTTAGTGTAAATTTTGACTATAATGTGTCTAGCAGACATTTTTAGTACCTTCTCATTGCCCCCTGTATTTTCTTGGTTATATAACCTCCTGGTAGTAGCTGGAGCTCTCCTGCTGTTACAACTTGCTGTCACTCTGATTTCCAGCTGATAGAGATCAGTTCACCTGGAGAAAATGGCCACTTTGGCCATTGGACTCTATGGCATTGAAGTCCCTTTCCTCACCAAACCCCACCCTCCTCAGGCTCCTCCCCCAAAACCTTTTGCCAGTGACAAAGAGGGACCTGGAAACCCTACACATCTTGCAGGATATGTAGCCCACATGCGGGTGTGTAATTTTTCAAACAACCCAGTTGCCTCAATTTTATAAGATAACTTGATGTTGATATTTTCTGTTGCAGGATGTTATTTTGCTGCTGTTTGGCCCTTGACCAATAATCTTCTGTGTCTTTTGTGTAATATTATTTTAAAACACAATGTAAACCTTTCCCAAATAAATAATATCGAGAGAGTAGACCTAGTTAGTTCTAGGTCATCCGTATCCATTGTTGGATATGCTGCCTGATCCTATGCGAGTTTGCTGGGAAATAAATCTGTATTGAGGAGCACCTGCTCCAAGGAAACAGGCACCTTTTGTTCCCATCTCCCTGCTTCCTCTAACTTTTTTCCACCATCTGAAAAGCTGGTAGGATTGTTAGCCAAAATGCTCAGTTAAGAATTATTATATGGGGGAATTAGCATTCAGTAACCGGCACTGGATATAACCTGCAGGATCTGACCTATGTCTACGGGAGTCCAAACCGTGATTCAAAGAATAAAGCGGAGTCAATGGTTTTAGTTTCAAGGATTTACTTATTACTCATATGTACACGGACACTCAAATAACATGTATACAACAACACAGAGAGCCTAGGAATTAAAGAGAGTAGTATAGAGACGTTTGCCAATGTAGCAGGCCCTCTGAAGACAGGTAATACTGCACCTGGTCCAGAAGAGGAGACGTCCGGGGTTCCGTGGGCTAAGATACTGGGAAAGGGGAAGAAGAGGGATTCCCGGGACTCGACCATCGAGGCGGGAGGGGAGCTTGGTCAGGCTGTGCAAGACCCAAACCAACAGAGTGACAGCAAGTATGCAAGAGGAAGACCTAAGGTAAGGTATGGACTACGGAGACTCCAGTTATACTCTCTCAGGGGGTGGGGGCTGATTGGATTACCCAGGTGGTTCCCTGTGTGAGCAAAGGTGACATTAACACTAATGGTCAGCTACTGGTGGTGGGGCAAAAGGGCAATTGAGACAAACTATTCTACTCTTACTGATTTGCGCAATTCCTGGAGGACCGGGAATCATTCGTAGATGGGATTAATGAGCTGGAACAAAGACGTGTACAGCTGGGTCTGGGGCGGGTCGCTTTGCATAGCCGGGTGAGCGATCCTCTGTTACTGCCATCTCGATGCTTTCCGATGGGCCATCAATCATGCAGATGATGCGGGGAGAGGGGGGGAATTGGGGATGATTACATGCTTGACAATTCCTTGCGAGATGGCTTCTGCTGGAAAGGGCGCACAGGAAAATGGATTCCCTCTGGTTCACAGGAGGGGTTGACCTGGCTGTGGTTCCTTGGCTGCCTGTTTCACGGGACAGGATAGGAGCCCTTTCAGTGGTGATTCAGGCTGGCTGTCATGACTGGAAAGCTGGTGTCATGCATCTGTTGGGGTTGCCATGACCAGTCCGAGAGATTGGCAACCCATTTGCTTACAGGATCCAACCCTCTCATTGATATATTAGTTAATGTAATATTTTTCACTGCACACAGATGACAGTGGAGGTTTGAGATGCTGAATTTTTATTGTGCAACCTTCAAGGCTTCAGACTCTCCCTTGAAAGTAATAAATCCAGAAATATAGGTCATGTATTACATACCTAGACGCTGTATGTATCATATTTTCATATCATGGAAAGTAGTTAAGTAAGTACAAACACTCCTTTGGGGACCACAGTCCATTGACTTCCAAGACTAATGTTTTCCCCATAGAATCCAATGTGGCGTAGTGGTGTGTTGGATCTGGATCTGGGAGACTCAGGTTTTAAACCCCACTCCGGCATGGTAGCTCATAGAATGACCTTGGGCCAGTCACCCTCTCTCAGTCTAACCTAGTCCCCAGGATTTTGGGGAGGATAGAATGGAGGCTGGGAGAGAACCCTGTGTACTGGGTTTCAGAGTTGCCACTTGGGGTGGGGAACTCTCAGAGCTGAGTTCTCTTTCAGTTGTGAGGTGGAAGAAGGGAGGGGGAATGCTCTGCTGGCATTAGAGCCTGGCATTGCTGCACCAGCAGCCAGAGACCGGCGGCCGGCCTGGCACACCGGCGCTGGGGCCACAAACGCCGGCATGCATCTCCCGGACACCAGCGATGCGGGCCCTTGCGCCGGAGTTGGCCTTCATCAGCCTCCAAAGGCCTTTGGGCATGGCTGCCAGCGCGGCTCAGGAATGGGCTGTAACTAGGGTTGCCAACCTCCAGGGAAGGTTCCTAACACTGAGCATGTACCTTTGCCTTGTACTGGTTAATATAAGCAGTGCAAGTGAGATTAATCACTACTCTTCAAGATACTGCTTGATGGGCTTGATGGGCAAGCTGAAGAAGGACAGAAACGTGTGAAAGACTGGCTCCACATACTTGCCACCTCCAGTCCAGGAGTTCTCTTGTCACCTCCAATCTGGGATTTCTTGTCTTTGCCAATTCCATTCCAGGATTTCTTGTTACCGTTTGGGGAGTTGATGCCTTTTGAACTTTGTACGCAGGTACACCCTGCCTTTCTGAATGAACTTATTGGGCTGACAATTATTTGCTTCCTTTTGAATTTGTTACAAGCAATTGTTTTCTGTTTAAATGTGTAATAAGTATGCTATAAGCACCTAAGGAGTGAGTAGTTATCAACCTGTCGTGGTGTTTTAAGAAAATTATAATAAAAGTATGCAAATAGTTAGATATAGTTGCATATGTATTAGAATTTATTGAGCCCCATGCTGGTTGTTGTTTGCAGTTTCTACTATAGCAGCATAGGGTTTTTTGTTTGTTAAAGAATCTCCAGGTGGTGGCTGGAGATCTCTTGCTATTACAACTGATCTCCAGTTGATAGATCAGTTCACCTGGAGAAAATGGCCGCTTTGGCAATTGGACTCTATGGCATTGAAGTCCCTCCCCTCTCCATACCCTGCCCTCCTCAGGCTCTGCCCCCAAAATCTCCAGGTATTTCCCAACCCGAACCTGGCAACCCTAGCTGTAACAGTAGCAACTATACCCGTCCTCTTTTCTTGCCAAGTTTGAAAGTTGACTGAGAGCTCACGCACTTCTCAACTGTCAATGAACTCTGTTGCTTAGAGTTACTCTCATCTTAGACAGTTAGTTGAAACAGTAAGGGGGGAAAGTTGGATGAATTGCTTTTTAATAGAGGTTAAGAGCTGCATTTTGATTCAGCTGAGCTGAGCTGGGGACTACAGGCAGGGGTGAGTTTAAACTATGCCTGTCTTAAAACGCTGGGAAGCCTAACTAAACTGAGAATTTAATTGAGGTTTGCTGGGAGAGGGTTGTGATTGTTGTGCCAGTGCGTGATTGAGGTTGATTGCTGCCTGAAAGCTTGATTGTTACCTTGTTAAATGGTGTTGTGATTGGAGCTTGTGTGTGAGAGGTGGAGGCTGTGAGCATTTAAATTCCAAGGCTTCTGCTTTATTATATTATTCTTTGGTGTTGTAACCCTACCGTTTACTCTCTTGCACTCTTCCAAATAAGAACTGAGTGCCGAAGTTCCTTACCCTGCAGCTATCTGCTGCTAATTCACATAGATATTCAAGTTGCTCGGTACTCCAACTGGATGGAGAGAATTACTCTGCCAAGATAACAAGATTTTATACTCACCCCACAGTTCCCCAGTCACGATCCACAGGCTAAGAGCCACAGGGCAAGAGCAGTGGGGTGCCTCCGGGATCTGTGTTGGGACCAGTACTTTTCAACCTGTTCATCAATGACCTGGAGCAGGGGTTAAACAGTGAAGTAGCCAAGTTTGCAGATGACACCAAATTATTTATGGTGGTCAAAACAAAATCGGACTGTGAAGAGCTCCAGAAGGATCTCTACATACTGGAAGAATGGGCATTAAAATGGCAAATGAGTTTCAGTGTGAGTAAGTGTAAAGTGATGCATATTGGTGCAAAAAATCCCAACTTCACATATAACACTGATGGGATCTGTGCTGGCAGTGAAGGACCAAGAAAGGGATCTTGGGGTGGCAGTGGATAGTTCAATGAAGATGTCAACTCAGTGTGCGGCTGCTGTAAAAAAGGCAAATTCCATGCTGGCCATAATTAGACGAGGAATAGAGAATAAAACTGCTGATATCATACTGCCCTTGGACAAATCTATGGTGAGACGACACTTGGAATACTGTGTACAGTTCTGGTCACCACACCTAAAAAGGGATATTACAGAGCTTGAGAAGGTGCAGAAAAGAGCAACCAAAATGATTAGGGGACTAGAGCAACTGCCCTATGAGGAGAGGTTAAAACGCTTAGGACTGTTTAGCTTGGAAAGAAGGCGGCTGAGGGGAGACATGATAGAGGTCTATAAAATTATGCATGGTTTGGAGAGAGTGGACAGGGAGTTCCAGGCATTTCCCAACCTGGAGCTGGCAACCCTACACCTGAGTCATACAGCACCTCCTGATGGATGATGAAGCCCTTAAAAGTGAATTGCACCAATGATGAGTTGTCCCTTCTCATTTTTAACTTCTCAGTTTCTAGCAGCAATTGTTCAACATCCCTGGTGCCTGAGAAGCATAATGAAACTTCCAGATAAATCCTCAGAAATGACACACCCGTTTGATCAGTATGTGCCGCATTTTTCAAGGGTCACGCGGCTCCACAGTCATGCCACTGTCATAGCAGCAATTATGCTTCAGAGCTCATTCCTTTATGCATTTCATGCCCCAGGTTCAGCAAAGCACACATTTAGCAAGACCATTGCATTTCAGCAACTCCTTAAGTGGTTTGCTGAAACAGAGTGGCCTGTTGAATTGGGGCTTCGAGACGCGGCGACTCTTAATAGCTTTTGAATGATTTTTTAGTTACATTTCTCCCTGTGTATATTTCAATTATTAATGGTGCAATTTTTCCCCTGCAGGTTATTTAGTTGGAATGGGGGAGAGAGGGGAAGGAAAATCCAGCAAAGCTATAATTCATATGGTGTGGCTTTCTCGATAGCCCATGTCTTTCTGAATTGGATGCTGGTTGGATATTCTTCCTTATGAAAATGATTCAACACTTGATAGATCAGGGTCAGATATAATTTAAACATTGATGTAATGTACAAGAGCAGAGGTTTCTGGAAAGTGCTGTCAACTTGCAGCTGACTTACAGTGACCCCATAGGGTTTTTCAAGGCAAAAGAGGTTCAGAGGTGGTTTGCCTGCCCCTTAGGGTTGCCAACCTCCAGGTACTAGCTGAAGATCTCCTGGTATTACACCTGATCTCCTGCCGATAGAGATCAGTTCGTCGGGAGAAAATGACTGCTTGGGCAATTGGACTCTCTGGCACTGAAGTCCCTCCCCTCCCCAAACCCCACCCTCCTCAGGCTCCGCCCCAAAAACTTCTCGCTGGTGGTGAAGAGGGACCTGGCAACCCTACCCATGGAGCCTCACAAGGTTCCATCTTGTCCCTCATGCTTTTTAACATGTGTGTGAAATAGGGTTGCCAACCTCCAGGTACTAGCTGGAGATCTCCTGCTATTACAGCTGATAGAGATCAGTTCACCTGGAGAAAATGGCTGCTTTGGCAATTGGACTCTATGGAAAACCTCCAGGTAGTAGCTGGAGATATCCTGCTATTACAACTGATCTCCAGCTGATAGAGATCAGTTCACCTGGAGAAAATGGCCACTTTGGCATTTGGCACTTTGGCCTGAACCCCACCTCCTCAAGCTCCACCCCACAAATCTCCTGTTGGTGGGAGGGACCTGAGAACCCTACTTTCAAGGCAGGTTTGGTTTTTTTAATTAGAATCCTTGGATGATCGCATTACAATGTTGGAATGTTAGGCCTGTTTGTCGGTCCCAATGATTTTTTTAAATGTATGGATGTGCGAGTATATAATTGTCCATATGCAATTCTACAGAAAGGCAGTGCTGAGCAGTAATTATATTGGATTCTCAAGTAGCCGACAGCTCAGCTGGTCATTAAAAACATGTGCAGAGTGCAGGAGGCAAGATCAAAACTAGGTATTTGTGTAGTTGATGTTTTCCAAACCTAAAGCACAACCAGCATTCATTGACGGATATATTAGTCCCCTGAGAAGGAAGGAGTAACATAACATTTGGTGCCTTTCTTTCAGTCTGGCCTTTTTGCTGGATTTATCTGTTTGTTTGTTTTGTGAAGAGGCCATCTGTCAAACTATGAAGAAGTAGAATGGAATCATAAAACTGGAAGAGATCAAATTATCGCATTGCACCAACCTCCCCCAAAAAACACATGGCTATCCATCTACCAGACCCTATACAGACCTCACTTGCCAGATCCTCCCTGACTACCCGTGGGGGATGGGAGGGGTAGAGTTTCCAGATCCAGGGTGGGAAACTCCTGGAGATTTGTAGATGGAGCCTGGAAAGGAGAGAGACCTCAGTGGGGTACAATGCCGTAGAGCCCCCCCTCCAAAGCAACCCATTTTCTCCAGGGGAACTAATTTCTGTAGTCTGGAGATGAGCCATAATTCCAGGGGATCCCCAGGTCCCACCTGGAGGCTGACATCCACTCCATGATGCAGACCAGTGCATGCTCCAAAAGGAGTGCAGGGTCATTGGCTGTGCAAACAGAAATGATCCAACATCTTTAGGTTTATGAATATGGCATGCTTCCAAAAACTAACAAACAGTGGGATACTTAAAGGCAAGAAACGCTAGCCTAAACTGTGGTTAGTTTGTAAAACCTGAATTCAGAGTCCAATTGCCAAAGCAGCTATTTTCTCCAGATGAACTGATCTCTATTGGCTGGAGTTCAGTTGAAATAGCAGGAGATCTCCAGCCACCACCTGGAGGTTGGCAACCCTAGTTGGCAACCCTAGGGCCATAGCCAGGAGTTCAGATGAAGCTACTGGGGGAGCCTACTCAGAGGAGTTAATGCATTACAGGGGATCGAAATGAAGCCTAAATACAAGCAGAGTATGGGAACTAGCCCTCAAACAACTGCAATGTATACTCCATCAGTTTGCTAGTATTTAGGGATAAGGTCACCATGAGTTGGTAGTGACTCGATAGGGTTGCCCACCTCCAGGTGGTGGCCGAAGATCTCCCGCTATTACAACTGACCCCCAGGCAACAGAGATCAGTTCACCTGGAGAAAATGGCCGCTTTGGCCATTGGACTCCATGGCATTGAAGTCCCTCCCCTCCCCAAACCCCACCCTCCTAAGGCTCTGCCCCCAAAATCTCCAGGTATTTCCCAACCTAGAACTGGCAACCCTATGACTCGATGACCTGTTCTTCTTCTGTCACGGATAATCTCTGTGACAGAGCTTCTGTAACTGGGCCACATGATGTCCCCGAATCTTGCTATAACACAGGTTATTCTCTATCATGAATCCCAAAACTATTTCTCTTGGGCTGTTGAAGGTTTGCCTTGTGTGAAACACCATTGGTAAGCATTATCTTCATTATGAAGGATGTTCAGCCATGGGATTTAATTCATGTCTCCTACCCTGCCTGGGGAAGAAAATTGCTTTTAGTTTTATATTAGGCCTCGAATGGCGAAGCTCAATCTATGTACCTCTCATCATCGTACGATGCCACATACTTAGAGCTTGGTTATCTTTGCACAGTGCCACCTGCATTCATCATTTTTGAAAGGGGGGGGATAGAATCGGGTAAGAATCTGACAATGTGATTTCTAATACAAAGCACAGGCTTATTTTAGGTAGCAATCCATATCTGGATTATCCTAGAAAATGAAAGGCATTGAATTGGTCCAGAAACATTGCAAAGAAGCATGGGTAATACCATTTTGTAAGGAAACTCGATCATTCAGAGAGGGGCTTACTTTGAGCCAGGACTCAGCCCCAGAATTTTTTTTATCTTAACTGTCAGAACTTAAAGACCAACGTGCGCATTGTGATACAGAATTAAGTATGCATTTGAGCAATTATTCCATTGCACTTCCAAATACAATTTCCTCTAGGCATTCATGTCCTTCAGAAATATTGAACATAACTTGCACATTTCAAAGGTCATAGGTTTGCCAGCCTCCTGGCAGGAGATCTCCCATAATTACAGCTGGTCTCCAGATGACATGGATCAGTTCCTCTAGAGAAAATAGCTGCTTTGGAAGTTGGACATCATGGCATTATACCCTGCTGAGGTCCCTCCCCAAACCCTCTCCTTCCCAGGCTCCATCCCCAAAATCTCCAGGAATTTCCCAACCCAGAGCTGGCAACCCTGGTCTACACAAGGTAAAATATTGACCTTTTATGTTTGGCTGTTTCCCTCGTAGTCACCCCTCTGACGACTTGGGTCTTCATTTTGATTGTGCATGCCGTTTCTGACCGTCAGAGTTTGCCTCACTCTCCCCCGCGTTTCCCCGTGTTTTGCCCCCATTTTTAAATTTGAGATACAACAGGCCTCTGAAAATACGGGCAAAATGCGGGGAAATGCAAGTGGAGATCAAGGCAAATTCTGACGGTCAGAAACAGCATGCAGAATCAAAATAAAGACCCGAAGGCGTTGGAGGGGTGACCACGAGGGAAAAAGCCAAGCATAAAAGGCCATTGTCTCGTCCTATATATTTCTGAGCATGTATAAAGTTTTCTTAGCACTGAGATGCCTGACTTTCCAGACCCCAAGAAGGCCTTGGCATAGGGTTGTCAGGTCAATCTTTGCAACCAGCAGGAGGTTTTTGGGGTGAAGGCTAAGGAGGGCAGGGTTTGGAGAGGGGAGGGACTTCAAGGACATAGAGTCCAATTGCCAAAGCAGACATTTTCTCCAGGTGAACTGATCTCTATCGGCTGGAGATCAGTTGTAATAGCAGGAGATCTCCAGCTAGTACTTGGAGGTTGGCAAACCTACCTTGGCAATTCTGTTCCGATGAAAAGAAAGCTAGATTGCTGAAAGCAATGAGGCATTGTGAAATGAGGAGGGATCTACCATCCGCTGTCATCACTGAATATATTTTCTATTCATCAGTATAGATATGGACTGAACCTTATTATTCTGTTCTGTTAACTACAGAGCTTGCCTCCAGACACATGGAACCTTCTGCTGGTGGAAGAGGCTTGTTCCAGTCAAAGGCCCCATCATTAATGGAATGGAATAATATGACCCAACACATAGTCTATCTTCCATTATTACCTATTATAAGCACCGTGGACAAGATGTCACCCTGTGGAATTATCAACTTGCACAGCACAGCACAGTACAATACAGCACAGCCTTTTATATCCTGATTTGAACCATGATGTCCGAGCAAGCACTATGAATGTGGACTGGTATTATTTGATGCATTACCATTAGCAGTAGCTGAGGATTTTTGCAGTGAGAAATGAATATATTACATCAGTAACAGCCATATGAGACCCCAACTATCCACTCAGAGAAACAGTGCTGGGACAGCGAGTATATAACCCAAGGATCCCCAACAATGTTGAGCTGTGGTAATGGACTAAAGGGTAATGAGTGCCACCACAAAAGGGTCATCATGAAATATGGGGCCACTCACCAATGTCATGGGAGGGTGTCATGGGGTAAGGCACTGACAAAATGCTAGGAGGATGCTTGGCTTAAAATCTTCCACGAGTGCGGCAGCTGTTTCTGAATGGGTGCTCCTTGATGACCTCCTTGGGTTTTCTAAAACCACTCTTATTCCAGTGAGGTGAGGGAATGACAGGTTAGCTTTTGGCTGTGGAGAACAAAAAAAAGTGGTCCCCAGGAAACACATTTGCTCTGCTCGCAACCTGAGTTTGATCCCAACTGAAATTGGGTTCAGGTAGCCAGCTCAAGGTTGACTCAGCCTTCCATCCTTCTGAGGTTGATAAAATGAGGACCCAGCTTGCTGGGGGTAAAGTGTAGATGACTGGGGAAGGCAATGGCAAACCACCCCGTAAACATAGTCTGCCCAGTAAACATCATGATGTCCCGGCACCCATGGGTCAGTAATGACCTGGTGCTTTTACAGGAGACTACTTTTACTCTCCTTTTTTTACATTGTTTTAGCTCTTCCTGTATGCCATTTTCCAGCTCTAGCTTCCATCTCCTCAAAGCTGCTATTTGCCAGTTGAGGTATAGGCAGCAGATGGTAGGGTCAATAGTTACTTTATTGATGGTTGAGAGAGAGAGAATTTGTTTAGCCATAGGTCATTACAAAATATCCTTACGTATGTACAGTTTATTGATGATTTGTGTGGTGCAGTTGTTAGAGTGTCAGACTAGGAACTGGGAGAACCAGGTTCGAATCCCCACTCAGCCATGGAAACTTGCTGGATGACCTTTGGCCAATCACACACTCTCATCCTAACCTACCTCATAGGGTTGCTGTTGTGAGGATAAAATGGAGGAGAGCAGAATTATATAAGCCACGGGCCCCCCTTTAGAAGAAAAGTGGGCTATAAATTAAATAAATTTAGGGCCCCCAAAATCTGATCATGAAAACATCCTCTCCCCTGGTAGGGCTAGGAGATTCAAGCTTTCTGGTGAGCACTTTAATCTATAAAATATTACAAGATATTCAATTACAGATTTCCAAGTATCACCTCTAGTTTGACCTTTACATGCTCTGAAAGTGAACTTTTTGTGTGTAAGAATGAAACGTGACTCCAATTTAAAAAGTCCCTGAGCTATCAAAAGTTTGGGAAACTTTGCCTATTTCCCCCAAATATCTGGTGACCCAGCCCCTTCTGGACTTGCATTTATATCTCGCAAGATCCACAGAACTGTGATAACCAGACATAGAATCATAAAATCATAGAATCATAGAGTTGGAAGGGACTACCAGGGCCATGTAGTCCAACCCCCTGCACAATGCAGGAAAGTCACAACTACCTCCCCCACATACCCCCAGTGACCCCTACTCCATGTCCAGAAGATGGACAAGATGCCCTCCCTCTCATGATCTGCCTAAGGTCATAGAATCAGCATTGCTGACAGATGGCCATCTAGCCTCTGCTTAAAAACCTCCAGGGAAGGAGAGCTCACCACTTCCCGAGGAAGCCTGTTCCACCGAGGAACCGCGCTAACTGTTAGAAAGTTCTGCTACTGTCAGCTGAGCTGGAAATATAAGCTTATTGAGGAACAGAAACAATTTTTTCGAGCCAACATGAAGGAGGAAAAAAGAATGTCCTTGCTAATCTTTCATTTACGCAAAACCACAAAGACAAGTACAGTACTGTTTTTTCAGACTTGGGTAGAATTCCATGGCATATTTGACATTCTGTTGCAGTTCAGGGGGTGGCTTTTTTTTTTTTTACAAGACCACGCTTCCCAAGGAAGAAAAGTACTATTTACAAATATAGCCTGTTATTTTTACAGTGCAAAATCAGTATTCTCTTTTTCCTCCTTTTTCTTTAATAGTTCTGATTAAAGAGGGGGAGAGAAATTCAAGGCTTATGAAAGGCTTCACGGCAATTGGGGAATGGAAAAAAGCTGGAAGCATCTATTAATCCAGCACGTATAGAGACATCAAACTGAAATTGTACTGCTGTCATTTTTAATGAGAATGTTGCATTCTGCCGGCTCGTCAGCTTTGGGGATTAATGCTCAGAAAGTTTTTTGCAGGTGTTCTCTGCCCCCTCCCACACACACACAGTAATAGAAACAGTGTCTTCCTCCACCAACGGGGAATTAGCGGAGGTGGACACAGTTGCTAGCCAAGGGGCACTCATCTGGTTCTGACAACACAAAGCAGCTTTTTCGAAGAGCCCTTTGAATGGAGAAGGTCAAGAGATGCGGCTTCTCTGTAATGTACTGTGATGTGATTCTGTACCTGCCAAATGTCTCTTGGCATTGAGGGCCACCGTTGGGTTAGGGATTGTTTGCCATCGTAAAAGCGAGATTGAATCTCCATGCTAAAGAGGCAATATACCTCTGACTATCAGATGCTCTTCGCAGGCTTCCCGGAGGCATCTGGTTCTTTGGCAGTGTTCAGAAATAGGATGCTGGACGAGATGGACTGGATCTCCTCCAGGAAGGCTCTTCTTGTGTTCACAGGAGCAGAGAACATTACTGACACCTTCTAGCTTCAGAGAAATCTTCCTCTGCTCAACTGATATTTACTTGCACATCATCTGCTGCTTGAGATCCTTTATCTATAGGTTTGTGTACAGACCGAACCTGAGACTTTCTGCATATGCTTGAGCTATGGCTCGATTGCTATTGTCAAAGCGATTTTCCTCCTTTACTTCTGAGCCAGTGTGGTGTAGTAGTTAGAGTGTTGGACTAGGAGCTGGGAAATCCAGGTTCGAATCCCCACTCTTCCATGGAAGCTCACTGGGTGACCTTGGGCAAGCGACAGACTCTTGGCCTAACCTACCTCACAGGATTGTTGTAAAGCAGAGGAGAGGAGAACAATGTAAGCCCTGCTGAGCCCCCACTGAGAGAAAGGATCAGTAGAGATGAAATGAAATAGAATACTCTTTTCTGCAATTCCCCTTCTAGACTGAAAGCCCAACAACCGGGTGTGTGTCTTATTTTCAATTATGCACCATGCCCAGATGGAGGGAAGGCAGTGTGGTATATCGCCATCTTGTCTGATCAGAAGCTAATCTTTATAAATAAATGTATTTAATACAGTCCAAGACCAATAAAAATAGAATCAATATAATAATTCAAACGTCCAGTATATCAAATAACTTTTGAGAAAAGAAACATTTTAATATTATAAATTCACAGAATTATACATTATCTTTATACAAATTAGCTAAAAAGCCTATATATGGCTTACCCAAGTTTTCCTAGTCTTACAGTCTATCCATCCAAATTTGGCGACTTTGAAAGTGATCTCTCGATTCTTATCCGCAAGCATAACTGAGAGAAGAATCCTTCTGTTTTTGCTGGGGTGTCTGGGAATTATGGGGCTAATCAGAGTTTCCCTTATATGACTATAGATCTTACAGTCAAAAAAGATATGCTCTAGGGTCTCGATATTCCCATATCCACATAAGCATACACATTCTTTAGATGGTAAATCTCTACATCTACCCTCAAGAATCACTGAGGGCTGCATATCATACCTTAATACGGTGAAACTCCTTCTATGATTAGGATTATCTAAATGCTTAAGGGAAGCTAATCATGGTCAATGCTCAGAAGGGAGGCCACCAAGGAAGACTCTGGAGAGGAAGGCAATGGCAAACCACCTCTTCTTCTCACTTGCCTAGAAAGCTCTTGCTGGGGGCGCCATACGTTGGCTGCAACTTGATGACACTTTACATGAACACACACACACTGTGCCCAGCTAATAAAGGCACTCAGGAAATACTAGAACTCCTACTAATTCATATCCTTCAATATCTAACTGTAGTAATAAAACACCCTGGAAGTTATGAAAAAGAGAGTTTATTTGTGTAAAAAACATTATAGCCTGCCAGTCGTTTTTATCTGGTCTACTTTTGTATCAATAAAACGAGCAATCAATAGACGACCACCTCTCTGAATTTTTTGTCACAAATATGTCTTCTTCCAAAAACGTTTAACTACCCCATCTCCAAAATATCTGGACCAATGGCATTTGCTGCTATCTGAAATTAATGATTCAATCTATAAATGCTTTTATGCCCTTCCAAATGTTCACCAAACCAAATTGCCTTCATTGTGGATGTAAAAGTTTCTAGGAACATAACCTTTTCATGTTACATTAAAGTAATGTTCTCTCATATGATGCAGCAGTCCATATATTGCCAAAGGATCTCATTGGCTGGTCTCTATGTATGTAATTTAAGAAACAGTAAAAAGTGACAAGGTTATAGCAGATGAAGAGACCGGAACACTATAATTTCCAATAATGTCTGAAATAAGGGTGCTTCCGAAGTACTTCACCAGATGGCTTGACAGTACTTAGCCGACACTATGTTATGTTTCCTTGACACAACACAGTATGTTTATTGCAAAAATAATACCACAGCTTTCTACAAATGCTGTGCTCAGTCATGGAATCATAGCACATGCCATTTCTTCTCTAACAAATCTGTTCTAGGCATCCTAATAAATTCTTGATGCCATGTACCAAATACTGTATTTTTCATGATAATATCTAAAAATAACAGGTTGTATCGAGCTAGCTTTTTCATGCAATCTTGTCCAGTTTTCCTCCCTACTATAGAATGTCCCATGTGGCCTTGTGCATGCACACCTCACAATCCCCAGTATAGGAGCCAGCATGGTGTAGTGGTTAGGAGCGGTGGACTAGGGTTGTGCATATCGATAAACCTGAACTGAAAATAAACCCTAAATTATCGATTTTGGCAATTTTGGGGATTTGGGTTTACCAAACACCGAAATCTGGGGGTGTGATTAAACAACAAACCCTTTCCTGACTCAAATATTATCCCTCAAGTATGGGTTGATTATTTTTCCAACGTCGTTGGCCATGCTGTGGTCCCTCCATCTGATAATGAGGAAATTATTCCCTCAAATATCCCTCCATGGCATGCAGTAAGTAGGGAAGAAATTATGACCCTAATTTCTAAACTAAAAACCAGTCGAGCACCAGGTCCTGATGGGCTCCCTGTCGAACTCTTTAAGAAATATGCTGACTGGTGGGCTCCATTACTAGCCAGTCTTTTTACATCAATTGATCATTATGGTATCCTTCCTGATTCATGGCCGAACTCAATCTTAATGCCAATCTATAAAAAGGGAGACCCAAATCTACCAGGAAATTATCACCCTATTAGCTTGCTATCAGTACTGGGCAAGTGATAAGCTAGACATCTTGAGACCCGCCCTTCGGAGTGGTCTCAAGCTAAATCCATTATTGGCCCAGAGCAAATAGGATTCACTAAGAACAAATCATCTTTAGATCACTGTCTCGTTTTATCCTTTCTTGTGGAAAAATACATGAAGATGGGGGGGGATTGTTTGCAGCTTTCATAGATCTAAAAAGTGCTTTTGACTCTATTTCTAGAGAGAAACTGTGGGACAAATTGTCAAATCTAGGAATTGACCCCAGGCTGCTAATACCTTTAAAGAAATTACACTTAAACACCACCTGCCAAGTTAAATATTCAGCTAATGGTGGACTGACTAACAAAATCTTAATTCAAAGAGGCATTAAACAAGGGTGTGTTTTAGTTCCCCTACTTTTTAATATTTTTCTTTCTGATCTAGTACAGTCATTGGGTTCAGTTAATGGTCACCCACCTAAATTAGGGTCCCAGTCTTTACCTCTACTTCTTTATGCGGACGATACCGTCATTCTTTCTTTCACCAAAGTAGGCCTCCAACGATATCTAGATGCTTTTAATAATTATTGCCATTCGAATTTACTTTCTATTAACTCCTCCAAATCAAAAGTAGTGGTATTTTCCAAAAAATGGTCCTTATACAAATGGCATATTGGGAAGGATTCAATCGAACAAGTTAAAAGCTATAAGTATTTGGGAATTACCTATAACTATAATCTCAATTGGTTTATACATCGACATAATACTATTAAAGCCACCAGGATTTCCTTAAATCAACTCAAGCAATTTTTTTACACGAAGGGGAATCAGTGTGTTCCTGCAGTGATCAAAATCCTGAATTTGAAAATACTCCCCCAACTTGTGTTTGGTGTTCCCTTATGGCTTGGAACTCTTAATCAAGAAGTGGAAAACATCCAGGCCATATTTCTTAGACAAATATTGGGGATACCTAAATGTGTTTCATATTTTACAATGTGTCTTGAAACCGGGCAAAACTTGATTGCCACCAATGCCTGGATTCAAACAATAAGATATTGGCTCAAATTATATTTTCAAATTGAGCCAGGTTCCCTCTTATATCTTTTGAAAAGTGAACTTCATTATTTCTCATGGGACATATTGATTAGATCTAGACTCTGCCAAATTGGAATTGATTTAGATAATCTTGCTCTGGCCAATGAATCTTACATCTTCAAAAGAATCAAGCAATGTCTCCTTAATGTAGAATTGCAGAATTTTAACCCAGCTCTTCCCCCCATCTGTTCTCCTGCGGCCCTAGGCCTTAATAATGGATCGGGTAAAATGGCTAGGTATCTAGATAACCTAGAGATACCTTCTCAACGCCGCGCTTTTCTATTAGCTAGGGTTAACGCATTCCCATCTAGGATGCTCTTAGGCCGATACCTTCAGATCCCTAGACATGAACGCTTACGCACGTGCGGTTTAAATTTGTTGGATACAATTGACCACATCCTTTTAGATTGCCCCTTCTATGTGACTCTGCGGGATAAACTGCTATTTACTTTGCTCCAGTACAAGAGATACAGGAGTAATGAAGTGAAATGCAAATTTCTCTTGAGTGATCATGATCCTAAAATTACGGCTACCATGGCTGAATTTCTTACAGGAGTTCTTAAAGAACAAGAAAAGTTTTATTAACCCGACTTGTAACTTATATGTATTGCCCTTTGGAGTTATATTGTTGTTTTATCTCTGTCTTTTGGTATGCCAATAAAGGTTAATGAAATGAAATGAAATGAACCTGGGGGTGTGCCCGAAGCCACATAGGCGATTCCCGAAAAAGCTGAATAAGTGGTTTATCCCCGCCCAGTGAAAAGCCGTGAAAAGGGTTTGATGCATTTAAATGGCTGAATTTTTCAGAAATCATGAATTTAAAGCCGAATTCCCACCATAGGGGAATTCGGCATTTGGGTTTCCCCCCTAAAAAGGCCAATAAACCTGAACCCAAATTTTCCTGATTTTCCCCCCAATAGCCCTAGTTGGGGCCCTTTTGAGGTGGGGGTCATGTAATCAGACCCAACTTGGTTTGAGCAACCTTCCAACCACATAACCATCCATCCATCACCATTCAGTGGGTTAATTTGGATAAAGCATAAGTGTGAAGTCCAACTTGAGAGACCTTTCAGAGCCAGCTCTGGCTGCTGGTGGCTTCCAGTTTGATTGTCACAAATGGTATGTAGGCTGGGTTCATGTTGGACATGTTGTAGTGGAATTATGGTTGTGCAAAAAAAAAAACTGGTAAATTTTGGGTTTGGGTTTATTGAGCCTGATTTTTTTCCAGTAAACCCGGAATAAGCCAAGTACCCATACCGGTAAAGGAGTATTTCAGCTTTATTTCTGGGTTTACTGAAAAAAATTGGGTCCATTAAAGTCTATGGGGATTTTTTTTAAAAAAACCTGTGGGGCATTTTTGGAGAGAGTTCCCAAATGTTCAGAGTAGCCTCAGCTTTATTCCCAATTCTAATATTCAGCTTTAATTAAATCCAAAAGAAGCTGAAAAGGCCTTTTCCAGGTTTATTTTCGGTTTGAGTTTCTTGATATGCACAACCCTATTGTAGATGGCTGGGGAAGGAAATGGCAAATCACCCCGTAAACAAAGTCTGCCTAGTAAACGTTGTGATATGGCATAAACCTATGGGTCAGTAAAAGTTATAATGTAGGCAAAATTTTCTATTAATATTTTTACTTTTGTACTGTATCCAAAATGACCCCAAAACTTTGTTGAGGAGTGCCAGGAGATTAATGATTTGATATAGAAAAGCTACCCGGATGCCTTAGACTTAAGTGCACACCTATATCTGAATCAGGCCTGACCAGAGTCATCCAAAACTAGGGTTGCCAGCTCCAGGTTGGGAAATTCCTGGAGATTTGGGGGTAGATCCTGGGAAGGGTGGGTGTTGAGGAGGGGAGGGACCTCAGCAGGGTATAAGGCTATAGAGTCCACCATGCAAAGCAGCCATTTTCTCCAAGAGAACTGATCTCTGAGGTCTGGAGATCATTTGTAATTCCTGCAGGTTGGTAACCTTACCAGAACACCTTGTGGCCCATTTATCTATTGTTACATGTTAGAGGAGTGTTCTAGTGAACCTCTGCACAGATTCACCAGCCAATCCTAAGAACCCTTTTCTAGGTGTAAGTTCTAGGAATTGATCAGGAAAAGATTCTCTGTAGGCCTTCTTAAGGTTGCTCTATATGGCTTGCAATTTAGAGATGCTGACCTACCTTACAAAATGGTTGTATGGGTGGCTCCGAATGCTGGTCTAAATCCCTATATGAATGTTAACTTTTGTTCTCAGAAATCTTTACCTGCTTCTTTGTCTGCAGCTCTTAAAGGTACAGGAACCATGATAGGAAAAGTGGTAATTTGTGTCCTAGGGACTCCTTGTCTGGGGTGTTTGAAAAGTTGCCAGATATGTCCCTGCAAAATGTTCTCCATTTTTTTCCAATTAGAAAGCATCCTTCGCCTGAGGACACAGAAATTGTTTACCAATCTATGACCCCAAAATGCAATCATTAATTTCAGTGTGATTTTAATTGGATTAATTCGAGACCAAGGGATTACGTATGTATTTAAGGATTTCTGACTCTCTTCTGTAATTATTTAATCAACGTAGGCTCTGTCAATAATTATAAACATACCTAAGAGCTTATAGCATTTACATTTGGCAGAATTACCAATGGGAAGACATGGGACTCACCAAAGTAACACAGCATAAAAGAAGAGATTCCTGTTAAATTCTTGCTTTTTAAAATCTGACATAATTGACGCAATTGTAACTGCTGTCATGATCTATAAAAAATAAAATATTTTTAAAAAGAAGAGATGGGCTCTAGTTTTGTTAGAAACCCACTATTAGGTTACATTTCCCCCCTACAGAATGACTTCTTTTCATCATAGGCATCCTACTCTGATCCTGGAGATAATAAGTATGCATCATGACTAGTATTCATTCTGACTCGTAGCCATGGATAGCCCTATCCTTTATGAACATACCCACTCCCCTCTTAAAGCCTTCTAAGTTGGCAGACATCACCACATCTTGGGGCAGGGAGTTCCACAATTATCTACACATTGTGTGAAGAAATACTTCCTTTTATCTGTTTTGAATCTCTTACCGTACAGTTTCAGCAGATGACCCTGCATTCTGGTATTATGAGAGAAGGAAAAAAGCTTCTCCCTGTCTATTCTCTCTATACCATGCATAATTTTATAGACCTCTATCATGTTTCCCATTAACCACCTTCTTTCCAAGCTAAACAGCCCTAAGCCCTATCCACCATAAAGCTAGGTGCATCTCCAAAGCACATTTGGCTTAATCAGACCTCCAAAGCTGCTGCTTTCAGACTGTTCTGGAATTTGAAGAAGAAGAAGAGTTGGTTTTTATATGCCGACTTTCTCTACCACTTAAGGAAGAATCAAACTGGCTTACAATACCCTTCCTCTCCCCACAACAGACACCCTGTGAGGTAGGTGGGGCTGAGAGAGTTACAAAAGGTTCCTCGTTTCGCAGCATCCATTGGAATGGAAGGAAACTTTTTGAAGGCTCAAATTAAGCATGACAGCATGAATCTATTTTTTTTTCTGTAGAGCATGAGAGATTTGGTTGATAGAGTGCTGGAGTGGGACTGGAAAGCCCCAGGTTACATTTACAATTGATACCAGCAATGGTGTAGTGGTTAAGGGAGGTGGTTTAGAGCGGTGGACTCTAATCTGGTGAACCGGGTTGGTTTCCCCTCTCCTCCACGTGAAGTCAGCTGGGTGACCTTGGGCTAGTCACAGCAGAAAGAGCTGTAACTAGCCCAAGGTCACCCAGCTGACTTCACGTGGAGGAGAGGGGAAACCAACCCGGTTCACCAGATTAGAGTCCACCACTCCAAACCACCTCCCTTAACCACTACACCATTGCTGGTATCAATTGTAAATGTAAACCGGGGCTTTCCAGTCCCACTCCAGCACTCTATCAACCAAATCTCTCATGCTCTACAGAAAAAAAAATAGATTCATGCTGTCATGCTTAATTTGAGCGTTCCAAAAGTTTCCTTCCATTCCAATGGATGCTGTGAAACGAGGAACCTTTTGTAATTCTGCCTGGAAACAGAGAAACGGCTTTAATGACAAATTGAAAGGAACATGAGACGATGAATATTTTTCACTCAGCATTTTCTTTCTTCTCGAGACAAGAGGGAGAATGTGACTTCCGAAAGTGGGAGGAGAGGGGAAAAAATGCAAAGGCATTTTCACAGCCAATTTCTTGCAATGGGTAAAGATCCTAATGTGTCTGACATCAGCCGGGAGAGGCTATACAGCATCCAGCATGCCCTGAAGAACGGAGGCTGTCACTTGATATTCTGTGGATAAGGCACCAGTAGTAATTTCAATCATACTGTCAGCACCTTGCAGGACTGGTTAATTCCCCTTAAGGGGGAAAGCAATGATAGCTCTCAAACCAGGCTGATTTCCCTGCGCTGGTGAAACAGAACATCTCTCTTTCCTTGTACATTGATTGAAAATGACTGCTGGTAATTGGAGATGGGAGACTTTTGATATTAGCCGTTCTTAATGCATTTCTTTACTGGAAGTTTGTATGGGGTTGCAAGCTGGCTCCCCCACCCCCTTTTCCTTGTGTATGTGAGCAGATACATAACCAAAAGTTCTATGATGACGAAGATTACATTATAGGGAAGCACACGCTTGACGTCCATGGGAGCACTGAAATTGGCGACTGGCAGTCCAGAGGTCCAATTTGGCCTTGTGAAACTTTCCATCTGACCAACGGCATGGCTCTTGACCCCCCAAAACAATCACTTTATGTAAGCAGAAAAGCAGCTCTGTTGGATCCGAACAGAGGTCCATCTAGTCCAATGTCTTGTTTCATACAGTGGCCAACTAGTAATCCTGAAGGCCCCAAAATCAGGCTTTACTCTATGTTATCCCAGTCCACTAGCATGCAGAAGTTTGCAGACGCTGTATATGGGGGGGGGGGGGTTCCTTTTACTCACCATGTCTAGTAGTCACTGAAGGATCCATCCTCCATGTATCCACCTAATCTCCTTTTAAAGCTACCCATGTTTGTGACCATAACTATGTCCGCTGTCAGTGAATTCCACAATGGGCAGCACAATCCTGAGGGCTGCAGCTGGCCATTGGTGTAACTATGGTGATGCTAGTCTGCTACCTGAAGGGTTGCTTTAGTGAGCAGACAGCAGGAAAAAGAGCATGTTGTTGGAGTTTTGAAGGCCGCAGCTGTATCAGAGTCCCTACTAGGGTTGTGCAAAAAAAAAACAAAAAAAACCAAACCGGTAAATTTCGGGGTTATTGGGCCCAATTTTTCAGTAACCCCAAAATAAGCCGAATACCCATACCGGTAAAGGGGTATTTTGGTTTTATTTCTGGGTTTACCAAAAACAATTTGGGCCATTATAGTGTATGGGGATTTTGAATGGTGATGGTTGGTCAGACCAAGTTGGCTCTGATTACACTACCCCTACCTCAAAGGGGCCCCAAGTATGGGGCCCTAACACAACCAGTCAAAGATAGAAAAATGGGAGAAAGCACAGAGCAGTGCATCTGAGCAAAGGTAAATTGGGAGAAAGGTAAATGGGAGAAAGCACAGAGCTGTGCATCTGAGCAAAGGTAAATCGCCTATTCAGCTTCAGGCAGATTCCAAGGTTTTGGTATTCGGTCGACCTGAAACCCTAATATTGCCAAAACTGCTAATTTTGTATTTATTTTCAGTTTGGGTATATCGATATGCACAACCCTAGTCCCTAGTAACTGCACTGTAGCGTCCCATCCAGGTGTTGTGTTTCAATAGCTTGGTCATGACTGACAGAGCAAGCAGAACTGACCAGGGACCTGCAGGAGTAGGGTCGCCTGGCAAGCCGATCTACCACGTAGAGTGGGGCAGTGCCAGACCCCCCCCCAAACCTCCAACAAGCATTGTCCTCTGCTGAGGGGGTGGGAGACAAGCAAAGAATTGAGATTATAGCCCAGTGTAGGGCTGAAAATGTCACCCACCCCAGCAGGGGGTCCAATTTTATGGGCCCCCACATGGGTCACCCCTTTCTCCATAGAAAAGCATTGTGAAGTTCACAGTCCTTTTCTATGAAGAAGGGGTTGACCCCTTTGGGGCCCATAAAATCGGATCCCCAACCCAAACTTTACCATGCTTTGGGGTTCATGCAAGGAGAGTCCATTGCAGCTACCCTGAAAATCTGGAAACCCTGCCTCTAAAAAATGCCCCCACGGGAGCCTTGAAAAATATTCCCATAGGCTAAAATGGACCCAATTTTTTTTTTTTGGGGGGGGGGACCTTTTAAAAAGCAAAAAACCAATTTGCTGATATGAGTATTCAGCTTGTTTCAAGCCCCCCCGCCCCGCCCAAATCAGGTCCAATAAACCCGAAATTTACCCTTTTTTTTGTTGGTGGTGTTTTTTGCACAGCCCTAGAGTTTGTGAGGGAGTGAGCCAGTGGGCAGGGTCGAAACTCTTGGCCCTTCAGCCCTGGCTGAATTAAAAAGATGGTTCTGGTTAGTTGCTAGCTGTCACAGGCCACCAACACACACACACACTGAACAGTTTCAAACCTCACAGGGGCAAGTCCAAGGGTATTCCAAAAGCCAGGTCCAAGGGTTCAAGCAGACGTCCAGATAAAGCAAACAGTCCACAGCAAGGTTGAAAGTAGATGGACATGATGCTTCCACACAGCTACACCCTTTCCAGCTGCTTATAAACAGGATGCCACTCAGGCAGCCTGTAATGCCATGCACCTGCCAGCCACCTCAGACCTGTTCCTGCAAACCCTCATCCCTGCTGTCAGTGCCGGTACTGAGCTGCCAGTCAGGCACTTCGCCACCTGTCCTATAAGGTCCTACGTGTTCGCCTCCTCCGCTGCTCCTGAGGCTCTGGTGATGAGGGGGATGAGCAGACTGGCAGCTGGCTTTCCACAGCTGGCTTAGAGCTGGAGGGCAAGGGGTTGCTGTGCTAGTTCCTGGCTGCAGGTCTGGCCTCACAGGGGCTGCTTCTTTCTGTACAATCTCAGCCACTGGCTGTAGGTAGAAGACAGGGTGGCCGTCTGACTCTTCCTCAGGGGAGTCATCAGTGTCCTCTGGGTCTGGCTGGGCCATGACACTAGCCAGCATCTGAAAGCACTGAAACAGTTAAGATAGCAAAGAACTTTTTACTGTTAAGGTTACCTGTATGAAGACTGAGGCAGGATTTAGTGTTTATTGTTGAGTTTCCAGTGTCATAACTGATGTGAAGTGTATATAATTTGCACTTGGGTGCTTTTCATGGAATGCAAAGTATCTCTTGAAAAAGCAGTTCTTTGTAATCATCCTGTTGATGAGATGCCTGGTGTTTATAAGAGCAGAAGTAATTTTTTCACACTGAGTTTTGGTCGTGCTGTTTGTCCTTTAGTGGAAGTACAATTAACCTCCCTGTTCTTTTCAAGCTAATAGCAAGTAGGCAAAGAGGAGATCCAGAGAATGTCCTTTTCCATTCCATTTGGGTGGTGTTTGAGAGTCTGTTTGCCCGATCCTTCCTTCCTTCCTTCCTTCCTTCCTTCCTTCCTTCCTTCCTTCCTTCCTTCCTTCCTTCCTTCCTTCCTTCCTTCCTTCCTTCCTTCCTTCCTTCCTTCCTTCCTTCCTTCCTTTCTTTCTTTCTTTCTTTCTTTCTTTCTTTCTTTCTTTCTTTCTTTCTTTCTTTCTTTCTTTCTTTCTTTCTTTCTTTCTTTCTCTCTCTCTCTCTCTCTCTCTCTCTCTCTCTCTCTCTCTCTCTCTCTCTCTCTCTCTCTCTCTCTCTCTCTCTCTCTCTCTTTCTCTTTCTCTCTTTCTCTCTTGATGAGCTGTTACCCATGCACACATTCCTATAGAAAAACATTAGAGAAGGCACCTCACGTCCCTTTTGTCAGTCATCTGAAATGTCATGAATGATTTGTTACTGACATCTTCTGCTCCGTTTTTCTCTCTCTCCCGGTGCAGACTCGAGAAGCCTTCAGTGTATAAACTGAATATGCAAATTACTCACCCAGTTTCACACTAAGCCAATTAGTGAAATTGTTTCTTTATTACAGGCTTTGATGCTGACCCTGAGATTGAGCAACATTTGGAAAAGAATGCAAATTAATTTTTTGAAAGGGCAGAGCTTTGTGAATGAAAACATAGTCTAGCGGGCTGTTATTTCTGTAATGCTTAATAGCGCATGCACTTGTTTTCTTGTTTCTATATTAATATCAAAACGAAGGCCATTTTTTATTTATCTCAGCTATCTGGACAGCAATTGGACCTGCGTAGCTGCCAGTGTCAAGTAGAAAAATCGAGCCATTTCTAGTTAACACTATGGGTACAGTAACTGCTCTGAAGATGGAAACCTGTAGGCACTGTTTTATTTATATATTTCAAAAAGTTACTTTCCTGGCTCTCAAGTTAGAAGAAAGAGTGACATACAAAGGTGAAAACTAGAAACCAATCTATTAAAAAATGCTTTACTGATAGCAAGGGGCATTTTTAAAGATGTTTGGAAACACCAAAAAGGAGCAGCTCATCAGATGCAGAATCCAAGGCTGAACCAAAAGTGAGCAGGATATAGCTGGCTATGTTTTAAATTCAGGTATGATGCAAAACATTCATTCACTCTTTAACCCTTAGAAGGACTGATGATTTCAAAAATGCTTATTCAGCATGTCCAAAAATGCATAGGAAATCCAGGCTCTCATTAGGGTTGCCAGGTCCCTCTTCACCACCGGCGGGAGGTTTTTGCTTCCTCCTGGAACCAGGGATGGGATCAAGCAGAGTTCACTGAGATGTAGGGTTGCCAGATACCAGGTAACAGCAGGCAATTGTCCGCTGGATCACAGCTGGCCAGCAGGCAGAAGCAGGCCAGCTGAAGAGGGGATTAATGTCACTTCCGGGTTTTGGGAGGAATTATCATTAGATTTAATAGTAACAATAAGGCAGTGCTAATCTTTTTCTTAAATATACCGATTGTGAGGCTCAGCATAAAGTTTCAGTACAATATCAGTATTATACAATAATAATCAAGTATTGTAATCCATCAAGATAGTGTGAAGGTATGAAAAATTATCAGGTATCTCCCTCTTTTTTTAAAGGCTTATTTGCTCTTAAGATCTATAGATGAGTTAATAGAATAATGCAAGAAGGTACAAAATGACTTAGAACCGCATCAAATTGTAGTTGATGAAGGTCTTGCTGCAGGTATGGCACATTGATTATGTATAAGGTGTGTATGTTGCATGCTGTATGTTTTGTTTTATGTTTATGAAAATAAAAACTTAATTAAAAAAAGAGTTTTTGGAGGAATGTGCTAGAGCATCTCCATCACATTCTAGATTACTTTAGTAGTAGTAGAAGACTTGGTTTTTATATGCTGACATTCTCTACCACTTAAGGAAGAATCAAACCGGCTTACAATCACCTTCCCTTCCCCTCCCCACAACAGACGCCTTGTGAGGTAGGTGGGACTGAGAGAGTTCGGATTGAACTGTGACTAGCCCAAGGCCACCCATGTGTAGGAGTGGGAAAACCAACCCGGTTCACCAGATTCGAGTCCACCACTCTTAACCACTACACCACACTGGCTCACCAGTGACATTATTGCGCTAATCACCTCTCAGCCCCACCACAATGAAGCTCCCACTGGTGGCAAGGGGGGGACCTGGCAATCCCCCTGAGATGGCTGCCACAGCAATGGAAGCTCATTGGATGACCTTGGCCCATCACTCTGCTATGTGATAACATCGTTGCCTTCAGGCAGAAGTGATGGATTTGATGAAAAGAAAGGAATGGAACCTAGGCAGCAGCTTATATGGGCTGCGAACACAAGTGAACTGGCTCAAAATGTCTTCCCAGCCCCCTTTCATAATGAAAATGTTCATGATCAAACATTAAGCTCAGACCGAGTTGGCTTTCCGAAATCTGCTTTTGCTTACAGGAGGTCATCCCATGTAGTAGTCTGTTCTGATGAGCATGTTTGTTACATTCTATGAGATCCCCTCCCTCAGTCTACCCAGATATCTTCACTGCAGGCTGGTTAACTACTGGGCATTTAGATATCTGCAGAAGTGGGTTTACCTATTATTCTGCATTTTCTCTCTCTGACCACGTCAGTTGATGATGCTAGAAAGCAGGTTATGCAGACCTCAGAAAACAGTGTTTTGAGCCATGGAAACTCCCTAAATGACTTTGGCCAGCATGAGTGGTAAACAAGTCCTGGGTATGGCCATCTTGAGGCTCACTAGTTGGTTGGAAGTGAGAGAGATTATGTAAACAAAGAAGGGAGTTTGCCAAGAACTGGTTGAACTAGCTCCCAAATAAGGAACTTGGGAGTTGTTTGGACTGAATGGGGGGAGGAATGTCCCAAGCAATTCCAGTGTTGATGGTTGTGTATTTGCTGCATAAACAGGATAAAAGGAGGAAGTGAATGATTTGACAATACAAGTAGACTGAACCAAAGGCTTGGTCCCTTGGTCTCTGGCTGTCTAGGTTGTCAAGGGTAGCACTACCCTGAGGTGTGTGGACTCACACTTCAGTGCTTATGGTTTGGTTTGCCCAACCTGTCTCCTTAATAAGGTTCCTTGGCTTTAAGGAGCCCTTGACAAGCCATGGTTAGTCCTTGGATGGGAGACCACCAAGGAAGTCCAGGGTTGCCACGCAGAGGCAATGGCAAATCACCTCTGAACATTGGGAAGGGGCCGTGGCTCAGTAGTAGAGTCTTTGCTTGCATTGTAGAAGGTCCCAGGTTCAATCCCCGGCATCTCCAGTGAAAGGGACTCAGCAAGGAGGTGACGCAAAAGACCTCTCTGCCTGAGACCCTGGAGAGCCATTGCTGGTCTGAGTAGACAATACTGACTTTGATTGACCAAGGCAACTTTCAGTATAAGGCAGCTTCATCTCTTGCCTTTCAAAACCTATGGGATTGCTTGACGGCTCTTTCCATCACCACAGACCTGTTTAGTACCATTATCAAGATGGCTGCATCATGTGCTTCTGACCATATCCATGGCACCAATGGTTGGTCCTTTTCAGGTTCAGGATTTCATTTCTTTTTTGCCTTGATATTCTTTGAGGAATGAATATTCATATGTGTGTGGCATTTTTTCGGTCTGTTGCTTGGTTGAAGGGTAAAAGAAAAGGAGATTTTAATCTGCCTGGCCCTTAATCAGCTGCTCACACTGTTTCTCCCCTCTCATCACGCTTCTGAAAGCTAA
This sequence comes from Euleptes europaea, assembly GCF_029931775.1. Lineage (NCBI taxonomy): Eukaryota > Metazoa > Chordata > Lepidosauria > Squamata > Sphaerodactylidae > Euleptes > Euleptes europaea. Next base: position 16,570,882 of record NC_079322.1, on the reverse strand, counting down.
GAATCTCCCCCCCCTTTTGAAGCATCCATGTTGTATTTAATATTTCCATAAACCATTTTCAACCTCCAGTTCCAACAATATTAAAAACTGCAACTTTTGTTGTCTTGGGAAGGAGAATAAAAGGGAAATGACTATATAAACTGTAATCATAAATGTGTGGGTGTGTGTTAAGTGCCGTCAAGTCGCTTCCGACTCATGGCGACCCTATTTTATCAAAAATATGCAATTATAATAAGATACCACACAACTGTATGCATGGTGGAGATCTTTTTATCCAACAGCACTCTGGAGGAATGCAAGATGCACACAAACCACCACTCTTAACCTCTACACCATGCTGGCTCTCCACCTGAGAGCCTGGAAAACTGCTGCCAGTCAGAGTGGACAATATTGATCTTGATGGACCAATGGTCTGATTAATATAAGGCAGCTGCATGCATGTGGCCTATAGATCAAGAGAAATCATACTATGTTATTTTCCATTACAATGTATGGATGGGAAAGTTGGACAATAAAAAAGGCAGCTGCATGCATTTGACATATAGATCGAGATAAATCATACTATATTAATCTCCATTATTATGGATGGATGGGAAAGTTGGACAATAAAAAATGCTGTCAGGAAGAGAAATGATTCATTTAAAATGTGGTGGTGGAGAGTTTTACAGATACCATGGTCTGCCAAAAAGACGAATAAGTGGGTTCTAGATCAAATCAAGCCTAAATTCTCCCTGGAAGCTAAAATAACTAAACTGAGGCTATCATACTTTGGTCACATTATGAGAAGAGGAGACTCACTGGAAAAAGACAATCATACTAGGAAAAGTTGAAGGCAGCCGGAAAAGAGGAAGTCCCCATAGGAGATTGACTGACTGAATTAAAGACGCCACAGCCTTCAGTCTGCTAGAGCTGAGCAAGGCTGTTGAGGATAGGATGTTTTCTAGATTATAGGGTGCCAAGAAGTGGGGTGAGACTTGATGGCACATAACACACAAGGGGGTGGGATGCCTTTCACACAAAAAAAAGTCCAGCAATAGCAAAAAGTGGCTCCTTGGGCAATTCTTCCAGGTTTGTTCCCATAATATGCAAAAGTGGTCTCCCATTCATAGTAAATACTGTTTTTTGGTTTTGCTTCTGTATTGCCCTTTCTATGTTGATATCTGTGCTAAATTTCTTAAGTCACTCTTAGATGAATGGAACGGAGTTTTGGACAATTGTAAAGTTCATTTTTTTCTCTCTGGACAAAACTCCGATATAATGCATAGGGTAGCAAAATTTCCAGAGCTAGCAATGAAGTATTGTCGAAGGCTTTCACGGTCAGAGTTCATTGGTTCTTGTAGGTTATCCGGGCTGTGTAACCGTGGTCTTGGAATTTTCTTTCCTGACGTTTCGCCAGCAACTGTGGCAGGCATCTTCAGAGTAGTAACACTGAAGGACAGTGTCTCTGAAGGACAGGAGAGACACTGTCCTTCAGTGTTACTACTCTGAAGATGCCTGCCACAGTTGCTGGCGAAACGTCAGGAAAGAAAATTCCAAGACCACGGTTACACAGCCCGGATAACCTACAAGAACTAGCAATGAAGCTCTGAGAATCTAAATTCTGATCCTATCTAGTCCTAGCTTTTATTCTCCTTGTTTTTAGCTCCTGTATTAATTGCATATATGCCAATAAAGGTGCTGCTGCTGTTGTTGTTGGTTGTAAATACAGTGCTGATATAGAAAGCATTGCCTTTTCTCTCCAATGGCTTCATTTGACTCAGTAATGCCATCATGCATTTAAATCTAATTGGCTGCAAGGATTGTGATATCATGCTCGATCCCCGATGTGTGTGATAATTCTAGGGATGTGAAATCTGGGTTGGGAAATTCCTGGAGATTTGTGGGAGGAGGAGCCTAGGGAGCGTGAGGTCAAGGGTATAATGCCAGAGACTCCACCCTCCAAAGCAGCCATTTTCTTTCAGCAAACCAATCTCTGCAGTTTCTAGATGGGTTGAAATTTCAGGAGATCCTCAGGCTCCAACCAGAGATTGGCAACCCTAGATAATTCTCAGAAGGATGACCCTAGAAAATGATGCTAAAGCGGGGGGGGGGGGGAGAGACTGTTTTGGCAAACTGGAAGAACAACAAAAAGAAGTGAGCTGTGACTCACGAAAGCTCATGCTCTACCAGAAATTGTGTTTAGCCTTTAAGGCACTACTGGACTCTTTCTCTTTTCTACTGCTACAGACAGGCTAACATGACTCCCCATCATGATATATCAACAAAAAAGTGAACACTCGCTTAGAAGGGTGCAATATCATATAGGATATTATTGTTGTATAGTTTTTACTGATCTGATTGACTGTACCAATAAATATATATATATATATATATATATATACCATATAGGATAGCACTGTCAATCTACTTTTCCCCCCAGGAACTATTCCATGCATACATGCATGTCTTTAAACCTTCGCTTTTGTCGTCCAGAAATGAAACAGGTAAACAGTGGGTGCAATTTTACTCACCAGCAAATGGCAATATCTCTTTTGTCACCGCTGCCCTTGAGTAGATGTGATCTTGTGACCCAGATGTGGAAGGTCCTGAGTTGCATTTGCAATCTTCCCAGCCTGCTTGACCCTGAATGCTGACCGCTCTGTCTTGATTGACAGCCATTTGGAAATGGATTCGGAGCAGGGTCATAAATCTCTAGCGCTGACTGCTGTGCTGGGGCTATTATCAATCTGCAAACTGTAGATTGATTATGTTCTTTGCAGAAGGGGAATGGGTGTACTTCTTGCTTTCTTTGGAAAGAAGTCCAGTGTTTATTGACCGGCTTAATTTTATTATGTGGAAAAAACAGTAATTATAAAATGTCTTTCATGCATGATTTGAGAATCGGACCTACTTGGAAATTCCATGCCCTATGTGATCCCTAATTTTTCCTAGAATCAATCCATCTTAAATCTCATTCATAGCACTTGGCTGGTTTTTTTTATTTAATTGTCTACCCTTGGATCCAACTGGTTTCCTGGTGGCTCTGGCAAGTCTATAGTGTAGTCTTCATTCGGTACATAACAAGCAAAGTTGCAAAAAGTCTAATGGTGGCTCTGGGAAAGGCTCCTCCTGACATGGTTGTGTTGAGGAAATCAGTCTAAAGGTCCGTTCAGAGCTGGAGGATGTTAGACCAAACGCAGAGAGAGACCTCAGATGAAAAGTACAAGAAAGTTTATTTACTAGTAAAGGAGAGGTCACACTTTAGCAGAGCCGCGAAAAGATGATGTCTTAGAGATACAGACGCAAACCAGAACTGATATAGTCCAGAGATGAAAGGTGTCATTTGCTCATAAGTTTAGAACAATAATCTTACCATCGTATGATCATAGCAACATTTTTCTTGGCATTAAAACCCCCTTTCTGAAAACAGGGACTTTCCATTATTTACCAAAACTCAAAGTCCTGCTTTCTGTCTCTACTTTGTCTACTGATCAGCCACTGAGTAAATATACAAGCCGCTTCTTTCCGAAACTTCTTCAAGCTTACAGCTACTGCTCTGATTTTTTAACCCATTATTTAAAACCATTATTTTATTATCCCTAATAAAATCATTTCCATATCAGTTGACAGACTTGTTCAAAGTTCAAGTTAAGTGTTTTATGCATGGTCGCTTAACCCTCCTTTATTCCCTGTTTTAGCCAGGATCAAAATTTTGGGTATGCACGTTACTTCATTCCTTGGAAACTCAACGCTGCTTCAATGCAAAACGAACCCGGTTTTTCCCATTCCTCTTCTGGCCCGAATTAAACCATGGATCCTGGCTCATTCTGGAATCACTGAGCGAGCGTACAACTTTCTTGGGTTGAACTTCACCCCACCCTTTTCCAAACCCCTCTTCAAGGCAGCATGCTGATAGCCAAACAGGGGAAGCACAGAAGATTGGCTTCTCCCACAGCCAATCACAAAGCAGTGTGTAAAGAGGCAGGGATTCAAGTGCTTCCTGCTTCTTGCTACCTCAGAGCTTTTTCTGAGCAAAAGAAAGGCTTTTTTTTTAAATGAGGCTTAGATTCCCCCCCTTCTTTCAGATTGCTCTGTTTTTTGTTCTTAAAATGCTTTTTTATGTGAGAGTTGGGTTTGGGGGGAAGGAAATCTTCTCTCACAAGGTAAGCCAATTACAGAGCAGCATTTAAAGGGGTGGGACTTGATTTGAACTTGGGAGGCTGCTTTTCTGTATTCCTGCCTCCATCAGCACACAGTTTTGTCCCTGATCATTCCAGCCAATGCATACAGTTTCCCCCAACCTGGGTTACTTTGATCCTGGCTGAAATGGGGAATAAAGGAGGTTAAAGTGACCATGGATAAATGACCTTAGTCTCTGGAACCAGAGACAACACAGGCCATTGACTCAGTTGCCTTCCTCTAGCAAGACCTCGCTTTGCTCTTTGGTTTGCTAGGGAGCTGGGACCATAGGAATAGCAGGGAAAATGGCTAGAGTGACAGTGAAAGTAATATGGTGCTAGAACTGTTATAAATGTAGGCTCCAGCCCATTGTAGCCCATTAAAGTGCCCACTACATGGACAGTGAAAATGATAAAGATATCTTCCTTTTCTACCTCCATTGTATTCTGTGGCAACGTTGCTTCAAGAGCGGAGAAAACTATATTGGGCCCCTGAGGGAGGTAGTAGAGCCCTCAGCAAAGCACTTCATGGATCAACTGATGAGCACATGAAGCTGCCTTCTACTGAATCAGACCCTTGGTCCATCAAAGTCAGAATTGTCTACTCAGACCGGAAGCGGCTCTCTAGGGTCTCAGGCAGAGGTCTTTCACATCACCTACTTGCCTAATCCCTTTAACTGGAGATGCTGGGGATTGATCCTGGGACCTTCTGCATGCCAAGCAGATGCTCTGCTACTGAGCCATGGCCCCTACATTCAACTAGAGGAAGTTTCTCCAGCCTAAGAAGAGTTCTTTCAACTTAAGTAGCTATTCTTTTGGAGGAAGAGCCACTTAAGTTGAGGAAGGCTTAAGGGTGCTCTAGCGGAGGGCCTCTTGGCATTCTGCCACGTTGCCCACTGGTGCATTGGACACCAGCAGGAGGAAATGAGGGACATGCTTATATTACTTTCAGTAAAAAACAGAAGGGGCACAGTGGATGCTCGAGCATTTTGCACAAATGCTAGAGCATCTACCATGTCAAAACCAGATGTGACATAAGCACCATGAGCACAACACCAGCACCCCAGGCCCCACCAGCACAGTGGCAGGGCAACCCTAGGAAGGCTATTTAGGCTGGAGGATGGATTCAAAAGCGGAGTGATACAGGCCAGTATCAAATCTGACTTGGCCTGCATATTAATTACAGTTCAGAAAATGAAATGCAGTTTTTGATTTCCATATGCGGAAGGCTAGTTGAGGTGACTTGGAAACATGTTGAAACTGAAGCTGTTTAAGCAACTTTAATGTTGCTTTTGAGACCTAATTGTGGAACAAATGTAACACCGCTCTTGCTCTTTTGTATTGCCGCATATTCGTAGACGTGGGCTATTTAGCTCCATTAAGAAAATGCAAATATATCTACTTACGTAACAATCACCTTAATGATCACTGCAATAATGCTCTTCTCTTGTTTAAAATGATGCATTCTAATCCCATCAGTACGGTAACTTCTGCCAAGTGGTGAATTATTAATAAGATTATAATCACGGTAACGAAGCAGCCTCATTATATTTTGCTAGCTGCTGTTAAAAATTTGGCTGAGCAGTCCAGGGGTGTGAAATTGGGTTGGGAGATGTATTTTGTATCCAGGGAAGGAGCTGGAAGTAAGTGTGGTCTATGCTGTCCCAGAAATAACTCCAGTGTTTCTCCATGGAAATCTTGTGAGTAAAACTGATCCAGAGCATAAACTCTTGTATCAGTTTACAACCAGTTTAGGGTAGATTCACACATGCATGCATATCACTTAACCACTCATCATTTTACTACTGAGTACTTAGGGATAGTTCACACACCACTGGGAGTCCTATCATGTGAAGGAGGGTTGCCAGCTCCAGCTAGGGAAACAACTGGAGAAAAGAAGAAGAAGAGTTGGTTTTTACATGCTGACTTTCTCTACCACTTAAAGAAGAATCGAACCGGCATACAATCACCTTCCTTTCCCCTCCCCACAACAGACACTCTGTGAGGCAGGTGGGGCTGAGAGAGTTCTAAGAGAGGTCATCCAGCTGGCTTCATGTGGAGGAGTGGGGAATCAAAGCCAGTTCTCCAGATTAAAGTCCACCGCTCCAAACCACTGCTGTTAACTGCTACACCACGCTGGCTCTCTAAAGGCAGATTATATCGTGTAATACAACTGTAATCAGCAGGGTGGGGCATCCAATGAAGAGTGTGATAGGGCTTGGGTTGCTGAAACCAAAAAACTAGCAGAAATTGAAAACAGAACTAAAATAAACCTGAAGCAAGACATAATCATTTCCACATGGCACATTAAACAATACAGAAATTAGGGACGTGTGTTTGGATGTAATTGAGCTTATTACTATTTCCCGGGTATATTCAGCTCCCCCAAATATATCCAGGATTTCCCAGGATAGCAAAAGATAGATATATTCAATATTCAATATTAACCTAATGAAGCCGGTGTTTGCAGGTTCCCAGGATGGTTTTTACCCCCCCCCCTTTTCTGTGTCACCTAGGGCTTGTTAACAGGTGCCAGGCTGCTGTAGATATGGTTCTGTCACTTTCAAGGGGTTTTGTTGATTTTTAAAAGTTTGATCTTTGCTGGAGTTGGTTTGTGTGGGTTTTTTTGTTTGTTGATTCACGTGTTTTTCTTTAAGATGCTTGCATTTTGTATAGGTTGAGATTCATGCATTTTACATAGTTTTAAATTCTCAGGTATATATTTTCAGATTCTTGGGTGTTACATAGTTTCAGATTCTCAGTTTAGAATGGCAACAGTTCCAATAGTGTTGCTTAGAATGGCAATAGCTTCAATAGTGTTCCTGTGGAGGAGTCGCTCGGGTTTTATATTTTTGACAGCCAGGGAGTTCCTCCATAGGAACAATGGAAGATGGCTTGAGGCACCTTGTTCAGGGTCCTATAGAATTGAATCCATTGGTCCAAGTCACTTGAAATTTGGGAGTTATTTAAAGGACAGGCACCAGCATCCCTCCTGCAATTTTGGTTTTAGTACCTTTAAAAACAACCCCCTCCCAACCACCTGGACATATTCCCCAAAAGGAATTATTGAGCCCAAAAATACTGGAAACCTGAAAAAAAAAATCCGAATACCATACTGGTATTTGGAAACTGGAAAACCTGGAATACCAATATTTTTGGTCTCCAATACAACTGGATCCAAAATATGCCAATTTCTTTTCTTCTTTGCTGCACACCCCTAGCAAAACTATATAGGAGTATACTTAAAGTAACAGACAGAACACAGTAGTATAGTCCACATTGCCTATCTGCTTTACCAGTGCAGTTCTCCCCTCCCCATTTGATCCTAGCAACAACCAAGTGAAGTAGGTGAGAAGTTACTGGCTCAAAGTTAGCCAACAAGCTCCACAGGTCTTAGGGTTTCCAAGCCGGGGTTGGGAAATTCCAGGAGATTTGAAGGTTAGATCCTGGGGAGGGTGAAGTTTGGGGAAGGGTGGGACCTAGGGCTGTTGAAAAAAAAAGGTAAAGTTCGGCTTCGGCAAAATTCAGCCCTTTTAAATTCAGGACGTGCCGAAATCCGAACTCCCCCGTTTCGGATCCGTGAAATTCGGTGCGAGATCCGGAGTTCGGGGGAAAATTCGGCCGGGTCTTTGAAGTGCTGGGCGCCGCCTGCCCAAGCGGCACCCAGCACTTTAAAGACCCAGCTGAATTTAAACAGATCTGGGAGGCGCAGATCTGTTTAAAGCGCCCCCCGCCCAGCTTCAGGGAAGCCCCGTGAAGGTGCGCCAGCTGGGAGGCGCAGATCTGTTTAAAGCGCCCCCCGCCCAGCTTCAGGGAAGCCCCGTGAAGGTGCGCGGGGGGCTCTTTAAACAGATCTGCGCCTTCCAGCTGGAAGGCGCAGATCTGTTTAAAGAGCCCCACACACACCTTCAGGGAAGCCCCGTGAAGGCACACGGGGGGGGGGGAACAGATCTGCGCCTTCCAGCTGGGAGGCATAGATCTGTTTAAAGCCCCCCCCCCCCGCCTGGCTTCAGGGAAGCCCCATGAAGGCGCGCAGGGGGGTGTCTTTAAAGGCGGGAAAAGGCAGGTTCGGGAACGCCGAACCTGCCAAATTTATTTGGCGATCGCCCTGAATTTGCTGAATTCGGGGCGTCGTTTTCCCGCCTTTTTTCAGTTCGGTTCCTGAAAACCCCCGAATTGCGGAAAATTTGGCTGTTTTTTTGGTTCGGACAAACCGAATCAACAGCCCTAGTGGGACCTCAGCAGGATATAATGCCATAGAGTCCACCCTCCAAAGCAGCCATTTTCTCCTGGGGAATTGATCTTTGTCATCTGGCGATCAGTTGTAATTCCATGGGACCTCCAATCTCCACTTGGATGTTGGCAAGCATAAAGAGGTATTTCAACTGGCATCTCCCAAGTAATAGTGAGACCCTCTAACCCCTAAACCATGCTGGCTTTCTCCCATGCCAGGAGAAGGGAGAATTTTCACATCAATTCATGATGACAGATAAGATCAAGGTGATGCTTGATAATAATTGTCATGTAAATAATATATCATGTAAATTTCCCCTTGGAGCTGATTCATGTAGCAGCCATTATGTAAGTTGAACACACAGGGTGAGAGACTGCTAGTGTGGGGGGGGGGATATAGTTTTGGCCACTCATCTCTCAAACATCCCAGTTTCTGTGAAGTTGCTACAGGTGGTGCTGATAGTAGTGATGGTGATGATGAAGCTACACCTTAAATATCTATGTGCTCTACATTTTTTTTAAAAAAATAATCATGGCCTGGCTTCAGTCTTACTCTCCAAGGGGGCTTTACAGAATGGTCAAAGTTAATCAGAAGGAAAGCAACTTTCCAAGAGATGGAAATGATGCAAAAGTAGTAGGGAAATAGGTGCTCTATTTTGCATAGAAAGAGAGAGAGAGAGAGAGAGAGAGAGAGAGAGAGAGAGAGAGAGAGAGAGAGAGAGAGAGAGAGAGGTTGCACAGGAACTTTAATTTAGTAAGTCCCACTGCACTTTGAGGCAAGAAAATCTCCTTCAGCGACTTCATCAAATAATATGTACAGAATGACTGCTTAAACGGTTACTCTGAAAAAACTGGTTTAATTGCCCTTGAGAAAAAGTCTCTTGACTAGATATGGACCTTACAAGCCACCTTGAGCCTATGGAAATGGCAGGATATAAATACATGAATTAGCTAATTCCTGAGCTTTGAGGTTTACACTTTTCTTCCTTTTCACCTATTCCCTCCCATACTGGAAGAGCTGAAGCGGCCCCATCTTGGAATTCTTGAACCTCATATGACGCAGTCTACTGGCTGAGACTCCAGCGAAAGAACGTTTTCAGGACCATGGCTTCAAGTCAGTGTTTAAAAACTTCATTTCATGAGGGTTCTGTCACTCCAGAGCCAACGAGGCAAGTGGCAAACCACCTCCCAAACGCTGTGTCAGGTGTTTTGTATTCAGCTTCCCTGCTCACATGTCTCAGGGCAGGCGGTAACTCTGACCTGCTGTTGACCCACTGCTGAGGAAATATAATACGGTTTATGAGATCACTGTGCTTCTCTCGACTTCATGGTCAGAAACCAGTCAAAAGGCTGGCTTACAGTGAGGAGAGAGGCATGCTTGCGGGACTGTAGGTGATCACCCCCTACAAAATTGCCTTTTAACAGCCGGGAAGTAATTAGTCATGTGCCAGGAACATCTCTTAGCATCAGGTGAACATCACCAGTTAAAATAAAATCTGCATAAAGTTTGTTTCCTTACAACTATAGATATGTGTGATATAGCTGAAAAAGCATACTAATCCAGTTTTCCTTGGTCATCCAACCTCATATTGTTGTCATCATTTTAGCCATATTTCCACCTAATATATGCAAAGACTTACTATAAACAATCATAAGTAAGCAACATTACAATTTCACTAATAATTATTTAGATATTTTCTATGCACCAGAGTGGTGTAGTGGTTAAGAGCGGTGGTTTGGAGTGGTGGACACTAATCTGGAGAACGGGCTTTGGTTCCCCCGCTCCTCCACATGAGCGGCGGACGCTAATCTGGTGAACCGGGATGGTTTCCCCACTCCAGCCATCCATATATATTAGGAAGGTACACTCCTTTGACTTCTGAATGAAGCTACAAGCACATGGAGGAATCTAAAGCTTGAAAAAATCTATATGAAATGGGAATTTTACCGATCTGGAGAAACGGGTTTGATTCCCTGCTCCTCCACATGAGCAGGGAGGCTAATCTGGTGAACTGGATTTGTCTCCCCACTCCTATACATGAAACAAGCTGGGTGACCTTGGGCTAGTCACATCTCTCTTAGAGCTCTCTCAGCCCCACCTACCTCACAGAGTGTCTGTTGTGGGGAGGGGAAGGGAAGGTGATTGTAAGCTGGTTTGAGTCTTCCTTAAGTGGTGGAGAAAGTTGGCGTATAAAAACCAACTCTCCTCCTCCACCACCTCCTCCTCTGTGGGAAGGTGTTCCACAGCCCAGGGGGTAGCAACTAAAAAGTCTCTCCCAGCAATGTTGCCTCAGAAAATACAGGGTCCTACAGAGGGGCCTTACCCAGGGATCTCTGGGCCCAAGCAGGTTGAAATGGGAGGAGGTGGTCTTCAGGTGCTTTGGACTTAAGCCACTTAAAGGTCTAACCCAGTACCGGGAACATCATGCTCTGTCTACTCAGAGCAGTAGTGGCTCTCCAGGGTCTTGGGTACATCACCTAAGTGCCTGGTCCTTTTAATTGGAGATGCCAGTGATTGAACCTGGGACCTTCTGCATGGCAAGCAGATGTTCTTCCTAAGTGTCTGGTCTTTAACTAGAGATGCCAGTGACTGGATGCCAAGCAGATGTTCTACCACTGAGCCACAGCCACTCCCCAAATTTCAAATTTTGCCTATGTTAATATGTCTTTATTCAGATATAACATTTAACCATGTGGGTTTTTTTCTTAACAGTGGTTAAGTGTTACATTTGAATAGCTAAACCATCACTAAGAATTGGCTGCAAACTGGCATGTGGACCTATAGGCTGATGAGGGTTGGGTGTACTTATCTTATCATCATTGAAGCAGAATATCTGGCGCAAGAAGAAACCTCTCTGCATACAAAGTGAAACATTGGCCTTCCTTGGTGACTTGTCATTCATGCCCTCTAGGGGCAGGATTTGCCTGACCTGGGTGGCCCAGGCTAGCCCAATCTTGTCAGGTCTCAGAAGCTAAGCAGAGTTGGCCCTGGTTAGTATTTGGATGGGAGACCACCAAGAAACTCCAGGGTTGCTATGCAGAGGCAGGCAATGGCAAACCATCTCTGTTAGTCTCTTGCCTTGAAAACTATATGGGTTTGCCATAAGTTGGCTGCAATGTGACGGCTGCTGTCTCTCACGCACACAGAGGCAAGAATTAGCATGGCAGACTAGATTATTATTTCACCTTACATCTCAGCTTTTAACCAGAATGGCTAAAAGATAGAGTTAATGATGGTTATGCACGATGTTGGCCCTGACCTGGATGGCCTAGGCTACAGATGTAGCAAGCTAAGCAGGGTTGGCCCTGGTTAGTATTTGGATGGGAGCCTACCAAGGAAGTCCAGGGTTGCTGTGCAGAGTCAGGCAATGGCAAACCACTTCTGATGATCTCTTGCCTTGAAATCCCTATGGGGTCGCCATAAGGTGGCTTCAGTTTGATGGCACTTTCCATCAAACATGATGTTTACTGAGCCCTCTTAATTTGAGAAAACACCCATTGTTTCTGCAGTTTTACTTTAATTGTTTCTGGAACGTCTGTGTTAATACCAAATGCAAGCCTCAAAATACAAATTAGAGATGTGTTGTTATGGAAGTTCCAGTCTACTAATGCAGAGTTCTCAGACAGGATTCGGCTGTTCTTCAGTGTGCTTTTTAATATATATGTAAAATTTAAGATGTTTGTATAGTATCTGCTGACTTTCCCAAAAATGCGTTGCAAATTCTCTGTTAAGCTCATCACTGTAACAACACTGTTCACATCCTGTTTGGCTTTCCATATACCAATTCTCTCCACTGGCTTTTTTTTTTTAATGACTTTGTTGTTCAACCATTGGACTACGGCAGGAGTGAAATAAGTCCTTTGAGTGTGAGGCTTTAGGGGAAATGGGTGAATTCTAGTTCCAGGCCCTTAATAGATTTCTTCTCTTAATAGCTGCTAACTCTTTGATTGAAATGGACTTCTTTCAGCCCTGTTTGCATTCTCAGCTTTAAAAAAAAAATCAGAATAGTGACTGAGGATATAGGGAATTCTGGTATGACTCAATGGGTTGCCAACTCTGGGTTGGGAAATTCCTCGAGGTTTGGGTGTGGAGCTCGGGGAGGGTGGAGTTTGGGGGTGGGAGGGAACTCATCAGGGATATTCTGCCATAGGGGCCATGCTCCCATGTTGCGTCTGATGACATCCACCCTCTGAAACTGCCATCCCCCCCCCTCCAGGGTAAACTGATCTCTGTAGTCTGGAGATCACATGTCATTCCAGGAGAACTTCAGGCTCCAGTGTTGCATCTGATGACATAGGGCAAAAACGCATGATTGCTTTAGCCTCCTTTATTCCCTGTTTCAGCCAGGATTCAGCCAGGATCGAACGCATGTTCGGCGAAACGCATGCGTTCGATCCTGGCTGAATCCTGGCTGAAACAGGGAATAAAGGAGGCTAAAGCGACCATGCATTTTCGCCCATAGAGTACACCCTCTGAAGCTGCCATTTCCCCCCCCAGGGAAAACTGATCTCTGTAGTCTGGAGATCACATGTCATTCCAGGAGAACTTCAGATTGTCTCCATTTGGAGGGAGGGACAATAATATGATGGAATTATCCAGAATTCATTTTTGTTCCACATGTTGGCAGCTACAGCAATTCCAGCTCTTCCCGTTTCAAATGTTTCATGTCACCAATAACACCACTGACCTCCTCTCTCTACATGTTCATAGCATAGAACATTCTTGCTATTATCCCTTCTGAGACAAGACCTGGCTTGCCCCTTACTGACTTAATATGCTGCAACTTTCCTTGCTGACTTCCACTGTTCAGCTTCAGTTTACAGCTGTACCAGAACCGCAAGGTTTTCCTCCGGTTTTTATTGTCTTGCTTCAGTGTACAGCCGAATTATTTATTGCTGTGGAAACAAACTTGGTCCTTCCAAATGAGACTATTTATTACATTAATTATTATAGTTTATTCTAGGTTTATTCTTGTGGAACACTATGTTTCTTTCATTTGATGCAATTATTCTGCATGCAATTCTTGATTAGAACACCCAATACGCATATCAGAATTTTGTGGTCTACGTTGCTTTTCTTTTTGCTTACTTCCTTTAATCAGCATGATATTGTATTCTCTTTTACTACATGGAAGTTGGCAACCCTGATATGAGACCTGACATAAAAGAACTGGGCGTTTGGCTGGTGGCAGCTGCAGCAGCTCAGGAATAGGAATGGAGGAACAGAGTGGACCTTACACCTGGGCTCTTTCATCTTGCAAACCTTTTACTTTATTTGAAGAGGCAATACAGTGCTGTGAAATGGGGCGCCAGAGCGTGAAAAAGAAACGTTTGTTCTTTCTGACCCTTTGCGAAAACCACTTAACTTCTATTCTGCTTCTCTACTTCTCTTTGTTTTGTTTATGCATTTCTAGACGATTTGCTCTGTTTCATCAGTGCTAACACACATTATAGGCTAGTTAGAAGGACCCAAACAACAGATATGCATATGAGAATACAAAATGCTCTGATGGTGGCAAAACTTGCGACCAAGCAAGCCAAGTTCGGGTGCAATATCTTCTGGCACTTCAAGGGCAAGGCATAGCTCCAATTACCTCTGCTTCCCAGACCTAAAACAATATCCTCCCTAAGATGGAGTAGTTGGGTGGATTTTAAGATGACTAGTTTGTGTTTAGATTGGTTTTAAACTGTTTACTGTATTTTATGTACTTACGTGATGTTAGCTGCCCTGAGCCCAGGAGGGCAAGGTATAAATGAAATCATCATCTTCTTCTTCTTCTTCATCATCATCATCTTCATCATCATCACAACAACAACAACAACAACAACAATAGTTGTTTTTTATATGCCGACTTTCTCTACCACTTAAGAAAGAATCAAACCGGCTTACAATCACCTTCCCTTTTCCTCCCCACAACAGACTAGGGCTGTCAAAAAAAAAAATTCGGTACAGTTCGGATTCGGCCGAATTTGACCCTTGTGGGTTCGGTACGTGCCGAAGTCCGAACTCCCCCACTTTGGATCCCCGGTAATTCGGGGGGATCCGGAGTTTGGGGGGAAATTCGGCCCCCGCGCGCCTTCAGAGGGATTCCCTGAAGGCACGCGGGGGCCCTTTAAACTGATCTGTGCCTCCCGGCCGGGAGGCGCAGATCAGTTTAAAGGGCAGCCCGCGCCTCTTCAGCGGGCTCCCCTGAAGGGGGGGCCGAATTTGCCGGATTTATTCGTGAACTCCTGAACTCGCTGAATTCGGCCCCCCGGGTTGCCCGCCAGTTTTGAGTTCGGATCCGTCCGAACAGAAAATCACCGAATCAGGGGAAATTCGGTTGATTTTTAGTTCGGACCGAACCGAATTGACAGCCCTACAACAGACACCTTGTGAGGTAGGTGGGGCTGAGAGAGTGTGACTAGCCCAAGGTCACTTAGCTGGTTTCATGTGTAGGAGTGAGGAAACCAGCCCAGTTCACCAGATTAGCCTCCGCCGCTCATGTGGAGGAGTGGGGAATCAAACCCGGTTCTCCAGATCAGAGTCCACCACTCCAAACCAATCGCTCTTAACCACTACATCAACCTGGCTCTCCAAATTGCTCCAAACCACCACTCTCAACCAATACACCCCACTGGATTATTATTATTATTATTATTATTATTATTATTAGTAGTAGTAGTAGTAGTAGTATCATCATCATCATTAAATAGAGGTGTAGACCAGAGTATGTGGTTGGTGGAGATGATGGTAAAATAGGTTTAAGAAGGTGCTGCAGCACAGACGTAGGCCATCTGCTTTGTGTGCAGAAAGTCTCAGGTTCAAATTCTAGTTAAAAGGATGTGGAAGACCTCCACCTGGGACTCTGGAGAGCTGCTGCTAGAACAGACAATGCCAATTTTTATAGACCAGTGTTTTGATGCAGTAAAAAGCACTGTTGTGTTCAGTAAACACAAGCACACCTTGGCTTGAAGCCATGGTTTCATTAGGTTTTGTTTGTGAAACCAGGATTTGGCTCACAGACAGTGGTTTGTCTCAACAAGTGCTGTTTTCACCATCTTTACTATGGCCAGGGAGGGTTGCCAACCTCCAGGTACTAGCTGGAGATCTCTTATTATTACAACTGGAGAAAATGGCTGCTTTGCCATTTGGATGCTATGGCATTGAAGTCCCTTGCCTCTCCAAACCCGTCCTCCTCAGGCTCTGCCCCAAAAACCTCCCACTGGTGGCGAAGAGGAACCTGGCAACCCTACCAGGGACCTGTGTTGGCATGGAGGTTATGAGGGCAGCGCTGGAGCGGTAAAAATGAATGATGTACACAGAAAACAGAACTACATTGATTAGATAGGAATGTATGGGTGAGAACTACAGCAATCAAAAGACATGGACCATAATTTTGTTAGGGGAATATTTCACATTTCAGTGGTAGCAAAGGGGAAACAGGATTAAAAGTCCTGCTCATGTACATACCTGTGGTTAAGTAGGGAAAGCCCTGACCTGGATGGCCCAGGCTAGGCCAATCTCATTAGATCTCAGAAGCTAAGTGGGGTCAGCTCTGGTTAGCACTTGGATGGGACATTGCCAGGGAAGCCCAGGGTTGCTTTGCAGAGGGAGGCAACGGCAAACCACCTCTGAATGTCTCTCTTTCTCTCTCTCAATCCATATGTGTGTGTGTGTGTGTGTGCCTTTCCTTCCTCAATGAATAGTTTCTTCTAGCCAGCCTGGTATAGTGGTTAACAGCGGTGGTTTGGAGTGGTGGACTTTGAGCTGGAGAACCGGGTTCAATTCCCCAGTCCTCCACATGAGCGGCAGAGGCTAATCTGGTGAATCGGGTTGGTTTCCCAACTCCTACACATAAAGCCAGCTGGGTGACCTTGGGCTAGTCACAGTTCTATTAAAAGCTCTTTCAGCCCCACCTATCTCACAGATGTCTGTTGTGGGGAGGGGAAGGGAAGACGATTGTAAGCCGGTTTGATTCTGCCTTAAGTAGTAGAGAAAGTCAGCATATAAAAACCAACTCTTCTTGTTGTTGTTGTTGTTGTTGTTGTTCTTGTTGTTGTTGTTCTTGTTCTTCTTCTTCTAAATCCCACAACAGAAAGTTCAGCAGTGTAGCTCAATCTGCCTCCGTACAGATGTGCCTGGTTCCTCGTGAAAATGATCAAACGCCAAATATCAAGCCAGCCGTATAACATTCTGAACTAGTATTTTCACTGGGTTTAAGCACTGAAACAATGACAGCGTATGCACAATGAAAATGTTGCGTGACTCAAATGTTTTACTGCTAATGACTGGCTAGAGATCATTTGCATAACGCCGCTTGCTAGTTTATTTTCCTGGGGAGGTTATCGGACTAAAAATCGTCAAATATCCTATAAATAATTCAGGCCTACATGACATGATGTATAAGGAGGAGTGCTCTACAAGCGCTAATAAATATTTCAGCCATTTGCAATTGTAACAATGTCTCTGGATTTATACAGAAGGATTCCAAGTACAATCTGCCTAAGCCGGTGGACAATCTGCTTTATTGCCAAAATGGTTATTTTTTTTTTTTTAAAAAAAGCAGGGGGGGTTTCAATGATACATCATAAAAATCACACATATTGCATGTCATTGTGGTGAAGCCTAAGTATATATTTGCCACCATAGGGGTCCCAACATTGCCAGGGGTCCCAACATTGCAGGCAATCTTCTGCAACCACTAACTAGGCCCCACTCACACTCACTGGAGTGAAGGAAGCAAAATGGAGGGGAATGGCATTGCACAATGCTCTAGGAATTCCCCAGATCTCTATGGTTTTTACAACAGAATTTTGGGAGTTTCCTGGAGTGTTGCTCAACATTGTTATGTCACACCCAGAAGGCACGTCATGACTCCCTCATGCTCTGCCTCCAAATTAGGACTGGCATTGCCAGTGTCACACACCTCCCATCGTCCTGCCCCCAACCCTAACCCAAATGATCCTGGCCCCCATACCTTCCTCTGTAGCAACCCTATACCTCAATTATCTCTTTGCCCTCCTTTCTCCTCTCTCTTCCTTCTCTCTTCAATGTAGAATCTCTTTGGAGGGAGAAACATCTCTTAGGAATCTATCTAATTCCAATATGTCCCCACTGCCTGTGAACACTTAAATCCACAGATAGGGGGCACACTCCCACCCAACAGATATTTCTTCAAACTTGGGGTACTCCCCAAGTTTTCAGAACAATCTGAAAACTAAAAACTCTAAAAACTAAAAAATCTAAAAACTTAAAAAAAATTTTTTTGTGGAGTCCCACTTGTGGCTTCAAATTTCCAATCCCTGATGTTTCAACCACCATATTTCTTCTTTTGAATTAACTTCTCCTTTGTGTGAATTGAACCTGTGATCCTTCTACACTATTGTCTGTTTGCACACACCAAATCTTCTCCATAAAATGTATGCATTTTAATGCAATAATCAATCAATCAGTAGTGCATATATAAATCACATATTATGTACCTATAAATAAAACTGTGTAATATGCACACACAGGACTGTTCTAGAGTTGCCAGATGACAATGGGGGGCAATTGCATGCCAATTAGTAGGCCTGCCTTCCACCATTCAGTGTCCCTGTCACTTCTTGGGTAAACCAGGAAATGATGGGGATGCTCTAGCACATTCCTCCCAAAACTCTATGGTTTCCATAGAGTTTTTTTTTGAGAGCTGTGCTAGAGTGTCCCCATTAGGGCTGTTGAAAAAAAGATTCGGTAAAATTCAGATTCGGCAAAATTCAGCCTGTTTTAATTCGGGAAATGCCGAAGTCCGAACTCCCCTGCTTCGGATCCATGGGATTCGGCATGAGATTTGAGTTCGGGGGGAAATTCGGCCGAATAAAGCCATAAAAACTACATTCCAGCCATTCCGTGGCTGCGGGGGGTGCATTTTTGGGGGTAGAGCCACCAAACGTTCAGCGTAGCTTCAGAGGAGCCTTCTTGCAAGAACCCCCAAGTTTTGTAAAGATGGGATCGAAGGGGGCAAAATATGGGCCCCGAAAGGGGTCCCCCCTTAATGTGCATTTTTATTACATTTACAGCACACATTCGAGCCATTCCGTGGCTGCAGGGGGCGTATTTTGGGGGGTATAGCCCCCAAACATGCAGCGTAGCTTCAGAGGAGCCTTCTTGCAAGAACCCCCAAGTTTTGTAAAGATGGGATCAGGGGGGCCGAAATATGGGGTCCCCCCTTTTCCCTATTGGGATGAATGGGATCAGCCAATCCTATGCATCTAGAGAGCGGCAAAACCAAGGCAAAAGGTGTACCCCCAAAAATGCACCCCCTGCAGCCATGGAATGGCTCGAATGTGTGCTGTAAATGGAATAAAAAGGCACATTAAGGGGGGACCCCTTTCGGGGCCCATATTTCAGCCCCCCCGATCCCATCTTTACAAAACTTGGGGGTTCTTGCAAGAAGGGTCCTTTGAAGCTACGCTGAAAGTTTGTGGGCTCTACCCCCAAAAATGTGCCCCCTGCAGCCACGGAAAGGAGCAAATGATGCCTGGGAGTTTGTAAACCATGTAAAGGGACAGAAGCACGCTAGCTATGCATAAGGAGCAGGAGGGGGGAATTTCCCCTTTTGCATCGGACTCGGGACCAGGAAAATGCATTCTTTAAGTCACAATTTGAAAACCAGTTTTGAGCAAGCTTCAAAATACACCTAACCAATCTTATGAATGAGGGAAAACCTGAGGACACACAACTGAAGCCCCCCCCTCTCAAACCAGGGAGAGAGAGACTCGAGGGGGCACCCCCCAGGCAGAACGGGCAAAAGCCCCCTTTGGCTTCCCCCCCACCCACAGAAACTGCTCCCTCCCCCCACACACACAGACTCTGCTTCCCCCCTCACACACACACAGGAGAAAAATTATAGAGAAAAGCCCCAAAATGGGTCTTACTGTGGATGTCTTCTGTTCTATCTTCTTCGCACCTGCCCCGCCCTTGCTGCTTGCAGCTCAGCTGTTTGTCGGGGCTGGGAGCTTTGGGCGATGCACATTAAGGGTGGGCGAACCCCTTCCCGGCCCCATATTTCACCCCCAATACAATCTTTACAAAACTTGGGGGTTCTTGCAAGAAGGGTCCTTTGAAGCTATGCTGAAAGTTTGGGCACTTTACCCCCAAAAATGCACCCCCCTGGAGCCATGGAATTGCGCAAATGTGCACACACACACCCAAGGGGGATCTCTCTCTCACACAAACAGATACTCTCTCTTTCTCTTACCGGGCCGCGCAGCAGCTGGGCTCATGCACTCAATCGCAACTGATTGGCCAGCAGAAGACCCAGCTTGGCCACCGATTGGCCGCAGGAGAATGCTGCTTACTAACTGACGGTTATGCTGCTGTGCCGAACCCTGAATTTGCTGAATTTATTTGCCAAACACCCCGAACTTGCTGAATTCGTCTCCCTATTTTCTCGCCTTTTTTGAGTTCGGTTCCATCCGAACTAAAAACCACCGAATCAGGGGAAATTCGGCTGTTTTTCAGTTCGGGACGAACCAAATCGACAGCCCTAGTCCCCATCACTGCCAGGGTAAACCCAGAAGGGACATTTTTGAGTGCAGCTGGATCCCATGCACACACCAAAGCTCCCACTGGTGGCAACGGGGGACCTGGTAACCCTATCCTGTTCACTCAGTTCAATTTTTTATGCACTAGTTTACTTCCACTTGATTTTGTCGGTAATAGAGTTTGTTGTTAAAACGGTCTTCCCATTTTATCATTACTGTATGATTGGGCAGGCAGTTACTCTGGATTTAGACTGTCAGGCTAGAAAAATAGGGTTATGAGAGACTGTAATAGCCTAGGCAGTACATGGAAAGTTGAGCACATAAAAATAAAGTCTTTTCAAGTGGAAATTTGATTAATACAGTCAGATAATAGACCTAGAGCAGTAAAACCTTGCATACGTTTGGCGATCAAGTGTGGAAGTAAGAGCAAGTGTACTGTGACCTGGACTTATGCGAGCATCACAGTGGAATGTCTCCATGTTATCAACCATGGCATGCAATATTTTTCCAGGAGAGTTTCACAAAGGAGCATGTCATAACATAGACATAGCAATTGTTAAATGAAACCCCCAAAGCATATTTGTAGTAGACACCTTGCGGCCCAGGATGGGAATGTTTACATGCTCCCTCTCCCCCCCTCTCTCCACACTCACACTTATATATATATAATTGTGCAGTTCCAAAGTTTGATGAATGTCAGCATTCATATGTGAATGCTGATGATGATGTAATATACATTTTGTGAACCCCTGAACAGAGATTTCTGTTCTACTAGAGATCTCTATTCCCTCTACTTTTGAGATACACACAAGAGACTAGTGACAACCTCAGTTAAGAGAGTGGCATTCACCAGTGTGTGTCTGAGTTTTTCAAACATACACAATTTGGGAATATGAATGTTGACATCCACCAAAATTCAGACCTTTTCTTGGTGAGGAGTGAGACTCTGAATTCATATCCTTCTGCCATATATTAGTATTGTATTTGATAATAAAGGCCTGTGACCTTTTGGCTTGGCTGACTTGAGTCTGACCTACAGCCAGACATTTCTCATTCTTCCAACTGGAAACTGGAGGATGGCTCAAATAAACAGGGTCTTCTTAAAGTTGTAGATGCTACTTGCTGTAGAAGTGTTGTTTATGGAAAAATAACCTGACTACACATGGGCAAAGTCATTGAGAAAGGAAGACATTTCCTGGAAAGCCCTGAATTTACGGCCAGAACTGACAACACTATGGCCATGTATGCAGGGCTGTTTCCCTCACGGTCATCCCGCTGACTGCTCCGGCGCTTCATTTTGATTATGCATGCCTTTCCCGACTGTCCGAGGTCACCTCACTCTCCCTGTGCATTTCTGCACATTTTGCCCACGTTTTCCAAATCCTCACTAAAACAGCATCCGGAAAACACGGGCAAAACATGCAGAAATGCACAGGGAGAGTGAGTTGGGAAAGGCATGCATAATCAAAACGGAGCAGTTGACGGGTGTAACTGCTGGGAAACTGCTGTGCATAAATGGCTGATGAGATATGTGATTGGATGTTTCAAATATTTTAAAAAGGCAGATAGCTGCTATGGTAAAATGGGGGTTAACCCAAGGCTGTCTTAATGCATGGGCACGCTGGGCAGCTGCCCAGGGACCGCACAAGCGTAGGGGCCCTATGCTAATCTATGTATGTTGTGACTTGCTGTCAATGAATAAATAAATACTATACTAAATTATAAATATTATAAACTTTAAATGTCATGTTATATTGTTCAGATGTTTGTGTTGATTAGTGCTTGCTGTACAGCATGTTTTTTTAGTGTTTAAACACTGATTTAGTTGGAAGTACCAATAAATGTATCTTGAATTTTGTGGACCATTTACATTTTTATTCCTGTGAGTGGTTTTGTAGGTAGGGGGCCCAGTGCACTGCTTTGCCCAGGGGGCTATAATGCTGTTAAGATAGCCATGGGTTAACTTTTTCTGTGATTGGCTTTTTTTTTTTTCTATGGCTAATAATTGTGGATAGGGTTGCCAGCCTCAAATCTTGTCTTGCCCTTCTTTAGGAGTAAAATGTATTAAACCACTCCATTTAGGGCTTCTGACTGCCAGGTGGGCCTGGGAGATCTCCTGGAACTGCAACTGATCCCCAGATGACAGTTCAGTTCTGGAAAAAATGGCTGCTTTGGAGGGTGGGCTGTATAGCAGGATAGCCTGCTGATGTCTCTCCCAGGATGTACCCCCAAACCTCCAGGAATTTCCCAACCTGGAGTTGACAACTCTAAATGGTGAAGAGGGAGGGAGGGTCGATTGTGATTAGAAAAGGGTTAGAGCATTTCTCCCTCTCCAGGCTAGGGCTGCAGTAAGGTTGCCAGGTCCCTCTTCGCCACTGGCAGGAGATTTTTGGGGCGGAGCCTGAGGAGGGCGGGGTTTGGGGAAGGGAAGGATTTCAGTGCCATAGAGTCCAATTGCCAAAGCGGCCATTTTCTCCAGGGGGAACTGATCACTATCAGCTGGAGATCAGTTGTAATAACAGGAGTTCTCCTGCCACCACCTGGAGTTCCCAATGTCACATCTGGAGGGGAATATTCAAGGCTGTAGAAGAAAGGTGCTTCTCAACTTTGATCTAATTTAAAGATGTTACTGGAAGACAATCATTTCCTGTGAGCTGATTTCCTGTAATTTTAATATGTAACCTGGATATTGAACCATGTGTCCCACCACTTTATAAGTTTGCGCCAGAATCTCACAGAAAAGCATTCATTTTCTTCTTTCTTCAGCAATGAATCACTTTGAATTCAGCTAATGAAGCTTTATTTATAGCACCTGAAGTCTCTGCCAGTTTACCTCTCTGCATGTTTCTCCTTTCAGTATGAGAATCCCCACATGTACAAGAGAATGTGCACTTTACCCTATGCATGTATCCTATCCTCCAACAGTGCCCAGATGCAATGCAAGAGAGGGCCTTCTCAGTCAGGGCGTCACAATTATGGAAGTCCCTCACCAGGGATATTTGTCTTTCACTTTCTCTCATTGTCTTCTTCTAGCAGGTGAAGACTGTTTTCTTTTGTCTGGCATACCTTTAATGAGCCCTCCTTCCAGCTTTATGTTTTTATGTTTTAATTTACGGTATTTTGTTTTATATATGTATTTTTTAGACCTGGTTTATAATTGATTGGGTGATGTATTGTTATTATGCTGTTCTAATTGTTAGCCACTTTGGTGGCCCTGAGAAGAAAACAGGAGTATAAATGTTGTAAATAAATAAATACGTTTTAAAATATGGACCTGCTTCTAACCGACCTATTCACAGAGGATCACTTTCTGAACCAGAGTAGTTGCCTGCCACTGCCCCAAGTGAAGACAGCAGATTTTTTAAAATGGTGACATCATCTATGTCACTTCCAGGCAAAACCTGGAAGTGACATAGGATAGCTTTAGGAATCACTCTATTGTTTTACTATCATTTCCAGCAATTCCTGGAGCTACCCTATGTTGTTTCCAGGGTTTCCCCCAGAAGTGACATAGTGACACAGACAACATTGCATCCCCCTATGTGTTAAGGTTGCCAACTTCCAGGTACTAGCTGGAGCTCTCCTGCTAATACAACTGATCTCCAGCTGATAGAGACCAGTTCACCTGGAGAAAAGGGCTGCTTTGGCCATTGGACTCTATGGCATTGAAGTCCCTCCCATTCCCAAACCCCGCCCTCATCAGGCTCTGCCCCAAAAACCTCCAGGTAGTTACCAACCTGGAGCTGGAACCCTACTATGGTCCCACCTCAGACTCTTCTACTGGTTGCCACACAGGGCCTGGCAACCCTAAGTCTGAGTCTTCCACTGTTGCACATTACTGAAGATGTGCCATTTTCTGATGTACTCATTTAGGCAAGTGACACAATTGAAGAAAAAGAGTTGTTTTTATATGCCAATTTTCTCTACCTTTTAAGGAGAATCAAACTGGCTTACAATCATCTTCCCTTCCTCTCCCCACAACAGACACCTCGTGAGGTAGGTGAGGCTGAGAGAGCTTGGAAAAAAACTGTGACTTAGCCAAAGGTCACCCAGCTGGCTTCATGTGGAGGAGTGGGGAAACCAACTTGGTTCACCAAATTGGAGTCCACTGTTCTTAACCACTACACCAAGCTTGTTCTCTTGGCACAGCTATTATGCTGGTTCCAGACAATGCTACTAACTGCCCACAGTTCTGTTCTTTCCGTCCTGATTTTTCCAGGAGAGGATTTGTTGTGATTTTTAAAAATTGTTACAGACAAGAAACTGCATTCTGCATGGATGGTCTTTTGTATTCCTGCTCTGTCATACTGTATATATGATTTCCCCCTGTAAAATGTGCTCATTGGAAAATGCAAGCCATATGTTGGCTTGTTCCCTAATACTTGGCTCAACTGAGTCTGAAGCCTTCCTCTGCCAGAAGAGGCTGTTCCAGTGGCAGAAGAAGAGCCTCTTCCATCAGAGGAAGACTTCTTAGGCTGGAGAAAGGTTTCATACTTGGCTGAGCCAAGTGGTAAGATACAAGCCACTATACATATAAGTGATGGACTTTGGCATCACAGTACCATATATACTGCAATAAAATATCCATAAAATGCCTTAAAAAGAGGCAAATGCATCATCCATTCCAGCAATGAAAACGGGCAGACCAAAACTATTTAGAAAACACAGAAACAAAAAAGAAATGGGGAATGCGTACCCATCCATTTCTCCAACCGAGTTCTCAATTTAAAATAGATTTTAATATGGAACAATGGTCAAGGGTGTATCCATCCAGCCAAAGGAGCTTTTTACCCAGAATTAGCTTTGAACTGTGGAGAGAGAGAGAGAGAGAGAGAGAGAGAGAGAGAGAGAGAGAGAGAGAGAGAGAGAGAGAGAGGATGATGAAAATTCAACAGAAAGATTACCTGCCTGAACTCTTTTTAGAGAGAGATTTCCATTCTTATTTTCTGAGTGTTCTCTATGCTTTGTGAGCATATAAAAAGAGTATTAAATATAACAAATGAATTAGCTTGGGAGATAGAGAAGACTTTAAAACGAAATTGGATGGCCTATGAATAATAAGAAAGCTTTATTTAAATTGGGGTTGATAAAACCATTTACAGGGTTTTATGTTTTTTACACCCGTCTGGTGTTATTTTTGTGGATTTGAAAGTTGTTGGTACAGTGGGTTTAATGGGATCAGTTAAAATACCAATACCTCACTTATGTCCAGTCCTCACTGCTGACATCTGTATCCTTGTTGTGGAGCTACACCAAAGCAGACATTCCTTTTAGCTACAGGCAACTGATCAGGGAATAACTGCAACGTAAAGCCCTGAATATGTTGAAATGGCCACCCAAAGTCACACGACAGAGAGAGCATCATCTCCAATTAGGGTTGCCCCTCAGGCACTCCCCATCCCTCACGAGCTAGTATCCCAGAAGTGACATTATGTGGCATTCTAGGAATATTCCTGATCTCTATGGTTGTTAACATAGAGATTAAGGGGAACCCTAGAGTGTTGAGCAATGTGGCAATTTCATTTCTGGGGTCCTAGCCAGGAGTGATGTCATGGCATTGTATGATGTCACTTTGTCAGTTTCCCGCTCCCAAATGCTTCTGCTGCTGTTGGGGCCAGAGCTGGCAAACCCAACCTCCAACTCAGCACTTTTCAGTCAATTCACATCGAGCTGCCATGCTTGAAGAGCTGATTTACATATACATGCCCAACTCTTGCTGGTGGCATCACACATAGATAGAGTTGCCAGCTCTGGGTTGGAAAATACCTGAAGATTTTGGAGGTGGAGGCTGAGGAGGGGGGGGTTGGGATAGGGGAGGGACTTCAATGCCATAGAGTCCAATTGCCAAAGCGGCCATTTTCTCCAGGGGAACTGATCTCTATTGGCTGGAGATCGGTTGTAATAGCAAGAGATCTCCTGAGGTTGGCA
Organism: Euleptes europaea; assembly: GCF_029931775.1. NCBI lineage: Eukaryota > Metazoa > Chordata > Lepidosauria > Squamata > Sphaerodactylidae > Euleptes > Euleptes europaea. The sequence continues at coordinate 16,545,056 of NC_079322.1, read as the reverse complement.
ACCCTAGTTGTAATAGCAGGACTCGGAGCTCTCCAGTCACCACCTAGAGGTTGGCAACCCTACACATAGAGCTATCATATCTCTTGACCTGACTTCAAAGGCAGTGGTTTTCAATGGAGCCAGTTTTCACATGTAAGCTGCACCCACATGGGGAATTTCCTCTGTCTTGACTTCAAACTGCACCTTTGGGGATCGGACAAAGGGAATATCTGCACAAAGTCACCCTACAATTCTGCAGTTCCCAAGTTTTCCCTTCCTCGGTACATTCTTTCCCGGAACCGGAAACCATCCTTGAAATGATGTTCCTCAGTTGTCAGCATATATCACCGTGATATTATTTATCTACTGCTGTGTCAGTGAAAATCTAATTTTAAGAAATGTACGTAGACGTAAATCTTGGAGATGAAGCTAGGCATAAATAACAGGCGGGAGGACCAAGGAAGAAATAATGAATGACAAATTAATAAATCTGACATTGTTATCCAGTGGACATACTGAGGTGAATGCAATTGACTCTGACAAATTAAATTTTGAATGTCCTGCTATAATTAAACTGTGCTAAGTCAGAACTGCAAGCATTCCTGAGTTCCTACATTCACTAACACATGAGTGGTATATTTTAATTTCATATATTGTATTTCAGCATTTCATTTCTTAAGGAACATGGGGTACAATCCTTATAAAGTTAGACAAGAAGAGAAGAGGAGTTGGTTTTTTAATATGCCGACTTTCTCTAGCTCTTAAAGAAGAATCAAAGTGGCTTACAATTTGCTTCCCTTCCTCTCCTTGCAGCAGACATCCTGTGAGGTAGGTGAGGCTGAGAGAGCTCTAACAGAGCTGTGACTAGCCCAAGGTCACCCAGCTGGCTTCAGGTGTAGGAGTAGGGAAACCAACTCGGTTCACCAGATTAGCATCTGCCACTAGGGTTGCCAGGTCCCTCTTTGCCACTGGCGGGAGGTTTTGGGGGTGGAGACTGAGGAGGACGGGGTTTGGAGAGGGATTTCAATGGCATAGAGTCCCATTGCCATAGCGACCATTTCCTCCAGGTGAACTGATCTCTATCGGCTGGAGATCAATTGTAATAGCAGGAGATCTCCAGCTAGTACCTGGAGGTTGGCAACCCTCTCTGCTGCTCATGTGGAGGAGTGGGGAATCAAACCCGGTTCTCCAGATCAGAGTCCACCGCTCCAAACCCCCGCTCTTAACCCCTACACCACACTGACTCTCAGCTTTAATCAGCTTTGGGTTGCATTAGCTTCAATGGGAGTGCACACGCATGACGGAGATTTCCTTCAAGGCAATATGATGTAGCTATTTCCTTCCCAGAATGTCAGCAACATTGAAACCTGTGAATAGTAACCATTTAGGAATAATTACAATGGTCTGGATGTAAATTCCCATAGGAAAGGTTGTATTTATTTGTCTATTTTAAACATTTATTAGCCACCTGTCCACTTTATGGAACTCAAGGAAGTTTACAATGTAAATCAAATAACAACCAAAAAGACTGCCCATAAAGCCATCTTCAACCGTCTCCTAAGGATCGAAAGCAAGGGGGCCAGGCACATCTCCCTGGGGAGGCTGTTCCAAGATCATGAGGCTGCCACCAAAAAGGCCCTCTCTCATGTACCCACTGAACAAGCTTGTTTGGTTGATGGAACAGTCAGGAAGTCCTCTCCCTGTGATCTTAATTCCTGCATGGGAACATATGGGAGAAGACAGTCCTTCAGATAAACCAGGACCAAGCCATGTAGGGCTTTAAATGTCAAAAACAAATCCTTCAATTGAGCTTGGGAGTGGATCAGTAAACAGTGTAATTGCTGTAACAACGGTATCACATGCTTCTGATCGCTGGCCCAACCAGCTGTCTAGCTGCAGCACTCTGCACTAGCTGCAGTTTCTCAACACTCTTCAAGGGTAGCCCCAAGTACAGCTCATTGCAGTAGCTCAGTCTACAGTTAACTAAGAGCCCATTCCTGAAGGGGGGCGAAGCACCATAGGAGCCAGCATGACCCCGTGCTGGCGTAGGTGCCCTACACCATCGCAGGGGCAAACACACCGGCATTTGGGTTCCATTGGCCCTCGCCACCAGTGCAGCCATGCCAGCGCAGGCTTTCCTGGAAGGGAAAGCCTGCGCTGGCATTAGGGGGGTGTTGCTGGAGTGTTCCTGGGGGTGGAGCTGCCTTTAGGCAACTTTCACAGCCCTCTTGCCCTGGTGGGGCTGCACTGGTGGGGCTGCACTTTGAGCACTGGTGGGGCTGCACCCCCTTTTTGGGGGTGCAGCTTTGCGGATCTCTATGGAACATTTTCCCCTCTTTTTAAATTGTAGGGTTTCCTGAAAGCCTTTTTTTTTTTTTTTTTTTTTTGCATCCGCAGCAGCCAGGATGCCTAGGAGGAGACAGAGTGGCTGCACTGCTCCCGGCTGCTGGAGATCCACCCCCCCATTCAGTAATGGGCTGCCCGTCATGGATCATTCTGTCTAGATTTGACTGAACCAGGAATGGGTCCAGCTGATGCACCATTGGAGGAATAACTATTTAAGTTGCTTTCTAGGATGGCTTGTAGGGTTGCCAACCTCCAGGTACTAGCTGGAGATCTCCTGCTAATACAACTGATCTCCAGCTGATAGAGATCAGTTCCCCTGGAGAAAATGGCTGCCTTGGCCATTGGACTCTATGGCATTGAAGTCACTTCCTCCCCAAACCCCGCCCTCCTCAGGCTCCGCCCCCCAAAACCTCCCACCGGTGGCGATAGGGTTTCCAGGTCTTTCTTCGCAATTGGCGGGAGGTTTTGGGGGGCGGAGCCTGAGGAGGGCAGGGTTTGGGGAGGGGAGGGACTTCAATATCATATAACCCAATGGCCAAAGCAGTTCTCCAGGTGAACTGATCTCTATTGGCTGGAGATCAGTTGTAATAGCAGGAGATCTCCAGCTAGTACCTGGGGGTTGGCAACCCTAGGTGGCGAAGAAGGACCTGGCAACCCTCATGGCATGGCAGGATATTTGCAGATCATCCCAGAGAGGAAGCGAAGCCAACATGTTGCCAGAAAGGTCTGTCACTCTGCCAAGCCCAGTTCCTGACCTGTAACGTGAGATGAGCGAAGGCACTTGACCTTCTCACAACTTCTGTTAAATTTGCTGGCAAACCCATATTCAGAAGCTGGGGCTTCACCAAAAGCCACTGGCTGTCTCTGAGCCAAGACCTTCAGAGTGGGATTTTACCCAAAACATAGCACTAAATTTAGAAACAGCATGCTAGTGCTCAAAGATGCCACTGATTAATGATGAGAGAGATGGAAACTTAATTACTTTCTTGGGTGTCCCCATTGAGGGAGGGGGGGAGTCCATTCGAGCCACTGCATTCACCTTCTACAGAATTAAAACATGGCTTTGCCTTTTTCTTTCCCTTGTTGGGAGGAAAGTGACAGGTGGCCCAGCTTCAAAAGAGAACGACTTACAGGAATTCATAAATAATGGAAATCAGTAATGGCAGACTGCATCCCTAATGACTACCTTTATTTATAGCCAGGTTCTCTGCCAACATGTCTGAGCACCTCACAGTGACGGGCTAGATTTGCTAATTAGGCTGATGGAGCAGCCTAAAAAATTGAGACCCGGAAAAGTTGCCAGGTAGGGTTGCCAGGTCCCTCTTCACCACCAACGGGAGGTTTTTGGAGTGGAGCCTGAGGAGGGTGGGGTTTAGGGAAGGGAGGGGCTTCAATGCCATAGAGTCCAATTGCCAAAGTTGCCATTTTCTCAAGTGAACTGATCTCTGTCGGCTGGAGATCAGTTGTAATAATAGAAGATCTCCAGCTAGTACCTGGAGGGTGGCAACCTTATTGGCAGGACTGCCCCATGTTTGGCCTATGTGTTTGGGGAGCCATCAAGGCAACAGCAGACTACCAGTCACCTATCAGGATATATCTGGTGTTTGACAACCTCCCAATTCTTTTAGACCCTGACATATAGTAAAAAAACAACCACTTACCCCCCAAAAAACCAGAAGATCTCGAAAGCCTCTGGTGCTTTGCCATAAGGTTGCCAGCTCCAGTATTGTGTGGACATGGGCTAAGTGCTTTGGTCGGATGGTGTGCCTTTCAGGCACATATCTGCAGAATTATGCAGCCTTTTCTCTAATCCTTGGCTCACCCTGTCTCTCTCTCTCTCACACACACACATACACACACACTACTATAAGCAAGAATGCAGCCATAGTTTTTGTAACAGCTTCTGAAAACCAGACAGATTTCTCAGTCTTAAAGTCAGCGGAAATTTCTTTCGAACTAGTTACCAGCCTAAGGCAATGCATAGACTGTATTCAAACAAGATTTTGATGTGTTCATTTATTAATGCATACCACTAATATTGAAGTCCACCTGAATACCTTGAATTACATCTGGGAACAAAGGGGTGGTTTTTAAGAAGGGGTGAAAAACAGTCATTCCCAGTTGCTCTATTTGATGGCCTCGTGACTGTACTCTGGACTAGTTGGTTTCCAGCAAGTTTCTTGTAAGCCTTATAGCTGAGTCTCTCTGGGAAATGAAATTCTATAGGTGATCCCACCATAAAGTCCAGTTCACTGTTGTGGTCTACCTCATTTCAGAAAGCAAACAAAAAACAAAATCAATCAAACAAACAAAAAAATCCAGCAAGGCCTCATCTGATGATTTTAGTGACGGCTGCCAAACTCCATGTGGTGGCTGGAGCTCTCATGGGATTATAACTAATCCCCAAGTGACAGAGATCAGTTCACCTGGAGAAAATGACTGCTTTGGAAGGTGGACTCTATGGCATTATACCCTGCTGAAGGCCCTCCCCTCCCCAACCTCCCACCCCAACTCCAGGAATTTCCCAACCCAGAGCTGGCAACCGTGTATTAGTGAATGGGCAAGATACCACAGCATACAGGAGAAAGGAATCTCAAAAGTATGGTAGGCCATTTAGGACATCACTGGTCAAACCTAGCTCTTGAAACTGCCCAATCTAACCCACAGAATCTGGACACTGGCTTTGAAAGCGTCAATGAAGCCATTTGTAGCTTGAATTTTTAAACAAGCAAGCATGCGGGATTAGTGGAGAGAAAAGAATTCTGGAGAGGACATTGAAAGCTTTTTTCATCCTGTATATTTGTGTACGGAAGGAAAGGGTTGCAGGAGGTACTGGGGAAAAAGGGAGAGGAGATTAACGGTGAAAGCTCTCGCATAATCAGCCAGATGGCTTTTTGCCTGTTGGACTATTGCTAAAAAAAAAAAAGCTCATATTTATGGCTGCGAGAAGATCTTGCTGTGGTGAGCCACCACGAAGAAAGCAGGCTTGATTATCTCATGAATGATGTTGATGCAGAACAAAAGACCCCCTCAAGTCCTTATTTCCCAAAAAGACTTCTAATAGCGTTAGGCTTTTATGGTGGTGCGCCTCATAGTTTGAAAAACAGAGCTGGTTTTAACGTAATGCTGCCAACGAAAGAGCTGCTCTTTTGAATGTCGGTTTCCTGCACTGATGATGTTGTGACTGTAGCAGATTTCTTTGGCCTGCTGCCATTGCCTTGCGTAAAGAGATGATTTTATTAGACATCAGATTTCTTTTCTGGTCTGAGGCATGGAAGTTTGTTTCTTTCTGCCCTGGACAGGGGATGGAAAAAAAAAGTTGGTGTCTGATTAGGTGCTCTGCATGATTAGGGTGGCAATATCAAGAACACTTTCCTGGGAGTAAGCTCCAAGCAATAAAATGTGTTTTGTGTGTGTGTGTGTGTAAAGGGTCATCATCAAGTCACAGCTGACTTATGGCTCCCCTGTAGGGTTTTCAAGGCAAGAGACTTACAGAGGTGGTTTGTTATTGCCTTCCTCTGCACAGAGACCCTGGTATTCCTTGGTGGTCTCCCATCCAGTTACTAAATAGGGCCGACCCGGCTTAGCTTCTGAGATCTGACAAGATCAGGCTAAACCTGGGTCATCCAAGTTCAATAAAACAGGCTTGCCAATTCCGCTTGGGAAATACTTGGAGATTTGGAGTTCACTCTCCAAATCAGCCATTTTCTCCAGGTGAACTGACCTCTGTCATCTGCAGATCAGTTGTATTTTGGGAAGATCTCCACCCCCTGGGAGCTGGGAACCATGCAATAAAATGAGACCCACTTCTGAATAGGCCTGCATAGGATTGCTTCCTGTGTTTCAATGTCATAGGAGGACTATGCTGAGTTCTCTGTGGAACAGCCTTGATAAAATAGTTGGTAGCTGCAGCCGGTCCTAGATTTGTTAACCAGCCATTCTGTAACTGGTCAACTAGTGAAACCAGGTTTACTGGGGAGCTGGGCAATATGAAGCAGACTGGAAGGTGACTAGAGCAATATTGATGAAAGATTCAGGATGGATCAGTCAGAGCACGCCATAAAGCCCGTTTGCAGGCCTATGAGGTGGTGGTCATGGCAATGAAGAAGACTTTCTTCTAATCTGGAGAACCAGGTTTGATTCCCCACTCCACCACACAAGCAGCGGACTTAAATTTGGTGAACCAGGTTTGTTTCCCCACTCCTCCACATGAAGCCAGCTGGGTGACTTTGGGCTAGTCACTGGTCTCTGAGAATTCTCTCAGCCCCACCTACCTCACAAGGTGCCTGTTTTGGGAAGGGAAGGTGATTGTAAGCCGTTTTGAGGAAAAACGGCTCTCCTCCTCCTCCTCCTCCTCCTCCTCCTCCTCCTTCTTCTTCGCCACCAGTGCATCCACAGAATCTCACCCAACTCAGTTGTTTAAAGTGATATTATATAAGTCCCACCCTTGCTAGCGATGGATATTTGGCCCTCAGCAGTGATGTTTTTGCAAGGTTCTTTGCTGGCAACATCTCTCTTCTCCGTTTTGAATTGAAGGCCAAGTTGAGAGCAGATCCGGTACCTGAAGCGTCAAAAGTGCCTGCTTGTCCTTTTGTTATGGATTGTTTTAGATTGATCCTGCCTAAGTTTGCTGACAGGGTTCTTGGGAATGTGAGAGCCACCACCTGTGCTCATGACCCATGCCCATCCTGGCTTTTAAAATCTTTCTGGGAAAAGATATTGGAGCCATTCGTGAAAATTGTCAATTCCTCCCTGATTGAAGAAGGCTCTCCCTAGGCCTTTGCAGGAGGCAATGATTAGACCTCTACCCAAAAAACTTCATTGGCTAGTGGTGAAATGGACAAGTATAGGTCAGTCTCCAATTTACCTTTTCTAGAGAAGGTGACAGAGCGTGTGGTGGCGGAGCAGCTCCAGGGCTTCTTGGATGACCCATCTACCCAGGAACCATGAAAGTCTGGATTCAACCCTGGGTCTGGTACCAAGACAGCTTTGGTTGCACTGGTAGATGGCCTTTGTTTAAAGATGGACAGGGGAAAATCCTTCCCCTGCTGATACTGTTGGACCTCTCAGTGGCCTTTGACACTCTATTCTTATCCACCAGCTTGAATACAGAGCTGGAGTTGAATACATAGCCCTTTGCTAGTTTCACTCTTTTCTGTCTGACCAGACACAAAGAGTTTCAACAGGAGGATCAGAATCAATTGGGTGGAATTTGTCTTATGGAGTGCCACATGGTTCTGTACTTTCACTGACTGACAGACAGACATATAGATAAATAGATACATAGATAGATACATAGATAGACAGACAGAGCTTCTGAATAAGATTGTCCAGAGCTTTGGGGTTGGGTGTCGCCAATATGTAGCTCTATATTTCATTATCCAAGCCTCCAGATGCATCTATCTTGGTTCTGAACCAGTGTTTGGAGGCTGTGGTCAGGTAGCTAAGGCAGAACAAGCTGAAGCTGAATCAAGACAAGACAGAGGTTATGCTGGCTGGAAAAGGCTGATATTCGAAAGGGACTGAATCCACTTGTCCTAGATGGAGTGATGTAGGATTTTTCAAAGCAGGTTAAGAGCTTGGCGGGGGGGTGCTCATGGACCTTGCCTTGCTGTTTGAAAAGCAGGTTGGTCGTGGTGGCCAGCAGTACCTTCTATGAGCTGTGGGAGGGGCTGTGGCTCAGTTTGTAGAGCTTCTGATTGGCACGCAGAAGGTCCCAGGTTCAATCCCTGTCATCTCCAGTTAAAGGAGCTAGGCAAGTAGGTGATGCGAAAAACCTCTACCTGAGACCCTGGAAAGCTGCTGCCAGTCTGAGTAGACATACTGACTTTGATGGAGCAAGGGTCTGATTCAGTATAAGGCAGCTTCATGTGTTTATGATCTGCATCTGATTTGCCAACTCTCTCATTACCTAGACTCAGCTGATCTCTCCATGCTGCTCCATGCTTCATGGTTAGATTACTGCAACACACTGTCTGTGAGGCTGCCCTTAAAACCTGGAAAGTATGACTGGTCCACAATGCGGCAGCCCAACCATTGTCAGGGGCTAGCCACCAGGAATAAACATTGCCAATTTATGGCCACTTTGTTTCCGACTTCAATTCAAAGTGGTGGTTATGACCTTTAAAGCCCTTAATGCCTGGGACCTACTTATTTGAAGGATTGTCTCCTTCCATCGGTCCCTGTTTTCCAACTTCAGCCATCAGGAAGCCACCCATTGTTATCCCACCACTTAGGGTGGCCTGTCTGGTACTGACCAGAGCCCAGAATCCTTCCATATGTCCCCATACATCAACTGCCATCGTCAGGCAACCATGTGACTGCTGACACACTGCTCAAGGTGGTCCCTTTGGTATCGACCAGAGCCCAAGCATTTTCCATCATGTCTCCAGCTCTGTGGGCTCCCAGAAGAGGTGAGAGGGGGAGGCCTTCCTTGGAGATCTTCAGAAAGTGCTGCAAGGGCTGCCTGTTTGCCAGGCCTTTTGAGGGGGTTTGAATGGCCGGCATTTTTTGAGGGGGGAAGGGGAGAGATTTGGGGTTTGCTATTTTATTGTGGGTTTAACTGAAAATGCTTTTAACTATCATTGTAGGATGCCTGGAACCACAAGGAAAAGAGGGATAGAAAGGTTGCAGTTGGATTTGCCTCCTGTGGCAGCCATTTTGTGGTTGCAGCCACCACCCTGGGTCAGAATGCCAGATGTGCCCATTGGTTTGAAAAGGACAGGAACCCCTGCCAAAACCATAACTATAACCCTTCCCCTTTCCTTCCCCTGTAGCGTTGCCAGCTCCAAGTTAGGAAACACCTGGAGATTTGGGGGGTGGGCTGGAGTCTGAGGAGCTCTGGAGAGGGGAGGGACTTCAGTGCCATAGAGTCCAATTTTTTTAATATTAGCCTTATTGATTAGCTTCATTGTACCATAGGAAAAAATTGTTCCCATGAATTTCCTTTTGAAGATTCCTTGGACTTTTTGAAAAGCAGTGGTAAGCAGTCTTATTTTTGAAATTGCATTCATGTTGTTACAAATGTATTCTCAACACTCTTAAGTTGTCACTGTAGCCATTTTGATAAGCCTTATTATTAGCCTTATTATTATTATTATGATTATCATTATTCCTAGAGGCCATTTTTTGGTCTCTTTAAACATCATTGTGGTCGCCAAGCTGAGGAAGGATTGGATTCCGAAATGCGTACTTGTGATAGACCCACCTTGGACCTTTCTTCGTCTCTTCGTGATTTTTCATGGACTATAATTCTTGAGTATACATGAGCCCTTGCTAAGGCCATAGAAATAATTGTTGAATTTATGTTGTTCATGTTGTTTAAAGCAATCTGTATTATACATTTTTTGTTATTTTAGACCCTGTGAGGTTTCTGTGTGGCTTTCAACACAGTGTTTATGAATATATGTTGTGTTTTGGATTTTTAAAAAAATAGAATTATTATATTCTATAATATTGTTTTCTTTTCCAGTTGGTATATTTCATATTATTATCTTTAAAGCCACGTGCTGCCATTTATTACAGTTACAACAACCACCTGGAGGTTGGCAACCCTATTCCTGTCAGTAATTATTCTTTTATTATATGGCCCCTCCCTCTGTATGTTTTTCCCATCTGACTTTAAATTTATGATATTTAATTTTAATTTTGTAAATGATGGATTTTAAATTTGCATTGTAATGGTGGTGAGCCGCTCAGAGTCTGGCATGGTCAGGAATGAGCAGCATAGTAATCTGAGATAGATAGATAGATAGATAGATAGATAGATAGATAGATAGATAGATAGATAGATAGATAGATAGAATTGGGGTCTGCCAAGCTCCAAGCTGAGCCATCAGATTCTGCCCATGACCCACCTATGAGCCACTACAGTTTACTCTGGCTTTGCCCATCCCTTGCCCAATTTTGTCTTGATTCCCTTCCCAAGCTGTGTCTCCCTAGCTTTAATGAGGGACATTCTTGCTTGCTGATTTTAATTCTCGCTTGTACCTGCTGGTTGCTTTACTTAGCTCTCAAGTCATAAGCTTTCAGCATCCGCGTTTACAAGTGACAGGTTCTATTCTACCAGCCAAAAGTGCTTCCCCTGCTGAAACTGCACAAGATGTACCCCTGATGCTCTCGAGAGTGCTTCGTAATGTTGCACTCAATGGAAACAATATATAATTCATATCTAGCACTTCCTCTGGACATTCTGTGCTGTTCGTTCCTGGAAGAGGGCAGCTTCAGGAGTAGCTAAACTTCTTTCCTATTTATTTACTGTGCTTTCTCGTTGGGCAGAATGACTGATTGGTTTTTTTGAAAAATTAAATAGTTTTAAAATTGTCATGAGCTCCTTTAGCACTTCTGATGCAGTCAACCGGTAGCATACAAATCAACAAAATATTTCCACATCTGTATGCTGTAAAGAGCTTCCCTAGTTCATTTCTGGAGAATAAATAGCTTTTAAAGCACAGGAGCAAGTTGGGGCATTTTTAGTGGTCAGTTGGTAACCCTAAAAGACAATCCTCCTTACAGTTTTCTAACCTTCTTTTTAAAAGGCACCATCAAAAATTTCCATTCCCTTCTAGGGTTGCCAGTACCCCAGGTGGGGGGGGGGAAATCTCCTGCCTCTTATTTCCTGCTGCCACTAAGAATGGAAGAGGGAGCAAAAATTTTTAAAGGACCATCGGGCCAATGGTATGCTGTCACAGCCAGGGAAAACCCAGAAATGATGATAGCTCTCTAGGAATCATCAAAAACTCTGGTGATTCCTAGAGAGGCATGAGTTTTTCCTGAAACTGCTGTCACACCATTGCTGATGGTCACCCCCCCCCCATGTCACTGACCTCCCTGTTCTCCCACTGGTTGCCAGGCTTGGTAATAGTGTTGCCAATCTCCAGGTGGTGGCTGGAGATCTCCCGCTATTCCAACTGATCTCCAGGCGACAGAGATCAGTTCACCTGGAGAAAATGGCTGCTTTGGAAGGTGGACTTTATGGCATTATGCCCCGTTGAAGTCCCTCCTCTCCCCAAACTCCACCCTCCTCAGGCTGCACCCCCAAAATCTCCAGGTATTTCCCAACCCAGTGCTGGCAACCATATATTGCAACCCTGTAATCCCACCTCTCCAGCCAAATATTGAGGAGATCTGAAATGCAAACCACTGAGGAAAGTAAGGTATCATAAAGAGCGGGCCACACATATGGTACATAACCAACCGGTGTCTTTGCTATCCCAGAGAATGAATGTCAGAAGCAGAGAAGCTAAACTGGCTGCTAGCAAGAACCAAGTGAATAGGAACAAGAAAGTGAAACCACCCTTGCTCAGAGGCTGAATTTCAGCTCTCCTTAGTATGGCAAGGTGGGAGGATCAAAACACTACAGAAATTATGGTTTAAGGGTCTTTTAAAAAATGCAAAAGGTATGAGCTTTTTTCTGATTTTTTTTTAAATTTACCTTATAGGGTAAAATTAGATGTGAGGATAAAATGAAAGAGGAAAATGATGTAAGCTGCTTTGGGTCCCCACTGGGGAGAAAGGCAGGGCGTAAATGAAGTAAGTAAGTAAGTAAATAAAGGTGCAGAGTGCAGCAGGAAATGTTAAAGGCACAAGTCTGAGCTAAAAAATAACGGAGCTCCCTGAATATTCAGTAAGTACAATGTGCTTTCTCAGGGTAACTGACATTTCTCTTCAAGATAGGGGTACCATTCTCCCACCAGGGCCTAGCTCCCTTTTCCTGCTGCTTATCCTGCAGCCAGTGGAAGAAAAATTGTGTTAAAAAAAGCCATCAATGACAGCATGACATCACTTCCGGGGAAGTCACATCAGTCCTCTCTAGGAATAACCAGAAATTTATGGTATCTCTCCATGTTTTCCAGATTTTTCTTGGAAGTGACATCACACCATCGCTAACAGCTCCCCTCGTGCCTCCTATCATTAAATCCCCATGTCCCCACCCCTCCCCACCCCCAGTCTCCTGGCAATCCTATTCCAGGACTTCAAACTGTTGAAATATCCTATACTTTTTTTTGTTATTAATTATCACTTTTTGAAATAAAAAAGAATTTAATTAAAAAAAGAATTGAAATGAGCTACTGTAATTCAGAGCCTGATCCTACACAGATTTAAGTGTGCCCAACCCTCTCAGGCTAGCCTGATCTCATCAGATATCAGAAGCTAAGCAGGGTCAGCCCTGGTTAGTATTTGGATGGGAGACCACCAAGGAAGTCCAGGGTTGCTGTGCAGCAGAGGAAAGCACTAGCAACCCACCTCTGTTAGTCTCTTGCCATGAAAACCCCCAAAAGGGGTCACCATAAGTCGGCTGCAACTTGACGGCGCTTTACACACACACACACACACCCCTCTATAAGGAGCCCCATGGCACAGAGTGGTAAGCTGCAGTACTGCATTCCAAGCTCTGCTTACGACCTGAGTTCGATCCCAACGGAAGTGGGTTTCAGGTAGTCGGCTCAAGGTTGACTCAGCCTTCCATCCTTCCGAGGTCGGTCAAATGAGTACCCAGCTTGCTGGGGGTAAAGGGAAGATGACTGGGGAAGGCACTGGCAAACCACCCCGTAAACAAAGTCTGCCTAGTAAACTTCGGGATGTGACATCACCCCATGGGTCAGGAATGACCCGGTGCTTGCCTTTTTACCTTAACCCTCTATAACCCTTCTAACTTTCTCTGGATTTCTAATCCTAGACACCTCCCCTAGTCAATGTAATGGTGAAATTGACAAGTGTGGGCTAGTAGCTTCTAATGTTGTCAGTTTCACTTCTGAAAGAAGCTTAATCCTGTGATGAAGCAAAAAAAAAAAATCTTTTAAAAGGGCTGCCTGGTAACAATGGATATGTGCACACGTCCTTTAATGTGCTAAAAACAAAATTAAGAAGAATTTAAAAACCTGTTCTGAGCCTTCAGGGGCAGTGGGTGGGATGAGTGTTTCCATCACTGATGTCATGAGCATTATGAAAAAGATCATCAATACATTTTTCCCCTTCCTGCTCTTTTGGTTCATTTAACTTCATTGATCGGTTTCCTGTGTTAGTCACTGGCTTTGGATTGATTGATATATTTTAATTGACTTTTTTATGTTGCAGCCTGCTGCTTAACTATTTATGATTATTTATTGAGACGTGACTGGTTGTTTCTTTGCGTTAATGAAAGCCACCGTGGAAGATGTCTGGCTGAGAGGGCTTTGGTTTGGTTTAGTGTTTGTAGGACACGATTTAAAAAAAAAAAAATCCAATGTGCCTAAATGGCATTTGTCATCCTGGGAATTCTTTGCAGCCAATGCCTATTTATGCAGAAGTAATTCCAATGCATTCGATGAGGTTATGCCTGTTAAGCGAAGCTACAGCTGCAGTCATAATAGGGGGGTGGGATAAGGTTGAAATTTTTTAACTAGCCCCTCCAGCTGCCCCTTTAATGCCAGTTTGATCTTGCAATTATTCTCGGGTGATGCTATTTATCCCCGTGCCCATTTCTGCATGTTGAACATCTCTTCAAGGAACAGGACACTTTTTTCATGGCCAGTTGGCAATTACATTTTTTAAAAAATCAGTGAGGCTAAGGGGTACAGGTTCACTTGCCTATTTTCGGAGGTTGTTCACTGTGATAGGAAATGATAAAGAAAACACTAAAGAGGGTAGTTCCTTTTTATTGTTAGAAGAACCAGGTCGTTACTGACCCATAGGTTGAGATCACATCACAATATTTACTAGGCAAACTATGTTTATGGGGTAGTTTGCCATTGCCTTCCCCAATTGTCTACACTTTACCCCCAGCATGCTGGGTACTCATTTTACTGACCTTGGAAGGATGAACTACTGAGTCATCCTTGAGCCGGCTACCTTTCCTTTCCTTTTATTTCAAGCTCATCTGACCAAAGATCTTGAGCGCAACATACATAAGATAGAAACAAAATTTACAGCATTATAGAATGTTAAAATACTGTAGACAATATGACTTTAAAATCTTGGGATTCATAAATAATTTTAAAATTACAAATATAACAATAAATAAATAGCTTAAAAGGGATTGCGGTATAAACAGTTCATTGATAATATCTCTGTTTAGCACATAATTTAACTTTATAGTGTCTTTAAAGACAGTAAAAAAGGTAAAGGTCCCCTTTGCAAGCACCAAGTCATTCCTGACCCATGGGGTGACATCACATCCCGACATTTACTAGGCAGACCTTGTTTACGGGGTGGTTTGCCAGTGCCTTCCCCAGTCATCTTCCCTTTACCCCCAGCAAGCTGGGTACTCATTTTACCAACCTCGGAAAGATGGAAGGCTGAGTCAACCTTGAGCCGGCTACCTGAAACCAACTTCCGTAAGGATTGAACTCAGGCTGTGAGCAGAGCTTGGACTGCAGTACTGCAGCTTACCACTCTGCGCCACAGGGCTCCTTTAAAGACAGTACTATTGTCAAATATTTGGCCACACCTCTAGTAATTTCTGGGTCCGAGTCTCCCAACAGTATTGAAACCACCCAGGGGTCAGCAGGAAGATGATGTTTTGATAGAACAGGAGCAACCCAGAGGACCCTGGGTGCAGACCATAGATCACAACATAATAGAAGGTGATCTATCGTCTCGATCTCTCCTGATGCACAAGCACATAGCCTATCTGAGAATGGAGTTTTATCAAATCGTCCTCTCAGTTCAGCTGCTGGCTACCTGAAACCAACTTCCATCGGGATCGAACTCAGGTTGTGAGCAGAGCTCTTGATGGCAGTACTGCAGCTTACCACCCTGCCCCACATGGAGTGTCTGATTTTGATAGCATGCAGATTTCTTTAAATATAATCACGTAACTACGCAGAGAATTTGCTCAAAGGAAGATGATTCATCTGTTAAAACTTCTTTGATTGGTTGAGAGCCTTCATGAAAATAAAACTTGAGAAGCAGTCCGGAGAGAGGAGATAAAGCCCTGAGACTGAAGTTTAGGCAAGGAAGATGTGTTGACAGCGTATGTCTGCTTTATTTTAACAAGGCACTAATTAGTGCTCTTTAAAGCGAGTTGAAATGCAAGCGAGATAGGGGCGAGAGGTGTTTTCAAAGGAACATGCATGCATTTGATTTTTCATAAGGATAAACCCCCAACTGTTTGGATCAATAGAAGGGGTCAGATGAAGCCAAACACAATATATGAGCAGTCTTGAAAAAAGATTAAGCATTTTGTAAAACAAATAAAATGAACCTGCATATGAAGCAGGACAGGAATGAATTAAATAGCAAGCTGCGACTACAGCAATAAACGACATGGTGGGGAACAGTTAATCAATATGAGCGTAGTTGAGAACAGGCTATGAAAATAATGCTTGTTGAAATTACATTGGGTGTCCTTCACTTCTGTGGAAATCTACAGAAGTAGGATGGCCAGGCATGGCTATCAGGGAGATTCAGGGGAGAGGGCATGGAGAGGCACAACATCCCATGTTTCGCTATGTTACTTCAGAGTAGGGTTGCCAGGTCCCTCTTCACCACCAGCGGGTGGTTTTGGGGGCGGAGCCTGAGGAGGGTGGGGTTTGGAGAGGGGAGGGACTTCAAGGCCATAGAGTCCAATTGCCAAAGCGGCCATTTTCTCCAGGGGAACTGATCTCTATCGGCTGGAGATCAGTTGTAATAGCAGGAGATCTCCAGCTAGTACCTGGAGGTTGGCAACCCTACTTCCGAGGAAAGATCGAAAGTAATGTAGGGTAGCTCTAGGAACCACCAGGTGTTTCCGTGCGCTATCCTACATGACTTCCAGGTTTTCACTTTAGGTGACATAGTGGTGCACAGAACAGCAACTTATTTTTTTTCTCCCACCGCCACTCCAAGCAGTGGTGCGCAAGAACAACTAATGGAAGGAGGTAGGGTTGCCAGCCTCTAGGTGGTGGCTGGAGATCTCCAGCTATTACAACAGATCTCCAGGCGACAGAGAGAAAATGGCCTGGAAGTGATGTAATGACATTGGCAATGTCACCAATACTACATGCCCCTCATGTCCCCGCCCAAACTCTTCTGCTGATTGCCAAGCTTGGCCTCTCAACTAGGTTTACCAACCTCCAGGTAGTAGCAGGAGGTCTCCTGCTATTACAACTGATCTCCAGCCAATAAAGTTCAGTTCACCTGGAGTTTGGGGGCATTACCCCCAAAATTGATTTATTGGCATCTGGGTTACTTCCCCCCACCCCCCACAAAGCTGGAGACTCCCATGTCCCCACTAGTAATTGTGGCAGACCTTGCTGTGTAGATTTTATTATCTACCTGAAGACATTTCCAATTCAGAGCTGGCAACCCTACCTCCAGTACCAACCCAGTGATTCAGAGTAGGGGAGAAGAACCAATGTGAATTGGTCTGCCTAAATATTGTAGAAAGCAAGGAAAATACTCTCGGTATTCAGCAACATTTTCAGAAGCTGCCCTGTGTCCTACTCTGTCTGATCCACCCACAGATAATATTTCAAGTGACCTCCACATGGTACCCATATCACAAGAAGTGGCTCTTAGTTCAGCAGTATCCAAAGTACAAGATAACAATGCTGGTTTCTGATGGAATTGGATAAAAGTCCACAAGACAAATCCTTTTTGCTGAACTAATATGTGAATCCAGCTTTCCTGTCAACACGAAAGGCTCGAACATTTTATCTCTAGTACTGTAATAAAGAAAAAGTGCTGTTCAGCATGAGAAAGCCAAGCATCTCTGTCTCTTGCAGAGAAAGAAAGCAATGATAGGACAGATTACTATTCTAGTAACGTAATGTTTATTTACTTTTTGTAAAATATTCAGTGTCTCCAGTATTGGTACATTAACGCCAAGATCCAGTCGGGAGGATACGCTGCTAATCCATTGTGTGTGAGGGGAAAGCCAATCTCTCTGCAGCCTTTTGTAGTTTTAATATTAAGTCTTAGCATTTGTATAGCACTTTTTGTCTTGAAACCATGAAGTCCTGACAACAGTTCCATAAGGCAGGCCACTAATATTATCATGTTGTTGTTATACAGATGAGGCTAAGAAACAGTGATGTGAGATAGTGTAAGAGATGAGGTTTGAACTAGAGATATTGCAGACTACTAGGGTTGACAGTAGGGTTGCCAGGTCCCTCTTCGCCACCGGTGTGAGGTTTTTAAGGTGGAGCCTGAGGAGGGTGGGGTTTGGGGAGGGGAGGGACTTCAATGCCATAGAGTGCAATTGCCAAAGTGGCCATTTTCTCCAGGTGAAACTGATCTGTATCAGCTGGAGATCAGTTGTAATAGCAGGAGATCTCCAGCTAGAACCTGGAGGTTGGCAACCCTACTGGTAACCCTAACTGGAGGAGACAGAGAACTGTAAGGAAACAATGTAACTCATTCTAACAGATTTTATATTCAGTGGACGGCTGCAGTTTTTGGTAGAAGCCATGTATCAGGCTCCATTATATCATATTCTGAGGTTCATGTCCTCAGGTAGATAACAAAATCTACACAGCAAGGCCTGCCACAATTACTAGTGGGGGCATGGGAATCCCCAACTTTGCGGGGGGGGGGGGAAGCAACCCAGATGCCAATAAATCAATTTTGGGGGTAATGCCCCAAATGCAAAAAAGTAAGCTGCCCAAGTTTGAGTGCCATTTTGACTAGTGTAGCAATCAAAATGGACCCTGAGGAACCTGCTTCAAGACTCTGTGGATTACAGGCAGATACTAGGAGGCAGCAAAAGCAACAAGGGTACAAGGATCGAAGAGAAGAATAGTGACCAGAGGAGGAGGAGGAAGAACTGCAGCACTCAGGTCCTCCTTAGAAGACTTTCTCCACATGGCCAAACATCTGATATCTAGCGGAGCAAAGAGAGAGGCCCTCCCCTCTAGCAGTGATGTGCAGGGTTTCCAGCTCATGGTTGGGAAATTTCTGGAGATTTGTGGGTGGAGCCTGGGGAGGGCAGGATTTGTGGAGGGGAGGGACCACAGCATGGTATAATGCCATACAGTCCTCCTTCCAAATTGGGTTGCCAGCTCAGTGTTGGGAACTACCTGGAGATTTGGGGAAGGGGGGGGTAGAGCCTGAGGAGAGCAGGGTTTGGAGAGGGGAGGGACTTGAATGTGGTATCATGCCATAGAGTCCACCTTCCAAAGCGACCATTTTCTCCAGGTGAACTGATCTCTGTCGCCTGGATGAGTTGTAATAGCAGGAGATCTCCAGCCACCACCCGGAAGTTGGCCACCCTACTTCCAAAGCAGTCATTTTTCTGCAAGGGAACTGAGCTCTGTGGTTGTAATTCTGAGAGATCTCCAGGCCCCACCTGGCAGGTGGCAACCCTAGACCGATGTGATTCTGGCACCATCCCAAGAGAAGGTCCATCTGGCTTCGTCATTGCTAATTTTCCAATGTTTGTAAGCATGGAGGACTTTTGCTGGTTACGTTAGTGAATAGCGATGGCTTATCTTTCATCCTGGCCGCTGTGCTTTTAAATTTTGAATGTGAAACTGAAGGTTGCCTTTTTTGTCTGGCAGTTGTTAGGAATGGAGCACCCACGTTTTGTTGTTTAAGCCTGTCATTGCCTGCCCCGAGGCCCAGTTAAATATGGAGGCATGGAGTGTGATCGTTTGAACTGAATAGATAGATAAAAATAATTCCATCCCATGGAACGACTCTTTCATATAGAGGTTGGCTGTAATGTATACTGGCATACCACTCCAATTCATTTGTACTATCATTTGACTGTATGCCGCAAGCAAGAATATCTGGAGATTGTATGGAGACAAATTATACAGTAGGGGCAAATCTGCCAAGCCATCAGATCCACGAAAACAAGAACTCATATTTTGAGGGTAGCCATGTTGGTAGGGTTGCCAGCTCTGGATTGGGAAAGACCTGGAGATTTTGGGGTGGAGCCTGAGGTGTCAGGGAGGGGAGGGACTTCAGGGCAGGGGTTAGAGAGGGGAGGGACTTCAGTTGGATATGATGCCATAGACTCCTCCTTCTAAAGCGGCAATTTTTTTTCAGGGGAACTGAACTCTGTTGCCTGGAGATCAGTAGTAATGGGAGGAAAAGGGGGGGGAAAGAAAAAAAATATTTTTTAAAAAAGTAATAGCGGGAGATCTCCAGCCACCATTTGGAGGTTGGCAACCCTACATGTTGATCTTCAGTTGAAGAACTCTATATGACAACGGGAGCTTTGACTCTCAAAAATTTGTACCTCTAAAATCTAGTTGGTCTGAGGTGCTACTGGACTCAAATCTTGCTCACCTTTCTTACAAAGTATGCCAATATTTGCTCCAGAGCATCAGTTTGGCATGGTTTTTCAGAGTGTCAAACTAGAATCTGAGAGTCCCAGGTTCAAATTCCCACTCTGCCACAATGTTTGCTGGCAACCTTGAGACACTTTTTCTCAGTCTTCCTCAGAGGGTTGTTGTGAGGATAAAAGAGAAAAAGGGAAGACCTTGTAATCTTTTTGGGGGGCCCATTGAGAAGAATAACGGAAAATAAATATCTAAATAAGTAAATATATTAAAATATGTAGAAGAGTCCATGCGATAGTGTCAAGAAGTTCTAGGAAATCTGGGCTCAGATCCCCACACTACCATGTGACCATGGACCTGTTGTCCTTTCTCAGCCTAAACTGCCTCATGGGCCGGTTATGGGGGTACAACGGGGAAGGGGGAACCAGGCTCACCGCTCTGAGCTCCTTGTGTGAAGGGGGGGGGGAATTCACTAGAAAAAATTGTGCCTTTACCTGGATGACCCAGACTAGCCTGATCTCATTAGATTTCAAAAGTTAAGCAGGGTCAGCCCTGGTTAGTACTTGGATGGCAGACCACCAAGGACGTCCATGGTCACTACACAGAGGCAGGCAATGTCCAACCACCTCTCTACCTCTGTGTGTCTCTTACCCTGACCCGGATGGCCCAGGCTGGACTGATCTCATCAGATCTCAGAAGCTAAGCAGCGTCAGCCCTGGTTAGTACTTGCATGGGAGACTTCCAGGGTCACTGGGCAGAGGCAGACAATGACAAATCACCTCTGATGTCTCTTGCCTCAAAAAGCCTAGAGGGCTGCTGTAAGTCTTCTGTGACTTGACTGCACTTTCCACCACCAGTCAAAAGACTGGGCCAGCTTAACACTATCTCAACTAGGTTTCTACACACACACACATACACACACAAATATCTAGGACACTGTGTGGTGTAGTGGTTAAGAGCGGTGGACTCTAATCTGGAGAACCGGGTTTGATACCCCACTAAATGCTAGTTAATGCAAGCAGCGTGGTGTAGTGGTTAAGAGCGGTGGTATGGAGCGGTGGACTGGAGAACCGGGTTTGATTCCCCACTGTTCCACATGGGTGGTGGACTCTAATCTGGTGAACCGGGTTGGTTTCCCCACTCCTCCACATGAAACTTGCTGGGTGACCTTGGGCTAGTCACAGTTCTCTCCCAACTCTCTTAGCCCCAACTACCTCACAAGGTGTCCGTTGTGGAAAGAGGAAGGGCAGGCGATTGTAAGCCAGTTTGAGACTCCTTGCGGTAGAGAAAACCAGGGTATAAAAACCAACTCTTCTTCTATTCGACAAGCCTTTCAATGACAGTCACAAAGTGATTTCCAGCATGTCGGCTGTAACGTTTCAAGAGATTTGGTATCCTAAAAATAAATCTGCCGATCCCCTGAACATCTACAGACGCGCATCATAATCAAAGTTCATTAAATTTGTACCCGGCATCAATGGATGTACCAAAGTGCACCGTATCACACAGCCCTAATAGCTCACACCTGGCGGATCGCTATTTGACATTTTCACACTATTAATGTAAGTGCTCTTAGATGGGAGATTCATAATAGCCGGCTTTGCTTGCAGTGTATTAACAAGCGACACTCACCAAGGCCTATCACACTGACCACTGGCCCTTTCTTTTATGTTACTGATGGAATATAATCATTTGCCCAGCTTGTCACTCAAGTGAAAGACAGTTCTCCCTGGTTTAAAAAGCACCCGTTTTAGTTTTGTGAAAAAGATCCTGGCTGATCGACTATCATCATTACAGACATCCCAACCATCACCACCCTTAGCCCATACATTGTTTGTCTACAAAGGTGACTTTGTGTGTGGAGAAACTTAAAGGATGATGCTGTGATCTTTTGCTGGATATCTGGTTATGGACCATGTCAACTAGAGCTTTCAGAAGACTCTGGCTACAGTTTCTTTGGACATCTACCCACCTTTAAAGGAAAACAGCCCATTATGTGTACTAAACCAGATTGGTATTTGGTTTTCCTAGACAATTATGTAGGTTCTCCGACTATTCCATCTCCTCAAGTTACATGCCATACTGTGTTTCCAGAGCCACTCTGGGTTTCTGTTTTACTGAGTTCTGTCTCTTTACAGTGGACTTTTCAGTAATAGATTTCCAAACTCCCAGGTGGACTGCCCGGAATCATTTCATGTCAATAGGGTTGCCATCCTCCAGGTAGTAGCTGGAGATCTCCCGCTGTTACAACTGATCTCCAGCCGATAGAGATCAGTTCACCTGGAGGAAATGGCCACTTTGGCCATTGGACTCTATGGCATTGAAGTCTCTCCCCTTCCCCTAACCCTACCTTCCTCAGGTTCCACCCCAAAAATCTCCAGGTATTTCACAACCTGGAGCTGGCAACCCTACGTGTCAAACTAGGTTCAAATCCCCTTTCTGCCATGGAAGCTTGCTGGGTGACCTTGGGCCAGTCACACATTCTTAGCCTATCCTCCCTCACAGGGTTGTTCTGAGGATAAAATGCAGGAGAAGAGACCCATGTAAGCTGCTTTGGGTTTTCATTGGGGAGAAAGTTGGGGTATAAATGAAGCAAATAAATAAATGAATCCTCTTCGGTACCTAAGCCAAGTGGTTTTTTAAAAAAATTGAAAACAGATATCAAATGTGCAGTTCCAAAAGAACATTTGCACAGTTCTGCCCTGCTGCTGTCCAATTCCTAGGTCAAAAAGTCTCCTCCCTCCATGTAGATATCTAAATGGAATATCACTCTAAGCAACAAAGCATGTGTGTGGAGTCACAAGGCAATAGGGTTGCCAACCTCCAGGTACTAGCTGGAGATCTCCTGCTATTACAACTGATCTCCAGCCAATAGAGATCAGTTCACCTGGAGAAAATGGCCGCTTTGGCCATTGGATTCTATGGCACTGAAGTCCCTCCCCTCCCCAAACTCCGCCCTCCTCAGGCTCTGCCCCAAAAACCTCCCACCAGTGGCAAAGAGGGACCTGGCAACCCTACAAGGCAAATGCATGGGTGTGTTACAGAGGCATGCACTATGCATAGGGTTGCCAGCTCTGGGTTCAGAAATACCTGGAGATTTTGGGGGGTGGAGCCTGAGTAGGGTGGGGTTTGTGGAGGGGATGGACTTCAATGGGGTATAAATCCACAGAGTCCACCTTCCAAAGCAGCCATGTTCTCCAGGTGAACTGATCTCTGTTGCCTGGAGATCAGTTGTAATGACAGGAGATCTCCAGCCACTGCCGGGAGGCTGGCAGCCCTGAGTATGCACACAAATTGCAATTGCATGTTACCTTAGAATCATAGAATCATAGAGTTGGAAGGGAACACCAGGGTCATCTAGTCCAACCCCCTGCACAATGCTGGAAACTAACAACTACCTCCCCCCACATCCCCAGTGATCCCAACTCTCCCCCCGCCATACAGGATCCCACAATCAAAGCTCTCCCGACAGATGATTATCTAGCCTCTGCTTAAAGACCTCCAAAGACGGGGACTCCACCACCCTCCGAGGCAGCACATTCCACCGTCGAACAGCCCTCACCGTCAGAATGTTCTTCCTAATGTTTAGGTGGAATCGCTTTTCTATTAGTTTAAATCCGTGTCCTAGTCTCTGGAGCCATAGAGAACAAGCTAGTTCCCTCATCGACATGACATTCCTTCAGATATTTAAACATGGCTATCATGTCTCCCCTCAGCCTTCTCTTCTCCAAACTAAACAAACCCAACTCCCTAAGTCTCTCCTCATAGGGCATGGATTCCAGACCTTTGACCATTCTGGTCGCCCGCCTCTGGACACGCTCCAACTTGTCAACATCCTTCTTAAATTGTGGAGCCCAAAACCGGACACAGGAGTAGGAAACCAGCTAGGGAAGCGGTTGGACCATTGGATGACAATGGGAGTAAAGGAACTCTAAGGGAGGATAAAGCGATTGCTGAAAAACTAAATGAATTCTTCTCATCTGTCTTCACTGTTGAAGATACAGGGCAGATTCCTTCTCCTGAACAGAGATTTTGGAGAGGGGAAAATGAGGAACTGAGGCAAAGAGTGGTAACAAGGCAGGAAGTCCTAGAACTAACCCTCCTAACTTGGTGTCATCTGCAAATTTGATTAGCATGCTCTCTATTCCCTCATCCAAGTCATTTATAAAAATTTATAAAAATAGTAAATAGTACTGGTCCCAAGACAGACCCCTGTGGTACCCCACTGGTCACTCCTCTCCAGGATGAAGTTGTGCCATTAATGAGCACCCTTTGGGTTCGGTTGGTCAACCAATTCACAATCCACCTAACAGTAGCAGTGTCCAGCCCACATTTTACTAGCTTTGTTTCAAGAAGATCATGGGAACCTTGCAGTTCCAATACCAATACCAAAACCTTTAATGGCATAAAAAAGAAACCTTAAGTTATACAATAAAATATTACATACGGCTCGAATAATGTTACAAATATAAACAATATTTATCCCTGAGTCTTGTCATGTCGTACTTTTATAACACTCTGAAGGTATTTTGCCACTTTCTCAATTATGTTGGGAGAGTGATTATTCAAGAGAAAAGACACTTTTGCAGGATCAGATAATCCAGTCTTGTTTACCAAGATAGGTGTTAATGGTTTGGATCGAATTTCATCATAATAAGAGCAGTTCCATGTTTTCCTTTTTAAAAACCCTGAAAGCGAGGGTCCCTCTTAAAACACACCCACAGTGCTGTCACCCTCGACATCTCAGCAATGTTCCTCCGGCTCTGACAGCGAGTGTTTGTGAACATATCAAACTGCATGCATGCACTTTGGGAACATATGAAACTGCATTGGGGGATAACTGTCTTCAATGATTTTGAAAGCATCTTACGGCAGACTCTGTCAATTCACCCATCTCTCTTGTAAAAACGTCTTCCCACTTTTACGGCAGAGGTCGGGTGTTTTTTGTGTGCGTGCATTTTGTTGCTTTTTTTCCTCATGATTTTCCAAGCGGGTCTCCCGTCACTGTGATGAATATGTATGGCGCTACTCTGTATTTTCCCGGCTTCTTGTGTAGTGAACGTAGGGTGACACGGCAACCGTCGCCTCCAAAAAAGATTAGTTTAGTCATCAGTATGCAGTCTGGTGATTTGTCGGCGCAGATTTGATTGACAAACAAGAAGCCAAGGCCTTTATAGGGAATCGACAATGTCCCAAGGCCAGATTCCTTGTCAGTAGTCTCGAGTTTCTGCAAGCTCACAATTTGTCATGCTCAGTGACAAACCCAATAGGGTTGTGGCAGATGCTGTTGTATGAGACACTGGGAAAAGCATTCTTGCTACTGATTGAAGTAGAGCACTTGACAAGAGCTACTTCTGAAAAAAAACACAGGATTGTTCTCCTGAAATGTTAATTTTTTTCTTCCTTTTCTCCAACGTTTCTCCTCTCTCAGGTATCTTTCCTCCTAAATTGGAGTTGTCAACCTCCAGGTGGTGTAGGGTTGCCAGGTCCTTCTTCGCCACCGGCGGGTGGTTTTTGGGGAAGAGCCTGAGGAGGGTGGGGTTTGGGGAGGGGAGGGACTTTAATGCCATACAGTCCAATTGCCAAAGTGGCCATTTTCTCCAGGTGGACTGATTTCTATCGACTGGAGATCAGTTGTAATAGCAGGAGATCTCCAGCTAGTACCCCGAGGTTACTCAAAAGGGACACCACTGTGTAAGTACAGAATGTAAGGAAGAAACAGGACCAATGACAGTGAAACTATATATCTGTCCTAATAGCTACAAATAGCAAAGTAAATAACACAGGATTACTATCCTTAAATGGGCTTGCATGTATTATAAAAGTCCAATATTGGTACAAAAGCCTGTAAGAGTATATGCAGTAGTAAATCTTATTTTCAGATGTCCTTCAGCCAGGTACAAGGGAACAAGCAGGTTCCAAAGAAAAGAAGGGGAGATGGCCATTTCCGATTCTTTCTCAGTCCCTCTTCAGTTCCTTAACACAAATCAGTACATCCAATAAACACTCCCCATGTCACTTCTATTCTACAAATTTAACAATTTCAACAATAATATAAATCATACTTACAATACATGACTGTACAAAGTCTCCTCTCAATTTATAACTGGAACCACCTCTAGTATAATCCAGTTTTCATTAGTTCCATTATTAGGAAAGTCAGATCGGTTCTTAGAGGGATACCTAAAAGAATGACAGAGCTTCTCTCCTATTTTACTGCTGTCTAGATTACCTGCAAGTGTGTGTGACAACCCCGCATAGGCAATTAAAGGGATACCGCGTTGAAACTTAGATAAAGCATGAGAGGTCATCATCAAGATTTAAACCATTAAGTATAATGGTATCAAAAAGGTGTATAAAGTATGCTTCTTTTTGCCGCAAGATTCTTTCTGTGTCTCATGACCGTCTATCAAAGTGTTTCCCTTTCAGATGCCAAATGACAAAAAACGGTAAGTCGTTCTCAGAATGTTTGTGCGTAAGAAAATGTTCTTTGACTGGGGCATCCCTGATCTTGGCTCTAATCCTTGATCTATGCTCTAATATCCTGGTTTTGACTGGTCTAATACTGGACCCCACGTACATCTTGCCACATGGACATAAAAGACAGTACACGGTATTCCTGGTTGCACAATTAGTAAATTCCCTCAAATGGAATACAAATTGTGAGTCAGTGCATTTGAACTCCTTAACCTCCAGACTTAGATTACAGGCTACACATTTGTGACATTTAAAATGCCCTGTAATTTTAGATTTAATACTGGAGCTAAGCAACATATCTGAATGTACCAATTTGTCTCTAAAGGACATGGTTTTTCTGTACCCAATGCGGGGGTTGGTAAAATGAGTACCCAGCTTGCTGGGGGTAAAGGCAAGATGACTGGGGAAGGCACTGGCAAACCACCCCGCAAACAAAGTTTGCCTTGTAAACGTCAGGATGGGATGTCACCCCATGGGTCAAGAATGACCAGGTGCTTGCACAGGGGACTGCTTTTACCTTTACCATGTGGTACCCAAGAGAATCTTGATCAGGCTGTTGAGGAGTAAACCATTCAAGCTTCAATGCTGCAGCAACATGTTGAGTGAGGTAAAAATAAGACTTTTGGGATTCTGACCCTGCTTGAAGCACCAATCATCTTTATAATGCACTTCTGTATTTGTGTCGAGCTTCCTGCCAAAGCGGCGTGAATTACCATCTGGAACAGAGCTGGAAGCAAGACACTTCTGAAAGTGAGAGTGACATGAAGTAGCTTGCTGAAGCTCTTTTACAAAAGGAAATTGCCATAGGATGGGATTTATGATACTTATGGGCAATGGAAGATGAGAACAATCTGAATTTCCTGAAGAGTAGGAGAGGGGCAAAAAGAATTTTAACACATTTTGTTAAAAAAATTATAGCCTTCCCCCCACTTGCACAGTGTTTTGAACAGCCTATCCAGGCCATTGTCTGAAACTATATTTCTAAAAGAATGTATGAGTGTCCTTGATCCTTTCTTTCCTGAAGGAAATCCTGACATTAAGGTAATAGGAACTGGAGGTTACTTCTGAAATCTATACATTGATCTGGAGCAAGACACAGCAACTACTAAAGCTGTCGAGAGCATTTGCTTATGTACTCTTGAAGGCATTAAACACAGAAAGGTGGGAGCTGTAGGGAAGTACCAGAGAGGTGAACTGGGACTGAGGGAATGAAACTCTAAAACAGCCCCTTTCACTGGAGCATGTTTTCATTTTAAAGCACAGACTGAGGATTCGAGAGCACTGCTTTCCCATTCTCTCAGTATACTTCTGATTTTCACTGTGTTGTAGCTAAGAACATAAGAAAATAAGAAAAGCCTTGCTGGATCAGACCAAGTCCAATCAATTCCAGCAGTCTGTTCACACAGTGGCCTGCCAGATGCCTCTGGGAAGCACACAAACAAGACAACTGCAGCAGCATCCTTAGGGTTGCCAACCTCCAGGTACTAGCTGGAGATCTCCAGCTATTACAACTGATCTCATTGTAATTTTATGTGAGACTGGTCAATTGACCATGATTATGATTATTATTATTATTATTACAACCGATCTCCAGCTGATAGAGATCAGTTCCCCTGGAGAAAATGGCCGCTTTGGCAATTGGACTCTATGGCCTTGAAGTCCCTCCCCTCCCCAAACCCTGCCCTTTTCAGTCTCCACCTCAAAAATCTCCAATTATTTCCCAACCTGGAGCTGGCAACCCTAAGTATCCTGCCTGTATTCCAATGCACCTAATATAATAGGCATGCTCCTCTGATACTAGAGAGAATAGGTATGCATCATGACTAGTATCCATTTTGACTAGTAGCAATGGCTGGCCCTATCCTCCATGAACATGTCCACTCACCTCTTAAAGCCTTCCAAGTTCCTAAAGATGGAATAATAATCCAGGATGCAACTAATGGCCATGATTTTCATTTCCTGAAGTGAAGAGATTAGCACAGCGGGGAAAATATCTTAAAGACAGCAACAATTTTCCAAATACTTATATTTTTGGAAACATAGACACATGGGGGAATGGTGATGTGCAAGACGTTTAATGATAAAGGCTCTTTCACTGAATACAGAAAAACTCCACAAAAGATTAACACTGTGCACCACACAACATAGCAAAACAACAAGTCAGTGCTTTGAATAAGGAATACTGATCGGCAATTCAGGACGAGGCTTGCCAACTCCATTTTGGGAAATTCCTGAAGGAATGAGAAGGGGAGGGAGCTTGGTGGGGATTTGATGTCACAGAGTCCACCCTCCAAAGCTGCCATTCCCTTCAGGTAAAGGCAGTCCCCTGTGCAAGCACCGGGTCATTACTGACCCATGGGGTGACGTGACAACGCAACGTTTACTAGGCAGACTATGTTTATGGGGTGGTTTGCCAGTGCCTTCCCCAGTTATCCACACTTTACCCCCAGCAAGCTGGCTACTCATTTTACTGACCTAGGAAGGCTGGAAGGCTGAGTCAACCTTCAGCCGGCGACCTGAAACCGACTTCCGTCGGGATTGAACTCAGGTCGTGAGCAGAGCTTTTAATTACAGTACTGCATCTTACCACTCTGTGCCACGGGGCTCCTATTTCCTTCAGGAGAACTGGTTTACGTGTGCTCGAAATCAGTTGTAATCCCTGGAGAACTCCAGACACCATTTGGAGGTTGGCAACCATATTTGGGGGGCGTCAAAACGTTTTGTATCACCTGATTTTTGTTTCCAAAATGGAACCAATGCACAGCTCTTTATCGTCTTCAGTTTTGTTTCCAAATTTTGTACCAGCAGTTGCACTCATCCAGTTTGCTGAAGCTTTTGGTTCCATCTGTTCAATCATTTTCAGAGGCTCTCTGAATCCCAGCATTGGAAAGCAACTGGGATATCTGGTCGGTCACTCGGTGAAACAGGATGCTGAACTACATGGACCATTGGTCTCATCCAGCAAAGCGCCTCTTATGTTCTTATGTTTATGTCATGTCCCAGCGTCTACATTACTAATACCCCATGGAAAATGCTGCAAAAACTCCATCCTACAGTGTTTTAGATTCAGTTGCATCGAGACCCTTTGTAGGTATTTTATTTACTGATAAAAATGTGCACACCAATTAAAAAACCACAAAGTGAATTCAATGGTTAGGTTGCAGATTCCTCCCCCCCCCAAAAAAAAACATACCCTGGGGCAGCCATATTTGCTACCACATCTGATTCTTTTTTTGCACGAACACATCAGCAATGCAGAGAAGAAAATGATACAAATTAATGAAAATGCTTAGAAGCTGTGACACAGCGTGTTTGCTCCAATTTCTGAATTAATTTACAAAATCATGGTTAATCTGGAATACAGGAAAAGAATTTAGGTGAAAAGCAGGGAAGAGCAAATCCACAGAATAAAGGAATGAAATGCAGGAAATCCTCCCATCCCTATTGTGAAGGATCATGAAGAGGAAGCCACCCAGAATGTAGAAAATCAACAAGTAACTTTATTGTAACCTCAATAAAGGAATCAGGAGGACACTTTAAACTCAGTGGGCTGCTAGTAAGAACCAAAACCAAACAGGAGTGGGAATGGAAACTGCTCTTTCTAAGAGAATGAAATCAACACTTCCTAGTATGCCATGTCTGGAAATTCAGTGGACTACATCTATGGTCAGTAGTTTGGTGTCCTATGAAAATAAAGGAAATATATGTGCAACTACCTATATTTTGTAAATTGTGGAACTAGGGTTGCCAACCCTTGGCTGGCAACCCCTGGGAGAATTAGGGGGTGGGTCTAAGTAGTGCACAGCATCATTGCATGTTAAAAATGCTGTTATTATGCCAAGGTTTATGTATGTAAGTGCACAGCATCACTTCTGGTTGCATTACTGGAGATGATATCAAGGCATAGCCATGACACGAGAGCCAATGTGGTGTAGGGGTTAAGAGAGGAAGACACTAATATGGAGAACCAGGTTTTATTCTCCACTCCTCCATATGAACCCTGCTGGGTGGCCTTGGGCCAGTCACAGTTCTCTCAGAACTCTCTCAGGCCCACCTACCTCATGAGGTGCCTGTTATGGAGAGCCAGCATAGTGCAGTGGTTAAGAGCGGTGGTTAGGAGCGGCGGGCTCTAATCTGGTGAACAGGGTTGGTTTCCCCACTCCTACACATGAAGCCAGCTGGGTGACCTTGGGCTAGTCACAGTTCTCTTAGAGCTCTCTCAGCCCTACCTACCTCACAGGGTGTATGTTGTGGGGAGGAGAAGGAAGGTGATTGTAAGCCTGTTTGATTCTTCCTTGAGTGGTAGAGAAAGTCGGCATATAAAAATCAACTTTTCTTCTTCCATTCCCATCTGAAGTGGTTGAGATATGAGGGGCTGTCAATAGACGAAAATATCACTGCCCAGGAGGACTTTTTGCTTATACAAAGGAGAAATTTGGACTCCTTACGATAGAGCAAAGAGGGGCATACAAACCAACTCCTCCTCCTCCTCCTCCTCCTCCTTCTTCTTCTTTTTCTTCTTCTTCTTCTTCTTCTTCTTCTTCTTGTCTCCAAAATCTCTATGGTTTTGCTTTCCTCCCCCTTTTGATTCCATAGCTGCATCAGGTAGCTGTGGGCGACTAGGGGCAGGAGGCTATTGCAGGTTTCCCTATGTGGAATATATATTGGACAAATCAGACAGATGCACGGGGGGATACAGGGCCAACAATAGCTACTAGCCATGATGACTAAATGGAACCTCCTTGCCCAGAGGGAGGCAACCCTGGGTGGCAGCTGGGAGGAGCTAAACCTCTGTGCCCTGTTATTGGCTCTCCAGAGCAACTGGTTGGCCACTGTGTGAAACGAGATGGATTCAGCAGGGTAACTCATGTTCTTCACAGAATACCATTAAGCCAAGTTTCTATGCATGACCAACACATCCAAATTGAATTTGACAATGTGCTGTTTGCTTGTTGTTTTCCATCTGCTGGTGTTTCCTACCACCATTTTTCCCCCTCATTGCCCTTGACCTCATTTTTCTACTCTGCTGTTTAATTTGAGTCAGCCACAGGATTTTGCTTATGGGTGTCTGTGCCATACTATCCTCAGATGTAGTTGTGACATTCTTGATAAAATCACAATGGGTCATTCCAGAAAATTGGGTCAAATGACAGCGTGGCTAACAAGTGAGGGATAGTGAGGGCAAAGGAAAAGGCAAGACAATCATACTGGGATAAACAGGCAAGAGACTAACCATGCAATCCTGAAGGGGGGGGCAAAGCTCCATAGGAGCTGGCATGACCCCATGCCAGCATCTGTGCCATTTCACCACAGTGCAAAGTGGCATGGACATTGGTGCAGGAGCAAACACAACAGAGCCAGGGAGCCACAGAGCAGTGCAGGCCTCCGCCATTGGTGCTGCCATGCCAGCAGAGAAATCCTGGAAAGGAAAGCCCATGCTGGCAGCGGGGGGTATTCCCAGGACATTCCCAGGGGTAGAGCTGAGATTAGTCAACTTCCCGACCACTTTCACTCCAGGAGTGCCCCTTCTTGTTGCTGCATTGCTATGCCAGAGAAATAGCTGACTAAACTGAGGCTATCGTACTTTGGTCATATCATGAGAAGACAAGAGTCACTGGAAAAGACAATCATGATAGGAAAAGTTGAAAGCAGCAGGAAAAGAGGAAGACCCAACAAGAGATGGATTGACTCTATAAAGGAAGCCACGGCCCTCAGTTTGCAAGACCTGAGCAAGGCTGTCAAAGATAGGACATTTTGGAGGACATTGATTCATAGGGTCACCATTTGGAAGCAACTTGACTGCGCTTAACACACACACAGCCTCGCTAAACCCAATGGACAATTTCCCTGTATTTTTCATTTTTTAATCTTTTTATATATCTTTTTTTTCCGGCTGGGAAGCCTCTGAGAAGGCAGCGCGGCTGTGCCATTCCCAGCTGCTGCATATCCACCCCCTTCTTAGTAATGGGCTGTTATGAGCAAAGTGCAACATCCAAAATGGGAAATATGTTTTGAGAGAAATAGAAAACGAGGTAAGGGTTATCTATCCAGATCCAGTTTTGAAGCCTGCTAAAAAACGCACTAATTACACAATGCCGAAAATGTCAGAGAAGTTCAGAGTCATTTGGATGTTATTTCTGAATATCTGGAGATGGTAATGCAAGGTGACATTCTTGCCGTCTGTAGCCTTGTGACTTTCTCGGCAGCAAGCAACCGGGTGAAACCCTCCGTTGCACTGCTGTGTAAATTAAAGACTGTTCTTCTCATGCAAAAGTTATGCGCGGCACTTCTCATGCTAATGGTGTATTAAGCTATGCTTGCCCTTTCACAACCTTACTAATGACTACTATAAGAATAAGGCCAAAAGGCATGGTGACTCAGCAGTTCTCTTATTAATGTCGGACCATGGTCCCTCATGCTGTAGTTCCCCATTATTACTTTTATGAGAATCAGCATAATTGTGCTGTGAGTTTTCCTAGGGCTCTCTGAAAAAAGACCACATGCATTTTTCTTCCCAATGGCCTTCAGCTCGCTGCACCGTTACTTACTGAACTTACTGAAATAAATGCTTTTCTATCATTTCCTTAATTATTTACCAAAACCATGTATACTTCTTGAGAGAAAGAATAGTCTTTGGAAAATGGGAAGGATTGTCCTAATGTTAATAGTTCAGATCTGCTCTCACCCAGCCAACAGAGCAGTACTACATGCTGCTATTCCAGATAAGAGTAGCAGGAAACTTGGCTGGAGAATCCTCAATGAAATCTTGCTTAAGTTATGTAGAGGGATGCTCATGCTGGAAACCAATTTTAATAGTCAGCTATTAAATATTCTTAAACGTCATGCAGCCGATTCTTGACCTTTGAGGGTGAAAGTCCTCAGGAGGCCAGGAAGGGGATGTGCTGGCATTGGGCCCCCCCTGGGCTACTTACACTGCCGTGAGTGGCCCCAATGCCGGTGGGGAAGCCCAGACGCTGGTCTCCCAGCACTGCCAGGGATGCTAGCTGGGCCTTCCACCGGCACAAATCCCCACACTGGCATTCCAGGGGGTGTGCCGGGGGACGTTCCCAAGGGCATGCTGGGGGGTTGAGCTCCCCATTCGGCCTCAAACGCCGGCATCAAGAATGGCATTGCTGTGACTGCTTTTTAGCAGGCACAGCATTGCTAGAAGGGCCATTACAGCTTTGGAGGAGTTGCGGTGGTGCCTCAGCCATGCTGTCCCTGGCCGCCGAAAGGTTAGGAATGGGCTGATGTTTTATATAATTTGACCAGTTTCCAGTTCAACCCTTATGTTCTTTGTATTTTTTTTTTTACTGAGTTCGTTCCCCCCTTTTTTGGTTGTCCAGAGGGATGCTCATGCACCACCAGTTTGGCTCCTGTCTTGGTCTGCCAGGTACAGACTGGCAATCAGCAGAAAACTGGGAGGTGGGGACAGAGGGGTAGCCATCACTGTCAACATGACATAACTTGTGTGGAAAACATGAAAGTGAAATCACACTTCTCTAGGAATTGCCAGAGACTCTGTGGTAAAAGCATAGAACTTCCAGCAATTCCTAGAGAGGATTCATATCACTTCCTGGTTTTCCCCTGAATTGACATCGCAACATCAACCCTAAAGCCTTTTTTAAAAAAATTACACAGCCCCATAGGAGTCACAAGGGTTGCTAGCTCTGGGTTGGGAAACACCTGGGGATTTTGAGGGTGGAGTCTGAGGAAGGTGGAGTTTGGAGAGGGGAGGAGCTTCAATGCCATAGTATATAATTGCAAAAGCAACCATTTTCTCCCGGGGGACTGATTTCTATCACTTGAAGATCAGTTGTAATAGCGGGAGATCTCCAGCCACCACCTGGAGGTTGGCAACCCTAGGAGTCACTGTTCCCCACCACTACCACCCAGCATCATTTAATTGTCTGGCCTAACCAGACAATTGCTTTGACTTACTGCTCAGGTGCAAAAAGAGCCACATGGCAAAAGGACATGAAACAGCACAACCACAGCTACTGCGCGGTTGCAGTGCTGCTCAGCATGCTGATCGAGGTGGACAGCTACAAGGTTGAGCTATGAGGGTCATGGCTGTCAAAAACAGTACTAACCATGTTCACTGCAAAGTTCTCAGCACAGTTAACTGGCACTTGTTTAACCTGCTTCTCTTCACAGGAACTCCAAATGACTTTATTGGCTCTTCCCTCCTGCCCTATTGTATCCTCAGAACAATCCTGTGTGGTAGATCAGGTGAAGAGAGGATCAAGGTTGCCCATTAGTCTTCGGGGCTGCAGAAACCATAGAACCTGGTTCTCCTCAGTACTTGTCTAACCTCTCGACCATTGGCTTCCCATACCAGTGCAATTCTTCATGACATCCATTTTGCTTCTTCCCTATCTTGAAAAGTAGTGAGATTTCAGAAGTGATATTTGAGCCCTTGAAATGTTTTTAGGAGTCACATGGATTATTTTCAGTGTAATTTCCACGTCCTTTTTGTTTGGTTCCTTACAGCCCGTTCCTGAGGTTGGGGGGCCAAATGGGCTG
Source organism: Euleptes europaea (assembly GCF_029931775.1). Lineage (NCBI taxonomy): Eukaryota > Metazoa > Chordata > Lepidosauria > Squamata > Sphaerodactylidae > Euleptes > Euleptes europaea. Next base: position 16,510,542 of record NC_079322.1, on the reverse strand, counting down.
AGGAAGTGCTGTTACCCCTACACTGGAGACTGTTACACTTGCACCATCTAAACTGGAACAGATGCCGGCGTAGGGGCACTTACGCTGGCCCCCTCGGACTGCCGTGGCAACGCAGCCCTTGGACATCGCCTCAGCCTCCCACCGGCGTCCTCATGCCGGCATTCCAGGAGGTGTTCATGGGGCGTTCCGGGGGCAGAGCTGCCATTAGGCACCTTTCTAACCCCTTTTCAGCCTGCGAACGCCCCCTAAAGCTAGAGCAGTACTGCACCACCTTTTTTGGTGGCACAGCATCGCTAGGGTTGTCAGCCTCCAGGTACTAGCTGGAGATCCCCTGCTGTTACAGCTGATATCCAGCCAATATAAATCACTTCACCTGGAGAAAATGGCTGCTTTGGCAATTGGACTCTATGGCATCGAAGTCCCTCCCCTCCCCAAACCCCGCCCTCCTCAGGCTCCACCCCAAAAATCTCCCAGCGTTGGTGAAGAGGGGCTTATCTAAACATCAGAGTTTATCTACTCATGTATAAGTGTTATTGTCCACTGTGGATCTCTCTGATGTAGACATTTTTCTTTCTTTTATTTTCCACAGGTTGTATTGTTCTATCCTCTCCCCTTCTCTTCTCAATTATGGTATGTTTCCACTTCCTCCTTCAGCAATCATCTTAAAGTTTAACCCTTTCATGGTTTCTCGAGTTTTCCTTTATCCCTCTCCTTACCACAAGGACATATTTCCTTATAACAAGGAAATCTTTACCCATGATTCCACTGAAACCCACATAGATAAAAAATACAAAATATGTGGATCTAATCACTCCCACACATTATTCTGCAGAAAGGGTATCATGAGGAAGAAGCAGAGACTCGTGGATATTTCAACTGGAGTTTAAAATAAAATGTGTGAACGTGTGTACACAAATATGGTTCTACCTGAAAATGAGGCGATCCACAGACAAGTATGAATTTGTGAAGTGGCTCTAAAACAACAGGTTTTATTGGAATAGTATATTTCATACTCTCAGAAGAAGAAATAATTCTACTGGATCATAAACCAAGATTTGTATAAAACTTTCCTAACCCACAGAAAATTCCAGGAAGATATAAAAGTGGCCTTTTGGTAAAGATTATCACAGCTTCTTTAATTTAGCTATACCTATCAGCTTATTCTAACTTTTTTGGTAAGTAAAGATGCAATTTTTTTGGGCTAGGTAAATCAATAGTGCAAGAATGAAGCCATGTGTTAACATAATACTTAAATTTTAAGTCTCACACCTCTGGAAACAATAAATCAGCCCTGCTGTAATTAAACCTTCAAGCCTTGAGTACATTTTAAAGGAGAATCATAAAACAAAAATCGAGTGGCATTTTTAAAGCTATTGCTCCCAGTCTACTGGAGAGAATTTAAATTGTAACAGCACTGTCAGATCTTAATTAAAAATATTCAGCAATTACATACCTGATTTCCTAAGGTCGGTTTAACAATCTATCCATCTTTTGAAAGAAACTTGCTTATTTGCATTTGGTTGATGAAAATGACGAACACTTAAAAGGGAATTCCGAAATGGGCAGAAAGAAGTCTCCAGATCAGACTCTCCCAAATATTGGGTTGGGTCCAGCCAACATTTCCCTTTAACCTTGCCCAATGCCTCTCCTTATTACTGCCCCCATCATTCATGACTTTTATCTATGCAGCTCCCATGAGCTCTCCAGCTAGTACCTGGAGGTTGGCAAACCTTGTGGTGCCTGTGGGCCCCATCATGCCTTAGGATCCCACTCTCTGTTCTTAGATCTCAAAAAGTGCCTACAGGCTTCTATCCTAATGCACCCCTGTGGCCTTTTATGCATAGGTTGTTTCCGACACAGTCACACACACACATCCGACTACTTTGGAGCTGCGTTTTCATTATACAAATCTTTTCCGACCTTTAGAAGTCACTTTGCTCTCTCCCCTCGTTTTCCCCGCGTTTTCTCGATGCCACCCAAATCACCCTTGACAAGGAGGACACAATGCATGTGTAGACCGTGGGAGTAAAAACCTACCCAATGAGTAGGGTTGCCAACCTCCAGGTACTAGCTGGAGATCTCCTGCTATTACATCTGATCTCCAGCCGATAGAGATCAGTTCCCCTGGCGAAAATGGTCGCTTTGGCAACTGGACTCTATGGCATTGAAGTCCCTCCCCTCCCCCAACCCCGCCCTCCTCAGGCTCTGCCCCAAAAATCTCCCGTTGGTTGTGAAGAGAGACCTGGCAACCCTACCAAGGAGCTTTCTCAAGTGAAATGTCTAAGAAACGTTGAGGGAACCCAAAAGAGTTTTGCAGAGAGGAGCAATTTTATTTGGAGAGACAGAACATGTTCCTGCTTGTTCTGTTGCTGGAGTAGGACAGCTCGGCATTTCACATTTCCATAGCCAAACATCTTTGGTCATAAATATGTATATGTGATCCAACAATCCTATATCGGAGTGAAATTTACACAACTCTGGTTGCTAGGCATCTTTGCTCTGTTTGGTGATTGCTTTCCATTTCTCCTTACACATGCTTCCATTAGACCAATCCAATTTTTGCTCACTGTTCTATGATCACTTTCGATATAAGCTCATTCCTTCACACAATATTTGATTTCCATGTAATTCAACAAACAATTGAGTGTGATTAACCTCATCTAATTCTGTGCAGGACATACCCTGACAGTCTGATGTTTTCAGGGCCTAATCAGCCACCCAGAATGACATCATGAAAATTTCATGTCACGTAGACAGTTTATTGACAGGGTGCAATCTGGTCTGAATAGGATTCTGTAACAACAAAGTTCTGTTTTCCTTAGATTCCCCACCCCTCCTCTGCAACAGAAGAATTTTTCTATTCTTGCAAATACCGTGAACTTACAATAGTAGCTTTGAAATGGATGCCAAGTGAGCTCAATTGTATCAAAACATCTCGACAGCATCTTAAATGCTCAACTATAACTTCACGTGTAAGATAACCACAAATGGCATCTGGGAGATGATTTATTACTGGAGCCGACATCAGCCAAGCATCCTACAGATATCCTACAGGATACAGAAAGAGGCCTTAATATCATGGCCTGAAAGATGTGTTGTTTGTTCCCCTCTTTTTGTATTATAACAACCAGCCTGATGAAGTTCAGAAGAACTCAAAGTTTGCACAATGTGCTCTATTCTTTTGAAGAGGAAAAGTTGGGATTTCTTTTTGGATCAGCACAGCTACATGCGATTTCTTTCAACTTTGCCTTGTAGAGTCACACTGCGGAAGATCAACAGTGGTGAACAAGGTGTCTCAGATGTTCTTCTTTTAGAGGAACACCTGAGAAGCTAGGTTTTCAAAGCAACTGGGCTTCCCCAGACAACATGGCAACCATGCATATTAGGGGGGCGAGGGTAGTGCTTACACCCTTTACGTTAGGGTTGCCAGCTCTGGGTTGGGAAATACCTGGAGATTTTAGGGGTGAAGCCTCAGGAGGGGGTGTTGGGGAGGGACTTCAATGGGGTATAATGCCATATAATCCACTTTCCAAAACAGCCATTTTCTCCAGGTGAACTGATCTCTGATCTCCTGGACATCAGCTGTAATAGCAACAGATCTCCAGCCACCTCCTGGAGGTTGGCAACTTTACTTTACATGCACTTGGTAGGCTCCAAATACATTTGATGTAATCTGAAAAGGTCAGATGGAAAATATAAAAACTACAGTGATAGCCGAGTAAACTGACAGTTAATACATGATATCTATCGGATATCTATCGGAGAAGAGGCTCTGAAAGCACAGGAATGTGGGAGGCGAAAGAAGAAAAACAGGCCTGTAGATGTGGGCGTTCTTCCTCATTTCCTAGGGTGGGCTGACCACTGCGCTGAAGTGCATTGCATATACCGTAGATTTCACTCCTAATCACCCATCCATTTGGAATAATATTCCATGGGTATTTAAACTGACAGTTCTCCTTTCCCACCTCCGCCGTGCTTTTTCCTTTCGTGCATGTGTATACTTCGCCAATTTTGTCACCTTCTCACTCTCGTTCTCTCTCTCAAAAATTGCTTTTCAAACAAGAAACCTTGAACCTAATCAGCCAGGATACTGATCCTTGTTACACTCTACTAGCCACTTTCTTTCATCCCCCTCCATTTGGTCTCTGAAGTTTCTTTACTCGTTTGAAGTCCTCCTTTTTGTCAAATAATAGGCCCCTTTCCAGTTTGGTTAGCTCGAAAGGCAACGTTTCACCTTGATGTTTTTCAAAGTAGCTAATATCTTGCAAGTGGGTTCCTGCTCACACATACTTCTAAAAAAAAAGGAAATGGAACAAAGAAAGATCATTAATTATAAACAACTGAAGTAAAAAAACAACAACAACCATTGTGTTTTAACCACTGGATAGAATCGTTATTTGACAGCATATGGGGGATTTAAAAGGCAACATTTAAAAGTACAAGAAGCAAAACTTTAAAATATTTGTCCTTAATACAACAAACAGCTTTTATCCCCAAAGGGTTTCTGTGCATCTTCCTTTAAAAAAAATATTTTAACTTCAAAAAAAGTACATACGGCTGTACATGATCAGAAAATGTTGCATTCGAATGCTCAACGAATAAGAGGCAATTCTCTGCAAATTTGTTTGATCAAGGTCTTCTTGCTTCCTTGTTTATAAGAAGTCAGTCTGTTCTAGAGCCGTGGTCCACAGATCCTTTCATATCAGACTGTCAATATCAATGAAGGTTTTGATGTCCATATAAGAAAGTCTCTAGCCCTGTTCACAGGTTACAGTAAAAGCATCCTGATTACCTGTTTGTAAGAAGCAGCCTACGAGCATTCACTTGACAAATGGAATGTGGCATCAGTACTGCTCAGCCTTTTGGCTAAGATCAAGTGTAGTACTTGGGTAAATGTGGGGAGAGCCAGCATGGTGTAGTGGTTAAGAGCGGTGGTTTGGAGCAGTGGACTCTGATCTGGAGAACCGGGTTTGATTCCCCACTCCTCCACATGAGTGGCATACGCTAATCTGGTGAACTGGATTGGTTTCCCCACTCCTCCACATGAAGCCAGCTGGGTGACCTTGGGCTAGTCACACTCTCTCAGCCCCACCTACCTTGCAGGGTGTTCTGTTGTGGGCAGGGGAAGGGAAGGTGATTGTAAGCCGGTTCGATTCTTCCCTAAGTGAGAGAGATAGTCGGCATATCAAAACCAACTCCTTCTTCTTCAAATTCGCATGTTCAGCTGTACATCCACTGAGAGTAACATGAGAATTACTCAACGCGCTTATAAAGAAAAATCAAGTGCACATTCATTGTAACTTGTGAATAGGGATTTGATGAATCTTTACTAGAATTAAATGCAATTAATTTGGAGGTGACATCATCATCTTTTCTTGAATGCAGCCAATGAACAGCTTAACAACTCCAGTAATATAATACAATTACGACAACATTTATCAGGCTGTCTCTCATGCCAACAACGATCTCCGTTTTCTGATGGCAATGTAACAGAACTTTGCCACAGTGTATGAGACAGAGATGTTCTTATCTTTGAGCAGAAAATTTGCCATTGAAGTGCTAGCATATCTAAAAGAACTAGAGTACTCATGAAACCTGGCTAGCAAAGGTAGAATTAGGTGATTCCCAATAGCCCTGTAAAATTTACAATTCAAAAATATATGTGCGATTGGCTTGATCTTGACTTGATCTCATTAGCGTTGCAAGGGCATAACTGTGCCTCCATGGGCCAGCGTTGAAATCTGATGAAGACTGTCAGTAATTATGAAGACTCAGTAATTCTGCTTTTTTTAGTTGCTGTTATTGTCATTGTTTCCCCCCCAATAAAATTAAAAAAAAAAAAGATTTGTTTGAATGGTGACTGATACTCGAACAGTCTTAGGAATCAGTTCTTGAAGGTTATCAGCCCGGATAACCTACAAGAACCGATGAACTCTGACCGTGAAAGCCTTCGACAATATAGTCTTAGGAATATTACACAGACCATGGGTTTGTCCAAATGAAACCCATTTATGTCACTGGAGTGCCCAATTGGATCACGTAGGAGAAATATTGGCCGTGTCATCATTTTTATTAAATGGGGACCAAATGTCTTTTGGGCCCACACTGACCCCTAGTGTTGAAAAAGAAAATGAAAAGGGGAAAATGCTAGTCTTTTATGCACGGGCCCTTTGACTTATTTTCTCCACTGGTCCGACTTGGTCTTTCGTTGGGGTTATGTATCAGTTTTCCGTCCCTTAGAGATTACCTCGCACCCAGCCCACACAATGTCCAGGTCTTCCCAATTCTGTTCTAACGCGATTCTTCAATCACCCCTGAGATCAGTTCGGGTCAAGTCAAGTCAAGTCAAGTCAAGTTTATTAATATGGTCAACTGACCAATCACATGCCAACACATCAAAATTTCCAGATACAATAGTTTTGCACTGCAGAATCACAGAATCACATATAAAGGTGTAAGGTCAATAAAAGCAACCCCTGGTTAAAATTATCATATTAAAATGGATAAAATTGTAAAATATTCTAACAATCATTCTCTAATAAAGCTCTGCGTATTTTAATAGCAACAGTGCAGAACTTGGCCGTTTGGAGCATAAGCTGAGGGTCTTCTCAGCCCGGGTCAAATTGTCCCGATTTCCATGCATGAGCCAAAGCGCAGGAGAGGGGAGTGGGGGTGGGTGATGTTTTTTTTTCACAGTAAGCACTACAGCCAATTACACAGCAGTGTTTTCAAGGGGCGGGGACTCAGACGCTTCTGGATTTCTGCTGGTGATTCTGCAGTACTCTGGAAGCCCCAGGACTTACTCCAAGGCAAACAACAACATGCATAGCATTTTTAGGATTTGGAACAGAAAAGTGTGAATCAAGAGAGCCTTGAACCCCAGATAAAACTCCCGCATAAAAGACTGCTGTTGTACCCCATCTAAGAAGTTTCTGAATAAAAATGGGACCTTTCTATTAGCAAGTGACAGCAAAGTTCTCAAACATCTTACTGGAGAAACCAGTACAAACATTTCAACTTAAAAAAAAGATATATACATATAAAACTCACCTGCCAGGAATAATATGGCAATGACAAAAAATAAAACCCATGTTGGAAACAAGTATGGTCAGGGTTTGAGGACTGTGCTTTCGTTGCTGTAGAATTTGCAAGCCCGATGATTCAAAAATATTTCTTTAAATTAGCGCCATATTGATAGCAGTGTATGATGTTTGGTACTGGAAGCCACCAGTGCAGAATGGTAATGGTTGTGAAGAGCTTAGTTCACAAGTTTTGATTAGGAATGCACCAAGCTCCTCTGGAAATATTATCTGCTTTATCAAATTGATGTTGCTCCTTTGAAAGCCTTGAGTGCTTTTATTCAGGCCAGAACCCACAAATCCACCTTAAATTCTGAGTGTGGCTTCATGTGATGCCAGAGTTCTTTGACAGGATTCCAAACATAATTGGGTCAAAAATTCTTCTGGGGGCAGGGTGATTTGGATCATGGCTAGGGTACGGAGGAAGTAATTACTTAACTTTCTCCCTGCACCTTCAGGAATCCTCCCAATTGCACAATATCGCATAATATTACTATATCTACATGATACAAGTCCCGATCTTTTCCCCAACTGGGGCCCTAAGTGTTGGAAGTGAAGGACTTTGTGCTGTCTCTTAACCTCAGACTTCAGAGGGAGACAAGACTAGTGAGTCAGAGAGATAGAGGGGACAAGACACAGGGGTATCCTTTGAACAATCCCTTTGATGTGTAGATTGCTACTCTCGGGGAAACTTCCTTCCTTCCTGCTTCTTCTGCACCTCCTCACGCACTCTTCTCCAACTTGCCACCATGAGGGGAGGACCCAAGTTAGTTCAAATAGACAGGGAATAGAATCCTAGTTAGTTAGAATAGATAGGGGACCATATTTTATTCTATCCTATCCAGAAATGGATTTCCTGCAATAAATGAAGAATATTAGTTGAATAGACAAAAGGCTCCGAGCAATTTTGTTCCTGGCATATACAGGTCATTTATGCATGGTCGTTTTAACCTCCTTTATTTCCTGTTTCAGCCAGGATCAAATTTTTCTGAACGCACGTTACCTCATTCCTTGTAGGTGCAACCCTGTTTCAACGCAAAATGAACCCGGCTTTTCACATTCCTCTTCTGGCCCGAATTAAACCATTCATCCTGGCTCATTCCAGAATCACTGAGCGAGCGTACAACTTTCTGGGGTTGAGCTTCGCCCCACCCTTTTCCAAACCCTTCTTCAAGGCAGCATACAGATAGCCAAACAGGGGAAGCACAGAAGATTGGCTTCTCTCACAGCCAATCACAAAGCAGTGTGTAAAGAGGCAGGGATTCAAGTGCTTCCTGCTACCTTGGAGCTCTTTCTGAGCAAAAGAAAGGCTTTTTTAAAAATGAGGCTTGGGTTTCTCCCCCCTCCCTTCTTTCAGATTGCTCCGTTTTTTGTTTTTTGTTCTTAAAATGCTTTTTTTATGTGGCAGTTGGGTTGGGGGGGGGAAGAAATATTCTCTCGTGAGGTAAGCCAATTAGAGAGCAGCATTTAAAGGGGTAGGACTGGATTTGAACTTGGGAGACTGCTTTTCTGTATTCCTGCCTCCATTAGCACACAGTTTCGTCCCTGATCATTCCAGCCAATGCATACAGTTTTCCCCAACCCAGATTACTTTGATCCTAGATGAAAAGGGGAATAAAGGAGGTTAAAACAACCATGCATAAATGACCACAGAGGTTTGGATGGGCTTCTCTGCGCGCAATTAGCCTTTGCACACTCTGCTAAATTACCAGGATGTTTTGGCACAAGGAGCAGCCTAGATTCTTCCCCAGTGCCACAGGCCTGATCCACATTGCTCATGGCTGCTTTTTAGAGTCGCATTGCACACTGGGGGATTCCAGTCATGGAACTCTGATGCCATGAGTATTTTGTGCCTATGTGGTAGGTGAATTTAGGGGCATGTGTACCCTCTTTCCCGGAGGTTTTTGGGGTTTTTTTTATCAAGACCAAAAGTTGGTGACAGGTCTTTATATGATACCTAGGTGATCTCCCTTGACCTGATGATTAGGGTTGCCAGCTCCGGGTTGGGAAACACCTGGAGATTTTTGGGGCAGAACTGAGGAGGGCAGGATTTGGGGAGGGGAGGGACTTCAGTGCCATAAAATCTAATTGCCAAAGCAGCCATTTTCTCCAGGCGAACTGATCTCTAGCAGCTGGAGATCAGTTGTAATAACAGGAGATCTCCAGCTACTACCTGGAGGTTGGCAACCCTGTTTATTGCCCTGATGTCTAACACTTAACCAGTAACAAGACAGAGACTCAGGTATTTAGCTGACATGATTTGCATTGGTTTATCCAAACCAAATATCTAAATATCAAAGCACTGTAATCTATGGACATGTCTGTAACACAGGAACGTATGCTGCTCTATATGCGTAAAAGGAAGGCTGGGACACAAATGTTAGAAGTCGACAATATCAGGGGTTTAGATAGGCTTGCCAGGTCCCACTTTGCCACTGGCTGAAGGTTTTTAGGGCAGAGACTGAGGAGAGTGGGGTATGGTGAGGGGAGGGACTTCAGTGCCATAGAGTCTAATTGCCAAAGTGGCCATTTTCTCCAGGTGAACTGATTTCTATCGACTGGAGATCAGTTGTAATAGCAGGAGATCTCCAGCAAGTACCTGGAGGTTGGCAACCCTACTGATGATGCACGTGTTTGAGTGTCGTAGAGTAACCAGACCGACACGCACATATCAAGGGTGATGTTTTCTGATCTGTCTTCTGACTCTGTAGATCTGAACCTTCAACCTTTGCAAAAAGAAGTGGAAATCTCAAAGCAGCCAGCCCTATTTCCAAGATGGCAGCATGGCTTTGTTGAGCTGACTGGGCAGGTTTATTGGGGTGGCTCAACACTGCTTCCTCTTCTTTCAGCATTCAACTTCACCAGTGCCATCAATTCCAGCTCATTAAGTCAACCAAGTTGAAGACTAGTTCTTTCTTTTTAAAAACAAACTGCACATATTTATTTTCTTGGCACTCAGAATAATCACCCCCCTTGCCTCTTTAGAACCCTTTTTATATCGTTCACATTCGCTGTGCTATCCTCCGTTAGCACATTTGTTATTGTTTAATTAAACAGACAGTAGAGTCAAGTGTTTCTGGAAGAAATCAACTGAATGGAGCCCCGTCACTCTTTGCATAATTAATGGAGTTCCCTGTGGGTGACACAATTCATTAAACTGCAGAGCAGAACTACCGGTACATTATTTTCTTCACACTTTTGAACTGTTGCATTCCTCAGTGCCTACCTCCAGGTGTTGTGCTCATGAGACCATAAATCCTTGTTTTTGGATGCTTGCTGGTATATCTCTCAGAAATGGACACACAACAAGGCAGCTGAGGGCAGAAATAGACTTTACAAATGACATGGGGCTGACAAGGAATGATAACCCCCATGCCATGCTTTCCCCAGCTCCTGAAGCATGGTGTAGTGGTTAGGAGCTATTGACTCTAATCTGGAGAACCAGGTTTGATTCCCCACCCCTCCACATGAGTGGCAGACTCTAATCTGGTGACCCGGGTTGGTTTCCCCTCTCTTCCACATGAAGCCTGGTTGGTGACCTTGGGCCAGTCACAGTTCTCTCAGAACTCTCTCAGCCCCAAGGTATCTGTTGTGGGTAGAAGAAGGGAAGGTGATTGTATGCCGGTATGAGACTCCATAAAGGTAGAGAAGATCAGGGTATAAAAATCAACTCTTCTTCTTCCTCCATGATATCTAGGGATGCTGGACCTGTGGATGGCATCATCATGCTGAGAGTTTCCTGCGTTCTTCAAAGAATTGGAACAGAAGTGGGGAAACTTGCAATGCCTTGATATTGAATGCCATGATGAGGATCTTTTACATGTTATAGGAGAGAGGAGGAGACATGGGATTGTCCTTTTGTTATGATGGACTTGTGTGTATCTTTAATTATTCTGCTTGAATGATCAATAGGTCTTAAGCTGGACCACACTAAAGCACAATGGCCAAAATAATTTAGTATTTAATATATTCCCCTTATTCTTTAAAATAGGCAGCCAAAAGGATGGATGAGTGCCTTCTTGCCATTATCAAATGACTCAACCAGTCTCTGTCTTTCAACCTCATAAGAACATAAGAAAAACCATGCTGGATCAGACCAAATATATATATTTGCCAAAGGAATTAAAATAAGATTGTGTGTGTAAAGTGCCATCAAGTTGCAGCTGACTTATAGCAACCCTGTAGAGTTTTCAAGGCAAGAGACTTACAGAGGTGGTTTGCCAATGTCTTCCTCTTCATAGCAACCTTGTCATTCCTTGGAGGTTGCCCATGCAAATACTAACCAGGGCAGACCCTGCTTAGCTTCTGAGATCTGATGAGATCAGGCTAGGCTGGGCCATCCAGGTTAATAATAATAATAATAATAATAATAACAATAACAACAACAACAACAACAACAACAGGTGATACATTTAAATCAAAAGAGTAGGCTATAAAAGAGGGGTGATGCCATCTATGGAGTAGGATTGCTAGTCTCAATTTGCCATTTCCATATCCCACTAACCCAGAGACAATATTTGGATACCTGCTTATCTCCTGGGAAGAGTCTGTGAGAAGAAGGGAAACATAGGGCGAAAGCGCATGGTCGCTTTATCCTCCTTTAATCCCTGTTTTAGCCAGGATCGAATGCACATTAGGCAAAATGCATGCGTTCGATCCAGGCTGAATCCTGGCTGAAACAGGGATTAAAGGAGGATAAAGCGACCATGCGTTTTTGCCCATAGAGTTCCTCAGATCTTCCGTTAGTTTTCACCTCAAACCTGAAAGAGTGCAGTTCTTGGACCTCTGTCATATGACATTTGTTGATCATGTTGGTCTCCTCACATTCTGTGAGGCTGGTGAGGGGTTAAGGTTCTGCTGTAAAATACGATCTATAGAATAGGAACATTCAAAAATGCATTATGAGAAGGTACTGGTTTTGAAGTCACTTCACTGTAAGTTGTCAAAAGTGCATATTAAAGCACACAGGTAATCCTTGTTATAAAAGAAGTGGATTGACTGTGCTTGTGCTTGCTTGTTTCATTAATATATCTTAGCTCTAAGCATGTAAATAAAAAAATGGGCAAAATCCTTCCCATTTTTAGAAGGTAATTCCTCAGAGTAAATCAGTAATAAACTGTAATAATTTGTTATTTGCTTTAGATAAATAATCTGTAATAAAAAGTGCATTCCTTGAGGAAAACAAACACATCCTCTTCATATGAGATACAAAGTTTAATTAAGTAATAATTTAATGTAGCTTATAAATGGAGCATTTTAAACTCTCAGGAAATGTACTACCCCTTAATAGTAATCAAAATGAAGGAGCATTTCTTGTCATTGTTGGTTTCAAATATTACAGCACCTTTCCAGAGATGGCCAAGTAGTTTCAAAAGGCAGAAACCATCATGAGCTTGAAAATGATTTACTGTCAAAGGCCAAGGAGAGACTGAGGGCACGCATTCATTTGCCCACAGATTTTGTGGCTGTGTAATTCTGCCACTTTAATAGCTAGCCTTCATTGTTAACACTGTAACCTAGTGCTTATATTCTTATTTGCCCAGATAATTCCCTGATGCTGTGAGACTTCAGTACATTAATGATAGTCACAATCAAACATAGACAGGACTTAGATGATGGTTTCTTTGAACGAAGTCCCCAAATGTATCAATTACCTGGTTGGGACAATGCATTTGACCAGTGTCTAATATGCTAGTCTCTCTCTCTCTCTCTCTCTCTCTCTCTCTCTCTCTCTCTCTCTCTCTCTCTTAGGGTTGCCAGATGCCCGGTAATGGTGGGCAATTGCTTGCCAATTAAGGGGGCTGCCTGCCACCTCTCAGCTGGCTGATGAGCAGAAGCAGGCCAGCTGAAGGAGAGGGGGTGATTAATGTCACTTCCAGGTTTACCCTGGAAGTGATGGGGAAGCTCTAGCACATTCCTCCAAAAACTCTAAGGTTTCCATACAGTTTTTGGAGGAATGTGCTAGAGTGTCCCCGTTAGGGCTGTCAATTCGGTTCGGCCCGAACTGAAAATCAGCTGAATTTCCCTTGATTCGGCGGTTTTTAGTTCGGGAGGAACCGAACTCCAAACTGGCGGGCAACCGGGGGGGCCGAATTCAGCGAGTTCGGGAGTTCGCGAATAAATTCGGCCAATTCGGGGCCGTCAGTAAGCAGCATAACCTTCAGTAAGCAGCATTCTCCTCCCCCCGGGGAAAGAGAGAGAGAGAGGGAAATCCTCATGTGTGTGTGAGGGGGTGCTTGTGCACATTCGCTCCTTTCCGTGGCTGCAGGGGGCGCATTTTTTGGGGTACCGACCCCAAACTTTCAGGGGATATTCAGACAGGTTTTCTTAAGAGACCACCCAAGTTTTGTAAACATTGGGTCAGGGGGTCCTGAGATATGGGCTCCCCCCTTTTTCTTTCCATGGCTGCAGAGGGCGCATTTTTGGGTGTGCCGACCCCAAACTTTCAACGGAGCATCAGACAAGGCTTCTTAAGATACCCCCCAAGTTTTGTAAACATTGGGTCAGGGCCCCCCGAGATATGGGCTCCATCCCTTTTTCCTCTCCCCCCTTTTCCATTTTCGTGGCTGCAGGGGGCGCTTTTTTGGGGGTGCAGCCCCCAAACTTTTATCATAGCTTCAGAGAATCCCTCTTAAGAGACCACCCAAGTTTTGTAAAGATGGGTTCAGTGGGGGCTGAAATATCGGCTCCCCCCCTTTTCTCTTTCCGTGGCTGCAGGGGGCGCATTTTTGGGTGTGCCGACCCCAGACTTTCAGGGGAGCTTCAGTCAAGGCTTTTTAAGAGACCACCCAAGTTTTGTAAACATTGGGTCAGGCCCCCCCCCGAGATATGGGCTTTCCCCTTTTCCCTATTGGGATGAATGGATCACCCTCAAGAGATGCATACATATGGATCTTATATTGGATACAAATGGAATCATATTGGATTACCCAGCCTCCCAGCCCCTCCTGCTGGAACAGAAGACAGCCACAGTAAGACCCCTTTGGGGGCTTTAATCTATATTTTTTCTTTTCTGTGTGTGTGTGGGGGGGAAAGCAGAGTCTGTGTGTGTGGGGGGGGAGGGAGCAGTTTCTGTGGGTGGGGGGGGAGCCAAAGGGGGCTTTTGCCGGTTCTGCCTGGGGTGTGTGTTCCCCCTCCAGTCTCTCTCTCCCTGGTTTGAGGGGGGGCTTCATTTTTATTCTTCAGGTTTTTCTCATTCATAAGATCAGTTAGGTTATTTTGATGCTTGCTCAAAGCTGGTTTTAAAATGGTGACTTAAAGAATGCATCTGCCAGGTCCCAAGTCCAATGCAAAAGGAGAAATTCCACCCCCTCCTGCTCATTATGCATAGCTAGCTGCCTCTGTCCCTTTCCATGGTATGCAAACTCCCAGGTATCAGGTATTGTTTTGCACTGTTGCAAAGGTGTTGCATTGCGTGCTTGTGTTGCTTTGCAGTTGTATTGTTTTGCAAAATTCTTCACACCTGCCCCGCCCTTTGCATGTTTGCAAAGGTGTTGCTTTTCAGTTGTGTTGCTTTGCAAAGTTCTTAGCACCTGCCCCGCCCTTGCTCTCATCAGCTGTTTGCCGGGGCCGGGAGCTTTGTGCGTGGGCGGCAAGCTCTGCTGAGAGATACACATTAAGGGTGGGGGGGACCCCTTTCAGGGCCCATATCTCAGCCCCCCCTGACCCAATCTTTACAAAACTTGGGGAGTCTTTCAATATACGTCCTTTGAAGCTCTGCTGAAAGTTTGGGACCTCTAAGCCCAAAAATGCCCCCCCCCAGAGCCGCGGAAAGGCGCGGTTGTGTTTTTAATGGCTTTATTTGGCCGAATTTTTTTTCCGAACTTTGAATTCCCGCCGAATTGAACGGATCCGAAGTGGGGGAGTTCGGACTTCGGGACGTACCGAACCCACAAGGGCCAAATTCGGCCGAATCCGAACTGTACCGAATTTTTTTTTTTTGACAGCCCTAGTCCCCGTCACTTCTGGAGTATGCCCAGAAGTGACATTACGCATGTATCCCCCCCCCCCAGTTCCACCACAATGAAGCTTCTGTGGGTGGCAAGGGGGGACCTGGCAACCCTACTCTCTCTCTCTCTCTCTCTCTCTCTCTCTCTAACCCCAACATTCCTTCAAAGAGCCCCCTCCTCATTTTAGCCTCACAAGTACCAGGTGTCATTTGGAGGTAGTAAACCTCTGAATATCAATGCCAGGAGGCAACATTGGGGAAGGCCTTGGCTTCTATGTCCTGTTGTTGGTCCTCCATAGTAACTGGTGGGCAACTGTGTGAAACAGGATGTTGGACTAGATGGGCCACTGGTCTGACCCATTAGGGCTCTTCTTATGTACTTATGCTCGTAAAGAGAGACAGGACAAGGTCACCCAGTGAGTTTCATGGTGGAGTGAGGATACAAACCTTGGTCTGCGACCCTAATCCAACACTTTAACCAGTATAACACACTGGTTCTTGAGCGCCATTTCTGCCAAAAGTTATACTTAGTGGGGGGCAGGCAATACAATCGTGAACATGTGCATGGCATCCGAAGTGAGCCAATCCCAAAATGAGCTGTGGAGTGTTGGCCCGCTTGGTGAGATAGTCCCTGGTATCGGCCAGCATGCAGCAGTGCTTAAGCAGGTAGATTCCCTTAGCAAAGGAGTAGTGAAGAGCCGGTGAGATGATTGATGAAGGTACGATCGATCATTCGAAAGAGCTTCTCTTCCAGTCCTACCGCTCAGCAATCAATGTGACAGGGACAGCAGATAAGCAGTTCTAAATGATGGGGAGATTACGTCGCAAGGTGGCATGTAGCCTCCTCCTCAGCACAGTGTTCCTTGAGGTCATGGTGCTCAAATTGTGGACATCTTCACTCATAAGTAAGGCCGATTGAAGCCCAGATATGCAGATGTTTCAGAAGAGGGTAACAGCTAGTCTGGATAATTATTTGATTTGGATATATTTGATTTAGATCATTATACCCTCTTTTGTCCCCAATGGGGATATCAAGCAGTTTATAGCATCATTTCTCCCCGCCTTCATTTTATCCTCACAACACTGCTTTGAGCTGAGAGGGTATGACTGGCCACCCAGTGACTTTCCATGGCAAAGTGGGGTTTCAAGCCTGGGTCTCCCCGATCCTCGTCCAAAACTCTAACTGCCACATGGGCCTGAAAGCACATTGTGTATCAATTTGACAGCTGCTGTTGTCAATTCAAATTTTCCCTCAGCTATGAATTTACTGAAGGATAGACTACATGAGATGCTGGGAGGTCGGTGAATGGATCTCTCATGGCTTTTCCCCTTCTAGAACTCAGATGTGTGGAGTTCCAATTCCAATCAGTACCATAGAAGAAGAAGAAGAGGAGGAGGAGGAGGAGGATATGCTGGCTTTCTCTATCACTTAAGTAAGAATCAGACTGACTTACAATCACCTTCCCTTCCCCTCCCCACAACAGACACCCTGTGAGGTAGGTGGTGCTGAGAGAGCTCTAAGAGAACTGTTACTAGCCCAAGGTCACCCCGCTGACTTCACGTGTAGGAGTGGGGAATCAAACCTGGTTCTCCAGATTAGAGTCCACTGCTCCTAACCACTACATCACACTGGTTCTCAGGAAAATGGCTCAGGGGGAAGGTTTAAACCCCCAACGCCTCACACCCTGGTCTCAAAGAGAATCAGGCCACCATTATGGTTGATTTTTGGAGCAAGAATGTCAGCATATTTGTTTGAGTGTAATTACCTGGTTGGATCAATGTATTTGTCAGATGCTAGACTTTGTTGGTGGCTTTCAGCAATCTAAGCTCTTCTTCATCTCAGCTCTTCATTTCACAATTAGCCATATGGAGATAATAATATTGGATTGTATCCTACCAGGGTTTTTTTGGGGGGAGAGGGTTACATCTTGCAATTCTACTTCTCACTATAGCCACCATCCCATTTGGCTCTTGTCCACATGGGTACCAAGATGCCTGGCAGAGGTGTTCCAGTGGTGAAAAGGAGCTTCTATTCTCAATTTCACCAAGCTGGTAGGATATAGCCTACTGACATATGCTAGAATGTTGTCATTATTTCTGACCTAATTTTGTGGAGTGCTGCTGCTGCTGCTGCTGTTGTGTTCCCTTCTTGTTGTTGTTGTATTCCCTTCCTATATAACCAGTGGAATGAATGAAATGGAGATGCAGCAGAGAGTAAAGACATATCTTGAACACATGAATATGGTTGCCAGGTCCCCCCTGGCCACTAGCAGGGGATGGGGGGTAGGGTTGCCAGATCCAAGTTGGGAAACTTGTGGAGATTTAGGGATGGAACCTGTGAAGAAGAGGGACCTCAGTGGGGTACAATGCCTTTGAGTTCACTCTCCAAAGAATCCATTTTCTCCAGGGGAACTGATCTCTGTAGTCTGGAGATGAGCGGTGATTCCAGGGGATCCCCAGGTCCACTGAGGAGGCTAGCATCCCTAAAGTTCCCTCATTCAGAGTATGACCACTGGTCTGTCTAGTCAGTGGCTCTCCCAGATCTAAGACAGAGGTCTTTCACATCACCTACTGCCCGATCCTTTTAACCTGGAGTTGTCAGGGACCGAACCTGGGATTTTCTCTATACAAAGCAGGTGCTCTACCACTTAGCCACAGCCTCTCCTAGTCCATCATCCTGTTTCACACAGTTGCCCAGGTAACAAAGCTTCAAAATTCTTACCCTCATGCTAAGAGCTTCCATCACACCTGAAGGCTCCCAACAAATTTGTAGCAAACTGCTTGTTACTGGAGTCATGGTTAATATCTATTCCTTGCTTCTGTTCTTCCATTCTGTTTTTTGTTAAACTAGACCAGGGGTCGGCAAACTCATTAGTCAAAAGAGCCAAATATCAACAGTACAACGACTGAGATTTCTTTTGAGAGCCAAATTTCTTAAACTTAAACTATATAGGTAGGTACACTGTTTATTAACTTAATAAACTTTTATTAAAGTTTTAAGTCTTAATTAAACTATAGGTACACTGAATAAAACTTGATATCATACTTAATAGTGATCTTATTTATTGATAAAAATTAAATTGTAAGTCCCTGCCATTTCCCCCTCCCCGTCCGGAGTCCTCGTCTGGAGGCCTGGTCTACCGCCATAAAAGCCTATTGGTAGACCTGGCCTCTGGCTGAGTCCCATTGGGAGGCCAGGTCTACCTATTGGCTTTCTTGGCAGTAGACCTGGCCTCTGGAGGCCCATAGAAGCCAATTGGTAGACCTGGCCTCTGAAGGGGGACTTTTTCCCCTCCTCGGAGTCCAGGTCTACTGCCAAGAAAGCCAGTGGGTAGACATGGCCTCTGAGGAGGGAAAAAAGTAAGTAAGGTATCCATAAAATTAAATCATGACAATGACTGACAAACAATGTGAACAATGTGAGCAAACTTTTCTCTAGATTCACAGAGTAAACACATGAGAACATAAGAAAGGCTGTGCTGGATCAGACCAAGGCCCTTCAAGTCCAGCAGTCTGTTCCCACAGTGGCCAACCAGGTGCCTCCAGGAACCCCACCAGCAAGACCAGTGCAGCATCATTGTCCTGCCTGCGTTCTATAGCACCTGATTTAATAGGCCTGCTCCTCTGATTCTGGAGAGAATAGGCATGCATCATGACTAGTATCCATTTTGATTAGTAGCCATGGATAGCCCTCTCCTTCATGAACAGGTCCACTCCCCTCTTAAAGCCTTCCAAGTGGGCAGCCATCACCACCTCCTGGGGCAGGGAGTCCCACCATTTAACCATGTGTTGTGTGAAGAAATACTCCCTTTTATCAGTTTTGAATCTCCCACCCTCCAGCTTCAGCAGACGACCCCGAGTTGTACCATTATGTGTGTCCCGGGTCGGGGCTTTCCCGTCACTTACCAGACAAGCCCCTGCTGGCTCCAAAGTGTGCCTCTTCCCTACAGGGACCCGCAGGCCCAGAAGACAACAGGGGAACGGAGTCGGCACCGCAGAAGATGGGGCGCCGCGGCCCAGCACCGCTGCCGGGGACGCGCCGCCAAAGGAAGCCCGCCCAGCCCAACAGCTGATAGGCGGGTGGGGTGGGCCAGGAACCGCCGAGCTGCCCGCCCAGCAATCGTGCGGCTAGAGGGGAGGGGAGGCTTTAGCCTCCCAACCATTGAGGGCAAGGGAAAGGGGGACCCGGCCATTTTCCACGGCGGGGGGGGGGGAGAGACAGCACGCCCGCTTGCCTGCTCTCTCTCTCTCTCTCTCTCTCTCTCTCTCTCTCGCTCTCTCTCTCTCTCTCGCTCTCTCTCTCTCTGGCGCACCGGCTCCACAGCCCGGCTGCCGGCGCGAGCAGGCGCGAGAGCAGGGGCTCAGAACCAAGTTTGGAGAGCCGCACTCAACGAGCCAAAGAGTTGCATGCGGCTCGCGAGCCGCGGTTTGCCGACTCCTGAACTAGACCGATGCCCACACAAAAGCCAGCTCAGTTTATTCTTACTCAAAAGTAACCTACACGGAACTTAAATATTGCTCTATTTAATTTCTCTGTTGCTCTCCAGTTTCCTAATTGCCTTCATGCCAAAAAGACTGAGAACTATCCACCGCTCAATTAATCACAATACACAGCAGTAATCATCAATCTTATTTCAATTCTCTTACAAATTCAACCCACTTTTTTCCAGTGGTCTCAAAGAAGCTGAGCAGCACACAGAGGATATCTTATTAATTCATCACATTTCATAACTTTTTTTGTGTGGAAACAAATTACACTGAGAAACTCCCCCCTTCGATAAGGACTGGAAACATCTAGCTGGGGTCTACAAGAATTGATAGCAAAGCAATTATGCTTCTTAAAATAAAGTTTTTAAGGAACATCCATTTACATAAGAATCAAAAGAACTCGGGGAATGGGAACATTTGCCAGCATTGCCTTCTTTCCCTGTTTATCTCCTAGATTCATTTGCAATATCAAAATTAACTTCCCTGTTGAAATATCAGGGAGGGACCAAATGCTTATTCGGATCAGGCCTTCCACGAAGCTCCAAGAAAAAGAACCACTTTCCTAGGGAGGTATGAGCAGAATCCAGGAGAGGTGTAATATCCTCCATGTCAAATCCCCCAGCATAGTTTAAGTTCCTATTGTTTAAGTGAGAACATAGAAGCTCTGTGAACGGGTTTTCCCCCTTTTGAGATGCTGATTTACAAATGGAGGAATCAATGGAACAGTTTTGCACAAGCTCCATTTGCTTGTTGACCTTGGGACTCTTTTAATAGCTAGTTTTGTTGACTTAAGCAAAAGAGCCACTATGGTGTAATGGTTAAGGTGTCGGACTAGGATCTGGGGAACCCAGATTTGAATCCCCATTCTGCCGTGGAAAATTGCTGGGTGACACACTCTCTCTGCCTCGACCCTGGAAAGTGTTTGGATGGGAGGCCTCCAAGGAATACCTATTTGGATGGGACACCATGTGGAGGCAGGCAATGGCAAACCACCTCTGAACATCTCTTGCCTTGAAAACACTACAGGATCGCCATAAGCCAGCTGTGACTTGATGGCAACAACAACAAAAAAGTGGGCTTACTAGGCTATAATTAGAAAACCTTAATGCTAGATACTACACTTAAGATCTCCAGTCCTCAAAAAGTTATGAGAGGTGAGGGGGGGTAGACTTCCTGAAACACATAAATGACTGCAGGTCCTCAGTCTTGTCAATACCAAAAATATGCTGCCATTACCCAGTTGAATGTCTGCTTCTCCTCCCATATCAACCTGCCTACATGCTGGGGTTCACACAAGGTGCTGTCCTACCCAAACTGGTTTTAGCTGAGGTTAGATTGCTTGGGATTTGTGGGAGGGCTTTTTCTGCCACCACCTTCAAAACATGGCACACCATCTTGTTGGACCTTCTGGACTGTGCTAAAACCTGTTTCTGTCCTGAAGGCCCTTCAGTCTGGTTTACAGTAGAGATTATGGCTGCAATCTGGGGGTGGGGAGCTCCATAGGTGCCGGTGTGATCCCGCAGCAGCGTAAGTGTCCATTTAACGCAGGATAAGGGGCACTTATGCCATCACGAGTGGCATCCATGCTGGTGCAGGGATGCAGTGGCATGGGATGCGGGCACCAGCACTTTGGTGTAGCCCCATTTATTACAATGGGGGATTTTTGAGTAAATTTTCTTACTTTTTTAAGTTTCATTTTGTAGCCGGAAATCTTCTGTGGTGGCAGCATGGCTGTGCCGTTCCCGGCTGCTGTCAAACTACCCCCCCCTTTGGATTGCACTGCCCTTCTGCTTATGACTTGGATCGCTTTAAGGCATTGAGTGAATGTTGAACAGCTCAGTTTTTTTCTGGTTATGATGTTATGATTATGGTTTTATGATGGGGATTAGATTTCTACACCACTTTGAGCACCATATTGGTTGGAAAGTGGCTAATAAAGAAACTAAAGTAAAATAAATATGAGAATTCTTTCCACAAATGAAAGGTGGAGAGATCGGTCTCCTGTACAGACTCATCTAGCAACTTCCCCAAGGTATGTCTCATATGGCTGTTGTTTGTATGTGAATATCAATACAATCCTAAGCAGAGGAACACTTAGGATTTACTTCAATGGACTTGGAAAGGGGCCACTCTGAAAGTCGTTTGGTATTTCTCCACATGAGTGGGACATGCCCATTCTGCTCCTTATTCTTCTCCTTAACAGGATGGGAAAGACATGGGCAGTTGGCCTGTCCACACAGTGTTGTAATTGTCTTTCTCTCTCTCACACACACACAACATAACATAAACACACATGAGCTGTAAGGGATAGCACCAAAGGGAAGAGGTTCCTATTTCAGTGGAAAAATATGGAGGGGTCTTTTGCTTGGGAGGCTCTTTGCAGGATCAGAAGACATGGTGTGTGGAAGCTAGGGCTGTTGAATTTTAAAAAATTCGGTATAGTTCGGATTCGGCCGAATTCAGCCCGTTTAGATTCGGGATGTGCCGAAGTCTGAACTCCCCCACTTCGGATCCGTTCATTTCGGCGGGAATTCAAAGTTCGGAAAAAAAAATTCGGCCGAATAAAGCTATTAAAAACACAATCGCGCCTTTCCGCGGCTCTGGGGGGGCATTTTTGGGGTTAGAGGTCCCAAACTTTCAGCAGAGCTTCAAAGGACGTTTATTGAAAGACTCCCCAAGTTTTGTAAAGATTGGGTCAGGGGGGGCTGAGATATGGGCCCTGAAAGGGGTCCCCCCCACCCTTAATGTGCATCTCTCAGCAGAGCTTGCCGCCCACACACAAAGCTCCCAGCCCCGACAACAGTTTGCAAAGCAACTCAACCTTGTAAAACAACACCTTTGCAACAGGAAAAAACCAGAAGACACACAACTGAAACCTCCCCCCTCAAACCAGGGAGCGAGAGACTCGAGGGGGAACACACACCCCAGGCAGAACCGACGACAGCCCCCTTTGGCTTCCCCCCCACCCACAGAAACTGCTCCCTCCCCACACACACACAGACTCTGCTTTCCCACACACACACACACATACACAGGAGAAAAGTTATAGATTAAAGCCCCCAAAGGGGTCTTACTGTGGCTGTCTTCTGTTCCATCAGGAGGGGCTGGGGAGGACTTGTAATCCAAGATGATTCCAATTAGGCACGGGACGTTTTGCTCTGGAGAAGATGCACACAGGATCGGCTCGCTGATCCATTCATCCCAATAGGGAAAAGGGAAAAGGGGAAAGGGGAAAGCCCATATCTCGGTACCCCCTGACCCAATGTTCACAAAACTTGGGTGGTCTCTTAAGAACACTGGTCTGAAACTCCACTCAAAGTTTGGGATCTGCACCCCAAAAAATGTGCCCCCTGCAGCCACGGAAAGAGAAAAGGGGGGAGGCGATATTTCTGCCCCCACTGAACCCATCTTTACAAAACTTGGGTGGTATCTTAAGAATAACTGTCTGAAGCTATGCTAAAAGTTTGGGGGCTATATCCCCAAAAAAGCGCCCCCTGCAGCCACATAAATGGGAAAAGGGGGGAGGGAAAAGGGGGAGAGCCCATATCTCGAGACCCCCTGACCCAATGTTTACAAAACTTGGGGGGTATCTTAAGAAGCTTCATCTGAAGCTCCACTAAAAGTTTGAGGTTTGAACCCCCCAAAATGCACCCCCTGCAGCCATGGAAAGAAAAAGGGGGGAGCCCATATCTCGGGACCCCCTGACCCAATGTTTACAAAACTTGGGTGGTATCTTAAGAAGCTTCATCTGAAGCTCCACTAAAATTTTTGTGTCTGTACCCCCAAAAATACGCCCCCTGCAGCCACAGAAAGGAGCAAATGTGCACAAGCACCACCCCCCCCACACTCACACATGAGAATTTCTCTCTCTCTCTCTCTCTCTCCCTGGCCGGGCCGCACATCAGCTGATTCCTCCAGTACTCAATCCTGACTGATTGGCCAGAAGAAGACCCAGCTTGCCCACCAATTGGCCGGGGGAGGAGAATGCTGCTTACTGACGGTTATGCTGCTTACTGACGGCCGAATTTGCTGAATTTATTCGCGAACTCCCGAACTCGCTGAATTCGGCCCCCCCAGTTGCCCGCCAGTTTTGAGTTCTGTTCCTCCCGAACTAAAAACCACCAAATCAGGGGAAATTCGGCTGATTTTCAGTTCGGGCCAAACCGAATTGACAGCCCTAGTGGAAGCTGTTGTCATTTAGAATTATGCACCGCTCGCTGAGCATTGCATCACTGCAAATATTCCCTTAGTGTAGGGCAGTGTGTTTTGTTAGTAAATGGAAGTCCAAATGGAACAATGTATAATTCACAAAGAATAAGAAAACCAAAACCTCATTCCTATCTTTTATTCATTAGTTCAACAGGTTTGATTAAATATATATGAAGCTCTGGTCCAAAAAAGAATTGCTGGCAGGAATATTGGGAAATTTTCTGACATGATTTCAATAAAGCAAAGCAATTACCAATAAAGCAACTACATTCATCAAGGTGATAAAAACAATCATTGGTAGCTACTGAGAGAAAGCGAGAGAGAGTGAAGAATGATATATTATTCAGGGATTTTCCCTTTTCTATATCCCCATTTGGATTAAATGTTTCGCCAAAAATCCATAGCAATCAGCCTTCAAAACCACCTAGAAACCCATGTATACATGCTCCGACTCTGTCTTTTGCATGTACATACAACAATACATAACCTCCCCATTGGTTTCTTCATCCATCTTTTCCATTCTGTGACAGAGAGATCTTCTTCCTAGATCCTGTTAAGTATATTTGAAGTATATTTCAGCAGCTTTGAAAATTCATGCTAAAGCTCCAGTGCCTCTTGGTTACTTCTGTAGTCTGAATTTTTATTGTAAGTAATTGGATCAAGTTGTTTTTTATCTAAGACTTGTTTGCTTTGTGTGCTCTATTGGCACTACATTTATTTATGTGGGAAGCACTTAATATATCTTCATTTAGCTGTTAAACTTTCCCCCATTTTAGAGTTACGGAGAGATACGACCTGACACGGCAAAGTCCAACAGCTACTGGGCTTTTTGGACAGCTCCCAAATAAAGTATGTGTGTAATGGAACAGGAGCTCTCTCTTTTTGCACTAGGCTATCTAGCAAGTACCCTGACCTGGACAGCCCAGACTAGCCCAATCTTGTCAGATCTTGGAAGCTAAGGAGGGTCAGCCCTGGTTAGTACTTAGATGGGAGACCACCAAGGAAGTTCAAGGTCACTATGCAGAATTGGGCTAGGCAAACCACCTCTGAACATCTCTTGCCTTGAAAACCCTATAGGGTCACCTTTCCTTAGATTTAGCAGCCACTGGCTATTCATCAACCACTTCACATTATAAAAAGGGGAAATGAAATTAATGTTTTCCTTGACACTATAAAGAGAAAAGTTGCCACAGCTCTCACGCAATTGACTGATTTGGCAGCAGATAATGCAGTATCCGCTTCTCAGAAAGTGTCTTTAGCTGTTTTATCCAATGAGTGATATATTTATTTTGTGCAATATTATTTTGTGGACATGCTAAAACAACGTGGGCTAGGGAGTCTATTTGATCCAGACAAAAAGGGCATTTTTGTTCTTCTGCAATAATTTTATTGTATCACTCTTGTGTCACGGCTGAGTCTAGGGCATTACATCTTGTCAATAGGAAAGCTTGTCTGAACATATGAATTTTTAACCAGCGGAAATTGTCTGGCAAGGAGAAAGTTCTGTTGAAGGGTCACTTTAAGTTGGCTGTGACTTGACAGCAAAAAGAAAAACCTAACAAGTAACACTACAGGTGAAGCCATCTTATGCCAGGATTCTAAATACCTGTGATGGAGAAAATTGTACCCACACTCAAGAAATTTGGAAATCAAATGAAATGGAAATGCGTTCCTATTCAGTTCCTTGCATTTTGATACTAATCAGGGAGAAAAAGAACCTAATTCGCATTTTGATTGAAACATTTTTCCCCCACCAGCAGCTCATAAATTTCCTATTTGAAAGTCCTCGTTCTAGGCTTTCTTTCATGTGACGATATAAGCATCATTTTGTTTTTGGTGCAGAATGGAATTTTTAAGCATTCAACATCAACGGGCTCATAGAGGGTGTAAAAAAAAAAAAGCACACCCCAGTTCCGAATAATATGTGAACGTCTGTGATATTTGAAAAAAAAATCTAATTTACTCAAACAAATTCCCCCTAAAATGCTGAACGGATCTTCCCATACATGCAATTTGGCAAGCGTGACTTTCCCAATTTGTGTCTGTTTCCCTTTGTGTATGCAAAACATAATAAATGTTGACAGGTGCAACTTTCTCCTATTGCCCAATTTGGATACGCATTTCCATGTTTTACATAGTAATTAAAACATTCCATATGCAATCACAGACGTTCTCAATTTGCCAGCCCACCTCATTTCTTTGACTGATTTGTAGACATCCTGTCAACATTTTGTACATGTTACGTGCCAGGATGTGTTCTACTACTTTACCCGACATATTCCTTCAAGAGCAAGCAAGTCTGCTGAAGTTTATAATGTGCCGTCTCTTAAGAGCCAGCGTGGTGTAGTGGTTAAGAGTGACAGACTCTAAGCTGGAGAAAGGGGTTTGATTTCCCACTGCTTCACATGAGCCGGGCCTTCTAATCTGCTGAACCAGGATGGTTTCTCCACTCCTCCATATGAAGCCTGCAGGGTGACCTTGGGATAGTTACAGTTCTCTCTGAACTCTCTCAGTCCCACCTACCTCACAAAATGTCTGTTGTGGGACAAGGAAGGAAAGGCGATTGTAAGCCAGTTTGATTCTCCTTTAAAACAAGGTAGAGAAAATCGGCATTAGAAAAACAACTCCTACTCCTCCTCTTCTTCCTCCTCTTCTTCCTCCCCTCCCCTCCTCTTCCTCCTCCTCCTCCTCCTCTTCTTCTTCTTCTTCTCCTCTTCCTCCTCCTCCTCTTTTTCCTTCTCCTCCTCCTCCTCAAATGTGTGATTCCTTATACCTTTAATCCTATGTGGCATGAAGAATTTTGGCAGAGTCTGCTTCTGTCTGATGGCTGGAATGATCAGAGTCATCATACCAGTTCAACATCTTGGCAATGGGCTTAGTAGCATGCAAAAGAAGTCCAATTTATACTTAACTGGTTGGGCAAAGTTGCTCCTTTCCCATGGGTTGGTCTTACACACTGTTCCTGTAATCGCCACTCATGGGAGGGTGTGTGTCAGTGATTCTAGTATGCTGAGGAAGTGCATTACTTACTGGTCCCAAATGGTTTGGTTTTGCAGGGTTCAGATAGTCCAGTTCAGCACAACACCAAACCAAAGAGCTCCTATGCCACAACAGTAATGTGGGAATTGTTCCACAGAGACAAAGTGACTGCAGGTAACTCCCGCCCCCAATCAGTAGCTTCCTCCCCACTCCCCCAATCAGTAGAAACAAAGTTTCTCCCAGCCATACTACCTGGGGCAGTGAGCAGAAGATCTTAGTTTGGAATGTATCCTTGTAAAAAAAAATAACACATTGGGTGAAGGCCAGAGTGAACCTTTGCCACCATACCTCCAAGTGAAGACACCAGACAAAATGCATTGGTTAAACTAACGTTTATTAATTACAATCTAAACTGCATAAGTAATTCCTTCTTTCCCCTAGATTTAACAGCCATTGGCCACTCATCTACCATTTCACACTTTAAAAAAGGGGAAATGAAATTTCATTTTTCCTTGACACTATAAAGAGAAAAGTTGCCACATCCCTCATGCAATTGACCAATCTACTTGACAGCAGCCTCTCAGAAAGCGTCTTTAGCTGTTTTATCCAGGGAGGGATATATTTATTTTGTGCAGTATTATTTTGTGGACATGCTAAAACAATGTGGGCTAGGGAGTCTACTTGATCCAGACAAAATGGGCATTTTCGTTCTTCTGCGATAATTTTATTGTATCGTCCTTGTGTCTCAGCTGAGTCTAAGGCATTACATTTTGCCAATAAGAAAGCTCATTCAATGCAAGTTTAATTGAGCTTGTGATTGAAACCACACACTGAAATGCCTCCCCACAGGGGAGGGGCTGTGACTCAGCAGAAGAACCTTTGCTTTGCATTCAGAAGGTTCAATCCCCAACATCTCCACTAAAAAGGACCAGGCAGTAGGTGATGGGAAAGACCTCTGCCTGAGATACTGGAGAGTTGATGCCAGTCAGGGCAGACAATACTGGCCTTGATGGATTGATGGTTTGATTCAATAGAAGGCAGCTTCATGTTGCTCATTTATCCAGATACTGCTCTCCAGTTTGATTAGTAAAGTGAATGCACATTGGCTCTTCCAAATGTGTCTACACATACATGTGGAGTCAGATAACCGAGAGCCAGCATGGTGTAGTGGTTAAGAGTGGCAGGCTCTAATCTGGAGAACTGGGTTTGATTCTTGGCTCCTTCACATGACCGTTGGACTCTAATGTGGAGAACTGTGTTCAATTCCCCATTCCCCACAGGAAGCCTGCTGGGTGACCTTGAGATAGTCACAGTTCTCTCAGAACTCTCTCAACCACACCTACCTCACAAGGGGCCTGTTGTGTGTGTGTATATGTGGGGGGGGGGGTGATTTTAAGCTGCTTTGAGACTTCTCCTCCTCCTCCTCAATTTTCAGAAGCCAGTTCTACCACTTTGGGTGTGTAGGTTCTAAACCAGCTCATGAACACTTAACTAGTTCAAAGATCTGATACCTACCTTTTCAAGGGTATGTTTAGCCTGAAGAGGAGAAGACTGAGAAGTGATATAATAACCATCTTCAAGTACTTGAAGGGCTGTCATATAGAGGATGGTGCTGAGTTGTTTTCTGTTGCCCCAGAAGGTCAGACCAAAACTAACGGGTTGACATTAAATCAAAGAATTACCATCTAGACATTAGGAAGAACTTTAAGAACATAAAAAAAAGCCCTGCTGGATCAGACCAAGGCCCATCAAGTCTAGCAGTCTGTTCCCACAGTGGCCAACCAGGTGCCTTTAGGAAGCAACCAAACAAGACGACTGCAGCAGCACCATCCTGCCTGTGTTCCACAGCACCCAAGATAATAGACATGCTCCTCTGATCCTGGAGAGAATAGACATGCATCATGACTAGTATCCATTTTAACTAGTAGCCATGAATACCTCTTTCCTCCATGAACATGTCCACTCCCCTTTTAAAGCCCTCCAAGTTGGCAGCCATCACCACATTTTGGGGCAGGGAGTTCCACAATGTAACTATGCGTTGTGTGAAAAAATACTTCCTTTTATCTGTTTTGAATCTCTCACCCTCCAGCTTCAGCAGATGACCCCGTGTTTAAGTATTATGGGAGAGGGAGAAAAACTTCTCCCTGTCCACTCTCTCCAAACCATGCATAATTTTATAGACCTCTATCGTGTCTCCCCTCAGCCGCCTTCTTTCCAAGCTAAACAGTCCTAAGCATTTTAACAGCTCCTCATAGGGCAGTTGCTCTAGTCCCGTAATCATTTTGGTTGCTCTTTCTGCACCTTCTCAAGCTATGCTCACTATTTTGTCAGATTACACAGAGAAGCCATTGAAATTCATAAACATCAGCACAACTTTAACAGAAGAGAGTTTAAGAATGAATAAGGCTTGGCTTCCTGTCCTGAAAACCTCCAGACTAACAAAGACTACTGTCCACAATAGCCATGCAGATTAAATTTGGATTTCACACATTAACAGATCACTTCAGGATACAATGGTTCTATATTAACATACCACACCCTCATTAGCACATTATCTTGATACTTACAGAACAATGATTAGCACATTACCTTTGATACTTTTTGCAAGACAATGATTCAGCTTAAACCCAACCCCTTTATGACTATATATTACTCTTCCTACACACTTGACACTGAGAGACACTGTCCTTCAGTGTTACTCCTCTGAAGATGCCTGCCACAGCTGCTGGTGAAACGTCAGGAAAGAAAATACCAAGACCACGGTCACATAGTCTGGATAACCTACAAGAACCAATGAACTCTACCGTGAAAGCCTTCGACAATTCTATGTAATATTCTTTTTTAGATGTGGTGACCAGAACTGTACACAGTATTCCAAGTGTGGTCTCAACATAGATTTGTCCAAGGGCAGTATGATATCAGCAGTTTTATTCTCAATTCCTCGTCTAATTATGGCCAGCATGGAATTTGTCTTTTTTACAGCAACCGCACACTGGGTTGACATCTTCATTGAGCTATCCACTACCACCCCAAGATCCCTTTCTTGGTCTGTCGCTGCCAGCACAGATCCCATCTGTGTATATGTGAAGATGGGAATTTTTGCCCCAATATGCATCACTTTACACTTGCTCACATTGAATCTCATTTGCCATTTAAATGCCCATTCTTCCAGTTTGTAGAGATCCTTTTGGAGCTCTTCACACTCCGATTTTGTTTTAACCACCCTAAATATTTTGGGGTCATCTGCAAACTTGGCTACTTTGCTGTTCAACCCCAAATCCAGGTCACTGATGAACAGGTTGAAAAGCACTGGTCCCAACACAGATCCCTGAGGGACCCCACTGCGCACATCCCTCCATTGTGAAAACTGACCATTGATTCTTACTCTCCTATTTTTTTTCCCTTTCTGACAGAGCGGTTCCTCAGTGGAACAGGCTTTTGGGAGGTGGTAAGCTCTCCTTCCCTGGAGGTTTTTAAGCAGATGCTAGATGGCCATCTGTCAACAATGCTGATTCTATGACGTTAGGCAGATCATGAGAGGGAGGAAATCTTGGCCATCTTCTGGGCATGGAGTAGGGGTCACTGGGGGTGTGAGGGGGAGGTAGTTGTGAATTTCCTGCACTGTGCAGGGGGTTGGACTAGATGACCCTGGTGGTCCCTTCCAACTCTATGATTCTACACTTCTAGTGTCTGAATAACAACTTTAAATATAATTGGCCAATAATTGGCACCTGTCAACCTTTGTGAGATTGATGCCTGAGTAATATATATCTTACATGGCACCCTGTGAAGTTAATTCTCAGGAAAAAAAATCTGAATTGATGTATTCTAAGAACTAATTTAAGAACATTTAGTCCAGGGTGTCAACTGAAGGTGCCTCCTATCAATTTACTGAACATAGCTACTGACAGTAGCAAATTTAATCATGCATATATTTTCCGGCAGTCAAATCTTGATATTCAAAAGTGCTTAGTTTACAAATTAGATGAGGTTCTTCTCCCCCCTTCCATCTGTGGGAGGAACCCAATAATTGAATTGGGTGGATTCTCCATATTTCTTCAAGGCCTCTCCAGTCCATTTGTAACTCTTATTAATAAAATACTGATATTACAGAAATGATATTAGATATCTAAATTATTATAGAAACCTGATAAAAAAGCAAAAAAAAAGCAAGCTAATAAAACTGAAGGGAAGACACAGACAATTCTGTATCTTGAATTCTTGGAGAATACTCTCTCTTCCCTCAGAGCATCCAAGGTTTTTATTAAGCAATATTACAATGGATAGCAATTTAGACAATGGAACTTAGGCAAGGCATACCATGATTAATGATGAATAAGATCAAGGCATAGAGAAGACAATAAAACATTCCTTTCTGAGGACAGCATTCCTCAAGCAAACACTGGCTGTCTGTTACATAGGATGATGAGTTTAGTATACTTTAATCTCTTTCGAGTTGCTAATCCCTTTAAGGTTGCTCCACTGAGGTCATTAGGTCACTATACAGTCAGTACACTTTGGACAATATATATCAAGAGATGAGACATATGAACTGTTATGATCTAATATTCTCAAAAGCAATCAGGGCCTGCCCAGCGATTGCCATATTACCCATAAGAGTTTCCTACATAAAACAGAATACATTTGCAGTGGTAACAAAAAAGATCAATACGTAGTTCCAAATGGTCCTTACCTTGGTCCCAGAATAGTGTTGACAACTTCTAGGTACTAGCTGGAGATCTCCTGCTATTACAACTGATCTCCAGCTGATAGAGATCAGTTCACCTGGAGAAAATGGCCGCTTTGGCAATTGGACTCTATGGCATTGAAGTCCCTCCCCTCCCTGCCCTCCTCAGGCTCTGCCCCAAAAACCTCCTGCTGGTGGTGAAGAGGGACCTGGCAAGTGGCAACCCTATCCCAGGAGTTAATAAAGGATTCTTACTTCCATTCAGAATTTCTGCTTCTGAGATCAGATTTCAATTAATTTGGTTAAATTTATTTATTGAGATATTTATACCTTGTTTTCTTCCCAATTGCAGCCCAAAGCAACTTACAGTGCTGTTTTCTCCTCCATTTATCCCCACAATCCTGTGCACTAGCTTAGGCTGAGAGTGAATGACTTGTCCAACTTTTCATGGCACAGTGGAAATTCAAACCTGGGTCTTCTAAACCCTAGTCTGACATTCTAACCACTACATCATGCTGGCCCCGACACGGTTAATCATATTTCTACTTTTGTTTGGACAGTCAGAGTTGCCTTCTCTCTGTAATCTCTATTTTTGTGGCCAGTTCACTTTCTCCCTCAGTTGGAAACTTGTCTTTTGTTCATATGAAACTGAGTCAAAATGTTGGTCTATATGACATTGCACTGTCTACAGTCAAAAGCTCTCCATAGTACCCAGCAGATATCCTACTAAAGCTGAGAAGGAAGTGGGTAGGAACCTACTGCAATCAAAGCATGTGCACTGTCATTGAATTTTGGGGCACTCCCTGACCCCATAAATCAGCACATAGTCCAACAAAAGAGACAAAAAATCAGAAGGTCTATTCCTCTTATTTATTCAACTGCTTGGATTTGTGATTGTAAGGTAAAGTGTGCATTGAGTCACAACCAGCTCATGGATTGGGAAATAACTGGAGATTTGGGGGATGGAGCTTGAGGAGGGTGGGGTTTGGGGAGGAGAGGGACTCCCGTGTGGTGTAATGCCATAGAGTCCACCTTTCAAAGCAGCCATTTTGTCCAGGGGAACTGATCTGTGTTGCCTGGAGATCAGTTGTAATAGCACGAGATCTCCAGCCAACACCTGGAGGTGGGCAACCCTATGGTGAGCCCACAAAGTTCCACCTCAAGGGGTTTTCAAGGCAACAGATGAGGAGAGGTGGATTGTCATTGCCTTCCTCTGCATAGCAGCCCCAGTCTTCTTTGGTGGTCTCCCATCCAAGTACTGATCCCTTGGGTATAACCAACCATTAATACTCAAAAAGCAAGCATTAAAACAACCCCTTTTACAAGAGTCCTAAATGGTTTAAAGAGACTCTTCATTCCAACTCTTAACCTTAATTACTTTGGTGTAGCCTAATTTTCTGAAGTGCTGGTGACCTATTTTGGTCTGAGTTACCTGCGTTTTTGGAAACAGCACCTAGAAATTGCAATGTGCTTACTGATCCTGTGGCTAGCTTGGTAGAGAAAGGAGCAGGAAGAATTTTTTAACTACATTCTTTTAAAAGCATTCCACAGTTGCTGTATCAAATAATAGGTATATGCCAATATAATGGAATTGTGGAACTCCCTGCCCCAGGATGTGGTGATGGCTGCTGACTTGGAAGGCTTTAAGAGGGGAGTGGACATGTTCATGGAGGAGAGGGGAGTGGAAATGTTCATGGCTGTTAGTAAAAATGGATACTAGTCATGATGCATACCTATTCTCTCCAGGGTCAGAGGAGCATGCCTATTATATTAGGTATGTTTTTAATTTCTATATTATATATTTTCATATTCACACAACCCAGTTAAATTGTGGAACTCCCTGCCCCAGGATATGGTGATGGCTACCAACTTGGAAGGCTTTAAGAGGGGAGTGGACATGTTCATGGAGGAGAGGGCTATTCATGGCAACTAGTTAAAATGGATACTGGTCATGATGCATACCTATTCTCTCCAGGATCAGAGAAGCATGCCAAATATATTAGGTGCTGTGGAACACAGGCAGGATGGTGCTGCTGCAGTCGTCTTGTTTGGGGGCTTCCTAGAGGCACCTGGTTGGCCACTGTGTGAACAAACTGCTGGACTTGATGGGCCTTGGTCTGATCCAGCATGGCCTTTCTTTTAGAGGACAATTATGTAAACCACTTTGGGTCCCCATTGGGGAGAAAAGCAGGGTGTAAATGAAGTAAATAAATTAATAGTATTACATCTATAGAACACTTTCCCCATGCAAGCGTGAGACACCTACATTCATTTCATTGTTGCTAAGTTACGACTGTATTATTTGCTGGGCTTTTATGGATTGATTTGTGTTTCTGCTGTTTATTGATGTTTGGCTTTATTGTCACCAGCTTTATCTGGTTTTAAGATCGTTCTCATCAGTTTTGTTTTGTTATTCCTGTAGGTTTGTTAACGGGCTTGCTTGTACCATACATGGCTTTTTGTGGCTATTTTTAAGTGGCTTTAAACGTTCTAAATAAATAAAAGCTGAATGAAATTAGGCCACATAGGAATAGTTAGATTGGACAAAGTGAAACCTCAGATATTTCAAGCTCAGCACAGAAGAAGACGCTGCAAAAATACCTTCCGTTAGAGAAGTAAACCTGTAAGGTCTGAGTTCACTTGTTGAATCCCAATCACCAGACGTCCAGACAAGCCTGGAGCTCACAAAACCATTCTCCTAGCCGCTTGATGCAGGCTAGGAGTGAGGTTACTTTGTTGGTGCCATTTTGAGCCTTCATCTGTGAGCTGTTCAGAGAGATGGAGTAGGCTATTTTTGTTTTCCGTTTTAATATTTTAAAGCTGTAGGGTGCTTTGTGCTTGTTGGGGAAGCATAGAAACAATTACTCTGCCTAGAGTCCAAATTTCTTCTCCTCGTGGATAAGCAAAAAGTCCTCCTGGGCAGTGATATTTCCATCCATTGACAGCCCCTCATATCTCAACCACTTCAGCGGGGAAAGAAGAAGGAGAAGAAGAAGGAGAGGGAGAAGGAGAATGAGAAGAAGAAGAGGAGGAGGAGGAGCAGGAGGAAGAGGAGGAGGAGTTGGTTTTTATATGCCGACTTTACCTTTTTAAAGAGAATCAAAGCGGCTTACAATCTCCTTCCCTTCCCCTCCCCACAACAGACACCTTGTGGGGTGGGTGGTGCTGAGAGACTTCAGAGAGAACTGTGACTAGCCCAAGGTCACCCAGCAGGCTTCCTTTGGAGGAGTGGGGAAACCAAGCCGGTTCACCAGATTAGAGTCCACCATTCATGTGGAGGTGTGGGAACTCAAACCCAGTTCTCCAGATTAGAGTCAGTCGCTCTTAACCACTACACCACACTGTTTTTTTGGGAAGGGGAGGGAGCTTTGGGGAGAGTATGGGTGCTGCTGTTGGAAGGGTGCAGCAGGAAAATTTCTGCCTGTGAATGGTAGAAGGCTCCTTGAGCTGGAAGAATCCCGGTGCAGGCATTCCACTCAGGAATGCACTGTCAGTCTGCAATCCTTTTTTTTTTATTGCTTTTATAATAAGACATACAAAATAATAATAATAATAATAACAACAATAAAATCATAATCCATACAGCAACAGCAAAAAACATAAAATACACAAAAACGCATACAGAGCACTAATACACAACTAATACATTATTATTTACTATCTTTTCTTTTTTTAAAAAGGCCTATAATGCCCTAAACCCTAAACCCTACCACCCACCACTGTGCCCTTCACCATTGGACTTCCGGCGAAGTGTTATGACATTGTATAAAAACCTATTGTTATAATCAATAATTAAAAATCACATTGAACTATAATTCATTAATTATACCTTTAAAATCCATTTTTGCCAATTTATCCCAATATGCGGCGGCCTTTAACCATGTATTTTTAAATTCATCTGCTTACACTGGAGTAACTCTGCTTAGGAGTGCACGGTCATGCATCTGTTGTGGATTTGCTGTTTTGCTGTTTATTTTCATGCTGCACTTTGGAATGCATTTTATCAAGGAGCACTTGACACCTCTTTGTTAACCATATTCCCTCTCATCTAATAGTGCATGTGCTTCAAACAAATGGTTCCAAGTGTCTTTCTCTGCCTTCAAAACCTTGATAGTGACCTCCTCTTCCAAATGTTAAATGTCGTTACAACAACTAATCTTTATTGTGGTCATGATTCCCAAACATAGAAGGGCTGACCTATTACTGAATAACAAGTTGAAGCTGTAAAATCAGGCGTATCACTTTCAAATTCCAAGAGATTTACATAATTCAGTATTGCTTGGGGGGTAATGATCACGCTATAGACACAGAGCATCTGCTAGAGATTTAAAAGCCATTTTTCTTTCATTAAAATCAGTATCCTCCTTGGATATTTGGATGGGGTGAGAATTTCAGCTCCAGGAATGATTTCTCTTATTTTCTTGCAGACCATAATCATCTTTCCAGCCAAAATTGGGCTCTCAGAGGTGTTTAGAATGAAATTAAAATAAACTTATTGTAAAAATAATCATACTATTACCTTTGGAAAGTAACAAGCAGCTCCGAGAACAGCAGAAGAGCAAACACTCAAGGCCCAATCAGATAACTGAGCATCTTTCTGAACTGATTTGAAAAGGCCCAGTCTTTTAAAAAGTATGAAGAACTCAACCCATAAACCACTGGAGGGAGGGAAATTCAGACATAATATGTCAATACAGTTGCCAGTAGCGCCTTAGCAAGCCCTGGGAGATTTTGAGACAGTGCCTGAGGAGAATTGAGTTGGAGGAGTCTGTAATGTCAGTTTTGAGTGATAGTCTAGGAATTTCTCTATGGTAAGGATGACAGAGATGTGGAGAAATTCCTACAGCATCACTAAGGAGGCGGTGTAGTGGTTAAGAGTGGCGGACTCTAATCTGGAGAATTGGGTTTGATTCCCCACTCATACACATGAAGCCTGCTGGGTGACCTTGGGCTAGTCACAATTTTCTCAGAACTTTATCAGCCCCACCTACCTCACAAGGTGTCTGTTGTGGGAGGGAAAGGTACTGTAATTGTAAGCCTCTTTGAGACTCCTTAAAGGGGAGACTCCTTAAAGGGGGACTCCTTAAACACTCCTCCTTCTCCTCTTCCTCCTCTTCTTCTCCATTTTTCGACCATTTTTTCTCCTGCTTCTCATTTTTTGAGGACAGAGGATTGGGGCTGAGGTTGAGGTTTTACCCAGTACAGGTAGGGACAAGCCAAATTTATGGGTCGTAACAGTGAAGATTGTGCTTCAGGTTCCCAGATACCCACAGGGAACAGCGCACACAGCTAGATATCCTCAGTAGATCAAAGTGCATAAGGGCACCAATGGCAGGGGATGTCCTTTCAGATAACTCAGGTCAAGTTCATTTGTGGCTTCAAAGATAATGGGAAAGGAAATAAAAGATAATAGAAAATAAAGATGCCATTTTCAACTTCTCAGATTCCCTGTTAAGTTGCTTTGCAAAGTTAACTTTGCCTTAATTCTCTTGAACATCTCCCATCCATCCATCCATCCATCCATCCATCCATCCGTCATCTATCTATCTATCTATCTATCTATCTATCTATCTATCTATCTATCTATCTGTCTGTCTGTCTGTCTGTCTGTCTGTCTGTCTGTCTGTCTGTCTGTCTGTCTGTCTGTCTGTCTGTCTGTCTGTCTGTCTGACTGTCCAGTCTTAAGCAGAGTTATACCCCTCCAAGTCCATTGAACAGTGTTAGCATCTCACAATCATTTATATCCCCCTTTTCCATCTATCAAATTAACCTTCATGATGGGTTAGAACAAGTTAAAACAGTAATGATAAAATTACAACAAAAACAAATCCATCCACCAGCAAGCAGTGCCCAACTCTCCTCTTAACTGTATCATAAAAAACATCAACAGTTAAAACTTGCATCAGCTAAAAACCCCTGTTCCTCAGAGTTGCTAAAGATTTCCAAAATAAAAATGCTCAGATACGTGGGATCTCGAAACATAGATTGCAACCCCAAGGCACTTTTTAAGCCCTTTTGATTGAAACAGATTTAAGCATACAATTAAGTCTATAAGCAGGGTATGAACGAAGTACATATACATCAACATTGTCTACTCTGACTGGCAGCTGTTCTCTAGAGTCTTCTCGTATTCCCTGCTCTGTCTACAACATTTTCACATCCACAGTGCCTGTGGAAAATGGATCTATATTCTGCATTTACCAGGTAGGAAGTAAGTAATTTGTGGTATGTGGTATGCTCTAAATCAGGGGTGTCAAACTCATTTGATACAAGGGCCAGATATTACATAAATGTCACTTGGTTGGGTCCGAGCCATGTGTACCATAAAATTTAATGACAAGTACCAGAGATAAAACTTTATAGAAGAATCAGGCAAAGCCAATTAATGATATTGTTTCTTTATTTTTTACTTAAAATATGCAACATGCTGAAAATGATAACACTCTTACAGTATTTTCTTCTATTTAACAGTCTTGATAATTGACACCTTGAGACTGGGGGAGGTGACCACCATGACTGGCTCACGGGTAGGGTAAGAGCCCTCAAGGGACCAGATCCAGCCCCCGGCCCTTATGTTTGACACCTATGCTCTAAATTTATCCCCAGTCCTGTTTAGCGTAATTGTTTTGCTTATTGCCGTGCAGCTTGGTCCCCTGAGGTTAATTTTCAGCCAGGTAAGCACTAGTCCCTACGATCCACAGGGCAGAGGCTTTTGATATTGTGTTGTCTGCCAGATCCTGACTGGTTCAGCAGGAGGACTGTTTATCACTGCAACTGCCTGTCAGATAAGGATGCCATCAGAAGCCTGAGGTCACCGCAAAAGTATTAGTTTCATTAGTCAAAAATACCAAAGGCTTAGAGCAATTTGATGAAAAGTGGGCGTCATTTTATACTTATATGAATTATAGCTAACGAATGGAGGACGATTTAAATATCCATAATAGGCTATGTTTTATCTAATATGTCTTAATTAACTGCTAAGTAAATTTTGGGTTTTTACATAATAGATTACTAAAGTGGCGAAGTAGAATAACTGAACGATATTTTACACTTATTTGTTACTTAGAGAATGTATTACAATGTATTACAAAGTATTACAATTGACTGAAATTTTAGTTGTATTTAACTGAGTTTACTATTTAACGAAAATTCCTCTATTGCATTTTTTTATATATATATAACGTTTTACCTTTTACCTTCTTTTTTCCTTTTGTACCCTCCCAAATATATAAATAAATTAAAAAAAAATACCAAAGGCTTCAGGCAGTATCCCAGAAACCTGCCTACAAACTGCTTATTGTGCTATTCCTCCAACCAACAAATATTTCCTGAATCACCTACAAGTTGTGACGCGGACAAAACTCCATTTAGAAATTGCCTAGGCAACTTCTTTGTGGGTTCACCTAGCAGTAAATAGCTTGCCTGGTGCCTACTTTCCTTTTGGCGCCAAGCCAAAACATGTCTTTTCCCCCAAGCTTTTAACGGAAGGGGTTCCATCTTTGTCAGGTGTATTATGGTCCACTTCTAGCCTGAGGACTCTTTTATGAATATCTTTTTAGGCTGCTCCATGTGTGTTTTATGCTGGATTTTATGCCCTGGCTAATTTGTAATGGCTTGTTTGGGTTTGTTGTTTTAGTCGTGAACCACAGGTCTCTGTAGAGGCAGCAGATACCTTTTCTAAACAAATATCTTGAAATGAGCATTCGTGAGAGAATATTGCAGCATCTCTGGATTTTAGGCTCTCCCTCTCTTTGTTTCAGAAATAAATGCATTGGGCAAATTGTTCCGTACCCCTTCCTAAATTACATCGCAAAAATAATGCATAGCAACAACAGAATCGTTCGTGATCAAACAAAAGTCCAAAATAAATTTTCCAGAAGATACACTTTAGAAAGAAACACCTTTATAATTTTACCCGAATTTTAACTTTCCCCTCTTCCTCATTATATTAGGTAAGAAACGCAGAATGCCTTTGTTATGCTCAGGATTTAAAGTATGTCTTTTTTTGGGGGGGGGGGAAGCATTCAGATTAATGTATTATGTATGCACAGAGCTCTCTCTTCAAAATAATCAAACACCAAATGGCAACAACTCATTCTAAGTGTTGTTTTAAATCATTCTATTTAAATCCTCGGCAATCATTTTGCTGCCAAGCTGCCGTCCCATCTTTGTGCCATTATGCAAATCAGCACCAGTGATAAAGCACTGATATTATTTGCTTAACCGTCTTAAAAGATCGTTTCTGGGAAACAATTTCTGGATTCTGCCGGTAAGAACAGCTTCGCGTGTACCAAATCCATTCAGGAGATTTGAGAGAGTGAACATAAATATGAAATTCATGTTTATATTCATAAACACCTGAGACTCAATGTGGGGTAGTGATTACAGTGTCTGGCTAAGACTGGGAAGAGCCAAGCTCAAACCCCTGCTTAGATGTGAACTTTGGGCCAGTTACTCTCTCATAGGACAATTCACATGTTAAAAGGTCCCTTTTGATCAGGTCTTCAGAAGGAATGCCACCAGCTGGATAATCTGTTAAGGGGTAAGGAGTAACAGTATCCATGCTCAGTTCTGGTCATCCTCTATCCTTGTCTATCATCACATGCAGAGAGACAGGGATGTCCGTAGAGTATCTTCTTTTTGAAAGACACGAGTGGAACAAATAAAACAGGAATTGAGACAGAGGTACCTTCAAGACAAACAAAATGTATTCCGGCATATGCTTTTGTGAATCAGAGCTCACGTCATCCGATCCACCAGGCGGATTGAATATACAACAGAAAGGGGTACGCTGGTGTTGAAAAGAGCAGCAGGTTCGATACAAGACCCGAGGTCACTGGATAACCTTGGGCTAGTCACTTTCTCTCAGCCTAACTTGCCTCAAAGAGTTGCTGTTGTAGGGATACAATGGAGGCGGGGAGAATGATATTTTAAGTTGCGTTGGGTCCGCATTGGGAGAAAAGGGGGGATATTTCTTAATAAATAAATAATAAATAAAATTTATATTCCACGTTTCTTCCCACTGGTGACCCGAAGGGGCTTACAGGGGAAAAATAAATTAAGCAACGCAAAAGAGAGGAACAAGATATACAACAACTGGTAGACTCAGGGCCACAGGCAGTAAACCAAGGGCTAAAGTCTTTTGATTCTTGCCCTTTGATGCACACCTTTGGCCATTCCCAGGGTTTAAGGCCCTCAAGCAGGAAGGGAAAGCTGATTCTCCACTTAGACGTTATGGAGTTGGCAGAGATGCTCTCAAATTTCCCCTCCCTTTCCTTCTTTCTTTTATTTGCCTTTCATTCTTTACTCTCACCTTTTAGTGCATCCCCTGGAATAGAAACTGTGAATCACTTTCCCAGGTTCCTTTGAAATGACATACGTATTCAGTCGGGAAATGTGCAAAAATGGAATGTCACAAAGGAAATGCGCGCCTCTGTTTGATCAAGAAGGGTGGGATCAATTCCAGAAGGCAATTATAGAATTCATAGCTCTTCACTCTGAAATCTATACATGCGTTTCAGTGTTAAATTTGCACACACCCATGTCTTTTTTATTAGGGCTGTCAATCAATGAATGAGTTTTTTTTTAATCTTTTAACTGATTAACCTATTACATTTAAATAAATGGGCCTGCTATCTATACCTCGATAGCTACCCTCTTGAGCTATTGAGGGAAATGTTAGATAGATGTTACAATTAATTAAAAGACAACCATTACTGATAGAAGGCAGACATCTTTTTCCCCCTTTCCTATTATAATACTCCAGAGCCAAAATATTCTCTAGAAGTGTAAGGTACTTCACCTAGGCAGAAACAACATAAGGCACAGGTACAAGATGGGAGATAGTTGGCTTGACAACAGTAGATGTGAAAGAGATCTGGGAGTCTTAGTGGACCACAAACTGAACATGAGTCAACAGTGTGATATGGCGGCTAAGAAGGCCAATGTAATTCTGGGCTGCATCAATAAGAGTATTGTGTCTAGATCAAAGGAAGTAATAGTACCACTGTATTCTGCATTGGTCAGACCTCACTTGGAATACTGTGTCCAGTTTTGGGCTCCACAATTTAAGAAGGATGTTGACAAGTTGGAGCGTGTCCAGAGGAGGGCGACCAGAATGGTAAAAGGTCTGGAATACATGCCCTATGAGGAGAGACCTAAGAAACTGGGTTTGTTTAGTCTGGAGAAGAGAAGGTTAAGGGGTGACATGATAGCCATGTTTAAATATTTGAAGGGATGTCATGTTGATGAGGGAACTAGTTGTTCTTTGTTGCTCCAGAGACTAGGACACAAATGGATTTAAACTAAGAGAAAAGCAATTCCACCTAAACATTAGGAAGAACTTTCTAAGGGTGAGGGCTGTTCGACGGTGGAATGCGCTGCCTCGGAGGTTGGTGGAGTCCCCATCTTTGGAGGTCTTTAAGCAGAGGCTGGATGGCCATCTGTCAGGAGTGATTTGATTGTGGGGCCTGCATGGCTGGGGGTTGGACTGGATGCCCCTTGTGGTCTCTTCCAACCTTGTGAACTTGTGAAGTATATCTTTAACTCTCCATCTAACTTTGGCATGTGACAATTAAAACCAGCTTGCACTGATTAAGCACTGATGAATCTAACCATTGAACCAATTGCATAGAATTGTGCAAGAGGAAAAGTTGGTTTCAAAGGCTGATGTTAGGCTGTTTCAAGAGCTCGGGAAAGGTTCGGAGATATCAGAAGTAATGCTGGTCCTGTTCAAACAGAAATCTGATAGATGCATTTCTATTGGCTTCAATGTAAAATGCATCACTAGCTGTAACTTTTCCCATACCTTGTACCCACCAGAGATTAATAAAATCAAACCCAGTGTTGGGGCAATTGTAAATTATTATACCAGAGGTGGAAAATATATCCCTGGAGCAATTCAAGTTTTTAATCAAAAAATTATTCTAATTATTCTTTTGAGTGCTGCCATTTGGTTGTTGATTGTCGTCTGCTCCAGTTTTTATGGTGGCTGTTGAATGCCTTTTGGTATGTCACTGGTATTGTCCTCCATTCTGAGTTTGGCCAAATGTCTCTTGAAGAGGGGTACCAACCTCCAGGTGGTGGCTGGAGATCTCCTATTACAACTGATCTCCAGCCGATAGAGATCAGTTCTCCTGGAGAAAATGGCCACTTTGGCAACTGGACTCCATGGTATTGAAGTCCCTCCCCTCTCAAACCTTGCCCTCTTCAGGCCTCACCCCTAAAATCTTCAGGTATTTCCCAACCCGAAGCTGGGAACCCTACTCTTGAGGCTGGGGCATGGTTGTTTGCCTTCAAGCTACAATTTAAGCTGTTTTTTTTATTAGCACTGAGAGATACCTGGTTTTCGTTAAACATGACTCGTATAGATCCTCATGGCAAAAACAAATTTGGATGAGAAATTGTCATTGTTGGGCATATCGTGAGATATGATTAGAGATACTGGGAAATCAGAAGCGTTCTCTGAAATAAAAAAGCTTATTAAATTGATTATGTTAGCAAGTTGATTCGTGCTTGTCACGTTTGCTCGTCTCAGTTCCCTGGAATTCCTCCCCCCATGATGCTTGCCTGCATATACCTTTTTCTTGACAATTCCTCGTTTTCTAAGAGCTTTTTTTTCTTGCTAGATTAAATGCTAACCTTTCTATGGTTATGCAAGTTAGATACACGGACTTACCGTATTCAGAAAGGACCTCTGCCCATTCTATTGATACCCTGTCACACTTGCTCCTGGAATGTCATTTGTGTGAGGATCTAAGATCAAGATATATTATTCCTCTTTTAACAGATTTGACTAGTATCTCTGTGTCTGAGATAATACCTTATTTATTAATTGACAGTGATCCTCAGGTTACATTGGCAGTGACAACATTTATCCCAGTCCTTATATCCTTTAAACAATAGATTTAAAATTATGCAGTTCAAGATTTATGAATCAAGGAGCTTCTAAGGGAGAAAGGAAAGGAAATTCTTAGAGATTGTATCTCTCTCCCAAGAAATTTTCCATCTAAATTTCAGGCAGGCAGTTCAGATTTTCCCCTGTACAGTGTGAATGAACATTTCTCTCCCTCCAGGGCTAATAGCAACTGGGGAGGGGGAGATTTGCATCAATATATGCTATTTATTGTAGGAAATTTCTTTCTTTGGAAGATTTCTGCTGATTCTCCCCTCCATTATGGCTCCACTTTCCCCCTATGCTCTTCCTGATTGGTCACTGACTAGGAATTGGGAACAAAATTTCAGGAGTTTAATGAGCTGGAATGGGAAGGGGGAATCAGTGGAAATTGCCTCTCACTCGACAGAAATGCTCTTCTGTCTTTGGAACCAAATGGTAGGATACAAGCCCTTCATTCTGAAATTCCAACTC
This sequence comes from Euleptes europaea, assembly GCF_029931775.1. Taxonomy (NCBI): domain Eukaryota; kingdom Metazoa; phylum Chordata; class Lepidosauria; order Squamata; family Sphaerodactylidae; genus Euleptes; species Euleptes europaea. The sequence goes on along the minus strand of NC_079322.1, from coordinate 16,466,785 downwards.
TGGATGGCTAAAATAAAATGGTGGATTTCAGGTTATGAATTTTGGGCTGATGGAGTGTTCTGCTTGTACCCGGAAGAAATATATTAAATCAATGGAAGAAGTAATATGAAGTTGAACCGCATACATTTCTGACATTAATGTCTATTTGGAAGGGCACCGCCGTTCTGTAAAAGCAGAGATGTGCGGGTTTTCTCTGAGCGATTCAGACTCTCAAGTCCATTTCATCAAGTTGCCTGTTCGCTCAGCGGCCGTACTTGGATGGGAATGTGAATGAGAGAATTGAAATGCTTCGGCTTGCTGAAGTTCCATTTGAAAACAACTGTTTTTGACTCGCCATTGTTCTTAAAAGAAGGTTTTGTTGGTGGCAGCAGCGGAATGTGTGCTGACTCCATTTGATGTTGGTATGCCATCAAATCGGGGCTGAATTTTTATCCAGTTTTATGCACAGATGGTGAAAGTCTGCCTTAGATATCCATACGAGCTAAGCATGATGAGAGGCATGTAATTTGTCCGTAGATAAAAGCCTCGCCAATGGGATTGTAGTGGGGGCGGTTGGCAGAAGAAAGCAGCAGAAACCTTAGAACGGAAATTGGATTTATTTTGAAAATCGCATTTCTGAGTCAGCATACTTAAAAAAAAAAGGTATCAGTTATTTCTCTAATTATTAAAAAGAATGCATCCAATCCATAAGGGATAGTATTACGATATATTGCAATGTTTATTATATGTAGGGCTGCCAGACCCCCACTGGGGAAGAGGGGATCCCCTGCTTTGGGCCCCTTCCTCTGACTGTCCAGCTGGCTGGCAGGGGTCTTACCAGGCTTTAAATGAGGCTTAGGCTCTGACATTGCTTGCGTGAGGACCTCATTTCCAAAAGTGGCATTACCACATCAGCGACAACAGGGGAGACACTCTGGTATTTGGGCAAACTCTATGGTAAAAACAACTTCTACCATAGAGTTTTTGCCCAAATACCAGAGTGTCTCTCCAGTCATCACCTGTGTGATGATGCCACTTCCGGAAGTGACATCATAACAGGTGACGTCAAGGTCTAGGCCTAATTTTAAGGCTGGTAAGTTTCCCCACACACAGACACCCTCTCTCGCATATAATTATCTTTCTTTTTTCATTCAAATGTGTAAGTTTCTTATATAATGCTATTTTGCAATTTTTTATTATTAGTTTCTATGCTCCCAAAAAAGGGCTGCTTAACCTTCCTATTCTAAGTGATTATGGGTTATATTCCTCCCAACTGGTATGCTTTTTAACACACCAAGAGGCTGATGAAGCTATGCTTTGGTGAAAGCGCTAAGATATCCGGAATAGCGTTTCCTCCTTCCCCCTTTTTTGGAAACAAGTCTTCTTGGATTCATGCGGACCTTGTGCCAACTATATAGACATTACTGACCTTCGTTTGGATCAGAAGAATTTGGAATAGGATAAGACTGTTGGACTTTGGACTTTGCCCATTTGCTCCTTGTATTCCATTGTTTATATTTGTATATAGTGCACATTTGTGGTGGTTTCAATTGCAGCACGTAATGAATTGTTTATTCTTTAAATTGAATTGAGTTGTGCTAGTTCTTTTTTCTTCTACTTGCTGTTACTAGTATTGTGAGTATTTTTTGCAATACCTGGAGGTTGGCAACCCTAGGAATGAACCTTTGCACAGGAGCTGAAGGGAAAGAGTCGTCTGTTTATTTATGCTGTACTTTTGTGTTTGGTAGGCTGCTTTGCAAACCCATCGTGCCTGTTGCCGTTCTGGTGTAACTGACAGTGCAAAACCAGTTAATGGACTTAGAAGGGTTGTACCTCTACGTAGCTTAATTTATTTTCATTTTCATTTCTTTTCTTTTCAATGTACTTTACATGTATCCTGCCTTCCCCCTAATAGGGACCCAAATCCTCTTATATCATTCTCCTCTCCACCATTTTATCCTCACAACAAGCCTGTGAGGTAGAGTTGTCAACCTCCAGTTGAGGCCTGAAGTTCTCCCGGAATTACAACTGGCATCCAGACGACAGAGATCAATTGCCCTGCAGAAAACGACAGCTTCAGAGGGTGGGCTGTATAGCATCGCAGACCTACTGAACTCCCTCCCCTCCCCAAAATCTGCTTTTTCCAGTGAAAGAGCTGGACTTCCCTGTTGTCCTTCCTTGCCTTACCTTTCCATTATCCAGTCAATAAGACCAAGCAGCAGGGTGACTTTTGTGGCTGTTGAGGTTCCAACCCCATCCCTGTTGCTCAAATTTTGCTTCTTTTGAACAGAAAACAGAAAACAGAACCTTTATTGGCATTAACTTTTTGCTTCTTTTCTTTGCCTGTGTGATTTACTTGGCCTCAGGCTGTTTGGCATCACCTCTCAATCCCCCGTCTTTCCACAAAATATTTTTCATGATCAATGCGAAAGAAGCAGAGCCGGGGGAAAGTAATAAATGGCATTATATCTATGTTATACACCTTCCTATTTGAACGTGTGGTCGTTCTCTTCGGCCTTTTCTCCTTGAACAATGCAGGCAGATGGAACATTGTAATTCTATTATATGAAGGTCTTTGCTTTGCTATTCTGCTAGATTCTGAACTCCTACTCATCTATGTTGGGTGCCAGATACATTCCACTCAAAGATTAACTGCTCAGGTGGGTGAAGAGAATATGTCTTGTGTTCAACTCATTATTTCTTATTTTGGATGCCAAATTCTATTTCGAGAACACCTTTCCGGCAAGATTGAAAGGGAAAGGGAAAGACTACAAAAATTCCTTGTCTATTTATTTCTCCCCTTCTTAGGTCTTTCCACAGGCTTGAAGTGCCTTACTTGATCTGTTAATTCAGAGATCCAGTGTTGTATAGTGGTTAGAGTGTAAGGTTGCCAACCTCCAGGTGGTGGCTGGAGATCCCCCACTATTATAACTGATCTCCAGGCAACAGACATCACTTCACCTGGAGAAAATGGCTGTTTTGGAAGATGGACTCTATGGCATTATACCCTGCTGAGGTCCCTCCCTTTCCCAAACCCCACCTTCTACAGGCTCCACCCCCAAAATCTCCAGGTATTTCCCAACCCGGAGCTGGTAACCCTATTAGAATGTCAGACTACGATCTGGAAGAACCAGGTTCAAATCCCCACTCTGCCACTGAAGCTTGCTGGGTGATCTTGGGCCAGTCACACACTCTCAGCCTCACTTACCACACAGTAGAGTTGCCAAATCCGGGTTGGGAAATTCCTGGAGATATGGGGACACAGACTGGAAAAAGCAGATTTTGGGGAGGGAGCTCAGCAGGTCTGCGATGCTATACAGCCCACCTCTGAAGCTGTCATTTTCTGCAGGGCACTGATCTCTGTTGTCTGGATGCCAGTTGTAATTCCGGGAGAACTTCAGGCCTCAACTGGAGGTTGGCCACTCTACCTCACAGGCTTGTTGTGAGGATAAAATGGTGGAGAGGAGAATGATATACTGTATTTTTCGCTCCATAAGACACACTTTTTTCCTCCTCAAAAGTGAGGGGAAATGTCTGTGCGTCTTATGGAGCGAATGCCGGCTCGCGCCGTCTGGACACGCACGCGCCCAGCCGGCTCTGTGCGCCCTGCCCACCTCCCAGATGGCCATCGAGGCGGGGAACACCACCTGGGCGCGTGCGCGTCCAGATGGCGCGAACCGGCATTCCCCGCCCCGACAACCTGCTGGGAAGCGGGCGGGGCGCACAAAGCCGGCTGGGCGCATGTGCCGGCTCACGCCATCCCGATGCGCATGCGCCCAGCCAGCTCTGTGCAGCCCCGCCTGCCTCCCAGTTGGCTGTCGGGGCGGGGAACACCGGCTCGCACCGTCCCAATGCGTACACGCCCAGCCGGCATTCGCTCCATAAGACAAGTTTTTAGAGGAGGAAAACAAGGTTTTTTGCTTGTTTTCCTCCTCTAAAAACTAGGTGCGTCTTATGGTCAGGTGCGTCCTATGGAGCGAAAAATACGGTAAGAGGATTTGGGTCCGTAATAGGGGGAAAGCAGGATACAAGTAAAGTAAATTGAAAAGAAATGAACTGAAAATAAATTAAGTCACTCACTGGAAAGCTACACCTCCTCAGCATCGAAATAACCAAGAAGAGAAAGAACAATGGCGGTGCCAAAAAGGGCAGGGGCTACGCACAGTCTATCTGCTGCACCAGCTGTCCTCGCTGCATCCCCAAGGACAAAGCCATTCTGAAGTTTGTCATCTGAAACATTGTAGAAGCAGCCGTAGCCTGAAATATCTCTGGAGCAAGTGTCTTTGACTCGTATGTACTGCCTCAGCTCTATGAGATCCAGTGTGATGTAGTGGTTAGGAGCGGTGGACTCTAATCTGAAGATCCGGGTTTGATTCCCCGCTCCTTCACATGAGTGGCAAACTCTAATCTCCTGAACTGGGTTGGTTTCCCTTCTCTTACACATGAAGCCAGCTGGGTGACTTTGAGCAAATCACTAGGGTCACCAACCTCCAGGTGGCGGCTGGAGATCTCCTGCTATTACAACTGATCTCCAGCCGATAGAGATCAGTTCCCCTTGAGAAAATAGCCACTTTGGCAATTGGACTCGATGGCATTGAAGTCCCTCCCCTCTCCAAACCCCGCCTTCCTCAGGCTCCGCCCCCAAAATCTCCAGCTATTTCCCAACCCGGAGATGGCAACCCCTCTAACAGGAGAGAGGAATCTTGGGAACATGGCTGCCAAGCGAAATGAGAACAGGGCTGAGCTTCTCTTGCCCTCCTTGTTAGACCCAAAGAGCCCTTAGCCTTTGGGGTTTAGTCCATGGAGCACAGCCTGTGAGCCTGGGTGATTCAGGCCAGTGTATCCAAGCCCAGAGCAGGATCTGAAGTTCTACTGTGCATTTGGTTTGTCTAAAAAAACACATATTTTTTGTGTTTCTTTATTAACCACATTGAATCCCTAATGAAGAGAAAAGCAGGATAAAAATACTCAAGCATCTCCTTTATAAATACACATAAATGGAAATGTTGGTGACATGCAAATTTATTTAAATGTAATTGACAAAAAGGCAGGGGATTAATCAAGAACAAAAAAACCCTAATTCGTTCAATCCCTACCATTTTTCTATCCCACGGTATTGTTTGTCTGATTTTTTTTCCCATCTTCACTGTGCCGTTATGCTAAAAAGTTGACTTCCTTTCCTCTCAAGTAAATACATAGAAACCTGTCAGAGTTCTGATGCCTTTCATTATACACTTTTCATTATTACCTTGTCGTTGCCGAACAAGCCAATTTCAAAGCCTCTGGCGAAAAACGACAAGCGGCATGACAGTTTATTTCCTCGTCCTTTCATTCGATTAGGAACATCATGGAAGATTTTAGATTCCATTTATTTTATGAAAAGGGGGCGATGTACCGTTTGTTATAAAAAGGGTAGCCGCTGAAAGACTGGGCAAGAGTTGTTTGGAATTTCTGGAAGGTAGAAAGGCTTGGAGGAGGAGATGCTCTAAACCTCAAAATGTGTAGGAGTTGAATAACCTGTTGGACAGTTGGTTGCAAAATCTGCTAGACTAGAGTTGTCAACCTCCAGATGGGATCTGGGGCTCTCCTGGAATTACGGTTGAACTCCAGACTACAGAGATCAGTTCCCCTGGAGAAAATGATAGCTTCAGAGGGTGGATTGTATGGTCTAATAACCCACTGAGGTCCCTCTTCTCCCCAAATCCCACCTTCCCAAGGATCTACCCCCAAAATCATCAGGTTATTTCCCAACCCAGAGCTGGCAACCCTACCCAGAGAGCAGTAGGCCATTTACAAACAGGCTTAGATTGAAAGAGAATAGCTTTCCTGTCTCATAGCTGATTACAGCTCATAGCCCTCACCACTGTGCCATTCCAGTTTTCTGCTAAAGATAAGGATGCTCTATTCTGAACTGCCTGTTAGTAACTTGCCCCACTCTGCCTCCCTTATACCACACTTCTCAGCCTGCCCCAACCTAGAGGCAATCAAATAGACAGCATCATCATCTTTTTCAAGATTCAACAAAAACAATCCCGGCTAGGATTTCAAAACTCTCTGCTGGACACTAATGCTGCAGCCACCCATGGAAAGTCTTTGTGTAACCCCCACTAAAGGTATCTGCTTGGATCCTGTGAACAAGTTCCGTGCTCAGAGGATAGTCTCTGCTGCAGAACGCACTTCCTCTTCTGCTAAAACTTTCACTTGTTTAAGATCAATGGCTTCCAAAGGGGCCAGTGTGCAAATGGAAGCGTGAGCAGAAACGGAAGCACTAGGGTTGCCAACTTCCAGGTGGGGCCTGGAGATCTCCAAGAATTTCAACCGGTCTCCAAATGGCAGAGAGAAGTTCCTCTGGAGAAAAGGGCAGCTTTGGAGGGTGGACTCTATGGCATTATACCCCTCCCCTCCCCAAACCTTGCAATCTCCAGGCTCCATCCCCAAATCTCCAAGAATTTCCCAACCCAGAATTGGCAACCCTAGAAAGCATGCTCTGCATCAAAGACAAGGGCACATGGAACACATTAATAGGAGCCAGTCTTCTTTTTTATACGTGTGATTTGACTTTCCTCCAACAATCTTGCAACCAGGTACACAAGCATGATCTCACCATTCGAAGAACAACAGCATGGGACAGGTAAGCCTGAGAAAGATTAGCTAGTCCAGGGTCACCTAGCAAGTTTCATGGGTCTCCGAAGTCCTGTAATGTGGAGATGGAAAGTGCTGTCATGTGGAAACTCACTTATGGCAACCCCTCATGGGATTTTAAGGCAAAAAACAAACAGAGGTGGTTTGCCATTGCCTGCCTCTACATAACAACCCTGGACTTCCTTGGTGATCTCCCATCCAAGTACTAACCAGGGCTTACCCTGATTCACCTCCAGGATCTGGCAACATCAGGCCAGCCTGGACCATCCAGGTCAGAGCCCTGCAGTGTAGCCACTACTTATACTTAGGATTGTATGAAGAGAGGCATTCCTTGGTGAGTGTCCATCTCACTCATCGCAAACTTTCACACATGCTGAATAATGCACTTTTCATCAACTTTCAGTGCACTTTAACAATCATTTGCAACTGGATTTTGCCATTTCACGCAGTAAAATCCCGCTGCAAAGTGCATTGAAAATGGATTGAAAGTGCATTATTTGGCATGTGTGAAAGCACCTTAAGTGCTGCCAACCATAGCTGGAACCCCAGCAGAAGAACTGGGGTGGGGGGCAAGGACACGCTCTTTTGTGTTGTGCTAATGCGCGATGTCACTTCCGGGTGATGTCATTGCATCTAGGCAGCACTCCAGGATTCAGCCAAAACTTAGTTTTGCACTAAAAGTCATATCGCATTTTGACATAAATGTTGAATTGCTCCCTCCCATTTTTCTAAGGTTGCCAGTCTCCAGGGTGCAGGTGGAGATCTCCCGGAATTATAACTGGTCCCTAGGTTACAGAAATCAGTTCCCCTGGAGAAAATAGCTGCTTTGGGAAGGTGGACTCTATGGCATTATACTCCATTGAGGTCCCTCCCCTCCTTGGCCCATACCCTGCCCTCCCCAGGCTCTACCCCTAAAAGCTCCAGGAATTTCCCAACCCAGAACTGGCAACCCTACATATGTCCTCCTCCAGCCTGTCAAGCGGTGGTGGGGAACAGGGAGGGGAGGCCAGACCTGTCCCCCACATCTATTTATTTATCTGCCTATGCTACAAATGTTTTCTTCTTATAAAACAGCAATTGTTCTGAATATACTATAGCTGGAAACAAAACATTGTGCTTAGATAGCCTTGATCAGACTAAGCAATGCAAAGTTTACCTTTTCATGGAAAAAAGATAATGGGAAAATGGAAAAGATGTTTCAGAAAGAGACTTTCATAATGCTTTCAACTTTTTTTTAAATCAGAAGAATGACAAAATCTTCCCTTTAGCTGAAGAAGAAACAAACCCGATCAACATTGTGCTGATGGGGGAATGTCAATTTAAAGTAGCCACGACAATGTATTGTAGCTCTGCCAGAAAAATATGGACGATTATTTTTCTATTTATTATTTTGGCCAAAAGGACTTTTTGTATTTTTTAAATGCTTCCCCCCCACACTGCATTGTATCTAGCCAACTCATCTCCCCTTCATCTTGAGATGCTCTGGAGGCATGTTTTCAGTTTCACAAAGAGACATGAATGGTCTTGTAGCGTAAACTGAAAAGCAGCATCTAGTTTCCAAGGGTACCCGGTTAACAAATAAAAGAGATGCAGTACAGCAAACAATATATGCGCATACAAAAGCCAACACTTTCACAGCCTAGCGAGCATCAAAAAATGGCACGGCTATGCACTCTGAAGTGTAAATTGTTTATTATTTATTGGTTTGATTTTGATGCCGAAGACTGCTGGTTCATGTCTCACCCGTGTCATGAAATCACAAAGTGTCCTTATAGTACAATCCTAAAGACATTTTCCTGGAGGCAAATCCCACTTAGTAGACTTCAATAGGATTCTTCTGCATTGCAAAATTGGAATAATAATAATAATGACCTACTAAATCAGAGCCCCGTGGTGCAGAGTGGGAAGCTGCAGTACTGCAGTCCAAGCTCTGCTCACAACCTGAGTATGATCCTGACGGAAGTTGGTTTCAGGTAGCCGGCTCAAGGTTGACTCAGCCTTCCATCCTTCCAAGGTCGGTCAAATGAGTACCCAGCTTGCTGAGGGTAAAGTGTAGATGACTGGGGAAGGCAATGGCAAACCACGCGTAAACAAACTCTGCCTAGTAAATGTTGGGATGTGTCATCACCCCATGGGTCAGGAATGTCCTGGTGCTTGCCCAGGGGACTACCTTTACCTTTAGTTGATCAGGCTGTTGTTAAGGTTACCATTACCACGGGTGTGTTTTGATTGCCTAAGACTGCTCTGGACTTAAAAGTTTCCTTGTGGACCCACGGGCCAGCGGCTCCAGGGGAAGGAGGAATACTGAGTAAATACACGTACACATCTCTTTTGGGTGTAAATGGCCACAGTTTTTATTGATCACAACAGAATGGAGCATTGGCGGAAAAACATGGGGGCGGATCCAAGACATCAAGTCACCACCCTGTAACCTGATACACGTATCGAAAGCATCGATAAGCAGCCCACCACCAGTGGGCACCAAACCGGAGTAGCACTTATGAGGCCCCACCAGGACGGACATCTCTGTGTGGAGCAAGTGCCACCTGGGATTGGAGTACCCACTGCCGGCCCCTTAGCTGGGCATCGTTGCTGTACTCCATCCCAAGACCCCTTATGGGGGTCCCCATAAACGGGAAGGAAAGCACTTCTTCTGTTGCCCCAGAAGGTGGGACCAGAACCAACGGGTTGAAATTAAATCAAAAGAGTTTCCATCTAGGTATTAGGAAGAATTTTCTAACAGTTAGAGCAGTTCCTCCGTGGAACAGGGTTCCTTGGGAGGTGGTAAGCTCTCCTTCCCTGGAGGTTTTTAAGCAGAGACTAGATGGCCATCTGTCAGCAATGCTGATTCTATTACCTTAGGTAGATCATGAGAGGGAGGGAATCTTGGCCATCTTCTGGGCATGGAGTATGGGTCACTGGTGTGTGTGTGTGTGTGGGGGGAGTAGCTGTGAATTTCCTGCACTGTGCAGGGGATTGGACTAGATGACCCTGGCAGTCCCTGCCAGCTCTATGATTCTGTTCTATGATTCTATGATTTATAACCTGCTGTCTTTCCTGGCCAAGGCCAGGCTCAGAGGGGCTAACATCAAGTTTAAACGTAATACAATAAATACAGTATTTAAAAATTCAACTCAAATAAAAAAAAACCCAATTTATGTTAATAAATCAATTGGTGCCCATTTATTGGGCACAGGACCAAGGCAAGCCTGGAGAAAACAATCAGGATCCCCAATTTGAAATGCAGATAGGGAAGAAGGGGTAGGGAGGCCAGCTATGATGGAAACTGTTGCTGCCCTCAACCATAGGCCTGGCGGAACATCTCAGTCTTACAGGCCCAGTGGAACTCAGCTAAGTCCCACGGGGCCCTGGTCTAACAAGAGAGCCACCAGGCCAAAAAAGCCCTGGCCCTGGTTGAGGACAGCTGTTCCTGGCCCCACCAGTAGGGCCAGGAACACTAAAGTTGTGTGTGTGTGTAAAGTGCCGTCAAGTCGCAGCTCACTTATGGCGACCCCTTTCTTTGGGTTTTCATGGCAAGAGACTAACGGGGGTGGTTTCACTAAAGTTACCATCTGATTAATCATCTGTCTTCCTGGGACAACCAGCATGGTGTAGTAGTTAAGAGCGGTGGTTTGGAGCGGTGGACTCTGATCTGGAGAACCAGGTTTGATTCCCCACTCCTCCACATGAGCTCCGGAGGATAATCTGGTGAACTGGATTTGTTTCTCCGCTCTTACACATGAAGCTAGCTGGGTGACCTTGGGCTAGTCACACTCTCTCAGTCCCACCTACCTCACAGAGTGTCTGTTGTGGGGAGAAAAGGGAAAGTGATTGTAAGCTGGTTTGATTCTTCCTTAAGTGGTAGAGAAAGCCGGCATATAAAAACCAACTCTTCTTCGTCTTGCTCTCTTTTGTTACCCTCTGGAGGCATATTGAATGTAGCCTGAAACTGTGTATATAAAGACTGAAGTGATGCCCCTGGAATCAAAATTTGGGATTGATTCATGATGGGAATCTTTCATGGGTATGCTGACATGGGTAGCATGCTGCTTGGGTAGGATAGCATGGACCAATTTGCAGCAACTGGAGAATTCTTGGAGGGGGGATTCCCCCTTCCGAGTGTTCTTCATTGACACTTTTGATTTGCCAGGTCTTTTCTGATTTTGCCCATCCTTTCATGTTACCTGACAGAACCACGGCTTTGAGCTCTGTTGCTGGAAAGTGGACTTTAAGCATCATAGGAATTCCAGAGTGGGAAGTTTTGTCAGTTTGAGAGTCTTGGACTCTCCCTAGCTAAGCTTGCTTGGGGCAATGACATTGTTATTTACTTTTCATCGTTTCATTCCAAATGCCTTAACCCCCTTCCCTTTCACACACTATATAGGTATAGGCTCAAGCCAAGGGAGCTGTCCAGTGCTGAATTCACAGGTGGCAGATGGAGAGAGGCAATCCATGTATACCACCCTAAATTCCTCAAGGAAGGATGGGATAAAAACACACTAGACCAGGGGTGTCGAACTCATTTGTTACAATGGCCGGATATGACATAAATGTCACTTGGTTGTGTCGTGCCGGACCATACCTCACCATCCCAGATTGAGAATAGGGGAGTGGCTGCCTCAGCCGGCTCGCGAGCCAGACAAGAGACCTCAAAGGGCCGAATCCAGCCTTCAGGCCATATGTTTGACACCCCTGCACTAGACAGTTAAGACAGATGGATAGGTGGATGAATGGGTGGGTGGGTGGACCAGGGAGATACCCTTGGGAATACCCTTGAGGGGATAACATTCCCCTCATCTCAACAGGCTTGCCCCATAATAGGGTGCATGGTATATGTCAAAAAAATGAATGTTCATCTAGAGAAGCCACATAACTCACACCAGCTTCGTCCATAGTCTTTTGTAAGCATATTAAGTCCGGTTGTCATTTTTACCCCAGGTCAGGAACTGACCTGAAACTGAAAATATCGTATTTGCCAAAAGAACAAAGTCCAAGCCAAAACAAAAACAAAACCCTATCTATTGCCTTGCTTATTTGTTGTTGTATTCAGAGGAGGGCTCTAATATGGGGACTATAAGAATGGAAATTGGAAAATCACTTCCAGAAGTCTGTTCAAGGCTGTTCGTGATTGTTTTGTCAAACTCTGTATAGTCTGACTTTTATTTTCCAGGTACTGAGATTTAAAGATTTTCCCATATATTTTTAACGGGCTTATTTTACTTCAGATATTTGGGGATGTTGTCTAGGTTGGGTGTTGTTGGTTTTTTTTGCCAGAATGGCTCATTGTTAACACTGGGTATGTAATGTTTACTGCTCTGAACCTCCATAACTTAAGTCAATCAATAGAAAGCTCTTGACAACATTATATACACAGTGGGGCTGGTTAGCTTCTCTCTATATTGGAAACTGGGTGCACTGCTTCCAAAATTAAAACCAGAGAGAAATGAAAAACAGACATACTGTCTGTTGAAAGGTGGTTGTTGTTTTTTAACAAGCATATGCACAAGATTTATGTCTATTGATGGGGAAATGCTCTGAAATGTCAAACATGCTTTTTTTAGAATAAATATTTGTAAAGTGTCAGCACAATGCACAAGGGAAGCAAAGCAAGGAGAGCTTATTAGCACTGCTTTGGAAAAGTTATGATGTCTAAGAAGGGTTCTGAAGAATTAGTCCAGTGATATGCAACATACATCCCATGGAGTCTATGTTCACCTCTCCACTAGTCCTCTGAGATGGTGACCTCTTGTGGGTGAAATTCCAATCTGATTCTTCATGCTAGGAAGGGGGACTATTAAGGCTTTTCCACATGGGTTCTTGTCATTGGTTCTGGCCCCGTACTGCTTTAGTTTATCCCCTGATGTCTCCTGAGTTCCTGGTGATTCTTAGAGTTACCTGGAAATGACATGGGGAGCTCTAACAATTGCCAGAAACTCTATGATAATATTACCGTACAGTTTCTGGCGATAGCTAGAGCAACCCTTGTCACTTTCATGTAGCTCTAGGAATCGTCAGGACCTCTGTGGTCAGAACTTCCTCTAAATAGACAAGGCTTTATTTTTCTTTTTAATTTTTCTCCCCAGGATGATTGTGTTCCCTCCCCTTTGGCTTCAGCCCATTGATCAGATGAGCATTGGTGAACGAGGGCTGCAATTGCCTGGAGATCTCCTGCATAAGAGGGGAAAATGGGAAGCCTATTTCCAGGACTTTTCCAGGGCTTGCTACTGAAGTGAGGACTATTTCCCATTTCTTAAGAAGTCCCCATGAAGGCATTATTTCCAAAGTTCTTTTTGCTAGCTTTAGGTTTCCAATCTCATTCTGTCCTTCCTGAATGCTGCATGTGATTTGAAGCTGCTATGAGTTATTGTGCCAATATGGGGTGTCGTTTATTTTAAGGTATAATTGTATACCCCTAGGCTATAAGGGAAGACCTGGCAGTGAGAAGGCAGCTTAAAATCACAACAGAATCATCATTATCATTATTCTGAACTCTTTTGCATTATAAAATTTATTATGCATGTGAGATGGCAGAGTGTTTGAAAAGAGATATCCATTAATAACTGAAATGTTTTTTTAATCAGTTTGGTCAACATAGAACACTTTTTGGTCATTAAAAATAATTTTCTTCCCAGATAGGCATCCAGACTGCGTACCTTCACAAAGTACACTATTAAGAAGGAGAGTCGGCTTTTATACCCCCATTTTCTCTACCTTTTAAGGAGTCTCAAACTGGCTTACAATCACTTTCCCTTCCCCTCCCCACAACAGACACCTTGTGAGGTAGGTGGGGCTGAGAGAGTTCAGAGAGAACTGTGACTAGCCCAAGGTCACCCAGCTGTCTTCAGGTGTAGGAGTGGGGGATCAAACCCAGTTCTCCAGATTAGAGTCTGCTGCTGTTAACCACTACACCAGGCTGGCTCTCTTAAGATGCCCCCTCCCCATAATAAGAGCACTGACTGTGGTTATCAGATCCCTGCCGTCACCACATATACTGGCATGAGGGGGGATAGTGACGAAAGAGAATTATTTGAACTCACCTGACGAGTTTCAACATCAAACTCACAATAAAAACCGCTGCCAGACTTACCACAGGGGAGGGATTTGCAGGTGTGATATTAATAAAGTATTTAAACCTTCTTTTTCCCCAAGAAGTTACATGAAGATGAAAGCTGGCATTTGCTAAATGACAAGTGGATTCCCCCGCCCCTGTCCTGCCCTCAGGCTGTGATACGTAGGAAATCTTTTGACATCCCTCTACCAGCCTATCTTGTGAAATACTTGAAAAGCAATGGAGGAAATGCCTCTTGCATGAGGACATTTACAGAAGTGATTATTTATTGATTTCTTCCTTTCCTAATAATAATAATAACAACAACAAGAATAAAACTTTATATTGGGGATGACTTTGGATACAAATGGGACACCCTCATAACTGTGCTGTCAGAGCAGCTGTGCTTACTACCTGTTTTTCTCAAGATAGTGATTTGAACCCTTACAGACCTTTACAATGTAGGTCTTATTGAAGGACCCCCTCTCTCCATTAGAGTTGCCAGCCATCTGCTGGCAACCCCCAGGAGGTTTTAGGGCTGAGCAGGGTGTTATACTCTGCAATGTCACTTCTGGGTAGGTTTGCCAACTTCCAGGTACTAGCTGGAGATCTCCTGCTATTACAACTGACCTCCAGCTGATAGAGATCAGTCCACCTGGAGAAAATGGCCACTTTGGCAATTGGACTCTGTGGCATTGAAGTCCCTCCCCTCCCCAAACCCCTCCCTCCTCAGGCTCTGCCCCCAAAACCTCCCACCAGTGGCAAAGAGGGATCTGGCAACCCTACTTCTGGGTACATATCTAGAAGTGCTGTTGTGGCTTCACAGTGACCCTCTAGGAATTTCCCAAACCCATATGGTAAAACCAGGGAGATTTGAAACTCGTAGAGCATTGTTTGACACCACTTTTTTAAATTTTTTGCTCCTGCTGCTCCACCAAGCAGTAGCAGGAGCCCAGAGGAGTGGGACATGTGACCGCCCTATGCTCCAAATGAACCTGGATGTACCTTAAGATCCTCACAACAAGGATGAGTATCTTTCCCCTCCTTAAAAGAGATACAATATAGGGGTACCAGGGCAAGAATGTTTTCTGTGGGTGGCCTCATCCTTTTGGAGTAGGCCACCAGTTGAAATAACTTCTGGAGCAGCAACGCATACCTTTTCTATAATAAATTAAAGGTTGAGGGGGGACATGACTGCTCTCTTTAAGTATTTGAAGGGCTGTCACATAGAGGAGGGCAGGGAACTATTCCTGTTGGCCGCAGAGGATTGGACTCACAATAATGGGTTTAAATTGCAGGCAGAAAGGTACCGGCTGGATATTGGGATTTTTTTTTTTTTACAGTAAGAGTTGTTTGACAGTGGCATCAGCTACCTAGGGAGGTGGTGAGCTCCCTCTCACTGGCAGTCTTTAAGCAGAGGCTGGACAAACACTTGTCAGGGATGCTCTAGGCTGATCCTGCATTGAGCAGGGGGTTGGACTAGATGGCCTGAATGACCCCCTCCAACTCTATGATTCTATGATTCTAAATAAACAGTGAGTAATAAATAGGGAGAAAGTAGTGCATATACAGAAATTGGTGCCAAAATAACAATGGGGTCAAGTGACATGAGGGAAAATTGAAATCAAAAAAAGGATTTTTCAGATCAAATTGGACAGGATAAGAAATTCTACGTCTTCACTTCAGAAATCATGGTTTAAGCGTACTTGATCAAGCTTCCTTGCATCAATGCCATCCTACTCTGCTGCCAGGGTTAAAAATAAGGACACCAGTGAATACAACAAATGATATGATTTCTGTAAAAAGCACCAATGTATAATAGACCAAGTACTGGAACATATCTCGACTGTACAAGGATGTTTAACCTACTGCTGTTGTATTTTTATTTGTTGCTGTAGTTGTTGCTATAAACTAAACTTAAAATAAAGAGTTATTTAAAAAACAAAGAGGAGAACAGGTGAACCAGACAGCCAACTGGTATTCTACTGCCTTGACAAAATTATCACCTGACTAAAATATACCCCGCCCTGACCTGGATGGCCTAGGCTAGCCCGATCTCATCAGATCTCAGAAGCTAAGCAGGGTCAGCCCTGGTTAGTATTTGGATGGGAGATCACCAAGGAATACCAGGGTTGCTGTGCCAAGGAAGGCACTGGCAAACCACCTCTGTTAATCTCTTGTCATGAAAACCCCAAAAGGGGTTGCCAAAAGTCGGCTGCAACCTGACGGCACTTTGCACACACAAAATATACCCCTCCCCATTTTTCTGAGGCAGCTGTTAGTTTCCATTGGTTCCTGGTATTAATGATGGTGCTTCCACACATGCTGAATAATGCACTTTCAATCCACTTTCAATGCACTTTGCAGATGGATTTCATTGTATGAAATGGCAAAATCCACTTGCAAATAATTGTTAAAGTGCACTGGAAGTGGATTGAAAGTGCATTATTCAGCATGTGAGGAAGCGTCCTGAGTGTTGGAAGGGTGCTAGCGACTGTATTTATCCTGGGGTGGGGGGGAACCCTGTTACTAAAATTTCAGAATAAAAGCAATACGTACACACATACAGGCAATATTATGTTAAGGCTTAATGTATTAATCGGTCTTTGGGGACAGCCACTTTAGCTGATTTGCTCACTAAGTGCAGTTAATGCACCGAAACAAAAAAAATGTCTACTTATTAGATGATTCCACCTCATTAATGAGAACCAGTCATTCACGGGGCAGGGAGTTGCAGAGGAGTTACAAGTGGCTCTTTGGAGGAAAGAAAATTGAGTGTGTGAGCAACTTACGCTAAACTAAAATGCATCCCACAATTTTCAAAGCATAAATATATAGCCAGGCCATGCAATTATGTTGTAACCGTCTCTTTTTAAAAAGTTGCCAACATGGACTCCAACGCAGAAATGTTTTAAAGAGTAGGTGTTTTTCTAGCTGCCTCGTTGCATTTTAGAGCAAACAGAAATGGGGTGGGTAACACTAGAGATGTTGTTTTCTAAAGGAAGGGTATAAATCTCTATCGTGTTGCTGTTTTTTGTGTTCTTTATAGAAATCTATGTTCATCAGGTTCCCTGACCTGGATGGCCCAGGCTAGCCTGATCTCGTCAGATCTCAGAAGCTAAGCAGGGTCAGCCCTGGTTAGTATTTGGATGGGAGACCACCAAGGATTGCCAGGGTTGCTGTGTAGAGGAAGGCACTGGCAAACCACCTCTGTTAGTCTCTTGCCATGAAAACCCCCCAAAAGGGGTTGCCATGAGTCAGCTGCGACTTGACGGCACTTCACACACACACACGTTCATCAGAGTCTATCTGCAATTCATTGCCTACAGTTAGAGTATATACCCAGCTAAACCTAATTTTTGTTCCTGAGGGGTTAGCTTCTTGCATCTGCTTCCCCTCCTTGTTTTCTTAGCCTTTTCTCTTGTGTTCCTTCCACTGTTTAAAAAGCTTAGCTTTCCAGTAAGGTTTGTTTCATGCAGTCATTACATGAGCCCATCTTAAACCTTTAGCAATTTATATGTTTATATAAATGTACACGGCTGTTAGAGCTGCCATTTCCTGCTTCCAGTGGGCAATGTCCTGCTTTCAGCCTCTGACCCCCACCATTGCTCAGTAGGACAGTAGGGGGGCAGGGAAAAAATCAAACTCAGAAGTGACATCATACCACTCTAGGAACTCTATGGTAAAATCATAGTCTCCTCCAATTTCTTAGAGCAGCACGACATCACTTCTGGGTGATTTAACACCATCCTGCCAATGGTGTCCCCACCTCCCCAGTCTCTGGGTGGCAACCCTAGCCACTGTGTGGGTTGACAGATCAAAAGGCATGGCATAAATATTTTAGAGATAATGTGGTGTGGTGATTAGAGTGTTCACCTGGGACCCTGGAGATCAAGGTTCAAATCCCTGCCCAGTCACAATGTTCACTGGGTGAACTTGGGCTTGTTGCCCTCCATCTCAGCTTAACCTACTTCACAGGGTTGTTGTGAGTACAAAACGGAGGAGGGGGACCTGTACAGACCCTTGCTCCTGGTTTCCCCAGCCACCCACCATCTCCAGTATTGCAGCTCCGCATACTGAGGCTACCCAGAGAAAGATCTATTTTGTTTGTCTTTTAAAGCTTTTCCTTTTTCTACCAGGATAAACTTGGGTAGTATGCTACCTCCAAGGGACCCTCCTTGGGGATTTGATCAAAATGGGGCAGTCTGTCTTCTGGACTGATTGTCCCCATAGACTACTCCTGTATGCAAAACTGAAGTATGGGTACAAAGAAATAAAAGCCAGGAATTCTGATGGAATAATCAGCATGTTGATTTGACCTCTCCCCCCCACCCATCCATCAGAGTAAAAGTGTCAGTCCTCCAGTCCTTTGCAGAATGGAACTTGTTATTTTATTGCCTACTTCAAACAGATAGGTTGTGTCATTCTAAAATCGTTATTCATCCATCAAGAACCAAATATACCACTCTGTGTTCCTTGGAGGAAGGGTGGATTAAAATAAGACAGGGAGATTGAGAGAGAGAGAGAGAGATGATGATGATGATGATGGACGGACAAGTGACCAAAATCCAGGGCAGATGAAAAATGGAGATTTTGAAGATTTACAGTGCAATCCTAAACAGAACTGCATCCTTCTAAATCCATTAATTTCAAGGGTATAACTCTACTTAGAATTGCACTGCCAAAAAGGCATCACTTGATTATGGGCTGGATTCCAGCAGCTTTTCAGCTGGTGAAAAAACAGAGGCATCCTCTTTCACCCCCAAAACTATGCTGAGTATCTTGTGACCTGCATGTACAAAAGCCACATAGGACGAGAGCTGGGGTATGGAGGGGAGTTGGGCAAGACTGCATGAAGGAGCGGGTTGGATCAAACATTTTCTCTGGGCCAGTCCTGGAACACTTCAGTTTGACACATACTCAAAGTTCTCTGAGAAAGTCAAATGATGGGAAACAATAATTCTATCATAGATAAGAAGTTGATTCTCAGTGGTTTTGGAGAAGGCTCAATACTCTTAAAATGAAGAAAGTGGCGATGTTGTGTGTTTTATTCTTAGAAGTATCCCTTTGAAAGATGCCATGCATTTAATGATGGCCAAGATGAAGAACCATACAAATGTCCACAATCTCTTTCTCTCGCACCCCCTTTTACTGCCATTGAACTTGTTGCCCCATTTCGCATACAGAAGGCAGAAATGCATGATGGTTTTGTTGCGAACGTTATTCTTTGACATTGGGTGCAGCTATTTCATAATAAGCTGCACAAGGTCTACAATGTGATATCCGTCCCTTTTGCAAAGACAAAAATATCGAGAGAGGTTAATGATCCTTCGCTATTGCCAGTCGGCGTGCCATGTCTCCCTTTCTCTCACCCCTCCCTTCTCCTTCTTTTTTTTTTCATCACTGAAGTTTGAATTAAAAAAACAAAAGGGTTTTTTTGGGAAAAGAAAATTGTTCTCTTAACTGAATTCCATTCACTGTCAACGTTATGCTAAGTGCGATATTTGCAGAAGTGTGAAATCTAATTAAATCTAGTTGCTTGCCTAGCCAAGCCAGAGTGCAACCGGAGGGCTTTTGTGATTGCGGAGTTGCGACACGGGACCCTTTAATTACAAAGGTCTGTGTTTTGATATCTGCTTTTATTTTGTTCTTTTATATATATATATATATATAACAGAGGGGAGAATCACCCGTGGGAAGAGATCAGAGAGGCAGATCAGTGACAAATCCCCTTACTAGACCCATCTTTCATTTCTCATCAGTTTACTGACACTTTACAATACCAAAGGAAAGGAGAAGCAGAAATGTATTCCAAGAGGATAGTATTGCCAATGACACAAGGTCTGTGCTATTGAATATGTACTGTATAAATGCAGGGGGGAATGAATCAAATTCCACAAATATTTTTGGAGCACATTAAAAGGAGTCAATGTGGAGTTGATGCCAGGTGCCCACCCTGGCTATCTGTGGGGGAATGTTTGGTCCCATCCTAGGGTTGCCAGCCTCCAGCTGTGGTGCAAAAAACAAAGTTTGTGCTGTATAAAGGGAACCAATCTAAGTCACAGCAGCTATGACCATAAAACAAGAATGTGAGAAAATACGTATGTACAATAATGCATATATTATAACATACTACACATACAAAACTCAATACATATAAAATAACATCAGGGTCCATAATAGATTCAAGAAGATTCATGGACTGAAGGGAAATTACATACTGCAATAGCAGGAGGGTACATTTATATTTGAATTGGTATACGCATTGTGTTTTTTATGTGTAGTATGTTATAATATATGCATTATTGTACATACGTATTTGCTCACAGTCTTGTTCTATGCAAGGATTCGAGGTGCCCTCTCCACTTAATGCCTGGCTTAATGTGTCCAACATAGTACATTAAGAAATCAGAAAAGGAAACTTGAGTAAACCCTGTACTCGGTGGGACTCTGTCTGCATGCCCGTCTATGATCTGGAACAGAGGCCTGTTAGTTCATCATGCCTGTTTGTGAAAGAAATGGCAAATTTCCCATCACTTTTCCTTAATGATATCCTCCAGGCTTTTCTTGACTATTTTCTGTGTTTACAGTGTTTATCTTAACTTTCCATCCTCCCCAAATAGGGTTGCCAACCTCCAGGTACTAGCTGGACATCTCCTGTTATTACAACTGATCTCCAGCCAATGGAGATCAGTTCACCTGGAGAAAATGTCCGCTTTGGCAATTGGACTCTATGACATTGAAGTCCCTCCCCTCTCCAAAACTCGCCCTCCTCAGGCTCCGCCCCCAAAGCCTCCCACCGTTGGCAAAGAGGGACCTGGCAACCCTATCCCCAAATGTAAATATTTTAACTAGAGAGTCTGGAGTCCTTGGTTTTCACACCTCTGCTCATTTGGAATCATAGCTGACCTCTAAGGAATTGAAAGAGAAAAAGAAGGGATGCAGGTAACAATGTGTGAAATTTGTGTAAGGATTTTGCACTTATTTTGTTGCCTCTTAAAAAGACTCTCAACTTTTAGTTGAAGATAGGATTGCCAGGTTTGGGTTTGGAAATACCTGGAGATTTTGGGGGTAGAGCCTGAGGAGGGCCAGGTTTGGGGAAGGGAGGGACTTCAATACCATAGAGTCCAATTGCCAAAGTGGCCATTTTCTCCAGGTGAACTGATCTCTATCGGCTGGAGATCAGTTGTATTAGCAAGAGATCTCCAGCCACCACCTGGAGGTTGGCAAACCTAGTTGAAGAGGAACCTCCACATTTTGTTTTCAACAGATCAGATGACAATTAAGGGATGAGTGGATTCCAGTGAGATATTTTGCTACCCTTTTTCACCTAAAATTCTTTGCTATCCTCAACGTTCTTCAGGTGTTTTATCCTGGGGTTGGTAGCCCAAATTCTCTTTGAATTCTGATTTAAGTGGCATTTTGTAGCCACTTTAAAAGTAATACTTTTCCTTAAGAATGTATAGACACAGTTTTATTTGTTTTTGTATTCTGTCACTGAGCTTTTCCATTTTGCTGATTTTCAGTGATTTGTTTTCCTTCAGTGTAATTTTTACACCACTTTTATGCCATGTATACATTTATATAGCATTTATATGCTGTGGAGGCAAAACATTAATAAAAAATAGGATACATTTAATAGGAAAACAGAAATGGTGCAGCAGCAGAAGAAGAGTCACAGGTTTGATGCACTCAAGGGATAAGTGAAACTCAGATTTTTCAGTCAAAATAACACAAATAAAAAATTCAGTATCTTCTCTACTTCCTACTAACATGCTATACATTCTATTCCCTGTATTTTAGTAATTTTAGTAATTTAGTGTTTTAGTATTATAGTAAGGGCATAAATCATTGTGTTGTTTCTACCACCCTACATATCATTTTTTAAGAATTACAATAAAATGTTTTAGGAAATTCACCAATACTTTTATTAAAGTCATTGCGTAAAATGAGATGCTACACAGCTGAACTGTTTTCTAAATTACCTGAAATATCTCAATAGCTATCTAATGCCACAATATAGCTGTTGATGCAGCAATTAAGAGGACAGATTACTGCTGGAAACAATGTTGCTACCACACCGCTGTATTTATGGGTTATATATGGATTATGCTAAGGTTTTAGCAATTACTTACAGCTGAACTACCATTTATTAATGTTATATATCTTGGCATGGGTTCCCATACACGTTTCTCAATGGGTTCATCAATGTTGGTCTAGAAACACTCTGAATTGGTACTACAACCATACATGGTCATTGCATGGTTTAGTTTCCTTCCCAGTCTCTTGGACTGGTCAGACTACAGTGTCCAATTTGGTTAGCTCCCCTCATCCACAGATGCCCCAGAATGCTTGTTCATCTAAATACGTTGAACAATGTTACTGACACTAATCCTGCCTGCGCCTTAGCTAGAGCCAAACCAGAAACCAGGCTTATTTAACCTGACAAGCTCCCACACACAAGCAACATGAAGCAGGTAGGAAAAAACAACTTCTCCCAGACAGCTTGAGAAATAAACCCCAAAAATCCTGTTTGGCTCCAAATTGACCAGGCAATTCAACAAAGATGTATGAAGAAAGCAAGGACAGATAAAAGAATGGATCTTATTAAGAGTAGGAGGCTCCTATTAGGGCTGCCAGGCTGAGCCTGGAAACTGGTGGGAGGATTGGGGGTAGAGCTAATGCAGCATATGGCCTCAGCTGCATCCTGACATCACTTCTGGGAAAATCCTGGAAGTGATGTAGGGTGGCTCTAGGAATAATGGGAAATTCTGTGGTGAAACCACAGTGTTTCTGGAAAATCCTAGAGCAACCGTCTGTCACTTCCAGGCTCCCCACCCCCACCCCGGAAGTAAGATAGTGATGCAGCCAACATTATTTTTATTGTTTAATCTCCCCCCCCCCAATGCTTAGGACAGAAGCGGGTAACAGAACATGGGGTGGGGGATTCCCATCCCCAACTGGTAGGGTTGCCATGTCCCTCTTGGCCACCCATGGGGAAGTTTTTGGGGTGGAGCCTGAGGAGGGCATGGTTTGGGGAGGGGAGGGACTTCAGTGCCATAGAGTCCTATTGACAAAGCAGCCATTTTCTCCAGGTGAACTGATCTATATCGGCTGGAGATCAGTTGTAATAGCAGGAGATCTCCTGCTAATACCTGGAGGTTGGAGAGAATGAAGGCTCAGTGCTGTATAGATGATGGAAAAGATCCAAACAGCACTACAAAGTAATATCAACACAAGATAAATTTATAAAGGTGCAGGTAAGTGCAAGGAGTGAACATATGTACAGAAATTAAGGGAAACACAATCAGGATTTTTTTGCAATTAGCATAAATAGTCCAGCAAGATATGCAAAATGACAAAAGAAATTGTCCAATGGATCACATAAAAACAATATAGCTGTCCATGAAAGACTTTCCTTTACTTCTCGGTAGCTGGACACAAAATGTCAAGAATGAGGACCACAGCGAGGAGGTGCCAGAAGAGGTGCCCGGACGTGTCGTCTAGATCATGCACACGTTTCGCACATGGCTTCATCAGCTACACATATCAGAAAAGTTTATAACAATCATATCAATTTCAAAGAGGGACCGAGAGGATTTCTGTATAGGTCTCCAAAGCAGAAATCCTCTCGGTCCCTCTTTGAAATTGATATGATTGTTATAAACTTTTCTGATATGTGTAGCTGATGAAGCCATGTGCGAAACGTGTGCATGATCTAGACGACACGTCCGGGCACCTCTTCTGGCACCTCCTCGCTGTGGTCCTCATTCTTGACATTTTGTGTCCAGCTACCGAGAAGTAAAGGAAAGTCTTTCATGGACAGCTATATTGTTTTTATGTGATCCATTGGACAATTTCTTTTGTCATTTTGCATATCTTGCTGGACTATTTATGCTAATTGCAAAAAAATCCTGATTGTGTTTCCCTTAATTTCTGTACATATGTTCACTCCTTGCACTTACCTGCACCTTTATAAATTTATCTTGTGTTGATATTACTTTGTAGTGCTGTTTGGATCTTTTCCAATACCTGGAGGTTGGCAACCCTACCAACTGGGGGACTGGCAAATCTACCTCCTGTCTTTTCATAAATTATTCTACTTGTGGATGTTAAATTGGAATAATTGTTTTCTACATCCAGTTTTTAAAACACTGTAACTTATGGAATTCCTTTAAAAAAAAAAAATCCAAGCCTAGGATAGTTAAAGGTAATTTGTATTCTTGTATTCAAAGTTTTACTTTTTCATTAAGCTGGAATTATTTATTAGTAAGTAGGTCAAGATGCTAAAGAAGATCTAATAAAGCCTATCTTTTCCAACCTTCCTTTATTAGAATCAGTTGTCCGTAATATTGCGTTAGCAAGTAAAATGAGGTTATTAATAACTAAATAGTCACCCAGCACACATTGAAAACTCAATGCATTGAGAAATCTTTACACCTAAAAGCATTTTACAATAATGCTTTAAATGCGGTGAAAATAAATTAACAATTTAAAGACTGTATTTATACGGTTTATAGTCTGCCTTTCTCTCTGGGACTCAAGGCTGATTGCACCGAGTGATTCAATGTGATTGACAAGATGGGACATTCAATAAACAATGAAACAGGATTTAGGTTGTAAATCCAACCAGAAGTCTAAAAACCAGAACTTCCTCTAACATTGTGGGGGTTCTGATATCATCCCCCCATTTTTTCTCCCTCTGCTCCTTTTTTCTCCCAGCGTGGTGTAGTGGTTAAGAGCGGTGGTTTGGAGTGGTGGACTCTGATGTGGAGAACCGAGTTTGATTCCCCACCCCTCTACATGAATGGTGGAGGCTAACCTGGTGAACTGGATTTGTTTCCCTGCTCCTACACATGAAGCCAGCTGGGTGACCTTGGGCTAGTCACACTCTCTCAGCCTCACCTACCTCACAGGGTGTCTGTTATGGGGAGGAGGAGGGAAGGTGATTATAAGCCAGTTTGATTCTGCCTTAAGTGGTAGAGAAAGTTGGCATATAAAAACCAACTCTTCTACTACTACTACTGCTACTACTACTACTGATTTGGTCAGTAAAGGGTGCAATACAAATTAAAAAAAAAATATGACCACCCTAGCAAAAAGCTTTCAAGGCAAGTGGAAAGCAGAGGTGATATGTCATTGCCTTCCTCTGCAGAGTCTTCCTTAGTGGTCTCCCATCCAAGTATTGATCCTGCTTAGCTTCCGAGATCTGATCAGATCAGGCTATAGCCTGCCACCTTCCCTCCTGTGGTAAGCTTATCCTCAACGAACTACTAATCCCATTAGAAAAAGCCAGCAGAAGAAGGGAGAAGGCATCCAGCTTGGTTTAAAGGAACTGCTAAGCCAAGCCAAAGAAAGAACAACAGACACCCAGCAGATGGACAAGTTACTGCAGAGCATATGGGAAAAGATGAGGCCCTGTATTGTCCTCAAGGGTATGTTTTAGGGTTTTCATTTATTTACTTTACTGGGTGCCATTTGTTAAGATTTGTCTCTTATTCTGAGTTGCTTTTCCAAAGGGTGCTGAAAATTCTTTATTCACAACAGTTGTTATTTTCATAGTCCTTGTATGTCAGTCCTATCTACATGTGGTTGTAACTGGTTAGATTTCAAGTTTATGATAAAATGTGTTACCCTGAAAACATAATTATCTCGGAGTGTTTCTTCTTCTTCTTGAAGCAACTTTGCAATTCCCTGATATACCACAGTGTCATTTCTTGACTTAAACCTTCCCCATTTCACCAGGTGGAATTTAGGAAACAGTGTTATGTATGCATGGTTCTGCTGGGTTACATCTGCAGGAAGAGCATGTCTCTGTCATAGAAGGATGCTTGGCTTGAAACCTCCCAATACTTTGTGATTGGCCCCAGCCTCCATGGAAGCCCTTTTGGGACAGCCAGTCAAGGTTCTCAAAATTCCAAAAGTGATAACAGGTTCAATAAGGTTCCTGACCAAGGTGGTTCCATGTAAAGTGGGTACCCATGGCACAGTGCAGAACGTTAACCATAATTCTCACCAACAGTGTGCTAAGAGTAGACTTCAGAGCCAGTTGGGGCTTCCTTGGCAGCCCCCCCCCCCAAATGAATTTCAAAGAAAGAATATAGTTTTAGCATTTGAGAATGTGAAGAGAAAGATCTGGACTTCAGAAGGGTCCCTCAGAGCAGGTAGATCCGAAAACAGCAATACACAGGTGTCATTGCCAAGAAGCCAGAAGTTAACAAAAATGGGATGGATGAAACAAATGAGACTCAGAGGGTTATTTTACATCTTCATGAAATATCAGCATCTTGCTAGAGGAACCAATGGTTTATGTCTAATTCTGTGATTTAAATGCTGGAAGTAAATCAAGTGATGTATCCCTGTTGCGTTTCACAACCTTCCCTAGATCTAGTTTATTCTTTGGTTACAAGCGGTACAAAATAGTTTTGTGGCACTTTTTCTGATGGGATCCTTCAAAAGGAGATTTCAGTAATACAACTGCAAAGAGGTCGGTTCCTACAGATAATGTTGGCAATCAGCATTCCTAGCTAGGGTTGCCAGATCCAGGTTAGGAAACTCCTGGAGATTTAGCGGTGGGGCCTGGGGAGGACAGGGACCTCAGTGGGGTACCATGCCATAGAGTCCAGCCTCCAAATCATCCATTTTCTCCTGGGGAACTGATCTCTGTAGTCTGGAGATATAATTCCAGGGGATCCCCTGGTCCCACCTGGAGGCTGGCATCCCCTCTTCCTGGCACTGTTTAAAACTAGCAATTGTGACTCAAAAACACATCACTGATATTATGCATTTCATAAAACCTGCCGCAAAACGTAACTGGAGGAAACAAATCTCCTTACATTTTGTGCAAGGAGGCGCTGGTGGAACAGAAATTAGCACAATTATCTTCCTCTAGAGGAAATTAATGATGCTTTAATTGGGATTTTAAATATTTCACTGGTGTGATAAATAATTAACAATATAAGGGATACATTCTATAAAGCTGCACTTGAATTAGTTCCAGCCAGAGATCAGCAATAAATTCAGCAGATATTTTCCAGAAATATGTAGACTCATTTTCATTAGATTTCCCCCCCCCTTTTCCCCCTCCTTCCAACCAATAGATCTAGTAGCATATTTTTAAGAGCTCCTTTAATTATACTTTCTGTCACTGGGCAATTAACCTTTCAAAATGTTGAAAGCTTAGTGATAGACCATCCCCATCCAAACATACCTTCTAGTCATTAATTTAGGAGCATAATACCATTTTATTAATATTGTTGACTGTAAGTTACAACTGTTCCGTTTTGACCTTGTTCTGAGGTAATTTTTTAAAGTGTATTCCTAAGGATATCTAATCAGCCCTGCTGAGATCCCTGTTACCTTTTGAAATATGAGGTCCTCCGACATATGTTCCAAATATAAATACCCATTTCTAAAATCCACTCATTCAATTTGAAGATTACAGTGATTCCATTAGGGTTGTCCTAGCCACCAGTGGGGGGGAGGGAGGTTACCAGCTCTAGGTTGGAAAACTCCCACAGATTTGGGGATGGAGCCTGGGGAGGACAGGGACCTCAGCGGGGTACAATGCCAAAGGCTCCACGCTCCAAAGCATCCATTTTCTCCAGGGGAACTGATCTCTGCAGTGGAGATCAGTTGTAATTCCATGGGATCCCCAGGTCCCACCTGGAGGCTGCCATCCCTAGATTCCATGCAACTGGTGCCATTTTCTTGGTTCAGCAATGAACGGCCGCTCTGCTAGATAACCACACCTGCTAGTACTACTTTTGATACACTGTTAAAGGGGCTGAAGTGGGTATTCACCTATGAATTCCAAACCCAACAGGCAGGGATATGTCTACTCTATTCTAAAACCCCCCAACAATCTTCACCAACAAAAGCTGAATTCTTCATCCTGTACTGTTCATGGCACCTTTCATGATTTCTTATATTCTGCACAGTTTATTCTGTTAAACTAGGAAAGGGGTAAGAATCTCGGGACGTCTCCTCCCAGGCTACTGGAAAGTTGACTTGATAATCCTCTACATGAGTGGCAAAGGCTAATCTGGTGAACTGGATTTGTTTCCCCACTCCTACACATGAAGCCATCTGAGTGACCTTGGGCTAGTCACACTCTCTCAGCCTCACCTACTTCACAGGGTGTTTGTTGTGGGGAGGGGAAGGTGATTGTAAACCAGTTTGAGTCTTCCTTACATGGTAGAGAAAGTTGGCATATAAAAACCAACTCTCCTCCTCTTCCTCCTCCTTCTTCTGGGTCAACTTTAGCTTCCTCACTGGAACATCTTATAACATCTGGATTTACTCGAAAATCAGTTTTGACAATGATTGTATAAATGTATTCTGTAGCAACAATCTGCTGTTGCCTGGCAAAGAAATTATGTGTTAAGTGGAACCTCTGCCACTGGCATTAAGCTTTATTTTGATTTCAAAATTGCTACTATTTTTGCTTCTCTCTTGCTAAAATTGCTTGATCTGAAAAGCACTTTTGTGCATGAGAATCTCCCTTGCTATCATGTGTAACAGCAGCTTTTGATGGCTAGAAAGCTTATCATGTACAGTGCCATTCTTGGACTATTTTAATGCAGTGTTGTTTATTTGATATTATTTTGTCCGCCTGAGGTTAACGTATCCATTGATTTAAGGCCATTGAGTAGATACTGGGCCTCAAAAGATTGCTTTTGGATCTGCTATTCTGCCTTTTCCCTCTGTCTCCAACATGTTAGTCAATGCAATTGGAGAAATGGATTAAGCTAACCAAAGAACAGCATTTTGAGCCATGGAAAATTTGTTAATGGTCTCAGGATGAATTTCAGTGATAAACAAGTCCAAAAAATGTTGTGTGAAGAAATACTTCCTTTTATCTGTTTTGAATCTCTCACCCTCCAACTTTAGCAGATGACCCCACGTTCAAGTATTATGGGAGAGGGAGAAAAACTTCTCCCTGTCCACTCTCTCCAAACCATGCATAATTTTATAGACCTCTATCATGTCTCCCCTCAGCCGCCTTCTTTCCAAGCTAAACAGCCCTAAGCGTTTTAACCGCTCCTCATAGGGCAGTTGCTCTAGTCCCCCAATCATTTTGGTTGCTCTTTTCTGCACCTTCTCAAGCTCTATAATATCCCTTTTTTTAGGTGTGGTAACCAGAACTGTACACAGTATTCCAAGTGTGGTCTCACCATAGATTTGTCCAAGGGCAGTATAATATCAGCAGTTTTACTCTCAATTCCTCATCTAATTATGGCCAGCATGGAATTTGCCTTTTTTACAGCAGCCGCACACTGGGTTGACATCTTCATTGAGCTATCTACTACCACCCCAAGATAACGCGTTCTCCCCATTATCTGGCTCTAGACAGCATCATAACAAACACCAAGAGAGACAATGTAACTCCAAAACTAAAACACAGATGAAAACAATGTCTCTTGAGATTCTCTGTGAAATGGGGAAGTCTAGACTCTTCTTTAGGGCTAGGGCTGTCGATTCGGTTCGGCCTGAACCGAAAAACAGCCCAATTTCTCCCGATTCGGCGGTTTTTAATTCGGATGGAACTGAACTCAAAAAAGGCTGGAAACCGGGGAGCCGAATTCGGCGAGTTCGGGGTGTTCAGTGAATAAATTCAGCAAATTCGGGGTTCGGCACAGCAGCATAACCGTCAGTTAGTAAGCAGCATTCTCCCACGGGTCTTCTTCTGGCCAATCAGTCATGATTGAGCACGTGAGCCCAGCTGCTGCGTGGCCCGGGGAGAGAAAGAGAGAGTATCTGTTTGTGTGAGACAGAAATCCCTGTGGGGGGGTGCTTGTGCACATTCACTCCTTTCCGTGGCTGCAGGGGGTGCATTTTTGGGGGTGCACCCCCAAACTTTCAGCGTAGCTTCAGATGAGGCTTCTTGGAAGACCCCCCCCAAGTTTTGTAAAGATGGGATCAGGGGGTCCAGAGATATGGGTCCCCCCTTTCCCCTATTGGGATGAATGGGATCAATGTGCTTTAAGTGGCTTTATTCCTGTCACTGTGGACGATTTTATTGGGGAGGCAACCTCTTCCGGGCCCCATATCTCGGGGGGCCCTGACCCAATCTTTACAAAACTTGGGGGTTCTTGCAAGAAGCGTCCCCTCAAGCTACCCTGAAGTTTGAGACCTCCACCCCCCAAAATCCCCCCCCCGGAGCCACAGAAAGGAGCGAGTGCATTTTTAATGACTTTATTCGGCCGAATTTCTCCCCGAACTCAAACTAGGCACCGAATTCCACGGATCCGAATCGGGGGAGTTCGGACTTCAGCATATCCCGAATCAAGATGGGCCGAATTCTGCCGAATCCGAACTATACCAAAAAAAATTTACAACAGCCCTATTTAGGGCATTTCTGCCGTAGCAGTGGTGAAGGTCCCTCAGCAAGCTTTCAGTACAAAGGGACTCCCCAAGTTTTAGATTTTTTGAAATCTTTCTAGATGCTTATATGTAGACTTGCCACCATTGCTGTTATATTTTCTATTTATTTTTGTTTGGGGATTGTAACTATTTAAAATATCTTGTTTTCCAAAAAACTTGTGTTTCAACTTTACAAAGAGCTCACGTGCAAATTTCGTGCGGGATCCAGCCCAATGTTACTTGTAAAAATTCTAACAGCCCATTCCTGAGCTGACGGTGTGCGGAGTCGGTGGGGAAGAGGCGCAGAGGTGCCTATTCCTAAGCTGACTCGCACACGCTGCGGGAAAGAAAAAAGCCTTTTCAAGGCTATTTTTTTTCCAAGAGGCAAAAAGCCCCATTGAAAACAGCGAGGTGTTGAAAAACCCCATTGAAAACAGCCAGTGGCTGCCAGGACCAAAATGGGATAGGAAGCTGCCTAAGCAGTGGCTCCTCCCCCCGGCCCGCCACTGGAACACCCCCCTGTGCCGGCACGGCCTCTCTATGCCATGGCTTGCACCATGGAGAGGTTGCGCCGGCGAGGGGGCGAGGCGCAGTCCCACGGCGCTCAGCCACCAGTGGGACTGGCCTCCCCACCAGCGTAAGTGCATGTAATCACGCGATTACACGCACTTACGCTGGCTGTGGGGGCACACCGCCTCCTAAGAGGTTTTTGGGGGCCCCCTCAGGAATGGGCTGTAAGCCTCTGTGTGTGTATTTGTGTGCGTGTGTCCACTCATACCAAGGAGAACATCCCTCCCCACCCCAAACTCAACTTCTGAATAAAAATTTGAACTCAAGATGGGGGCAGAAGTGGCAGAAGATATTTACTAGTCTTTCTTCTATAGCAGTGGTTCCCAACCTTTTTTTGACCAGGGACCACTAGGACTTTTTTGTTCGGTGCAGGGACCCCAAGATTCAAAATAAAAATTCTGAGAATTTGAAAATAAACTTTAATCATAACTGTTAGTTAAACATTAAACTTAGAATAATATTTGAATATATATTTTTATAATAGAGAACTTTTAATTGAAAATATTAATTTATTATGGGTTTATAACTTTGTTTCGTGGACTTTAATTTAGTTCTCGCGGATCCCTGGGGGTCCATGGACCCCCAGTTGGGAACCAGTGTTCTACAGGGACAGCATCACCTTGGATCCAAGGAATATTCAAGATGGTACTGCCTACCAAGGATGTCATTTCACATATCAGGGTTCCTGTGATTGATTGGTGGTGGCAAGATTTGCAACCAAGTTCAAGTCGGTTGTACATGTGTGAGTTGCGATTGCAAAAATTAGTGTACATTTAAAACATTTCTGGTTACTCTCACACCACAAAAATACTTTGCAACAGCTACAGATATATTAGCTACATGGAAGAAATAGTTTCTCTGTTTGAAGTAAAAAAAATGATGCATGCATTCCTTGCACATGGGTCCATTTCATTGGTTATAACAATTATCATTCATTATGTAGGATATTAGGCTGGAGAGAGTTCCGGAATCCGGCCTGCCCACCCACCCTAAATTGTATCTCTGGACAACCCATTGAGAGAAAGCCGAATGCAGGCACAGTCAAGATTCTCACTAGAGGGCCTGCTAGGTTAATGTCACCATCTATGAATCTCCTATGCAAGACAGAACCACCAACGTGGTGTAGTGGTTAAAAGCAGTGGTTTGGAGCGGTGGAATCTGATTCCCTTTGGGAATGACCCACCATCCTGTGATTTTACTCTTTCGCCTGGAGATTCTGGCAAGGAAGATGAAAGTGCAAGTTAAACACTCGGCCAACTTCACCACACAGAAAGTAACTCAACCACACAGAAACTTCACCCCACAGAAAGTAACTCAAGGCCAAGGACAAACATGAATGACTGTATGGAGCGGCATTTCTCTCCCAACGTGGTTGTGAAGCTTGAGACTAAGGTACAATAGGCAATAAAATATCTCCTTTGGTTAGGAGGGCTGTGGGGGAAACCATAGAGTTAAAACAGAGGGAGGGGGGAAAGACCCACCCTAAGTACCAAGCTGGGTACCCAAAGCTAAATTAATCAAGATATAAAACAATTTTGTAACAGCCCAGGTATGTATTTAAGGATGTATTCCAAATAAACTCTGTGACCATGATGTCAAATTGTTACTAAAATATGTTTTAAATTGTCAAGGCACACAAACATGGAATGCAATCTGAATATTTCTTTCTGGACTGGGCTGACCTTACATACAAGGTATGCATAAGAGTATCAACAGTATGTGTGCATAAGATGTTTTATTAGACCACTGATGAAGGCCTGAGGGCCAAAAAGCATTTGGCATGTGGTTTTAGATTATCCTCCTTGTATTTTTTCCCCATGTTGGCTTGTTTTTAATATCTGCATGAGTGTTTATAATAAATATATTTTATAGTATAATTGAGTTCTTTTTAGGGTTGCCAGGTTCTTCTTTGCCACCGGTGGGAGGTTTTTGGGGTGGAGCCTGAGGAGGGCGGGGTTTGGGGAGGGGAGGGACTTCAATGCCACAGAGTCCAATTGCCAAAGCGGCCATTTTCTCCAGGGGAACTGATTTCTATCGACTGGAGATCAGTTGTAATAGCAGGAGATCTCCAGCTCATACCTGGAGGTTGGCAACCCTAGTTCTTTTCCACCCAACCTTTGGGTACAAACCATAGAGTTGCCAGCAATTCCTAGAGTTACCCTATGTCACTTCCAGTTTTTTTAGTGGAAGGGCATAGCGGTCCTACCTTTAGTGCATGCATTTTCCTGCATGATGGGGAGTGGAACATGGAAAGTAAACACTCAGAACTGCATATGCAAAGTTTAAAACACAGTTACAGGTGATGGCAGATGTCAATACTTTCCACTGCCATGTTCAGATAGGGTTGCCAGGTCCCTCTTCACCACCGGCGGGAGGTTTTTTTTTCACGGAGCCTCAGGAGGGCGAGGTTTGGGGAGGGGTTTGGGGAGGGGAGGGACTTCAATGCCAGAAAGTCCAATTGCCAAAGAGGCCATTTTCTCCAGGTGAACTGATCTCTATCAGCTGGAGATCTGTTGTAATAGCGGGAGATCTCCAGCTAGTACGTGGAGGTTGGCAACCCTTAGTTCAGAACATGCATATAAAAGTAAGCTTGTTAGAAATGTAAGAAGATGGTGGCCTCTCTTGCTGAGCTCTATGATAAAACACGGTGACTTCTTCAGAGCCCTCAGCCTAGCTAGAATTCTTTCATGAAAAGAAAAGAAAAATACTAAATAGGCAATGCATTTGTTATTAGCCTGAAAGTCTGTCCTTGAGCGCCACAGATATTAATGCATTAAAAGTTGTGCTCAAGGGTCAGGTTTCTCATTTTTCCTTGTCTCTTGCTTCACTAAGCTGGGCCGGTGATGAATCTACTCCTTACAGGTGGTCCCAGCAAATTAATTTCAACAGACACCTCCCCCTAAAACCTAGGTAGAAATCCCCACTCAGAACTTGGAGGACTGTTCACTTTATTATCGGCGGAAGAGAGCTGGCATTTATGAAGCCATTTGCAATTTAGTTTTATGCCACCCTGACACTTCATAGCCACGAGGTACGCGTTAAAGTGAATGGCAACATATACATGTGCAAATGAAACCTTTGCCACTGGGGGTTGAAATCTGTACGGATCAGAAGAAAAATGGATATGGGTATTTAATTCATAATGCCTCTGGACAGCCATATTGGCATGTTGGCGTACGATGGCAATTGGGCATTTATCTACCCTTTGATGGGAACTGCCTGTAGCCAGGTGACACAGAGGAAAGGAACATTTGCAGAGAAGTCCTCTGAATACCTTCAGGTTTCTGTTGGGATATTAAGTTTTATTTCAAACCTGCCATTCCTACCTGCAGTGGAACGCTCCAGGACAGATGTGCCACCATGATTAGTGTTACGAGAAATGCTCCGCTACAACAGCCTCATTCCTCTGCGCAGACGGAGTCTTTTGTAGGTACTAACCTATAAATGGGCAAAAACAACAACTGCCCATATATGCTCATTCTATGTTGAGCCCCCAGGTATCTGGCAACCCTAGCAATGCTGTAAAAATGGTTCAGAAAGATATTTGGGGGTAAAGGCTTCCAGGTCCCTCTTTGGCACTGATGGGAGGATTTTGAGATGGATGTATTTTCCATCAGTGGAAAATTACCATTGGATCTAACCCATCGTATGCACTTCCCAGGGGTCCATCTTGTGGATCAAACAATCCACACAGTGGGGCTGTCCAAGGCTAGATAGACACTAGAGTTGACATCCTTCAAGTTAAAGTTTCCTGTGCCCTTGTTGACTGTAACATGCATCCACATAAATGCATGCACGTGTACACTAAGACTCCTTGCAATGCCCAGTCTGTTATTTCAAACAATTCAAACACAGAAGAATTCAGTTCAGCTCTGGAGTGAAGGAGATCACCCCTCTATCATGTGTGTGTGTGTTAAGTGCCGTCAAGTCGCTTCCGACTCATGGCGACCCTATGAATCAATGTCCTCCAAAACATCCTA
Source organism: Euleptes europaea (assembly GCF_029931775.1). Taxonomy (NCBI): domain Eukaryota; kingdom Metazoa; phylum Chordata; class Lepidosauria; order Squamata; family Sphaerodactylidae; genus Euleptes; species Euleptes europaea. The sequence continues at coordinate 16,432,201 of NC_079322.1, read as the reverse complement.
TCTTTAACAGCCTTGCTCAGGTCTTGCAAACTGAGGGCTGTGACTTCCTTTATAGAGTCAATCCATCTCTTGTTGGGTCTTCCTGTTTTCTGCTGTCTTCAACATTTCCTAGCATGATTGTCTTTTCCAGTGACTCTTATCTTTTCAATATGTGACCAAAGTATAACAGCCTCAGTTTAGTCATTTTAGCTTCTAGGGTCAGTTCAGGCTTGATTTGATCTATAACCCACTGATTTGTTTTTTTGGCAGTCCATGGTATCCATAACACTCTCCTCCAACACCACATTTCAAAGGAATCTACTTTCTTCCTATCAGCTTTCTTCATTGTCCAGCTTTCTTCATTGTCCAGCTTTCACACCCATACATAGTAAAAGGGAATATGATGGTTTGAATTAACTTGATACCACTTAACATTTACAATTCCTGAAATATTTTTGCTGGGAGAACGGTTTTCAGTCAATTTAGCAACCATGTCTCACCATGTCAGAAAGCTGCGTTTCCTGTCCTAGAGCCAAATGAAAAGTACAGATGCAGTTGCAGAATTCTTTTAATTTGTATTCCTGCTCAAAAAAAAAAAATTCTCCCTTCTAATGTAACTGTCTATTTTTTTAAAAGTCAAAACACACAAATTGAGTTCAGCTCCTGAATGAACAATTATATGCTGCACGGCATTTCTCATTTGCAAAATGTTCTCTAGGAAGACCGCCTTCAGTCGATTGAGGGTTAATTTTGCAAACAACTCCCATCATGTCCAAAAGTTTTCAAACAGACTCTGAACTCACTCACCTCATTAATCTAAGAGGGTCATAACTGTATCTTTATTTACCTTATGGGTTGGCAGGAGTGTTTAATCAAGAAAAGGAGAGACTATAAATAATTTGTGTGCTTTAAAGGTCAAGTTTATATGGTTGTGTAATCGCTTGCAAAATGAATTTTTTATACATGGGGTAGTAATAACTGATTCACTGGCCAGGACATAATAAGCTGGATGTGACTGCCACCGGCAAATTAATACTTCCCAGGTTATATCAAGAACTCGGTGGGGTTAAAAGTTAGGGTCTGCGTGAAAAATTAGTTGAGCATATGTGGAATGAGAGCCAATTAGAGTTGAGCCCCAAAATGGCAGGAGTACTTTTCATAAGAGTTTCTGACAGCTGTGAAAAACACCCCCCCAAATTTGGTGATGGGGGACCGGCAAAGGGGGAACAGTGTTTGCAGTATATATTCCCCTCCCACTGAACTGTTGATACTGAACTCATGATACTGTTATACCCTGTTCAGACATTTGATTTTGGCACACCAACAATGCATCACATCAATGCATTTCCCACAATCTGCCCAATACCTGCAGTCATCATTTTGTATCAATAGGGCAACACACATATTGTCCAGTTTCAGTACATGTGAACACAACAATGAATTTTTGAAGGGATATGTTTGCATGTACCGAAGATGTTCATGAATGGGAGCATACATGCTTTGCCCTGTCCACACAAAATGAAATACTTAAGGAAAGCAAGTAAATAAACCTCTGGTAAACCTGGGTAGAGACATGGGGGGAGATGGATTGATGGGGCAGTTCTAAGCAGAGTTACACTCTTCTAAACCAGTTGGTTTCAATGCGTTAAGAAGCATGTAACTCTGTTTAGGATTGCATTGAAAGTATATTGCTAGAGTTCTTGGGGATAAAATGGTTCTGTCCACCACTGGCAGCCAAGCTGCTTAGTGACAGGGGCAGGTTTTGCTAATACCTAAACTGTATTCCCAGTTCAATCACATGACTCCAAGCAAGCCTTTCACCCTATTGAATCCCCCCAAAGTAGAAACAGGACTAGGATTGTGCATATCAATAAACCCAAACCAAAAATAAACCTGAAATCAGCCATTTCGGTAAATTTCAGGATTTGGGCTTACAGGATACCAAAAACTGGGGGTAAAGCTGAAGCCAAATAGGATATTCCCAAAAAAGTTGAATAAGTATTCGGCTTTTTGGGTTCGGCTATTCACCTTTTCTTAGAGGCATGCCTCTGTGCTTTCTCCCCTTTTTCTTTCCATCTGGTTTTCTATCTGACTGGTTTTGTTAGGGGCCCATAGTTGGGGCCCTTTTGAGGGAGGGGTCATGTAATCAGAGCCAACTTGGTCTGACCAACTGACAGCACTGAGCTGATCTGCACTTTAAAAGATAGGGCTCACCCAGTCCAGAGAATGTTAGTTTCCATCAGTTGCTCATGGCCCTTCTGAAGAAGACTCTCTCACCCGAGTGGATGAGCAATCTTCTTAACATGAGCTGCCTTGGTCCTGACTTCAGCTGGCTCTGATATCATTTCCCCACACCATGACCATCTCTTGGAATCAGATTTTTCATGACCACAATAAAGGACTGCTCACAGGTCATTTGCCACCAAAAGAAATGTTTTCCGTGCCTTATTTCTCTTGCATTTAACCCTTTTCCCTCCATTTGAAAGCTCATTTGCATGGACACCATGCAGAGTGACCCAGAAATGAAGGCAGACCCCAGAGTTATAGACACCAGTCTGGAATTGGCTCTTTTTACTAGTCCTGGGCAATGCTGAACTTTTGAACCTGAAAACCGATGGACAGCTCAGCTCACAAATGACTGCAGGATGGGGGTGGCCCTTTGCAGGCCCATAAAATTGGACCCCCTGCCCCAAAGTTCACCAAACTTTGGTGATCATCAAAAGAGAGTCCCTTGCAGTGATCCTGCAAATTTGGGGATTCTACCTCCAAAAATGCACACACACCCAGGAGCTTCAGAAAAAAAATCCCCATTGACTAAAAATGGGCCTGAATTTTTCAGGAAACCCAAAAATAAGCTGAATACCCATATTTACTGGTATGGGTATTCGGCTTATTTCAGATTTACTAAAAAAATCAGGCCCAATAATCCCAAACCCGAAATGTACCAAAAAGGTTTTTTTGCACAACCCTAAACAGGACCATTTGCTCCTGGTTAAATTGAATTGACTATTCTAATTATTCCTGCAACAGTCAACCAGCAGCAGAGACGTGGTGGACAATGAAGAAAGATGACAGAGAAAAAAACTTATTTGTATGGATGCCATCGATCACCAAACTTGTCTTCTAGATCAAATCAAACCTGAATTCTCCCTAGAAATTAAAACCCTCAAACTGAGATGATTGTACTTCATGAGAAGACAAGACTCATGGGAAAAGACAATAATTCTAGGAAAAGCTGAAGGCAGTAAGGAAAGAGGAAGACCCAGCAGGAGATAGATTTACTCGATAAAAGAAGCAAGACCTGAGCAATAGGGCTGTCAATTCGGTTCGGTCCGAACTGAAAATCAACCGAATTTCCCGATTCAGTGATTTTCTGTTCGGACGGATCCGAACTCAAAACTGGCGGGCAACCGGGGGGGCCGAATTCAGCGAGTTCGGGAGTTCGCGAATAAATCCGGCAAATTCGGCCCCCCCTTCAGGGGAGCCCGCTGAAAGGCGCGGGCTGCCCTTTAAACTGACCTGCGCCTCCCAGCTGGGAGGCTCAGATCAGTTTAAAGGGCCCCCGCTCGCCTTCAAAGGAGCCCGCTGAAGGGGGGGGCGGGCTGTCCTTTAAACTGATCTGCGCCTCCCGGCCAGGAGGCACAGATCAGTTTAAAGGGCAGCCCGCGCCTCTCCAGCGGAGCCCGCTGAAAGGTGCGGGCTGCCCTTTAAACTGACCTGCGCCTCCCAGCTGGGAGACTCAGATCAGTTTAAAGGGCCCCTGCGCGCCTTCAGGGGAGCCCACTGAAGGGGGGCAGGCTGTCCTTTAAACTGATCTGTGCCTCCCAGCCGGGAGGCACAGGTCAGTTTACAGGGCAGCCCGCGCCTCTCCAGCGGAGCCCGCTGAAAGGTGCGGGCTGCCCTTTAAACTGACCTGCGCCTCCCAGCTGGGAGGCTCGGATCAGTTTAAAGGGCCCCCGCGCACCTTCAGGGAATCCCTCTGAAGGCGCACGGGGGCCGAATTTTCCCCCGAACTCCGGATCCCCCCGAATTACCGGGGATCCGAAGCGGGGGAGTTCGGACTTCGGCACGTACCGAACCCACAAGGGTCAAATTCGGCCGAATCCGAACTGTACCGAATTTTTTTTTTGACAGCCCTACTGAGCAAGGCTGTCAATGATAAGATGTTTTGGAGGGCATTAATTCATAGGGTCACTATAAGTTGGAAGCGATTTGATGGCACATATCAAATCACAAAGAAGTGTACCTTAACTCTTTGCCATTCCATAACACACGGCAAGCACGAAAACAAACCTATTGAACAATTTAAAAAAGGAATCAATTGGATTTTCTCGAAAGTAATTAGATATTTGAAGGGAAAAGAATACAAAAATAGCAGTAGCGCTTTTATCCCATTTCTAGGTTTGTGAGCTCCAAGCTGGGCAGCGTTGTAGGGGAACAAGCATTTGTTTTCAAAGGCATTTGACTCGAATAGTAAGCATGGATACATGGAAGAGAAATATGCACAAGCATCACTTTTAGGGTTGGGGAGTCATTAATACTGGGTATTTTGAAGTGCTCCAGCACTCCACCCTGAGAGTAAATGAGGACATTGTAATGTTGTTGCAAGGAAGAACGTTTCCTTAGGGCTTAGTTTAATATTCATTCTCCACAATTGAGAAGAATGCTTTAAACTACCTAGTTTATGGCAGCGATCTTTCTGTCTAGAGATCTGTCGGTGCTAGTATGTAAAGCTGAGTGAATGTTCCCCCATTTTATTTCTTTTTATATTCATGGATATTTTTATCAATGGTTTTGCGTCTCGGCATTTGGCTGTTGGTTTTATAGGGTCATTTGTATTGCCTATGCATGTTGTATTGTTTGTAAGTACAATGTACATCATTTGTACATAAAATATACGTTCAATGTATAGTGTTGATTTTCTGGTGCACAAGTACTGCTGAGAAAATGCACACAGTTTAGCAGAAATATTGGCTGCAAGGAAACAGAATGCGGTCCCCACCTTCCCTTCAGGGGGGAAAAAGCTGTAGATTTGGTTTGCATGGGAGAGAAGTGAAATCAAAAATCTAAATTTTAAAATGATTTTTCATTGTTATTTTATTAGATTTATACCCCAGTCTCTTTCCCGGCCAAGGTCAAAAGAGCAGGGATGAGAAATCTGAAATGGTTTGACATGGAAAAGATATGGCAACTGATGTCTCCTTGCCATGAGTTTCTTGCTGTAGATGGAATGTGTGTGTGTGTGTGTGTGCTTGAGAAGGTGCAGAAAAGAGCAACCAAAATGATTAGGGGACTAGAGCAACTGTCCTATGGGGAGCGGTTAAGACACTTATGGCTGTTTAGCTTGGAAAGAAGGCGGCTGAGGGGAGACGTGAAAGACGTCTATAAAATTATGCATGGTTTGGAGAGAGTGGACAGGGTCCCCTCAAGCTACACTGAAAGTTTGGGACCTCTTCCTCAAAAAATGCCTCCCCCCGGAGCCGCGGGAAGCTGCAAATGTGTTTTTAATGGCTTTATTCCAATGGGCATATTGGGGGGGACCCATTTCGGTCCCCATATCTCGGGACCCCCTGACCCAATCTTTACAAAACTTGGGGGTTCTTGCAAGAAGGGTCCCCTCAAGCTACACTGAAAGTTTGGGACCTCTACCTCCAAAAATGCTTCCCCCGGAGCCGTGGAAAGCCGTGAATGTGTTTTAAATGCTTTTATTCCAATTGGCGATTTTGGGGGGGACCCCTTCCGGGCCTTATATCTCGAGACACCCTGACCCAATCTTTACAAAACTTGGGGGTTCTTGCAAGAAGGGTCCCCTCAAGCTACACTGAAAGTTTGGGACCTCTACCTCCAAAAATGCCCCCCCCCAGAGCCACGGAAAGCAGCAAATGTGTTTTTAGTGGCTTTAAATGGCCGAATTTATTCGCGAAATCCAAACTTAGTGCCGAATTCCACTGATCCAAATCGGGGGACTTCGGACTTCGGCATTTCTCGAATAAAAACAAGCTGAATTTTGCCGAATCTGAATTTTACCGAATTTTTTTTCAACAGCCCTAGTGTGTGTGTGTTTGTGTGTGTGTGTGTGTGTGTGTGTGTGTGTGTGTTAAGTGCCATTAAGTCGCTTCCGACTCATGTGAATCAATGTCCTCCAAAATGTCCTATCGTTAACAGCCTTGCTCAGTTCGCGCAAACTGAGGGCAGTGGATATATCTTCCCAAATATTCAGAATCTGCAAAACCTGCCAATTGTTGGCATATCTTTTTGAATGTGAAATTTCTAATTTGGCATACACAGTTGCATTTGGTTTCCAATTTCAGAATTTCAGTGTTTTCACAATTTGCTGGCCTTTCTTGGTTGTTTTTCTTTGGATCAGCACTAGCTCAGTTAAATATCAAATATGATTGCATATCATCTGTCAAAGACTGTTCATTAAAAATGATCATTTCATGTAAAGAAGAGAAGACTGAAAGGTGATATGATAACCATATTCAAGTACTTGAAGGGCTATCATATAGAGGATGGTGCCGAGTTGTTTCCTGTTGCCCCAGAAAGTCAGACCAGAACCAATGGGTTGAAATTAAATCAAAAGAGTTTCCAGCTAAACATTACGAACAACTTTCTAATAGTTAGAGTAGTTCCTCAGTGGAACAGGCTTCCTCAGGAGGTGGTAAGCGCTCCTTCCCTGGAGGTTTTTAAGCAGAGGCTAGAGAGCCATCTGTCAGCAATGCTGATTCTGTGACCTTAGGCAGATCATGAGAGGGAGGGCATCTTGGCCATCTTCTGGGATTGGAGTAGGGGTCACTGGGAGTGTGGGGGAAGGTGGTTGTGAATTTCCTGAATTGTGCAGGGGGTTGGGCTAGCTGACCCTGGTGATCCCTTCCAACTCTGTGATTCTATGGTTCATGTGTCGAACCATTCTACACTCAATTCTACAGGAGGAATCTGAAAATTTCCTAGGCTACAGAGATCAGTTCCCCTGGAGAAAATGGCAGCTTTGGAGGGTGTGAACTCTATGGCATCACATTCCTTCTGAGCCCCTTCCCGAACTCCACCCTCTCCAGGAATTTCTCAACCCAGAGTTGGCATCCCTATCATTACTTAACTAGAAGAGGATGGAGAACAGAAAGGGGAGGAAGAGTGAGAATGTGCAAAAGACTTCTGGAAACTTTGATAAAGCAAATAGCACAGTCTTAAATTTAACTTATCTGTTGATTTTATTCAATTTATACCCCGCCCTTTCCCAACCAAGTTGGGCTCAGGGCAACTTTCAAAAGTTAGTATATATAATACAATATAATATAATTTAAAAAAAGTTAAAATAATTACAAAATTGCTAAATTATGCTTCAAATGACTATCCAACAAGGGAAGCTGCTGATCAGCGCAGAAAGTTCTCACTCATTCCAAAATGAAAGAAATTCTTCACCATGGAGGTCAAGCAATAGATCCAGAATTATGTATCTGTACCCGTATGCATATAAGAGATTCCATATATATCTGCTTGCCAAGACATGAAGAATATTTCAGATGGCAAAGTCAAGGATTGGCCATGCACTGAAACCTTGCAAAACAGATGCAGCTTTACAATGCCAGTATCTAATGAGAAGTATATTATTGTGATAAGAAAGGTAGCTGAGGGAGGTCAAGAAGGATGAAATCGACTCATTAAGATGAAGAATTCCTCCTGCCAGCCTTTCTCCGCCATGTTGTTTGCTTGCCTCCTGAATTGCCCGGCCATGTGGCTGAACTTTTGTCGGAGGCTGAACTTCAGTAAATTATCAGTAATTAAAATTGCTGCAGTGGAACCCGGGGGCTGGAGGCCGGAGAGCCTGACACGTCAGATCCAGGCAGCCCAGAGATCATCAGATCTTTTATTAAACACCTGCTTCTGGGAGTTGTCGGATTTTACCTACATTAGCTGGCAAGATGTTCTGAACAGCAGGAGGACTGCAGATTTGATTCAACAGTAAATTATGGCCAATTAACCAACAGCTATTTATCCGGCATAAACTCGGGCTAATGATGGAGGGGAGAAAGAGCTGGCTTTTCACGGGGGGGGGGGGGGGAGGTTGCTTGGAGTGATCCCCGTCAAGTCACATGGATTGTAGAATGACAGCATAATTGTGGGGGTACTAAATGGTACTGTAACTTTGAACTGTTTGGTCCAGGATTGCTTAATTCTCCTTTGTTTATCCACTAATTTTCCTATCGAAAGACAGTGGGTTGGATCCAATTAGCTTTTCTGCTGGGGGGGAAAAAAGGAGGGTTCCCCTTTGGACGCCAAAAAAAGGCTTTGCTGGGAATCATGGGACAAAAAACATATGGGGCGGTGCCTGTAGCAGGGACAGAATTTGGTAGGGTTCAGTGAAAAAGCTGGCTGGATCCCACCCAATGACTTGTTTAAAAAGTACAGATTTGCCAAAAGATCTGATTTCTCTATTACCCCCGTATTTCCATTTCTTACCTTTGGATTTTTTGTTGGTGTTGATCATCTCATACTGCACAGATGCTAAAAGAGATCATGGTAGTCTTATTACATCAATATCGTTCTCTATTTAACTCAAGAGTGTTTAAGCATGTACCACTCACTTTCTCAGTTTAGAAGAACCCACTTGGTTCAAGCCAGGGAACACACAAAGTTCCTTTACACCTGTACTTTTCAGATAGTTATGATGTCTTCTAAATCTTTGGCATATTCCAGCACTTAATAGGGCAATCCTATGCAGAGTTACTCCAGGCAAAGCCCATTACAATCGGTAGGCTTCGACCAAAGTATGTCTCCTCTGGACCAGACTGTTGGTAAGGATCTATGACAATTAAATAGGTCCTGAAATCATGACGTATATTCATCGATGGGATGTTGAGTAAATATTAAAATGTAATTGTGTACTTCAAGACTGACAGCATAGATTCTAGCAGGGGGAAAACTAAATGGTACAAGAAATCTTTTCTGGCAACAAAATGGCAGCATGGCACTGAACTTCCCTCCTAAAACATCTAGCACATCTTATCCTGACATCATTGCATTACCTCTTCCAAAATACTAGAAGAGGGCATACAAAAAGAAGTACTTCTTTAGTCCATGAATAATTAAACAGTGGGATTCACAGCCAATAAATGTAATGGCAGACACAAGTACAGATGGGGGTTTAAGAGGGAATTAGACTGATTAATTGTCTATTAATGGCTACTAATCTAAAGATTGTAACCATGTACAAAGATGGATAAGTTTTCTGCAAACCTACGGGTATGCACAGAAAAATGCAGAAAAACACAAAAACGTTTTTAAAACGGTGTTTCCCAAAAGTTTGTGCTTCAAAGAAGCTAGGGCAGTGCTTACACCTTCAAAAGAGCAGGCAGCCAATACTTTCTGACAATAGGTGGGAAAGAAGGGAAAGGAGAGGAGTTGTTGCCACCTGCACCAGCAGGTGGCAGCAGTAACATAGCAGATGAACATGCGGCCTGCCTGGTGAGCAGGCAGGTGACCTGGAGAGTGGGTGGCCAATGAAGAAGCAAGTCCAACAGAGAGAGAGAGAGAGAGAGAGAGAGAGAGAGAGAGAGAGAGAGATGCATTGAATAGTCTGGCTACTGCTGGACGAGTCAGTTGGGGAAGGTGACAGAGCCCCAAAGGAGGAAGAGGTGGGGGCAGGGGAAGCAGCAAAAATGGGGGAGGCAAACAGGGAGGATAAGTGCATGAAAAGGAGAGTGTGGTGTAGTGGTTAAGAATGGTGGACTCTAATCTGGTGAACCGGGTTGGTTTCTCCACTCCTCCACATGAAGCCAGCTGGGTGACCTGGGGGTATTCACAGTTCTCTCAGCCTCACCTACCTCACAAGGTGTCTGTTTTAGGGAGAGGAAGGGAAGGTGATTGTAAGCTGCTGTGAGACTCCTTAAAGGTAGAGAACAAGTGGGTATAAAAAATAATTCTTATTCTTCAGGACAGGAGACTCAAGAGAAAGCAGTGAAGGGCAAAAAGGATGGAATCCCCACCCCTCAATGACTTCTGCAGGTTCCCTATGGGTAAATGACAAATAAGGAGGAAGGGCAATTTAATTGGGGGAGGAAGGGCAGACACCCCCCCCCCCAGACTTGGTATCAGTGTGGACATCAAATATTGTGACATCAGAACATGACATAAATTGTACTGTCTCCAAGATATGCATCTGTCATTTTCAGGAACATGTTATTAGACCAGATAGCAGTGTTCTAACCAAGACCTTCTTAGGGAGTGGGGGCAGATTCCCTATTGATCTCCAACTGATGCTTCAAAACCTTAGCTTCTGCAGTGGTGATGGGATGAACTTCTTCCCTCTATTGAATGGATTTTCTTCTAAGGAAGAGGCTAATTTTCAAAATTACTAAATCCAGTGCATGTCCTTTTCATGGAGACATTTATCTAGCAGACCAGATTTATTTAAAAGACCAGAAGGGGGCAATGTGAATAATGCCAAATAATTACAGTGAACATTGTTTACTTGTAGGGTTTTCAGATGCTAGAGAGAAACCCCTCACCTTCGCTCTTAGCTCCTGTGTCAGCAGCTGTTTCATATTAAGTTAGCCATTCAACTCTCAGAATTAATGACCTTTCAAAGCTATCTTGAAAACTGGATCAAGATGATGTTTGACTAATCAGTGAAAATAATGATACAAAAATGAGACTGGGTGATTAGAAAGAACCTGGCTAATCACCTTTTTTAAGTTTGCTTCTTTAAAAACAAAATCAACCCAAAAAATCAGATTTCTCCTGTTTTGAAAAAAAAAAAAAAAACACCCCTCAATAATGTTTTGTTTTTCTTTAGAGAGCGAGCGTGGTGTAGTGGTTAAGAGTGGTGGTTTGGAGCGGTGGATTCTGTTCTGGAGAACCAGGTTTGATTCCCCACTTTTCCACATAAGCCGCAGATGTTAATTTGGTGAATTGGATTTGTTTCCCCACTCCTACACATGAAGTCAGCTGGGTGACCTTGGGCTTGTCACACTCTCTCAGCCCCACCTACCTCACAGGATGTCTGTTGTGGGGAGGGGAAGGGAAGGTGATTGTAAGCCGGTTTGATTCTGCCTTAAGTGGTAGAGAAAGTCGGCACATAAAAATCAAGCCTTCTTCTTCTTCTTCTTCTTCTTCTTCTTCTTCTTCTTCTTCTTCACTAAATGGAGAAAAATCTACCAAGCATAGACCACGGTTCTTGTCTTCTCTCTGCACTACTTCCTATATATAGTCTTGGAGTATATTCAGAGATGTTCTGTCATATACCTAGGAGTTTGTACTATAAAAGGAGATTGGCACATTGGCACACTTCTGCTCTCTTCGTGCTCAAGGAATGTGTAGAGGTCAAGCATAGGGATAATGGGAAACCAACGGTGAGCAAGAAGTGATCAGGTAGGGTTGCCAGGCCACTGCCATGCAATCAGCTGGAGAACCAGGGGGCAGGAAAGGAACATCAATCTGAAGGATTCCCACCAGACCTTAAGAAAGAAGGGGGGCAGTCAAAAGAGATGCTGGAACTTTAAGGAGGCACATGTGGTTACACTGATATTAAGCAAGTAATCTTTACCTGATATGCTGGATGTTTCCTTTCCCAGATATAACATCTATTGGCTGTTCATCTGCCATTTCACACTTAAAAAATGGGGGGAGGGAATGGACTGGATGTGTCCTTGAGCATGTACCTGGAGGAAAAAGCTACAAGGAGATTCCAAAGACATGGCAACCAGGAAGGCAATTTTGCCCTGGATGCCTTTTGCTGGATCCGGCAAGCGAACATAGCCAGGAGGTGAAGAAGAATGGTTAGAAAGAGGGGGATAACTTTGCCCATCATCATCATTTTCTTTCTTCTTGGGTAGTATGTAACAAATGAAATTATAAGCACAAAATACATAAACCATGAAAAGTATTCATGACTCTGCACCTGTTGTTGGTTGTTTTTTCGGCACCAAGTCACAACTGACTTATGGCAACCCTGTAGGGTTTTCAAGTCAAGAGACGTTCAGAGGTGGTTTGCCATTGCCTGCCTCCATGTCACCCAGGTATTCCTTGGAGATCCCCCATCTAAATACTAGCCAGTGTCAGGGCTGAGAGAGTGTGACTGGTCCAAGGCCACCCAGCAAGCTTCTATGGCGTGAGTGGGGATTTTCCCAGGTCCTAGCCAGACACCTTAACCACTACACCACACTAGATCTCAATCTGCAGTGATTTTAATTTAATAGGTGAGGATGGACTTAAGGTGAAAGATAGGCCATGTAAACCAGTCAACCACTCAACCCCAGAATCTCCATTTAAAAAGACCAGGTAGCAGGGTGATGTGAAAGGCCTCTACCAGAAAGCCTGAAGAGCCACTGCAAGTTTGAATAGACAGTACTGACCTTGGTGAACCATTGGTCTGCTTCGGTATAAGGCAGCTTCATGTGTCCATGTTTTCTTGACAGTTGTTTGAAACTCTTTTTCTGATTTTTGAAACGGGTTCTCTTATATGCTTAAAAAAACCTCACAAAAACTAAAACAGTCCTTTTGTTTTTTCCACCCAGCCAGTCCATTCTTGCAAACAGCCATGTGTAATGCTGATGTTAATGTTCCGCCAGATGAAAAGCAACTGTGCTCTATATTCCAATCTTCTCCTGTGCTAAGCATCAATCTAGATTGTCAACCTGACTTGAAACACTCTAGAATGGCAATGGAGTGCTTGTCAGGCACTTCGGCTATAAGAGTGTTGGTGCTTTTACTGCTCAGATGCTTTAGCCGAAGCAGCACTGCCCAGGTGGCATCAATCTGACACCACATTTCTGGCTGAAATATAGAGCTGAGGGGTTTTTTAAGGAACATTTTCTACAAGGTTGAAATGCCCGGCCCCGGTTAACCATCTTCATTACTGCTTGCAAAATTATGCGCCTGCTCATTTATATGGTCCTATGGTGCACTTTGCCCCTTGCTCAGTTTACTTCAGTTACTACCAGTGATGCCTGAGTGCATTGGCTCTTTGGGACAATAACATCACAGTGTGAAGTCCCTGATTGGCTGGAATCATGAGCATGAGTAAGACTGGAAGCCATGCCCTCCCTTTCAACTGACTTCATTTGCCCTCAATGACATCAACAAATAACCAAATCCAATTTGATAATATTGATTGGACATCATGCCTTTCCTACTGTGATTCCTGATTGATTGAGATAATCTACAGAATTATATTCAAGAGGTGAAAAAAGCAGTAATTGGGTGGGGAGAGAGTGTCAAAGCAGAACAACTATGGAAACCACAGGCCCATTATGTTTTTAAGCGAATAGTTGTACAACCAGTGTTTCCAAGGACATATATCTACTCCATCCCATGAAATCACTCATTTAGGCTTGACAATTGAAACTGGAGAATGTTCAGCAAAGTTCCTGCCTATAAAAATCCTCAACATTCAGTAAAGTATTTTGCATGCTTGCTGATGTTTCATCTCTACCTGCTCCCTGGTGTTCACATTAGAACAATATTCATTGTATAGATTGTTATCGAGTGAACAATTATCTTGTAGACACATATGTGCACGGTGCCAAATATCTGGATTTTCATTATCATTCAGTGGCTATTCTATCCAATAAGTTAGTTGTGTGTGTGGGGGGGGGGGAATCCCACAATCTCTAGGGCGTACCTACACAATTTGTGACCCCCCATGCACGACACCACTCATGAGCTATAGCCGGTGATTCAATAACTTTCCTCTCCTTTGCCTAGATAGGACTGCAGCAATGGCTGTCAAGCTCCAGGCAGGCCATAATAAATGGCTCACCATCTCAGTTCAACTCGGCGAATCACAATGGAATCAAGTTTGTTCTATGGCAATACCCATGATTAGAGTAAACGACCCTGATCCTTAACATATTGGGCAGGGCTCAAGGGGTCCCCAATACAAGTTCTTTTTGTGCTCCACCATGTTTGTCAGAGCCTCAACATGTGTAAAGTCTGACCCTTTTCTCAAACAGCTAAGCAATTTTCTTAGCACACGGGAAGATGTTATAGTTAATCAACTTCCTAGATGGTAGAATGACCATCATAGATGTGTGTGCATAAAGTGCCATCAAATCACAGTTGACCTATAGCAACCCAGTAGAGTTTTCAAGGCAAGAGACTAACAGAGGTGGTTTCCCATTGCCTTCTTGTGCATAGCAACCCTGGTATTCCTTGGTAATCTCCTATCCAAGTACTAACCAGAGCTGAACCTGCTTAGTTTCTGAGATTTGATGAGATCAGGCTAGCCTGGGCAATCCAGGTCAGGGCTACCATCATAGATACCATTTGGGAAACAATTACCTGGATTTGCTCATTCACAAATGTTGCTCCATCAAGTGACTTGCATGTGTGAATGCTCATTCAACAATTAATCACCACAGGCAGATGTGACTTATCAACAGTTTTTCAACAGAGGTCGGCTCCTCTACCTCTCCCCGCCCCCCGACTGGTTTACATCTTAGTGAGAGAGCCTGGCTGTGTCACTGAGTTGGCCGAGATCCTGTGTGTAAGAAATTTTTGACCGCCATTTGTCATTGTTTTAAGCTTGGATTGTTGAATTTAATTCTTTTGTATGTATCAATGTTTTTATTATGGTTGTGATACATTGTTTTGTTACCCACCCTGGGCCCGGCCTTGTCAGGATAGAGGGCGGGATACTACTACTACTACTACTACTACTACTACTATCTTCATCATCATCATTAATAATAATATCACTAAAATTCAGACCTTGAAGATTCCATAGAACCACCAGATGAGATTTTTAAAACTTCACAAAAATGTAAATAAATGGTCAGTAAAACAGACACTCATTCAGCAGAGCTTCATCAAATGCCGCCAAGAGTTGAAACAAGTGTTAATATAATGCCTACATATTAACTTTTGATTTCATAGCATAATACAAAATGACATTTCTTTCTCATTTTGTATGGTTAGCTTTTTTGTAGTTGGACTGCTGTTAACATGCTTTATGTGAGGCTGCCCTTGAAGACAACTCAGAACCAGTCAGTACAAACGAGGGCCTAGCTCAGGAGAATATATCACAATGGATTTAAAACAACAACACTGGCTTCCTGTTGGTTTTGAGCTGAGTTTAGCATGCCATTTCTCACCTTGAAAACCCATAATGACCCACATTCTTTAAGGATCATCTCACTTGATATTAACCTCCCCATGTCAGCTTCGCCTTGCCATTCACATGCTTGGGGTCATTTTCGCAGCCTCTGTCCAAGTTTGTGCTTTTTCTGTCTTCCCGCCCACTTTGTGGAACAGGCTAGTAGAAGCGGTGATGAGGACTTCTCTCTTCTTTCCATTTCAAGCTCGGTTCCTTAACACAAAGAGAAGCCTGTTAGGTTGGGGTGAGAAGTGAAGAGAGTGGAAAAGAACCTCTCAACATTATGAAACCTTCCTATGCAACTCAAAGTTATTCTGTAGCAAGAGCATCTTTGTAAATTACTGCGGGTGAGTGATTGAGCTCCTGTTTGTGAGCCAACGATAAATCAGCGCAGATTAGCTTCTTTACTCCTTCCAAGTCGAACCATTTGTCAACGTAGGAATGTACATATGATGTTATGGAGACGACCTGTAGGCCAAAGTCAATGGTGATTTAAATGACAGTGTCAAATGAGCTCCCCAGTGGGTGAGAGCAGTAAGGTAGTGTAAACCGTCACATTTTGATGCATGTGTCAGGGCCAAGATTCTTCCAACATTGTAAATACTGCCAAAGGTAGGAGAGGAATGCAGTTATTGAAAACTGGGCTGCATTTGATTCTGAAGAAAAAGAAGAGGGATGCGCCAAAGCAAAACTAAGGCAAAAGGCAAATGCAGTCTTGGGCTGCATCAACAGAAGTATAGTGTCCAGATCACATGAAGTGACGGTATCGCTTTACTCCGCTCTGGTTAGACCTCAACTACAGTACTGTGTTCAGTTTGGGGCACCACAATTTTAAAAAGATGTAGACAAGCTGAAACATGTCAAGAGGAGGGCAACAAAGATGGTGACGGGTCTGGAGACCAAGTCCTATGAGGAAAGGTTGAAGGAGCTGGGTATGTTTAGCCTGAAGAGGAGAAGACTGAGAGGGGATATGATAACCATGTTCAAGTACTTGAGGGGCTGCCATATTGAGGATGGTGCCGAGTCGTTTTCTGTTGCCCAAGAAGGTCGGACCAGAACCAACGGGTTGAAATTAAATCAAAAGAGTTTCCATCTAGACATTAGGAAGAATTTTCTAACAGTTAGAGCGGTTCCTCAGTGGAACAGGCTTCCTCGGGAGGTGGTAAGCTCTCCTTCCCTAGAGGTTTTTAAGAAGAGGTTAGATGGCCATCTGTCAGCAATGCTGATTCTGTGATCTTAGGCGGATGATGAGAGGGAGGGCATCTTGGCCATCTTCTGGTCACTAGGTGTGGTGGGGGGAGATAGTTGCAAATTTCCTGCATTGTGCAGGTAGTTGGACTTGATGACCCTGATGGTCCCTTCCAACTCTATGATTCTAAAGAAACAATTGGTGCAAGAGAAATGATATTTTAATAAGTTTTTTACAGCAATACATTTCATGTAAAGCTTCTTCAGTGGGAATCTTTCAGATTCTTCTTCCCTTTACGCAAAATGCATTGGGGTTAAAAAAAAGTATTAAAATACCATTTCCCTTGCACCAATTTTTCCTTCACTTTCATTCTGCATTTGATTCTGCCAAACCGGGACAGCAACCTCCCTCCCTAAGCCTCTGTTGAATTTAGTTTCAATTTCTTATTTTGTCAGGTAATTTTAGCCTCTGGACTTAAGGGTCTTATGCCTACCCACCCCCAATGCAATATCCAACCAATAAATAAAATAAATATTGGGTGATGAGCCATAATGATATACAAAAGGTTGTTGCATTGTGGTTAAAACTAAAGTTGCCAACCTCCAGAAGGTGACTTGAGATCTCTCGCTATTACAACTGATCTCCTGGTGACAGAAATCAGTTCCCCTGGCCGCTTTGGCAATTGGACTCTATGGCATTGAAGTCTCTCCCCTCTCCAAGCCCTGCCCTCCTCAGGCTCTACCCCCAAAATCTCCAGGTATTTCCCAACCTGGAGCTGTCAACCCTAGTTACACATGACTGAAAAATAAACATATGGTAGGAAAATGTCCTGACCGGAACTCAAGAAAACTCAAAGAGGTCCCAAATAGATTATCAGTCTGATAGCCTTCTCTTCCATAGCTGTACTATAGAATTAATTTAAAAAATCAGATATCGCTGGAGTGAATTAATTAGCTGACCTTCAGAGGTCACATCTCTCCTTCTCAGTGGTCCCCGTGATGTTCTCCACAAAGGATAAACCTGATGGAGTCTTGAAACGCTCCCTAAATGAATCAATGGTATAATCAGGAATCCTCTTATACAATGCTGGAGACCCAATGAAGAAACAGGACCGCTTCTGACACCATGTGATGTTTCCTGTTGCTTGCAGTGCAGGTCAGTAACAGGATACTCAGGTTCCTGCTCTTAAGTTCAGCCTGGTCATTTGGCTGTATTTCAAAGCCTGCCAATGGAAGCATGAATAAAATGCTGTGTGATTGCTGGGAACAGAAACAGCTGCATGCCCATAGCAGATAATAAAATATGTGCGCCATCTCCCCCTCATAATTTGGAGATGGTCTTCAACAATATTTTCAGTTATGGATTCATACCTTGCTAAAGAGCTATGAATAAAATTTGTTTTATATTTTGATAATTTCCAACACTGTACGGCTGAGATGCTTCGAGGGTGAACACACTGCCAAAGCTGTTGAAAACTCAAAGTTACACGTTCCTCTTTACAAATGTTCACCACCCATGTGTTATCTCACAGTAACACTTCCCTCATTTTGTGATGCCAAATTAAATCATGCAATCAACTGCATACCAAATGTGGCACTACCTCTCCCGCTACCCAATGGCTGGCAGCCATTTTCTGTTCAACAATTGCATAGCAGAATGTAAGTGGGTTACTAAGGAATCCTCATGAGGTGTTTTAACAGAACCAAGAATATGCTGTATTACCCCCATAAATGTGTACTGTCAAGATGCAAAGATCCTCCATTCGCCCATGGCAACAAAGTGAGGGAAGTTGGCTGAAGGGAAGAAGCAGCCAGGAAGCAAGTAGAGTTGCCAAATCTGGGTTGGGAAATTCCTGGATATTTGGGTATGGACCCTGGGGAGTAGGGTTGCCAACCTCCAGGTACTAGTTGGAGATCTCCTGCTAATACAACTGATCTCCAGCTGATGAGATATTTAACCTGGAGAAAATGGCCGCTTTGGCAATTGGACTCTATGGCATTGAAGTCCCTCCCCTCCCCAAACCCTGCCCTCCTCAGGCTCTGCCCCAAATATCTCCAGGTATTTCCCAACCAGGAGCTGGCAAGCCTACTGGGGAGGGACCTCAGAAGACTATACTGCCATAGAGCCCGCCCTCCAAAGGATTTTCAGTTCTCCAGGAAACTGATCGCTGTAGTCTGAAGATCAGTTGTAATTTTGGGATACCCCAGCCCCCATCTGGAGGTTCACAGCCCTAGAAGCAAGCGTTGTGTGGCTTGAGACTTCAGGCCTAGGAAAATATTACAGATTTGAAGGCTGGGGGGCAGGGGAGACTGCAAAAAAGCCGGACATGTTTTTCTCCCTTTTTTCATAAGGACTCTCCATACCCCCAATTTTTCAATGTAGAAACTGTAAATTTGGGGAAGTTCTTAAAAAAGTATTGAAATATTGTTTCCTTTGGAATGTGAGATTCTTTTATAAAGAGGTTTTATTCACTCTGAACGTGTAGCACGAATATTTTATGCAGGACTGTAGCATTAGAGAATGCCCATTTTCAAGGATATTTTTTATTGTTTACATGTGACAAATTTTGTTTACAAGTAATATGCTATAATGTGCATGTATGTATTTATTATTTATCACATTTATACCCTATCACTCCCTTGACAAGCAAGGCTCAGGATGGCTTGCATCAAAGTAAAATACAATTCAATAAACAGTCTTAAAAGCAATAACAGATTGGTGAATTTCGTGAGAGATTTGGCAGCTTTTCTCTTTATTGTGTCAAGAAAAAAAATTAATCTTCATTTCCCCCTTTTTTTAAAGTGTGAAATGGCAGATGAATAGCCAGTGGCTGTTAAATCTAGGGAAATAAATAAATATATAACACAATTTAAAACCATTTAGATAATTCCCCTATTGAATACGGCTGCATTCAACAACCAAACAGTAAATTGCCATGGCAGCGCTGGGTCCGGACGCCACTGGAGCCTCCTGCCGGCATCCGGCTGCCAGCACAGGCCGCGACGGTGATTCGGGATGCATTCCTGGGGCATTCTGGTGCCAGCTGGGGGACGGGTCCAATGTTAGTTGGCCTCCTGAGCCGTTTCGGCTCGGGAACGCCCCCTTTTTTTGCCGAGGTACCTCCCGTGCAACCCTATGAGGGTTGCATGGTTTTTTTGCGCCGGGCGGAGGTTTTGGCAGTGCCGAAACCTCCTTAGGAGGCAATGCCACTGGGTTGCCTCCTAAGCCTGGCGCAGGCATTCCTCTCAGGAATGCACTGTTACTCTTTTAAATTTCATATATATGCCAAATAGTCTACATTTATACACATACAGCACACTCCTAGGCAGAGTTACACCCTTTTAAGCACATTGTCTTCATTGGACTTAGAACAGTGTAACTCTGCTT
The DNA here is from genome assembly GCF_029931775.1 of Euleptes europaea. NCBI lineage: Eukaryota > Metazoa > Chordata > Lepidosauria > Squamata > Sphaerodactylidae > Euleptes > Euleptes europaea. Next base: position 16,412,555 of record NC_079322.1, on the reverse strand, counting down.
AGGCTGGCGCTTTAAGATATAAATGATGGATCTGATAAAGCGGTAAAACAAGTTTAGGCTTGTTGAGAAAGCATTCTATATATTTTGATTTTCCCTAAAAATGTCTGTTATTTGAAAAATGCAGTCGTCACCCCTGAGTTTTCAATATTTTCATACTTTTTACCTCTCTGTGGAGGCTATAGGGCTTACTCTTAGGTTTGACAAGAACTGCAGTTAAAAGCTCGAAATGAAACAGATTTGGTTTGCCATGTCAGCTGCTGCTGGCAGGACAGCAAAAGGAATGGTAGCATTTCTTAACAATTGCAGATATTCCCACAGTGGGCCTTAAAGGCTCTGCTCAAGTAATCCATTAGGACTTGGGGGACGTGAACCCCCACCCCACCCCAGACTAAAGGGGTGGTAGGTGAGAGTGTGTGAACATGGAAGGAAAGTGCAGTTTGGATTCTGGGCAGAATTGCCATGGCTTGTTGTGATGTCACTTCCAGCTAGGTTGCCAGGTCCCCCTTGGCCATTGGCAGGGGAGGTGTGGGGGGATCATCACACAGGCAATGATGGGAGATGCTCTGAAAGTGTCATCATCACGCTGGTGATGTCAAGGCCTAGGCCTCATTTTAAGCCCGGTGAGACTCGCGCTGGCCAGCTGGATGGCGCCAGAGGGAGGGGTCCCAAAGCCAGAGATCCCCTGTTCCCAGCAGGGGTCTGGAAACCCTACTTCCAGCAGTGCATTTTGTAGTCACTTCCATAAAAACCCAGAATTGATGTCCCACCTCTCTAGGAATCACAATAAACCATAGAGTTTTTGGTAGTTCCTAAAGTGGCATTTATGTCACTTTTGGGTTTCCCTGGAAGTGACGCCACACTGTCGCTGACAGATGCCCCTGCCATGTCCCTACCCCACTCGGTCTTCTGAGTTTAGGTGAGTGTGCACTAAGTACAGTGCCTTCTCACTGATGGTGCTTAGACTTTGCAATTCCCTCTCCACAAAATCTTTCCTAGTGTTGAGCTTGCATTGTCTTTAGGTACCAGGTAAAGATTTTTCCCCCCTCCTAGGTAAATCTTTTACAGCACATTCCTGAGAGGAATGCCTGCGCCAGTCATAGGAGGCAGTGTGGCTGAGCTGCCTCCAAAGGAGGTACCCCCCCTGAAACCTCCCCATGGCATTAAAAAATCTGTGCAAACCTTCATAGGGTTGCATGGGAGATACACCACCTAAAAAGGTGGTGTATCTCATGAAAATAAAAAGGGGCGTTCCCAGCCCAAAATGGCTTTGGAGGCCACCTAAAGGCTGCTCCTCCCCCAGCCCCCAGCCCCCAGCCCCCAGCCCCTCCCCCAGCCCAGCACCGGAACATCCCGGGAACACCTTTCGGGATGCCGGGACACCTCCCGGGACGCCAGGGTGGGCTTTTACGCCAGTGGGATGCCAGTGGAAGGTCCCGGTGGCATCCTGGCGTGGGGCTGCCATGGCAGCATCTGTGCCTTCCCACCGGCATTTGGGCTACTAACACTGGCGTAAGTTGCTCAGACGCCAGCACAGGGCCCCCGAATGCCCTTCAGGCTCAGGAATGCACTGTTAGTTCCCATGTTATTAGTGCTGGCTATGCTGACCCATTATTTGTAATTTAAGATTCTGACTTCAGACTTTGTTTTGTAAATCCCTCCTTTTATGCTGCTAGGATATGATTTCATCAGGTTCTTAATTGCTTTGTTTTATTGCTGCTCTTTTAAAATATTGGTTGCGCTTTGTTCACCCTATTTATAATTTAATTAAGAAGTGGGTTATTTTTAAACATCGTTTCAGAATCTGTTTGAAGCCTGAGAAATGTCTAAGACCAATTTTAAGCTGCTTCGCATTTTATGTTTATGCTCTGGCTGCATGTTAATAACTTTTATTGTTTTTTTATTATGTTTTATTGTGTGAGCTGCCACGGGTAGTTTCCCTGGAGAAGCAGCATAGAAATTTTCCAAATAAATTAATAAAATAATAAGCAGCTTATTGAGAAAGGGATAGCAGAGTTGTCGAAACCGAGCAGATAAATGCCCAGACTGAGGCATGGCTGCCGTTGCCTGAAATAAGTCTTCCTCTGGTTGCTTCAAGATTTATGCACTTGCTATTGAAATGGTTGATACGGATAGAGCTAAACCAGCATGCATCATGTTAAGAATGTATCCCTCCATCCATAACCAATTCTGTTCTGCCCTAAAGCATAGGAAGCAAGTTCAGTAACATAATATTGCTCATTGTAGGGCCCTTCATTCAACATGCTGGGACAGAAGGATGAGTTAAGGAACTGTGTCTGTCTCAAAATTATGTTTTCGATTGCCGGTTTGTAGTGAGGAAGAGGCTAGGCTTGTCGCTTTTTCTTTTGGGATGTCTGTGCTTTTCACAGATGGAACACCAAATGAGTAATGCATAGGGTTGCCAGCTCCAGGTTGCCACTAGGGCTGTTGATTCAGTTCGGGCCAAACCGAAAAACAACCGAATTTCCCCTGATTCGGCTGTTTTTCGGTTCGGATGAACCGAACTCAAAAAAGGCGGGAAATGGGAGAGCTGAATTTGCCGACTTCGGGGGTTCGGCGAATAAATTCGGCAGATTTGGGGGCCCCCCGCGCGCCTTCACGGGGCTTCCATGAAGGCGCGGGGAGGGGGCCCTTTAAACAGGGCTGCGCCTCCCAGCTGGGAGGCGCAGATCTATTTAAAGGGCCCTAGTGCAGAGAGCGCAGAGGGGTTTGACAGCCCCCCCCCGCAAGCCTTCCCAGGAGTCCCGGCAAAGCTGGGAGGGGGTCTTTAGACCCCTCTGCACTCTCTGCGCAGAGAGCGCAGAGAGGCTTGACAGCCCCCCTCCAGCCTTCCCGGGAGTCCCGGCAAAGCTGGGAGGGGGTCTTTTGGGGATCCGAAGTGGGGGAGTTCGGACTTCGGCACGGCCCGAATAAAAACGGGCCAAATTTTGCCAAATCCGAATTCAACTGAATTTTTTTTTCAACAGCCCTAGTTGCCACTCCTCCACATGAAGCCTGCTGGGTGACCTTGGGCCAGTCACAGTTCTCTCAGAACTCTCTCAGCTCCACCTACCTCACAAGGTGTCTATTGTGGGGAGGGGAAGAGAAGGTGATTATGAGCTGCTTTGAGACTCCTTAAGCTCGAGAAAAGCGGGGTATAAAAACCTACTTTTTTTCTTCTTGTGAGGTAGGTTAAGCTGAGAGAAAACAACTAGCCCATATTCACCCAGTGTACTTTATGGCAGAGTCTGACAATCTGACCATTGCACCACACACTGACTCTCAAGAAAGGTTGCTAGCCCCCCACTGACAGGGATTCCCCTGACCAGCTCCCATTGCCCACCAGTGCTCGGAGAGGCAGCAGGAGAAAAAAAAAGTCTAAATGGCCATTGGGCTGACAGTGTAACATCACTGCTAGAAAAACCAGAAAGTGACCTCACGCCTCTCTAGGAACCACCAGAAACCCTATGGTAAAACCACAGGGTTTCCAGCAATTCCTAGAGAGGTGTGCTGCCACACACACACACTATGTCCCCTCACCCCCCTGGTCTCCTGCTGATTGCCAGTCTATGCCTGGCAATCCTACTGTCAGCACATTTAATGCAATGGGTTCTATTTGTAAATGTATTCACACAAATCGAGTTGTGCATCCCTGTCTCGGAAATCAGTGGTATTTAAACCAGGGGTCTTGAACTCATTTTTTATGAGGACTGGATATGACATAAATGTCACTTAGGGCACTTTCACACTGCCCAAATAATGCACTTTCAATCCACTTTCAGTGCACCTTAATGATCGTTTGCAAGTGGATTTTGCCAGTTCACACAATAAAATCCACCTTCAAAGTGGATTGAAAGTGGATTGAAAGTGCATTATTTGAGCTGTGTGAGGCATGGCCCTTCAGTCCAGGCCATGCCTCGCCAGCCCAGATCGGGACTGGGGTGGTGGTGGCTATCTCTGCTGGCAAACCCACAGCAGGGAGGAGGCTGCCTCAGCTGGCTCTCGGTCCAGATCCAGTCTGTGGGCCATATGTTTGACAGCCCTGATTTAAACCCTAACTCATGCCCATCCTTTTTTCTATTTGAGTCTTCTGCAATCTGGGCCAAATGTTTTGCTGCTGCAAGACATTGAACCCAACACTTGACTATGATCAGCAACCAAAACACACAAGATCCATTCTCACAACAAAATGAAAGTTTTTTAAAAATATGTCTATGAAGAGAGCAGGAAAAAGGGTTTCCTCCTCTAGGCCTCAGTGGAAAGTACAATTATTAGTTTTCCCATTCCAGTATTTGACTATCCCTCAGGGGGTTTAATATGAAAGTCAATGCAATCTGCTCTTTCATCAGTTCCCACGGCTGGTTTGCAGCAAGCTGCAAATAAAATGGCTCTCTTCCTTTCAAGAAGTCTGTCGAACCCGCGAGGAAGGCGAGAAACAGCCGTGGAGGGGGCACGGCTTGTGCTTGTAACCTATTTCCTGGCTCCTTTTTACTCCCCGAGAGCAAAGGACTTCAATCAATTTTCTGCCCAGACTTTCCTGGCTAATGACGTTATGGAAGGAAATTGGGAAACAATTCAGGCCAGCTCTTATTAGCTTTCTCCTGCCGTGAGTTTAACTGACCAACATAGCATTCAGGCTTCTATTGTGGTTCATAGTAGTAATAGGCTTCCAACCTTCCTAGACCCTTCATAAAATAAACACACAAAATAATATGGGATGCGGAAACTGACCATGGTAAACAAGCTAGGGCAGAATGCGGTGGCAGGGATTTTTGCAGTTCCTTGTGTGAATACTAGGCAATATGCTAGTCCCAATCAAGGAGAAACAAAGAAACAGAGAGGATTCATTAGAATGCATGGTGTCATCATTAGGGCTGTCGATTCGGTTTGTCCCAAACCAAAAAACAGCCGAATTTCCCCTGATTCGGCGGTTTCCGGTTCGGATAGAGCCGAATTTTTAAAAAGGCAGGAAAATGAGGAACCAAATTCAGCGAGTTCGGGAAAACGCTGAATAAATTCGGCAAATTCGGGGGCTCCAAATCAACAGCATAACTGTCAGTTAGTAAGCAACTAGCAGCATTCTCCCGTGGCCAATGGCGAAGCCGGGTCTTCTTCTGGCCAATCAGTTGTGGTTGAGTGCGTGAGCCCAGCTGCTGCGTGGCCCGGGGAGAGAAAGAGAGAGTGTCTGTTTGTGTGTGAGAGAGATCCCCATGGGGGGGTGCGTGTGCACATTCATGCCTTTCCGCAGCTCCGGGGGGGCTTGTTTGGAGGTAGAGGTCCCAAACTTTCAGTGTAGCTTGAGGGGACCCTTCTTGAAAGAACCCCCATGTTTTGTGAAGATTGGGTCTGGGGGTCCCGAATTATGGGGCCCGGAAGGGGTCCCCCCACCCATCTGCCCCCCACCCAAGCTACACTGAAATTGTGGGACCTCTATCTCCAAAAATGCCCCCCCCGGAGATGCGGAAAGCAGCGAATGTGTTTGTAATGGCTTTATTGCAATGGGCAGATTGGGGGGACCCCTTCTGGGCCCCATAACTCAAGCCCCCCTGGCCCAATCTTTACAAAACTTAGGGGTTCTTGCAAGAAGGGCCCCTCAAGCTACACTGAAAGTTTGGGATGTCTACCTCCAAACATGCCCTCCTGGAGCGGCAGAAAGCTGTGAATGTGTTTTTAATGGCTTTATTCCAATGGGCAGATGGGGGACCCCATTCCGGGCCCCATAACTCGGGAGGCCCTGACCCAATCTTCACAAAAATAGGGGGTTCTTGCAAGAAGGGTCTCCTCAAGCTACACTGAACGTTTGGTACCTCTACCTCCAAAAATGACCCCCCCCCCGGAGCCGCGGAAAGGACCGAATGTGCTTTAAATGGCTTTATTCGGCCATTTTTTTTTTCTGAACTCCGAATCTCGTGTCAAATTCCACTGATCCGAATCGGGGGAGTTTGGACTTCGGCGTTTCCCAAATTAAAATGGGCCAAATTTTGCCAAATCTGAATTTTACCGAATTTTTTTTTCAACAGCCCTAGTCATCATTTCATGTCCACCCTACATCAAATAGGGCCACAGATTATTGTAGACTTCTTTGGTTTCACTGGCATTCTCTATTCATTGGACTCAAATATTCGTGCTCCCTTGAACATTGAAATATTGGAATGAAATGTGTGATGTATGTTCAGGATAGAATCCTGCATCTGAAACGTGAACATCAGTTGACCTCCTGCTCTAGGTGTCAAAGGGGACAAGGAAAATGCAAGAAATGTTGTACTGTGAACTGAAAGCTGGTATCCAGATTTGGGATTCAGTTCTCCATTGAACATTTGAACACCCAGTCAAACCGCAGGTCTGCTTTCAAGGGGGCTGAGAAAGCTTGGATAGGCCAGGCTAGCCTGATCGCATCAGAACTCAGAAGCTAAGCAGGATGGACTTTGGTGAGTATTTGGATGGGGGACCTCTAAGGAATGCCAGGGGTGTGACACAGAAGCAGGCAATAGCAATCTGCCTCTGAACGTCTCTTGCCTTGAAAACCCCACCACGGGTGGCCATAAGTCAGCTGTGACTTGACGGCTAAAAAAGAGAGAAAGCTTTAAAAGGGTGTGTGCAATGTATTCCTTCAGTACTGAAATCACACAATGCAGCTTGGTAGATACATAGTTCAAATATCAGCTTGAAGCCATTGTTCAGGGTGAGAGGGAAGAAATGTGCAAAAAATACTTTATAACTGGATATCTGAATGAGGTAGTAGCTAGTAAGCAAGCCAGCCATGTAACATTTTTTATGCACATCAAACAGAGGGGGACTCATAGGAGAGGGGAAATCCCATTCACCTGTTGGCCCTCGCTAACTCCCCTTAATGCAGCTCCCCATGCCAATACGCCCTCCCTTCTTCACCTCCCCCTCCTTCTCTGATAGGTTTGCCAACCTCCAGGTGGTGGCTGGAGATCTCCGCTTTACAACTGATCTCCAGCCGATAGAGATCAGTTCACCTGGAGAAAATGGCCACTTTGCCAATTGGACTCTATGGCATTGAAGTCCCTCCCCTCTTCAAACCCCACCCTCCTGAGGCTCCACCCCTAAAATCTCCAGGTATTTCCTAACCCAGAGCTGGCAGCCCTATTCTCCAGCTACCATTTCAAGATGTCAAAATTATTAAATAGAAGTATTTTTATTTAAAGTAAGCACAATGATTATGACTATTCGCTGCACTTTTGGTCATTGATCTTGAAGATATCCGAAAAAGCCCTTTGTCCCTTGCTATGAATCTTGTCCTCCTTAACGATATCTCTTCTCCTTTCCCGAAGCTTAAAATAGCACCTCTGCGTGAAGCAGACCCAAAGTGGCTGATTCACTAGAAAGAGTAATTACGCCTTCCATGGTGTCATGGAAACTGAGTCTCAGCCAGCAGGGGTTGGGTGCGCTTTGGTCTATCCACAGCTATCTTCGCCTCGACCCCCTAGGGACTGAATCTTGTGTACTTCAACTAATTGATATCAATATATCAATATATATATTCAGGATGCATTCATTAATTTTTAGACCTGCTTTGCATAACAATGGTTTTACTCTTCAATGGACCTGTGTCTTTAACTGTCCATCATTTTCACTGCCACTCCGTGTGTGTGTGTACGTGCACCATCAAGTCAAGTCACAGCCGACCCATGGCGACCCCATGGGGTTTTCAAGGCAAGAGACATTCGGAGGTGGTTTCCCATTGCCTGACTCTACGTGGGCGGAGAGAGTTCAGAGAGAACTGTGACTAGCCCAAGGTCACCCAGCAGGCTTTGTGTGCAGGAGTGGGGCATTGAACCCGGTTCTCCAGATTATAATCCACTGCTCCTAACCACTACACCACGTTGGCTCTCTGGCAGAAGAACAGCTACTTTCACTGGATGGAGTCAGCATGGTGGAGTGGTTAAGAGCGGTGGTTTGGAGTGGTGGACTCCAATCTGAAGAACTGGGTTTGATTCCCCACTCCTCCATATGAGCAGCGGACGCTAATCTGGTGAACTGGGTTGGTTTCCCCTCTCCTGCACCTGAAGCCTGCTGGGTGACCTTGGGCCAGTGGCAGTTTTCTCAGCCCACCTACCTCACAGGGTGTCTGTAGTGGGGAGGGGGAGGGAAGGTAATTGTAAGCTGGTTTCATTCTCCCTTAAGTGGTAAAGAAAGCTGGCATATAAAAATAAACTCTTCTTCCTCTTCCTCTTCTTCCTTGAGACAGAGAAAGCGGAGCTGAGTACAGTAGTACTCAGTAGACTTTTGCAGAAATGCAAGTATAGGAATCAGTATAGTAATTATAAATGCACTCATTATTTTTAGGTAAAGGCAGCCATGTAATCAGTGTCTCCTGTGAGTCACTGCAAACCGACCATAAGAATTGCCCCTTATGGGGCCCTATTCCACCTATGAGAGTCCTTTTACCCAGCTAATGCATTTCAGAGAAGAGAGATTTCAGAAACCGGAGAAAGAATGGAACGACTGAAGCCTAGCAAATCATGCTGCTAATGAAACTGCTCTCGACGACTGTTCTGTAAGGATCAGCAGAAAGAAGCAACAGGGTGGAATGTCTGGCCTTTCCCATCCATGGAAGATGGATGGGATGGAAGGGAGATACATCCGCTCGGATCTTGCTTCACTTTCTCTGGATCGCCCTAGGGGTTGTTGTGGTCCTTGAAAGTTTTTTTTTTTAACTTTATTAACTTCGCCCAGATGCAGATTGTTAAGCAATCATTGAACGCTTTGTCATTTCCTGAAACGAGAAAAAAAAAGGTTGCAAATGTTGGAACGAAAGATGATGAGAGAATCCCCTGATTAGAATATTTGTGTGTGTGTGTGTGTGTGTGTGTGTGTGTGTGTGTGTGTGTTCAGCCTAATGAGCAGCCCCCAGCAGCGGTTTGATGATCAGGGATGAGTCACTGGGGGGGGGGGGAGTTGTTAATCCTTTCGTCTCCTATGCAATTCAATAGCCCTTCTCCAAAGTGCCATTTTTACCATGGTCCGTGGGAGGAAAAAGAAAGCCCCTTTTCAATGCAACGGATGGATACATGAAATCACCCTAGATGTTGGTGTGAGAAGCAGCCTGCTGGTTCAAATCAAGTGTCTTGTGTGTGTTCACTGAAGGGAGGGTGAATGTAATGGGAAGGGGAATCCGTAGAAAATTTCTGGAGGTTCTTTCGGCAGCCCCGATAAAATCTCAAGACTGGTTTAGTTTGGCCTTGGCGAAAGTGGAAAGTGTTTCAACTGTTACCGCCGGGTACATCAAGAGAGGAAACAGTTGCCCAGTTCTGAAGAAAAAGAATAAGAGTTGGTTTTTATATGCCAACTTTCTCTACCACTTAAGGAAGAATCAAACTGGCTTACAATCACCTTCCCACTCCCCACAAGAGACACCCTGTGAGGTAGGTGGGGCTGAGAGAGCTCTAAGAGAACTGTGACTAGCCCAAGGTCATCCACCCGGCTTTTTGGCTTTTACTTTTGGGCTGACAAGGATGTAAACAAAACAAAACAAAAAAAGGAAGAAAACAGCCCAACTAGGATTGTTGTTGTTTTATTTATACCTGTGGGGTGCTGTCCAGAATCCTTTCTATCATTCAAAGTTTTTGATTTTCTTTTAAAAAGATAGTTTTGTGTTTCTTCCATAGCTAATCCTTGCTTGAATTAACTGGACATTCACCTTTTTAAAAAAAGATGGATAATTATCTGTGAAAGGGAGAACTCTCTAATGCAGAGATGAAAATGCACGCTCCAGCAAATGTTTGATCCATCTTCGGGGATTCCAGCATTTCCACAATGGTGTCCTATAATTTTATGAGGACATTTTATGGCTGCCCTCTTTTACGAGAGTCTGTGCACTGTGTTTTTGCTCAATTATTTATGGCTATTCAATAATAAATAGAGGTTTGGGTAAAGGTTTGCCTTATCATTGCGATCCCTCCCTTGTAATATAAAATCCACTAACCAGAGTCAAGCCTGTGAGTAGGCAAAACTAAGACAGCCCCAGTTCCTATTGGCACACTGAAAGCATGCATTTCTCTGCGCATGGTGTTATCTGTGATGACCCAGGGGAATGGAGCCGAAGAGACCAATCGTAGCGCTAGTCGCTGGCAAAGGGGGAAAAGAAAATAGTGATAATGTTTCATGGTGACTCTTGAACCCATCTCCAAGTTTGAAATGGCAGGCAAGAGGACCGGGCATTGCGGGAGAAAGTAGACAAGAATTCAGTCAACATTTCCGAGGCAATGACACCCTTTCTACAGGTGTGTGTATATATCTGAATGCATCAGTTCATCGGTGTTCCCTCAGCAATACAAATTCGCCTCAGAAAGTGTGAAGAGATTAAAAGAAATCTTCTCGATTTATTCCTTCCCTCTTTCATGCTGAGCTAAGCTAAGATTAATGTCTAGACGGGCTGCCCTCAGGGAACGCTTTTCTGCATCACATTTGCCTGCTGAGCAACCTCAGAGAATCTATCTAAAACACACGTTCGATTTAGCTGGAACATTGACTGGGCCTTGCGTGGGCCACACTGCCATCTCTCATGAACCGAGCATTTATTTATGTATGAAAATAATTCTGTCCTGCCTTTCCATCTCCCCAGCAGGCAACAGAAGATAAACCCATACATAAAAATATCATCCATCAGTAGACCACCCTAAGCCTTCAGTGCATAACTCCCCATAACTCACCCTCCAAAGGTTCACCTGCATCGTACATACGTTCATGGCTAACAGAAGGAAACTAATCTAGGGGCCTTCCTCATAGCCTCTGGGAGAGCATTACCAATTGTTAGGGTTGCCAGTTTCCAGGTGAGCCTGGTGTTCTCCCAGAATTACAACTGATCTCCAGATCAGTTTCCTTGGAGGAAATGGTAGCATTGGAAAGGCAGACTTTATGGCTCTACAATAGGGTTGCCAAACTCCAAGTACTAGCTGGAGATTTCCTACTATTACAACTGATCTCCAGCTGATAGAGATCAGTTCACCTGGAGAAAATGGCTGCTTTGGCAATAAGACTCTAGGGCATTGAAGTCCCTCCCCAAACTCCACTCTCCTCAGGCTCTGCCCCCAAAACCTCACTCCGGTGGCAAAGAGGGACCTAGCAACCCTATCCATGGCTAACAGAAGGAAACTAATCTAGGGGCCCTCCTCATTAGGGCTGCCAGCTCTGGGTTGGGAAATACCTGGAGATTTTGGGGGTGGAGTCTGAGGAGGGCAGGGTTTGGAGAGGGGAGGGACTTCAATGCCACGGAGTCCGATTGCCAAAGAGGCCATTCTCTCCAGGGATTTCTATCGCCTGGAGATCAGTTGTAAAAGCAGGAGATCTCCAGCCACTGACGGGAGGCTGGCAACCCCACTCCTCAGCCTCGTGGCGAGCATTACCAATGGTTAGTGTTGCCACCCTCCAGCAGAGCCTGGCGTTCTCCCAGAAATACAACTGATCTCCAGACAACAGAGGTCAGTTTCCCTGGAGAAAATGGTTGCTTTGGAAGGCAGACTTTGTGGCACTACAACCCTGCTGAGCGCCCTCTCCTCCCTCCCCAGGCTCCATTCCCAAATCTGCAGGAATGTCCAAACCTGGAATTGGCAACTGTACCAATGGTAGGAGCTGTTGCTGAGGGGAAAAAAATGAGCCTAGGTAGTAAACAACTGAACAACTTTAAAGAGGCCAGGTTGGCATTTTCAGTGGGCAATTGCCTGCCAATCCACCATACTTGGAGTGGTGATCGCGCGTGCGCGTGGCATAATTACGCCCAGAAGCGCCACATTGCAATGGGATGCTTTAGCACTCAAAACCTCAAAATGCTAGCAGCCCCACGAGTTTCCCCGCCCCAGTCCCAGCCCCCAAAAATAGACTAAGAAAGGGGTAACTCAACTTAGAATTGCACTATTAAGTTTTCTTTCAGGGAGCCCCCAGATGAACTCATGTTAATTTACTGCTAATATGAAATGATTCCCGTCTTTGGTCTTCTGCCTTCTGTCTTCCTTACCTGCAAGGAATGAGAGACTTCCAAACTGAAGCAGAGTCTTTCTGACTAGATATTAAGGCACATGAATTGAGCTTTATTTATTACAGTTGGTTTGTGCATTTGTGTATATATATTCGTGTTGCTTTTGAGTAGCCCTCGCTGCTTTTTAAGCATTGTGTTCGTTTATAATATTGATACGTTTCCTTTGACACACGTTCACACTTTCACTTTCGTACTTGTTAATACATGTTCGTGCAAGTATTTCGTGAGCCTTGTACTATTAATTTCCCAGTACCTGGAGGTTGGCAACCCTACCTTTCCCCCACCCGTGTACAAAGGAAGGGGCACCCAGAAGAGCAAAGCCAAGTGATGGAGAACCTAATAAAATTCTCGACAGCAAAAACAGAGCCCATGACAGACAAGAGCTGAAAATCTGCCGGCCCCGATGCTGTATTAAATATGTTCATTCCACTCACCCAAGTGTGCTCAATTGCTGGTACCACATTATCTGTCATTCTTACTCGCAAACAGTCCTTTATAATACACGGCTGCCAGCCCTCTCTCTCTCTCCTGTGCTATATGCCCCTGATTAGAATTTCAAAGCGAGTTAATATATTTTTGGAAAACACTGCACTTTCCAAACCTAATTTTCATCTCTTAGATCTCGTTAAGCCGTTTAAAACTTCGAGCGACCTTTCAGCCTCCCCCCGCTCCCCAGATTCCGGCATGATTTCAAACATTTTTCAATGTCATCTTCTCTAGAACCGACAGCAAGGAGAACGGAAAAAACGCTTTAGAGAGATTGTCCCGAGTCTTCCAGCAGCAAAGCAGAACAGGAGTCTGGTAGCAGCATGGACACTTAAGGGATTTTGTTGCAACAACAAAAAATCATGACTCAGAGTTGACATCATCAGATGCATGAAGGGTACCTTCATTTGCACAATCCACTTATATACACAGCAGGAAGGTGAACCGGGGTGGGTGCGTAGGGTTAGAATCATAGAGTTGGGAGGGACCACCAGGGTCATCTAATCCAACCCCCTGCACAATGCAGGAAATTCACAACTACCTTCCCCCCACACCCCTAGTGACCCCTACTCCATGCCCAGAAGATGGCCGAGATGCCCTCCCTCTCATCCTCTGCTTAAGGTCATAGAATCAGCACTGCTGACAGATGGCCATCTAACCTGTTCTTAAAAACCTCCAGGGAAGGAGAGCCCCCCCCCCGAGGAAGCCTGTTCCACTGAGGAACTGCTCTAACTGTTAGAGAATTCTTCCTAATGCCAGGGTTTCCACGTCCTTCTTCACCACCGCTGGGAAATTTGGGGGGCGGGGCCTGAGGAGGGTGGGGTTTGGGGAGGGGAGGGACTTCAATGCCATAGAGTTCAATTGCCAAAGCGGCCATTCTCTCCAGGTGAACTGGCCTCTGTGCCATGCCAATGCCTTGCTGCTGTAACCAATAAAGCTGTGGCCATTTTCATCTAGCTACAGTTTCTGTGTCGTCAGTTGCATGATCGGGGTTTATGGACCGGGGGAGAAGGTGGGACATGTGGAAACAAAGCCTGACAGGGTTTGGGGTTTAGGTAGCCGCATCTCAGCACTTCCCACATTGGCACTAGGTCACCATGCTATCTTCCACAAATGGAAATGCCTTTCCGGTGGAAGACCTGTGTGGGTGGATACAAGGCACTTGTGCGGATTACCTCCCTGCTGATATGTGCTGTTGTATGAGTCTGTGTATATATAGGAGCCCCATGGTGCAGAGTGGTAAGCTGCAGTACCGCAGTCAAACGTTCTGCTCACAACCTGAGTTTGATCCCGATGGACAATGGTTTCAGGACGCCGGCTCAAGGTTGACTCAGCCTTCCATCCTTCTGAGGTCAGTAAAATGAGCACCCAGCTTGCTGGGGGTAAAGTGTAGATGACTGGGGAAGGCAATGGCAAACCACCCCGTAAACATAGTCTTCCTAGTAAACGTCGGGATGTGACATCACCCCATGGGTCAGTAATGACCCAGTGCTTGCACAGGGGACTGCTTTTACCATTATAGATATATACTTTTTCCTACATGTACACCTCAGTCCAACAATCTCTCTCCTCCCTCCTCTGTCCTGGGTCTACAGTTGTCACATTTTGGTCCAGAGGATGTCTGCTTGTTGTTCTACCTTTCAGTACTTCAGGGGACAAGGCAAGCACGATTCTTTGGGGCATGACATAACAGGCCAAAAGCAACTCCGAACAACGGCTTTGGTACAGAAATAGATCCAGTGCAGTCAAGAAGACTTTCTGAACTGAGACTTTCTGAGAGATGCTCACCCTACCAAATAGGCATATGCAGTTGTAAAATGCACAGGGCAGGTATTTCAAAGGACCAAAACTAGATTTCTTATCCTCACTGTTTCAGTTTGAAAATCTCCATTCTGATTTTGCTTCTCCCTTGTCAGATCTTTAACACTGAGGAGATGAGAACTGAAACTGTTACAAAACTACAAATATAAACAAAACAAAAAAAATGTTTCCAACAGGGAACTACAGCAACTGCCCTGTGAGGAGCAGTTAAAACGCTTAGGGCTGTTTAGCTTGGAAAGAAGGCGGCTGAGGGGAGACATGATAGAGGTCTATAAAATTATGCATGGGTTGGAGAGAGTGGACAGGGAGAAGTTTTTCTCCCTCTCCTATAATACTAGAACGCGGGGTCATCTGCTGAAGCTGGAGGGTGAGAGATTCCAAACAGATAAAAGGAAGTATTTTTTCACACAACGCATAGTTAAATTGTGGAACTCCCTGCCCCAAAATGTGGTGATGGCTGCCAACTTGGAAGGCTTTAAGAGGGGAGTGGACATGTTCATGGAGGAAGAGGGTATTCATGGCTACTAGTTAAAATGGATACTAGTCATGATGCATAACTCCAGGATCAGAGGAGCATGCCTATTATCTTGGGTGCTGCAGAACACAGGCAGGATGGTGCTGCTGCAGTCATCTTGTTTGGGGGCTTCCTAGAGGCCCCTGGTTGGCCACTGTGTGAACAGACTGCTGGACTTGATGGGCCTTGGTCTGATCCAGCAGGGCTTTTCCTATGTTATGTTCTTAACAGGATAGGTACATCAGTAAATCAACATTATCAGTGGCCTTTTATGCCCTGCTGTTTCCCTTGCTGTCACCCCTCCGACAACTTCGGGTTGTTGTTTTGATTATACATGCTGTTTCCAACCACCAGAGGTCGCCTCGCTCTCCCCCTGCATTTCCCTGCATTTTGCCCGCATTTTCGGGGACCTGTTTAATCTCGAATTTGAAAACGCAGGCAAAACGTGGGGAAACACAGGGGTAGAGCGAGGCGACCTCTGACAGTTAAAAATGGCATGCATACTCGAAACAAAAACCCAAAGTCATCGGAAGGGTGAGTGTGAGGAAAACAGCCATGTATAAAAGGCCTATATATACAGCTAAATGGAGACGTACACACGATTTCGTATGTACTATGTCTGTTGTTCGTTAAAAAAGAAACCCAACACAAACAAATCTAAATATGCCAACTGTGAAAAACTGAGAACCAAAACTGTTAAAATTGCACATAGAAAACAAAACAAACAAAATCAGGAACATTTGCTCTTCAGTAACATTTCAAACCTTGCTATCATTTGCTTTCAAAGTGCTCCATGGGAAACTTGCAGGCTATTTGACTATAAACTGACTTGATGCACTTGTAATGAAATCTTCTACCTGGAGAGAGTGACCCATTTCAAGGGACTGGCCCTTATTCCAGCTTCTCTAATTCTAATTCCCCATCTGGAAATGTGTATTCTGCGAATGCACAGAACTGGGGGAAACGCAGCAAAAAGTCAAGCAAGTTAAATCTCAAACCATCTCACAGAATCGCTTTTAGATTGTATTACTCCCTTGGTTTATGCTTTGGGTGCCCAGTGCTGAGTCCTGAAATTCTTCATAAGAAGAATAAATCTTTTCCTAGTATGCTGGTTTATTTAGTAATGATAAATAAACTGGGTGGAGTTCATGGATTTCCTCCTCAAGACTCTTAGCTAGTATGTAAAGCGGAATGCTTTTTTTTTTTTTTTTTAAATAGCAGCCTGCAAAAAGCATCTGTCTGGGAAGACTGTATCTTCAGGTTATGGTGGGTTCACTATCTCACCAGGTTCCACCCAGATTCTGCCTTTCACCATGCAGTTTCTGTCCTAGTTCCACCTTGGATTGCCAACATCCAGCCTGGTGATCTCCTGGCATTTTAACTGATCTCCAGACTACAGAAGTTAGTTTCCCTGGAGAAAATGGCTTCCATGGAGGGTAAACTCTATGGCATTTATCGGGTGGAGAGCCCCTCACTTCCCCAAACCTCACCCTTCTTAGGCTCCACCCCAAAATCTCCAGGAATTTCCTAACTCGAAGTTGGCAACCCTAGTTCCACCTCTCACTAGAGCTGCCAGGTACTCCCTGGCCACCACAGGAGGTGGGTGCCGGGTTGCCAGCTCCAGGTTGGGAAACTCCTAGGGATTTGAGGGTTGTGCCTAGGGAAGACAGGGACCTCAGTGCAATACAATGCCATAGAGTACACCCTCCAAAGAATCCATTTTCTACAAGGGAACTGATCTCTGTAGTCTGGAGATAAGCTGTAATTCCAGGGGTCCCCAGGTCCCACCTGGAGGCTGGCATCCATACCTATCATTTGCTAGGTTTTACATGCTCTGGATCCACCTAGCAGAGCACTACCTTTTTTTAAAAAAAATAATAGTTTGTAGTGAGCCAACTCCCAGGCGACATGCATAGATTCACCCCATGTTCTCCTTCCTTTTGGCCTCTAGAAAGACGATGCTTGGAGTCACGGCACTCCTCATGGTCAAAATGTCGTGTGTGTCAAGGGGCTTCAGAGAAGAGGGGGTATCAGGTGGTAGCTGACCCCATTCTTCCTCTTCTGTCTGTAGAGCTTCGCTTTTAGAGAGGGAGGATATGATTTGCAAATACACTCAGGGTAGCTTGGAGCCATTTCGGTTTCTGCTGATTTGAATGCTGCTGCAGTCATCTTGTTTGTGGACTTCCTAGAGGCACCTGGTTGGCCATTGTGTGAACAGAGTCCTGGACTTGATGGACCTTGGTCTGATCCAGCATGGCCTTTATGTTCTTATGTTAAAATGTTTCCTCTGCCTCTAACTGTGCACCAAAATGTCACTGTCCTTTTCCTATGATGCCAACTTGTTTTCCTGGCTGGGTTCCTGTAACATCAACAGTTGCAAGTGATGTTTTTTCCAGGCAACCCTTTCTTGGAAATTCGGTTGCTGGATTGCTGTTTGGCATATAAATGCACATTGCTATTTTATGGTGAGTCAGACCATTGACCTGTGAAGGTTAGCATTGTCTACTCTGACAGGCTGTGGCACTTTAGGGTCTCGGGTCTCGGCTTTTCACATCAACTTTTAGCTGGAGTTGTGAATCTGGGGCCTTTTGCTTGCAAAGCAGATGCTCTACCACTAAGCCAGGTACTGGAGTCTCCTTCCCAATCAGCTTAGGGTTGCCAGGTCCCTCTTCGCCACTGGTGGGAGATTTTTGAGGCGGAGCCTAAGGAGGGTGGGGTTTGGGGAGGGGAGGGAGTTTGGTGCCATACAGTCAAATTGCCAAAAAACCATGTAGCAGACTGCTATGTAGCAGCAGAAAAAGTTAAGGCTGAAGAAGCCATTATTGGTGAAAGCGTCTATTACCTGGAAGACGTTTCCATTTGTTATCTAGTTCCAGCTTGGTCCCCGTTGGATTTCCCACAGCACTATAGTTCAGCGGATTAAACTGTCCATTCCCTGATACGGACCTACCATAGGAAAGAGAAGGACTTACTATTTCTATCAGGAAGACCAGCTCTTACAAAGAATGTTATAATACACGGAAAGTCCTAAGGACCTAGAGGAAAACCTATGACATAGATTTCTTGTACATAGTATTGGTCTTTGTTATTTATTTTCCTGTTAGATGACCGTTCACTTGTAGATATTGTTGCACTACCATTTGTATTGACTGTCTCTCCTTTGAATATATGTTTAGAACCGAGCCGAGTGCTGATTATTTTTGCATAACTACCTGGAGGTTGGCAACCCCACATCAGCTAGGAGGGTCCATTATAGTCAAAAGATCATGCGATGTCTTCATTTTCCTTAAGAAATCCATTTGTGGGTGGAACATTTCCCTTAGATCTTTTCATTCCCAAAAGACAATACAGAAGAACCCTGGGAGGGGTTTCCGAAGACACTGAAAGGCAATGTTCAAAATAACTGATCACGCAAAGCAAAAATTACTCTTTGTTTCCATCTGAAGTAAAATCTATCCCTGTCATTAATTAGAATTTCAAATTATTAATATTTATGCAGATTTCCAAAGCCTGATGAAAGGTCCTTATAACATAATGCAATTAAGTTCCGGTTGATTAGACAATTATACATAAATGAGCCTTTTTCCCCACAAGAATAATGCACTGTGATAAACCGGTTTGTGGAACGAATATGATAAAAGGAATGCTACGTGGAAGCAGGATATTTATTATACAAACTTCATCCGCTCTTAGAACTTTAACACTCTGTTCCAACTCTTCCGACTGATGGTTATGATGTGGGGAGAGGAAAGATAAAACCACAAATTATCGGCCAATTTGTTTCATCTTAAAGTCAATTATTTCCTATAAGTTACAGCTGAAAGGCATTTGCATGTTTAATTAAGGCTTAATCATGGGGGGAAAACCAAACCTTATATTTTTCAAACGGTCCAATTAAATTAATTATGTTTATGAATAAGAAAGAAATGCTAATATGATTTCTTTTTATTTAAAGAGGTTACTGGTGGAGGGCAAACTCATCTGAAAGAATTTTATGGACATATAGCAGAAGATTTATGAGGTCTTTGGGTAGGGGTGGCCATAACAAGCTAGAATGACTTCCTAAGTATAGGTATCCCAGAACTTTTTGGAAAGGGAAAGAAAACTATTCATGTTTCTAAGGTCAAATCAGAACTTTGAGGCCTTTTATTGGGACATCTGTGTCATAGACTTAAATTTAATTAACAGCTATTCCTAGGATTGTCAACTTCCAGGTGGGGCCTGGAGATCTCCTGGAGTAACAATTGATCTCCAGACTACAGAAGTCAGTTCCGCTGGAGAAACTGGTAGCTTTGAAGAGTTGACTCCAATGTCATTATACCCTGCTGAGGTCCCTCCCCAACTCCTGCCCTTCCTAGGCTCCAGGAATTTTCCAACCCAGAGTTGGCAACCTAGCAATTTTTTTCTTCCCAAGGAATACTAGGCATTAGGGTTGCCAACCTCCAGGTACTAGCTGGAGACCGCCTGCTATTCAACTGATCTCCAGCTAATAGAGGTCAGTTCACATGGAGAAAATGGCTGCTTTGGCAATTAGACTCTATGGAGGTTGAAAACCCTGTTGTGTGCTAAAGAAATGGCAAACCCATCAGCCCAGATTCTGAGGTAGAACTCTGACCCATCTTTACTTCTAAATGGAAGAGGGAACAGGAATGAATGGATGGAACCGAGGTCACTCCAGATCATGTCGATGATGTGGTCCGTTTTTCCAGAAATGAAATACTGTCTGCACCAACTGATCTCATAATGGTGTCTCCATTTGCAATTGAATGGCTCCAGTAGGGGAGATTTCACAGCTTCTATTGTAATGTGGCATATTGATTCTGATTTTTGAAATGGTTCTTAATGGTTACTTAAAATACCAGTTGGCAGCTGAAGCATTTTTTTTCCCAAAACACTTTATGATGCCATTATTGGGCAGTTTTGTTTGTCAAATCGTAACTTAAATGCTGAGAATGTAAAACTGAGAAGAGTTACACTTACTTTCCTCCTTTCTCTTTGCCCTTCTGTTCTGATAGAAGCATTTGGAAGGGTTCTGTGAAGTCTGAAAGCTGATGAACTCTCTGTGCCCTCCCTCTCAGAAATTTAGTTTCAGAAGTTCCACTTTAGCTGGTTGTTGCTGTCGGCAGAGTTCGAGAAATAGCCCAATCCCACACTTTGGAGTTTGGTTTCAATAACCTATACTGCAACAGGATTTGAAAAAAAGATAATAACTGACTGCAGGTTGCTGATACAACAGAGAGGCCGAGTACAAGCCCTAGCACACACGAACACACAGCAGAAAGAGAAAAACAACAAGAGGCAAGCTGAACTACTAGGGTTGCCAGGTCCCTCTTCACCACCGGCAGGAGGTTTTGGGGGCGGAGTCTGAGGAGGGCGAGGTTTGGGGAGGGGAGGGAATGACTTCAGTGCCATAAAGTCCAATTGCCAAAGTGGCCATGTTCTCCAGGTGAACTGATCTCTGTCGGCTAAAGGTCAGTTGTAATAGAAGATCTCCAGCTAGTAACTGGAGGTTGGCAACCCTTTGAACTACAACAGAAAACGTTCAAGAAACTGTAAACACTAGAGAATGCACTACAGCACCCCCTAGCATAAAAGTGGTCTACACAACTCTTTTAGCTGTATTTACATTAACTAGATTCTTAGCTAGGGTGGCCAACCTCCAGGTACTAGCTGGAGATCTCCTGCTATTACAACTGATCTCCAGCCGATAGAGATCAGTTCACCTGGAGAAAATGGCAATTGGACTTGAAGGCATTGAAGTCCTTCCCCTCCCCAAACCCCACCCTCCTCAGGCTTTGCCCCAAAAACCTCCTGCCGGAGGCAAAGAGGGACCTGGCAACCCTACAAATATTACAGGGCCTCTCTTCTTAGGGCCTCTCTTCTCAAGGGACTGATTTACACATACGAAAGAAATGATTAAACACTCTGAGAAGGTAAAATGAAGAAGTTGATTTTTATATGCTGACTTTCTCTACCACTTAAGGAAGAATCAAAACCTTCCCTTCCCCTCCCAACAACAGACGCCTTATGAGGTAGGTGGGGCTGAGAGAACTCTAAAGAGACCTGTGACAAGCCCAAAGGTTACCCAGCTGGCTTCATGTGGAGGAGCTGGGAATCAAACCCAGTTCTCCAGATCAAAGTCCACTGCTCCAAACCACCGCTCTTAACCACTACACCACTTTGGCTTTCAATGGACTGCACCACTTGAGATTGCAAGTTGAGAATCACATTGTGGAATGATTCCTACTTTGTCCCGAAGGCTCAGGGAGTTACAGTTCTGACCACTTTGAAAAAAAATGGATTCCTCCCCTGCCATGCAAATTCTGAGTGGTGGAGCATAGGCATCCCTTTTGGGTGTGAACTAGGGTTGCCAGCTCTGGGTTTGGTATAGGGTTGCCAAGTCCCTCTTCCCTACCGACGGCAGGTTTTTGGGGTGGAGCCTGAGGAGGGCAGGGTCTGGGGAGGGAAGGGACTTCAATGCCATAGAGTCCAATGGCCAAAGTGGCCATTGCCTCCAGGTGAATGGATCTCTGTCGGCTGGAGATCAGTTGTAATAGCAGGAGATCCCCAGTGAGAACCTGGAGGTTGGCAACCCTAGTTGGGAAATAACTGGAGATTTCTGGGTGGAGCCTGACGAGAGCGGGGTTTGGAAAGGGGAGGGGCTTCAGTGGGGTATAATGCCATAGTCCACCTCCCAAAGCGGCTGTTTTCTCCAGGTGAACTTATCTCTGTCATCTGGAGATCAGCTGTAATAGCAGGTGATCTCCAGCCACCACCTGGAGGCAGGCAACCCTAGTGTGGACTGTTTGAGTTGCTTGCAGAAGAAGAGAATTTGTCTCACTAGACTACATTTCATCGAACGAGCGCCGCAGTAGTAATAATCCATGGACTGCATTTCAGTCAGCTTTCTACAGCAGGTGATAATTTTTTAATGCTGCCATCTGTCTTAGCTGTATTTAACAGCAAGAAAATAAACAGTGAAGCCCCACATGAGGAGACGGTTTGTTATACGATGATCTTAAAATGGGATGCAGGCACAGGCTGCCCTGAAGTCCCTGTTTGTGAGTTTTAAGGTGTGTCAAAAATCACTCCTCAGTCCAAGCCTGGTTGGCTGGCCTCTTAAACTCACTGACACATTTGTCTCCTGAGATCTTATTGGCAACATCTCGTGCAGAGGGTCTAAGAACAGAAAAAATCAAATTAGTGGTCCATCTAGTCCAGCGCCCTGTTTACCCAGGGGCCAGCTAGTTGCCTTGGAGGGCCAATAAACACAGTATAGAGACCAAGGCCTTCTGCTAGGGTTGCCAGGTTGGAGTTTTCGGCGGGCAATTGT
Source organism: Euleptes europaea (assembly GCF_029931775.1). Taxonomy (NCBI): domain Eukaryota; kingdom Metazoa; phylum Chordata; class Lepidosauria; order Squamata; family Sphaerodactylidae; genus Euleptes; species Euleptes europaea. Next base: position 16,390,403 of record NC_079322.1, on the reverse strand, counting down.
CTGCCAATCCTCCACATTGCTTGGAGCGGAAATTGCGTGCGCAGCCGTGTGTGACGCGATTTACATCCTTCCTGGGGGAAACCCAGAGGTGCCACATCGCGACGGGATGCTTTAACACTCCAACCCCCAAAACGCTAGCTGTCACCCTGGCAGGAGAAATCAGAGAACAGGGACAAGGGATTTGGCATCATACCAATGTGCCACATCCCTTTCAGCATGAAACTGGAAATGACATTGTCACATTGGCATGACACTCCAGGATTTGTGCAGATGTGATGATATCACTTCCAGTTTCATGCTGAACATGCAAACACCCCCCCCCATTTCCCCCCCTGCCACCCTGTCAGGCACAGTGAAGAGCTGGGCCTCTCTGTTTGAGAATAGTCATAAACCTAAAAAAAAAAAAACTTGTGTGAAAGGGTAGCCATCAAATTCTGCTCACAAGTGCAATTTTAACCATGCCTGACCACACTCACAACTTGTTGGAATTTGGGGACAATTCCATTTCATCTCTTGAGGCTACAAGGATGCTTAGCATGCATAGGAATTGCCTACAAGGCTCTTGATGATCCCCCAGATTAGTAGAAAGCTAGAAGGAACATCTGATTCTGCTGATATATGTGCAGTCCTAAACAAAGTTATACCTAGGGTTACCAGCTCCAGGTTGAGAAATACCTGGAGATTTTGGGGGTGGAGCCTGAGGAAGGCAGGATTTGGGGAGGGGAGGGACTTCAATGCCATAGAGGCCAATGGCCAAAGCAGCCATTTTCTCCAGGTGAAATTATCTCTATCGGCAGGAGATCAGTTGTAATAGCGGGAGATCTCCAGCCACCGCCTGGAGGTTGGCAACCCTAGTTATACCCTTTAGGGCTGTCAAAAAAAAATTCGGTACAGTTCGGATTCGGCCGAATTTGGCCCTTGTGGGTTCGGTAGGTGACGAAGTCCGAACTCCCCCACTTCGGATCCGTTCAATTCGGCGGGAATTCAAAGTTCGGGAAAAAAATTCGGCCGAATAAAGCCATTAAAAACACAACCGCGCCTTTCCGCGGCTCTGGGGGGGGGCATTTTTGGGCTTAGAGGTCCCAAACTTTCAGCAGAGCTTCAAAGGACGTATATTGAAAGACTCCCCAAGTTTTGTAAAGATTGGGTCAGGGGGGGCTGAGATATGGGCCCTGAAAGGGGTCCCCCCCACCCTTAATGTGGATCTCTCTCCGCAGAGCTTGCCGCCCACGCACAAAGCTCCCGGCCGACAAACAGCTGATGAGAGCAAGGGCGGGGCAGGTGCTAAGAACTTTGCAAAGCAACACAACTGCAGAGCAACCCCTTTGCAAATATGCAAAGGGCGGGGCAGGTGTGAAGAATTTTGCAAAACAATACAACTGCAAAGCAACACAAGCACGCAATGCAAAACCTTTGCAACAGTGCATAGCAACACCTGACACCTGGGAGTTTGCATACCATGGAAAGGGACAGAGGCAGCTAGCTATGCATAATGAGCAGGAGGGGGTGGAATGTCTCCTTTTGCATTGGACTTGGGACCAGGCAGATGCATTCTTTAAGTCACCATTTGAAAACCAGTTTTGAGCAAGCATCAATAACCTAACTGATCTTATGAATGAGGAAAAACCTGAAGAATAAAAATGAAGCCCCCCCCTCAAACCAGGGAGAGAGAGACTGGAGGGGGAACACACACCCCAGGCAGAACCGGCAAAAGCCCCCTTTGGCTTCCCCCCCCACCCACAGAAACTGCTCCCTCCCCACACACACACACAGACTCTGCTTCCCCCCCCCCACACACACAGAAAAGAAAAAATATAGATTAAAGCCCCCAAAGGGGTCTTACTGTGGCTGTCTTCTGTTCCAGCAGGAGGGGCTGGGAGGCTGGGTAATCCAATATGATTCCATTTGTATCCAATATAAGATCCATATGTATGCATCTCTCGAGGGTGATCCATTCATCCCAATAGGGGAAAGGGGAAAGCCCATATCTCGGGGGGCCCTGACCCAATGTTTACAAAACTTGGGTGGTCTCTTAAAAATCCTTGACTGAAGCTCCGCCGAAAGTCTGGGATCGGCACACCCAAAAATGCGCCCCCTGCAGCCATGGAAAGAGAAAAGGGGGGAGCCAATATTTCAGCCCCCACTGAACCCATCTTTACAAAACTTGGGTGGTCTCTTAAGAGGGATTCTCTGAAGCTATGACAAAAGTTTGGGGGCTGAACCCCCAAAAAAGCGCCCCCTGCAGCCACGAAAATGGAAAAGGGGGGAGAGGAAAAAGGGATGGAGCCCATATCTCGGGGGGCCCTGACCCAATGTTTACAAAACTTGGGGGGTATCTTAAGAAGCCTAGTCTGATGCTCCGCTGAAAGTTTGGGGTCGGCACACCCAAAAATGCGCCCTCTGCAGCCATGGAAAGAAAAAAGGGGGGGAGCCCATATCTCGGGACCCCCTGACCCAATGTTTACAAAACTTGGGTGGTCTCTTAAAAAAACCTGTCTGAATATCCCCTGAAAGTTTGGGGTCGGTACCCCAAAAAATGCGCCCCCTGCAGCCACGGAAAGGAGCGAATGTGCACAAGCACCCCCTCACACACACATGAGGATTTCCCTCTCTCTCTCTCTTTCCCCGGCCGGCCGCACATCAGCTGATTCCTCCAGCACTCAATCCTGACTGATTGGCCAGAAGAAGACCCAGCTTGGCCACCGATTGGCCGGGGGAGGAGAATGCTGCTTACTGACGGTTATGCTGCTTACTGACGGCCGAATTGGCCGAATTTATTCGCCGAACTCCCGAACTCGCTGAATTCGCCCCCCCCCCGGTTGCCCGCCAGTTTTGAGTTCGGATCCGTCCGAACTAAAAACCGCCGAATCAAGGGAAATTCGGCTGATTTTCAGTTCGGGCCGAACCGAATTGACAGCCCTAATACCCTTCATTGACTTCAATGGACTTGGGAGGGTCTAACCTTGCTTAGGATTGTGCTGTTAATTCTAGAAGAGACCCCAACAACTGCACTCCTCTTTAACGCTAGTTCTTCTTGTGGGACCTGCTGTGTAACCAACCAGCCGGCTGTCAATTTAGAGCTCCTGTCTGTAAATAAGATGAAACTTTTCCTTGTTTGGCTGTGAAAAGGGTGGGTGTTTTCAGCCACCAGATGTCTTTTGAAAACAACTTTATCATCGATCTGGTGGAGAGGTGGGTCTGCTACTACCAGTGAAATTCCGTACTAGAGTCTGAAGCCTGAATCTTTCATTCTAAACAGCAGCAATGTTGCTTTCGGTGAAGTGTCATTATAGATTGCATTTATTATTTATTGCAGGACTATATTTAGAGATGCAACCAAATCGTATTATAATGGGATCTTAGTTCACAGACTGAATGGAGAGGGTCACTTTGAATAATGTCTGTTGTGCTTGTTGTGGTAATGAAAAAAAAAACCATAATATGAAAAAGAAAGGAGAGTCCTTCTGGCTGTATGAAATTAGAAATATTTCTATCAGTCAGTTGACTCAAGGATTCCTCCTATTGGAAAGATTTGTTGGTCTTTTCTTCATTCTTTTCCCTCTGGGCCAAATGTTAATCATGTAGTAAGGGCAATCCTTTGCTCTTCCATTAGCCAGGAATGCATCCTTCTTTGGAGTCTGCCAAGTCTTTGCATGGTAGACTTTGTCATCTCTGGTTGAAATATCTCAACTAGCAGGGCTGGAAAGACCTTCATGAGTCAGTAAGCTGGATGAACAAGTGGCTGGACCACCATATAAGTCAGCTTTACCTGTTCACATGACTTTCCCCTCGTGAGTATGTGAACTTGAGATGGACCAAATTTTAGTTTGAGGGACCTAAACCTGAACTGAAATTTGATATTGCCACTGGGATTTCATCTAAAATGAATTTCAAAATGAATGTATGGGTTCCAGCTCAGAGAAAAAACCCAAGGAATTCTGAGGGAAAACATGATATGTGTATTTATGTGCTGTCAAGTCACAACCTAACTTAGCATGACCCCAGAAAGGGGCTTTCAAGGCAAGTGAGAAGCAGAGGTGGTTTGTCATTCTCTTCCTCTGCAGAGTCTTCCTTGGTGGTCTCTAATCCAAGTACCGACCCTGCTTAGCTTCAGAAATCTGATGAGATCTGGCTGTGCATGTGTTAAGTTCCGTCAAGTCGCCTTCGTGGTGTAGTGGTTAAGAGCGGTGGTTTGGAATGGTGGAGTCTGATCTGGAGAACCGGGTTTGATTCCCCACTCCTCCACATGAGCAGCGGAGGCTAATCTGGTGAACTGGATTTGTTTCCGCACTCCTACACATGAAGCCAGCTGGGTGACTTTGGGCAAGTCACATTCTCTCAGCTTCACCTACCTCACAGGGTGTCTGTTGTCGGGAGGGGAAGGGAAGGTGATTGTAAGCCGGTTTGAGTCTCGCTTAAGTGGTAGAGAAAGTCGGCATATAAAAACCAGCTCTTCTTCTTCTTCCGACTCATGGCAACCCTATAAATCAATGCCTCCAAAATGTCCTATCTTTGACAACCTTGCTCAGATCTTGCAAACTGAGGGCTGAGGCTTCCTTTATAGAGTCAATCCATCTCTTGTTGGGTCTTCCTCTTTTCCTGCTCCCCTCAACTTTTCCTAGCATGACTGTCTTTTCCAGTGACTCCTGTCTTCTCATAATGTGACCAAAATACGATAGCCTCAGTTTAGTCATTTTAGCTTCTAGGGTCTGGCTAGCCCATATCATTTTAAATCCTGCGATCAACATTAAGTCTTGCTACATTCCAAGGCTTTCTGTGGCAGAATGCAAAAGGAGTTCAGAAGATCTCCTCAGGTATTTTGAGAGAAGCCAAGTAGTTTCAATAGGACGTTTCTCAAGGGAGGTTCACAAATCGAGATCTCCCCGTTCTCCCATCAAAGCAAGTTGATGACCTTGACTGAAATCCAAACTTAACAGGGCTGGGACTGTTGTTTGGCTTGTCCTTAAGGACAGCTCTAACTTCAATTCATGCTGAACATAGCCTTAATATGCAGACTTAATATGGGCCACTGGCTGCCAGCAGAGAGGGAAACATCTGTGCTGAGCCTGGAGAAACCCGTGCCAGGCCTTTTTCTTGAATTACAGTCATTCCTCTAACAAGTTATCTTTTTTGCATCTCTTCTGGCTGCCGAATGAGATGTTACAGTAATCTTAGCGCGGGGCCATTTGTAAGCGAAATTTATGTTGCAGATTTGCATGTTAAGTGCCTTACTGGTAAGAGCAGCTCTCAAAGACAGTGTGTTTATACCTCCATTTGTGCTTAAATTTGAATGCTAAAATGGAGCCAAGTTAAAAAAACACAGATGATTTTATGGCTCTTCCTGTACCCTCAAATATGGATCATTTACTTTAACTGCTGACTGGAGTGACCCTCTGCTCCGAGAAAAAGACAGCGATTAGCATCATGATCTGTCAGTATTTGCTGTTACACTGCCATTTGTTCTGCCTGTTCTGCCATGAGGAATCAGAGCTCTGTTTGCTTTGAAACTGTGGGGTTTTTTAACGTTGTGCTAGCTCTTCTAAAACATTCTTGAAAGAAGAAAGACAGGAGGCCCATCATTGTTTGAACACACAGATACATACACATGAAGCGATCTTACACCGAGTCTAGAGTTGCACTTGCCAGGTCCCTCTTTGCCACCAGCTGAAGGAATTCTCTTTGCTGAAGGAATTCTCTTCTGCAGTGCTTCAGCTTCCTCCCTTTTTCAAAATCTCCTTTTGAAAGGTTAACTTTTCATATTTATTTATTGAGATATTTATACCCCACTTTTCTCCCCAATAGGAGTGGCTTATGACATTGTTCTCCCCTTTGCCACTTTATCCCCAGAACAGCAACCCTGAGAAGTAGATTAGGCTGACAAAAAGTGACTGGCCTTAGTCACTGAATTTCTATGTCACTATGGATTTCTATTAGGTTTTCCAGGTCCCTCTTTGCCACCGGCAGGAGATTTTGTGGGTGGAGCCTGAGGTGAGTGGGGTTTGGGGAGGGGAGGGACTTCAATGTCATAGAGTCCAGTTGCCAAGCAGCCATTTTCTCCAGGTGAACTGATTTCTATCGGATGGAGATCAGTTGTAATAGCAGGAGGTCTCCAGCTAGTAACTGGAGGTTGGCAACCCTAATTTCCATGGCAGTGTTGAAGTTAGGGTTGCCAGCTCTGGGTTGGCAAATACCTGGAGATTTTGTGGGTGGGGCCTGCAGAGGGCACGGTTGGGGGGGGGGTAAAGACCTCAGCAGGGTACAATGCCATGGAGTCCATCCTCCAAAGCAACCACTTTCTCCAGGGGAACAGGTCTCTATTGTCTGGAGATCAGCTGTAATAGTAGGAGATCTCCAGGCCTCACCTGGAGGTTGGCAACCCTAGCTGGGGTTCAAACCTAAATCTTGCAGGTCCTAACATGATGCTCTAACCATTATACCATGCTGGCTCTCATTTTCTCTCATACTTCCTTATATTCAACTACTTTTAAAAAATATCGATGCTGTCCCTCTTCTTTACTTTACTCAAGTGTCATGCCTGGAGGTGGCTGTATTTATTTCTTTTTCTTCATGCTAAATTTTCCCCATTAAGATTATAGCATTTCCAACGTTTTGGTAACAGTCATGTATGGGGAGAATCCAAACTGATCACAATGACAACACAGGTAATCAAAAATGACCATATTGACTCATCTCTAACTATAATAATTATTACAATTGCCAGGGCACCGGATAAAATTATGCTTAGTGTCAGAAGAAGATCAGGGAGGCATGGTTGCTCCCCACACACACACACACCCTAGCTGTCTCTTCCTGGGGATTTTCCTTCCAACCTACTTAACAGCTCATAATACTCAAATGTTCACTCTAAACACACAGAGTTATAGCTCCAGAATACGGAGTGGTGCCATGCTAGGCTTTACTTAAGCCTCTCTCTCTCTCTCTCTCTCTCTCTCTCTCTCTCTCCTGGCTGAATTTGGGCAAACTGCACTGAAGGACTCTGCTGGGCCTCATTCTCTTCTCTTTGTTCTGAATAAAATCATGCTCGGTTTCCTTATTCAAAGAGCTCTTTAGCATATTCCTGGGTGAAGGGAGCATCTCAGACCTATGAGCTGTGATTTCCCCGATGAGTCCCTTGTCTTAAATCTAAACAGATCCCATTTCACCAGTCTGTTGTGCTGCTTACTGTCTCAGCTCTGTAGGAATAGACCTGCTGAGGTTAGGGTTGCCAGCCTCCAGGTGGTGGCTGGCGATCTCCTGCTATTATACCTGATCTCCAGGCAACAGAGATCAGTTCACCAGGAGAAAATGGCCACTTTGGCAATAGGACTCAATGGCATTGAAGTCCCTCCCCTCTCCCAACCCTGCCCTCCTTAGGCTCCACCCCCAAAATCTCCAGGTATTTCCCAACTCGGAGCTGGCAACCCTAGCTGAGGTTGATCGCTAGGGTTGCCAGGTGGGTGGTTTTGGTGGGCAATTTCTCACCAATCCATCCAGCTGCTCTGGAGAGGCGATCATGTGTGTGCGTGGCTGCGTGCACGCGATGATGTCACTTCCGGGTTTACCCCTGGAAGTGCCACATTGCCGTGACTTCTTTAGCACTCAAACCCCCAAAAGCAGCTGCGGTGATGCACTGCTTCTGGAAGCAAACTCAGAAGAGATTTCATTGTGGCTGCACGGCCGCGTGCACAAGGCCACTCCAGCCCCACTGCCTAAAACCTCCCACCAATTGAGAGGGGGGACCTGGCAACCCTACCGATCACTTGCTTCCTACTGATTTCTGACTAAGCATATGCCCTTCAATACCTCATCCTTTGCTCTTGTCTGAGCCCCTTTCAATAGTTCCACAGCTGGGAATGGCAGATAAAGCTCCCGGTGATGCTTAGCCAGTGCTAATAGAGTACAGCTACCAGACGCCATGAATTATATATTAATGCTGTTTTAACTGCATTCTGAAGTGCCATTACTTTTGTTTTCATATTGCCATTAACTTGAAAGGAAGATGACCCCCTTAAAATGTTATACGTACAAAATCTTTTATTATTGGACAAAACTGTAACTTGTATATGAATGTAGACAACCCTCCCTTTTTATAGCCTACCTGGGTAATAGGGTTGCCAGCTCTGGGTTGGGAAATAGCTGGAGATTTTGGGAGTGGAGCCTGAGGAGAGCGGGGTTTGGGGAAGTAAAGGTAAAGGTCCCCTGTGCAAGCACCGGGTCATTCCTGACCCATGAGGTAACGTCACATCCCGACGTTTTCTAGGCAGACTCTGTTTATGGGGTGGTTTGCCATTGCCTTCCCCAGTCATCTTCTCTTTACCCCCAGCAAGCTGAGTACTCATTTTACCGACCTCGGAAGGATGGAAGGCTGAGTCAACCACAAGCCCGCTACCTGAAACCAACTTCCATTGGGATCGAACTCAGATCGTGAGCAGAGCTTGGACTGCAGTATTGCAGCTTACCAGTCTGCACCATGGGGCTCTTTGGGGAAGAGAGGGACTTAAATGGGGTACAGTGCCATAGAGTCCACCTTCCAAAGTGGCCGTTTTCTCCAGGTGAACTGATCAGTGTCACCTGGAGCTCAGTTGTAATAGCAGGAGATCAACAGCTACCACCTGGAGTTTGGTAACCCTACTGGGGGGAAAAACCTAGTCTTGCATTCAAGCAAATATGAGGCTTTCCAGGCCCAGCCAGGCCAAGTCATGGGGGAAGTCATGCAACATCACCAATGTCACTACATCACTGGTTACCATAGAGTTTCCCACCATTCCTAGAGCTACCCTTTATCACTTCCCGTGAAAGGGACATAGTGATTTTGGTGACACTGTTGTTATTTTCTCCTGCCGCCACTCCAAGAGGTGGCGGGAATAAAGGGCTGCCAGTGGACAACTTTCTGTGCTCTTCCTCTTGGCCGTACTCATTTGGGAGGTAAGATGGGTGAATTTGGGAAAGGGGTTATCTATTCCTTACTTTGACTGACTGTTAGGACTGGCCAAGGTTTGTGCCGGCATGGTGCCCTCTTTCGCTAGGTTGTTGGAAAGAAGTATCACCAATACATACTACCAATAGTCAGATAAGTTTATCAACTAAAGCTTTCGACAATATTTAGTCAGATAAGGTTTTGGAGGAGAGGGTAGCTCTCCTTTCAGCACAAACTCCTGTCAGCACAGAGTTTCTCTAGCATCAATAGCGACCTTCTCTTTTTCTGTTTCCCCACCATTTTGTGCTCCCAGTATAAAGGCAAACCTATGGCATGTTCAAGCTGAGGAAATCAGTTTTTAATGTGCAATGTAGACATAGTACCCATTCCCAGATCTTGTTTTTCATGAAAACCAAGATGTTGTTTGCTTAATATGCTGGGGTGGGGGTGGGGGCTATAACCTGGTTAGTATATAGTGAATGGTAAAATTTAATTATGGTTGTTCTACTTAAAATTAATTAACCTGTAAAAATAGTATTGCATAGCACTGTAAAGGTTATAGGCTTGCACTTATATATGTACTAAAGTGATGACTGAATGGTGCACTGTGCATAAATAAGGGGTCATCTTTTTCAAAGCCTTTGATTTATCTGGTAGTTGGGGACATTGCATATGGAGAAAATGCAATAAAGGACAGTGGTTTTTGTGACAGAAGAATAATACCCCTTGGGAGAATACGTTAACTGTAATGCTGTGTGTCTTAGGGTTGCCAGATCCAATTTGGGAAACTCCTGGAGATTTGGAATGCAGCCTGGGGAGGACAGGGACCTTAGTGGGGTACAATGCCATGATACAGTCCATCTTCCAAGGCATCTATTTTCTCCAGGGGAACTGATCTCTGTAGTCTGGAGATGAGGTGCAATTCTGGTGGATCTCCAGGTACCACCTGGATGCTGGCATCCCTAGTGTACCTACCTGACTTATATTTGAGGGTCCCAAGAGTATACCGTGAAAATAAAACAATCCCTCCTTTGACAAGAGGACACTGAGGTAAATTGACAATTTCATACAGTTATCTGTTAGCCAAGCTGCAATGGATGTTACCTCACATTCCACAACATTAATCACCTAATTAATTAATAATATTAATTTTTAGCACATCAAGGAGATCAAGACAACTTACATGGTCTCCTTCCCCCATCTTATCTTTACGACCATCTTGTGAACCATCTTATGAATGAAACCTGCTTCATTTAAGAGTGGGTAACTGAACACAGGTCTTCTGGGTTGTAGTCTGATAACTATACCACACTGAAGTGTGCTGTGGCCAATGGTGGATTAGCATGACCTCTCCCCTTCCTACACACTCAGTAGGGTTGCTCAGGAGACTAGGGCTTAGGTGATTATTATCAACTAAAAGTACACCTTCATCCAACAGGTTTAATGTCTTTCCTCCTTTCACTCATCCCTCAATCTACTTGGAGTGAAGGGATAATTACAAAATTGTTCACATTGGGCATGAACCTCAAACAATTACTGGAACTAGAATTCAGGAGGGTGAAAACTTTAATCCAGCAATGCCTTAACGATATTGAGATGCAAAATGAGACAGTTCTCCTTCCAAATTCATACAGGATATTAAAGTCATGGGCGGGAATTTCTGCTGCTCCATATTTAACAACTATCACTTTTCTAGAGCCTAATGCTTCCCCTTTAGCCCTGCTCAGCAGAAGATTTCAGCGCTGGCCCATGGAGGCATGGTTATTGGAGTCAATCTATCGATTTTGGGGATGGAGACTGGGAGAGTGAGCTTTGGGGAGGAGAGGGACCACAGTGGCTATAATGCCAGAGAGTCCACCCTCCAAAGCAGCCATTTTCTCCAGGGGGACTAAGCTCTGTAGTCTGGACATCAGGTGTAATTTAGGGGCAACTCCAGGCTCCACCTGGAGGTTATCATACCTATTACACAGTGATTTTCTTGAACCCTGTTGCAGCGGAGAATGAAGATCTCCAAAATCAAGCTCAAAAATCAAATTGAATTCTTCCATTTAAGAGTACTTTCTCCAAAGAGGCTTCCTCCAGCTGAAGATTTCCTTCTTGGTGAAAGGGAACCTTTAGATCCAACCTATTGTAAGGAGAGAGTGCTATCAAGGTGATGCTTTTTAGTAATTATTTGTTTACAGAGACACGAGTAGGGTTGCCAGCTCTGGGTTGGGAAATACCCGGAGACTTTGGGGGTGGAGTCTGAGGAGGGCAGGGTTTAGAGAGGGGACTTCAATGCCATAGAGTCCAATTTGCCAAAGCGGCCATTTTCTCCAGGGGAACTGATTTCTATCAGCAGGAACTGATTTCTATCAGTTGTAATAGCGAGAGATCTCCAGCCACCACCTGGAGGCTTACAGCTACTATGGCTAATCTTTGAACCAAAAAATATTTATAAATGCTTATCTTATAAATGCAAACAGAACACAATATTAACCACTCTTTGAGTAGTATTCTCTTTAAGTTGTATTTTCCTTTTCAACAAAGATGAGACCTCTGCAGCTTCACCTTACAATACACTGGTGATAGCAGCGGCAACATTTTCAACCCACAATCGGTACATATCGAAGTAGAGTACAACACATAACCAAAAAGTTTCTTGCAGCAAATCTAATGAGCCTCAATAAGGCGGAGGAGGTACAGGCTTCCGGTATAATGTCCCTGTTTCTGAATTCCTTTTTCAGCCGCCTGCGGATTGGGTTCACACTTGTGGAGCATACATTGCCATTATTCAAAATCAGGCTGTTGCCATCTCTCAGCAGCAGTCTTGTTTGCTTTTACAAATTTTCTCAGTTGGAACTGCCACAAGGCAAAGAATCTAAGATCAGTATCAGCATGCCTTTTTTGATTAAAATGTTCTACTACTGGCTCATCTATGACATTGTTTCTAATACGTGATGGTGTTAGCCGATTTGTAATTTTAAAGGGCGACTTATTTTACCAATATAAATTAATTCACATGAACAAATCAAAGCATAAATAACATTTGCAGAGTTACAGTTGGTAAAAGATTTCAAAACAAAATGAAAACCTGTTTTAACAGAAGTGAAACTTTTCACAGGCAAGGCAAGCGTGCACACTGCGCATGCTCCACAGTGAAAATGCCCTGTAACAATAGGGGTTGCCTACCATATGATGCCCCAGGCCCAAGACTACCTCTCTGTGACACTGAATATTATTGACCTTCTTGGTTGATAGTGTCCTTTATGTATCTGGCCCCTCACAAAGAAGTGTGTACTAAAAGTCCTCAGTAACACCACCACCACATCTTTAAAAGAAGTTTAAAGAGATTGAGTATCTATGGCCCCCTCTGGTCTACTCTGTATATTATAATGCCACCAAGCAATGGAATCTTCTGTGTTCACGAAGACAAGATGCCTCCTCAAAACATCTCCTCTTTGGCAGATGAAATGGCAGGCCCACCACACAATGGTAATCCTAAAACCTCTTCAGAATCTAAAAGCACTTTGGAAACCCCCGTCCTCCAGGCTGCTTCTTGCCAGCCAGTCCCCAAAATGGCTTTCAATTTCTCTCGCCAAATCCAAACTGCCTCTTTATTCTGATCAAATTCCAAACTGATTTCAGCTCAGATTCAGGCAAAGAGGTGTGACACCCCCCCCCCCAACCAGCTAGGCTTGACTGCCTCTTAATTAGGATCCACAGCTAATAGCACAGGCATGCCAAAGCAAAACAAAACAGCCTTTGAAAAACAGGAAAAATGGCTCGTAATAACGTATTTAGTACCAATTCTCTTCTAGGCACAGAACACACAACTGACAGTCCACACCCCTGAAAATCATTGTTTTTTTATATATCTGCTGTCCAATTTCTAAGCCATAATACAATACCCGTAGTTTACATCTATAGAGTAGGGGTTTCCAACAGGTAGCTTGTGTGTGATAGTTTGCCAGCTGTTGTAGAATAGCTCAGGCATCACCTAGAAGACCCAGGAAAAGATCACAAGAAGATCTGATCTAGGCTTTAGATTTTTTTAAAAAAGAAAAACTTTTATTTCATAAGATTTAACTTTTTAAATATTGGGTACAGACAGTGTGGGGATTAACCCTATGCTCTTAATGCACCATATTCCCTGTATAGAGTGCCTATAACCTGCAGCTCAACACACGTTACTAATGAATATGTTAACATAACAATAAATAAACTTATTTATTTATTTCTATCCCACCCTCTATCCCCGGCCGAAGCTAGGCTCAGGGCAGCTGATAACAACAAAACATAACAATTATATCAAACAATCAACTATAATCATTAAAACGCTTCAACAATAAGCAATTCTAAAATTAATTGATTGATTCCTATGAATTGAACACGTGGCGCTCCGTAGAGAACAGTAACCAAAGAAGCTCAGAATCACCGTCAGTGCCCCCAAGATAATATCATAGTACTGGGGGGGGGGTGGATAGGGAGGCCAGGTCTGACGGTACCGTTGCTGCCCTCAACTATAGGCCTGGGGGAATATCTCTGTTTAGCAGGCCCTGCAAAATTCTTGGAGATCCTGCAGGGCCCTGGTCAAAATAGAAAGAGAATTCCACCAGCCTGGAGCCAGGGCCAAAAAAGCCCTCGCTCTTGCTGAGGACAGTTGGATAGTCTTGGGGCCAAGGAGCACCAGTAAATCGCTGTTGATTATGCAAAGCCCCCAAGAGTGTTATGATCTGTTTCGATGTGACCTATTTATGTCAATGCCCTGACCTGGATGCGCCAGGCTAACCTGATCTTGTCAGATCTCAGAAGATAAGCAGAGTTAGCCCTGGTTAGTACTTGGGTGGGGCCTTTTATGCATGGCTGCTTCCCTCGCAGCCACCCCCCCCCGACTACTTTGGAGCTTTGTTTTGGTTATGCATTCATTTTCCGACCTTCAGAGGTCTCCTCGCTCTCCCCACATATTTCCCCCCTGTTTTCTGGAGTCTGTTTAGCCAGCATCCGGAAAATGTGGGGGAACACGCGGAAACACACGAGGAGAATGAGGCAACCTCTGAAGGTCAGAAAATGCATGCATAATCAAAACAAAGCCCTGAATAGGGTTACCAGGTCCCTCTTTGCCACCGGCAGGAGGTTTTGGGGGCAGAGCCTGAGGAAGGCAGGATTTGGGGAGGGGAGGGACTTCAATGCCGTAGAGTCCAATGGCCAAAGCGGCCACTTTCTTTAGATGAACTGATCTCTATTGGCTGGAGATCAGTTGTAATAGCAGGAGATCTCCAGCTAGTACCTGGAGGTTGGCAAACCTAGCCCTGAAGTAGTTGTGGGGTTGGCCATGAGAGAAACAGCCATGCAAGCCCTGGGAGGCCACCAAGGAATACTGGGGTCGCTATGCAGAGGCAGGCAATGGCAAGCAACCTCTGTTTGTCACTTGCCTTGAAAACCCTATTGGGTTGCCGTAAGTCAGCTATGACTTAACAGTACTTTTCACACACATTTATCTCAATACCTTCTCCTGACAATTTCCAGACATCTCTTTTGAGCAGGGAGCACCGAACTCTTGAGATCCCACTTTATGTAAAGTTCATGACAACACTAGTCTCAGGCCTTATCAGTTTTGACTACTGTGTGGAGCATTGGTTCACCACCCCAGACTGACAACCTGGGGCTGGTAGGAGGCAAATGATGCCAGTAGCACACTTCGATGAGCAATCTGCATGAATGCTTTTGCAGTGTTCTCAATTAGTAACGCACCAGTTCCCCCTGAGAAATTTCACTAATTTCTTAAAGCCTCTTTTCCCCCTCTTCTGACATCTCTTAGGGGTATCATGAAGCAGGCACATAGAAATTGCTTCAGGCAAAATTAGGTCTTTATGCATGTTCCCAATCATCTCCCTTGCTACAAAATGATGCCAAAGATATAGTGACCTTTTCCTCAGGTCATACAGAGATTCTTAGTGGAGAGTAAGTCCCTGTGCCTTCAATGGGATGCACTCTTGTCATACGCAGGACCAGGATGCAGATCACTTTGTGTTTGATATGAGCGTAAAAATTTGGAGATTCTCAATTTTTTGCAACTTAAGAAAAATGCACTCTACTTAGTAACCAGAGGCAGCATTCAGTAGTAATTGCTTTTATTTTCACAGCTAGCTTTTAGGTAGAAGTGGAATGAGGGTGATAAATCAAACCCAACAGTGAAGGCCTCTCAGAGGAACCTTGAGTGAATACTTACTGCTGGGCAAACACCAAACTATCCCTCTGGAATATAAGAGGGGAGAGAAATGTTTTTTAAAGAAACAAAAACTTTGTACGTGTTCTTGTCTGGTAGCCTCCTGTGACATCATAGCCTTGTTACAGTGACCAGGCTGAACAGGTTGCCAACCTCCAGGTGGCTGGAGATCTCTTGGGATTACAACTGTTTTCCAGGTGACAGATATCAGTTTACCTGGAGAAAATGGCAGCCTTGGAAGGTGAACTCTATGGCATTATACCCTGCTGAGATCCCTCCCCTCCCAAGACTCCACCCTCCTCAGGCCCACCCCAAAAAATCTTCATGTATTTCTCAACCTAGAGCAACCCTACTGATCAGGAAGAGTTACAGAATATCAAACGACTTCTAGCTATGGGTCTATACTAAGCTTACCAATTGCCCGGTGGTGGCGGGCAAAAGCCCACCAATCCACTGGGCTGCCTGCCAACCAGCTAAGGGTCAGCAGGCAAAAGAGGGGGAGGTGCGCAATGTGTGTGCATGCGAACCATGTGCTGCGCCGACATTGCTTCTGGGTTTACCCAGAAGTGATGCGGACGCTCTAGCAACCTCTGGCAAACTCTATGGAAACCATAGAGTTTCATTGGAGATCACTAGAGTGTCCACGTCGCTTCTGGGTAAATCTGGAAGTGATGATGGCACATTGTGCAGTATCTGTGCACGCGTCGGGCAGGGTGCGTGTGCATATCACGCATCCCTAGCCACGCCGCCGCAAAGTCCCGCCAGTGGAGCAAAGGGACCTGGCAACCCTAGTCTACACCAAGTTTATTCAGACCAATAATTTTCCAGTGTGCTTCAAAGGCAATGAGTTATTTTCTGGGGGGAGGGGGGTTGGTGTAAGAAAGGTATGTGATAGGGTTGCTAAGCCTACTGCTCCTGCAGAGCAGCAGTGGGAGAATTTTTTTTAAAATTGGCATTGCATTCTCTGTGACTTTACTTCTAGAGAAAACCTGGATGTGATGTCAGTTGACTCCAGGAATCACCATAAACTCTATGGTAAAACTGTTTTTCCTGGAAGTGACATCATGGCACACACAATGCAACACTGCGTCCCCAATATCTTATTCAATAGCCACAAGCAGGGAGCCTATTTTTCAATGGACTGTTTGATTATTTGTGGCTGTCTGACAGTTGCTTCAGTGCACATTTTTGTGCATGTGTATGCCCACATAGTCCAACTGAATTTTACCTTTCTTTCTCCTTGCTTGTTTACATAAACAGTTAAATCATACAAATTAGTCATGAATTTATAATTAAAAAAAAAAACACCTGTCCTTCACTGTTCATCAGTCCTTAGTAACATTAATGGCTGCAGATCTGTTTTGATTGGTAGAGTTTTTATGTGCGTGCAGTTTTGGGAAAAAAATGCAAATTGTTTGATAGGCATTTAAATTGTTCCTAGTCAACTGGAATGGACATGGGACTCACAGTCAAACAACATACATTTGATCATCGAACTTGGTCAACACGAAATTCATGGCATCCTTAATGACTACCAAGGATGTACATCCAGATATTTCTGTTCAAAAATATGCCCGAAAAAATACCTTATCAGTCTTTTGCAGATATATTTCGATATCCAGATGGTATCTGGGGCTTTTTGGGATACCAGTAAATGGGTCCCAAAAAACTCCAGAAATACTCAGGAATATCCAGGAATATTGGGGGCCAGCATTTTCAAACACCCAGGACTGTTTTTCTTCAAATTTAAAGAGTGTCTGTGTCAGTGTCTTTTCACCAGGTCTTGGTATTGGCTTGCTAGGTTGGTTTGGCTTGGATTCTGTTTGTCTGAAATTGCTTCTATTGGTCTTTCAACGGTATGTTCTTTGCTTAAGTTGGTTTGGGTTGGAATCCTCTGGTTTGACATTAGCTTGGATTCTCTGGTTTGACATTTCAGGGGTCCATAGAGTTGGACCTTTGGTCCAATTCACTTGAAACTTGGGGGTTCTATAGTTGACAGGTAGCATCATCATTGCAATTTTGGTGTCCTTTGCTTGAAGGAGAGCCCCTCCAGCCCCTGGAAAGTTTCCCCTTAGGAAATAAATGTCCTAAATAATATCAGAATCTCTCCCCCCCCAATAAAAACAACAACCCTGATACCAAAATGGTATTTTGGACCCAAATAACTTGGAATACTGATTATTTTTTCCTCCTTGGTATCCAGATCTGAAAAATACCAACTGTGTAATCTGGTGTGCATCCCTAATGACTAGTCCTCTTGCTGACGGTCTTCATTGTCCCATCTTTCACCTGATAGCTCCTTCATTTCCTCTTACAAGATTTTTCCTAGTAAAAATAGATACTAGTCATGCTGCATACCTATTCTCTCCAGGATCAGAGGAGCATGTCTATTATATTAGGTGCTGTGGAACACAGGCAGGATAATGCTGCTGCAGCTGTCTTGTTGGTGGGCTTCCTAGAGGCACCTGGTTGGCCACCATGTGAACAGACTGCTGGACTTGATGGACCTTGATCTGATCCAGTATGGCCTTTCTTATGTTCTTATGATGCATGCGTATTCTCTCCAGTAACAGACGAGCATGCCCATTATATTAGGTGCTGTGAAACACAGGCAGGATAATGCTGCTGCAGTCGTCTTGCTTGTGGGCTTCCTAGAGGCACCTGGTTGGCCACCATGTGAACAGACTGCTGGATTTGATGGGCCTTGGTCTGATCCAGCATGGCTTTTCTAGTTTGTCTTATGTTCTCCCACTGTTCCCTGTTGCTCTCTAGCCCCCTCTTGCTACTTGCAACAGAGTCAAGTCCCATGGACGGATCAGTGCCTCCTCCCAAACTTTGGAGCTCTTCCTTCAAATATTCATTTCTGCTAACATTGTGATTTCCCCCAATAAAAAACACACAAACAAACAATTCATTCTCTATTTCATACTTAATTGTATTGTATACTCTGTAGGGGCCCTGGTTTGTTCATCAGGGATTTGTGTGATCTGTTTTCGATCGTGAGAATCTGTATGAGCTGTCTTTTGTACTATGCCTATTAAAGGCTATTGAATTGAAATGAATTCATTCTCCCAACCCCAATAATGAATATACATTTATTAGGAAATGTGAGACTATCAAAGAATGAAACAAGAAGAAAATCCCTTTTGAAGTAATATGGACCATCCTAGCTTTGCAGGCTTCAGTGCATTTAATGTCTAGTATGACCGGATGTTTGATCAACTGCTGTTGCTAAAACACACTAGAGTCTAGTTGGATGTTTAAATAACCTTTTACTGTTTTACTGCTCCGTGGATTTTCATTCTTTAGCCTTCATTTTCCTATGTGATCCATTTCTGCAAGTGGCTTCAAAGGAGGTCAGGGTTGCCAGCTCCAGGTTGGTTAATTCCTGGAGATTTGGGGAAGAAGCCTTGGGAGAGGAAGTTAGGGAGGGGGAGCTCAGTAAAGTATAATGCCAGTTACCTTCCAAAGCAACTATTTTCTCGGTATTTTGGAGATTAGTTGTAATTCTGGGCAATCTCTAGGCTCCACTTAAAGGCTGACAACTCTAAAGGAGGTCAGCACAATACAGAAGCAAAAGAATTGTTCATCACTTATGGCTTCAGTCTGTGCTAGGCTATGCATTATTTTATCAATATTTTTTGAGTTCAAGTTTGTTAAACTCAGAAATTTTCAAAAAAGCAAAAAACCCAAATATAAAGGACATGGCTTTTTGAATAATGTAAAATTTTCGGTTTGTTAAACCTGAACCTGGACTTCAGAGGTGGCCCAGCATTTAGATTGCCACCTCCTGCCATCCCCAAAGATGGACGCTGCAGGGGACAGCAATTTGAATTCTGGGAAATCAGAGGAGGTGAGGACTCAGCCAGCAGATAAGTAAGGGGGGGGAGGGGGAAATGGTGGCAAGGCCAAAGCAGCCCCAAATAATTCCAAAAAATTCAGCATTGTCTGGGATCCAGTTTTTTGGCTTCCTTTAATTGCCGCCATTTTTTTTACTGGTAGAAGCCCCGCCCCAATAACAAAAAGGTATTTTTCAGCGGGGGGGGGTTGGTTTGGCTTTAGCCGAATGCACACCCCTACTGTGTGCCTTTTTACTACAAGGACCCCAGTTTGCCACCATACTGGCTCAGTGCATACATAATGGGAAAACATGTTTTATTTTATCTGTAGTAAGTTTGTCACTCCAGGATTCAACTTGGAGATCCTCACTCACTGGTTTGTCTTGACAAATGCTGGTTTCATTACCTTTGCTCTGTAGCTGGGGAAGGCTGGTCAGTGCTGAGGAACAAACTAGGAGTAAGCAAGTATGTCTGTGTCAACATATCATATGAAATTATAGTTAAGTGGGTTTTTCAGACTTGATCACTGTAACCAAAAAAGAAGAAGAAGAAGACTCATGAGTTCTGTTCCATCTCTCCCCAAATCTCTTCTTTTCACTTCTTGACAATTTCAGCATCTGGAACTGCCTCTAATGCTGTTCCCAAGCGGAGATGAGGATCTGAGGTGGTACTTCCTTCCAAGGGCTCCGTACCATTTCCTAAGGAAGAAGGGAAGGAGCCGCCTTCTGCCTAATACACTTTCAAGCTTTGACTTTGAGGGAAGTTGCAGTCAGGGGAGGAAAAAACCATTCTTGGCTTTGCTTAAATACCATGTAAAACTGGTGCTTTCCCTTTGGAAAGGTCCCTGTGGTACATTAAATGCCTGCAAATTAAACAGTGGCACTAAAGAAGGCAGCTTATAACTCCTCTGGGGGATGGAGCTCTTTGCTGCATGTATCACCATGACCTACAAGCTATAGGGCAGTAGCAACAAAATGGCTTCATTAACAGTGACATTAATACCTGATTGCTCATCACACATCCAAAGAATTTGCCAAAGAACAGAATGAAAAAAAAATCTAATTATGCATCTCTTTTTTTCTGTTTCTCCTATGTTATAGACCCCCCCACACCAAATAAGGACATGTGACAAAACAGGCCTGCAATATCTTACTATGATACTGCCTATTTTGCTTAAGTAGTGGATCCAGGGGGGAGGGAAGGCTGCCTGGTATCGCCTCATCTTGTCAGATCTCAGAAGCTATGCAAGGTCAACATTTGGATAGGAGACCACTAAGGAAAGCTCTGTAGAGGAAGGCAATGGCAAACCTCCTGTGCTTCTCACTTGCTTTGAAGCCCCTTGTTGGTGTCAACATAAGACAGTTGTTACTTGATGGCACAAAGTATGTATGTAGTGGATCCAAGTAGGATATTTCACTTAGACAGCCAGTGTGGTGTAGTGGTTAGGAGTCGTGGACTCTAATATGGAGAACCGAGTTTGATTCCCCACTCTTCCACATGAGTGGTGGACTCTAATCTGGTGAACCAGGTTTGTTTCCCTGCACCTACATATGAGTGGCAGACTCTAATCTGGAGAACCGGGTTTGATTCCCCACTCCTCCACATGAAGCCTGCTGGGTGACCTTGGGCCAGTCACAGTTCTCTTAGAACTGTCTCAGCTCCAACTACCTCACAGGATGTCTGTTGTGGGGAGGGGAAGGAAAGGAAAGGAGATTGTAAACCAGTTTGAGACTCCTTAAAGGCAAAGAAAATCGAGGTATAAAAACCAACTCCTCCTCCTCCTCCTCCTCCTCCTCCTCCTCCTCCTCCTGTTCTTCTTCTTTATTTTTTATTCATTTATTTATTTTAATACTTCTAGCCCACCCTACCCCATCCAAGGCCGGGCTCAGGGCAGGTTACAGCATTTAAAAATCTTACAATATGACTATAAAATATATAAAACCATTAAAATCATTCCCTTAATTATAAAACGATGGCTGGCATATGAGTAAAGTGCCCTTCTTCTTCTTCCTAATCTACCACTACTACGTCTCTGAGATTTTCCTTAAACTGCTCCTCTGAATATGCAGTCTCTGCTTTACTCCATTTTCAAATGAAGTCTCACTTAAGGGACAAATCACTTCTTAACCCTCTGCCTGGTTAAGTGGGTCATACAAACGAGAGATTGACTGGACACTGTAAACATCATTGACAGATTCACATGGTGTGGGGTTCCTTGCAAGGCTGCTCCAGACTAGGGCTGATGCAAATTTTGCAGCAAATGTGTTTGACAGTCAAATTTACCTTGTTCGACTGTGATGATCAGAGGTGAGCCAGTTAGTGGGTCTGTGTGGTTCGGCACCAGATGATTTCAATGCCTGCCAAATAGGTTTACATTTCTTTTTTTTTCCAAAAGTGCACATGCATGAAAATGCAAAACAGGTCGGCCGCCGTGAACGTTTCTTAGTACTATGTAGACAAACACCATGCAGCAAGATCTCTTTCGAACACAGTATTTATTTATGACTGGTTTAGATTATTAGAGCCCATTCCTAAAGAGGGGTGAAACTCCTCTGGAACCCGTGTGGGCGTAGGCACCACCTTATCATGGAATAAGGTGGCACCTATGCTGGCAAGGGAGCAAACACGGTGGCAGGGCTTTCCCAGAAAGGAAAGCTTATGCCAGAGTGGGGGGTATTCTCAGGACATTTAGGCAGCTTCCACAGCCCTTTTGTCCCAGAAACTCCCCCTTGAGCAGCAGCAGGGCTGCCCCACCTTTTTTGATGATGCAGCCCCATTGTCGGCAATGGGAGATTTCCCCCCTTTTATTTATTTATTTTTAGGGATCTCTTTTTCACTCTGCGGTGGTCAGGAAGCCTTGGAGGAGGAGGCATGGCTGCACCGCTCCCGGCCACCACATAACTGCCCCTCCTTAAGGATTGGGCTGCCCGTGACTGATTTTGTTCTCTACTTAAACAATTGCCTGCTGAGTAGAGGCGTTGTGTGGGAAGGGGAGGAGGAAGTCGATCTTCTTTGGGCCATGTCAAAGCACACACACGCTTAAAGCTGATTGCGCCATATGGTACCGTTAGGAAGGAATACATTGAAACCACCTGCCGAACTGCCATGAATGGCTCAACAGACTGCCTGTTGAAAAACTGGTTCCATGTTTGGGACCGGCAGGCAAACTGTTGGCTGTCAAGCATCCCTACTTCAGGCTGGAGATAGAAAACCTCATACCATAATATTTCTTCATGTGAAAATGTAAATTCTGTGTAGGAAGGCAGCATGCAGTGGTAATGACTTGACAGAGCTACGCTAAAACCTACTACCAAACTTTTCTCTGCTAGCAAGCTTTGTGGTGTTTTTCAATACACAGGAAGCATGCTGACATCTGGGAAAGTCATGCTAGTCTGGGAAAGAGCTCTGTCACAAATTTCTTGGTAATTACTGGGCCAATGTGGAGTTGAGCACTTGCTGCAATGGCTCCTACAATGCTAAAAGGTTGTGTCTTCCCATAAGACCCAGGACTGGTTCATAAGAACATAAAAAAAGCCATGCTGGATCAGTCTAAGACCCATCAAGTCCAGCAGTCTGTTCACACAGTAGCCAAGCAGGTGCCTCTAGGAAGCCCACAAACAAGACGATTGCAGCAGCATTGTCCTGCCTGTGTTCCACAGCACCTAATATAACAGGCATGCTCCTCTGATCCTGGAGAGAATAGGTATGCATCATGACTAGTCTTCATTTTGACTAGTAGCCATGGATAGCCCTATCCTCCGTGAACAAGTCCACTCCCTTCTTAAAGCCTTCCAGGTTGGCAGCCATCACCACATCCTGGGGCAGGGAGTTCCACAATTTAACTATGCATTGTGTGAAAAAATGCTTCCTATTGTCTGTTTTGAATCTCTCACCCTCCAGCTTCAGCAGATGACCCCACATTCTAGCATTATGAGAAAGGGAGAAAAGCTTCTCCCTGTCCATTGTCTCCTTACCATGCATAATGTTATAGACCTCTATCATATCTCCCCTCAGCCACCTTCTTTCCAAGCTAAACAGCCCTAAGCATTTCAACTGCTCTCATAGGTTCACCACTCAAGTGATACAAGCAGTCACTTGGATACTGTCAGACTCCAGGATCTTGTTGCATCTCAGGAATAATAAACTTCACTCCAGGCGTTTGCAGAGAGTTTAAAAGGTTTTATTCAGAAAGCAAAAGACTTCAGTGGTCTAAGCAACTTAAGGTTAGAATAACGAAGGGGATTTTACAGATCAGCTTTATAGGATGCACACACTAGAAGTGTTTACATGTAAAGGCTTTGAAATGCAAAATATCAGAGTTCTCTCAAACTTCAAGAGAGAGAGGGTTCCGGCAAAATCACACCTTGAGATCAGAGCAGATTTACAATAGGAAGGCTACTTTGAAATGGAGGCATCGGAGCCTCTGGCCATCGCACCTTTCTCCCAAACTGAAGAGACTTTCCCACGGGACCAGGATGTGGGGGGGGGGAGGACACGGGGCTTGCTATCCGGGGCTCGATTGCGTGCCCTCGCTGACAGGTACCAAATTGGAGGAGGCAACTTGAAATAAGGTGTGTGTCCCTTACATCTGTGTCTAGGGTTGCCAGCTCCGAGTTGGAAAATACCTGGAGATTTTGAAGGTGGAGCCTGAGGAGGGCGGGGTTTGTGGAGGGAGGGACTTCAATGCCATAGAGTCCAATTGCCAAAGCGGCCATTTTCTCCAGGGGAACTGATCTCTTTCGCCTGTAGATCGGTTGACATAGCGGGAAATCTCCAGCCACCACCTGGAGGTTGGCAACCATATTTGTGCCTCTGCCCCAAGATCAAATGTGGACAGCAGAGGAGTTTTCTTGGAGGCCTACCTGAGCCACTAGGGGGGCACTAAGGTGTTTGGGGCAGCGGAAATCCTCAAGCCACCCCTGGCAGAACCTCCACAGAGCATAACAGAGACTACTCGTCCCATGATGCTATGCCCCTTTCCAAGCCAGTGATCCCCGTGATAAACTCTGGGGATATCCTTGTCGACAAGGTTCATCTGCTTGAATGACTTCACCCTCATACAGGATAACCTGTAATGACTGATCAGGTTTTAGACTCGACAAATGTTAATGTGTGATATCAAAACTGGGCTATTATGTTCCTTCCCTGCATGCTCGTGCTCTTTTATGTCTCTCTTGTCCAAATTATCTTTGACATTCAATTTAAAATCCAAAAGTGGCAATGAGAGCCCATAACATAATGTCTGGGAAGCTGTTGCATATGTGACATTTAGCAGAATGGACGGATTTCATTAAAAAGCGCTATTCAGCTGCTCTGTTTTGCTTTCATCCATTTGTGAAAAAACACGGGCCGGGGGAGAATCTTCTCTCTGATTTCCTTCCCTTGTATCACCTGGATTTAACTTCTTTGATTCCCCCCCCCAAGTATTCTCAGGTGTCTGGGGGCAGGGATATTGTTACCAACAAAAGAGCGTTGTGAAAAATAATCTCAAGGCGTTTGATCCAAAGGTGCAATTCTGATGGCACTTCCATCTGCTGAGGAGGGAAAGGCAATTTCTACCGATTTCTTCCTCCCAACTTTGCTCCTCATGCCATTCCACCAGAAACAGATAACATAAGAACATAAGAAAGGCTATGCTGGATCAAACCAAGGTCCATCAAGTCCTGCAGTCTGTTCACACAGTGGCCAACCAGATGCCTCTAGGAAGACCACAAACAAGACAACTGAAGCATTATCCTGCCTGTGTTCCAAAGCACCTAATAAAATAGGCATGCTCCTCTGATCTTGGAGAGAATAGATATGCATCATGACTAGTATCCATGTATACTAGTAGCCATGAATACCCCTCTCCTCCAGGAACATGTCCACTCCCCTCTTAAAACCTTCCAAGTTGGTAACCATCACCACATCCCAGGGCAGGTGTGGTGGGAAATTTTTAGTATTAAATGTTATTTGTGTTAAGAAAGTACCATTTATAGGCCTTAACTTATAGTTAAGGCCTGACTCTGGCTTTTAGCCTTCAGCTGCTACTAGTCTGACCCCATCTTCAAATTAGGGCCTGTGATCTTGGAAAAACTTACATTACTAGAAAATGGGTGCTTGCAAATTCCTTTCAGGGACATAAAGAGCCTCTGAACCAGCAACAAAATTATCCTGTTAAATAAGGGAATTTACAGGTTTCTCAAGCAGACAAATTGTCAGTCACTAAGTAACATATTAGGAACAGAAAGTTTCACAGCTACAATTCATGAACAGGGCCATCTCCGGAAAGTTTGTGAGAAGGGCTATTGTAATGATCTCTTTCCCATGGTTTAGCCTATAAAACGTCTCGCGAGATCCCTGTTTCCTTATCATTCTGAGGAAAGAATTCAGGCTGTAAGCCATCTTTCTTCGGACTGATCCGGAGCGCTCTGATTGTCTTTTGTCTGTGTGTTTTGCAACTTAATAAGTATTGTTTTATGACTTTGTCTTATAAATTTCTTGTAAGCTTAATAAATCTGTCTGGTTCACTATCATAACATCTATGTTCTATGTAAGAGTTTTCTGATTATCTAAAGGTGACTGGTGTGCACTATCTGTGTTATCTTTGTTATCCTTTGGCTATTGCTTTTGGTAAGTAGAGCAGGCTGGGGAATTCCAATTTCAAAGAACCTAAGGGAGAACTAAAAATTCTCCCGTCAGCAGGGAGTTCCACAATTTGACTGTATGTTGTGTGAAGAAATGCTCCCTTTTATCTGTTCGGAATCTCTCACCCTCCAGCTTCAGCAGATGACCATGTGTTCTAGTATTATGAGAGAGGGAGAAAAGCTTCTCCCTGTCCACTCTTTGGGAGGGCTCCATGGGCTGCACCTGGAGGGGGAAGGAGAGGGGGAGATGTCCCACCCACCAACTTCATTCCACTGGCAGTGATTTGTATCCAGTCTGAGAAATTTTTGGTCTTCTTAACCATGCAAGAACCTTTCTTTGGATGTTTCTACCTAGATGTTCTGAGGATTGTAGCCGTTTTCTGAAAATCCTAGCATGTAGACAGAACATATGTCAAATAGAAAAAGGATCATGGGGACTGACCTCATAACTTTAAAAGAAGATGGGAAGATCAGGTTGTCCATGTTTGTGGGACATGTTCACCTGAAAAGACATGAAATGACAAACATATTCTCTTCACCATTTTGACCTGCAAATCCCTATTTCAAATTTGCTTCTCTCTCATGCAAATCAAACCCATGATAACTTGCTTTTATGCCATTTTCTGTTTCCATTTTCCACATGACATGTATGCATTTTTCAACATTATTTGTGCAATGCAGTAGTATTAGAGGTATATTGCACATATACATTGTGTACATCAAATCTTAAAATGACATATAAATTGCTTAGAAAAAACTGTGAAGCAAAATACAGACCAATCTACAAAACCAAGAACAAACAGCAGAGAGTCAAAAACCAAAACACACAAATGCATTTAAAAGAGATGAAGTAAGGAACAGTTTGTCATCCTTACTCAGGAGCTGCATGTGTTCAGTTCATAGACATAACATTGGTGTACTACCAACCACAGCCAACCCCACCGATGAAGTTGTGCCACCTTCCTTTTTCTGCTGCCGCTGAGAGCAGGGTTGGCCCAGCTTGGCCAACAGATCAGGCAGAGATTGATGGATTTTCCAAAGTAAACTGGAAACCAAAGAACACATTTAGGGGAGTGGCTGTAGCTCAGTTGTAGAGCATCTGCTGAGCATGCAGAAGATCCCAGGTTCAACCGCCGGCATCTCCAGTTAAAGGAACTAGGCAAGTAGGTGATGTGAAAGACCTCTGCCCGAGACCCTGGAGAGCCACTGCCAATCTTGAGTAGACAATACTGACTTTGATGGACCAAGGGTCTGATTCAGAAGGCAGCTTCTTGTCTTCATCGGTTCTTTAGGGGAGGGGCTGTGACTCTGTGGTAGAGCATCTGCTTGGCATGCAAAAGGTTCAATCCCTGACATCTCCAGTTAAAGACAGGTAGGTGATGTGAAAGACCCTGGAGAGCCCCTGCCGGTCTGAGTAGATAATACTGCTTTAATGGACCGAGGGTCTGATTCAGAATAAGGAAGCTTCATGTGTTCATGTTACTCAACCTTTTCTACGTCTGAGCTCATTCTTACATTCTGCATCCAAATCTCACCCTGACCCTCCAATCCATCTCTCATTGGTGGTATCCAAATTAGGGTTGCCTGGCCTCCTCTGGCCACCGGTGGGGGGAGCCAGATCCAGGTTGGGAAACTCCTGGAGATTTTGGGATGGAGTTTGGGGAAAGCAGGGACCTCAGCTGGGTACAATGCCATAGAGTCCACCCTCCAAAGCATCCATTTTATCCAGGGGAACTGATCACTGTAGTCTGGAGATGAGCTGTAATTTTGGGGGATCACCAGGTCCCACCTGGAGGCTGGCAGTGCTACACAAAGACCATAGGAAAGGGCACCTCTTCCCAAGTGTCCCAATAGAGGAGAAGGATTGCTGGTGCAATACTAGTTTAAGCAGTCACCTATGCCTACGGTTGCCAGGTCCCTCCTGGCCACCAGTGGGAAGTTTTGGAGGCGGGGCTTGAGGAGGGTGGGATTGGGGGAGGTTAGGGACTTCAATGCCATAGAGTCCAATTGCCAAAGCGGCCATTTTCTCCAGGTGAACTGATCTCTATCGGCTGGAGATTAGTTGTAATAGCAGGA
The DNA here is from genome assembly GCF_029931775.1 of Euleptes europaea. Taxonomy (NCBI): domain Eukaryota; kingdom Metazoa; phylum Chordata; class Lepidosauria; order Squamata; family Sphaerodactylidae; genus Euleptes; species Euleptes europaea. The sequence goes on along the minus strand of NC_079322.1, from coordinate 16,362,737 downwards.
GATCTCCAGCTAGTACGTGGAGGCTGGCACCCGTACCTATGCCCATCTTTCAGTTTAGTTCCTGTATACTCACCCTGTAGATGCAAACAACATACGCACAGGCTCTCTGTGTGATGGTGGGCTGCATGATAAAGAAGAGAGGCCCTGATTGTAGCTATGAGCCTATGTGCATGCTTTCCCTGGTGAATTTTCTCATGGTGGTGAAGGCAGCTGCATCTCTCCTCCTGACATTAAAAGAGAGTGGGAGGAGCAGGGTGTCCATCTTTGTGGGATATAAGATTGCCAACCTCCAGGTGGCATCTGGAGATCTCCCACTATTACAACTGCTCTCCAGACAACCAAGATCAGTTCCCCTGGATGAAATGGCTGCTTTGGAGGGTGGGCTCTATGGCTGAGGTCCCTTCCTTCTGCAAACCCCCACCCACCCCAGGCTCCAGGATCAAAACTTACAGGTATTTCCCCACCCAGAGCTGGAAACCCTAGTGGGACATGTTAAAATGTTAGTGGAAATATAAAGGTCAGTATTTTAATGTAAGGGATGTTTTAGGCAAATACCATTTCCCTTTGCCCATCTTATCATGTTCTCTCTCATTTCTGCCCTCCGGTAGACAAAGCAATTATCAGAAGCTTCCATTTCAAGTTTTAACAGGTAATTATTACCCGCTTAAATACGATTTAATATTACTTTGATCGTTGAAATCATTTGATGTCACTCTTTATATGTGCAGTTATATTCACTTTAGTGTGAATTACAGTCTTTAAAGGATTAACATTCATCTCATTTCTGCAAAGGGCTGATTGTGCCTTCTCTTCTTCCATAGAACACATTCATGAAATTATGGATGGACAATCGTCCTGTTCCCACCAAAGTTTGCCGAAATTGAAATTCGGTGTGAATTTAGCAAATCTTGTCCAGATGAAGCATCTGAAGGAATTCTGAGCCAAAAGGATTTTATGCATCAGAAGGATTTCTAAGCTGGTACTTTGTCCATCTTGGTGTTGCAACTGAAGCATGCCTAAGATAAACACAATCCAAAGTTCACATTACTGACGAGATAAATACCAAAGTCTGATTTTTTTTTGGAAAACTTTCTACCTTCAGGGAACTCATTCCGCATCAATGTATGTGACACGTACGGTTGCCAGACTCCAGCTGGTAGCTGAAGATCTCCCGCTATTACATCTGATCTCCAGGTGACAGAGATCAGTTCCCCTGGAGAAAATGGCCGCTTTGGCAATTGGACTCTATGGCATTGAAGTCCCTCCTCTCCCCAAACCCCACCCTCCTCAGACTCTGCCCCAAAAACCTCCGGGTATTTCCCAGCCTGGAGCTGGCAACCCTAGTGACAAGGGAACCCCTTTATGTTTGGCATGGGACGCCTGTGCATTGCAGAGGTTCTTGGGGGCCATTTTCTTGTGCCCACACAATTTATTCAGAGCACCAGCTAAGTTGCTTGGGCCTCACCTCTACCTGACATGAACTCTGAACGTGACCCAGAACATAACAAATGTTCTCCTGCAACTACACAGTAAAGAGAGGGAAGGAGGCATGGTATAGCTCGATCTTGTCAGATCTTGGAAGCTAAGTAGTTAGAGCTGTCCTTAAGGACGAGCCAAACAAAAGTCCCAGCCCAGTTAACTTTGGATGTCAATCAAGGCCATCAAGTTGCTTTGATGGGTGAATGGGGAGTTCCAGATCTGTGAAACCTCCTTGGAAAATGTCCCATTGAAACTACTTGGTTTCTCTCAAAATACCTGAGGAGATTTTCTGAACTCCTTTTGAATTCTGCCACTGACAGCCTTGGAATGTAGCAAGACTTGTGTTGATTGCAGGATGTGGAATGATATGGGCTAGCCAGATCTCATCAGATTTCTGAATCTAAGCAGGGTTGGTACTTGGAAGGGAGACCACCACGGAAGACTGCAGAGGAAGGCAATGGCAGACCACCCCTGCTTCTCATTTGCCTTGAAAGCCCCTTCCTGGGGTCGCCATAAGTTGGGTGCAATTTGACAGTACATCACACATACACAACTACACAGCGCAGTGGAAAATTGATAATCTTTCTAAGGGTCTAAAGAGATTCTATGTGTGGGGGATCAGAACATGTCTTTCATTCCTTGTTTCTTTAAACACTTCTACCCCACTTACTAGGACAAAAATATCCCCAAGGCAGCTTATGGTATTAAAAATATGCCCTTTGAGGAAGTTTCTATCTCGAAATGCATAAAGAAGAAAAGATACCATTTTATTTTTCTACACCAGGGGTGTCGAACTCATTTGTTATGAGAGCCGAATAAGACATAAATAAGACATAAATGTCGCTTGTTCGGGTCGGGCCATGCCGTATGCTTGACACCCCTCTTCTGCACAATTCTTTGTTATTCTTTTCCCAAGACCATGAGTGCACGGGAAATCCAGAAGTGTATTTGAACACTGGAAAAGCTAAATACTCATCCGATAAAGGTTGTCAACGGGCATTAATGAGGCATGAAGGTCTTTAGCCTTGCATATGGGAGACTGGCATATTCTCTTTGCTGAGAGCGTGAAAACCAGTAATTGCGATAAACTGATTTTGTTTCAAATCTATCAGTGTCTAATTGAACTCTAGACAGGTAGCAGTGAACAGGGGGAAATGATCTTGGTAATAATTAGATGCTGTGTGTGCAAGGGAGAACTACCTTTCACCTTTGGAAAATTGTTTTCATGAATGCCGGGGGAAACTTTCTTTTCCCCTAAGTCTCCAGGATATGTAACAGTGGTTCCCATTTTAAAGATTCTAGCACTTTACCTTGGCAATTGAACACTATTTATTTATACATTCTCATTCAGTTCTTGAATGAATAACGCAGTGACACACGTCTCCAATTAAGAACTTAAAGTTAATTAGGGAAAGCTGGATTCACATGGTTCTTAAGAATACTTTAACACAGCCATTCATCCCCAAAGTTCAAGATAAACCATAAATCACAGTGAAGTGGGTGATTTGTTATAGCATTACTTGCTCAGAATGAGAAATGCTTCCCAATGCAATTGCATTTTTGAAAATGCCTCTCTATAACTAAGTCAGCATAATGTATACACTCCAGTAAGTGGGCACAACTGGAAACATGGCAAATGTCAAGGCCATCAGCATCACATAACTCCAGAAGCACAAGAACCTAAGCAGTATTTAAGACTCCTTGATATTCAGATTGATATTTGTTTTACAAATAGTAGGGGTCCATAATGCGGATATAGAGGAATGTGACTTGCATCACTGAGCTATGCCATATGACTTCAAGGCTTCAGTATAATAAAACACATCCGTTTTATCTCCTTTTTGTTTTCAGGTATTAACAGTCTGACAATGGGCAGAGGCAGGAGCTGAAGGGCAAGACCAAAGGGCCCTTGGCTCTTGGTTCTTAGGTTTTAGCTTGTACCCTATAGCCATGGAGAAGCTGATCACTGGATTCAGAATCTGACCCAGATGTGTCCCCCTCTTTTTTTGTCTTTTGCTTAATTAGGAATTTATTTAGAATAAATAATCTCACAAGCTACTTTCAGCGTATTCCTGAGGGAGGGGTGGATCCACAGCGGCCAAGAGCAGCACAGCCACACCATCTCCTCAGAAGCTTCCTAGCCACCACAGAGAATAAAAAAGCCTTTTTAAAAATATAAAAGGCAAAAATGGGGAAAATGCCCCCATTGAGAACAGCGGGGATGCAACACATAAAAAGGTGTCATAGTCCCACCGCAGCAGCGAGGGGTGTTCCCAGGCTGGAAGGGGTTAGGAAGTAGTCAGCTCTGCCCCTGGGAATGCATCAGAATGCGCCCCCCATGCCAACACCACTGTTCTCTTCTGGGATTTAGTTCCTGGAGAGGCTGTGCTGGCAGGGGAGCCCCATGTAGGTCCACAGCACCCAGGCACCGACGGGAATGCCCTCCCCCCACGCCAGCATAAGGGCCCCTTATACCATGATAAGTGGGCACATACGCTGGTGCGGGGTCATGCCACCTCCAATCGACTGTCGGCCCCCTCCTCAGGAATGCACTCTTTGGGTCTGTATGGGGGGGAGCAGAATAATGTCATCTAAATAACTACATAAATAAATTACTGGTTTTGTTGGACTTTTCAGTGCCATTTGATCATTCCATGATGTTGGGTCTTTTGGAAAGCCTCCTTGGAATCTCAAGACATTTAATAGATGTCTTGTTTTCACCAGCTAGACTCAAACAGTTATGATGGAAAATCTAAGATACCACAGGGATTGGTACTTGTACCGCTGTTATTTAACATCTATATAAAGTCTGTGAGAGAGATTCTCCTTCAGTTTGGGGGTGTATATCAACGTGCTAATAGCATCTGGATCTCTTTCACTAGTTCATCTGGACCACCTGAAACGCTGCACTGAAGCTCTAGCCAAGTAGAATGGAGTAAATAAGAAAAAAAATACATCCAGACAAGACAGGGGTGATGCTGATAGAATATGCCAACTCCCTACCTACCTCCCCTAGGGTTGCCAGCTCCAGGTTGGGAAATCCCTGGAGATTTGGGAGGTGGAGCCTGAGGAGGGTGGAGTTTGGGGAGGGGAAGGACTTAAATGCCATAGAGCCCAATTGCCAAAGCGGCCATTTTCTCCAGGTGAAATAGTCTCTATCGGCTGGAGATCAGTTGTAATAGCAGGCGACCACCTGGAGGTTGACAACCCTAATCTCCCCCTCCATTATTTGTCTATCTTATAAACTTGGGGGGATGATCTTACATCACAGCCTCTCAGTGGTCACCATCTGCTGTTTTATTATGGTTATATAGTTTAATGAAGTATGATTATATTGATGGGTTTGAAAGTTGAGTATCATGGCTTTATGATGATTTGAATGTTGAGTATTGTGGCTTTTATGATGGTTGTAATGTTGTTAATCACCCTGAGCCTGGCTTCGGCTGGGGTGGGCGGGATAAAAATTTGAAGTGTAAATAAATAAATAAAACTATATACCCCCTAAATAACCCCTAAATAATTGTACCTGCACTGAGCTTCAAGTTTCTTCATCTTTTCCAGTTCACATTAGTCTCTACCTAGGAAGAAACGCAACAAGACTGGCAGCAGATTTTAGGAAATCCAGTTCCTGTCTGACCGCCTTTCATCTCATCTTAATCACTTTGATACATAAATTGCTGGAGAAGTGCCAGTTCTGGATTATGTTTTTTTTAAAAAAAATATTCTTTTAATGCCGCTTCTGTGAGTCGTCAAAAACTACTTTCTTATTCTGCAATGAAACTGTCACAACTCCTGGCAGGGAAGTTGTCAGATTTTTCTACCTGCTACAAGAGAGAGCCAAATGTCAAGCTCCATCAAACTTGGCGGCAGGTGCAAAATCTTCTACACTGTTCACATAGGTCAGGGTGTTAGCAGGAGGGATTGTAACAAAGCCACCCAGGAATGCGCGCTGGTTACTGTGATGGCCTTCGCAGGCAGGCACACTGCTAAGAGCATGGGTTGTAAAGAAAGCAGATCCCTCTTGCTACATTTTTATTCATCCTTCCCTTTGGGAAGTGCTGTTGACACCTGTCTATCTGTCTATCTTTAAAAGGACATGAAAATACCTAGGGATGTTCAGCATTCTGAGAATAACCTTAAAATAACCACAGAGATTTCAGTTCAGTAAAGAGAATCAAAATCAAGCCTTAGGAGGCTAAAGCCCACCCTTCCCAAACTCCTCCCTCAAATCTCCAGGAGTTTCCCAATCCAGCGCTGGCGACCCTACAAGGACTTTGTAACGCGTAACCGAGAGCATCGCCCAAGATGCCTTTAACATCATAGTCTACGACCGAAGCAAAGTCTTGACTTCCTTTGACTACAGGACCTGGTTAGTACTTGGATGGGAGACCAACAAAGAAGTCCAGGGTTGCTATGTACTGACAGGATGTGGCAAACCACCTCTGTTCATCTAATGCCTTGAAAACCCTATAGGGTTGCCATAAGTTGGCTGGGACAATGGCACTTTTCCCCATCCCCAAGGGGTCTGGCTGTCTGCCAAGAATTGTTAGTGATGCATGTTGGTGTTAACTCCATCTTTTGTTACTAATGAAAATAATTGTTCGAAGTTTAGCTTTTCATGCCTTTAACTAAAAATGGTATAATTTGCGGACAGAATCTGTAAAAACCTTTAGTGAGGCCTTGGTCTTCAGTTGTATTACCCAGACATTTTAGAATAGTTTTTAATTTGTTTCATAAGTTTTAAAAGTCTGATATTCCTCCAGAACACCTTGCCTGACTTCATGGTAACTTCAAGTGGCCATTTATCATGTAATAAATGTAATAACAAGGCATTATTGTAGATAATGCATTAAAGACAACTGTGTCAGCATGAACATATTTAAATGCCGTTCAAGATAGATTTTATATGTTCAGCTATTGGGGTTATTTGGACTGGAAGTAATGAATGTATTAATGGAATAAGAAAGGCAATATCGTTCCTTAGAAGCTGGTGTATAGTCTAATTATGGAAAAAAGGGCTTACAGGATGAATAAAATTAATGGCTTGGGAAAAAAGGAAGAAAGCTTGTTGTAGCAAAAGGTTAACGTGCATATATTACAGGTTTTTTTTCCCTGTGTAACAAATCAAAATAGTGATTCTGGGGTGGGGGTGGGACAATTTTAAATGAAATGCTGCACTATGGCCTTTTCCTCACGAATGGTTTACAACGTTTCATGCTGTCAAAAGCTACGTTGTATTTTTTCATGTCCACATGTTTTTTTTTCTTCTGTTTGGTATCAGAAATGTGTTCTTGTAGTTTATTCTCCATTGTTTTCTCGAAAACTTTTACTGCATGGTTTTTCTTCCTCTGTTTCTCAGCCAGCTTTCCTTGAGCGTGCAAACATCTGGAAATGGCCTTTCCCTTGTACATGCCCAATGTTTTGCTCATTCCCCCTCCCTTCCCCTCCCTCCCTCCATTTCCCTCCCTAATTTTTTTTTTAAAAAATTGACTATGGGATTAGCGTTGAAATGCTGGATCGAATGTAGCATGAATGGGAGAGCCCCCCCTTTCTGCATTCAATCCAGGGGGATTCACAAAAGGGGGAAATTCTCACATTTGTAGCTTCTTCTTCTCATTTCAATTTGAGAAAATATAGCCTTCCCTCTCCTTGCCAACCTTTTCATGTTTATTAATGCCCAGATCCCCCCCTTTTCTTTCAAAACCCAATTTATTTGATCAGCTAAGTTTTGATGCCACGGGAAAAATAGAACATGCTTGAAACACACAACTAAGAAGAGTGGAACCCCTCCCTTTCCCCCCACCTCCTACTTTTTAAAATTTTTGATTGCTCAGATTGATCTATTGCCCATTCAATCCAGCATTAAATCACTAATCTGAGTGTGGAGGGAGGGGAAGGGAGGGGGTCCTTCTCTGTCTGCTCCCAGATGTTAAGATGTATATCAATTATTCTGCCCCAGCCTAGCAAGCTGAGGAACTGAAAAACTGTTCATTGGTTTATGTCTGAAGATGGCACGTGAGAGGCTGATATGAATTCACAACACATAAACTGTTTAATTCTACTCTTACAGGGAAATGGTTTGAGTCAGATGTTCAGGGAGGTTTCAGTTTTAAACTTGGCAGGTGAAAAGACAACAGGAATGAGGGAAACTTCATATAACTATATACAACAGATAGTTTGTCACAAAAATGTAGCTGTTTTGTTCTAGAATAGTTGTTTGTTACTGCTGAGAGAGATCACTTAGCTGTACCTCCTTAGATAAACAGGCATACACTTATTTGACACACAATTTCTAAAGTCTATGGAGATGGGAACATAGGCACAGGTTCCAATTTTCCTTCTTTAACACTTGATAGGGATCATCCCCCTTTTCCTTGGAGCTATTTCCCCCAGGGAAGGATTACCAGTTTCATTTCCCTCCTTCATGATCCTCCTCAATCCTCCACTCCCCTCCTTCTCCACTCCTCCACCTTCCTGCTACTCTCAACTGCCACTCCCTCAGGACAACAGTTAGGTTTGCCAGTGCTGGGTTGGGAAATACTTGGAGATTATGGGGGTGGAGCCTGAGGAGGTTGGGGTTTGGGGAGTGAGGGACTTCAATGCCATAGAGTCCAATTGCCAAAGCAGCCATTTTCTCCAGGCGAACTGATCTCTGTCGTCTGGAGATCAGTTGTAATAGTGGGAGATCTCCAGTCACCACCTGGAGGTTAACCAAAACAAATAAACTACCTGTGCTAAGAAAATGTAAACTGAATCCCAAACTCACAGCACAATGGACCAAATAATTATAATATATTTCAACAAATTTATACATGACCTAATATCTACAAAATCTACAAATCTATCCCTATGGTACCATCAAATGCATTTTTGTTTCATAGATGGTATCGTAGGGATAGATTTGTAGATATTAGGTCACGTATAGATTGATTTGTTGAAATATATTATAATTATTTGACCACTTGGTGGTTGGCAACCCTATCAACAGTAGAATTCTTTTTTTTAACCCCCTCTCAATGAGGGTTCTCAGACCCATATAAGACATCTGCAGTTAGCTGTCCATCACAGCAGGACGTGGCAGTCATTACTCTACACACATTGGTTTGTAAATCGTTATGGTGCCTGTACAAAGCTAAAAGCTTTCTTTATTGGAAAAAGTCTTTCTCTCTTGAGGGGAGACCTGGCAGTAGGGAGTTAGAGGATCTGATCCGTGATTTTTAAACAGCAGAAATTGTCAGCATACTCTGGCCTAAACCTGTGCAGTATCACTGCTGCAGTGTCCTGTGATTCTGTACAGCAGCTGGAAGAGAGCGCGTTTTAAAGTCCCTGCCTAGAGTTCTTTGCAGTTGACTTTATTAAGCAGTACTGCGCGATGTCATAGCATCATCATATTGCATCTCCAGCGCCTGCAGTTTTTCAGTGCTGGTATTTAGATTTACAACTAGCAGAGACAGCAGTTCACAAACTCATTATAACCTTCATCAGTGCGGGAATAAGTTATCAGTGATTTATATGTTCACGAACTCAGATGCGAATGCACCGTACAACTCATTTTATATAGTTTATCTCACTAAGTATATGAAATATGTTTGACTTACAAAAGGTGCCTGAAAACTCCTTTCGGCATGAGAATATCGGAGTTGTCGGCTGGTTAGGTTTTTTTTTTTTAATCTGACCGTGAATAACAGTCCCATTTTCACATTCCAGTGATTTGTGACCCGTCTTCAGAGAGACTTTGAAAACCTCGTTGATTTGTTTTGTCTCCCTTGCCAGAGTGAATGTCCTGGTGAATCACAAAATGTGTCCACACGGCAGTATCAAACCGTCAGGCTGTATTTGGGAACATTTTGTTAATTTTCTTAAGAGATCAGAAGAATTCTGTGAGATATACTTCACAGTGCTGTAGAAGGTACTGTATGAGTATAGCAGGACTATATTGCTAATAGACTCATCATTATATCTGCTGTATCTGGTAGCCCTCCAGGGGCCTTCTGTCTTTGTTGCCTGTGTGAGACTGCTAAGATCAGGCTGGCTTGTCAAGCATCTTGCTGATAGTTTATTTGGTTATTTAGATACTTATGTTCTACTTTTCTTCTTCTTTGGGGAGGGGCTGTGGCTCAGTGGTAGAGCATCTGCTTGGAATGCAGAAGGTCCAGGCTCAATCCCCAGCATCTCCAGTTAAAGGGACTAGGCAAGTAGGTGATGTGAAAGACCTCCACCTGAGACCCTGGAGTAGACAATGCTGACTTTGATGGACCGAGGGTCCGATTCAGTATAAGGCAGCTTGATGTGTTCATGTGTTCTCACTGGAAAATCTAAGTGGCTTTTAAAAAGCAGGAAAACATATAATTTAGATGGGGAGAAAAACACAAGTCCAGCTCCTGAAATGTTCCTAACACCCTATGGTCAACTGAATATGTATGATGACTGGTATTTTAATACTATGATTCATTTTTGTGAAGTTGTGCCCTATGGCTGCCGTTGTGAAATATTCCTTTGATGGAGATAGACTTCTAAGATCCAAAGGGTTGGGGAGGGGCTGTAGCTCAGTGGTTGAGCATCTGCTTGGCCTGCAGAAGGTCCCAGGTTCAATCCCTGGCATCTCCAGTTAAAGGGACTGGGCAAGTAGGTGATGTGAATGACCCCTGCCTGACACCCTAGAGAGCCGCTGCCAGTCTGAGTTGACAAAATTGACTTTGATGGACCAAGGGTCTGATTCAGTATAAGGCAGCTTCATGTGTTCATGTGTTCAAAAGTTCTGCTCCACTAATGGTAGAACAGGAGCCCCGTGGCGCAGAGTGGTAAGCTGCAGTACTGCAGTCCAAGCTCTGCTCATGACCTGAGTTCGATCCCAAAGGAAGTTGGTTTCAGGTAGCCAGCTCAAGGTTGACTCAGCCTTTCATCCTTCTGAGGTAGGTAAAATGAGTACCCAACTTTCTAGGGGTAAAGGGAAGATGACTGGGGAAGGCACTGGCAAATCACCCCATAAACAGAGTCTGCCTAGAAAACGTCGGGATGTGACGTCACCCCATGGGTCAGGAATGACCCAGTGCTTGCGCAGGGGACCTTTACCTTTTTAATGGTAGAACACTATTCCAGTACAAGGGACCTTCCTGCAAAGGAAGGGGTCTCTTCCATTGAAGGAAGTTCTTTGCAATATAGAAAAGCTGTAATCTTTGGGGAATAAAAGTCAAGACTTTCTTCATAGAGAAAGGCTTATTTTGATTTGAAAGACTTCTTATAGAGGAAAACTTGGCAACGGAGAGTCAGATAATCCAATTTATTAGAAGGAAGTTGTAGGATCCAGCCTAATATGTTGCACAATAATACTATACAAGGAAGAAGAAGACTTGGTTTTTATATGCTGACTTTCTCTACTTTTAAGGAGAATCAAGCCAGCTTACAATCTCCTTCCCTTCATCTCCCCACAACAGACACCTTGTGAGGTAGATGGGGCTGAGAGAGTTAGGAGAGAACTGTGACTAGCCCAAGGTCACCCAGCTGGCTGCATGTGGAGGAGAAGGGAAACCAACCCTGTTCACCAGATTAGAGTCTGCCGCTTGTAACCACTACACCACTCCGGGGATGGAGGAAGAAAAGGGAGGGCTCTCTACATCCCTTTGCATGCTATCATTAGATGCTCATCTTACTAGCATTACAGAAGTTTGCACATGAAAACAAGTAACAGAACGGGAGTTTGGGCTTTCTGCTGAACATTTCAAAAATGGTGGGGAAGTAGTGTATAACCTTTCTCCCCTCTACTGAATTTCATATGATTTTATTTAATGAAGAAACATTTAGTTGGCAAGAGGGTCAGATCCTGAGCTATAGAAGTCATAGAAGTCTCAAAATGAATCAGAGAAAAACATCATAATTAGCAATACTCACCCGATAACAAGAGAATCCAACTCGAGATTTTCCCCTCAGGGCTGAGACAACTATGCATAGAATGAGACTGGGTTTTATTTTGTTTTGTTTCCTTGTCTAGCTTTTTTGTCAGGAGGAGAATTTGTCTTATATTTCAGAATATTTCCCTCAGGGATCTACATTAAGACGATGAAACTTTATTATTTTTTGTTTGTTTGCTTTCCATTACAATGAACTTTCCAGGTTTCAACAGAGCTTTCCCGTCTTTTGCAATAAATCATCAATGAAATCCTCTGTGGAAAAAGATAAAAAGAAACAATAGTGTATTTACTTTTTTAAAAAAATCTGCAAGAAATGTGCTAGTGTTCTTTAACTTTTTGCCTAATATGAATTTTTTTAAATGAGTTGTACTAATGACTCTAATTGTGATTGAATTAATTGGCCTATATATGGACAAAACCAATTGTGATCCGAAGAAAGAAAGAAAGAAAGAAAGAAAGAAAGAAAGAAAGAAAGAAAGAAAGAAAGAAAGAAAGAAAGAAAGAAAGAAAGAAAGAAAGAAAGAAAGAAAGAAAGAAAGAAAGAAAGAAAGAGTTGGTTTTTATATCCCACTTTTCTCTACCTTTACAGAGTCTCAAAGTGGCTTACAATCACCTTCCCTTCCTCTCCCCATACCTGGTGAGGTAGGTGGGGCTGAGAGAGTTCTGAGAAAATTGTGACTAGACCAAGGTCACCCAGCAAGCTTCATGCGGAGGAGTGGGGAATTAAACCCAGTTCTCCAGATTAGAATCCACCGCTCTTAACCAATATGCCACGCTGGCTCTCAAGAACATGTCTGCCAACCTGACCCAGGGACATACCTAAGGAAAATATAGTATATGTAGTAAATATATGTAGTTAGACCCTCAGTGTTTATACAAAGAAAGGCAGGAGGTGTGAAACCAATGCTCTCTCCACATTCACTGTAATAACAGGACCTCTCAAATGGCAGCCAAAAATGGCTGCTCTATGGGGGCCCATGATGCACCTAACAATGCAATCCTTAGCAGGTCTACTCAAAATCATACTGAAGTGTGGTCACTTTCCAGGAAAGTGTTCTTAGGATTGCACGTAAGAGTCCCAAACCATTGGTCGAAGTCTGCTGATTTAGATCAACTTCCTTATGATATTTCAACTACTGTTGCCTACACCTGATGTTTCCATTGTGCTTGAAATGAATCTACAAATCCCCCAACTACCACATCATCAGCCCATCCCAGGGATTTCTTGTTTCTTCCACCCATTCTGCTTTCACCTGAGCACAAAAATTCATTTACCCACTAAGCTAAGCTGAAGAAAAAGCAATTTTATTTGAGGATGAGGCTTCATCAGTAAACCTGTCCTCTTCTTTTGCATCCTGATTCGATTTATCCTCACCTGGCTGGATGAAAAGAACTGAATGAGAGGTATTTTTGTTCTGGTAAGAAAAAGATAAGATGGTATTGGGAGCTTTTTTTAAAAGTCAAGGACTGGGAAATGGTGATGTTCTACTGTAAAGCTGATGAGATAGATTCGAGTCCAGTTGCACCTTCGAGACCAACAAGATTTTTTGGGTACGGGCTTTTTTGGCCCTGGCCCCAGCCTGTTGGAATGCTCTTCCAAGTAATATCAGGGCCTGCAGGACCTTCAGAAGTTCAGCAGGGCGTGTAAAACAGAACTATTCCACAAGGCCTGCAATGGAGGGCAGCCACAGGTTGTCACCAGCCTCCCTCCCCTCTCCTTCCCTTTGGGGCTTCTGATATGAGAATGTGGCTGCTTGGCCGGGCCTCCAATGGCCCTGTAATTATATGAGTACCATCTTGTTAACTGTAGTAATTGTATTGAATGGTTTTATGAATTTTAGATATATATGATTTTATTATGATTGTTGCTACCTGCCATCAGGTCAGGGAGAGGAATGGAGCCCTTCAGTAGCTGCCACCACTCTGGGGTGGACCTAACTCGGGAGGGCCCAGAGCTGCACCCTCCCTGCCCCTGGCTGCTCCGTCTCCCGACAGGGTGTACTTTCAAGGGGACCAAGTGAGGCGTGAGGAGGACCCAGGCAGAGTAGCCGTTTGCTAAAGAGGTCTCATAACAGGGCTGAGAGAGTTCAGAGAGAACTGTAACCAGAGGCGGATCTGCTGTGAAACTAATGAAGCTTAAGCTTCAGGGCCCCTAATCCTGGAAGGGCCCCTTGAGGCAACTTTTTATTAAATGAGTGTGACATCCCTCCAGGGAAACCTGGAAGTGATGTTGCTTTTTTCTTGGAATCACCGAAAACTCTATGGTTTTATCATAGAATTACGGGCAATTCCTAGGAAAGCATGACATGACTTCTGGGTTTTCCCCGGAAGTGATATCACACTGCCACTGACGGCTCCCACCCATGGCCCCCACCCCCCCGGTTTCCCACTGGTTGCCAGGCTGGGTTCAGTAACCCTACCTATTAAATTAGCATTTTACCAAAGGGCCCTGGAAATAATTTTACTGTATGTGCTTTATGACATTGTAAGGCCTCTTTGTTCCTTTCTGTAGCTGGGTGTATGTTGTGTTACATATGTTGTGTTATACTTTGTATTGTGTGTAATATTCTGGAAAATGTAATAAAATAAAATAAAATATCTTGATATAATTGCCTAATGGCTTTTTTGTTATATTGAGGACTTAATTGTCACCTATGTTTCCATTTTATGAAAATCAGATGTGTAATGCATAAAAATGTTGCATCTCCCCCCCTCTCACCCACCCATACAAATATCGCTCACTTCAATTGTTGCAGCATGCCATGAATCTTAGATCAGGTATGCTCCTTGTAAGCAGTTTTAGGTTTAGTCTTGGCGTGACCAGAACTGTAAGTGCCAGGTGTTCTGGGCAGACATCCAGCAATTGGTATTAGTGTAAGATAAGAAAGACTAGGCCTTAGCAGAATACTGATGTCTAAGTTCATGACACAGGTAATGCTTGGTTTAGGTTATTAGTTAGATCTGTGGATCTTAATTTCACCCTGCAAGCCTCAAGGGCTCCCTCCCTCTCTTTAGTGTATTCCTTTTTCTGCAGACAGGGAATACAAGCGTTCCAGTACATGGTGCATGAAAACACCAGGGCCTTTTTCTATAGTGGGAGGAACTGCTTCGAATGTTAACAGTATAGTCATTGTCTATGGTTTTGAAGTATTAGGGTTGCCAACCTCCAGGTAATAGCTGGAGATCTCCTGCTAGTACAACTGATATCCAGCTTTGGCCATTGGACTCGCATTGAAGTCCCTCCCCTTCCCAACCCCGCCCTCCTCCGGCTCCACCCCAAAAACCTCCCACTGGTGGTGAAGAGGATCCTGGCAACCCTACGAAGTATGGAGGTACTGTTTGTAAGATGTATATTTAAAAACATATGCTTTGCACCCCAATACTCGATGGCCTCGGGTTTGCTGATTCAGCCAGATTTTTGGCTTCCCTGCAGGACTGGGGGGTGGAAGGAAAGGCAGCATGGCATAGCCCAATCTTGTCAGAACTCAGAAGCTAAGCAGGGTCCATCTTGGTTAGTATTTGGATGGGAGACCACCAAGGAAGTCCAGGGTTGCTGTGCAGAGGAAGGCACTGGCAAACCACTTCTGTTAGATTCTTGCCTTGGAAACCTCATAAGGGGTCGCCATAAGTCAACTGCAACTTGATGGCACTTTACACACACATACACACAAAAGACTGGGGTGTGAATATTTGTCTCTCACCTGCTTCCCCCTGTCTCTTTAAGGCCTGATTAGGATGCGCTCATTCACAGATTACTCAGTTTATTTAATCTTGTAGGACTTGCATCTCATTAGGGACTTATTCAATCTTTTAACATCTATCTTCTTTTAATGTAATTGTTACATCTTGCTAAGCTCTGATCCCAGCTTCATTCAATACAGATTTGTGACTTCATGTCTGTGTCTTCCCATGGGGACATTAACATTGTATCATTTGAATGGTGCCTCACGAGAAGTCGATAATAACTGCGGGCAGTAACCGGAGTTCAAAACCATTGCTATTACTGGGTGACTACTGTTAAGCAACGGTTTCCGTAGCAGTGTGACTTTCTCATGACCCGGTTGGCCAATCTGTGGCCCTTGAAGAGGTAAAGCAAGACAGATGGCTGAGCTTGTCATACGGCTGGCATGTATGCAGATGTTGAGCTGGTAGTAGTTGGAGAGCTGAGAGGAAAGGAAGCCGGTGGTCAGAGAAACAGGTACAGTCATCTTGTAAATCACATGGTTTTTACCCAAGAGACAAGCTATAGAAATTACGATGACAGAACTAGGTTAGAGTCAAAGAGACCTTCTTAAGACTCAGCGGAATCCACCAGCTCCTTTGTCATGTACCGCCTTCTAACCATGTGCAGAGGTTGTACCTACTGTGGTTATGAATTTCATTCATATCAGGGCCATTCCTGAAGCCCCCCCCCCAAAGCTTCTTAGGTGGACTCTATGGCATTATACTCCATTGAACTTCCTCCCCTCCACTAACCCTGCCCTCCCCAGGCTCTACACCCAAAATCTGCAGGTATTTCCCAACCCGGAGCTGGCACCCCTAGTTGCCTAGGAAGTGCAGAACATGTCTAGAGTCAGTGATCCCTGAGAACAGGAGTCTCCAACCTTTTTTAGGCTGTGGGCACCTTTGAAATTTGCAGAGGTGGTGGTGAGCATCACACCAAAATGGCTTCCACAGGAAGCAGAGCTGAACTCAAAATGGCTGCCTCAGGAAGTAGAGCCAAATTTTTTACTTTACTCCTCATATCTCATGTTCATTAAGTGATGCTAAATGCGTAGTGCATTTGCACTTGCTAGGTGCAATGCTCTCCCTTCAGCTGTTACTTTTGGACGATATAACCAAACCAGTCATTTGGCGAGGCTATGTCCCTGCAACTCAAATTCAATTGAGTCGGTTTTCCATATCCTTCTTTATTGTCCTCAGTTTGATGTTATTCATCACAATCTACTCAATCCTATTTTAACTAATATGTCAGGACACTCGGAGGCCCTGAAAGTTTATTGTCTTCTCAATGACTTGTCAACCGACATTACTGAACTTAAAAAAACAGCTACTATTTCAGTTATCAAAAACTGATTGGATAAGGTTAATGACTGATGGTGTCCAATATTCCTTGTTTTCCTATAGCTATTCATCATTTGTATGGATCACTTATTGTATTGTATGCCAATAAAGGTCTTGAATTGAATTGAATAAGTGATGCTAATGGCTGCCAATTTGTGTAGATCAATTGTAACCTGTGCATGTGCATTCTTGCATAATCTCATGGGAGTTGTAGTTCACCTCCCACCGATTACTGAAAGAAACATTTTTTTTACTATAAAAATAATAAAGGGATTCATCGTGCAAGGCAAACACCGAGACAAGTGTTCTTCTTGAACAGCCCTAATTTTGCATAAATTCTTCTAAGGCGGGGCCACAGTGTGGTGCCTAGACACATCATTAGGGTTGCCAGACCCCTCTTTGCCACCGGTGGGAGGCTTTTGGGGTGGAGCCTGAACAGGGAGGGGTTTGGGGATGGGAGGGACTTCAATGCCATAGAGTCCAATTGCCAAAGCGGCCATTTTCTCCAGGGGAAGTGATCTCTATTGGCTGGAGATCAGTTGTAATAGCAGGAGATCTCCAGCTGGTACCTGGAGGTTGGCAACCCTATGCACCATGGTGCCCACCAGTACTTCCCTTGGTACCAAGCTTATCAGAAAGTCAGAGGGGCTGTTGTAACACAGGGCTTGTTATTGGCTTCCCTCATTCAAATGAAAGAGATGATGCAGAGGACTGGTTAGCAACTGGAATTTCATTAGTCAGTGTGTGGTTCCAGTCCTCCTTCAGGATTTCCTTCTTCTCAGGAGGTATGAGGGGGAAAGTATTCCATTTGGCTCTGCCTCCTAAGGCAGCCATTTTGAGTTCAGCTCTGCCTCTGCCTCCTGTGGAAGCCATTTTGGGGTGGCGGTCACCCCCAAAGTTGCACAAAGCCTAAAAAAGGTTGGGGACTCCTGTTCTGAGAGATCACTGACTCAAGACAAGTTCTGCACTTCCTAGGCAGCTAGGGGTGCCAGCTCCGGGTTGGGAAATACCTGGAGATTTGGGGGATGGAGCCTGGGGAGGGCAGGGTTGGTGGAGGGCAGGAAGTTCAATGGGGTATAATGTCGTTGAGTGAGTCCACCTTCGAAAGCAGCCATTTTCTCCAGGTGAACAGATCTCTGTCACCTAGCGATCACTTGTAATAGCGAGAGATCTCCAGCTACCACCTGGAGGTTGGCAACCCTAATGACAACCAATTGCATCAAGTTCAAGGTCTGCTGTGATTGGCTGCACCTGCTTCATATACTTTCCCTAGATTTAACAGCCACTGGTTGTCCATCAACCACTTCACACTTTAAAAAGAGGAGATGAAATTAATTTTTTCCTTAGCACTATGAAAAGTTGCCACACATCTCTCCTGCAATGGATCTATCTATTTGACAGCAGATAACGCAGTATCAGCTTCTCAGAAAGCATCTTTAGCTGTTTTATCCAAGAAGCAATATATTTATTTCTTGCAATATTATTTTGTGGACATGCCAAAACTATGTGGGCTAGGGAATATATTTAGGGTTGCCAGGTCCCTCTTTGCCACCGGCGGGAGATTTTTTGGGCGGAGCCTGAGGAGGGCAGGGTTTGGGGAGGGGAGGGACTTCAATGCCATAGAGTCCAATGGCCATTGTCTCCAGGTGAACCGATCTCTATTGGCTGGAGATCAGTTGTAATAGCAGGAGATCTCCAGCTACTTACTACCTGGAGGTTGGCAACCCTAAATATATTTGATCCGGACAAAATGGGCATATACTGTATGTTTTAGATTTTAAAAAAAAATTTGGTTGTAAGGCAGAAGGAAGTAAAACTCCTCCACCGCAGTCACAGAGCTCTGTGCTCAAATCGATAGCAGTGAGGCAAGGACATTTGAGTGTCAGCTCCCGGGTGATCACAGATATCATCCTGCTGAATATGTTTGCCACGAGATTCATAGCATACCTAGCGATAAGTTCTTCATGTCTGCTCTAAGATTTTCTCTTATGACATGTTAGAGGGATCTTGCTTATCAGAGAAAGGGAATGCATGCAATGTTTCATCTTGAAATCCATGAGGACTCACTTCTGGCACTTCTGTTTCAATAATATGTGTGATTTTATAGGGCAGATTGAATGCACTGATGGTAAAGCCTCAACAACTCAAGACAGTCCTCAAAGGAATTTCCAATTTCTGTTATGCTAAGGAGCAGCAGGCCCTGACCTGGATGGCCCAGGCTAGCCTGATCTCCTCAGATCTCAGAAGCTAAGCAGGGTCAGCCCTGATTAGTATTTGGATGGGAGACCACCAAGGAATACCAGGGTTGCCGTGCAGAGGAAGGCACTGGCAAACCACCTCTGGTAGTCTCTTGCCATGAAACCCCCCCCAAAAGGGGTCACCATAAATCAGCTGCAACTTGACGGCACTTTACACACACAAGGAGCAGCAGTCCCAAACAGGATGCATTTTCCATGAGAATTAGTTTCACTTTAGAGCAGAATCATTTATTGCAATATAACCTCATATTTCCCAACAAAGAAAGATTACCACTTTCATTTTTGTGTGTATGTATACAGTTATATGGGGGTGAAGCTAACTGGCTGACCAGTAAAATATCCACCAAGGGTTTGCTGATGCAAGTGATTTCGATATCTCTAAGTAGTTAGTGAAGTTATGCTTGGCTCTTTCATTAAAAGCACCATTAGACAGCCAGATTCATAGAGGGATGAGGGCAGCATTTTTTTTTTTACCAGGTAATTCTGGATCATATTAAATGTGGTTGTCATTTCAGTTGGTCACCAGGCATCTTTGGCTGAATACCCATTCACCTGTTTGAGCTGTCTGCTCAATATCTTGCATGAGAAATAACTGGGGCAATTTGAAGGAAAACACTTGTCAGTTTAACAGCTGTAGAAGTGTGTGTGTGTGTGTGTGTGTCTGTTTTCTTTAGGAATGAGACAACAGGTGATGGTTGGTCTGTCACTGGAAATCCAGATGTGCCATTTGCCCCCCCTCCCCCCAAAAAAACCCTGCTGTGAGGTGTCCAATTTGGATCATGGCTCCCGCAGGAAGGAGAGAGTTCTGTTCACCCCTTTACAATGTTGCTTGAGGTTAGTTGCTTCCCTTTTGGGTTACTTTAGACCTTGGTAGAGAAAACCAATACGGAGGTCCTCAGTTGGGGGTTTTAAATTGTAATTTTGAACTGGTATTTGCTGGTCAAATGACTGTAAATAAACTGAACTGAATGGTAGAGAAAATCCAGGATAGCAATATGCCCTACTAAAACCTACATTTTTATACCATGCAGACCAGTTAAATATCCTTTTAAGAGATACCTGCTTCTCATGACTGGCCTTCATCATACATCCTACTTGATCCTAAACATAAGGTTGCCAACCTCCAGGTGGGGGCTGGGGATCTCCTGGGATTACAGAGATCAGTTCCCCTGGAGAAATATGGCTGCTTTGCCAATTGAAGTCTATGGCATTGAAGTCCCTCCCCTCTCCAAACCCCGCCCTTCTCAGGCTCCACCCCAAAATCTCCAGAGCTTGCAACCCTACCTAAAGATGTTTATGCAGATGTTCTAGCAAATTCAATGGGAAGACTTCCTAGCAAATATTCATAGTCTCGGCCATAATGGAGAACACACAGTGGCGTGATTTGTTATGCAGAATCAGTCTGGGAAGAGCATTGGACTTAGACTGGGGAGACCCAGATTCAAAGTCTGACTTGGCTATGAAGCTCAGTGGGTGACCCTGGGCTTCAGCTACATCAAAAGGTTGTTATGGAAGATAAAATGGGGACCATGTAGTTGCTTTGAGCTCTGTGGTAGAAAAGGGGATAAAAATGCCAACTAATAATACACAATATTATTACAGAGGGGCCATTTACTCCAGGTTAAATTATCTCTGTTGCCTGGAGATCAGCAGGGTTGCCAACCTCCAAGTGGTGGCTGGAGATCTCCTGCTATTACAACTGATCTCCTGGCGACAGAGATCAGTTCTCCTGGAGAAAATGGTCACTTTGGAGGGTGGACTCTATAGCATTATACCCTGCAGAGGAGGAGGAGGAGAGTTGGTTTTTATATGTTGACTTTCTCTACCATTAAGGGAGAATCAAACCAGCTTACAATCACCTTCCCTTCTCCTCCCCACAATAGACACCCTGTGAGGTAGGTGGGGCTGAGAGAATGTGACTGGCCCAAGGTCATCCAGCAGGCTTCATGTTTAGGAGTGGGGAAACAAATCCAGTTCACCAGATTAGCCTCCGCCACTCATGTAGAGGAGTGGGGAATCAAACCCGGTTCTCCAGATGAGACTCCACCACTCCAAACCACTGTTCTTAACCACTACACTACCCTAAGGTCCCAGGCTCCCCTCCAAAAACCTTGCCCTCTTCAGGCTCCATCCCCCAAAATCTCCAGGTATTTCCCAACCTGGAGCTGGCAACCCTAGAGGTCAGTTGTAATCTCCAGCTACCACTTGGAGGTTAGTAAATCCCTAAGGAAATGATCTCAGTACACAGCCACTGATTTTCTTTACCATATGCACCTTTACTGATATACTACAGCAATATGCACAATATGCTCAACACTATGTAACTAAGTTCTAAATTACAAAGTTCTAAACTACAGAAAGCCTGAAATCATGTTAAATAGGCTTCTATACATTTACACAGTTTTTTTCTTTATGGTATAATCACCCCAGATCATAATACCCCCAGGGGTGATTATACCATAAAGAAAAAAACTGTGTAAATGTATAGAAGCCTATTTAACATGATTTCAGGCTTTCTGTAGTTTAGAACTTTGTAATTTAGAACTTAGTTACATAGTGTTGAGCATATTGTGCATATTGCAGTAGTATATCAGTAAAGGTGCATATGGTAAAGAAAATCAGTGGCTGTGTACTGAGATCATTTCCTTAGGGATTTACTAACCTTATATCAGTACACCTCCAGTTTATAGTAACCACTTGGAGGTTGGCAACCCTATCAATATCATGGGATGCTTAGCCTTGCGATTACTGAAAAGTGCAAATTAGTGGACATCATCCCTCATTCTTTTTCAGCATAATGTTTTCCACATCTGCTGTAGTTTATTATATTCACAGATGCTGAGGATTTTTTGGTGCAGAAATGGATTTTCCTGGAGGTGGAGGCCCTGCTTTTATTTTATTACTTTTCTTTGGTCAAGCATTCATTAATATCAAAGCAGAATAGACTACAATGAGTTCCTAAAAAGTCTTGGAGAGACAAGGTTCTTCAGGCTGTCCAACAACTGTCTGTGCTACATGCTTGAAAATTCAGGTCTATATTTGGTTCGTAGATCTTCTACATCTAAAAAAAAAAAGACTTATCAGCCTTACTGACACGCTGACTCACTGGGAAGGATATCAAAATGATCAAGGGGTTTCTACGGCACACAGAAAACTGAAATCTCTGACATGCAAAATCCAAGATGTCTAAATCAGTAGAATGTCTGAGAAGCAGACGTGGGCCATTTACGCACGGCTGTTTCTTCGCGGTCACCTGCCAACTACTTTGGGGCTTTGCTTTGATTATGCTTGCAATTTCCAACTGTCAGAAGTTGCCTCACTCTCCTCACGGGTTTCCACGCATTTTGCCTGCATTTGCTAGATTTGTGTTAAACCAGCATCCAAAAAATGTGAGGAAAACATGTGGAAACATGTGGGGAGAGCATGGTGGTCAGAAAATGCAAGCATAATCAAAGCAAAGCTCCAAAGTAATCGGCAGGATTACTACGAGGCCATGGTTCCATGTCTCCTTCAAAATTTTGGATATGGGATTAGATCCAGCCAATTTCCCTCCTACTGTTTTTTTTTTTTTTTTGCCCTTTTCCCTCTCTACTACAACCCAAATCCAGATATTTTGTACATTCAGGTTCCATGATTCTCAGCATAGCCTTATTTATTTAAAAAGTCTGTATCCTGCCCTTACAAGGACCACCAAGGCAGCAAACAATTTAAAACATACATGGTAAAATCAAATTTTAAAACCATTAAAATCAACCCCCCAAACACACATCATTAAAACAAGTTAAAGAATAGAGTTTACATACAAAATATAAAAATTATAAAAGCAGTTAAGAACATTGGTTAGGAAGAAGGGATCATCATTAAACCAATTTTTCAAAGAGTTAAAAACAGAATTAACATACATACAAAACATGAAAAACATTGATTAGGAAGGAGGGATCATTGAGGAAATGCCAAATGAAACAAAAAAGCCTTCACCTGCTGGCAGAAAACACCAACAGATGGGGACAGACATATCTCCCTGGAGAGAGAGTTCCAGAGCTCTGATGCCACGACCAAGAAGGCCCTCTCCCATGTTGTCATCTACTGCTCAGAAGTAACCCAAAGCAGAGCCTCCAAAGATGACCGTAGTGGACAGGCAGGTTCATAAAAGAGTTGGTGATCCTTCAGGTATACAGCTTTGAAGGTCAAGATCAGCACCTTTAATTGTGACCAGAAACAAATTGGGAGCCAGGGTACATGGGCCAACACTGGAATAATATGGTCCCTATGACGTATTCCAGTTAGGGTTGCCAGCTCCAGGTTGGGAAATACTTGGAGATTTTGGGGGTGAAGCCTAAGGAGGGTGGGGTTTGGGGAGGGAAGGGACTTCACTGGGATATAATGCCATAGAGTCCACCTTCCAAAGTGACCATTTTCTCCAGGTGACCTGACCTCTGTCATTGTAATAGCGGGAGATCTTCAGCCATCATCTGGAGGTTGGCAGCTCTAACTCCAGTCAATATCCTGGCTGCGGCATTCTGTACCATCTGGTTGAAGATGATACATCCTTCCTTTTCCACCTGCATAAAAATAAAATGATTGGATCCAACATACAAAGTTTACCTCATGACAGAGGACAACAATCAAGCAGAGAGGAAGCCAATAAGAGGTTGCAACAATGGGCTTTGAGTCTTCTAACAAAGAATGTAAAAATGTGCCAAACAGCACTGTAAGTCAAGAAAGGAGACACCCCCTTCATGTGCCTTAACAACCACCCCCTGTGTGTCCTTCAGAAAATTGTCCGAAGCAGGATGTACACTTCTTCTTTTGGAGGCATAAAACCATGGGTGGCCATGGAATAATGCTCCCTCTTCCTCCAATATGACTGACTCGCAGAATCATAATGGAGGCCAGAAACTCTACAATGTAGCATGCTATAATTATGTACTATTGTAGTAATACTTTAATTCACACCCTCTTACAAATTATGCTCTTCCAGATGGGAAGGACTCGTGTAAATCCGAATATAAAAGCTTCCCTGAAGAGGCTGTTTTATTATTCATATTTTCAAAGCAGCCAGTGTTTTGAACACCTGCTGCACACCCTTCATTTTTATGCTGGTGACTAGAAATTGCTTTGCAAGAAGCTGTAGGTGACTGAGGCTTTAGTTTAAACTGAGAATCGAAAGGGGAAGACGAATAAATAATGGTAGACTCTGAGATAAGTGGCTGCCAATTAGACTTCAATGAACTAGAGCGATGTCCGTGTGCAGATTATATTCAGATTTTGAACTCACCGATAACAGCGTCTCGGCTTCCGTTGCTCAGCGGAGTTAACCACGCGTTCCTTTCAACCGTCCCTTCGCGCGCGCCCCCCAGCCCTGCCATGAAGGACGTACCGGGCTTCTTGCAGCAGAACCAGAGCTCCGGGCCTGGCCAGCCCGCCATGTGGCACCGGCTGGAAGAACTCTACAACAAAAAACTCTGGCACCAGCTAACTCTGCAGGTTCTGGACTTTGTGCAAGACCCCTGCTTTGCCCAAGGAGATGGACTTATCAAGCTTTATGCAAATTTCATCAGTGAGTTTGAACACAGGGTGAATGAACCCTTTGTCCCTTGTTGAGATCATTCTTCATGTAGTCTGGCAGATGACAGATCCTACTGTGGCCCTAACTTTTCTTGAAAAGACCAGAGAAAAGGTGAAAAGCAGTGATGAAGCTGTCATTCTGTGATAACAGCATCTCAATGTAGTGAGGGCCTCGGAAATGAGCAGTGCTGAGGCTACATGCATAAAAGCCCTCAAAAGACAAGAGCACATCTCGTAATTCTCAAGGGGATTGCATTCAAAATGGCCTCCCTAGTAATACCTGTCAGGGCCCATAATATTTAGGAATACTTACTGTATGGGACTTGGACATCACTGTTTTAATCCCCCTGTCCCTCTTCTAGCCTTCAGAACGTGGAGTGGAGATTGGAAATGTAAAGGCTGAAATTGCATCTGGTAAATTGTTCCGAACATTAAGCATCAAGTAGGGCTCTCTCCACAGGGAAGCCATTTGCGCAGCATCTAGGATTGCCAGGTCCCCCCTCTTGATCGGTGGGAGGTTTTAGGAGGCGGAGCTGGGGCTGCCACATGTGCGCAATGATGTCACTTCTGGTTTTGCTTCCAAAAGTACAGCATTGCCGCGGCTGATTCAACACTAAAGCAGCCGCAGCAATGCGGCACTTCTGGAAGTAAAACCAGAAGTGACATCATTGAGCACATGATAGCCACTCTGGAGCGGATGAGTGAGTTGGCGGGCAACCACTCACCTGGCAACTCTAGCACCATCCCAGTGGTGACTGTCACATGTGCTTTGGCCCCAGCTCTAGGGCTGTCAAAAAAAAAATTCGGTACAGTTCGGATTCGGCCGAATTAGGCCCTTGTGGGTTCGGTACGTGCCGAAGTCCGAACTCCCCCACTTCGGATCCGTTCAATTCGGCGGGAATTCAAAGTTCGGAAAAAAATTAGGCCGAATAAAGCCATTAAAAACACAATCGCGCCTTTCCGCGGCTCTGGGGGGGCATTTTTGGGGTTAGAGGTCCCAAACCTTCGGCAGAGCTTCAAAGGACATTTATTGAAAGACTCCCCAAGTTTTGTAAAGATTGGGTCAGGGGGGGCTGAGCTATGGGCCCTGAAAGGGGTCCCCCCCACCCTTAATGTGCATCTCTCAGCAGAGCTTGCCGCCCACGCACAAAGCTCCCAGCCCCGACAACAGCTGAGACGTTTGCAAAACAACTGCAAAACAACTGCAAAACAACACAACCTTGTGAAACAACACTTTTGCAACACACAACTGAAACCTCCCCCCTCAAACCAGGGAGCGAGAGACTCGAGGGGGAACACACACCCCAGGCAGAACCGACGAAAGCCCCCTTTGGCTTCCCACCCACCCACAGAAACTGCTCCCTCCCCACACACACACAGACTCTGCTTTCCCCCACACACACACACATACACAGGAGAAAAATTATAGATTAAAGCCCCCAAAGGGGTCTTACTGTGGCTGTCTTCTGTTCCATCAAGAGGGGCTGAAGAGGACTTGTCTTATAATTCAAGATGATTCCAATTAGGCACGGAATGTTTTGCTCTGGAGATGCACAGGATCGGCTGATCCATTCATCCCAATAGGGAAAAGGGGAAAGGGGAAAGGGGAAAGCCCATATCTCGGGACCCCCTGACCCAATGTTTACAAAACTTGGGGGGTATCTTAAGAACACTGGTCTGAAACTCCGCTCAAAGTTTGGGATCTGCACCCCCAAAAATGCGCCCCCTGCAGCCATGGAAAGAGAAAAGGGGGGAGGCGATATTTCTGCCCCCACTGAACCCATCTTTACAAAACTTGGGTAGTATCTTAAGAATAAGTGACTGAAGCTATGCTAAAAGTTTGGGGGCTATATCCCCAAAAAGCACCCCCTGCAGCCACATAAATGGAAAAAGGGGGGAGGGAAAAGGGGGAGAGCCCATATCTCGAGATCCCCTGACCCAATGTTTACAAAACTTGGGTGATAGCTTAAGAACACTGGTCTGAAACTCTGCTCAAAGTTTGGGATCTGTACCCCCAAAAATGCGCCCCCTGCAGCCATGGGAAGAAAAAGGGGGGAGCCCATATCTCGGGACCCCCTGACCCAATGTTTACAAAACTTGGGGGGTACCTTAAGAAGCTTCATCTGAAGCTCCAGTGAAAGTTTTGTGTCTGTACCCCAAAAAATACGCCCCTGCAGCCACAGAAAGGAGCAAATGTGCACAAGCACCCCACACACACACACGAGGATTTCGCTCTCTCTCTCTCTCTCCCTGGCCGGGCCGCACATCAGCTGATTCCTCCAGTACTCAATCCTGACTGATTGGCCAGAAGAAGACCCAGCTTGCCCACCGATTGGCCGGGGGAGGAGAATGCTGCTTACTGACGGTTATGCTGCTTACTGACGGCCGAATTTGCCGAATTTATTCGCGAACTGCTGAACTCGCTGAATTCGCCCCCCCCCCCCGTTGCCCGCCAGTTTTGAGTTCGGTTCCTCCCAAACTAAAAACCACCGAATCAGGGGAAATTCGGCTGATTTTCAGTTCGGGCCGAACCGAATTGACAGCCCTACCCAGCTCTTCTTGTGTTTGTTCTGGTCAAACACCACACAGCGAAGTCAACTCCAAACCACAGAAAACAAAACAAATGAGGGACACCCAAAACAGCTCCGAAAGAGCAAAAATAAAACCCAACCCTCTAGGGCAGGGGTGTCGAACTAATTTGTTCCAAGGGCTGGGTATGACATAAATGTCACTTGATCAGGCCAGGTCAAGTGGACCATAAAATTTGAACACATGAAGCTGCCTTATACTGAATCAGACCCTTGGTCCATTAAAATCAATATTGTCTACCCAGACCAACAGCGGTTCTCCAGGGTCTCAGGCCAAATGCCAAATACCTGAGATACAAACTTGATAGAAGACCGTTAATGATATTATTTTTTACTTAAAAGACAAACATGCTTAACACAATAACACTCTTACTGTATTTTCTTTTATTTAACAGTTTGTGATCATTGACACCATGGGACTGAGGGGGTGACTGGCTGAGCTAGGGAGTCCACAGTGGTCTTGCCAGCCCAGATTGGGAGGGGAGTGGTTGCCCTGGCTGGCAAGACTGCAGGGAGCTCCCCAGCCCAGATTGGGAGCTGGCAGGGGGTTGGCTGGCTTGGCTGGCGAACCCACGGTGGGCTTGCCATCCCAGTTCAGGAGTGGGGGGGTGGCTTCCTCAGCTGGCACATGGGCTGGATAAGAGCTCTCAAGGGGCTGGATCCACCACACCTTCCCCCCCCCGGGCTATATGTTTGACTCCCCTAATCTTCTCCTTCAAGCCAAAAGGGCAAACACCCCCTAACTCTGTATAATGCTCTAAGAGAGTTAAAAGATGTGATAATTTAGTAGGACATTAATGAGAAAACAAGAGAGTAAGCAAACTTGTTTCTCAAGGCTGAATAAGCAAGCGAGAAGGAAAGGAGAGGGAGAGCGTCCTTTGAATATTAGAAACAAACACTTAGGAATGTAACACAGCTCAAGATAAGCCTGGCTGCCTGGCTGATAGTCAAATCAAGGCTGTTAATTCTCTTTGTTCTGGTCTTGTAAATATCCAGCTGCAATGGCTCTCATCTCTAAGATGTACTATGAAGAGCTTTCCCTTCCCCATTTAGATCACAATGCAAGTACAGAGAAAGTATCTACCATCATTGGGCAGGGGAAAGTCTGGCCTAGAAGACAGCACTTGAGTCCTACTCAGACAATGAAAAGATAGAGTCGAGTCCAGTAGCACCTTAGGGACCAAACAAGATTTTCAGGGTATAAACATTTGAGAGTAACAGCTCCCTTTTTGTCAGATACCCTGTCAGAAACCTACATATGTACAACTCCCTCCACACCATAAGAAACCCGGAAAAGGTACTCAGTCAAATACATATCAAATGGGAATGGGACCAGCACCCGCAATCCTAATACTTCTGCAATGCATTCAATTGACTTCCGAAAGGGTTAAATATTCAAATCCAGCTGGTTTTTCTATGGATGAAAAAGGAGGGATTGCAAAAAGGGCTATGCTGGGGAATGATGAGATGCACATGGACAGAAATCATGAGTAAAGGGGGCCGTAAGAAAGAAGTGAATCGGGTGAGATCGAATGAAAAGGTTGGCTGGATCCAGTCCATTACGCAGGATTATATTTGAGATCAGATGAGATAAAAGTTCACTCTGTGATGATGAAACCCACCATGGCTAGGGTTGCCAAACTCCAGGTGGTGGCTGAAGATCTCCCACTTACAACTGATCTCCAGCTGATAGAAATCAGTTCCCCTGGAGAAAATGGTTTGGCAATTGGACTCTATGGCATTAAAGTCCCTCCCCTCCTCAAACCCTGCCCTCCTCAGGCTCCACCCTCAAAATCTCCAGGTATTTCCAACCTGGAGCTGGCAATCCTAATGATGGCTGATTGAGACAATTATACCATCACCCTTTGCTTTTGCTTGGGAGTCAAAGGAAAGTTCCTCAGTGGAACAGGCTTCCTCGGGAGGTGGTAAGCTCTCCTTCCCTGGAGGTTTTTAAGAAGAGGTTAGATGGCCATCTGTCAGCAATGCTGATTCTGTGACCTTAGGCAGATGATGAGAGGGAGGGCATCTTGGCCATCTTCTGGTCACTAGGGGTGTAAAGGGGGAAGTAGTTGTGAATTTCTTGCATTGTGCAGGGGGTTGGACTTGATGGCCCTGGTTGTCCCTTCCAACTCTATGATTCTATGATTCTAAGTCATCTGCATTCAACCTTCTTCTCAGACACATTTTATTTGATTCAAAACGTAGTTATCATCCTGAAGTGTCGTTTTCCTCTGAAGATACACATTTTCCTCCTGTAAAGCCAGGAACATAAATATGGGTAATTATTCGGAATGCAAGAGATAACAAATACTGTAAATGATGTATGGATCGGCTCTCACCTTTATTGATTCATGCGCTAGTCGTCCCCTCCTCTCTTGTCAGAGCAAGTCTTCCATATATCATTTTAGCATTGCATAGATTTATATCTTTTCAATCTGGAATGATATTGAAAGAGATCTTCTTATCTCTGACACAAAACGACTGCACAACTCTTGTAGATGACAATATGATCCATGTATGTTGCTTTGCGTTTTCCCCCAAACACACACACTGGCTACTTCCAGGGCAGGTAATTCCATCTACAACAGTGGTTCCCAAACATTTCGGGCCACCGCCCCCTTGGATCCACAAACTCAACTGCAGCTCTCCTACCCTATCCAACAATACAGTTGAAGGAGCCAACCTCTAGCACCCCCCTGCTGCTCCCTTGCCTCTTAGTGCCCCCACAGGTAATCCCACCGCCCCCCAGGGGGGTGGTACTGTCCACTTGGGGAACCACTGATCTAAAAGATTTGCCAATGTCTATTCAAAATTCAAAATTGTTACATGTTGTTTCTCTGTCCCTCTCAAGCTAGATAAAGGATGTTAGTTTCCAAAACCTGAAGGGAGAGTGTATACAAAATCAAGGAGAACATCACATTACAGGAGAGCTCTGACACGAATGTAATTTTCAGTTATCATTTCTTTTGAGTTTTGTGTGTATGATCAGGAAGGCCTGATTTCTTTTTGCCAGTTTCCCATTTTCATGTCTTCCTTTGACGGCATCTTAATGTCATTTTGATGCCATTTCTATGTAAGCGACACCACACCAGGGATCATTTGTTAATGTCCATCTTTCTATTCGGTTTGGTTAATATTGTCAGAAAAACAGTTGACTGTAGGACTGTTATGGGAGCGGAGAAACTCAAACTTTTGAATCTAACAAAATTGGCGATTGAACCTGGCAAAAGAAAACAGGCCTTCTAGATCAGGCACGAACCATAAAACAGATGAAAAGGTACTTCTTTATATACCAAGAAAGAGGCAGCCTCGCAATTCCTGTGTTTCTAAAGCATGCAAGATATTTTTTTTCTCTGTGTATTGCTGTTAAAAGATCAACAATATGAGCTGATTGCCAAAAAGATATATGGTTAGCTTCCTATAATGAGGAGCAGTCAAATTGCATTTGGTGCAAGGGATAAATCACAAGATGATGTGCAAACAGCATCGCTAAAATTGGAATTTAAAAAATTTGTCAGATTTCTATAAAATGCTTCTGAAAATAGAATGTTAATTGCAACTTGCTAAGTAATTAGGGAGAAAGAGTAAAAAATGCATACCTTTCAGAGGCAATTAGGTGCCGTTGATCACGACAGCATTAACCTTTGGGTCAATTGTACTATTATGGAGCTAGAAATCCAGAATATGTCTACAAATGTCACTTTTTTTTCTGAAGTATTTGAGATCAGAATGTGGTTCAATATCTGTTAAAATAAAAATTATGGTGAACACCAGCGTAACGACAATGGTTAGAATTTCATCCACCTGTTCATTATATTTATTTATAACCAACCTTTCTCCCAAATAGGGAGTCTAAGGGGTGTACATTGTTCTCTTTTTCTCTATTTTATCCTTACAACAACCCTGTGAAGTAGGTTGGGCTGAAAGTGTATAACTGCCCAAGATCACTTATCAATCTTCCACCACAGAGTGGGGATTCGAACCGGGATCTCCCAGATCCTAATCCTCTAACCACTATACCACACTGGCTCTCTAAAAGCACTGGAAATGCTGAGGGTTGAACCTGGGGCCTCACATGTGTGAAGTGAATGCTCTACCATTGAGCTGGTGTGTTGCTTTTGGGCCTTGTCCACATACTGACTATGCATGAGGTGAGGAGGTAGCTGTGCGTGCAAGACAGGGCCTTCTCCACCTTGGCACCCTCAGTTCCGGTTTTCCAGACAACATCAAACACTGTTCTGTTCTGGAGGACCTTTGAAGGAACTTAAACCTTCCTTGTGACTTGTTTTTCTGCCAGGGTTTTTTCTTTTTTTTTAATGGTCTGACTGGCTTTTGCAGTCAGCTGTCTTAAATATTGTATGGTACTGTTGCTGTTTTAAGCTTTAAGGTCTTAGTATTAGGTCTGGTTGCTGCTGCATTTCTGTCAATTTGGCTTTGTTATTAATATTGTTTCCCAGACTTGGATGGTCCAGACAGTCTAAGCTGATCTCATCAGTTTGCAGCTGCGGCACAGGTAGGGTTGTCAGGTCCCCCTGGCTGCCGGAGTGGGGTGGGGAGGTAGGGTTGCCAGATCCAGGTTGGGAAACTCCTGGAGATTTAGGGGTGTAGCTTTGGAAAGACAGGGACTTCAGTGGGGATCAATGCC
This sequence comes from Euleptes europaea, assembly GCF_029931775.1. Lineage (NCBI taxonomy): Eukaryota > Metazoa > Chordata > Lepidosauria > Squamata > Sphaerodactylidae > Euleptes > Euleptes europaea. The sequence goes on along the minus strand of NC_079322.1, from coordinate 16,331,227 downwards.
ATAGAGTCAGCCCTCCAAAGCATCCATTTTCTCCAAGGAAACAGATCTCTGTAGCCTGGAGATGAGCTGCAATTCCAGGGGATACCCAGGTCCCACCTAGAGGCTGGCATCTCTACAGGCAGGGTTGGCCCCGGTTAGTACTTGGATGGGAGATTCCCTAAGGAAGTCCAAAGTTTGCTAGGCAGAGACAGAGTCATCTCTTGCCTTGATAACCTTATGGGGGAGGGAGGGTTTGGGGAGGGGAGGGAGGGTTTGGGGAGGGGAGGGACTTCAGTGCCATAGAGTCCAATGGCCAAAGCGGCCATTTTCTCTACCCGCTGGAGGTCAGTTGTAATAGCAGGAGATATCCAGCTAGTACCTGGAGGTTGGCAACCCTAATCAGATACCAGGGTAAAACTTGGTGTATAATACCATTTGGAGTATGATTATAAGAGATGGGGGACAGAGGGGAGGAGACAGATTGCTCATATAAGCAGAACCAAAGCGGAGAACATTAAATACTTATGGAGGTGTTCCATTTGCCACTGATGGAACACAGAGGACATCACATTTACATTTACACATATCATATCACTGCAAATTGAAATTTCAAAGTCCTGAAAATATCCTATTTTATAACCATATTCGAAAGCCATAGGATGCAGTCATGTCGGTGGAAATTTTTGAAACAGGCAACAGAGCAGTGGTTTTCCTCATTTAACACATGTCAATGAATGAAGACGAAAAAAATTTCAGAGAGCAAATTGCCTCCATTTTGCATTTGCACAATATTGAGAATAAAATTGATCTGAGGTTTCTGCGGCAAAGTGAAGAAAATGTGACAGCGAAGCTATTTCAGAAGGGTGATTTGTGTCATCTTTAAGATTAGCTCAAAGGTTATGTAAATGGGCTTTCTAACTTGGGTCTTTTTGCGTGCGTGTTGAATTGTTTGTTCTAAGCCAGGCTAGACCATCTGCCTTTTTCCCCCCTACCTTAACTTCCCCTCACATAAAAAGGCTTTTACTCAATTGTCCTTTCTCACACTGATTCTTTATACCAGCAAAAGCTATTTTATGAAAGCAGTTCGTCTGGATAGTGCTTGTCACACAAAGCTCAATCTTCAAAATGGTCCTGGGTCTCAGCATGACCCATGCGTCTCACTCAACAGGATGTTCTGGTATTCATAACTTGTGCGGGACTTCTTTCCGAGCTTCAAACAGGGTCACAGTGACTCTACCCTCAGTTTTGGAATAAAGTTTGTTTGAGACCGTTTCCCCCAATATTCTGCGCAAAACACACAGTTTCCTGTATCAAATATATACGACATTAACCTCAGGTTATACAGGAAGTGCATCAGAGTAATAATGGAATTCAACAAGAAAGGGAACCTAATAATATTACACTCAGGACTCAACACATCTGAAGGAACATCTGTCCCTGTTTGTCCCCATGTGTGGGGTTGCCAACCTCCAGGTGGTTTAATAGAAGGAAGCACCTACACTAACCAGTCACGTTGTGCAAAGGAATAGTAACAAGCGCTTGCAATATATGCAAAATAGTGATGTTATTCAAAAAGGGCAAAAACATGCAAAGTTACAATGATATGACGAACTCACACTTATATACACAAGTCTTCCAAAAGGAAGTCAATCTTGATAGGCACAAGCTTTACAAGGTAAGTACAAAAACTTATTTCTCTTAACATTTGTTCTTTTTGCAGGTAGAAATGTAGACGTGCCGTGGAGGCTGAAACGGATCGGGAGCGTCCTTCCGGATGAAACCAACGCTTTCGCTGTGACACGACAGTCTCAGACTGGATAAGCTGCGAAATATTACTGCCTGGGACTGAATAAGCTGTGAAAAATTACTGCTGTATGAAGACAAGTGTATGAGTGAGGCTCTTGGCTGAAGAAGCTGTTGTGAGACAGCGAAAGCGTTGATTTCATCCGGAAGGACTCTCCCGATCCGTTTCAGCCTCCACGGCACTTCAACATTGCTACCTGCAAAAAGAAAAAAATATTAAGAGAAATAAGTTTTTATACTTACCTTGTAAAGCTTGTGCCTATCAAGATTGACTTCCTTTTGGAAGACTTATGTATATAAGTGTGAGTTCGTAATATCATTGTAACTTTACATGTTTTTGCACTTTTTGAATAACTATTTTGCATATATTGCAAGAGCTTGTTACTATTCCTTTGCACAACCTCCAGGTGGTGGCTGGAGATCTCCCGCTATTACAACTTATCTCCAGGCAATAGAGATCAGTTCACCTGGAGAAAATGGCCGCTTGGGCAATTGGATGCTATGACATTGAAGTCCCTCCCCTCTCCAAACCCCGCCTTCCTCAGGCTGCACCCCCAAAATCTCCAGGTATTTCCCAACCTGGAGCTGGCAACCCTGCCCATGCACTAGTGATAGTCTTCTGTTGTTTCTTGTTCCTCTACTTAAGGTAGCTCACTTGGCATCTACTACAGTGGTTCCCAACCATGTGGAATGAGCTCCTTGAGAAAGTGAGGGGAACACCATCTTTAGACTTATTCAGGATGACCTGTGAGGGCTTTTCATGGGCCATAAACTGCAGGCATTCTCACATGGATAGTTCAGGATAGCTCGGTCTCATCTAGGCTTGCCAACCTCCAGGTGGTGGTTGAAGATCTCCCGCTATTACAACTGATCTCCAGGCGATAGAGATCAGTTCACCTGGAGAAAATGGCTTCTTTGGATGGTGGACTCCATAGCATTATACCCCACTGAAATCTCTCCCCTCGCCAAACCCTGCCCCCTCCTCAGGCTCCACTCACAAATTCTCCAGGTATTTCCCAACCTGGAGCTGGCAACCTTAGCCTCATCAAATCTCAGAAGCTAAGCATGGTTGGCCCTGGTTAGTACTTGGGTGGGAGAACCTCCAAGGAAACCTCCTCTGAACATCTCATGCCTTGAAAGGCCCATCAGTTGGCTAAAACTTGATGGTAAGTTCCCCCAGCACTACAAAGGTGCAGGCATTTGAGGGCGAGAGGTAATGGGTTTTGTTGTGTTTTTTATGTTTTAAATAAAACTTATAACTCTCTTTTTTGAGGGCTGACTGCACATTGCCTACACTGCCTAATTTAAATCTTTATATCAAATCTATAGATTGGTACTATTCTGCACATATAGAGCTAGCATGGTGTAGTGGTTAAGAGTGGTGGTTTGGAGTGATAGACTATGATCAGGAGAACCAGGTTTGATTCTCCCCTCCTCCACATGAGTGGTGGACTCTGATCTGGTGAAGTAGGCTGGTTTCCCCAATCCTACACATGAAGCCAGCTGGGTGACCTTGGGGTAGTCACTGCTCTCTTAGAGCTCTCTCACCTATCTCACAGGGTGTCTGTTGTGGGGAGGGGAAGGGAAGCTGATTGTAAGCCAGTTTGATTCTTCCTTAAATGGTAGAGAAAGTCAGCATATAAAAACCAACTCTTCTTCTAGTGCAGATGAGGAGGCTGAGGGTGGCTGGCTTAAGTCCACATAAGAGGCTTGCAAGGCCTCTCACTATAGCAGGTAAAACCATACAGTTTGGGGGCATTTATAGAGTTAGCTTTGTTACTTCTGGAAGGGGTGTAGTGCCATCAGCAGTGTTGCCAATGTTGCACCCAACCTTCATGTCCCCACTCTAAGCCTACCACTAGAAATCACTTCACCTGAAGAAAATGGCCGCTTTGGTAATTGGACTCTATGGCATTGTAGTCCCTCCCCTCCCCAAACTCTGCCCTCCTCAGGCTCTGCCCCAAAAATCTCCAGGTATTTCCCAACTAATACCTGGAGGTTGGCAACCCTACACTGGTGGAGGATCTTTCATAGACAACAGCAGTGCCACTACAGCTAACCATGGTTAGTACTGGACAGAAGAAGTCAATGGTAAATCACTTCTGACCAACCCTTACCTTGAAAACCGTACGATGAGACCTTGTTCACTTAGCATCTTCTTTTTGCTCTGTATTCTTGTCTCATTCTTTTTTCTTTTCTTTTTTTGTATTAAGGAGGGGGAGCAGAATCTTTTCAATAAAAATCTGTCACCGGATCGGTACAAAATATGGATTTGCTACTATGGATTACAGGGGCAAGTAGATCAGAGCAACACACAGTGGTAATGTTCAAAAGGATATCAGCTGTTGTGGAATTTATGATGCCAATTACGCTGTCGTTCTACCTGTAGTGAATGCATTATGTTTCTTAAATTTCCCTGGGAATGAAAAAGAACATAAATGTATTTTAATTAGCTAACCTCTACAGCAACAGACTTGGGGAAGTTATTGTCTATTTTCCCCCTCAAGGAACAAGTGTCTGAGTCTATTTTCCAGCAGTAAACATTTTGTTATTCACAAACTCAATCCCTTCCCCCATGTTTACTTGCAAAATGAAAGGTTGATTTTTTTTTTTTAACTTCCAGCATTGGTAAAATTGTCAATGAGGGTCCCTCCATTAAAGAGTCTCCATCAATTGGATGCACACATTCTGATATAAAGATTCATATCTGTAGTGAAAATATTTTTCTTATAGAAGTACAATGTAAGACAGAGGACACGGGCTTAAAAATTCTGGGGTTTTATCCCACATCTGTCTCAGAGCCTTGCAAACGGCAACAGTTGCTTCTTTTCCTTAAAATGGAAACTCATCATATTGTTCCAGAGGATTGTATGAATTAAACCTTGGAGAGGCGCCTCGCAACAATCCACGTTGATTCCTGAACTCGTGCTGGGGTCAGCTTATTAGCAACTTGATACCGTTATTTCAATCCCACTTGCTGTAGAAATAAATTATCCCAGAGCTGTTCTCTCGCTGATCTGTCTCACTCCAGATGGCCGACAGTGGGAATGGAATGGGTTGGATCCAGGCAGCTTTTCCCACTCAAGCTCAAGCAGTTCCCCTTCGCTCTACAGCCCTCATCTTACGTGGCTTTTGTATACAAGGTCCCATGATCCCTAGCATAAGCGATGTTTTTTGGGTGGTCAAAGAGAATCTCTCCTTTCTTTTTCACCAGCAGAAAATCTGGTTGGTTCCAACCCTATCATTCAAGTGTATCTTTTCCCTGCCTTTCTTCCCAGCAGCTCAGGGTGGCATGCATGTCTCTGCTTTCCTCATTATATTCTCACAATTACCCTGTGAAGTAAGTTTCAGAGGGTAGCCATGCTGGTCTGCAGTAGATCAGCTAGATTCTAGTCCAGTCACACCTTAGAGACCAACAAGATTTTGGGGGATTGTGCTTTCAAAAGTTAAAGCTTCTTTTGACAGATGCAAGTAGGAATGGAGATCCTTGAGTACTTATATTCCTATCTGAAGGTGGGAGGGGTGCTGCAGGGAAAGGAGCCAGGGTGCAAAGGTACAGGGCAAAATGATTATAGCTGGGGAGAAATGCTTGGGGGCAGAAGCTGAACATCTGACAAGAATCCTATGAGACAAAAATCCTATGCCCCTATTCAGCCCTGGGGAATCCGTCGTTCTGAATTTGTGAATGAACTCAAATTCAGCAATTTCACACTACCATCTCCCTTTGAAGCCTCTCTGTTTGAGGACTGCCACTCTTAAAGACCCCCCACCCCTCTTCCCAGGAGTCCCGGGAAGGCGGGAGGTGGGTTGTCAAGCCCGTTTGCGTTGTCTGCGCAGGCAGCACAGAGGGGTTTGAAGACCACCCTCCTCTTCCCGGGAGTCCTGGGAAGGCGGGTGGTGGGTTGTCAAGCCCCTCTGCACTGTCTGTGCAGGCAGCGCAGAGGGGTTTTAAAGACCCCCCTCCTCTTCCTGGGAGTCCCGGGAAGGCGGGCGGTGGGTTGTCAAGCCCCTCTGCACTGTCTGTGCAGGCAGCGCAGAGGGGTTTTAAAGACCCCCCTCCTCTTCCCGGGAGTCCCGGGAAGGCGGGAGGTGGGTTGTCAAGCCCGTCTGCGCAGGCAGCGCAGAGGGGTTTAAAGACCCCCCTCCTCTTCCCGGGAGTCCTGGAAGGCGGGCGGTGGGTTGTCAAGCCCCTCTGTGCTGTCGGTGCAGGCAGCACAGAGGGGTTTAAAGACCCCCCTCCTCTTCCCGGGAGTGCCGGGAAGGCGGGCGGTGGGTTGTCAAACCCCTCTGTGCTGTCTGCGCAGGCAGCGCAGAGGTGTTTAAAGACCCCCCTCCTCTTCCTGGGAGTGCCGGGAAGGAGGGCGGTGGGTTGCCAAGCCCCTCTGCGCTGTCTGCGCAGGCAGTGCAGAGGGGTTTAAAGACCCCCCTCCTCTTCTCGGGAGTCCCTGGAAGAGGAGCGGGGGGTCTTTAAACCCCTCTGCGCTGCCTGTGCAGACAGTGCAGAGGGGCTTGACAACCCACCGCCCGCCTTCCCGCAGATCTGTTCCCCCCCGCACGCCTTCAGGGAAGCCCCCTGAAGCCGGGCGGGGGGCTCTTTAAACAGATCTGTGCCTCAGAGCTGGGAGGCTCAGATCTGTTTAAAGGGGCCCCCGCCCGGCTTCAGGGAAGCCCCTTGAAGGCGCGCGCTTGGTGGGGAAGATATATGTGCCTCCCGGCTGGGAGGCACAGATCTGTTTAAAGAGCCCCCTGCCTGGTTTCAGGGAAGCCCCCTGAAGCCAGGCGGGGGGCTCTTTAAACAGATCTGCGCCTCCCAGCTGGGAGGCTCAGATCTGTTTAAAGGGCCCCCCGCGCGCCTTCAGCGAAGCCCCGTGAAGGCGCGCGGGGGGGGGGGGGGGAGCCGAACCCTGAATTTGCCGAATTTATTTCCCGAACACCCTGAAGTCGGGGACGAACCGAATCGACAGCCCTACTCCCAGATTCTAAGCCAGCACTAACCACTATACACTGGTTTCCCCCACTACAGGCACACGTCCCACATAGCAAACTGTCCTGTCAGGAAGAAGGCTAGATTAGAGTAAGTCTCTAAGTTTTCATGTGTCTGGAATTTATATACAGAAGAATATGCAACCCTCCAATGTGCAGTAGTACAATCCGGCAAAAACTGCACCCATGTGATTCTCCTAATTGTGTATTTCAGCTGGGGATGGAATGGAAATAATGGTAATCAATCGTTGGTGACCAGGACTAATAACCAATACTTAAATGAAAAGAGAAAGGTCAAAAAGGAATTGCATCTAGATACCACTCCCATGTTTAATTCATGTTCTCCTGTATCGCTGAGTCTCTTGTGCATGCCACCGTGTATAGAAATGCCTAATGAACAATTAAAAAGATCAAATGTAACTTTACAGTAATATGTACTACCTATTGCCTATTAGCAATGTGGTGTTGAAGCTACAGGAACAAAATTGCAGCAATTATTCATGGCGTACAATTATTGACAGGCAGCGCTTCAGATCTAATTACAGTTTCCCAGGGTATTGCGTACATGTAACCCATTGGCACATGCTATAAATCATTACCATCTTTGAAGGGTATAGAAAGCCAGGGCATGACCCTGGTTGCATGCGGAAGAGGAACCTCCTGGTCCTTCTTGCAAAGAGTCAGGTGGCATCTTAAACACCTATTCGATTTTATTCCAGTATAAAAATGGACTGTAGCTCACTTCTTCAGATGCAATGAATGGATCTACACTAGGCAGAAATTTTATGTAATGTGTAAAAAAAGAAAAAACCCAAGCAGTAGGGTTAAGCCACCAAGAAATGCAGGAAGCACAAGGAGAAGTGGAATGAGGTCAACTTTGAATCAAATCAAGAAAAATGGAAAGACCATTCTAGCGTTGTTGCCCAGTTTCTCCCTGAAATCCAACCATCGGATTCTTTTCCTCTTCTTCAGAATTTGGAGTTTCAGATTGATTCTGTTTGATCAAAAGAGGGTTTGAAGAGAGGAGGGGCAGGAAGGGAGATTGTATAGAATTTCAGAATGTCACTCTGCAGATGCTCAGAGGCAGGCAATGTCTTCCCAAACCTTTATGTCCTCCTGCTGGAGCAGCAAACTGTGGTGGGTAACATAACTCCCCACACCTGCAAGGGCTGAAGTTACTAAAGGGTGCACAGAGGTGTCAACAAAAAACTACACAGGGGAATCTAAATGAAAGAGAAACTCTTTTTCTTTTTTAAAGAGAATAAGAGGAAGCAGTAGCTTCATCTAAAAAAAAGTTAATTTTGGAAAAAAGAAATTCCACTCCCCATAACATTAGTCCATTCACTAGTTAAACTGAGCTTGTTATTACCTGTAATGGGTGGGGAGTTCCAGGGTTTGCTAAGATAACACTAAGTGAGAAAGAAGAAGAAGAAGAAGAAGAAGAAGAAGAAGAAGAAGAAGAAGAAGAAGAAGAAGAAGAAGAAGAGTTGGTTTTTATACCCCCATTTTCTCTATCTTTAAGGAGTCTCAAACCGGTTTACGATTGCCTTCTCTTCCTCTCCCCACCTTATGAGGTAGGTGGGGTTGAGAGAGTTGGGAGAGCCCGAGGTCACCCAGCAGGCTTCATTTGTAGGAGTGAGGAAACCAGCCCAGTTCACCAGCTTAGAGTCCGCCGATCATGTGGAGGAGCGAGGAATCAAACCCGGTTCTCCAGGTTAGATTTGGTACCAATTAGGTACAAATCCCAACTAGTTTATTCTCACTTTGCAATGGCAGGTTTCTTTGGCTGCTTAATGAATTCAAAGAAATCCCAAGACACAATGAAAATCCCACAGATGTTGGGGTTTTGAGAAGAGTTGACTTTAGGGTTGTCAACCTCCAGGTACTAGCTGGAGATCTCCTGCCATTACAACTAATCGCCAGCCGATAGAGATCAGTTCACCTGGAGAAAATGGCTGCTTAGGCAATTGGACTGTATGGCATTGAAGTCCCTCCCCTCCCCAAACCCTGCCCTCCTCAGGCTCCACTCCAAAAATGTCCCACCAGTGGCAAAGAGGAACCTGGCAACCCTAGTTGACATGCAATTTTGTCCCAGCCAAGGGAGGGTTTTGCCATCCACCAGCTCGGTGGTGAGTTCAAAAGACAACCTGAAGCAAGCCGAGATCTTTGCCTGGGTTTCCCAACCAACAATGCCCAAAAGACAAAGAGTCGATCAAGTTTACACTGTATGAGCAACCCTGAATGCCAGCCAGCAAGGGTGAGGAATAACAATATGAACAGTAAAGGATGCAGCAGGGACTAGATTATCGCCTAAGAAATTTTTTTGCGATATTAATAGTAGAGATGGTAGTCCCGATGATTACTCAAGTGGCGGTGATGGGTTGGATCCCACTTAAAATTTCTGTGCATCCGGAGGGGGGCGTTAAATTACCCCTCCCAAGGCAGACACCCATTTTCCCCCAATCTATTTCCTGGGTCCCCTGTCTCCCTAGAGCAACCTTTTCTAGGGCCGAGGGAGAGGGAGAGATAACAGCTATTGTCTTGACTTCCCTCAACAGGGCGTCCTTTCATTTCTGTGGTGTTCATCGAAACACCTTAAGGGCATGAGCGAAACAACGTTGAGTTCTTTTAGGTCCAGTTGATTTCAAAGGAAGGGTTCATGCTTACATCTCTGCTGTAGAAATGATGATACTTACATGTCTTGTGGATGGGTCGTGCCCCACGAGGAAGTAGGGAGAATTCTGATGACTTTGTCTCTTTACCCTTCCCTCTCTTTCTTTTTCCTCATGGGGGTGTTCTCTGTCTCTGATTTTTATTACCATATTTTGAAATTCAAGTCACTGCTAATGTGCTAAGAATCTTATCCCTCCGGGATAAGTAAAAAGCCATTAAAAATGAAGTCAGTAAAAGTCTAATTCGGCCATGTAATTTGTGAGGGGGTGGCAATGGAGTGGCTCTGCACCACCCATCCCGTTCTGTTCCCTTCAGCGTTCCTCCTTTCAAGTTTAATAAGACTGGTTGAAATCCATGCTGAATTGAGAGATTTAAAAAGGGCCAATGGGTTTTATCCTTGAATATATATTGCCATGAATATTACATTTCCCTGTAGAGGCTAAAAACATATAAAATTGTAGAACACATTTAAGGGGGAGAAATTGAGTACAGCGTCCTTGGAACTGAAGGAAATTTGTGTGAAGCCCATCCATTCTCCTTGTGATGAGATCATTTGAGGTGGAATTTCTTTTAATTATGTTTTTTTTTTACAATATTAGACTGTCTGTGGTGATGAATTAATCACAAGGATGATTCATATGTAGGGATGACAGCTGCCGATTGGGAAATACCTGGGGATTTGGGGGTGGAGCCTGAGGTGGGCAGGGTTTGGGGAGGGGAGGGACTTCCATGCCATACAGCCCAATTGCCAAAGCGGCCATTTCCTCCAGGGGAACTGATCTCTGCCACCTGGAGATCAGTGGTAATAGCAGGAGATATCCAGCCACCACCTAGAGGTTAAGCAGTTTATCAACTGGTACCCAATTTATGGTATGAAATTATATTCAAGACTCACAATGTATATGAAAATCAATAGTAACAAAAGTGCATATTACATTTGTAATAGAAGTCTTTAAAAAGGTAAAGGTCCCCTGTGCAAGCACCGGGTCATTCCTGACCCATGGGGTAATGTCACATCCCGACGTTTCCTAGGCAGACTGTGTTTACGGAGTGGTTTGCCAGTGCCTTCCCCAGTCATCTCCCCTTTACCCCCAGCAAGCTGGGTACTCATTTGACCGACCTCAGAAGGATGGAAGACTGAGTCAACCTTGAGCCGGCTACCTGAAACCGACTCCCGTCTGGATCGAACTCAGGTCGTGAGCAGAGCTTTTGACTGCAGTACTGCAGCTTAACACTCTGTGCCACGGGGCTCCTATTAGAAGTCTCACAGATCTTTTAATCCAGACTAAATACAAAATAAATGGCTATATTGCTTTTTCTTTCTTTTATACGACCCTTCTTCATGTATTATGTGTAGCAAGTTGCCTCCTTCGTGTAGCAGGTCAATTCTGTGTTAACAAACTCATAGGTTTCACTTGTTTCATAGAGGTTAACTTCCTCCAAACATTCTCAAACTCCTTTCTAACAAAATGACAGAAAACAAATCAAATTCTTTTTAAATATTTTGTCTCCAAATTTTTCAAAATGATATATACTTCTGAATGATGTATTACAGTATTGTATCTGAATTGGATCTTAATGGGGATATATTAGTACACATGTAGAGTTTCCCCAGATCATTATATGATGCTTCTATCTGAAAATTCAACAATTAAAACATTATATTATGCAAAAAAAGTTTTAAATTATCTTTACCTTAGGCCAGAGGTTCCCAAACTTTTTGAGTCATGGAGCACTTTTCAGGAGAGAAATACATCACGGAGCGCTTATTTTCACCTAGCGCCTATATACTAAACCGAATGAAAGTAGTATTTTTCTTTCCAATCTCTTCACGGAGCACTAGGAGATGTTTCACAGAGCACCAACTGCTCCATGGAGCACAGTTTGGGAACCTCAGTTTTAGGCTATGCTGCATTGTTCTCTTTATGTTACCAGCGCATAATCGCCTTACATAGACCTTGTTTGCATCTCCAAACAGGAGTATTCTAATAGTCTACAAAGCATTCAGATGGGACTCATTTGCAAATCAATTAAGTGCTTTGGAAGGAATGTTCTGTTCTACTACAATGACATTCAGGTGTGATGATTCAGTTTTCCTGGAGGTTGGCAACCCTATTCATATACCATACAGAGTATGGTATAGTGGTTGGGGAAACTGGCCCAAGGTCATCCAGTGATCTTTATGGCAGAGTGGAAATTTGGACTGGTCTCTGACTATGGTTCGGTTCCCCACTCAGCCATAAAGCATGTTGGGTGATTTGGGGCTAGTCGTACTCTCTTAGACTAACCTACCTCATAGGGTTGTTGTGAGGATAAAATGTGGGAGGAGTGAACAAGATGCCCTGTGCTTAGGGTTGCCAACCTCCAAGTGGTTGCTGGAGATCTCCCGTTATTACAAATGATCTCCAAGCAACAGAGATCAGTTCACCTGGAGAAAATGGCTGCATTGGAAGCTGGACTCTGTGGCATTATACCTCATTGAAGTCCCTCCCCTCCCCAAAACCTCCCTCCTCAGGCCCCACCTTCAAAATCTCCAGGTATTTCCCAACCCAGAGCTGGCAACCTTATTTAGTTACTTATTTCAAGCTTTTTTTCCACTTCTGGGGAAAATGGCAGCTTTAGAAGGTGGACCATGTGGCATTAAACCCTACCGGTCCCTCCCCTACCAGGACCCCAACCTGCCAGGCTCCACTCTCCAATCTCCAGGGGATTCCTAACCCAGAGCTAGAAACTCTACCTGTGTTGCTTATAGGGTTGCCATCCTGCAGGTAATAGCTGTAGATCTCCTGCTATTACAACTGGTATCCAGCCGATAGAGATCCGTTCACCTGGAGAAAATGGCCACTTTGCAATTGGACTCTATGGCAGGGGTGTCAAACATAAGGCCCAGGGGCCAGATCAGACCCCTTGAGAGCTCTTATCCGGCCTTCAAGCCAGCCAAGGCAGCCCCCCCCCCCTCAATCTGAGCTGGCAAGACGTGGCCCAGCCCGACCAAGTGACATTTTATGTCATATCTGGCCCTTGTAACAATTGAGTTCGACACCCCTGCTCTATGGCATTGAAACTCTGCCCTCCTCAGGCTCTGCCCCAAAAACCTCCCGCTGGTGATGAAGGGGGAACTGGCAACCCTTGCTGCTTAGAAGAAGAGCAGAGTAAAAATAAGAAAGACTGTTTCCTATTTCATTTCTTTTTACAATTCTTGTGTGCGTAGGTGTGTGCGCGCCTCATCCATTTTGGTCCTCTGCATTGGCTATTGGTTTTATAGATTGGTTTGCATTGTGTATGCCTGTTGCATGCACTTTATATGCAATTTATACAATATTTATGCTCTGGCCTATGTCATTTGCACATAAGATATGTATATAAAGTTCATGCAAGGGAGAAGTGATAAAGGAATGGGGACTTTAGGGTCAAAACAGCAGGGATGAGAAAGTGCCGGCCAAGCCTAATCAATACCAAATCTGGTCTTGGTCAGAAATATATAAAACTCTAGGTGGGGAAAAGACATGAGTTCCAGGAGCAAGCAGGAGTGTAAATAGCCGAACTATTTTGCATTCTGCTTGAGAAACGGAAATCACATCCCCTGTCAGAATCCAAATGAACACTGCTCGATTTTCTGGTAGTGAATAAAAATACAATGAGCTAGAATGTAAAGGGAGACCTCTGGGAGGAGAAAAATGGGCATTATTGGAGGCCAGTAGCTGCGGAATAGTTCAGATTGTGTCAAAATATGCTGGGCAGATGGTATGAATAATAAGTTTAAAATTACCTGGCCCATTTTAACGTTGTGTTATAGTACTTTTCCAGGGTATTTTTTAAAAGATTGTTTTGATTATCTCTCTTGCTCGCTTTAGCTTAAAGCTTAGGCAAAACTTCTCACCTGTTTTCACCATGGAACTTGCCAGTAAAGGTTGTCTGTCTGTCTGCCTCCTATTTTCGGTGAATTTTTGGCACGCCTCATTAAAAATATGTCCTTGTCCGTTTACTTTCACTCTTCAGTGATGTATCAGAGACCTTCGTCTGAATGGTTATGTAGCATTGCGATTAGATTTATAGCTTTGTTAAGGGGAGAGGAATTTGTTTTTCCAAAATTCACCTCCTAAGATACAAAGATTGATTCCTCTTTCAAAAGAGGACTTTCTCTTTAATTTCTCTTTGATTTCTTTTTGTAGTTTTCTGTTAACCCTCTGTGTCCTTTTGTAAATGACACAACTGCAGCAGCACCATCCTGCCTGTGTTCCAAAGCACCTAATATAATAGGCATGCTCCTCTGATCTTGGAGAGAAGAGTTATGCATCATAACTAGGAGCCATTTTGACTAGTAGCCATGGATAGCCCTCTCCTCCATGAACATGTCCGCTTCCCCCTTAAAGCCTTCCAATATGGCAGCCATCGCCACATCCTGGGGCAGGGAGTTCCACCATTTAACTATGTGTTGTGTAAAAAAATATTTCCTTTTATCTGTTTTGAATCTCCCACCCTCTAGCATCAGCAGATGACCCCGTGTTCTAGTATCATGAGGTGCTCAGGGCAGGCAATGTCTTCTGTAACCTTCCTGATCTCTTGCTAGAACACCACCCCATCAGTAAGGTGGCCAGGTCCCTCTTTGCCACTGGTGGGAGGTTTTTGGGGCAGAGCCTGAGGAGGGCGGGGTTTGGAGAGGGGAGGGACTTCAATGCCATAGAGTCCAATTGCCAAAGTGGCCACTGATCTGTATCGGCTGGAGATCAGTTTTAATAGCAGATCTCCAGCTAGTACCTGGAGGTTGGCAACCCTAGTTGTAATCCTGGGAGATGTCCAGGCCCCACCTGGAGGTTTGGCAACCCTGGCTATGACTCTACCTTTTGTATAAAATCACTGCCTCCTTATTCAGCCGCTGTGCAGCAAAGATCAGCCAAGCAGGCACAGAATACCGTTCTCTGCACTGTTAGCTTTGCAGTGAAAGCAACATATTTTTTTAAAAGGAAATTTTGACTACATCCCTAACATCCCTTGTGGCCCACACATTTATGATTTAAACTGCATCCTAAACTTTGTCACCTGTCTGAAGCAGGAATTCCAACATAAAAGACTAAACAAGGTTAGCGCTTCCCAACTACCGGCAGACAAAATAAATTTACAGTTCCTCGTAGCCGAAGCCATGGCATTTTACAGGTGATTAGATTGAAGGGGGTGCTCTGGGCAAAAGAAAAGGAGCGCCTCTTGATAAAATTAAGATCTTGCTGGCAAACCTGGCTGCCAAGCTGTGAGAAAGTCTCAGCTGCTGTGAGATGTGAGCTCCAAGAAAAAGAGGTGGTCCCATCGCTGCTGCTTAAAAATGTCCCATGAATAGGGTTGCCAACCTCCAGGAATTATCTGGCTATCTCCTGCTATTTACAACTGATCTCCAGCCGATAGAGATCAGCTCCCCTGGAGAAAATGGCTGCTTTGGCAATTGGACTCTATGGCATTGAAGTCCCTCCTCTCCCCAAACCCCACCCTACTCAGGCTCCGCCCCAAAAAACTCCAGCTAGTGGCAAAGTGGGACCTGCCAACTCTACCCATGTAGCATTTGAACACGTGAACATATGAAGCTATCCTGAATCAGATCCTTGGTCTATGAAGGTCAATATTGTCTATTCAGACTGGCAGGGGCTCTCCAAGGTCTCAGGCAGAGATCTTTCACATCCCCTACTACTTGATCCTTTTCCAGTGAAGATGCTGGGGATTGAACCTGGGACCTTCTGCATGCCAAGCAGGTGCTCTGTCACTGAGTCACAGTCCCTCCCCATTTGAACAGTACATTTAGACGCATACAATAATAGAATCATAGAGTTGGAAGGGACCACCAGGGACATCTCGTCCAACCCTCTGCACAATGCAGGAAATTCACAACTATTCCTCCCCACACACCCAGTGACCCCTACCCCACGGGTGCAAGGATTTGCTCACCTATGCATATTCCTCCTTTGATGACCACAAATTAGGTGGTCATTTGCATGCATAAACACCAGAACTTTCACATATTCACTTAGCCAGGGAGGGTGGGTTATAAATTTGAAAAAATAAATAAATGACAATTTCTTTAAACACAGTTCACATTGGCTTAGATCCAGACTAGAGTTTTCATGGGTGAAAGGATTTCCCCCAGCAGAGCATGACTCTCTCCCTTCCTCCTTCACCTGGCAACCTGAACTGTCCCCAAAACCTATTTACCAGGGGGATCACCTGACCCCCAGGCACAGGATCTGGGGGTGCATTTTGCTGGCTGGAGGAAGGGGGACAGGGAAATCCCACTCTGCAGGTGGAAATCCTCGCACCTATGGAAACACAAGCCATAGTCTGTCTCTGTCATAGAGTTATTAAGGTGATACCAACCTGTGCTTTTTTCTATGTATTTGAGCAGGGAACGTGAAAAAAGTTGCAAGTAATAATTTACATGCCATGCACATCAAAGATTTAGATCAATTTTTCAAAGATTTCAAATATTCACTTGACAGATGTGCGCTAAACATGTGATCTTGGCATATGGGAAAACCCATGAAATATGAAAAGGTAGTTTCGTGTGTCCCTTCTTTAATGAGTTGATTTGGTTGCGCAGAGGGTTATAGACAACCTTCTTGCAAGACTTAATTTGTTCATCAGACAGAGCAGGTGTTAAATGCAGAAATATTTAAATCCCTCAAAGCAACTTCCATAAATTCCGTTTTCATAAGTCGAAGCTCATTTACTTTAATATATGTCATAACAAATTTTTAGCTCTTCAGCTGAAAAAACATAACAGCCCAGAGTGAGTTTTAGCCTGAAGGATCTCTTAATTACATCTGACTATCCACATAATACCCATTTAGTGTAAATTAGCATAAGTGCATAGCCATTTGTCGACTTGCATAGATTTACACCACCTGAAATTTTGGACCTCTAGAATCTTTAATCCCTAGGAGGATATAAGCAATTTTAAAAATTCAAATTCTCTTTGCAAAATCTTAGCAATCATTTTAACCAGATATGACTTTATCATGCTGGAAATTACTAAGTTTATTCATCTCAGACGTGCTGGATAAAAAGGAATGGACCCAAAAGCTGCCTGTATATATCATATTAATGCTTACGCTTCTGCCACTAGAGATCTTAACAATATGAAGCTTTCAAACATTATTCAGAAATTCATTCTTAAGGAAGAATGCTGTATAGGCTGCAACTACACAGCATTGGATACTGCACAGTTGTGCTAAAGCACTCATTCATAACTAGATTTCTTGGCCCACACCGAAAAAATTAAAAAAATCAAGTAGTGAATGCTTCCTATTTGCAACAATTGTGCAACATCCAACCATATGTTGCTGCAGGTTTGGACTCATCAATATACTGTAGTACTCATCATTCTACTATTGAGCTGCTTAGGATTTGTACAAGTAACCTAATTTAATCCTGGACCTACCATTCAGGAGGTCAGGTCGTGTGTAAGAATATGCTTTCTGGAAAACAGAGTGCTCCCTATGAATACAGAAGCTGGCCAACCCTGTTAAGAGCAAAGGCTGTTGTAATATTTCCCTTTTCAGTTTTCAAAATCAATGCATGGAATGAATTTGTATTGATTGTGAACATCATTGGTGGTTGAGACGGAGAGCTGATAGCACACCCATGCAGAGTTTGCAATGCAGGACTTCACACCCCATCATATTCAGTATTTTGGGTGCGGTGGAACACAGGCAGGACAATGCTGCTGCAGTCGTCTTGTTTGTGGCTTCCTAGAGGCACCTGGTTGGCCACTGTGTGAACAGACTGCTGGACTTGATGGGCCTTGGTCTGATCCAGCAGGGCCTTTCTTATGTTCTTAGTATTGTATCATGTTAACAACAATTCTGTTAATCGTAGTTAGTTTGGATTGCTGAAACCGATGACGTTTATCAGGGGAAAATACTCCATCTAGGTGGTATGGTAAAGGTAGTCCCCTGTGCAAGAATTGGGTCATTACTGACCCATGGGGTGACATCACATCCTGATGTTTCCTAGGCAGACTATGTTGACGGGGTGGTTTGCCATTGCCTCCCCCAGTTGTCTACACTTTATCCCCAGCAAGCTGGATACTCATTTTACCGACCTTGGAAGGATGGAAGGCTGAGTCAATCTTGAGCCAGCTACCTGAAACCGACTTCTGTAGGGATCGAACTCAGGTCACAATCAGAGCTTTTGTTAAGCCATAGTGTAACCTAATGGTTATGAGCTTGAGCTGCAAACCAGGACGTTTACCTATCATCTTAGGTGTTGTGCAACATAGGCAGGATATTGCTGCTGTAGTTGTCTTGTTTGTGGGCTTCCTAGAGGCACCTGGTTGGCCACTGTCCGAACAGACTGCTGGACTTGATGGGCCTTGGTCTGATCCTTGGCTTTTCTTATGTTCTTATGTTGTATTGTATATTTTTTATTATGTGAGCCGCCCTGAGCCCGGCTTCTGCTGGGGAGAGCGGGCTATAAGAATGATGAAACAAACAAACAAATAAATACACTGCCACCCTTCATGATCTTGACTGCCATGTGTTGCAGGAGGGGGAGGAAATGGTAGTTTATGTCAGGTAGTCTTCATAACATTTAAAGCTTGAAGAAATATGCTTAATGTACAGGCTGTTGTTCAGAGGTTAGTCATAGCTGCCTCTCCAGATAGGACAAATGACTGTGAAGAGTAAAATTTCCAAGTTGGAGTTCAGCTGAAAAACCAGCTTCTCTAGCAGGAAAAAAAAAAAAACCTTGTAAGATTCTTCCCAAGAATGAGTAGTAGAGAATAATATCCATAATGTACCAAAAAAACAGCTATAATCTCCTGAGATATCTCATCAGACAGAGGGCAGGCATTTGAAAGAGAGAAAATCTGCTTTTCACAACTGATAGCTTTTGGAACAGGACCTCATTTGATGACCTGAACACAAGGGGCATCTTGTAAGGGATGTAGGGATAGAATTTTTAATTCAAAGACATCCTTGTCTGTTTAATAATGTTTGAGACACGGTAGTTGTTTGAGGACTTACCCTATCATCACATGCCCTTAGTTCTAGAACAAGGCTTACCTATTGTTGGCATTTGTCAAGCAGTAGAGTTTTTTTCACCCTGAGCTGGATGGCCCAGGCTAGCTGGCTCTTGTCCCAGTTCAGAAGCTAAGCTGGGTTGGCCCTGGTTAGTACTTGGATGGGAGACCACCAAGGAAGTCCAGGGTCACTATGCTGAGGGAGGTAATTGCAAACCACCTCTTTCTTTTTTCACCAGCAGAAAAAGCTGGATGGATTCAACCCTTTGAGTTTAGAATGTCTCTAAAATGTGCATACAAAACAGGGGTCCCCAACCTTTTTGAACCTGCAGACACCTTTGGAATCCTTACATCATGCTTAAGCCAAAACGCGGAACAGGAGATCTGGTGGGGGGGACATTTCTCTCTCAGTAAGCACTACAGCCTATTACAAAGCAGCGTTTCAAGGGGCCGGGACTCAAATGCTTCCTGCTTTTTGTCTCCACGTGAAGTTCTATTTTCTGAGCAGGCATTGTCACATAAAAATGGGTTTTAAAATGACGCTTGGGTTTCTCTCCCCCCTGCCCCATTCCTTTTAAAAAGCTCCGTTGGTTTTTAAAATGGCACTTGGGTTTCTGTTGGGAGAAGAGGGGAAGGTTACGTTTTTCTCACAGTAAGCACTACGGCCAATTACAAAGCAGTGTTTTCAAGGGGCGGGGATTCAGAAGCTTCCGGATTTGAGCTTGGTGACTTTGCTGATGCATAGCAATTTTTGGATTTGCAACAGAAAAGTGTGGGCCGAGCGAGCATCGAACCCCAGGTAAAACCCCCATGCATAAACAACCGTAGTCATGTAATTGCTGCAGCATACACCCCCAGCAACTGACATGGATGATATATTTGTGCGAATCAGCTCCAATGCTTTCAAGTGAATTTGAAATTAGATTAGAATGTACAGCAAAATCTCTCTGTGCTTCCCATCATTTCCCCCCCCTAATCTTATCCTTCTCACCCCTCCATAGAAGATACTGGTGCTTATCATCATGCCTGCGGACAGAAATTATGCTGTGTCACTATTACACAGAGCTCCTTCTGCACTCCCCCTCCCCAACTTTTCCCTTTCTTGCACGTGCTGACAATCCTGTTAGTGTCGCTCTAGCAAGTGGCTGGCCCGCTAAGGAACACTTGGCGTCTCTCCTTCTCGGCAGCCTAAACAGGATTTCTGAAGCATAATATATATATTTAATCTTTTGAAGTGAAGATGCTAATCTCAAACCCGCCGCCGCCAGACTCCTGCCAGTTCCGATAATGGCTCCTGACGTACGGCAATTTAGGAGGGACAGAGCTGTCCGCTCAAGACTCGGGCTTTCTGGTTCCCTTGGCTAATGGAAACGAGATGAGAGTTTATATGGCACCGAAGCCGGCTCTCATAAACCTTAACTGTGAGGTTCGTGGAGTTCTCACCTTTCCACTGCAATTTTTCTTCGAGAATTACTGGGGTGCGGGGGGTGAGTGCTTACTGTGGTCCATCAGCCTACTATCTCGTGTTTCCTTAGTTTTCTTACCATAGAATTCTAGCAGTATTGTGCTCCCGAAGCACAGTTAATCAGACCCACTTGTTACTACCCATAAGTCAAGTTTGCACAACACTCTGCCACCAACCAGTCATCAGCCTTAGAGTCACTGGGGCCTCACCGATGAAAACAGGTGAAGAAGATGAGTTGGTTTTTATATGCCGACTTTCTCTACCTTTTAGGGAGTCTCAAACTAGCTTGCAATCACCTTCCCTTCCCCTCCTCACAATAAACTCCTTGAGAGGTAGGTGGGGCTGAGAGAGTTTATTTATTTATTTTGCGATTTATAGCCCGCCCTCCCCGGCCAAGGCCAGGCTCAGAGAGAACGGTGACTAGCCCAAGGTCACCCAGCGGGCTTCATGTGGAGGAGTGGGGAAACCAATCTGGTTCACCAGATTAGAGTCTGCCACTCATGTGGAGGAGTGGGGAATCAAACCCAGTTCTCCAGAATAGAGACCACTGCTCTTAACCGCTACACCACGCTGCCAGTTGAGAGCCCTCTTCTAGTCTTCTCAAGGCCTCTGTCCGCTGCCACTAATTTCCGTGTGCATTTACTTTTTGATAAACTTCTCTTGGATAGTCTTCTCCTTAAACAGGAGAAAGGAATAACTTCAAAGTACTGCAAGCATCCTTGTCTGAGACGCTCTTGCTCCTAACTGATGCTAGAAGCTCAGTGCTGCCCGGGGTTGGTTGCGTAAAACGTGGGAAGGGACTTGGGGAATTTGCTGCTGGAGGCTGGAGGCTGTAGTGATGTACACAAGAATAGATGGCTTTAAAAGGGGATTAGACAGATTCATGGAGGATAGGTCTGGAAAACATTTCTTTTGGTGGCAAATGACATCCTGTGAACAGTCCATTATTATGGTCATCAAAAATCTTATTTCAAGAGATGGTCACGGTGCGGGGAAATGAAGCCTCCACTCTGGGTGATCTTCAGTTTGACAGCAGGTTTTCGGGGTGGGGGGTGATGTCGGAGCCAGCCAAAGTCTCAACCACGAGGGCTGTCTGAAGGAGACTGCTCATCCACGCAGGTGAGGGAGTCTCCTTCAGAAGCCTGGTGGTGTCAGCAGCTGTTGAAGCTGATTCTTTTTAGTTGGAGGTTATATCCCTCTGGATGGGACTGCTGAGCCCCATCTTTTAAACAACCCTTATGCTTTATCTAAATTAACCCACTGAATGGTGATGGACAGGTGGTTGTGTGGTTGGAAGGTTGGTCAGACCAAGTTGGCTCCAATTATACAATCTCTACCTCAAAAGGGCTCCAACTATGGGGCCCTAACAAAACCAGTCAACAGAAAGAGAGAAAAATGGGAGAAACCACATAGCCGTCCCTGTGAGCAAAGGTGAATAGCCTATTTGCCTATTCAGCTTCGAGGAGATCCCCAGATTTTGGCGTTCAGTAAACCTGAAACCCGAAAAAAACTGAAAACAGCTAATTTCAGGTTTATTTTTGGTTTGGGTTTATCAATATGCACAAACCTAGTCATGATGCATACCTATTCTCAACAGTATCAGAGAAGCATGCCTATTATATTAGGTGCCGTGAAACACAGGCAGGACAATGCTGCTGCAGTTCTCTTGTTTGTGGGCTTCCCAGAAGCACCTGCCTGGCCGCTGTGTGAACAGACTGCTTGACTTGATGGGCCTTGGTCTGATCCAGCAGGACTTTTCTTATGTCCTTAATATTCAAAAGGAAAGCAAATAAATGAGTGGCTTATTTCCCCCCGAAAGCTTCTAATGGACAATATACTTTGGCAAAAATTACAAGGTCTCCTTCACATTTAGGACAAAATTTGCTTTGATGTAGGATGAAGCTGGAGAGAGGCCATGTGGTGGCAAATGTCTATGAACTTATGATTTGCCACTGGCTGATCCAGCTTCATTGCCATTGCACATCATGTGCAAATGGTACCACTGTCACAACGCTACCCAGAATGCCATCTGGATTTTCTGCCTCTATGCACTCTGGATCTCACTGGAAAATGTAAGGTGTAAGCAGTTTAAGAGTGCATAAGTGTAACTTGCAAACTACTTAGTGATTCACTTTTGTTTCATACTTGGGCTCAGAGTCATTGCCTTGTTTAATCTAAAATTCTGAGATAAATGTAGATATTCCGACTCTGGCCAAATGAGCAAATGAAATTCCTCATGGGAGTTTTGAACATCCCTATGATGTCAGCCACTGAATTCCACCTGAAACAAGATTTTAGATTAAATTGGAAGTCTGTTCATGCTCAAGTAATGTAGCTGAGTAATTCTGAATAAAGATCAAAGAGATGAAATAGGGCTAGTAATTCTTGGCATGCGTATTGGACAATACCATAGGGAAGTTCAGCGAGGTATGAATCAAGCTTCAGTATTCTGAATCCAATGAATAATGCCAATGGATTTCCAGCACAGAGTGTGGACTAAGAGGATCTGTTAAGAGTTTTGATACTTCCTGATGTGGTCTTCCAGTGGTTTTAGCATGCACCCATCTGCCCAACATGAGTGACATGTTTGTGAAACCCCTGTTTCCATCAGATGAATGGTAAACAAATTGTTACGACTGAAAGCAAATCTCCATCCCAAGTGTTTTCAGATGGGTAGCTGTGTTAGGCTGTTGTAGCGAAAATAAACAGGAGTCTGGTACCACCTAAAGCCGCCCTGAGCCGGGGCCTCTGATTCATAAAAGCTGGTGCTGGGATCAGTTTTGTTAACCTTTAAGGTGCCACTCAAGTCCTGTTTAATTTTTCATTCCAAGTGTGTGTGAATTCAGCAGACACCTATCCCTACTTGATCCCCATTCATTCAGGTATTAATTCCTCCAGTTGAGTAGCTCAGTTAGTGAATTATGCATGAAAGCTATGCCACATGGGACTGTACCTTATAACAGAAAGCAGTTCATGCAAAGAAGGTTTTCACTCAGCTTGATTACTTTGATTGTAAACATTGCAACTTCTCTTCTGGGATGGGTGTGTTTATGATCACCCAACTGAAATAAGATGGATTGTACGGGAACATGCTACAAACTAACATCTTCTGATGTCCTACAGGACCTACCTGCATGCATTACAAATAGCCACCACATCAACTGATTGATTGATTGATTGATTGATTGAGAGCTAGCATGGTGTAATGGTTAAGAGCAGTGGTTTTGAGCTGTGGACTCTGATCTGGAGAACCAGGTTCGATTCCCCACTCCTCCACATGAGTGGCGGATGCTAATCTGGCAAACCGGGTTGGTTTCCCCACTCCTGCACATGAAGCCAGCTGGGTGACCTTGGGCTAGTCACAGTTCTATTAAGAGCTCTCTCAGCACCACCTATCTCACAGGGTGTCTGTTGTGAGAGGGGAAGGGACGGTGATTGTAAGCCGGTTTGATTCCGCCTTAAGTGGTAGAGAAAGTCGGCATATAAAAACCAACTCTTCTTCTTCTTCTTCTTCCATTCCAAGGGGTTGAGAGTGTATGGGATGAAAGTAATCTACAGTGCAATCCAGACCCGTTGACGCACTAGCAACTTACCTCGCAAATTACACGCATCCAGTACACAAGAACCCATACCGCTTTTAAATTCCTGTTCCCACCGCGCCTCCTTTCCCCGCTGCACTTGAAAATCCCCAGACCGGCAAGCTTCCAGGCATGCCCAGTCGGCACTCCAAGCAAGGACAGCGATTGGTTCAGCTTTAGTAAGGGAGGCGGGGGAGTGCAGGGGTTAGCTGGCAGCAGGATTGAGGACGCATTGCATGTTCCCACTTTAAGGCACCGAGTGTGGAGGACATTTTATTTTTTTAACTCGCCTTATCAGCGGATCCTCTTACCACGGAGAAACTGCGCTCTGGAGACGTCCTGGGAATCCTTCGGGTGAGTTGCAGTGGGAACATGCAAGGAAAGCCCGCGGAAGCCGGCGCCGCAAATGGTAAGTGCGGACACGGCCCTGTACAGAGTTAGACCCTTCTAAGCCCACTGAGGAAAATGGGCTTAGAAAAGTATTAACTCTGCTTCAAAACACACTGTTAGAAAGTTTAGGTCAGACAAAAGACCACCAAGGGAGGAGGATGAGTTTATAGAGCTATGAGTTGCACAAGGAGAGTGAATAGTGATTTGTTTTGCTTTGCTTTTCACTCCTTCATGACATTATTTCTTGGCTCACCCTATGCTATTGATTGGCAGGTTGTTCAGCACAGTCTGGAGGACTTCTTCAGGCAACACATAATGAACTTATCGAATTCACTGCCACGATGTGGTGATGACCACTAGCTTAGGAGTCTTTTAAAAAGGATTAGACAAATTCACGAAGAATGAATTATCAATGGCTATTGATCTTTCATGAGCAGTGGCAGCAGAGTTCTGGATATCAGATACTGGGGACATACAACAGGGCAAGGTTGTTATCTTCATGCCCTGCTTGATGGGTTCCTGGAAACATCTGGCAGACCATTACTGGGGAAAGGGACTTGATGATCAGGTGGACCCTCAATCTAACCCAACGGGTCTACTACGTTCTTCAGTATGTTGTTTTCTGGATAAAGCCCGGGGAGAGGCTGTCATCCAACACCTAATTCTCGGAATGTTAATCCGTTCCATGATTGATACCTCTATAATTTAGTTGACATTTTATTCTTCGAAAAATGCCATTTTGGATAAAAGCCCGGGATTTGTATTGCTTTTAAGACTTAAACTGTGGCTTCTTGTGAAAGGTATTCATCCACAAGGCAAGGAAGTGTGAGGTTTCCATTACCATGATAATCCAGTGAGAATGGCAATTATTTCCGTTTACAAAAGTTTTTTTTCAAGTAATGCTTCTGGGACAGTTTTGATTCTTTTTTCTTAATTTTTTTAATAAATGTGAATGAAGTCAGGTCCCTTTTTCTCTTTGGCACAAAGAAGTTCATGTTGTCATTCATTTACCCCAAAGCAAAATAAATAAATAAATACATGGGTCATAAGAAAAGCCATGCTGGATGAGACCAAGGCCTATCAAGTCTAGCAGTCTTTTCACACAGTGGCCAGCCAGGTGCCTCTAGGAGGCCCATAAACAAGACAACTGCAGCAGCACCATCCTGCCTGTGTTCCACAGCACCTAATATAATAGGCATGCTCCTCTGATACTGTAGAGAATAGGTATGCATAATGACTAGTATTCATTTTGACTAGTAGCCATGGATAGCCCTCTCCTCCATAAGCATATCCACTCCCCTCTTAAAGCCTTCCAAATTGGCAGCTGCTACCACATCCTAGGGCAGGGAGTTCCACATTTTAACTATGTGTTGTGTGAAGAAATACTTCCTTTTATCTGTTTTGAATCTCTCACCCTCCAGCTTCAGCAGATGACCCCACGTTCTGATACTATGAGAGAGGGAGAAAAGTTTCTCCCTGTTCACTCCATGCCATGCATAATTTTATAGCCCTCTATCATGTCTCCCCTTAACTGCCATCTTTCTAAGCTGCACAGCCCTAAGCATTTCAGCTGCTTTTCATAGGGCCATTATTCTAGCCCCCTGATCATTTTGGTTGCTCTTTTCTGCACCTTCTCAAGCTCTACAATATCATTTTTTAGATGGGGTGCCCAGAACTATGGTCAAATTCATGCCCCTCCCCAACTGAGGCTGGGCTCGCCAGAGATCTGCACCTCTAGCAGATATTGCATTGGCTTGCTAACTCAGATGTGAGCCAGGGCACAGTCTGATCCAGCGAAAGAAGATTATCTTTCAAAAGCTGGCGACACCATTGTGTGTTCAGATGTCATTTAAAAGGGCAGCGGTCCTGTGAATATCAGTCTACTCACTGAAGTGGGAAAAGTGTCTATCAGACGACTCCATAGATCAATTTAAAAGGTGCAGAGGAGACATTAATGTCCCAAGCATGGTATTTCCTGCGCTAACATTGCCCAAAACAAAAAATCGCAGGGCATTAATTTGATGTCAAATCAAGCGATGTGCTCGGGTAGCCACACCAAGCACGTGGAGCAAATTTCAGTACCTGGCGGTGTAATGCAACATGTCACTTATTTTATAAAGGCAGTACATGGGTATTCCCTGTACATTAAGACAGCATATCTGTAGGATAGAGTCAGGGTTCTTGCTTCTGGAAGCGCCAGGCCATTTTCTTAGAAGGCTAGCCTGATCTTGTCAGATCTTGAAAGCTAAGCGGGGTCGGCCCTGGTTCGTATTTGGATGGGCGACCTCCAAGGGACACCAGAGTCATGATGCAGAGGCAGGCAACGGCAAACCACTTCCAAACATCTCTTGCCTTGAAAACCCCATGGGGTCACCTTAAGTCAGCTGTGACTTGATGGCACACACAAAAAAAGGATGTGGTAAAGGTAGTTTTTATCTTAGAGATTCAGTTCCATATGCACAAGATTTCACTGATCACAGGAGGGACAAGGCGAACTGCCATGGCAATTTTGATAGGAAAAAGAACCTTTGAGAAATCGAGCCAACTTTTCTGACACACCTCAAAGTTCTTCAGATGTTTTAACTCTCCCTCCCACACAAGGGATTTATTCTGTCATGTTTTATACATTCAGAGGCATCAGGACAAAAATGGAAAGTGTACAGTATTAAAAATGGCAGGTGTAAAAGAAACATAAACCCATTGTCTGAAGTGCAGTGGAACAGGCAAATGTGGATTTTGGGCAAAAAAACCAAGGGCTTCTGGAATGTTACAGGATGCGTAAAGAACCATACATTGACAGGCTGTGCATCCTTGGAGAATTTTGATCATCTCCCATCTCAATGAGTGTCTCGTTTCTTCATAAAGTGTTGGATCCTACCAAAGCTTTCCACTAGCAGCAGCATTTTCCTGCTGCATAAGAAGCCTTTTGTTTGTGGAGTCGAAAAGTTCCACAGGATCCTGTCCATGGGCATGGATCCAGAAAATGATTTCCACCTACAGAGAGCACTTCCATTCACAGAGTGGGACTTCCCTGCCTGCCGCTCCTGCTGCTACTGATCTGTTCCCTAAGGTCCTTTAACTGGAGATATCAGGGAACGCTGAAGCTGGAGGGTGGGAGATTCAAAACAGATAAAAGGAAGTATTTCTTCACACATTGCATAGTTACATTGTGGAACTCCCTGCCCCAGGGTGTGGTGATGGCTGCCAATGTGGAAGGCTTTAAGAGGAGAGTGAACATGTTCATGGAGGAGAGGGGTATTCATGGCTACTAGTCAAAATGGCTACTAGTTGTGATGCATACCTATTCTCTCCAGGATCAGAGGAGCATGCCCATTATATTAGGTGCTGTGGAACACAGGCAGGATGCTGCTGCAATTGTCTTGTTTGTGGGCTTCCTAGTGGCACCTGTTGGCCACTGTGGGAACAGACTGCTGGCCTTGATGGACCTTGGTCTGATCCAGCACGGCCTTTCTTGCGTTCTTATGTTTAATAGCATCCCAGGAAAAGAAATACCAAATTCACCAGTATGAAGAGAATCTCCTTGCAGCCAGTAGCTAATTACTCATACCACTCCCCCTTCGCCCTGTTTCACGTCAAACAATGGAGGCAGTCATGTGGAAGAAATGTGAAGTAGCAAGTTCACATCAGTGTTATGCTTCACACATTGTCTAGAGTTGATGGTGCGTGAGCTTCTGATGAATGTAGCAGAATTAATATGCTTCTGGAATGGAGAACTGGAGGTTTATCACCCATTTTCCTGTCGCAGAACAGAAACCATAAAATTATTTAGAAGATACTGACACCCCCCTCCAAAAAAAGAAAAAACCTTCATGTTTTAACTACGTTTAGCTCCTCTGCAGAATTTCCCTTACTGTTTGGAATGGAGCAGAGTTGCTAACCTTTTAGGAAAGCTAATCTTTTCCTGCTTTCAGGTTTTCTTAAAATCTGAAAGCTGTTTATCTTGCATTAGGACAAGATTAAAGAAGAAGAAAATGTAAGAAAGGCAATTTTGTACTGTTATATGCTTATCACAGCTTAGGTTGCCAACCTCCAAGTACTAGCTGGAGATCCCCTGCTATTACAACTGATCACCAGCCAATAGAGATCAGTTCAACTGAAGAAAATGGCAATTGAACTCTATGGCATTGAAGTCCCTCCCCTCCCCAAACCCCTCCTTCCTCAGGCTCTGCCCCAAAAACCTCCCGCTGGCAGGGAAGAGGGACCTGGCAACCCTGATCACAGAATTATAAGTACTGCATATAAAATTGTAATGGACTTAAGGTACATTGGCTTAATTGTGTATGACGGCCCATTATCGTATTTTTTCATTTGTGTGTGTGTGTGTAAACATCATTGTATACTCTGCTTTTAGTCTAAGAATGGTTTTATGAGACTTGTTCATGTTACTCAATGTTCTATGCAGTTTTTATGCTGGGGTTTAAATCATTACATTGTTTTAATTGTGTTTTTCTCATGTTTTAATTTGTAAGTCGCATAGAAAGCAGAGAAACATTCTACACACACATATGCAGAATTTAGGGATGCCAGCCTCCAGTGGGACCTAGAGATCTCCTGAAATTAGACCTGATCTCCAGATGACAGAAATCAGTTCCCCTAGAGAAAAAGGCTGCTTTGGAGGATGGACTCTATGGCATCATAACCCACAGAGGTCGTTCCATTATACCCTATTGAAGTCCCTGCCCTCCTTTCCCCAAACCCTGCCCTCCTCAGGCTCCACCCCCAATATCTCCAGGTATTTCCCAACCCAGAGCTGGCAACCCTATTTAAGGAGTCTCAAACCCGTTTACAATTGCAAGAATTGAGAGAGAACTGTGACTGGCCCAAGGTCACCCAGCTGGCTTCATGTGTTGGAGTGGGGAAACCAACCCGCTTCACCAGATTAGAGTCCTCCGCTCATGTGGAGGAGTGGGGAATCGAGCGCGGCTCTCCAGATAAGAGTCCACTGCTCTCTTAACCACTACACCACGCCGGCTCGAATTTTCTCCTTCACTCCTTTCCAGCATCAGCAGCATTCATATGGCTTTTTTGTACTTTACCTCAATAGATAATATTTTTCTTTTAATTGCATTACTTTTCCTGTTGCTTTGGCAAGGCATTTGCTTCACTGGGGTTCTCGGGAGAATTAGAGGACGTGTTTTATAATTAAGCGTTCATGCATTAAGATTTAATAGTTCATAATTAGGATTTTTACATGAGAAATTGCTCTTCATATGCAGCAGAAATCTAATTTAGATGTCCACCTTTAGGGAAGTGCATGAAATAAACAAAGCCTAAGGCAATGCAATATATTTTAGAGATGGGTAGAAAGAGTCACTAATGAAAGCTCATTTAAGGACATGAGCCAGAAATCTGAACAATCTACCACATGGTCTAAGCTCTGGATCCTGCAAACCACAATGGAGTTCTTCCGAAATGGGGAATTCTCTGCTTTAAATGGCATTGCACTTAATCTGAAGAAGAAGAGTTGGT
Source organism: Euleptes europaea (assembly GCF_029931775.1). Taxonomy (NCBI): domain Eukaryota; kingdom Metazoa; phylum Chordata; class Lepidosauria; order Squamata; family Sphaerodactylidae; genus Euleptes; species Euleptes europaea. The sequence continues at coordinate 16,301,865 of NC_079322.1, read as the reverse complement.
TTTTAAATGCCAACTTTCTCTAACACTTAAGAGAGGCTCAAACCGGCTTACAATCACCTTCCCTTCCCCTCCCCACAACAGACACCCTGTGAGGTAGGTGGGGCTGATAGAGCTCTAACAGAGCTGTGAATTGCCCAAGATCAACCCAGCTGGATCCGTATGTAGGAGTGGGAAAACAAATCTAGTTCACCAGACTAGCCTCCGCCGCTCATGTGGAGGAGTGGGGAATCAAACCCGGTCCTCCAGATCAGAGTCCACCATTTTGCCTCAAAGCATTGCCCTATAAGAGGAATACATTTGCCTTCACCGCCTTGCACTTGTTGGTTTGAGTTCTCCTCAGGCTCCACCCCCCAAAATCTCCAGGTAATTCCCAACCCAGAGCTGGCAACCCTAGGCTCAGGTGAGGTGCTGTGGACCTGCCTCTCCCCACCCAGGCCCTGCTGGACATCAGCCTCAGGCCCACAAGGCAGACAAGGAACCCTGTTGGGCACCTGTCTCTCCTCCCCCTGGGGCCTCCACCAGTCAGGTGGGCCGACACTGTCATCCCCTGATAGGTCTGTTTTGCCTGTACTAGGTTCCTAGTGCAATCTCCAGCATCTCCACTTAAAAGTAGGGCTGCCTATCAATAGAGGCTTAGCAGGATGCTATTCACCGTGATGATGTTTCTGTTTGCTTCATTTATACCACATCTTTCTCCCCAGTGGGGACCCAAAGCAGCTTACATTGTTCCCCTCTCCTCCATTTTATCCTCACAACAGCCCTGTGAGGTAGGTTAGGCTGAGAGTGTGTGACTGGCCCAAGGTCACCCAGCAACAGAGTTCCCAGATGCCTAATAAGGGCAGGCAATTGCCCACCCATTAACAGGCCTGCCACCGCCCCTCAGCTGGTTGGCAGACAGAAGAAGGCCAGCTGAAGGGGGGCAATCCGCATGTGTGTGGGGGGGGGGCGCGCGTGCCACTATAACGTCGCTTCTGGGTTTACCCCGGAAGCGATGGGGATGCTCTAGCACATTCTTCCAAAATCTCTATGGTTTCCATAGAGTTTTTTTTTTTAAAGAAACATGCCAGAGCATCCCCATCACTTACAGGGTAAACCCAGAAATGACGTTATCACAGCGCACATACCCTCATGTGGATTAACCCCCCAGCCCCACCGCAACGAAGCTTCCACCAGTGGCGAGGGAGGGAACACCTGGCAACCCTACCCAGCAAGCTTCCATAGCTGAGCGGGGATTTGAACCTGGTTCTCCCAGATCCTGGTTTAACGTTCTTACCAGGGCATGCCATGAAAAGCTTCAAAAGCCCATATTCACAGATTTTGTAATCAACTTGGCTCCCACTCATATTGGGTAAAAGGTAGGCTATTAATAATTAAGAAAACCTTGAAGCATGTGGCAATGGATAATTGCTTTAATTTCCCTTTGCCCAGTATGTCTCATCCCATACTCACCTCCCTTAGGATGATAGCCTGATGTCTTCTTTCTCATTCCACTTTTTGAGCCCTGCCCTCTGAAATGTTCAAGTTCCACTTCTGTCCAGTTAAATCAATGGCGGATGCCCAATTCTTGAGCACTCCCAGCATCCTCAGAGGTACCTGCAGATGGAAAAAGGGTTGCTTAAATTAACCAGACTGTTTGGAGATGAATTAAAGATGATGATCCAGAAGAGAGGAGAGCCTTGAAAAATTCCCCATCAGATCAGCACCTGGACAGCAGGCAGAGTTGGTAATAATGGAGAATTGTTTTTCAATTTAATTTATAGTAATTATATGTAAATTAACAAGTATTAGTATCAGTTAGCATATGCAAATTTGGTCTTCTTTTCCTGTTTGTCCTCTTTATGAGGGTTCTTGTCCTCTTTTCTGATTCTCAATACATGGCCACGAATACTGACAGATCTACAGTTGCCATTCTCTAGGTGGGACCGGGAGATCTCCCAGCTGACCTCCAGACGGCAGGGATCAGTTCCCCTAGAGAAAAATGGCTGCTTCACAGGGTGAAGTCTATGGCATTGTACCCTAGAGAGTAGGGTTGCCAGGTCCCTCTTTGCCACCGGTGGGAGATTTTTGGGGTGGAGCCTGAGGAGGGCGGGGTTTGGGGAGGGGAGGGACTTCAATGCCATAGAGTCCAATTGCCAGAATGGCCATTTTCTCCAGGGGAACAGATCTCTATAGGCTGGAGATCAGTTGTAATAGCAGGAGATCTCCAGCTAGTACCTGGAGGTTGGCAACCCAAACCCACCTTTCCCAGGCGCCATCCAAAAGTCTGCAGGAAGTTCCCAGCCTGGAGCGGGCTACCCTACCTAGATCACCCAAAGTTTATTGTAGCAGCATCCTGTTAAAGACTCGGACATATATTTGATGTTAGACACATATTCTTCAGCTGTTGGAATGTTCACATTTATTTCAAAGCTATGCACAGCAACAAGGTTGGGGGAGAAAAGGCGCTGTGAATATAAACAAAGTCAGTCCTATAAAAGAATACAGCCCGAGATTATTTTCTCAGGCTATTTTCTCATCTTGTTAAAATGAATATTATTACAGATCAAAGGGGGAAAGTAGAGAGCGCCAAGCTATTCAAGTTCAATAATTCAGTAGGAAAATTTCCACACTGAAAGGAAGTGAGCAAAAACCTTTAGTCGCTTTGCCTTAACATTTCTATTTCATTTCCTGGTTTGACCTTCATATTTCACTCAGATCACTAAAAGTCATTCATAAAAGGCAACCAAGCTCTGGTTGACTTTTCTCCCGTGAACACAAGAACTCTTGTAAATGCCGATTTTCACCTGTGGAATAATGGAGGGAGACTGAGAAAGCAGGCTATAGTGAATGTTCAAACTTTTCCTCACTTTGAGCTTGGGTTTGTCAGGTTCCCCCTCACTGCTGGCGGGAGCTTCCCGGGGGTGGGGTGGGGTAGGGTAGGGGACTGTGCGCAGCATGATGACCTCACTTCTAGGTTCATCCTGGAAATGCTGGCATCACGCGGGATGCTCGAGCACATTCTTCCGAAAACTCTATGGAAACCATAGACGTCTTTGGGGAGAGTGCTAGAGCATTCCCATCGCAATGCTGGCACTTCTGAGGTAAACTTGGAAGTGACGTTATTGCACCAAGCACCCCATGCGTGTGTGGAACGCCTCCCCCCTCAGCAGGTCAGCTTCCACCCGCCAGCCAGATGAGGGGCAGCAGGCAGCTCCGTTGCCCACCATAACTAAGCAGTTGGCAACCCTACTCTGAGCCCACCCTTTATCCAAGGAGTAAGTTTATAGGGTCCCCTATCTATTGTATTCTCACAGCAACTCAATGAGGTCGGTTTTTGGAGAGATAATGACTGGCCCAAGTTCACTTCCAGTGCATCAGTAAACAGAGTTACACCCTTCAATTGATTTATAAGGGTGTAACCCTGTTTAGAATTGTACTTAAGGTTTACAACCTCCAGGTCAGGCCTGGAGATCTCCCAGAATTACAACTGTTCTCTAGACCACAGGGGTCAGTTTCCTGGAGGTCAGGAATTGCCTGCTTTGGAGGGTGGACATAGCATTATAGCTTGCAGAGGTCCCTCCCTTCCTCAAACGGCCACCCCCCCCCCGAAATCTCCAGGTATTTCCCAACCCAGAGCTGGAAACCCTAGCTTAGCAGCTAGGGGAGCTTGGTAACATTTTTCAGGCGCTGGTTGCCTTGTATAAGGCCATTATCTTTCAAGCTGCAGATTGCAAGCTGGTTCCTGGCTGTCCAGTTTGTTGGAACTGAATCCATCCTCCCCTGGGAGTCCAGAAGTAGGACTTAACTCACCATAAAGTATTGCAATGAAGAACCAGTTGTTTCATTGAGCTCTGTTGCATGTCCTATTCACCGCTATATTTATGTGTTTGCTACATCAGCTTTATTGTATTGTTCTGGATGGTGGAATGGCTGAGTTAAGTAAAAAAAAAAAATCGATTTGTCCTGCAAGTTCTGTTCTTGAAATTAGCCCCGTAGAACCCACACCGAAGTGAGATTACAACTGATCTCCAGATAGGTTTGCCAACTTCCAGGTTCTAGCTGGAGATCTCCCACCATTACAACTGATCTCCAGCCAATAGAAATCAGCTCACCTGGAGAAAATGGCCACTTTGGCGATTGAACTCTATGGCATCAAAGTCCCTCCCCTCCCCAAACCCCATCCTCCTCAGGCTCCACCCCCAAAAATCTCCAGGAATTTCCCAACCTGGAGCTAGCAACCCTACTTGGGACTGTGTTGTTGTTTTTTTTCCAGACCTTGAACTAGTAACCTGATAGTTCTTAAGGTTCTTTTCCAGTTCGGAGACTTTCTGTTTCTGGGGAAATAAAGGTTTTGTTTGTTTGTTTTATCTACATTCCTTGTTCAGGTTGTGTAAAACTCAATAGAGATCTTCCATCCTTTGAGCAGGTTATGTAGGGTTTCCTGAAGAGCAAGTCAATGGAAGAGGAAAGGCGTGGGTCTTTGAATAGCTCTGAGTGTAAAATTTGTGCTGATCAAGATTTAAATGGTACAAGGTTCCCTTTGACCTTTCACAGTGCTTTCCTAGATCATAGATAAAAATGTTTTCGTCAGGGAGGGGAAACCAGCTGGAATAATTGATAGGTATTTTGAAAGAGAACTGTGCAGCACCAAGCAGTTGGCTAGGAGAGGTACTATGGGCAGGATCCACCCAGCTTTTGCTAGTAAAACAGGAAGAAGGGGTCCTCTTTGACCATGAAAAAAGCTCGGCTGAGAATTTTAGGATCTGCATCTACAGAAGTCATGTGGGAGGGAGGTTATAACTTGGATTTTGGAAAGATTGTGTGAAAAAGCTGGCTGGATCCAACCCTGTGCGCAGGTTCCTCAGGCATGCATGGAAGCCCGTGTTTTGTAGTGGCTACAACATTGCACTGATAAGAGTCCAATGGCCAAAGCAGCCATTTTCTCTAGGTGAACTGATCTCTGTTGGCTGGAGATCAGTTGTAATAGCAGGAGATCTCCAGCTAATACCTGGAGGTTGGCAACCCTAATTGTACATGGTTTTACTGTATTGTATGTGCTGATGTTTGTGAGTCGCCCTGAGCCCAGCTTTGACCAGGAATGAGGGCAGGATATAATTGAAAAATAAATAAATAAAATAAATAAACATCGTAAACGGCTTTGGGCCCCTATTGGGAAGAAAAGGAGGGTGTGAAAATCTAAATTAATTAATTAAAATTAATGTAATTTTTGATATAACAATAAATAACCAGAGGCTTGATCAGATATGATATATGCCTTATTTTCTGTAGGTTTGATAGTTTATGCAACAGGCAAAAATTCAGATGAGGGCAGCTTTGGAAGCTCAGTGAAGAACACGCTGATACCAGTAGAATTTCTCCCTGTGTGGGAGTTACAGCCCTACTGTACTTCTGAATGCTACTGTGGTTCTTGTCCAGGACACATCTTTTTGCTCCCAGCTTTCTCATCTCAAACACCTTTTCCCCCTTTCAAATCTTGTAAGGCAATCTCTATCCATTTAGAGGTTTATGACCAAGCTATCATTGATTTCTTTCCAGTCCCTGATTGTAATTATCCCATGAGGTTTTTATGGGTACGGTAGGAGAAAAACTGCAAATAAACTGATCACCATTAGTCTGCATTCATAGAAGATGAAATTTAAATAAATGTCTGTAGGACCGCTCAAGCAGAGAAGGTAATATCAATCCCACTACTTGCTTTTCGAGATTCACAAAATAAATTCAAAAAGATTTTGCCCTGAGTTTACCTAGGCTTGGTTCATTTACATTTTTGTTGCAGGCTTAAGCAATGTCGTTCAATGTCTATAAAAGAGGAGGGAAATGCCAACTATAGTCCAACTGTGTATACGTGAAGTGGTTGAACGTGCGCCCAGATCCTTAAAAAATAACAGCACAGTAATCATACCAATCAGGTTTTCAACATGGAAAGGGGACAAGGTAAATATGAAGAGTTTCAGCTTCACAGTCCTGGCAGCCGGGTTGGGAAGAGGTATACTATGTATGGTTCCTTATTCTCTTGCGGAACCTCCTTCTTGGCATAGATGGCCACAGACTGCCTCTCACTGGTATTTATAGCAGAAAATTTTAAGATAATATTACTTATTTCCCCATATTCTACACTACTATTCCATTAAAAGGCTCAGAGTGGCGGTGTGAGATGATGTGATGGGGGTGATGTGAAAGACCTTAGCCTGGAACCCTGGAGACTTTGATGGGCAGGATTGCCAGCTCCATGTTGGGAAAGACAAATGCGAAGTTCTTAAGAAGATTTTGACGAAATGGGATGAGAAGCTGGCAACCCGTCTGTATTTACCTACTAGTACTGAAGAGATGATTTATCGCTATTTTTCTACCAATACTTAAGAGATGATTTACAGCTTTGTTTATTAACTGATCTACTGGTGTTGCGTCATTGAAGAGATATCCACCACACATGGAAGAACAAGCTCAAGAACTGCATAAGGACTCTTGATTCTATGCCAGTAGAATTATTGATTGTAACCTTGGATGTATTTTAGTCAGTATATAGAGGTAGTCATAACGTTTTGTACATGGTATATTAAATCTATGAGTATATGTCCCTCAGCCACATACATTTGTATTTTGAGGGATACAGGATTCCCCAAGACTGGACTACTCCGGTGAGCTTGAGAAGTTAGGGAGGCCACCAACCTGATTTTGCTATCATGGTCTCACTCAGTTTGGTGTGCGTAATCTCAGAGCTTTGGCAACAGCTAGAAGTCTTTCTAGGAATTCATAACAATTCACTTGAACTCTTTGCTTGACCTGAAATCCCAGCATGTGTTTTCCTGCAGCAACAGAAACATGCTCTATTTTCTGTGTAAACAAAGAATTAAAAGTGAACATTTATGGATTCCTAGAAAGTCTTTGACCACCTTTGTTTATTTAAGGATTGGTGAGTTTCCTCTAAAACGTCTCCTCTGTGGCTGTTCTTTCAATGTGGAGGGGAGCCCTCAAAGGAATCTTTCTTCCAGGGGCCCATTAGGGTTGCCAGATCCCTCTTCTCCACTGGCGGGAGGTTTTTGGGGTGGAGCCTGAAGAGGGCATGGTTTGGGGAGGAAGAGACTTCAATGCCATAGAGTCCAATTGCCAAAGTGGCCATTTTCTCCAGGTGAACTGTTCTCTATTGGTTGGAGATCAGTTGTAAAAGCGGGAGATCTCCTGCCACCACCTGAAGGTTGGCAACCCTAGGGCCCATGGTGGCAGTCTCGAAAATGACAGCCACAACAAGTAATTGCATCCAAAGGTGTGAAATCTTTGGCTGTGTGTCCAAAGCATGCCCAAATTCTTTGTATGGCAGCCTACAAGTCAATGGCCACCACTAACTGAATCCCTGATCATTCTATTTTATTAACTTTTCAATTTACCCACGTTACTGTAGCATCTCTTCATGCCCTCATGCAACCTCTCACACATCCTTGTACCAAGAGTTGTATCGGCTCCCATTCAATAACCACCGTTCACACCACATAGAAAGAATCTGTGGGGAAGCTGGACTTTGACGGTTTACTGGACAGAGGCTACAGTCCTAAGAATACTTTCCTGGTAGTAAGCCCTACTGGATAAAATGAGGCTTACCTCAGAGTAGACCTGCTTAGGATTGTTCAGAGAACAAGAAGTGCAGGACTTAGGCAACGCAGAGAACTGTCCATAATTTGTAATTTGGGCTCATTGCTAAATCTAGCTCAAGTCCTTTTCAAGAGGAAACGAAAGCTCTTGAAAATTTCTAATTGTGCCTCTCAAAATGGTGTTTGCTTGAAACAAACAGCGGCCCATAAACAGCACCTGCAAAGATTTATTCAGGGAATGAAGCATAACATTTACCCAACAGAGAGGCTTGTGTTAGAACCGAGAGGTGACCTTTGGCAAGTAGTGCCGATTTCTAAGTCAGAGAACCTTTCATTCCAAGAGATTAGTTTCCAGAACAGTTAATTCCTTGTGAAAAAGAAGGCTAGACAATGCATACGAGGCCCTGTTAAACTGTGTCTGTTAAAGGAAACATAGCTAATTATTTTTAATTGCATGAGATTTGGGAAGGGAGCTCATTGGGTGAAATTTTTGGCTTTCTTCATTACAATATCTCGCTTTCCTTTATTTTGCAATTAAAATATATAAATGCATAACTAAGGACATAATCACAGACCACCTCCCCATACAGTATTTCTGTAAAACTTAAGTCCAAACATAAAGTATAGTCAGTGGAAAAATAAACATCAATTAGAACATTAAATAGGATTCCCATGATATAAGGTGTTAAACCCAGTCCAGTGAAACCATACATGCTAAAGCACAGAATGATATCTTGTTGAAGAAGAAGAAAAAGAAGAAGAAGAGATGTTTTTTATATGCTGACTTTCTCTACCACTTAAGGAAGAATCAAACTGGCTTATAATCACCTTCCCTTCCCCTCCCACAACAGACACCCTGTGAGGTAGGTGGGGCTGAGAGAGCTCTAAGAGAGCTGTGAGTAGCCCAAGGCACCCAGCTGGCTTCATGTGTAGGAGTGGGGAAACCAACCCTGTTCTCCAGATCAGCCTCCACTGCTCATGTGGAGGAGTGGGGAATCAAACCCCGTTCTCCATATTAGAGTCCACCACTCCAAACCATCGCTCTTTAGCACTACACCATGCTGGGCTGGCTCCCAATACACAGACTGCTTAGAAGCAGTCCTTGGATGTAACCCCCATTGCTGTTGAGTGCCTCCCCTTATGAATTTCTAGTTTGGGCAAGTATGAGAAATGGACTTGGGGAGGAAAATGACACCAGAGTGTGCTGGTCCAAGCCATTATGAGCTGAGGCAAGATGGGAGGCCGGGGTAGGCTTGGATTGTAATGGCTTGTTGATTTCCACACCACTTACGGGAGACTCAAACCGGCTTACAATCACCTTCCCTTCCCCTCCTCACAACAGACACCCTGTGAGGTAGGTGAGGCTGAGAGAGCTCTAATAGAGCTGTAACTTGGCCCAAGGTCACCCAGATGGCTTCATGTGTAGGAGTGGGGAAACAAACCCGGTTCACCAGATTAGCCTCTGCCGCTCACATGGAGGAGTGGGGAATCAAACCCAGTTTCCCAGATCTGAGTCCACCACTCCAAACCGCCACTCTTAACCAATGCACCATGCTGGAGAAAACCTAGACACCCCCAATGCCTCTGTTGAAAGCAGTGGTAGACTGATTCAGTATAAGGCAGCTTCATGTGTGTTCGAAATGACCCAATCCACGATGATAAAATGATAAAAACTGTAGCCCAAATAATGTGGGTTGTTTAAATTAGGGGAATTTGCTTCTTAAAATTTCAACAGAGAGAGAGAGAGAGAGAGAGAGAGAGAGTTCATCTGGGAGGATGGTCTAGGCTTTTGTTTGCTTGTTTGTTTGTCTTTAGACCAGAAGTTACATAGTGTTCCTATTTCACCAAGCTTTGAGGGATTATCCTGCTGATGCCAGTTAAAATATTCCAGTTTCGGTCATTTAGCATTTTATTTTTAAAAAGTTATTTGAATAGATCTTTCCGGCGTCATCCAACCAATCATTCATTTCAATGGGAGACATTGGGCCACTAAGTCGGGGTGGGGGTTTAGAGGTACAATATTCCGAGGGCCCTGATCTTCCTCGGGACACGTGGAATTGAGCAAGCCTGTAGTTTGTTTTAATGTGGTGTTTGTCTTGGGTCTGGACCGGGTGAGGGGGAATCATTGACTGAGAGGCTGTGGCAGCCTTTGGCAGCCCTGGGGAGTTAAACACATTCTGAATTCATTTCTGTGAGGGTTATGCAGATGCTTAAACTTTGGTTGGATCCTACGTGCAGTTTCTGTAAAAATGATATACAGGTGGGGAGATGAAGAAGAAGAAGAGTTGGTTTTTATATACCAGCTTTCTCTACCACTTAACAGAGACTCAAGCCAGTTTACAATCACCTTCCCTTCCCCTCCTCACAACAGACACCCTGTGAGGTAGGTGGGGCTGAGAGAGCTGTAACTTGCCCAAGGTCACCCAGCTGGCTTTGTGTGTAGGAGTGGGGAAACAAACCCAGTTCACCAGATTATCCTCCACCGCTCATGTGGGGGAGCTGGGAATCAAACCCGGTCCTCCAGATTATGAGTCCACCGCTCCAAACCACTGCTCTTAACCACTGCAACATGCTGGAGAAAACCTAGACACCCCCAATGCCTGTGTTGAAAGCAGTTTTGAAAGTGGAACACTGTGTCAAGGAGTACACAGGATAGGATGATAGCTGCATTTTATCCAGTTTCCGTGTGCTCCGGCCCCAGTGCTATGGTTGATAGGGCTGTGCGAGGGTATCCTGAAAATGTCTTCTTCCATTGTATTATTTATGGATCCTCATAACTGTATATGGAGCTTTACAAAACAATCATAAAAAGACAAGGTCCCATCCAGAGGATGTTGTGCTATCCTGTAGAATGGATTACAAATGACAACATAAAAATGGATTGTGAAATATGCCCGAAAATCAACACAGAACATCTGAAGGACAAAGCACACCAAGTGTCTGTACCGCTTTATTGCCCTCATGTCGTTCACATAGGTCAAATCCATTCCTCAGCTGTATCAATGATGACAGGCCAGGATCTCTTATGAAAATCTTGAAAGTCTGTGAATCAGAAACTCAGAGCTGGTTTTTTCCCCCTCCTGACCCAGAACTGTTTGACATATAAGGCAGAGGCAAACCCAGTGTAGCCACAGATTATACACCCAACAATAGGCTTACCGGGTACCTCCTCTCCTCTGGCAGGAGGCTATGGGGCTGTGGATGCAATTGTGTGTATGTGAGCAAATGCGCGTGCGCGGCACTTCTGGTTTACAACCTCGCGAGGGGCCTTTTCCTCTTAATTTGAGTGGTAAAGGGCCGCTTTACCACTCAAACTAAGAGGAAAAGGCCCCTCATGAGGCGGCACTTCTGGTTGTAAACCGAAAGTGCTGCGCACGCACCAATGGCTTGCACATGCACATTTGTCTGCCGACCCTCAGGTGGCCGGCGAGCAGAGGGATGAATTGCTGGGGGTTTGCCCACCACCACCGGGCACCTGGCAACCCTACCCAACAAGGAGTTGCAGTCAGTCATTGGCCCCTGATTACTGAACCTACCTGTTATGTGTGTATATGGGCATTCCAGCCTCTGCAGACAAAACAGAGGGGCCTGGACTCAGGCTTTACTACTCAGGCCTTGAGGTTCATTTCTGGGAGGATAAGAGCCATGCACAAACTTGCCTCACACCTTCGCTCAAATCAATCAACAGTATTGACTACAGAGAGAGTAAAAAAAAAAAGGCAAACTCTCATTCCAACACAGGCAATAAAAAAGAAACTTAAAACAATTAACTAGCCATGCTGACTACTCACAAAACAAAACTGATCACATATGGTCTTACTGCCAGTTCCCGTAGCCAAAGGCGATAACCCGAAAGGAGCTTCCATCCCTGGGAAAACCCTCTCTCTTTTACATCATGGGCCTAATTAGTTTCAAGGGTTCCCAGTACCAACCCAGCTGTAATTTCCTAGGGTGTGAACCTCTCAAGGCCAGAATCCCAGCCCAGCTGTAAGGATAGCTTCTTTCTGACAGTAGCCATTTATGCATGGCAATTTGCTGTGCGGTCCATCCTGAACTTGAAGTACCCCACAGTTTTTTTGTTTGTTTGTTTTAGTTTTGCACGGGAAATCGATGAATCAGACCGCACTGCGCAGCCAGAGCTCACAAACCTCGCATTTTGGAAAAGCACTTCTAACGTGACTTTTTTGGACCGCCCCGCCATGGCGACGAAGAATCCGTGCTGGGTCGCATGAATAATTAAAGCCGCGAATGATCTTGTCCCCGCCTCTCCTCCGCCCACCCAGGTCTTCCCCCGCCTTTGTACCGCCTACCGGCTCTTCCCGACCCCGTCCCCTTTCCAAACCTGCTGTCGAGGGAGGAAGCCATTTCCCTGTTCATTTTTCGCACGCAGAGTGCGGCGTGAAAGCAAACAACTCGCCGTTATTTTTTTTTAATTATTTCATTTCCTTTATCGATATAGCGCTATTTCACTATCTCACCACTGCCATGCAGCACATTCTTCTCCTGCTTCACACTTTCTCAGATCCCGGCAACTTTTTCCCCGAGGTCTCATAACCCCCCCCCTTCTATCTGTAGATGCATCTTACCCCGTGAGTTTTAAAGCAAATAGGGGTGCTTGTTTTTTTACTTCTGAACATTCTTTGAGTAAAATGTGCATCTAGAGAGCCGCAAATCCACGGCAAGACCTCCCATGTTCCTCTTCATGACATCTGAGGTTTGACTCAAATTAACCACTTTATAAATGCATATTTTCTCATGAATTTTCTAAGCAGGCAGGGGTGCTTGTTTTTGAGTGTTCAACATTTCGTTGGTAAAAATGTGCATCTAGAGAGCGGCAAATCCAAGGCATGCCTTCCCATGTGGGGAAACGTTTTTCCCAACTCTTGCGATAAAGCTCTAGACTTCTCTATCAATAGCTTTTGTTCGTTTTCTCTAGAGGTTGGGATACTGGGACCACATTTTGACTTTGGGGGGGGGGGCTTGCAGGAGAAAAGCTCTGGAATTCTTTGCATGCTCTGGGGAAAGCTTCTGGAATTCTGCTCCCTGAAGGGAAAACTCCTCTCTCTTTGGGGGAGCAGGGCCATGGGGGGGGGGATCTGCGAGGATTCAGGAGGTTCCAGTGAACAGGCTGCGGCTTTGAGGTGAAGGCAGCGGCGGGGGGGGGTGATCCTCCCAATCCTTTTACCTTGTGCAGAAGGCACACAACGCACACCCTGCTTCTGTTTGTGCAGCAGGGATTCTTGCAGCCTCTGCTTTGGGCTGCCAAGAAAACTTTGCTCTGGGAATCAAGATACTTCTGCATGGGAGGTTTTGACTTGAATTTGCCACTCTGTAGATCCATATTTTTCCATTGCCGTGAATGCTGAGACCTCTTGTTTTCCAGTTTTGAGAATTCGGGTGGGGAAGATGTGCATCCGGAGAGCGGCAAATCCTAGGCAAGACCTCCCATGAGGGAGGTATCAATTTATCGGTATATCGCTATTTTATCGGGGAGAAATAATAAAAAAAAGGATGACATAGTCCTTAGCGAGATCTCCACCAACGGAAAACAGGCTTTTTCGAGGGTGGCCGCCACGCCACGTGCATGTATGGGATGACAGAGGGTGGGGAAAGAGGTGTGTTAATGGCTGTGGGAGGAACACCATTGAGATAACCCAGCCCTATCGGAGCAACGTTCTGCGCGTTGGGATACCACTGCATAATTCGAGGCTCCAATCAACATCGGACTTTCTCATTTGATTCAGTGCCGTTAATAAGCATTTTAAAAGGCGGATTTAAAAAAAGAGCTTTGAGAGAATAGCAAATTCCTCCTTGCATAAATGGCCAGTGTGTTCCAGATATTTACATTGTTCAAATGTGTGAAGCCTTTGTAGGGACTCGCAAGATGGCAACCCACACTAAAAACTTAGGAGTTGGTTGCATGGGGTGAAAATTAATATGGGAGCAATTAGACCCCCTGGGAAAATCTTGGTTTTTTCACTTACTCATTTTCCCCTGTAATTAATAATGGTGAAATTTGAACAGCCGTGTTCAGCTTCTTCAACGCAAGTTCTTTTAATTCTATTTTTGTGGAATTTTGAGGGTTTTTAAAAGGGGGCTGGAGACCGTGACCCTCCACATGGCACCCACCAGTGTGTTTCCTGGAACCAACTTGTGTCTTGAGTCTTCAGGATGAAACCCAAAGGATCTTGATTGAAACAGGAAAAACTGACGAGGAATCAGTAGGTCGCTTCCTATCAGCTGACTGATCAGCAAAGCACTGAGCTCGTCCCAGGTAGAGTTGACAGGTCGGGGTTGGGGAATACCTGGAAATTTTTGAAGCGGAGTCTGAGGAGGGTGGGGTTTCGGGAGGGGAGGGACTTCAATACCATAGAGTCCAATTGCCAATGGAGCCATTTTCTCCAGGTGAACTGATCTCTGTTGCCTGGAGATCAGTTGTGATAGCAGGAGATCTCCAGCTATTACCTGGAGGTTGGCAACCCTAGTCCTGGGCTGGCATGTTAGCCGCCATGGACCTTTGACTTGGGCATATACTTGGCAACCTCTTCCTGGGAGCAAGTTCCCTTTCTCTTTAAAAATTGAAATCAAACAGCAAAGCAAAAAGCTGATCTTTTCCTCAATGTCCACCATTTTTTGATGCTCTGTTGACAAACAGTTAGTGATTGGCTGTGCCCCAGTAGCCATTTAGTGGTGATGCCCTCTTTTATTTGCCACCAAGTCACAGCTGATTTACAGTGACCCCTGGCAGGGTTTTAAAGGCAGGAGACATTCAGAGGTAGTTTGCCATTGCCCGTCTGTGCATCACAACCCTGGTATTCCTTGGAGGTCTCCCATCCAAATACTTGCCAGGGACGACCCTGCTTCACTTCTGAGATCTGACGAGACCAAGCTAGCCTGGGCCTTCTAGGTCAAGGCAATGTTCCCCCAAATTCCAAAAATGCCTGCAGGCTCAGCAGGGTTGGGGACCCCAGGAAAAGAGACATTTAGGGAAGGGTATGTGCCTTGAAGGAGCCCCGTGGCGCAGACTGGTAAGCTGCAGTACTGCAGTCAAAAGTTCTGCTCGTGACCTGAGTTCAATCCCAACGGAAGTCGGTTTCAGATCGCCAGCTCAAGGTTGACTCAGCCTTCCATCCTTCCAAGGTTGGTAAAATGAGTACCCAGCTAGCTGGGGGTAGAGTGTAGACAACTGGGGAAGGCAATGGCAAACCACCCCGTAAACATAGTCTGCCTAGTAAACATTGGGATGTGCTGTCACTTCATGGGTCAGTAATGGCCTGGTGCTTGCACAGGGAGCTACCTTTACCTTTATGTGCTTTGAACATTCCTTTGTGACACAGTACAGAGAAGAAATTAGGGAGACATCTCTCCTGAAGTTATTCCAAACTTGTGATATTACCTCCTAAAGAAGATCTGCTTCTGATCTGTGTAGCAACAGATCATATCCAGCCACAGAGGTGGTAGGGAGGAAGGCCTCTTCATACAGAATATTGAAAATCTTGCTGTGGTACAGGATGTTGAACTAAATAATCCTACATCTATATGATTCAATATAGCATTAATCTTTATTTTCTTTCTAAAGCCCAATACTTCCAACAGTTGGCACAATATCCCAGCAGATGCCTTTATACCAAAAATATAATATTTCTTTCTCATATTTCTCACCCACAGGAGTACAGAGGCATTGTATTCCTGCCAGGTTTGCCATATGACTTATCTAACTCAAGTGCAGTTATGACTGGAGGAGAAATGGGAAGAAACAAAGGAAATTCTGCTTAAAACGATTGTGCCTTTCAACGAATTTCTAAGGCCACTTGTTATGGTCCAAAATCTAATAGATTTCTTCTTTCATTGCATTCTTCCCTTGAAATTCCTCTGCTTAAAATGTTTGCGCTTTGTGATATAACCTCAGAAGGGAATTCTGCCGTCTGCTTTGGTAGGAAGTTGCCAGTTATACTCATATATTGTTATCAGTCAGCAACTCTGCTTCGATAAATCATTAGATTAGTACAGGGGCTTCTCTTCAGCAATGATTTTAGGCAGATTCACACAGCAGATAAATTCTTCTAAACTCCCCCCCCCCATGATAACAGTTTCAAAAGGTAATACACTTGCATTTTAATGCAACATAAAGGGCAAGATAAAATATTCCTGGATCTATCCTAAGCAGTACTTGATTCTGGAATCAGTGTGGTGTAGTGGTTAAGAGTGGTGGTTAGGTGCGGTGGACTCTCTAGAGAACCAGGTTTGATTCCCCACTCTTCCACATGAGTGGCAGACTCTAATCTGGTGAACTGGGTTGGTTTTCCCACTCCTCCACATGAAGCCCCCTGGGTGGCCTTGGACTAGTCACAGTTCTCTTAGAGCTCTCTCAGCCTCACCTGCCTCACAAGGTGTCTGTTATGGGGAGGGGAAGGTGATTGTAAGCCGGTTTGATTCTTCCTTAAGTGGTAGAGAAAGTTGGCATATCAAACCAACTCTTCTTCTTTCCAAACTATAAACGTCACAGTGGCATTGTCAAATCTAATTACCGTGTCTTGAGTACCAATAGTTAAGGAGGTACCCAATTTGATCTGGAATGGGCTAGACCTTTGGGAGCCTTTTTGGAGAATTTACCCGAGAAACTCTGGGTTTTTACAAGAATAGTCCAATGTACAGAAAGACCCAGCCTTGGTGACCTCCTCCACTATAGCTAGTCTTCTCTTTTGCTAGTCTTCTCCTCCTCTTGTCTGTAGTCTTCTGAAGATACAAGTTGCAGGGTTGGGGGAAAGAATGGGAAATGACAGCTGAGAGGGCTTGTCAAACTGAGGGTTCTCCACATTTCCAGCTCTCTGCAGTGAAGGTTTCCAAATATCCTTGAGACTTCCACTGTGGAGAGAAACTCCTGCGACTTGGCTATTTTGTGAAAGTAAGGGCAATTGAAGGGGGACATAATTGCACAGCTGGCAACCAGCAGAGGAAGCAAGTATGGGGATAGGGGTGCCAACCTCCAGGTGTTGGCTGGAGATCTCCCACTATTACAACTAATCTCCAGGTGATAGAAATCAGTTCCCCTGGAGAAAATGGCCACTTTGGCAATTGGACTCTATGGTACTGAAGTCCCTGCCCTCTCCAAACCCCGCCCTCCTCAGACTCCACCCCAAAAAACTCCAAATATTTCCCAACCCAGAGCTGGCAACCCTAGCGGGTGATCGGGCTTGTGGGTTTGTTTTTAACCACTACCCCCTTTTGAAATTCTTGTCTGTCCTTAGCTTTGAGAGTTTGGATGTCAAGCCCCATTCCAAAATATTGCAACCATCCTTCTGAATCCATCCTTAATTACAGATTTGACCTATGATGTTGAAATGCCCTTACACCAAAAATCTAAACAGGCAAAGTGAACAGATGGCCCTACAGCCCCCCTGTGGAACATTGATCTTGTTCTGTACCATAGTGAAATTCAAATGTGTTATAAGATTTGCCCGCTGTTCTAATCATAAGAAAAAAGTAATATGTTTTTTAAGTTTTCAGGACTGTATTCCACTTCTTTAATGTTACATATAAAATCCATACAACAGAGTTAGTGTAAATTCCCATCTTTTGTGGAATGCTCTCCTTGAGGACACTAGTTACAGGAGTGAGAAGCCATTCTTGCTAGAGCTGTAAAACAATGGCTGGAAAAGGCAGGAGGTGCCCTCTTGGGGCCAGAAGGCTAAGTTGTCATTTATTAAATGTGCATGCCCAAAAGCTATGTGGGGTGGGTGCTATAGGATGGAGGGGGATTGGGTGAGATAGAGTGAAAAAATATGGCTGGATCTAACCCTTTGTTATGGACGCTGACCACATATGGGGGTATATCTGGGTGGCCAAACACACTTGTGTGTGTAAATTGAGGGCCATGGCTTCCTCTATATAGTCAATCCATCTCAGGTTGGGTCTTTCTCTTTTCCTTCTACCTTCAACTTTTCCTAGCATGATTGTCTCTTCATGACAAGAGTCATGAAGAGACAATCATGCTAGGAAAAGTTGAAGGTAGCAGGAATTTTCTCATAATGTGACCAAACTACAGCAGCCTCACTTTAGTCATTTTAGCTTCTAGGGTCAGTTCAGGCTTGATTAGATCTATAGCCCAATCTTTTTTTTTTTTTTTTGGCAGTCCACAATATCCGTAACTCTCTCCTCCAACACCACATTTCAAAGGAGTCTACTTTCTTCCTGTCAGCTTTCTTCATTGTCCTGCTTTCACACCCATACATAGTAATAGGGAATACGATGGCATGAATTAATCTAGTCTTGGTGGCCAGTGACACATCCTTACACTTCTGACTCTTTTCTAGCTCCTTCATGGCCGCCCTTCCCAGTCTCAAATTCCTTCTGATTTCTTGGCTGCAGTCTCCCTTTTGGTTGATGATGGAGCCAAGGAATAGAAAATCTTGAACAATTTCGATTTCCTCATTGTCAATCTTATGAGTCCTGAATTCTTGTCTAGGGAACAGTGTATGAATCCCTTCAGGACACGGTTTGCCCTCTCCAGTCTAACAAATGCATTTTGTTTACTTAAGCCATGTGTTGGTATAGCTAAAGCTTCTACCACTAAAGTTTCTAAATCTGTGCAGTTAAACATTTAGCGCTGTCCAGAGCCCAGTGTGCCTATTGCAGAAACAACCAAAAGGATGATATAGAAACTAATGGGTAAAGCTGTGGAGACAGAGGATGGATAGCTCTAAATCAAGGCAGTTTGCAAGACTGAGATTTCACTTGTGACCTGTTGTATTTGTAATGCTTGTTTTTCAAATGTTTATAAAGTCCTGGGAGAGAGATTTTCTCCACTTCTCTCCTGCAATTTCCATTATTTCTTTACATGCCCGATGGTAGCTCATTCACCTTCAAGAACTTTAACCATGGTTGACGCTATAGTGTACCTTAGTGGTTTATTCATGTTTTTTTTGGGGGGGGGGAATCTGCTATTGACCTGCTATTTAAATGCAATGGAAAATGGGTAGTTTTTATCTGGGTTTCAGAAGTTAAACATTATTCAGAAAACCAAAGCATCTTTCCATATTTGTGATCCTCTAGCTCCATATGCTGCCATGTATCACCGCTGGGAATTTGTATATAATTCAAACAGCACACAGGTTTAAACAAGTCTATTGTTAATACAAGCATGACCTCCTGCTGCTAAAAGCTTAAAAGATTTCTTTCCCTTTATACTGTGTCGTTTTCACCTGCTGCTCCGTGTGAAGTTTCCAATTTGAGCTTTATTTGTAGTGCTTTTTTTCCTAGAGCAAATATTGCTACTTCTTGAGAGGTGGCACTTTGCTGGCATGCCTCTGCGGAGAGCGCATGCTTTTCATGTACCAAGTGCCACTTCACTCAGCCAAGTAAAGGAGGGCCTCCGGTAAGAAGACTGGGAAAGTCCTTTGCTGGAGACCTTGGAGAGAGCTACTGCCAGTCAGAGAACCGCATGACCGCTCAGTGGGTCTCTGGCCTGACGTGCAGATTTGACAGCATTGACTTGGGGATTGACAGGGCTGATGATTTTCTCAGTCTCTGTAGGTCTTAAATTACTTAGCATAACTAAAAATTAAATGGAAGCAGAGCGGCCACTTCAGGACTAACAACATTTCGCCATTTTAATGTAACCTATTTTAACTGTTTTTGCAACTCTGTTAATTGTATGCTGATGTAAATGCCTAATAAAGGTAATGATGATGATGACTAACAACATTCCTGCCAGCATCAGTGTTCGAAAGTCGGTGCTTGCTTTATCAGTTGCATGAATGGTACAAGGGCAGCACATGCCTGAGCTTTTCAGCGGCTGGGGACGGCATGGCCAAGGCACCGAAAGTCAGTGCTTGCTTTATTAGTTGCATGAATGGTACAAGGGCAGCACATGCCTGAGCTTTTCAGCGGCTGGGGACGGCATGGCCAAGGCACAGAAAGTCAGTGCTTGCTTTATCAGTTGCATGAATGGTACTAGGGCAGCACATGCCTGAGCTTTTCAGTGGCTGGGGACGGCATGGCCAAGGCACCGTGACAGCGCCTCCAAAAAAGTTCCCCAGCCTCCAAAAGTCTTCAAAAAGCCTTTTTAAATTTAAAAACTGGAAAATGGGGCATTTCCCCCATTGAGAACAGCAAGGCTGCACCAGGAAAAATCTGGCACAGCAACGCTGTTGCTGGAGGGGGGTGTTCCTGGCCCGGAGGGGCTTTGGAAGCTGAAGTCATCTCTGCCCCCTAGAATGCCCCAGGAACGCCCCTCCCCCTCGCTGGCACCACATGTCTCTTCTGGAATTTATGTCCTGGAGAGATTGTGCCGCCGGGGGAGAAGCATGCAACTCTGCGACTCCCAGGTGTCGACAGATGTAAGTGCCAACGTAAGTGCCTCTTATTACCGAATTAGAGGCACTTATGCTGGCGGCGGGGTCACACCACCCCCTAAGCTGTCTTGGCTCTCCACCTCCGGAATGGGCTCTTCAGTACCACAACAGATGAGCAAAAGCAATATAAAAAGGAATTAAACAAAATGAATCAGTTTATTATACATTATATAGGGCTGCTCGCCCCCCCTGGTCTCCGGCAGGGAATGGAGGGGGGGGGTAGGGTTGCCAGATCCAGGCTGGGAAACTCCAGGAGATTTAAGGGTGGAATGTGGGGAGGACAGGGAACTCAATGGGGTACAATACCAAAGAGTCCACCCTCCAAAAATCTATTTTCTCCAGGGGAACTGATCTCTATAGTCTGGAGATGAGCTGTAATTCCAGAGGATCCCCTGAGGGCTGGCATTCTAATAGTGCACTTAAAAATACAGTGGTGTGTTTGGACTTGTTCACTCTGTTATTGTTGTCTTGTTGGTACATCATCAATTTTGGGATAGTCACATGTATATTATATATTGTACACTGAGGACTACCTAGGCCTGTGGCTTTCAGTCTAGAGCAGGGGTGTCGAACTCAATTGTTGCGAGGACCAGATATGGCATAAATGTCACTCGGTCAGGCCAGGCTATGCCTTGCCAGTCCAGATCGGGACTGGGTGTGTGTGTGGAAGGATTGTGTCTATGTAGCGAAAGTCGGCTAATGGAAAATTCCCACCACTAAAGTCTATGGGGATTTTTTGCAAAGTTCCTGTGGAGGCCTTTTTGGGGGTAGAGGTCCCAAACTTTCAGGGTATCTTTCAGGGACTCTCCTTGCACGAAACTCAAAGTTTGGTGAAGATTGGGTCAGGGGTCCAGTGTTATGGGCTCTGAAGAGGTCACCCCTTTCTCCTCCACAGACAAGAATTAGTCGATTAGCACAGAATCTCTTACTTTCCAATGCTTGTGGATGGAGGTGGGGGCAACCTCTTCCAGACCCCATAACTTCGGACCTCCTGACCCTATCTTCACCAAACTTGGAGGTTATTGCAAGGAAAGTTTCTGCAAGCTACCCTGCAAGTTTGGGGACTCTATCTCAAAAATGCTCCCCATGGCCAATTGTTTTTGGGAAACCAAAAAAACCTGAATTCCCATATTTACCGGTATGGGAATTTGGCTTATTTCGGGTTTCCCCCAAAAAAATCAGGCCCAATAAACCCAAACCCAAATTTTTCTCCCAAATTTTTTTTGCACACCCCTATTGTATGCTGGTTTGATTCTCTTAAAAAGATAAAGTCAGCATATAAAAACCAACTCTTCTTCTTCAAATCCACAGAACACTTTTTCAAATAGCAAACCATTTATCCCTAAACTTGTTGTTATGAGGAAACATGCCACGGGCTTTTAAAAATGCATAACCCCTTAGGGATGACTTTATTTCTGCAGTAGTCTCTCAGTGCTCCAGCATGCACATCAATTCTCATTTTCCTCACACAGGACCTTTTAAAACTGCCCCATTCATCACTGTCTCCAGAACCCATGTTAACTCCAAAAAAAATATGGCTGGTCCAAGAGAGAGGCTATGTGGTCCTCAGAATAACTGAAGACATCAAAGTCTCTTGCTGTCATCTTGTCAATGACACTTGAGTCCCCTTTAAAAACTGAAACCAGAAAAACAAAGGGAGCTATACCCAACTCATAAAACAGTCTAGGGACCTCAAAGATAGAGCCACAATATTTTTTTAAAAAAATACAAATATATATTTATTAGTAAGTGCAATTGTGCTTTAAAAGAGAAGCAGAAGAAGAAGAAGAAGAGTTGGTTTTTATATGCCAACTTTGTCTACCACTTAAGGGAGACTCAAACCGGCTTACAATCACCTTCCCTTCCCTACAACAGACACCCTGTGAGGTAGGTGGGGCTGAGAGAGGTGTGACTAGCCCAAGGTCACCCAGCTGGCTTCATGTGTAGGAGTGGGGAAACAAATCCAGTTCCCCAGATTAGCCTCCGCTGCTCATGTGGAGGAGTGGGGACTCAAACTTGGTTCTCCAGATCAGAATCCACCACTCCAAACCACCGCTCTTAACCACTACACCATGCTGGCTATGGACCCCCAAAGGTAAATTACTCAAGACACATACAAAGGACAATCAAAGGGACACTTTACTCAAATAGTACATGCGCTCACTAACTTGTGCAGAAGGCTAGAGTTCTGTGCTTTTAAAATGGTGTCAAGAAGAAATTAATCTTCATTTTCTTCCTTTTTAAAAGTGTGAAGTAGCAGGTGAATAGCTAATCGCAGTTAAATCTAGGGAAAGGAATACTAAAATGGTGTATGCACTCTTCAGAAGGCACAGAAATGTCAGCATTCGTAACAGGCGTAGGTTCATTTGTGCCGCACTGATGCACAAGTTAGTTTTCAAGACACGACAAAACAGCAGATGGCTTTAAAGCACTTTGTGGCTTCCCAATTCAGCAGTGGCTTGAATTTCTACCACTGTGAAAGAAGACCAAATTGCATTTCTGAAATGAAGCAGTTCAGTTAAAACAGGTAAGGTGTGGGCTGTGTAAACCAGGGATATATTGAGGTCATAGAAACAGCATTACAGTTGCCAGTTTAAACTGTG
This sequence comes from Euleptes europaea, assembly GCF_029931775.1. NCBI lineage: Eukaryota > Metazoa > Chordata > Lepidosauria > Squamata > Sphaerodactylidae > Euleptes > Euleptes europaea. The sequence goes on along the minus strand of NC_079322.1, from coordinate 16,279,323 downwards.
GAGGGAGATTCCTTCCAAACCCTTCCTTTCAGGGTAAAGGAAGGTAAATCAAAGAATTTGTCTCTATTGGTGGTCTTGCTCTAAGCTCCAGAAGCCATAATGGCTCCAGTTACCCATCATACATTCAGCACTTGGATACCATTGTTCGGGATCCCAGTATTAGAGGTACAGGCACAGGTATAGGTGGGTCAGTTCTCTTTAAAAAGTCAGCTTCCGAGTTTCTATCAGATCTGTGAAGAAAGCTAGTATTGAGTTTTGTCAGCAGAACAATCAGTAGAAATAGGCAACATTGCCTAAGTACAAAACATTTTGTTACGATCTTCTTGCCATATCACAAAGGCCACTGCTAGGGTTGCCAGGTGCCCGGTGGTGGCGGGAAAACCCCCGGCAATTCGTCCCTCTGCCCACCAACCACCTGAGGGCAGGGGAACAAACGTGCATGTGTGCGCCAAGGTGCGTGCGCGGGGCTTCCAGTTTACAACTAGAAGTGAGCCTCACGAGGGGCCTTTTCCTCTTAGTTTGATAAAGGGCTGCTTTACCACTCAAACTAAGAGCAAAAGGCCCCTTGCGAGGCGCACTTCCGGTTGTAAACCAGAAGTGCCACGCATGCGTGTCAGGGAGTGCACACACGTGCACACACAATCACAGCCACAGCCCCATAGCCTCCCGCCGGAGCAGAGGAGGGACCTGGTAAGCCTCGCCATCACAGTCACAATATGACAATATAGAGCTGAGAGCATAGGAAGGGATTGCACAACTTGCCCAGTCCACTTACGCCAGCATGGTGTAGTGGTTTCGAGTGGTGCACTCTAATCTGGAGAAGCAAGTTTGATTCCCCGCTCCTCCACTTGAGCGGCGGACTCTAAGCTGGAGAACCGGGTTGGTTTCCTCACTCCAACACACGAAGCCTGCTGGGTGACCTTGGGCTAGTCACAGTTCTCTCCGAACTCTCTCAGCTCCGCCTACCTCACAAGGTGTCTGTTGTGGGGAGAGGAAGGGAAGGAGATTGTAAACTGCTTTGAGACTCCTTAAAGGTAGAGAAAACTGGGATAGAGAAAACAACTCTTCTTCTTTTGTTCAGCAGTGCTTTGTATTACATAGAGAACCACTCTACAAATGGGGAGGGACTTTCAAAAGAAGTTGCTGATAAAGTATGGGGGTCTGTCTAAAAAAAAAGATATAAAACTTATTTCTGGGCTTCTCTAATCGTTTGAACCGTGCTAAAACAGTTCTTTGAATAAAGGGCATAGACTACAGTGGTAGTTCTTTGAATAAAGGGCATAGACTAACGTGGCTTCTGTGATGTGGTTTCTGATGCTTATGTGATTCTTCCCCGAAGAGCCAATCCTGGTTTTCCTCTACCTCGCTGGAGCTGGAGGTGTTTCAAAAGTTGCCAGGAGGCAATTTGTTTGGGCCTGCGGGAAGTTCCCATTCATCTAGCTACCCCCATTATAAAAGAAGTTTGGCTTAGAATCTCCCAACGTTTTGTGATTATCTATCTATCTGTCCATCTGTCCGTCTGTCCGTCTGTCTGTCTATCTATCTATCTATCTATCTATCTATCTATCTATCTATCTATCTATCTATCCATCTGTCCATCTGTCCGTCCGTCCATCTGTGCATCCGTCCATCCGTCTATCTATCTATCTATCTATCTATCTGTCTGTCTGTCTGTCTGTCTGTCTGTCTGTCTGTCTGTCTGTCTGTCCGTCCATCCGTCTATCTATCTATCTATCTATCTATCTATCTATCTATCTATCTATCTATCTGTCCGTCCGTCATCTATCTATCTATCTATCTATCTATCTATCTATCTATCTATCTATCTATCTATCTACCTACCTACCTACCTACCTACCTACCTATCTATCTATCTATCTATCTATCTATCTATCTATCTATCTATCTATCTATCTATCTAATTTATAATATGCCCTCCCTAGCCAAGGCCAGGCTCAGGGCGACTCACATAATAGAATTATATAATAAAACACAATAAAACAGTCAGAACACTAATAAAAAACAGTAATTAAGTACAGCCTGTACAATCCTAACAATAGTATTATTCTGAGGCGCGATTAGTGTGACCTCTAGGCCGCAGAAGAGCCTGCTGTATTCCACATCCCCCAAAGATAACAATTCGGGGGGCGGGGAGGATGTGCAGGGTAGGGTGGGGAGGCCAGCATTGATTGGGGGGGGGAACGTAGCTGGCCTCAACCATAGGCCAGGTGGACGAGCTCTGTCTTACCCCCATGGCAGCCATTTTGTGATTGACTCCACATCACAGAAGCCATTTTGTTGTTGGCACCCACGACCCTCTCAAAATTCCAGAAGTGCCCGGAGGCAGAACAAGATTGGGGGCCTCAGGCCAGCAGACTTAATTACACAGCTCATCAATGAAAGGCATCTAAGGAATACATGAAAGAACAAATTAATTATATTGAATAATACATTGGGTTGCCAACTTCCAGGTACTCAGCAAACTAGAAACAGCACTTCACAAGCTAGACACAATGATTATAAAGTAGTGGTATTTAATAACATATCCACCGCTGATAGTATGTAGGCAAAAACATGTGTTAATTATTGCCTTAAAAGTAACACCAAAGAGAGGACTATGCCTTGTTACAAAGTCCTTTCATGGACTTACCTATAATACTATTATTTGTTTGTAACAAGGCATAGTCCTCTCTTTGGTGTTACTTTTAAGGCAATAATTAATACATGTTTTTGCCTACATACTATCAGCGGTGGATATGTTATTAAATATCACTACTTTATAATCATTGTGTCTAGCTTGTGAAGTGCTATTTCTAGTTTGCTGAGTATCCTACAGCACGCTAACTTTTGTTTACCACAAACTTCCAGGTACTAGCTGGAGATCTTCTGCTATTACAAGTGATCTCCAGCCGATAGAGATCAGTTCACCTGGAGAAAATGGCCGCTTTGGCAAGTGGACTCTATGGCATTGAAGTCCCTCCCCTCCCCAAACTCTGTCTTTCTCAGACTCCACCCCAAAAACATCCCGCTGGTGGCAAAGAGGGATTTGGCAACCCTAATAATAAAACTGAATTCTACCTTTGTCTTCCAGTTCTCAAACCTTCTCAAATGACACTTCTGTGCCTTTATTTTTTTTGAATTTCATGTTGCTTTTGTGATATTCAATACAAATATTTCTCACCTATCTCTGAACTGAGGCTTGCCAAAGCCGACTCAATAATCCTGGGTTTCTGCTGGTAAATGCAATCGGAGCCCAGGGTAATAGTTCTCGATGAAGAATGCAGAAGGCCCAAATGGAGAAGGTGTGTTCACAGATAAATGACTTTATACCACACTACAGTGCTGATGCATGAAGCAGTTGTTGACACTCAGGGTGACAGTGACTGATGCTTCCATAACAGGCATCCTGTTCTTTATAGATAGCTTTAAAATCTTATTGCCTTAATGTCAGAAGACCAGACGTTCCACTTTCATATTGACTGTGTTTGTTGAAACTGGATATCTTCCCGTCAAAGGTGTGATTAAATCCATGCTGGCTTTTCAACAGATATGGAAATGATGTAAATAATAAAAAAAATAAGAATACATTTTCTTTTCTTCCACCCACTGTAAAACAAAAGAGTTTGCAGGGGAAATTGTCCACCTTCCAAGAATCCTATTCATTCTTTAGGTTTCTGTTTAGGTTCAGGATGTTCCCTTTTTTACACTTGCTTATATTTATTTCCCCAAGGGTTTTGGTTAAGGTTGCCAGGTCCTACCTGGCCACAGGCAGGAGCTTCTTCTGCGCAGGGCGGTGGGGAGCAAAACGCGCGCGCACATGCACAGTGCAATAACATCCCTTCCGGGTTTATCCCGGAAGTGCCGGCATTGCATGGGAAGTTGTGGCAATTTCCTCCAAAACGTTAAGAGTTTTTAGAGGAAACTGGTAGAGTGTCCCTTACGATGCCAGCACTTCCGGGGAAGTGATGTTATTGCATCGTGTGCATGTGTATGTGTGGATCGTTCCTTCTCTTCTGGCTTCTGCCCACCAACCAGCAGTTGCCCGCCATCTCTAGGCATCTGGCAACCCTAGGTTTGGTTCCCCACTTTTTGCTACATAATGTTATTAGTATTGTGCATGCATATAGTATGGTTTTCTGCATAGTTTATAATGGCATGTATCCATTCATCTGCAGACTTACGGAGCACATGGACAATGTGGGGGCTGCAGCACAAAGGGGAATTAGTGGAAATTGCCCCCCTCCACAAATAGAAATGCTGTCCCATCAGAGGAGCTGTGTGGATGTATACATTTCACAGTATTCATATAACACAATGTATGTAACTCATATTCTAATGCTCGTCTATTAGTGTATAGATAATATTGAAAATACATACAGTTTACAGGGGGAAATGGTGCAAGTAAACAGAAAGTGATTGATTTGCACAAGGTATTATCACCTTGTGTTACTACAACAACCTTATGAAGTTGGTTAGGCAGAGATCTGGTAATTGGCTTGGGGTCATCCTATAAATTTTATGACTGAGAGTTTGAACAGAGGTCTCCTTGGTTCAAGTCTAACAGTGTAATCCTTAGGGGAGTTACTGCAGTCTAAGCCCATTCATTTCAATGGCCTTAGACTGGAGTAACTCCCCTTAGGATTGCATTGTAAGCATCTTTCTATTGCTTCACTGTGGCTGTCTTTGAATGTGAATCTCTCTTTCATGAAGCGCTATACTAGGTTGCTTCTTGACAGTTCTCATATATAGGGAAGTAACATTTGATCCTCCCCATTGTAGATGAAGTAGGTAAATGCTTTAAAAATCAATGCCCTGAGTAGCCCCTTTACATATACCACAGGAAAACCTAAACCTAAGAGTAGATTGAGTGTATCGTTGCCATCCATTAAGCTCAATGTTGCATGTCTCAGTCTCGACTCCCATGTATCTTTTACATTTTCTTGGCTTTCATACGGTGTAGTAGTGTGATCTACACACTACATAGCAACCAAACCAGGTTTTTCACTGAGCTTCCATACAACCACAGATACAACTTTTTGAATTTATTTATTTATTCCATTTGTGTCCTTTAATTCCTCTAAGAAATGTGGGGCAAAGTATATGGTTCCCACCACTCATTTAATTCTTACAGGTGCCCCATGAAGTAGAGTAAGTGCAGCAAGAGATAGTAGTAAAGTTATTGGCTGATACCGATCTGAATGTAACCCCAACTGTGGCAAAATTTTATCTATGGCTTTTAATGATCCTTCTAACAGTATAGTCTGGATTTTGTATTTCTGTATGGCCATGACCGCACTACTCATTTTCAGCATTTAATGAAATGCCTTATGTTTGTTTGATCGCACCGAAAGCCTTTTGTTGGGTCTTCCTCTTTTCCTGCTACCCTCAACTTTTCCTAGCATGACTGTCTTTTCCAGTGACTCTTGTCGTCTCATGACGTGACCAAAATATGACAGCCTCAGTTTAGTCATTTTAGCTTCTAGGGTCAGTTCAGGCTTGATTTGATCTATAACCCACTGATTCGTTTTTTTTTTTTGTTTTTTTTGCCAGTCCACGGAATCCGTAACACTCTCCTCCAACACCACATTTCAAAGGAATCTATTTTCTTCCTATCAGCTTTCTTCACTGTCCAGCTTTCACACCCATACATAGTAATAAGGAATATGATGGCATGAATTAATCTAGTCGTGGTGGCCAGTGACACATCCTTACACTTCAAAATATCATCTAGCTCCTTCATGGCTGCCCTTCCCAGTCTCAATCTCCTGATTTCTTGGCTGCAGTCTCCCTTTTGGTTGATGGTGGAGCCAAGGAATAGAAAGTCTTGAACAATTTCAATTTCCTCATTGTCAACCTTAAAGTTGTGTAATTCTCCTGTAGTCATTACTTTTGTTTTCTTGATGTTCAGCTGTAGTCCTGCTTTGGCTCTCTTTTAACTTTCAGCAGTAGTAGTTTCAAATCTTCACTATTTTCTGCCAATAATGTAGTGTCATTGGCATATCTCAAATTATTAATGTTCCTCCCTCCAATTTTCACTCCACCTTCATCTAAATCTAATCCGGCTTTCCTAATTATATGTTCTGCATATAGATTGAAGAGATAGGGAGATAAAATACATCCTTGTCTGACACCTTTGCCAATTGGAAACAATTCCATTTCTCCATATTCTGTTCTAACTGTGGCCTCTTGTCCAGAGTACAGGTTGCGCATCAAAACGATCAGATGTAGTGGCACACCCATTTCCTTTAAAACCAGCCATAGCTTTTCATGATCCACACAGACAAAAGCTTTGCTGTAATCTATGAAACACAAGCTGATTTTCTTCTGAAATTCTCTCGTATGCTCCAGTAACCAGTGTATTTTACAGATATTTTAATACCTTTTGATATTTAGCTACTGATTTTTCTTATCCTCTTTTTTCTCCTTTAAAAGTGGGATTTCTCTTTCACTTCTCTTTGATTTCTCTTTGAAGAGAAATCAATGCACTATTTTGTAACTTCAGTCCTTGCAGCTGTTTTGTGTTATGCACTACAGGGTGGTGCTCTAGCAGGAGGATAGGAAGGTTTGGGAAGACATTGCCTTCCTTCTGAGCATCTACAAAGTGAAATTCTGAAATTTTGTAGAACCTCCCTTCCTGCCCTTCCTCTCTTCAGATTTCTCTTTGATCAAAACGACATTGACTAGAAACAATGTCACCACCATATATTTCTTCTCACCCCTTGCACAACTGTCTTAAAAAACAACCACAAACCTTCATGTCTTTCCAAATATTGTTTTAAATGCCCTAATTCCAGCCAAATCGAGATGGAATAAAGTAATTCAGTTTAGCTTCACTTATCTGAGCAAAGCCTTTTAAAGATGCCACCCATAAATGGGTAACAGTGGCAAGTGCCTGTTCATGTGCTTTCTCAGTAATGGTGTCTACCTTATGGAATGGCCTGCTGGAGGAGGTCAAGAAGGCTCCCACAATGGGAACCCGAAGCAGCTTACATCATTCTCCTCTTCTCCATTTTATCCTCACAGCAACCCAGTGTGGTTGGTTAGGATAAGAATGTGTGGCAGGGGCACTGTCACCTAGCAAGCTTCCATGCCACGGTGGAGATTTGAACCCAGGGTCTCCCAGATCCTTATCCTGACATTCTAACAGCTATACCACACCGGCTCTCTAAGAAGATCTAAATGAATGAACTGATGCCAGTTTACGTTTTCAGAATCATAACTGATGGATTTCTTCATACCTTTGCATGATTATCCTCTGGATAAATACTATTTAGCGAGGGGGATCTTTTCCTTCTGCTCACATATTCATCGCTTAGTTATTTGGTGCATAAGACATGTGATAGTGTATCTTTATAGGAAACAGATAGGAAACAGATCCAGCAGACCAAATCAAAACGATGCAACTTCCAGTGGGAGTGAAATCGAGCGAAATTCCTGTAGTATCGTTTCCCCCTTTCTGTAATGGAGTTAACTTTTACTCTTCAACAACCTTTATGGCATCTTTAAAGTGGTATTGATGTTATGAAAGCTATTCGATTCAACTCTCTGAAGGGCTGGAAACCAGTTTCAAGTTCAGCATCCTTCTGTGACCTGCAATGATTTTATTTCTGCCGTCTGCCGAGTGAAAGCTTTTGTGAACTTTTGTGAATCCGCCCGCATTCTCCATGGGCTGCTTTGTTGTACACTGTACTAAGAACATGTGATATTTGATTGCAGGATTTATAATCACATTCGGCAAGAATTGACACTACCCGTTTTGGCTGGCCTTCCAACTAGACAAAGATCCATCCAACTAATGAAAATACTTTCAGATAGGAACAATGAGATAACTTATAAAGTCGCCAAATATGCAAGGTCATGTATTAAGCATAGAAGTACTTGGTCTAATTCTGATAAGGGAAGTGGAATATATCACTGAATGGGTTATAATAAGCAAACATTATTGTAAACATTTTTTTCTAATTAGTGTTTTATGGAAAGGTATATTTCTATATAGAAGCTAAAATGACTAAACTGAGGCTATCGTATTTTGGTCACATCATGAAACGAGAAGAGTCACTGGAAAAGACAGTCATGCTAGGAAAAATTGAGGGCAGCAGGAAAAGAGGAAGACCCAACAAGAGATGGATTGACTCAATAAAGGAAGCCACAGCCCTCAATTTGCAAGATCTGAGCAAGGCTGTCAAAGATAGGACATTTGGGAGGACTTTCATTCATAGGGTCGCCATGAGTCGGAAGCAACCTGATGGCACTTAACACACACACATATAATTTTATATTCTTTTGTATTGCTGTGACTTGACAGCACTTTACACACACACACACACAGTAGGTCTCTGGAGAGGCAGCATATATATTTTCTAAATAAATAAAATAAATCCCAACAATGACCTCTGACACCAAAATCGAGTAGTAAAGGGCAGTGGCGGACCTACATTTTTGGGACCCTGAAGCTTGAACTGTTATGAGGGCCCCTTCGCAACCAGCAATGAGGTCTGGGTAACCGCTGTTACCTTCTTCAGTGGGGTTGTTCTATGGCAGATGTAGTGGTTCATTCTCTAATCGAGAGGTAGAAGGCCATCAGAGGCGGCTTGTTAGGAGAAAGAGGTGAAAATCTGATTTTTGGTGTTAAAATGCACAAGTGAGATGAGTGCAGCCTGAATTGAGAATTCAGTTGTCTTTTTTGGTTTTTTTTGGTTCTGATTGACTCTGGTCTAAGGGCTGAGCTATAGAACTATTAAGCTGTGCACTAACGAAGGATCCAAGGATCCATCTGCCAAAATGTAGGCTATGAATAGATTCTGGTGAGCTCAGCAGGCCCATACAGCTGGGGGTTCAGGTCCTGGAAGCCCCTGAGAAAATTCTGAAAGTTGACCAATTACAGGGACGTTATGAGGCACCCACAAAACGCACACACACAAACTTGCAGTGCGAAATAAATCACTTACGAGGGCAATCAGAAGAACGCTCCTTTCCTGTAGAATCCTTTCTCTCTTTTCTTTTTTCAGCCAAGGGCTGGAGGCAGTATTTACTTAATGATAAGATTGCACTTCAAGATAAAATGTCAAGGGAATTTCGGAGGCAGAAAACATCACACCTGCGAGAGCAAAATCTGTTCTCAGGATATAAAGGTCCTCTGTACACAAGTTAAAACCTCACCTTTTTTTTTTTTTTTTTTGCTGTGATCACCATCAAATAACCTGGGAAGTGGATTACAGAAGGCCTGTCAACAAAGTTTAAACTCTTTACAACCTTCATATAGGAGTGAGAGGGCGGAAAATTGTTTCGCCGAAGGTGAGTTCACTCAATCCATTCAAGTGAATAGCCCTTTTCTCTCCTCGTCTGGCCTTCTGTTGTTGGGGAACTGGTAGGCATACAGGGGAGTGATCTATAGTGACAACTTCACACCTCGCAAAGCATCAAAGTGACAGCAGCAATGATAAGGTAAATTCAAAGAGCTAGTGTGGTGTAATGGTTGTTGCTGGACTAGGCACTCTCAAAGGTGGGTTCAGATTCCTACACTGCCTTGAAGACCCCTGGCTGACACTGGGCTGGCCATGTAGTCTCAGCCATAGTTTACTTTGCAAAGCTGTCATGAGTAGGGTTGCCAACCTCCAGGTACTAGCTGGAGATCTCCTGCTACTACAACTCATCTCCAGCCAATAGAGATCAGTTCACCTGGAGAAAATGGCCGCTTTGGCAATTGGACTCTATGGCATTGAACTCCCTCCCCTCCACCAAACCCTTCCCTCCTTAGGCTCCACCCCAAAAACCTCCCGCCGATGGCTAAGAGGGACCTGGCAACCCTAGCTGTGGGGATAAAATGGGGGAAAGGAGCTCCTTGGAGGAAGGACAGGCTGAAAATATAAAGAAATATAAACATGTACGAGGGTTGCCAGATCCCTCTAAGCAACGGGTGGGGGTGGGGGGGAATTACTAGCACTGAGGAGAGAGCTAGGCTGGAATCACTGGCGATATGGAGATGTCACTTTTGAGTTGCACCAGGAATTACATCAGTGTGCTGCCGGGGGCACGGGACGCTCTGGTATTTGGGCAAAAACTCTACAGTAGGAGCCGTTTTCACCATAGCGTTTTTGCCCAAATACCAGAACATCCCACGTTGCTGGCGATGTGATGACATCACTTCCAGCACAGGCCAGAAGTGATGTTGCCAAGGCACTGGCAACGCCACCCGAGGCCTCTCCCAGCTGCTAGTAACATTCTCCAAAACAGCCAAATGCTCTGGGAAAGGTTTGGGGAGTGGATTTTTCTTGTGGGGGCAGAACCCCTTAGCCTTTGCCTCTCGTATAACCACCTTGGACCAAATATGTCCTTGCATACCCACACAAATACCTGCCTCTCCCAGCCATTTCCTCCTCCTGTCCCATCAGAAATGTTTCCTTTCTGAAATGGGGAGAATAACCTGCCACAGGGGAAGGCTCTTTGAACTGAAGGGGGATATATCGTTCCAGTAAACTATTTATTTGTATGTATTTAAAACATTTGAGCTCTGCATTGTCAGCCCTAAAGATGTCTGAGGCAGCTTCCAACTTACAATCAAACCAGTGGGGAGGGGCTGTGGCTCAGTGGTAGACATGCAGAAGTGGTAGACATGCAGTGCTTGGCATGCAGAAGGTCCCAGGTTCAATCCCCGGCATCTCCCGTTAAAGGGACCAGACAAGTAGGTGATGGGAATGACAGTGACCTGAGACCCTGGAGAGCCTCTGCCTGTCTGAGTAGACAACACTGACTTTGATGGACCAAGGGTCTGATTCAATATAAGGCAGCTTCATGTGTTCATGTGTTCAATATTCCCATTAAAACACCAAATATTGCTCAGTTCAAATCATGGAAGATCATCAGGGGTGGAATATGGGGTGTTCCACTTGGGAGAAGGTGGGCCGTGGGGCACAGCCAGTTTATTTTTTGAGCATATCAGTGTAAACTGGTAAATTCCCCATGCAGAGAAAATAGATGAATCCGGATGGTCCTACCCAATTGCCCCAAAACGTGGGAACATCAGACACTTCTAGAGTGTCCAACCTCCAGGTGGTGGCTGGAGATCTCCCACTATGTCATGTCCAGGGCCAGAGGCAGGGAAGCAGGGTCAAGAGTGGTGCAAAGTCAAAGCCAGGGTATCTACAGAGTTCAATTCCAAGTAGTACAAACACAGTCCAAGAGAATAGTTAGGGTTTAGTCCAGAGTCATAGGTAGGGTTGCCAACCTCCAGGTAGTAGCTGGAGATCTCCTGCTATTACAACTGACAGAGATCAGTTCACCTGGAGAAAATGGCCACTTTGGCAATTGGACTCTATGGCACTGAAGTCACTCCCCAACCCCCACCCTCCTCAGGCTCCACCCCAAAAACTTCCCACCGGTGTCAAAGAGGGACCTGGCAACCCTAGTCATAGGCAAGCAGAGTTCCAAGGTAAAGTCACAGCTTAGCACACGGTCATAACACAAGTTGTTTCCACACCCATCTGGATGCAAGCCTCTGCTTAATTAAACCTAGGCTCAGCACTCCTTGCCAGAGGAGGCTCATTATCCTCACTGTTGTCAGCTGGCAGTGCTCTTAGTTGTGCTTCCAACCTAGCACTTTTCCTATACTAGAGTATGATTGATCTACTCTTCCTGCATCACTGCTCCAGAGGCTGTGGAGGGTTGCTGTCAGATGCAGGTAAGTCCCCTGCCCTGGATGGTTGTAGGCATGGGGAACATTCATCTCTTTGTGCCTGCTCTGCCTGCTTTGCTTGCTGTGCTTCTTCCCTTTCACTGTCTGCTGCTTCCAGGTCCTCTTTCTCAGAGGAAGCCTCAGCAGGCTGACTCTTGACATGCTATTACAACTGTTCCCCAGGTGACAGAGTTCAGTTCACCTGGAAAAAATGGCCGCTTTGGAAGGTGGACTCTGGCATTATATCCCAGTGAAGTCCCTCCCCTCCCCAAACCCTCCCCTCCTGAGGCTCCATCCCCAAAATCTCCAGGTACTTCCCAATCCTAGACACTGGCAACCCTAGACACTTCTGATAGCAGTGCAATACTATATTCCTGTCAGAAGGTCCATTTCAGGGTTCTTTTCTATGTCCCTAGCTGCTGCAATATGGCCATCTAAACGGTTAGATATATTTCTCACGGATTGTAGATTTAAACTAGAGATGTATGTCAGCACCAATACATAAAAACAACCAGGATTTGGCGGCCTTTCCCAATACAAATGAGGTTTCTGCCACACAGGGAAATCGCACATGATGAAAATGTTCATGTTCCAATCTTGGCAAACCAATAAATAAAACTAAAGCAAATGTGACAAAGAGCTTTCTGCGATCTTTCACACCCCCTGGTGCTTTCATTGGTTCACAACAATTTCTCATGATATAACAAATTTGTCTAATGCTAGCACAGTCGGACACAGCAGGTTTCTGCCACTTTTGCACAATTTGTGAAATGCTAGCCATTTGGATTCTTAATTGCCACAGAATAGAATCAGTCTAAAATGGATTCCTCCCTCCCAAACCTCTTAGATCTTCATCGGGAAGGGTGTGACTTTACAGATTTGGGGCAGCACTTTTTGACTGAATGGCAGTCAAGCATGCAGAAATCTGACCAAGGAGTTGGAGCGCCTCTTCTGTTAGGCAATGTTAAAGCTTCTAGCACCTTTTCAGTCCAGAAAAAAATGTTATGTATGATTTATTTAGCACATTTTTATCCCACCTTTCCCCCAAAGAGCACAGGGGAGTCACATGGTTCTCTCCCCTCCTCAGTGATATCCTCACAACAACCCTATGGGATAGGGTTGGCTAAGGGCAAGTGACTGGCCAAAAGTCACCACCCAGCGAATTTCGTGGGAAGAAGAGTTGGTTTTTATATGCTGAAAAATTACACTCCAATACAAGATAATGTGTATAATAGTAGTATTGCTTTCACAAAATCAAAATGCGCATAATACAAATTGTGCGCTTGCAACAATAACACAAGGGAACAATATACAATGTATATTGTATATACAATGTGCGATGTATAGGATTACAGGACAAGCAATGGGCTTCCGGTAAATCTTCCCATTTCGCTCATGCTTCATCAAACTTGAAAATCCTCACAGTTGGATTGTATTCCATGAAAACATCCAAAGTAAAGGTTTGTGCCTTCAGTTTACTCTCAGGCGGCTGGTTGATTGAGTTCAATCAACCACCTAGAGGTTGCCAACCCTACTCCAACACTCTAAGCACTATACCATATTGGCTGAAAAAAGACAGCTAAGGAGGGAAATTATAGGGAATATAAACAAATAAGGAAGCCTTCTGGGGGAACAATGGTTAGTGGGTTATTTTTGTCCCTCATGAGGTTAGTATTTAGGATCTCAAAGAAACTGACTGATAGTAAAAACAGAACAGATAAAAGGAAGTGCTTTATTACAGCTCTAATAATAAAAGCATCTCATTTGCATTTAACACAGGCTTTGCAGAGGAATGCTTTTAGCATCAGCATAAAGTTTCATAAAATGTAGAAAATACAGACTAATGGGATGGTTTTCATAGAGCATGTGGAGAGCTTGAGCCTGAAGGCACAGCAACATGGTAAGCTGTTTCCAGGTCCACCACATATCCTGTCAGATCAGACACATGCTGGGAGTTTCATAACTGGAGCGCTCAGCAGTTTCCGAAATGTCATTCTTAGGTATGTGGGGCCCCAATTCAGAACAGGAGCGCAGCAGGTGAAGACAGTGACTTAAGCCTTCCACCACACCATTTTACTGACACTTCCAAGGAGCCATTGTATATGTTGCTGGTGAACCAACAGAACTCTTGTCACACATCTAGGTTGACAGGACCTGGGTCAGACCTGTAAAGAAGGGTGTTAAAGGTCATTTACGCATGGGAATTTTACCTGAGGTTTGTTTAGGGTTGCCAGGTTCCTCTTCGCCACCGGCAGGAGGTTTTTGGGGCAGAGCCTGAGGAGGGCAGGGTTTGGGGAGGGGAGGGACTTCAATGCCATAGAATCCAATTGCCAAAGTGGCCATTTTCTCCAGGTGAATGGATCTCTATCGGCTGGAGATCAGTTGTAACAGTGGGAGATCTCCAGCTAGTACCTGGTGGTTATCCTCCACAAATTGATGATCTCTGGCTTTTCACCTGATATTTGTCGTCAACAAAGAAGATTTTGTACTCACAATTGAGACAATTATGTTAGACAACTTCTGTACATATGTATATATGGATTTTTTGGTGGGTTTTGATGTATAATTTGTCATGTATTGTCTTGAACTATATGTGGTAGCTTATAAAGTATTTTGCACTTTGTTTAAATTGGCTTCGCTCCTGTACTGATTTCCAAATCCCTTGATACTTGTACAGTGGTGTCTACTTTGTTTTCTCAGTACCTAGTGGTTGGCAACTCACTGGCCCCACACTTTCTTGTTGGGAGTCTATGCACCAGCAGTCTACAAGCTCAAATCAGGAAGTTTTTGAATCCCTGCCCCTTGAAGTGCTGCTTCGTGATTGGCTGTAGTGGGAGAAAAGATCCCCTCAACCCAACTGCCACATGAAAACGTATTTTAAGAACATATAACAAAAAACAGAGCAATCTGAAAAGAAGAGGGGGGGAGAAATCCAAGCCTCGTTTTTTAAAAGCTTTTCTTCTGCTCAGAAAGAGCTTCGAGGAAGCAGGAAGTATTTGAATCCCCGCCTCTGGACATTCTGCTTTGTAACTGGCTGTGAGTGAAACCAAGCTTGCATGTCCCGTGCTTTGCCTTATGCATGGCGATTTCACCTGGGCTGAGCTCAGGGGAGAGGGAAGAATCGGGTTAACAGAGGAATGGAAAGTCCTGGGATTTGTGAGGGCTGCCAGCGAGGTCATCTCTAATGGAGGGAAAACTCATGCATAACTCCAAGGAACAACCGAGACAGATGGGGGGTGAACGTGAGTGAAAGCACCCATGCATAAATGACCAGCATGTAGTTAGACCCCGAGTTGCAGTTTATTTGGGTCATTTCTTAGTTGATCAACCTTCAGGGAATGTACAGCTCTCTGATTCTCAAGGCAGAAGTACTTCTCTGAAATGAAGGCCTAGCCCCTGCCTCTGAATTTGGGCTTAGAAATTCCCGTCTTTTTCTTTTAAAGTAATTCTACGTCTCTTTATAGACTCTGTTCACAGCGGCTCTGACCTGTGATTAGTGTCCAGGCCTCGGACAAAAAACAAACAAACAGTAGCTGAAATGTTAAGGGGAAATAAAAGCAATATGATCAGTTATAGCCAATATTATTAGCCAGGAGAAAATTGTCAAGGAAAGGTACCCTGTAAACAAGAGTTCTCTGGGAATATTCATTAATACTGAGCTGAGCCAATTCAAGCAGAGGGGTATTTTTGAGCACTTCATGCTATGTATGCCACGCTGATGTCATTGCTGACATGGAACTGCAGCCTCAGTTTCCTGTTTTGCAACCGAATAATGTATTTGCGCAGTTTTATATGGTAGCTAATAGTCATATCTGAAGGAGAACACTACCCATGGACGGGAAACAGCTTCAAATATTATTTCTTCTGACCCTAGTTGACAGTGTATGTGTATGTTAAGTGCTGTCAAGTCACTAACAACTAGGGTTGCCAGCTCTAGGTTGGAAAATATGTGGAGATTTTGGGGGTGGAGCCAGTGGAGGGCAGGGTTTGGGGAGGGACTTCAATGCCATAGAGCCCAATTGCCAAAGCGGCCATTTTCTCCAGGGGAATTTATCTCTATCGCCTGGAGAACAGTAAGAATAGCAGGAGATCTCCAGCCACCACCTGGAGGCTGGTAACCCTATTTCCTACTCATGGCGACCATATGAATCAATGTCCTCCAAAACATCCTATCGTTTACAGCCTTGCTCAGGTCATTTAAACCGAGGGCTGTGGCTTCCTTCATAGAGTCAGTCCATCTCATGTTGGTGTTAAGGTAGGAAGGGGGTAAACCCAGAAGTGATGGGGATGCTCTAGCACTATCCCTCCAAAACTCTATGGAAACCATAGAGTTTTGGAGGTGATTGCTAGAGTGTTTGCATCGTTTCTGGGTTGCATCGCCCCATCCCAGAAAGCTCCCGCCGGTTGCCAGGAGGACCTGGCAACCCTACCCACTTGTGAGGGAATCAGCTTGTCTGGACCACTTGTGGAAATAAGCAAGTTGGCCATACCCAGTCCAACGTAATCATATTAGCTCCCAATTGATACACTGAAAAATAGAAACTCAGAGCTAAGCAAAATCCCCCAAACATGCTGCTTTTCAGACATTACAATCACACATACTGGGAGCCTAACAATTGCACTTAATGGGAGCATGCACTACTTGTGATCCTTCCAATATATCCGGTTGCCATGTTGTGTGAACGGGGGCAACAACAAACCCTTAAAAGGCCAGTAATCTGTTAAAGCATACCAAAGACAATTGTGCATGGTAAATACAAGCGTTGGCCCCTGTTCGTGCAACATCACGACCAAGCATAGAGGAAGGATTGCTGGTAAAATATATTCCCATTCTATGGGATTTAGTGACTCCTGGTATGTATGACTGTAATATCTGAAAATGTTGAACAATGGAATGGAGCCAACATCTGCTCGTTCTGATGTGCAATGTTGAGTCATTCTCAAAATGGAAGCGTGGGATGAGTTAAATAAGTAGAGCCAATCAGCTGACTAGAAACAAATTTATATAGAGGCTCCCAAGCAATATGTATGTGGTCTGAAACATGGGGCAGCTGCCTCACCCTCAGCTCTCCTTTAAACTGTGGTGCGAAACTTCGGGGCCTTATGGCACACAACATGATCTCATGGCTCTAGAGAGCAGAGGAATAGACTAGGATCTGGGAGACCCAGGTTTGAATCCCCACTTCTGCCATGGAAGCATGTGCTCAGCCTAATCTACCTCACAGGGTTGTTGTGGGGCTAAAAGAAGAGAACAATGTAAGCTGCTTTGGGTCCCCATTGGGGAGAAAGGCAGGTAGGGTTGCCAGGTCCCTCTTCACTACCGGTGGGAGGTTTTTGGGGTGGAGTCTGAGGAGGGTGGGGTTTGGGGAGGGGAGGGACTTTAATGCCATGGAGTCCAATTGCCAAAGTGGCCATTTTCTCCAGGGGAACTGATCTCTCTTGGCTGGAGATCAGTTGTAATAGTGGGAGGTCTCTAGCTAGTACCTGGAGGTTGGCAACCCTAAAGGCAGGGTATAAATAACATAAATAATTTGCACTGAACTATCTGGTCTCATGAATATCATTGTACACCTTTCCTGGGAATACAATAATAATAAAGGTGGTAAGCAGCTGAAAAGGAAAATGTGCTTTCTGATTTACTTTTATAGAGGTCTTTTGTAACCTATATGAATCATAACATAGATTCAATGTGGATGCATGAATTTACGGATGCATGAATTTACAACTGAAGAAGCTACCGCGAAACGTACACAAGATCCGGAAGTGTCGTTTTGTCTTCTATTTCATTGAAACTCTTTGCCTTTGTCCATCTTCGAAGCCTTTTGTCTTCTATTTCGTTGAAGCTCTTTGCCTTTTGTTCATCTTTGAAGCCTTGTTTATGAGTCTGAAGCAACGGTGGAGTAACCGCTTGTGGAACTTTTTGTACCTTGGACTATTGGCGGAGTCACCATTTGGACACCTTTGATGGCTTTCCGCATTTATTTATCAGGACTATTACGGTGTAGCAACCAGTATCTTTTATTTCAGCATGGTCCTTATCATTTACACTGTTTTTATGTTGTCATATTTGCGTTCTTTATTGTAGGCTTTGTATATTGCTTTCGTCTATGCCTAATGAAATGTGTGACTTTTACTAAATACGCTTATTTCTACTTATTGAGCTGTGGTGCTGCCCATTTGTCTTAAGTACCTGGAGGTTGGCAACCTTAAAGGCAGGGTATAAATAACATAAATAATTTGCACTGAAATATCTGGTCTCATGAATATCATTATACACCTTTCCTGGGAATATAATGATAATAAAGGTGGTAAGCAGCTGAAAAGGAAAATGCGCCGTGTCAGAAGAATGTCTCTTTACGCATCGCATTTCATTCATCTAAGGAAAACAGGCTTAGCGGCTGTGGTTAACACCGACGAGCGTTTGTAATCCTATAGCAATTTGACCTAAATGAAATGAGCATTATCTTTAAAGTCCATTCGCTCATACTCCTCACCTGGGGATGCATTAAACCTATTTCATACAATGAAACGCTATCTTGTGGACAACTGCTCTAGGAGGATGGGAGTAATTTCAGCGGTCCAGATAAAGTTGTTTTTTTTCCCCCAGCCCAGGAGATTAAGAAACATCGACTGTGCCTCAAGGCTCGCATTTTGAATTAAAGATAACGTTACCTTGTTACCCACCTAGATGTAGGTAAACTGTCCCTGAGGCGATTCCGCTTCTGCAGTTGCCTCCAGAAATGTCTCCTAGGGATAACAAATGACAGTCTTATACCAAAAGGAGCGCCTCTCAAGCTGTTTTCTTGAAATTAACTGGTACATGGAGCAGAAGGGAATTTCCTCCACAGCGGAGGTATCTTCATCACAGCCAGGCCTGTGTCAAAATAACCCCTAATTTTAAACTCAGCGTTGCCTGTTCTTCACTAAGGAAAACCAAATGATGACCCTGAAGCTGAGCTGCCAAACGGGTAGTGTTTTATTTATTTATACCCCACTTTTCTCCCCAATGAAGACCCAAAGCGGTTTACAACTTTTGCCCCTCTTCCATTTCATCCTCACAGCAACCCTTTAAGGCACTGGTTCCTAACCAGGGGTCCATGGACCCCCAGGGGTCCGCGAGAACTAAATTAAGGTCCGCGAAACAAAGTTATAAACCCATAATAAATTAATATTTTCAATTAAAAGTTCTCTATTATAAAAATATATATTCAAATATGTTTCTAAGTAATGTTTAACTAACAGTTATGATTAAAGTTTATTTTCAATTCTCAGAATTTTTATTTTGAACCTTGGGGTCCCTGCACCAAACAAAAAAGTCCTAGTGGTCCCTGGTCAAAAAAAGGTTGGGAACCACTGCTTTAAGGTAAGGTAGGCTGAGAGTGTGCGGCCAGCCCAAGGTAAGCCAGCAAGCTTCCACGCCAGAGTGAAGATTTGAACCTGGGTCTTCCTGATCCTAGTCCAACACTTTAATAAAAACTGGCTTTTTTCCAGGATCTGGTGGGTAGTAAGAAAGCATGGGACATGTAGACCAGGAGGCCTTGTGGGTGAGGAGATTTGATAATGCATATGGGAGCAAAGGTGCTGACATTTGAAAACCTGGCTCAAAGACCTCAGACATTCTGAGCCTTCAGCTGATATTAACTCTCTCACAGTAATAGCCTTGAGGGCTAAAAAAAAATCACCCATTTTAAAAATGAATACTTACTCCAAAGCAAAATTCTATATCAGGCTGTTCATAGGTCTGTAAATGGATCTTATACCTATAGAAGTTGTATACTCTAAATAAAAGCTGTCAGGAGCAACCAAACAATGGGTAAGAATGGAACAACATTTGAGGCCGGTAGCAAAATTCAGGTCCGAGACCAACACAGTTTTCCAGCATATAAGGTTTGGTAAGTCAAAGTTCACTTCGTCAAATACTAACTGGCAAAGTGAGTTTTGACTCATGAAAGCTTAAACCCTGGAAATTTGTGTTGGTCTTTAAGATGCTACGGGACTCGAATTTTGTTCTACTAGTACAGACTAACTCAGCTACCCACCTAAAGCAGGTAGGGCTGTGTTTCAGTGCATCTGCTTTACATACAGAATGTCCCCGGTTCAATTCCTGGCATCTCCAGTTAAATTGCTCAGGTAGTAGATGATGTGAACCACCCTCTACCGCAGACGTGGAGAACTGTGGCTAGTCTGAATAGACAATATCCTAAGGAAAGCAACTCTGTGCCATTAAGAAGAAGAAGAAGAGCTGGTTTTTATATGCCGACTTACCCTACCACTTAAGGGAGACTCAAACCGGCTTACAAACACCTTCCCTTCCCCTCCCGACAACAGAGACCCTGTGAGGTAGGTGAAGAGAAAATGTGACTTGCCCAAGGTCACCCAGCTGGCTTCATGTGTAGGAGTGGGGAAACAAATCCAGTTCACCAGATTAGCCTCTGCCGCTCATGTGGAGGAGTAGGGAATCAAACCCGGTTCTCCAGATCAGACTCCACCGCTCCAAACCACTGCTCTTAACCACTACACCACGCTTAAGAGATGCGTGGCAAGCAGACATCCGAGATAGACCTTTTTCTGATGCGCTGTTGCTGAAATAGCACCACATTTGTTAAAGGCGTCCCTTTTCTGTTTATTTTCTGTTTATTTCAGTTTATTAGACAGTTCAGTAAAAGGGAATCGGGAAAGAGGAGGCACAAGGGAACCTGTCTTCTCAATCTGTCTTAAAGTTCCCCCCATAATCACCTGTAAAGGCCACCTGAAGGATTCTTGTCTGTGGGGTTTATTGTACAGTGTTTCGGGCCCTCTCCTCAGTTTGGGGGGGTATGTACATCTTGAGACCGAACGATTGCTAGTTTCTTCATTTGCATTTTCTCATTTCATTGCAAGTGAATAATTACTTTTCAGTGACTTTTTAAAAGCCTTTAAAAAAAGTTTTACAAACAATTTCTGATTTTGTAATCTTGGGGTCCTGTTTAAGTGGGAGAGAGGAGTGCGTCGTTCCATCCTCTTCCCATTTGTCAGGTCAAATCTGGTAAGACTTTCTATATTTCCAACTTTCTGGTTTGATAATCTAGGTGACTATGTTTCTATACAGTATAGATAGTGGTATGCAAGCCAAATGCATAAATCTCCTTGCTATGAAGGAAAAGAAATGTTAACATTATTGGTAATATGAGGAATTAAATAGAATCCACAAAAGCACTTCTAATGCACATTGCACATGAACACATGAAAGCTGCCTTATACTGAATCAGACCCTTGGTCCATCAAAGTCAGTATTGTCTACTCAGACTCGCAGTGGCTCTCCAGGGTCTCAGGCGGTGGTCTTTCACATCACCTACTTGCCTAGTCTCTTTAGCTGGAGATGCCAGGGATTGAACCTGGGACCTTCTGCCTGCCAAGCAGATGCTCTACCACTGAGCCACAGCCCCTCCCCTTTTTGCTTTTTTTTTTTACAATTCTTGAATATATGCAAGAGTGATCCTTTACACATCACAGAGAATTCCAACCCTGCTAAAATCTGAAATGCTTCCTCCATTTATTTATATATTTTATTATATTATATTTCTCGCCTGCCCTTCCCGACCGAAACTAGACTCTGATTTGTCTGAAAGCATCAACATTTGTTACAGTAAAAAAAATTATAAAGTTGGATGGTGTGCCTCCAAGGTGAACATACTGGGGGAAAATTGACCTCAACTTTACTTATAAAATACATTTCATTCCCTTCCATTTCTCCACTGATTTAAATGCCAGCAGGATTTTTAAAAAGAGAAAAGTACTATAAATAATCTGTAAAATGTAACTTTTGCTTTTTAGAATTTAAGGTAACAGCGTTCCATTGTTTTTGAGAATGAGGCCCAGGAGATCTTCTCTCATTTGCATTTCTTCTTGCTTTTGTCTCCCTACACATCATGAGTTATTTTGGTTGTAAAAAACTGCCGCTCTGTAGAGCTGAGACTAGATTTAGTAACATTCCTGCTCATCTGTTTGCATAATGTTGAGCAGTCAAATATCCCGCAGCGCCTTTACGTTAAAATGCGTTCTCGGAAAGTTGGGTCCCTTGGGGTGATGGTGTACCTGCCTAGAGCCGCGAGGGCTACAGTGTGTTTATATATTAATTTTGGCAGTTCCTTGCCCGCTTCAAGATGGAAGCAAATCCATTAATGCAAATGTAAGATTCAGAAAGGAAGGGATTACTGGTTGGGAGCTCAAACTGGTTGAAAAGTGTGCTGCAGATGGATGCAGAACTGGAATGAAACGTTTTAAAGGTCTTGCGGAGCATTAAACTGAAATCAGGAAACTGTAAGTAAAAGAGCCGTGCATCCTTATCTGAGAGGTAAAATAAGTTATTTGGAAGGAGGGGGATATGTCTGTTTTTCTTTTAGGGTAAGCTGCTAGAAGCAGAATTGCCTTGGCCTTTTATAGGCAGCTTCCTCGCGAGAAATCTCTCCCCCCTCCCCCAGCCATTCTGAAGTCTGAGAATGCACGCATATACAAGAGGGTAACAGGACTGCAGAAGCAAACTCTACCTATTTATGCACATTTACCAGAATTATTTTATAGACCCCAAACATGTGTACTGGAGTACACATGTATGGCTCTCCTTCCACAGGATGTGAAACCCGGCTATTTCCTGGGCTTCCACTTACATGGAAAAAGCTGTATATACTACACAGTGTGATCCTATGCAGAGTTACCTCAGTGTAATCTCACTGATTTCCAAGAGTTTGGACTGGAATAACTGTTCATAGGATTTCATTGACACGGGTTCATGCATTCCAGTGAAGTCATCTTGAAGAAGAAGAGTGGGTTTTTATATGCTGAATTTCTCTACCACTTAAGGAAGAATCAAACCGGCTTACAATCGCCTTCCCTTCCCCTCCCCACAACAGACCCCTTGTGAGGTAGGTGGGGCTGAGAGAGTTCAGAGAGAACTGTGACTAGCCCAAGGTAGGGCTGTTGATTCGGTTCGGCCCGAACTGAAAATCAGCCGAATTTCCCCTGATTTGGTGGTTTTTAGTTCGGGAGGAACCGAACTCAAAACTGGCGGGCAACTGGGGGGGCCGAATTCAGCGAGTTCGGGAGTTCGCGAATAAATCCGGCAAATTCGGGGCCGTCTGTAAGCAGCATAACCGTCAGTAAGCAGCATTCTCCTCCCCCGGCCAATCGGTGGCCAAGCTGGGTCTTCTTCTGGCCAATCAGTCAGGATTGAGTACTGGAGGAATCAGCTGATGTGCGGCCCGGCCAGGGAGAGAGAGAGAGAGAGAGAAATCCTCGTGTGTGTGTGGGGGGGTGCTTGTGCACATTCGCTCCTTTCTGTGGCTGCAGGGGGCGTATTTTTTGGGGTACAGACACAAAACTTTCAGTGGAGCTTCAGATGAAGCTTCTTAAGATACCCCCCAAGTTTTGTAAACATTGGGTCAGGGGGTCCCGAGATATGGGCTCCCCCTTTTTCTTTCCATGGCTGCAGGGGGTGCATTTTGGGGGGTACAGACCCCAAACTTTCAGTGGAGCTTCAGATGAAGCTTCTTAAGATACCCCCAAGTTTTGTAAACATTGGGTCAGGGGATCTCGAGATATGGGCTCTCCCCCTTTTCCCTCGCCCCTTTTTCCATTTATGTGGCTGCAGGGGGCCCTTTTGGGGGGATATAGCCCCCAAACTTTCAGCATAGCTTCAGACAATCATTCTTAAGATACCACCCAAGTTTTGTAAAGATGGGTTCAGTGGGGGCAGAAATATCGCCTCCCCCCTTTTCTCTTTCCGTGGCTGCAGGGGGCTCATTTTTGGGGGTGCAGATCCCAAACTTTGAGCGGAGTTTCAGACAAGTGTTCTTAAGAGACCACCCAAGTTTTGTGAACATTGGGTCAGGGGGTCCCGAGATATGGGCTTTCCCCTTTCCCCTTTCCCCTATTGGGATGAATGGATCAGCCGATCCTGTGCATCTCCAGATCAGCCGATCCTGTGCATCTCCCGTGCCTAATTGGAATCATCTTGGATTACAAGTCCTCCCCAGCCCCTCCTGATGGAACAGAAGACAGCCACAGTAAGACCCCTTTGGGGGCTTTAATCTATAATTTTTCTCCTGTGTATGTGTGTGTGTGTGCTGGAAAGCAGAGTCTGTGTGTGTGTGGGGAGGGAGCAGTTTCTGTGGGTGGGGGGAAAGCCAAAGGGGGCTTTCGTGGGTTCTGCCTGGGGTGTGTGTTCCCCCTCGAGTCTCTCGCTCCCTGGTTTGAGGGGGGAGGTTTCAGTTGTGTGTCTTCTGGTTTTCCTGTTGCAAAGGTGTTGTTTTACAAGGTTGTGTTGCTTTGCAGTTGCTTTGCAAACTTCTCAGCTGTTGTCGGGGCTGGGAGCTTTGTGCGTGGGCGGCAAGCTCTGCTGAGAGATGCACATTAAGGGTGGGGTGGACCCCTTTCAGGGGCCATATCTCAGCCCCCCCTGACCCAATCTTTACAAAACTTGGGGAGTCTTTCAATAAACGTCCTTTGAAGCTCTGCTGAACGTTTGGGACCTCTAACCCCAAAAATCCCCCCCCCCAGAGTTGCGGAAAGGCGCGATTGTGTTTTTAATGGCTTTATTCGGCTGAATTTTTTTCCCCGAACTTTGAATTCCCGCTGAATTGAACGGATCCGAAGTGGGGGAGTTCGGACTTCGGCATATCCCGAATCTAAACTGGCCAAATTCGGCCAAATCCGAACTATACCGAATTTTTTTTAAATTCAACAGCCCTAGCCCAAGGACACCCAGCTGGCTTCATGTGTAGGAGTTGGGAAACCAAACCAATCAATGCATCTCTCATGCCAGGAAAAACTTTGTCTGCTGATTTCCAACCTGACATGTAAAAGGCAGAGCCAGCATGGTGTAGTGGTTAAGAGCAGTGGTTAGGAGCAGTGGATTCTAATCTGGAAAACTCGATTTGATTCCCTGCTCCTACACATGAGTGGGGGACTTAGATCTGGTGAACTGGGTTTGTTTCCCCACTCCTATACATGAAGCCAGTTGGTTGACCTAGGGCTAGTCACAGTTCTTTCCAAACTCTCTCAGTCTCACCTACCTCACAAGTTGTCTGTTGTGGGGAGAGGAAGGGAAGGCAATTGTAAGCTTCTTTCAGACTCCTTAAAGGTAGAGGAAATAAGCGTATAAAACCAACTCTTCTGCTGCTGCTGCTGCTGGTATTTTTTTAAAGGTGGCTACTCTAGATGATTAGGTAGAGTAGACTAGATGTGATATGATGGCATAGCCATTTACAAAATGTGACATACAAAGCAGACTTCATTTGTGAACCGAATTGAGCCTGACATGATTCAGCATTACTCCTTCCTTTCTCTTTTGGGCAAAAGATTCAGTGTCTCATATGCCTGATCCCACTTGGAGTGGAATCAACAATAACTGTCAAACCGGGGCTTGCTTCAAGCTGGGGAGGGGGGGAAGCCCCTCAGTGCTACTGATGCTGGCTTTTACTGAAAATGTTGTAATTGCATGTTCCACATCATTTCACCCATTTGCAGAACCTCACTCATTATAGTTTACAAGCTAATTTCAAATGCTTGCAGAAAACAAGGTATAAGGGAGGTGGTACCAAAGCCAGTCCACTCAGATCTTTTAGAAAGCCCATTTGAAGATAACACTTCATTACTGTTGTTTAATATGAATGCATTCTTGTTTAATCATGGATTAAGGGGGAGGGCTGTGGTTGATTTGTTTTGTGCAAAGAAAGTCCTTCTCCAGAATCTCCAGTAAAAAATGATCACGTAGTAGGCGAAAGACCCCTATCTGAGACCCCAGAGAGGTACTGCCTGTCAGAGTAGGTGATACTGACTTTGATAGACCAGTGGTCTGACTCAGCAGAAGGCAGCTTCATGTATGGGATAATGTATGTGAACCCCACAAATCACACTAAGAAAATCACTACAAACAGTCAAGCTTATTACAATGGATCCAATACAGTCTGATAGGGGGTGGGGGTGGGAATGATATGACGGCACATGGTACAGTTCTGCCATAAAGATGAGAAGGTTTGGCTGTGGAAGATGACTGGGAAATTGCACGGGAAGTATATGTAAGCCACTTGGAGCTTCTCAGAGGAAGATTTGGGTATACGTGTTTACATTAAAATTAAACATTAAAAATACCTGTCCCCTGAAACACAGACAGCCTCCAAAATTGTGTGGCAGCTTGCTATGGGCCTGTTTAAGTTAAGTGTGGCCTTAGGGTTGCCAACCTCCCGGTACTAGCTGGAGATCTCCTGCTATTACAACTGATCTCCAGTTGATAGAGACTAGTTCACCTGGAGAAAAAACTTTTGCAATTGGACTCTATGGCATTGAAGTCCCTTCCCTCCCCAAACCCTGCCCTCCTCAGGCTCCGCCCAAAAAATCTCCTGCTGGTGGCAAAGAGGACCTGGCAACCCTATGTGGCCTACACATGTGAGTAGGATAGGGCTGCCAGCTCCAGGTTGAAGAATACCTGGAGATTTTGGGGGTGAAGTCTGAGGAGGACAGGGTTTAGAGAAGGGATGGACTTCAATGCCATAGAGTCCAATTGCCAAAGTGGCCATTTTCTCCAGGGGAACTGAGTTCTATCAGCTGGAGATCAGTTGTAACAGCAGGAGATCTCCAGCCACCACCTGGAGGTTGGTAGCCCTAGAGCTGGATGAAGTGACAGAATCATGAGGTGGGATAATGGGCTGTACCACTTCAGGTAGTGAGAGTTATATTTTCCAACACATATCAGGGAGAAAGGTTCTAACATATCTGTAGTCCTTTGGATACTATACTGGTTTTGCACTTATAGGGGATCAGTCACGTGTGGGAACCACAACAAAAATAATCTTTTATGTGCAGTCTGAAGTGGTATAGTCCACCACCTCAGTATTTTGCCCCCTTCATTCTACTACAAAACTATACTAAGCCTTAGTAGTAGTACTTTGGGGACTGCAAGAAATGGAGGGGTAAATGCATGCCAAACTCTGTGCCAATCTATTTGCCCAAATGCTCCACAGAGAAATGTGTTTGTATGAAATTGGCCCCCAGGCTTAACCTAATAAAGTCCTTTATCAGCAGAGGGCAGGTGTTTGGGATGGCTGAGTGAGGCTCCTCTCTACCGACACAGCTCAAGAATGGGTTGGATAAAAAGCACAGTATGTATATTTATTTCTCTTGGTACCTTTACAAAACTTTGAAATAATTGCTGGCGTAAGCACGAGCATTCCTTTGAGAGCTTGATGAACTACATTTTTAATCAGTATTTGAAGAAAGCCATTTTAGCCTTAAGACACTTTCTTTCTAGATGAGAAATTTATGCATGCGAAAAAAAGATGGAAAATGTGTGCAAAGAGAGAGAAAAATTGATCATCTCTCTTTCAGAAGAAAGTTTCTACTAAGGGGCATACAGGAATAGAGTGTAGTTTTGTGGGTCTCACTGACCTGCTCAACCTATTGGATCAACCCTACTGGTTCAGCCTTCCATTTTTCCTGCAGAAATCTGCCTTGGAATTGCTGCCAGAAACCACTGTAAATACAATGTTTTCTGCTTGGATCAGTACATAAGAAAAGCCATGCTGGATCAAACCAAGGCCCATCAAGTCCATCCGTCTGTTCACCCAGTGGCCAACGAGGTGCCTCTAGGAAGCCCACAAACAAGACGAATGCAGCATCATTATCCTGACTTTGTTCCACAGCACCTAAAATAATAGGCATACTCCTCTGATACTAGAGAGAATAGGTATGCATCATGACTAGTATCCATTTTTACTAGTAGCCATGGATAGCCCTCTCCTCCATGAACATGCCCACTCCCCTCTTAAAGCCTTGCAAGTTGGTAGCCATCGCCACATCCTGGGGTCAGGAGTTCTACACTTTTACTATGCTTTGAGTGAAGAAAAACGTCCTTTTATCTGTTTTGAATCTCTCATCCTTCAGCTTCAGCAGATGCCTCTGCGTTCTAGTATTATGAGAGAGGGAGAAAAGCTTCTTTTGTCTCCATACCATGCATAATTTTATAGACCTCCATCATATCTCCCCTTAACAGTCTTTTTTCCAAGGCAAACAGCCCTAAGTGTTTTAACTGCTCCTCATAGGGCAGTTGCTCTAGCTCCCTGATAATTTCTGTTGCTCTTTTCTGCACCTTATGAAGCTCTGCAATATCCTTTTTTAGGCATGGTGACCAGAGCTGTACACAGCATTCCAAGTTTTGCACAAGGGCAGTATGACAGCAGCAGTTTTATTCTCTATTCCTTGTCTAATTATGGCCAGCATGGAATACACTGGCCTCTCCATAAATAAAGGGAAAATGAAATTGGCAACATGCAGTCATCATAGATTGTGTGGGGAGATCTTGGACTGATGGAAACCCATGGCTGACTTGGATGTATGTTGAGTGAAAGCTGCTGAAGGATGTCACTGGTTGGAATGATCAGGCACTGCTACAAGGCAATTCAGAGATGGAGGAGAAAGCTCTTCTTTTCGGGGGCGGGTAAGCATTAGGAGGCTACAATGGATGAAGGTGACATCTCAGTCAGCACTATGGAAGTGTGCAATTGTTTACAGCTAGCAGCTCCCATAAACATCTGTAGTCCATGGTGGGTGCTGCTAGTCAGGACACAACTGCACACATGCATGGTAGCTGACTTTCCCATCCCACCTTGAATGTTCTACAGGGGCAGTAGGTAGTTCCCAAAAGAGAGCCATCTTGCTGAAGGATATCAGTCAGTTATGTGGTCACCAAATTTAGTGGTAGATCCTGCAGCTGTTGGTTTTATAAGTAGTGAAATGATAGCACGTTTGCAGTATAACCAAAGCTGGTTTGCACAGGGAATCTTTACCCTCTGGGGTTGGCAAGGCCAGCATTCATGTGACAATGCTGTGAATGTAAAATCATTCCTCATGTTTGCCAGTTGGACTCAAATTTCTGTTTTGTGTGGGCTCTTTTAAAATCTGGAGTGAAATTGTGGCTTCCAATTAAACTGAAGGATGAAATTGCAGCTGCCAAACATGTCTGACTTACACAGACTGACAGAAAAACAGACATCAGTATTGCTGTCTCTTTTTTCAGGTATGGGGGTTAAATAATTTTTTTCTAACTTCTTTTGTTGTGCTGAAGACTGGTCCATGTTTAATGAATGATTTTAAGTCCACCATCATTTTGGAAATGCTTGTTTTGAAGAAAAACACTTTGCAGTCAGCTGGGGAATTTCTGTCTTCTGAGAAATGTATTGTCATCTACAAACTCTCTTACCTCATTTTTTCATCTGAATTTTGTCCCATAATTGTGAAGTTTTTTCAGGTGCCTTTGATAAGGGAAATTGTTTATTCACTGTTTACTGCTATAGTAAAACAGTCAGCGAGCATGTAGTTTTTTCCTAACCTGATCTCTGCTGGCTGATCATTCTTTTGTTATGTTGATGATTGGCTAATGTTTATTGAATATTTGTAAATTAAGAAATAAGACCTTCAGGCTACAAGCATTTAGAAAGGATTAAAGGAAAGCACTATGTAGTCAGTTTGGGATTTTCTGTTTTATAAATAATTTGCTGTCATCAGCAAATTTTCTAGCACAATTTGGGTTTAGTACAGCAATCTATCAGCAGAAGAGGTTGATGGTTGCAGATCTTTCCTGCTTTTCCTTCACCCAGAAATCCCTTCTGACCATGGGATAGTTGATTCCTGATATTGCAGGTCCTGAGGGGATTAACAGCCACATGGGTGGGTGGATAGGCTATAGTAGGGAGAAGGATGAAACCATACTCTTCCTCCCTATTCTATTAGGAGAGCTTTACTGACAGAAGAGGGGGGAGGGAGCAATTTCCCCTTCCCTCACTGCATCCTACTGACTTGTGTGTCTATCACTCAATGCCCTATTAATAAATCTGATTCTGATCCAAGGACTCACCTTCCCCAGCATCAGAAGGAACTGCTCTGGGGAAGTGACAGCAAAGAAGATCCATGATCATTAAATGAGTGGATCACTGGTAGGGCTGTCAATTCGGTTCGGCCCGAACTGAAAATCAGCCGAATTTCCCTTGATTCGGCGGTTTTTAATTCGGGAGGAACCGAACTCAAAACTGGCGGGCAACCGGGGGGGGCCGAATTCAGCGAGTTCGGGAGTTCGCGAATAAATTCGGCCAATTCGGGGCCGTCAGTAAGCAGCATAACCTTCAGTAAGCAGCATTCTCCTCCCCCGGCCAATCGGTGGCCAAGCTGGGTCTTCTTCTGGCCAATCAGTCAGGATTGAGTACTGGAGGAATCAGCTGATGTGGGGCCGGCCGGGGAAAGAGATAGAGAGAGGGAAATCCTCATGTGTGTGTGAGGGGGTGCTTGTGCACATTTGCTGCTTTCCGTGGCTGCAGGGGGCGCATTTTTTGGGGTACAGACCCCAAACTTTCAGGGGATATTCAGACAAGTTTTCTTAAGAGACCACCCAAGTTTTGTAAACGTTGGGTCAGGGGGTCCCGAGATATGGGCTCCCCCCTTTTTCTTTCCATGGCTGCAGAGGGCGCATTTTTGGGTGTGCCGACCCCAAACTTTCAGTGGAGCATCAGACAAGGCTTCTTAAGATACCCCCCAAGTTTTGTAAACATTGGGTCAGGGGGTCCCGCGATATGGGCT
Organism: Euleptes europaea; assembly: GCF_029931775.1. Lineage (NCBI taxonomy): Eukaryota > Metazoa > Chordata > Lepidosauria > Squamata > Sphaerodactylidae > Euleptes > Euleptes europaea. The sequence goes on along the minus strand of NC_079322.1, from coordinate 16,249,052 downwards.
CCACCCCTTTTTCCTCTCCCCCCTTTTCCATTTCCGTGGCTGCAGGGGGCGCTTTTTTGGGGGTGCAGCCCCCAAACTTTTATCATAGCTTCAGAGAATCCCTCTTAAGAGACCACCCAAGTTTTGTAAAGATGGGTTCAGTGGGGGCTGAAATATCGGCTCCCCCCTTTTCTCTTTCTGTGGCTGCAGGGGGCGCATTTTTGGGTGTGCCGACCCCAAACTTTCAGCGGAGCTTCAGTCAAGGCTTTTTAAGAGACCACCCAAGTTTTGTAAACATTGGGTCAGGGCCCCCCGAGATATGGGCTTTCCCCTTTTCCCTATTGGGATGAATGGATCACCCTCAAGAGATGCATACATATGGATCTTATATTGGATACAAATGGAATCATATTGGATTACCCAGCCTCCCAGCCCCTCCTGCTGGAACAGAAGACAGCCACAGTAAGACCCCTTTGGGGGCTTTAATCTATATTTTTTCTTTTCTGTGTGTGTGTGGGGGGGGGAAAGCAGAGTCTGTGTGTGTGTGTGGGGAGGGAGCAGTTTCTGTGGGTGGGGGGGAAGCCAAAGGGGGCTTTTGCCGGTTCTGCCTGGGGTGTGTGTTCCCCCTCCAGTCTCTCTGTCCCTGGTTTGAGGGGGGGCTTCATTTTTATTCTTCAGGTTTTTCCTCATTCATAAGATCATAAGGTTATTTTGATGCTTGCTCAAAACTGGTTTTCAAATGGTGACTTAAAGAATGCATCTGCTTGGTCCCAAGTCCAATGCAAAAGGAGAAATTCCATCCCCTCCTGCTCATTATGCATAGCTAGCTGCCTCTGTCCCTTTCCATGGTATGCAAACTCCCAGGTGTCAGGTGTTGCTTTGCACTGTTGCAAAGGTGTTGCATTGCGTGCTTGTGTTGCTTTGCAGTTGTATTGTTTTGCAAAATTCTTCACACCTGCCCCGCCCTTTGCATGTTTGCAAAGGTGTTGCTTTTCAGTTGTGTTGCTTTGCAAAGTTCTTAGCACCTGCCCCGCCCTTGCTCTCATCAGCTGTTTGTCAGGGCTGGGAGCTTTGTACATGGGCGGCAAGCTCTGCTGAGAGATACACATTAAGGGTGGGGGGGACCCCTTTCAAGGCCCATATCTCAGCCCCCCCTGACCCAATCTTTACAAAACCTGGGGAGTCTTTCAATATACGTCCTTTGAAGCTCTGCTGAAAGTTTGGGACCTCTAAGCCCAAAAATGCCCCCCCAGAGCCGCGGAAAGGCGCGATTGTGTTTTTAATGGCTTTATTCGGCCGAATTTTTTTTCCGAACTTTGAATTCCCGCCGAATTGAACGGATCCGAAGTGGGGGAGTTCGGACTTCGGCACGTACCGAACCCACAAGGGCCAAATTCGGCCGAATCCGAACTGTACTGAATTTTTTTTTGACAGCCCTAATCACTGGATCTAACCCAATACCATCAACTGGAAAAGTACTAAAGGCTAAAAATGACAAGCATATTGCAAGCATAAAAAGCATAAAATACTAGTATAATGGGTATATTTTAGTCTTTTAAAATTCAGAAAAATGAACAAGTGTTCCTCCTTTTAATATTAAAAAAAAATTCAGAAAAATGCAGAAACTCATTTAAAACACAAAAATAAATGAAAGCCTTTGGGATTCTTGAATGTAGAGGAATCCTAAAAGAACCAAAAAAATGATAGATTTGTATATCTTAATATTACTTAATATTATGCACTCAGAAGTGTTCCACAAAATTCTGTGGATTTACTACGAAGTCAGAGTAGATAATATTACAATCATCCAACTCAAAGCACATTCCCACACAGATCAGATCCCTAAGTTCCATGGGTCTTATTTCTGTGTTGAGTTGCCATTGCATTTTACCTAAAGTGAAAAATTTGAGGCAGATGTGGAGGTTTGCACCTAATCAAAACATCTGAGGAGCTTTGAGGGAAGCAAAAAATCCTAATGAAATTGCTCAGGGTGGTTCCTTACATCCCCAAGTTATCATCAGATTTCACCTACCGTGAAATTTCAAGGCACAACTGGAAGTCTGTTTGCACGCGAAAAATCACAACTCTTTTGAGGACAGCAAAAAGCGTTTCAGAGAACCTAGAGAAATGTTTCATCTAGATTCCACACACACCCGTTCCTAAGTAAGTAATATAGTTTTAACTTTTGGGCTGCTTCCACATGGTGAAGATTCTTGGTTCTACATTCATTGTTGCTCTTTGAACGCAAAGGCATTCTTATTACCGAGTGTCCACATGAGAGTCCCTTTCCGTTCTCCACATTTACCCCTGCATTTCTCCCCACAACACCACTGGAGGAATTTTTGAGGGTTTTTTTATTTAAAAAAATCTTATAGCGCTATAGCATTATGATGATATATCAGTTATCACTTCTTAAGAAGCCTTCTAATGGCATGAAGGAGTGACAGAAGGAAAATAGTGCTAGTGCAGACAGAACCTTCAAGAATGAGCACCTTCCTCCACACACACCAGATGCCATGCTGGCACCCTTAGACTGCGTTCTTTGAGAAATTGTTTTCTTAAGTCATGTTTGAGAAAGGTGTGTTGAGGCCGGGAAAATCTGAAAACTGGACAATTAGAGGGTAACACTGTGTGTATGCTCCCCCCCCCAAAAAAAAAAAAAACACAAAAAAACCACAACACTTCAATTTGGAAGCCTTAGTGGAGAAAAATATCCGTGTGGAAGCAGCCTTTGCCATATTGCCAACTGATCTGCTGACCTGAGAAGAAAATTAATTCCGTCTGAAAATGTAAACGTGCCATCTTGATTTCCAAATTGCAGGCAAAACTGGAAAGGGGAGCCAAAGTTACTTATAAAGGGAGGGCAACTGTAATTATCTAGTTGTCAATGAGCCAAAAAAAGCTTGGAGAGTGAAACTAACACATTTGTAACAAAAGCTGATTTAAGATGAATCCCAGAAGCAATTCAGACCCGCACTATCAGATCCTGATATTGAATTCTACCTACTGACATGCAATTTATTCTCAACCTGTTACTAACTGGGGTGGGGTGGGGATACTGAGACACCACTAAAGTTGAAAACTCCAAAAGAATCCTATCTTATTAGCTGCAGTTCTGTTTCCCTAGGTCCCATGCCCTCCTCGTATTAAGTGGTCATACTATTTCTCATCTTGTGTGGAAAAAGGCTTTTTTCTAGCCGCCATATTTCAAAGCTTGCAGTTTAAAGCTTCATTCCTTATCCAGCCAAGCAGCATGAAAGCCACAGCCGTGTCTTCTCTGATAGTAGTGTTATATTGAAACAAATCTATTATGAGTGAATTACTTGGAGAAAAGCCAGGGGGGCCGTCAGCCCATGCCCTGCTCTTAAAACCAGGTAAAATTAAATTATGATCTTGTCAGTCTAGAGAGTGAAGAGAATGTGTTATTACTTATTGAGGGTTCTATTTTAATATATAAATATATTTTTATATATCAGGAATTCCCAGTCTTGTTAAGCCTATGGGTACTTCTTGGATTTTGATCGTGGGAACGAGTACCTTCACAAAATGGCTGCCTCAGTGTTGGAGCTAATTACAAAATATTGGGAGGCTGCAAGCCAAGCATCCTCCTGTGATGCAGATCATGATGGGTAGCCATGCTACTCTATCAGTAACAGTAGAGAAGAAGAAGAAGAATCTCCTTCCCTTCCTCTCCTCACAACAGACACCATGTGAGGTAGGTGAGGCTGAGAGAGCCCTAAGAGAGCTGTGACTAGCCCAAGGTCACCCAGCTGGCTTCATGTGGAGGAGTGGGAAATCAAACCAAGTTGTCCAGATTAGAGTCCACCACCCTAACCACTACACCACGCTGGCTATTGCAGAGCAAAAGACTAGTAGCACCTGAAAGAACAAAATTTCTGGTAGAGTTTGAGCTTCCGTGAGTCCCATGATTCTCAGCATAGCCTTTTCAGGGAGATAAGGAAAATGCTTCCGTCCCTTTTTTCCAGCAGAAAAGTTTGTTGTATCCAACCCATGATATTCTGTATCAAATGCCGAGCCTGGCATCTGTGCAGATTGAAAAATCTAGAGAAAGGGGCCAAGAACAGAGTGGTGATATTTTTCAACAACTCCAGGGGAACCCCAGTTTTGCAGAAAAATCCCAAATGTTTTTAAATGGGGGGGGGGTTATAAGATTCCTCATACACACCCCAAAAAACCCTCAGAGAAGCACTATCTTTGCAAGCTCAAACAACGCTGGTTTCAACCCTGGGGAAGGCACACTCTGGCTGAAAAGGCATGGCCGTTTCGTCCAGCTATTCTCCCGGAAATGTTGTGAATCTCTAAAGGCATCATGCACATTAGTCTCCCACACATGTGATGAACCCACTTCATCTTGCAACTTTTCCAGGTCTTCCGAGTCCTGTGTCGTCACGATATATGAGGAAGGCTTGCAACATTGAGTGGCGGAGGCTAATCTGGTGAACTGGATTTGTTTCCTCACTCCTTCACATGAAGCCAGCTGGGTGACCTTGGGCTAGTCATGGCTCTTAGAGCTCTCTCAGCCCCACCTACCTTACAAGGTGTCTGTTGTGGGGAGGGGAAGGGAAGGTGATTGTAAGCCGGTTTGATTCTTCCTTAAATGGGGGAGAAGGTCGGCGTATAAAAACCAACTCTTCTTCTTCCTCTTCTTCCTCCTCCTCCTCTAAAAGCTCCAGGGCAGCCATACCCTCAAATGTGTGTGATTTGGGAGAGGTGAAGGGAATGGGCAGAGTACCGTAAAAGTCTATGCAGTGAAGCTATTCACATAGCAGAGATGTATGAAGTGGTCCTTTCAGGGTCAGATTGATGAGGATCACCGCAGGGTGAAGTGGTTAAAAAGCACCTAATGGATACAATTTATCACATGACTTCCATTTGTCACAGGGTTATTACCAGTGCAGCTCCCTATATATCTGTTCTGCAAATATTGTGGTCAGGCAAAGTCGCCTAAGCCTCTCTCAGAAGTTACAAGCCCAGTATTTTAAGCAGGGATAAATTACCCACGCCTTCAAGAGGGAATATAAACCAGCCTGTATGTGTCAGTTCAAACTGCCAAACCTCCCATGGGCAGGACTCTAAAAGTGGGGAAGGAAAGGCAAGGATAAACCAAGCCTTAATAATTCTGTTATCTCTTTTCTTGTACCACTACCAAATGTGTCTTAAAGAGAAATCTGCTGCTGTGCCTTTAAGACTGCATACTTGGGAGTAAGTCTCACTGGATACTTCCTAGTAAGCAGGAATTGAGCTGTTAACAGTAGCATGACCTACTGTTATTAAGCCTGGTGAAATTTCCCCACCATTTGTCTCCCATGCCTGGAAAAAAGTTCAGGGAGCTAAATTTCTGGATATAAGACAGAAGTTCAAAGCATAGCAGAAAAGTAGAGATGAACAAACGTTTCCAATTTTTAAAAAATATATACTTTTATCAGCAGTTTGCACTGTCCTTTTTTCATTGATTTGTCTGTATTATATCCATCTTGAAGATGTTATAAGTGCTTTATGTAGCATTCTGACATACAATGTATTTCTTTTATACATATAACACAAACATAAGCCCTGATTATTTATCTTGGAAAACACATCAGTTTTCAGGGAAAATTTGGTGCAACAAAATAGAAAATTGATGCAAAAATAACCTCAAAAAGAAGCGGAATTGAGAAGTGGGTTTTTTAGGTTGAAATAGCAGGGATGAAAAGTTTGAAATCATCCCTACAACAAACCTTGTACAAAAAAAAGAGCTAATCACCTTCTCCCACCCACCAGTTTCCCCCCACAAATGGCCAGACCCAGGCATTTGGTGTTATGATGTCAATACAGGCTTGAGAACCTCAGGTTCCTTTCTTTCCTCATATGTCTATCTAGAGCAGGAGTGTCAAACTCAATTGTTACAAGGGCCAGATATGACATAAATGTCACTTGGTCGGGCTTCACCAGCCCAGATTGGGAGTGGGGGGGGGCTTCCACAGCTGGCTTGTGGGCCAGCTAAGAGCTCTCAAGGGGCTGGATCTGGCCCACGGGACTTATGTTTGACACAAGTTCCTCCTTGCTGCAGTTCTTTGTTCCCATTTACCAAACGTGAAGAAGATAAGTGCTAAAGAGACCAGCTATAGTGACCAATTGTTGTTTTCCATAGGGTCTCCTTTATGTAGAAAAGTTACAGCGTACACTTTCTATCTCTTACTCTTTCTCTTTTATAGTAAAAAATTATTAATGTCAAATGGTCATTACTCAGACAATTACTTAATTAGTTCCCCTTGCTGCTATTAGTAGCCAGTAACTCAATGGTATAACCAATTTCATAGAGTCTGCTCTTTTCAGAAGCTACTTTACAACTGGACATGTTCTTTCTAAATGCACAGCCATCTAGCACTAGGGTTGCCAGCCTTCAGGTGGTGTCTGAAGATCTGCTATTACAACTGATCTCCAGCTGATAGAGATCAGTTGACCTGGAGAAAATGGCCGCTTTGGCAATAGGACTCTATGGCATTGAAGTCCTTACCCTCCCCAAACCCTGCTCTCCTCAGGCTTCACCTCAAAAACGTCCCACTGGTGGCAAAGAGGGACCTGGCAATCTTATCATTAACACTGAACCAATAAGTTTACATTATGGGTATTTTAGGACTGGTTCACATATGACCCTTTTATGTACAGTATATATGTGACAATGTGACTCCATATAGACTGTTACCTGTGACACAATGTCCACCATGTATACAAATGAGCACCATGTAAACAAATACCTTTTGTGGGGGGTGGAACTTGCTCAAATCTCCATCTACCCATTCATCTCCTGGGGTAAACTTTTTTTCCCCCTAACACATAATTTTCCCCTTAGCAAGAAATTTCTGAACAAGTTTTTCCCTGTTCTGTTAGATATGACAGACCTAAAACCAGCTGTTTGGCCCTTTATGTGTGATACATATTTATAGATTCTACAGAGTGGAAGAAACAAAACCAAGTTTAGGATCTTTAAAGCATGAATCGGCTAAGAACTAATTTGCTTTGTGGTCCCTTGCTGCATTTAATTTAATTGATTGGAAGTAAATTAATGTGGAATGATCAAATAATTCTCAGAATGGAAATGGAAGCTAATGAACTAAACAAATCAACAGAGAAATAAAAAGAGGTGGCTTGCCATAGTTCTTGGGATAATCCCCATTTTAATTACATTAATCCTAATTGTTGGTACATAGATAACGAAAAACTCTCCTATCGCTTTGTGACACAAAGGAATAAGATATGGAGGAGAAACAGATGGAAACTTAACCATTGAGTTCAAATCAATGTCACATTCATTCTGTAAATCCGAATCATTAGCAACGAGTGTCCCCAAATAACAGAACAGGGGAAAAAAATCTATATCAGGTGCAATTATTTAGAAAGCTTTGTCTACAGAATTCGCACATTGATTATATTCATTAGAGGATCGTGAAATGGTTTCCAATGGAGACCAGCTGCAAAATAAGCAGGGAGATCTAATGAGTGAAGCTCTCATGAGCCAGCTGTAGCCATGGCAGAAGGGTGTGGTAGATTCAGGATGTCAAGGGTGTGGTAGATTCAGGATGTTTCCATGAAGAACTCATTGGTCGTTTATACATGGGTACTTTCACTCACATTCACCCCCCCCCATTTGTCACGTTGTTCTTGGATTAATGCGTGAGTTCTCCCTCCATTAGATATAACCTCACTGCCAATCCTCAAAGATTCCAGGACTTCCCATCCCTCTGTTAACCCGATTCTTCCCTCTCCCCTGAGCTCAGCCTGCTTAAAATCCCCATGCATAAGGCAAAGTGCAGGGCACAGAAGCTTGGTTTCTCTCACAGCAAGTAGACAGCTAATTACAAAGCAGCATGTCAAGGGGCAGTGATTCAAATACTTCCTTTCCTTGGAGCTCTTTCTGAGCAGAAGGCTTTTAAAAACTAGACTTGGGTTTCTCCCCCCTCCCCGGTTCCTTTCAAATAGTTCTAGTTTTTGTTCTTAAAGTGCTCTTAAAATGCTTTTTATGCGGCAATTAGGTTGCGGGGTGGGGGGAGGAACCTTTCTCTCACTACAGCCAATTATAAAGCAGCATTTCAAGGGGCAGGAACTCAAATACGTCCTGATTTGAGCTTGGAGACCGGTGGTTCATAGACTCCAAACAGGAAAGTGTGGGTCCAGCGAGCAACGGACCTCCGGTAAAACTCCCATGCATAAACGACCATTGAATCCTGGTACAATACTGGAAACATGCAACTGTGGACTGCCATAAACCAGCCTGTAGCTGCAACTGCCTTGTTAATTGATCTCAAGAGAGTCAAAGCAGAAAGCTGCCCCACCTTGGGGTATGTTCGTGCTGGCCCTGAATTGGAATGGGACTCTGCCAGTCCAGGTGAACAGTCATACAAAACTGTTCCGGTAAACTCCTGCAACTATATGTTTCATTGTCCTCGTGCCCCCCTATGTCCTCCCCAGGCCTGTTACGGGAAATGTGCTGGGAGTTCCAAGCTTAGCATTTAAATCCCAGGCATGCAGGGGGCTGATCTGGAGCCGCACTGTGGCTTACAGGCAGAGGAGAATAAGCTTTCTTCACATTAAAGGTAAAGAACTGGGTCATTACTGACCCATAGGGTGACGTAACATCACAATGTTGACTAGGCAGACTATGAGCTCATTCCTGAGCCTGGGGCCGAATGGGCTTAGGAGGCACCAGCTCCCTATGTCGGCGTCCACACCACTTGCGCCGTGTAAAGTGGCACAGATGCCAGAGTAGTGCCACTTGCGACGACACCCCAGGACTGGCGTGGCAGCGCAGTTCATGGATGCCGGCTCAGCCTCCCGCCAATGCCCTGCCACCTCAAGTGCTCGTGCCAGTGTCCTGGGAGGCATTTCTGGGGGGGGGGGATTCTGGTAGGCTGCCTCCCTTCCAGCCTGGGAACACCCCACTCCAAAACAGCATTGCTGTGCCAGGTTTTTCCTGGCATAGCCTTGCTGTTCTCTATGGGAGAAAATGCCCCACTTTTGAATTTTTAAATTTAAAAAGGCTTTTTTTAGCTTTTTGGTGGATGGGGAACCTCTTTGGAGGTGCTGCAGTGGCACCTCGGCTATGCCATCCCCAGCCGCCGCAAAGCTCAGGAATGAGCTGTAAGTTTTCGGGGGGTGAGCTGTAAGTTTGTCATTGCCTTCCCCAGTCATCTCCACTATTCTATTGTAGGATTTATTTATTGTAGGATTGGGAGGTTTGGGGGGCAGAGCCTAAGGAGGGTTGAGTTTGGGGAGGGGAGGGACTTCAATGCCGTAGAGTCCAATTGCCAAAGTGCATATTTTCTCCAGGTGAATTGATCTCTATTGGCTGGAGATCAGTTGTAATATCAGGAGATCTCCAGCTAGTACCTGTAGGTTTAGTAACTAAATCACAAAGAAAAAAAACCTATGCTGCAATGAAGAATATTAAATAAAAAAAACAGCACGAAGGCTCAATATTGCAATATATTATATACTTTTATCTAAATGTATCATTCAGGTAAACATCTAAGTTGTCTGAATAGTTCATACACTATCAGTTGTTCTACACGATTATATACAGACAAAAAATAGGTCCCAAAAAGACCATACAACACAATGTGTGTGTGTGTGTATGTGTTAAGTGCTGTCAAGTCGCTTCTGACTCATGGCAACCCTATCAATGTCCTCAATAATAAACATAATAATAAACATAAAAAGGCCACAATGAAGGTGAAGCAAGTAAGTAACATAGGTTCACAAACTCAGTTACCAAATGAAATACATTTTTGTTATCTATCAGCAGAAAGTCCACTGTCTCTATTGGTGGATCTACATGGATCAGTTGAAATGAAGGTGGGGGACACCTCTTCTCAGCAGGGGAGCTCCATGTATGCATTGGGAGCATTTCTACCTGGAAGTAAAATCTCTGCCCCAGGGCAAGAAACTCCTTTAAATTTCGACTTGTCAGCGATGCATCCTCCAGGAGTACCCTCTTATTTGGTTGCTTTCATATAATTCCCCCCCCAAGCTATAAAACATAATTATAATTAAGTGAACTCCAGATGAACGATGAGAAACTCTTTCCAAGCAACGTGGAATTCTATCATTGTAGGGGAATTGTACATTGCTGCTGCCGCTGCTAATTAAAAAGTTTCCCACTTTTGCCGCTATGCTTGAAGATTTCTTTCTTTCTATCTTTTTTTTTCTTTTTTTGCTCTCTCTAGGCATGCTATTTTCTCTCCCTCCAGGTCATTTTGTAATCTTAGTGCAAGTCCAAGTGCTACAGGTATTTCATTATGTACTTAAACTCCTAGGCTTTGCTGTGTGTATATATTACCTACCTGTGAATCTCTCAGCAAATTAAATTAATCTTTCACAATGCTTCAGAGGATTAGCTGTGGAAAAGATAGTGGCATTATATTGTTACTATGAGAGGAAGTGGAGGAAAAAAATATACCCGATTTTGGCTGCAATCCTAAACACATTTGCAAAGGAGTAAGTCTCATTGAACTCATTTAGGGACTTACCCAGGGACTTTCTGCTTAGGATTCCTCTGGCTGACAGTAAGATGCATGCCATTAAATGTTACATCACAGACATAAGGATAGGGCAGAAAAAATGAACTTCTGTATGTTTGCCCCATCTTTAAAGGTAGGTAAAGGACCCCCGTGCAAGCACCGGGTCATTCCTGACCCATCGGGCGATTTCACATCCCGACGTTTTCTAGGCAGACTTTGTTTTACAGGGTGGTTTGCCAGTGCCTTCCCCAGCCATCTTCCCTTTACCCCCAGCAAGCTGGGTACTCATTTTACCGACCTTGGAAGGATGGAAGGCTGAGTCAATCTTGAGCCGGCTACCTCAAACCAACTACCGTCGGGATCAAACTCGGGTCGTGAGCAAAGCTTTGGACTGCAGTACTGCAGCTTACCACTCTGCACCATGGGGCTCCTTTGCCCCATCTCTACTGCTTGATAAAATGTTTTGAATGAGCCCTTATTCCAAAGATGCAATCCTCTTCTGCTGAAAACATGGGCAGGGTATCTTCTGTTGATCTGAGGAAAACAGGAAAAGCATAACAATAGGGTACAGAAAGGAGTTAGCCATGAACACACATTAGGGTTGCCAGGTCCATCTTCGCTACCGGTAGGAGGTTTTTGGGGCAGAGCCTGAGGAGGGCAGGGTTTGGGGAGGGGAGGGACTTCAGTGCCATAGAGTCTAATCACCAAAGTGCCCATTTTCTCCAGGGGAACTGATCTCTATCGACTGGAGATCAGTTGTAATAGCAGGAGATCTCCAGCCATCACCTGGAGGTTGGCAACCTTAGCACACATACGATCAGTTGTATTACAACAGGGGTCCCCAACATGGTGTCCATAGGCTCCTTGGCACCTACCAACATGCTTCCTGGTGCCCATCAAGTGCTTTTAGAAAGTGGGTGGAACCAGGTGAGGCTTTTGACCAGCAAGGCTTCTGATTGGCCTCTGGAGATTTGATTGGCTGTGCACATTTTTAAAAATGTTGCTTTGGCAGCAGCTGCCATCCTAGCAAAAGGAGCCAGAGTGGTGTTGTGGTTAAGAGTGGTGGTTTGGAGCTCTGATCTGGAGGACCAGGTTTGATTCTCCACTCCTCCACATGAGCGGCGGAGGCTAATCTGGTGAACTGCATTTGTTTCCCCACTCCTACACATGAAGCCAGCTGGGTGACCTTGGGCAAGTCACTCTCAGCCCCACCTACCTCACAGGGTGTCTGTTATGGGGAGGGGAAGGTGATTGTAAGTAGGGCTGTTGAAAAACAAATTCGGTATAGTTTGGCTTCGGCAAAATTTGGTTCATTTTTATTCGGGCCGTGCCGAAGTCCGAACTACCCTGCTTCGGATCCCCGGGGGGATCCGGAGTTCGGGGAAAATTTGGCCCTTGCACGCCTTCAGGGGGCTTCCCTGGAGAGGCGCGGGGTGCCCTTTAAACAGATCTGCGCCTCCCAGCTGCGAGGCGCAGATCTGTTTAAAGGCCCCCCACGTGCCTTCAGGGAATCCCTGGAGAGACGCGGGGTGCCCTTTAAACAGATCTGCTGCTCCCGGCCGGGATTCCCTGGAGAGGCGCGGGGTGCCCTTTAAACAGATCTGTGCCTCCCGGCCAGGAGCAACAGATCTGTTTAAAGGGCACCCCGCCACCCTTCAGGGAATCCCTGGAGAGGCGCGGGGTGCCCTTTAAACAGATCTGCACCTCCCGGCCGGGAGAGACAGATATGTTTAAAGGGCACCCCGCCCCCCTTCAGGGAATCCCTGGAGAGGCGCGGGGTGCCCTTTAAACAGACCTGCTGCTCCTGGCCGGGAGGCACAGATCTGTTTAAAGGGCACCCCGCTGCCCTTCAGGGATTCCCTGGAGAGGCGCGGGATTCCCTGGAGAGGCGCGGGGTGCCCTTTAAACAGATCTGCTGCTCCCAGCCGGGATTCCCTGGAGAGGCGCGGGGTGCCCTTTAAACAGATCTGCTGCTCCCGGCCGGGATTCCCTGGAGAGGCGCGGGGTGCCATTTAAACAGATCTGCTGCTCCCGGCCGGGATTCCCTGGAGAGGCGCGGGGTGCCTTTTAAACAGATCTGCTGCTCCCAGCCGCGATTCCCTGGAGAGGCGCGGGGTGCCCTTTAAACAGATCTGCTGCTCCCAGCCGGGAGCAGCAGATCTGTTTAAAGGGCACCCCGCCCCCTTTCACGGAATCCCTGGAGAGGCGCGGGGTGCCCTTTAAACAGATCTGTGCCTCCCGGCCGGGAGAGACAGATCTGTTTAAAGGGCACCCCGCCACCCTTCAGGGAATCCCTGGAGAGGCGCGGGGTGCCCTTTAAACAGATCTGCTGCTCCTGGCCGGGAGGCACAGATCTGTTTAAAGGGCACCCCGCTGCCCTTCAGGGATTCCCTGGAGAGGCGCGGGGTGCCCTTTAAACAGATCTGCTGCTCCCGGCCGGGATTCCCTGGAGAGGCGCGGGGTGCCCTTTAAACAGATCTGCTGCTCCCGGCCGGGATTCCCTGGAGAGGCGCGGGGTGCCCTTTAAACAGATCTGCTGCTCCCGGCCGGGATTCCCTGGAGAGGCGCGGGGTGCCCTTTAAACAGATCTGCTGCTCCCGGCCGGGATTCCCTGGAGAGGCGCGGGGTGCCCTTTAAACAGATCTGCTGCTCCCGTCCGGGATTCCCTGGAGAGGCGCGGGGTGCCCTTTAAACAGATCTGCTGCTCCAGGCCAGGATTCCCTGGAGAGGCGCGGGGTGCCCTTTAAACAGATCTGCTGCTCCCAGCCGGGAGCAGCAGATCTGTTTAAAGGGCACCACGCGCCTCTCCAGGGAAGCTCCCTGAAGGCGCGTGGGGTGGGGGAAAGGGCCCGAATCGGCCGAATTTATTCGGGAACACCCCGAACTCAGCCAATTCGGCTCCCCGGTTCCCCCCTTTTTGAGTTCGGTTCGTCCGAACTTAAGAACTGCCGAATTGAGAGAAATTCAGGTTTTTTTTGGTCGGGCCGAACCGAATCAACAGCCCTAATTGTAAGCCAGTTTGATTCTCCCTTGTGGTAGAGAAAGTCAGCATATACCAACCGGCTCTTCTTCTTCACTGTGTGACTGAAGGTAAGCTACAACTGACTGTTTGTGGCTGGCTCTGCCCCCTGCGGCAGCCAGTTTGTGGCAGTCATTTTTGCGGCTTTGCCCACCACACTGCATTAGAATTCCAAAGGTGGCTGCAGACTCAAAAAGACACACTAACTATAGTCCAGGATTCTGATTTCTAACAGCAGCTGGCCAAATGCTTCTGGAATACACATCGGCATGGTGGGGCACTGAGTCCAAGCGATGTCTGTGACACCCGGTATTGAGAGGTATACTTCCTTTGGATACGAAGGTTCTCTTCGGCTCTCATAGCCGACAGCTGTTGATAGACTTATCCCCGTGAATTTGTTTAATCGTTCTTTAGAGCCATATAAGCAAATTGTGGCAAGTTAATTAGGTGTTGTGTGAAGAAATAGTTCTTTTGTGTCTGTGCTGAACCTGCTGTCAGTCAACTTAATTGGATGACCCTGTGTTCTAATATTATGACAGAGGGAGATAAATTTCTCTTCCTTCTCTCCCCCCCCCCCCCCCCCCGGTGTTGATTTGCTTCTTATGCACTGATCCCATGGCATAAAAATCTAATAAATACATCATATTCAAAAATATACAAAAATATGCTGCTTTATACTTAGTATTTTAATTGCCACAACTTTCCCCAGTTCTGGGAATTGGACAAGAAACTCAGTTCTTAGGATTCCCTGGAGAGACAAACCAGTGTGTTGAGGACTGGAAGAAACTGCTAATCATGTTAATTGACACGCCGTCTTGACAGCATCTTCAGAATATTCCCAGAAAGAAATCGCTTGTCAGTGTTAGATCCAAAGGTTTGCCGTCGGCTTGACCCCATAACCATTAAGAGTTGGTGGCAGGAAGTGGACATATGAATGAGCAGACTGAGGTCACCCGTGGTTACTCTGATGAACGCCGGTGGTCTTCTCAATCGCTATTCTGTTGACTTTGTTGGTTTTTAGAGTATCTGATAGCTCAGGCAAAAAAAACCCAAATAAACCATCCTTCTTGACTTGATCAAGAGAGGAAGAGTCAAAATGTCTTGACATGGGAAACACTGCTGTTATTTTCAGAATTTTTCCCAAACAGCTTGCAATACCTCTTTAAAGAACTGAATTGTTTACTGCCTGGAGGTCTACGCTGGAAGCATTTCATTGTCTCTCTTGGCTATTATTGTTTTTGTCATATTGATTTTTATGACCTGAAATTTATGTCATTTAGACTGTTGTTAGAAAAGAAAAGCGAAATAGCATTTCTTGGATGATGGTTTCAGATAATAAATTTTAGACAAGTTAAAAGGAAAGAAGATACTTTAAAAAAAAAACATGCCCACACACACACACTGCCTGTTTCCATTACCATGACCCCCACAAAAATTTGTTATGAAATGAGATAAAATAAGAATTTAATACATACAATTGTCAATGCTAAAAATCTAAATCAAAGATAAGTCTGTATTTGAAAATGTGTGAATGGGGTAGAACAAAGGCAGAGAATAGGGCCATTTTGTTAACAATCTGAGTAGGGGAAGGGAACAGGGCAGTGAATGGGATTCGAACTCTAGGCTGTCCTGCAGTTCACAAAGTTCCTTTCCCCCATATGCTGTCCCATAATATCATTTTTTAAATGCCAGTATTCCTCAGAGGAGCACATAAGGTTCTTTTCTCCTCCATTTTATCTTTACAACAACCCTGTGAGGTTGGTTCGGCTGAGAGAAAGTGAGTGCCCCAGGATCACCCAGCCAACTTCATGGCTGAGTGGGGATCTGAACTTGGTCCTCCCAGATTCTAGTCAGACACTCTAAGCACTACACAAGGACTGGCTCTCTGCACAGGCAGAGGGAACAGTGAGTAGTCGGGACCAGAGAAAGGGCTTTGCTTGGGACATTGGCAAAAATCTTCATGTGTTTCACAGAATTTTTCAAAAATTTGCTTTTTTAAAAGATACACAGCACCCAAACATACTCAGCCTCCATTTGGCAGCATGGCTCATTCATTCCGCGACAACCACTGTTCAGAGCCTAGGAAGTAGGTATTATTAAATGCCAAGAAGCCATCTACATGATGCTCGTATTCCACAGAATGGAAACATTTCTTGTCAGAAACAAATTGACCCAGTATTGTGTCCCCTGCCACACCTAGTCAAAGGAGAGAGGACATCATCATCTGTGAAAGTACATCCAGCAGCCAGCATAGTGCAGTGGTTAAGAGTGGTGGACTCTAATCTGGAGAACTGGGTTGGTTTCCCCAATCCTACACATGAAGCCTGCTGGGCTAGTCACAGTTCTCTCCGAACTCTCTCAGCCCCACCTACCTCATAAGGTTTCTGTTGTGGGAAGGGGAAGGGAAGGTGATTATAAGCCAGTTTGATTCTTCTTTAATCTCTTAGAGCTCTCTTGACCTCTCAGAGCTCTACCTGTGAGGTAGGTGGGGCTGAGAGGGCTCTAAGAGGTTAAGAGCTAGGTGACTAGCCCAAGGTCACCCAGATGGCTTCATGTGTAGGAGTGGGGAAACAAATCCGGTTTACCAGATCAGAGACCATTGCTCCAAGCCACTGCTCTTAACCACTACACCAATCTGGCTCTCTGCTGGAGGCCGAGGGGAAAAGAGATGCTCATGAACTGAAGCAATGGGATGCTGAAACTCACGGGGACTAAAAAGAAAATTTGTTTCAGGGTAGCTGCACACACCCACGGGACCAACTTTTCTTTCAGTGTGAGGCAGCCCCCTGGCTGTTTTTCATGATTGTTGGGGTGTTTTAAGGCAGCACTTCCATACCCTGTAGCATTCAGCTGCCTTCACTCCACAACACGATTTTTGATTCCCACCTTCCTTCTGCATTTTCTGATGTTCACCTCCAATAGATACTGAAAATGATGACCTCAGAAATGCTAATATAGTATAACACCGCAAACATACCAAGTGTGTCACAGTTGGATGTGGCGGTATGTCAACAGACACATGTCTGATGTCTCTCGTAAGTATTGTGGGTGATAGAATGTGAGCTTTGTCAGCGGGGTATTGGTGTTGCTTTTTCCCCCCGTTCCATTTTCTGCTGAAAGTGGAAATGAAAAGTGTATTAAGTGTGGGATGATGTCACTGACAAACTTGTAAGCAATGTAACAGATGCTGAAGATCTTTAAGAGAAAAGAACAAGTCATTTGTATTTGACCCAATAAGGGTATTGATTTAATTTCATTATGTGCAAGCTTTACTTGTTACACTATAGATTTTGAAACCTTTTGCTATTAATGATCGGTGCTATACTTCTATAGCTCTTTGCACTATTTTAAATGCCTTAATTTTGGACCATGATTTATACTTATTTCTATTGTAAATAAATCAGAGCCTATACTATTCAAATGCAAGAATGTTGTTCTGTCTTGGGCACCAAATATTTAATAATGAAGTATGTGATTCATAAATTTGGCCTGGATTCTTTGTTTTATATTTCCCCCCATTTTTTTCTTAATCATACTGGATCCTTGATTCTTTCATGATGCCTGTAATCTCAGGGTTCGGCAACAGCTAAAATCTTCTCCAGGAATCTGTAACTGTTTGTTATAACTGTAGCCAGTTCTCTCCTACGCCAAGAAAGGACTTGCCATGATATCAAGTCAAGCAAAGGGTTAAAACGAGCAATTAAGGATTCCTAAAGAGACCTTTTCTTCTCTAGTCCATTAAAGATTGTTGAGTTCCCTGCCAGAGTACATACAAAATAGGAATGCTTTCACATTTTCCACCCTTTTTCTTTCGACCCAGAGTCCCTGCTTCAATTTTGCTTCTTCCTTGTGTGAACTGAACCTGTGATTCTTTATTCTTGTGTCATTTTCTTCTTTTTAGAAATGCTACTTGGGAAGAGTCTTCCCAGCAGAAAAATAGGTTCTGGGTGGCTAATGTTCCTATAAGGCGTATATCTGCTTCCTCCTTTTCTATTACCCAAATAGGTCTCCATGTCAGGGCTGTCATATGAATTGCATCCCCTACATGTGAAGAACTAGAATATGCCCCAGGGTAAAAAGGAATTGTTTGTTGTGTACGCAGTGGCCAGCCTAGCACAATAAATCTCCTGGGGAAGAAAAGATGGAAGGGAGACAGATACTTAACTGGAAAGTAACTTGATTACGCTATCAAAGGTACAGAAAAAGGGGAAGGAAAACTTTAGTCGTACAAGACAGCAAAACTGAGCTATTCACTGGCAACACTATAGCAGCAGCAGTTTACTAGTAGCAATCCAGTAAAAAAAAATCACATTTGGCAGAATCCTAGTGTTCACAAGTGTTACTTTAAGCTAAATACCCAACTTTTAGTCCGAACTGTGTTCCTCCCATGTGACTAGTCCAGCAAAGCCAACCTGAAGAGAAAGGTGATGGGTTGTCCCCAAAAGGGCCCAAAAAGTGCAGTTAGATAATTGCAGATAGGAAGAACACATGAAGCTTCCTTATACTGAAAAAGACCCTTGGTCCATCAAAGTCAGTATTGTCTACTCAGACTGGCAGCGGCTCTCCAGGGTCTCAGGCAAAAGTCTTTCACATCACCTACTTGCCTGGTCCCTTTGACTGGAGATTCCAGGGATTGAACCTGGGACCTTCTGCATGCAGATGCTCTACGATGGAGCCACAGCCCCTCTCCTAGCCAAGTGGGCATGCTATGGAGGCCAGCCAAGAAAGGGGGGTTGGGGGAGTTAAGAGAAGGGAACCAGTAGGAAGGCTTGGATGGTTAAATTCAGGTAGGGAAACATAATGGGAGAAAGCAAACATGTATTCTGTCTCTCTTGAGGAGGAGGGTCCAGTGATTGTGTGGTCAGGGTTCTGGAAGAAAGTCCTGGAGTGGAACCAACTTCCAGATGGAAGAGGGCAGAGATCCTGTGATCTCTGCAGTGGAAGAAGGCTTGGGAGCAGAGCCAGCTACAAAAATGGAGGGCTTGGGGTACCTTTCTCATGCACCCAGATTTACCTGGGTGCAA
Source organism: Euleptes europaea (assembly GCF_029931775.1). NCBI lineage: Eukaryota > Metazoa > Chordata > Lepidosauria > Squamata > Sphaerodactylidae > Euleptes > Euleptes europaea. The sequence continues at coordinate 16,230,513 of NC_079322.1, read as the reverse complement.
ATAGGGGAAGCACTAATATTTGGTGCAGAATTAGGATCCTCAGTGGTATTGGGCCCAAAGTGCAGGATCCAATGGCAGACTGCCTATTGATGGGATTTGGGCTGCACTACAATTGGTGCAATGTGAGTATCTAAGACCACATGGGTGTGAGGGTCAGGATCCAGGCTGTTTTGGGACAGTTCAATCTGTCTGTTGTAAAGGGGTACCAGGAAAGGGTGCAAGAGTGATGTAATGGGGACCAGAAGATGCGTCTGGTTGCATATTACTGGTCAGTGGCAGCCTGGCAGGCATGACTCAGACCTGCTGACCACGGCTAGGGATGGGTTGATAGCCTTTCCAGGGGTTATGATTGAATGATCAGGGAAGCTGGTGTAGTGAGGGAGATTCTGAGAGTATTGGTTATTATCCTGTGTGTGGTGTTTTGGAGGGCCAAAGAAAAGATTGTTGATTAATATTCCCCTGGAATATTCAGGCAGTCAAATTACTTCTTGAAAGCACCTGGAGAAATACACCCCTTAATTGAGAAACCCTTCCTTGATATCAAAATGAATGAATTCATCCACACCTCTAACTTTGTAAGACCAGAGTATCTTGGGGTACAGAGGATCTTGTAAGACCAGAGGATCTTGGGGTACAGGAGTCGGGGGGGGACATGAGGGTAACATGGGAGGGAAGACCCCCTTCCACTACCCAGAAAATGAAACCACACAGTAATGTACAGGAGTAACTGATGTATTGGGAAATTTCTTAATTCTCCTGAATGTCAGAAATAATTATGTTTGGGATTTAGCACAATTACAGTATTTAAAACAGAGACCATTTGTGTGAGGTCTTGATGAGTACATTTGTGATTGCACATCAGACTCCGTGGATATGGCAGAACGATAATAGGTGGCGATCAAGGGCTATTTCCCAAGTTACCAGTGGTTGAACATTTAAAAGCAGACTAAAACAAAATGTCAACTAAAACAAAATGTGGGACCTCCTCCTCAGATGAAATGTGCCAGAAATTTTGACAGACTATTAGAGGTTCTGAACCCTTCTTCACTGTCAGTAAATGTAACCCGCAGCAAAATCGAAATCAAATTTGGGGGGTTCCTTCTCCGGCAAGACATCTGTGGAATTTCAAGAGATTCTGAAACTCTTGGTGTTGATGCTTTGTGCACCCCAATGAATGAGGGATGTAGGAAGTGTTGGGGGGGGCGTAAAACACACCCCGTATGGGTTGTTGGAATCAAAGGAGCCTATATACACTTGTTGAATAAATGTGTAAAATTATTCCTCAACGTCATGTTTGACTCGCTTCATGAACAAAAAAAAAACACACCCAATAACAAATGGTAGGAACTCTAGAGAACTCTGAGATTCAAAAGAAAGTCACTAGGGATAACTGAGTGGCAGCGCAGAGAAGCCCAAGAAGGGATACTGAAGTAGTTGAAAGAGGGGTGCGTCATAGCAGTCAACGGAAACTATACTTACCAAAGCACCTACCTGTCTAGAGAGCGTACCCAGTGGAAAGATGGCTCTCTTCGGGGAAAAAGAGATGTAAGGTGAAGATGTAGCCTATTATATATGCTTTGGTGCCCATTGAAGGACTATCAGAGCCCTCAGCAACTTTCACGGCATTTATTATAAAACAGCCTACATATGTTTGACAATCAAGTACAAGCAAACATAGCAGTGGAAACAACTCGGGGCCATTTCTCGTGATCACATCTAATGTGGTATCTGCTGCTTTGGAGACCGAGTTCTGGGCTCTCTGCACTGCATGTAGAGGTGGTCCAACAGAATGCATAGTACACTGTGCTCCTCAGGAGCAGACTGCCCCTTTAACATACTGGAAAGGTTTCCAGGGAGCCTCTCTCCAAGAGGCTAGAAGCAAGCGGAGCCAAGGGGCCAGCACCTCAAGGTCCACCCCGCTGGGACCCACACTGCAGGGAGGGTGCCGCTGGATGATGCTGGATTGGGTAGACCAGGGGTGTCAAACATAAGGCCCAAGGGCCAGATCCAGCCCCTTGAGAGCTCTTATCTGGCCCGTGAGCCAGCCGAGGCAGCCAACCCCCCCTCCCCACTCTCAAAATGAGCTGGGTAGGCATGGCCCACTCCAACCAAGTGACATTTGTGTCATATCCACCCTCGTAACAATTGAGTTCGACACCCCTGGAATAGACCTTTGGTCTGATCCGCCATAGCTCTTCTTTTGTCCTGGTTTTTTGTTTCTACCCTGTGTCCTCCTAAGTGCATCCTGGACCCAAGTTTAAGAAAACTGCTAAATGGCCGGTGAACAAATGGAAGTAGTGCAGTGTTTGCTAATCTCATTGGAGCTGATCAGATGCATTGGCAGGCAGAGGTACATGGATGCGTGCAAAGAAATGTGTGGCAGCATGCACCCTTCATCTTCATGGAGCCTCTAATTTACAAGAGCTGTCTCTTGTAAGCATTCTGCATGTGTGCTCTAAAATGTCAGCCCAGATGTGTTCACTTGTTTAAAAAGAAACTCCCATCCACTGTAAAATATATGTTAACCCCTAATCGCACATAGGGGTGCCTTCAAAGACAGATTGCTTTGCTTCTTAAGACTGATGGGAGGAACACACCTGTTCATGCAACATTTCAATGCTTTTTCAATCTGAAAACTTCTGAAATGCAATCAAGTTGAGAGAGTTTTAGAGCAGTCATATTTAATTATTTCTTTTCGGATTAATCTCTCTGAAACAGAGAGCCTTGAAGAGAGAATTTCATAGGTTTAAAGATGTATTCTTGAGCCTTTTTTTCAGAGGGGTCATTCTGGAAAGAAAAGGACCAAGAAGAGGTCAAGAGGGTTGGCTGCGAATAGAATGTTTTTGATTTTTCTTATCACAAGGAGTCTTAATGTAAAGTCTCTACCTCTAATCCTACCAAGCATCTTCAATGGGATTTAATTTTTTTTCTGATTTGAAGGAATGTGGGGGGATGTTTTCTCTTTTCTTCCTCAATTTTTTTTCCGGCTTTGCAGTTATTCTGATTTACAACTTCTTTGGAAACACCTCTTGCTCTTATGATTTTTGTTTAAACACTGATTCATTGGTGAAGGACAATGTTAGTGTAGACCAGGAATGATCACCTGATATTGATTAGGGAGGTAAAAATGACAGTATCCTCTTTGGACTCTCTGGAGCTTGCTTGAAACTGCTCCATATATCAACAACTGAAGCCACCAAACCTTGGCTTTGATCCTATTAATTCCTTCTAGATGTGAAGAGGAGAAATGGGCCTCTGCGGTAGATAGGGTTGCCAACCTCCAGGTGGCTGCTGAAGATCTCCTGGAATTACAGTGGTGACTGGAGATCTTCTGCTGTTATGGTTGGTCTCCAGGCGACAGAGATAAGTTCCCTTGGAGAAAATGGCTGTTTTGGAAGGTAGACACTATGGCATTATACCCCACTGAGTTCCCTCCCCTCCCCAAACCCCACCGTCTGCAGGCTCCACCCCCCAAATCTCCAAGTATTTCACAACCTGGAGCTGGCAACAGTGGGTGGTGCTTGGCACTTTCTCTTCATGCAAGACCAGCATCTTGGATGAGCAGAAAGGGCCTAGCACCAGAAGAACATCTCAGCAGTGGACGATAACATTGCAAATGAGGAAGGAAACCAGGGACTTGAATCTTCCAAAGTGTTTGTGCAGGTGGAAATCCTTCTTCTGCAGAGCGTGATCCTTGTTCCTCCCACCTAGGGTTGCCAGCTCTGGGATGTGAAATACCTGGAGATTTTGTGGGTGGGGCCTGCAGAGGGTGGGGTGGGAGAAGTGGAACACCAAGAAACACATTTCAGGGGCGTTTGGGATTCCAGGGGAAGTAAAGTTGCCAGTCTCCAGGTGGTGACTGGAGATCTTCTGCTGTTCCAGGTGAAAGAGATAAGTTCCCTTGGTAGGGCTGCCAGGTCCCTTTTGCCATCGGCGGGAGGTTTTTGCGGCGGGGCCTAGGAAGGCAGGGTTTGGGGAGAGGAGGTTCAGTGCCATAGAGTCCAATTGCCAAAGTGCCCATTTTCTCCAGGTGAACTGATCTCTATCAGCTGGAGATCAGTTAAAATATCAGGAGATCTCCAGCTAGTACCTGGAGGTTGGCAACCCTATCCCTTGGAGAAAATGGCTGCTTTGGAAATTTGTTGAGTATCAGAAACAAATCTTCATGACTGATGAGAATGGATGTATGGAATAGATAAAAATGAAGCAACCATGGTCCTGCTTCCCGGTCCACTCCCAACATCTTGTGGTAGTATTCATAATCATAGACTACTTCACCTTTTTGCTTGGGAGTATCACATGTTGTGTTATTTATCTGCCCAAGTAGAAATGTTTTTGCTGTCGGAATCATTGTTTTGCCGCTCATGCGCATTATTATCGGCAGTAGGCTTAATTGCTCACTGCGATGTTCTGAATCATTGTGGCCTGTTGTTTCTTTCGTTTTCATTTTCATGGACTCCAGAAAATTGTTTTCCAGCTTGCCTGTAGGAGACTTGTTCAACATGAGGAACATATGGTTTTCATAGTGGGAGAGGGAAATCAACAGTAGTGGCTTCATCCCAAGATCCAAATCAGACGTATTGCTTTCATCTGCCTACAGTACTGATGCAGCTTCCTAGCAACTTTACATTTACCTAGGACTTTGTATATGCCTTCCAAAGTACCTTCATTTTCTGGAACAGCAAGCCTTAGGATCAGATCATTAGTATTCCTTCAACTTCACGTGATCTTAACCGGTGGCCAAACCACCTGGGTACATAATTTGATCTCGGTCCAGCCTGAGAAGTAAGGAGTAATTTGATGTTACTCCGATATGCTTAAAGCACATTCATCATCTCAGTGGGAAGTGCTGTCTAACTCAAGTGCTTTTTTGAAAAATTGTGATGTTGAGGCTAGTGCGCTAGATACCGATGTGGGGAAATTCATACTTGACACTCAGCTTCTGCTAGGAAACTCACTAAGACCAAAGTCCTAAGGACACTTTCCTGGAAGTAAGCCCCGTTAAATAAAATGGGATTTACTTCTAAACAAACATGCTTAAGAGAGACCCCTAAGAGGTTTTGGGCAAGGCACAGATTACCCTTCTCTAAATTATCTCACAGGAATGTTGTGAAGATAACATGGAATCACTAGGGCAGTCAACCAGTATAGAAATCAGAAAACATGTACTGTAATTAATCATATGTTTTAGCCAGTTGATTGGCTAATTAAAGAGTGATGCTTATTTCTAAAACCTTTCTGTGATATTTACAAGAAGTTCGAGAAAGCAGAATTGAGGACGGTAGTTTCAGAGGGTAGCCATGTTGGTCTACAGTAGAACAGCTAGATTCGAGTCCAGTAGCACCTTAGACACCAACAAGATTATCAGGGTATAAGCTTTCATGTGACAAAGCTCACTTTGTGAGATATGTTTCTGACAAAGGGAGTTTTGACTTTTGAAAGCCTGTATCCTGAAAATCTTCTTGGTCTCTAAAGTGCTACTGGAGTCAACAACAACAAATCATTTATTGCGGTCCAAAGACCAGTTCAACACAAACTTTAAAATTCTACAACATTCAGTTTTCCCCACTTAAAATGTACGAATGCACTATTATTTAAAATTCACGCACTTCATAACAAAAGATATTAATTCTAAAAAGGCTGCCTAATAAGATCATAAGTCCCTATCCTGTTCTGAGGTAAAAATATGACTCAATTGGCCTTTCTGATGATACACCCGTCTGCAAGACCTGGCCACCTGTTTTGTCATCTCTAGTGGGGCATCGAAAAAGAAATTTGCTCTGTTTCAATAAAACCTGTACTTTCCTTTAAAAGGGGGCCTAATAAAAGAAGAGAAAGGGATTTTTATTGCGGCACCGGAAATTTTTAAAACTTAATAAAAAAATATTTGCATTTCATAGTAATACATTAATTAAAAGGTACAAAATGCAGTACAAATTCGTCAATTTAGATTTTGCTTTCCTCCTTACATTAAAACTGAGCTCGTCTTTGTGAAAATCTTTAGAGGGCAAATTTTAAGAGCTATTGCGCAGAACCCAGCCGTGGCTGATGTAACTTGTTCTTTCCCCCCCTCCAAAAGCAGTTGCAATATTGCTGAATCTGAGAGCTCTCCGTTGCCCTTTAACAGGGGTAGAATGTATCTGGAACACGCTTCTTTATACCAGGGGCATCTTAGTAACACATGGGTCGCAATCTCCATTTCTCCAGTTTCACATGGGCAAAGTCTTTCGCTAATCGGGATCCTTTTAAAACGTCCCTCTGTCATTGCTGACGGGAGAGCTTGAAAGCGCATCAATGTAAATGCTCTCCGTACGTTTGGGCGCTCTAAATAATATAGGTATGATGCTGGCGTCACTGTATACTTATTATTGGATGGAGCCCTATATTCGGGACATTTTCCCAGATCATCCTGGCGTGCAATATCCCAAATTCTTTGTTTTATAAGTGTTTTGGCTTGCACATAATTCATTTTCTGCACAACATTAATATCTATGCCCAGGCTATCCAGTTTTCTATAAGTTGCCTGGAGCCAGGAGGATCTAAAGTCATCTTTCAGTATCAGTGGGGTCAGACCTTGCGGATTAGTAATCATCTTAAGCCACAGAATGCTACTAGAGTCGAATCTAGAGTTGAGGTAGCAAAAGCTGTTTCTCACTGTTTAAAAGAAAGGCTGTCTGGAATTTTTTTTAAAAAATAATTCTTACAGTAACACATCAGAACCAAAATAAAATATATTGTACTGTTAAATTAAGTCACAGAACAGTTAGAATCTGCCTTTTCTACGCATCCCTGCCAATTAATCAATTTATTTATCTACTTACTTCATTCATATCCCACCTTTCTCTTCAATCTTCTGCATTTTATCCTTACAATAACTCTGGGAGGTAGCTTAGGTTGAGAGGGTGTCACTGGCTCAAGGTGATCCAACAAGCTTCCAAGGCGGGCAGCCCAATCTTGAAAGAGGGGGCAGATCCATGGTGGCTGGGAGCAGCGCAGCCGCTCCACCTCCTCTGGGGCTTCCTGGACATCACAGAGGCAAAAAAAGCCTTTTTCAAAAATAAAAATAGAGGCAATGGGGGGAATCTTCCATTGCCTCCAAAGGGGCTGCGCAATCGAAAAAGGGGCGCTCAAGGGGGCATTCCCAGGCAAAGGGGCTGTGGAAGCTGTCTAATGCCCTGGTAACACCCCCCACAAAAGTGGGCTTTCCGTGAAGGCATGGCGCTGGTGGCAGGGGCTGGCGGTGCCCGGACATCTGCATGTTTGCCCCCGCGCCGGCATAGGTGTCCCCTTTTCCATGGTATGGTGGCACCTATGCCAGTGCAGGGTCATGCCAGCTCCTAAGGAGCTTCCCACCCTTCAGAAATGGGCTCTTTGTGGTGACTGAAACCTGAGTCACCCAGATCCTAGTCTGACACTCTAACCACTATACCACACTGGCCATCTTTAGTTGACTGATCTACCATTAAAGGATTTTCTGCCCTAGAAATAACTCTTATTGCCTGGAGCCTCTTGGTGGTAGCGAGGACATATGTTTCAAAATATAAGTGTCAAGGAAATGGTTCCCCATAATTCCTTGTGTTATAATTTCTTTGGTTCAGGCTTTTGGCCTACTCTAGATTGATATTAGACTCCGAGCGGTTGGCATACAAACATTCCAGCCTGCAATTTATTGCCGTGGGAACGGTTTCAGTTTTGAAAGATTCACTCCTGTGGGGGGAAGAGATAAGATGCAGCTGTGAGCTGAGGCCGTTTACAACTTGCTTCCTCCCTAAATTGAAGGTTGTTAAATCACCAGGCAACCGATCTGTCGGACAAGGTCTTATCTCCTGCTGACGAGTACCAGGTGAATTGGGTTCTGCAGGCTCAAGCTCACCTTTTGACATACCCTGATGCAAGAGTGGGGCAATGTTTGACACATCAATTAATTACTGGTTTATGGATTTCCTCGCAGTCTCATTGGACAATGTGAGCTCACTCTTTTGGGACTGCCAGGATAAAAATGGCCTGTTGATAGTCATAAAGTATGAATGCTTGGGATATGCTAAGGCATGGCAGCTTCATCAAAAACCCATTTTGATTTGCCCTTTTAGGGGGACTCGCTCTCAGACTGACTATGGAAACAACTCTGGATACTATACCAAGATGCTATGACTTTTGTGGAACTAGTAAACCTTATTTGAAACTTGCCTAAAGCTTTGCCAAACTTTTGAACCTAAGAAATCTTAGGTTAAGAAATCTTGTGTTAAACTTGTTGTTATTTTCTGCTTAAACCACTTCATGAGTCTTTTGTCTTTCTGTAACAAGCACAAATCTTTGGAATAAATATTTAACCTATATTTTGGTTGTGTTCATTGACTTTGGAGGCTTCAAGTCTAAATCTTAGTGCCTTATTGTTTTGTGGGTCCACCTACCAACACCCAAACTTTTGTCTGTGTAAATTCTCCACCTGTAGGGCCTCCTACCTTGCAGGGTGAGTTTTTGCACTAATTTGGCATCAGCAGGCAGAGGCTGCCCTTATCCTCTGCCTGAGGCTAACTGATTGAATAAGGGCTGGTGGCAGATTATCCGCTGAACTCAGGAAGGCTTCCTGTGCTCAGTGTTTTGGTTAGAAGTAACTTTGGGACCACCTTTACAGAGGACCGCTCAGCGGAGGCAGGGTGGCTTTCCTCTACAATAAGTATATTCATTTTTTAGCTTCTAGAACCTGAAACTGCATTAACAGAACAGATCCCATTTGATTTCTTGGACTTCCTTATGCAATTTATCAGCTTCCAACTTCAGTGAAAAATATACAGCGTAATCCTAGTCACAGTATAATCCCATTTAACCCCGAGAAGAAACTCGTTAGTGAAAAGAGGCAAAGCCATCTGAACTTTCTTCAAATATGGTAGTGCTATTCAATTCGATGTTCACCGGCACTGAGATATCTCCAAAGCCAAGATAAGAAGAGATGTGAGAAAAAGTTTCTTATCCCATACGTTTTCGTAGCTTTGCAATTTTATTCCTGTAGTATTTGGCCTAATCTGTGGTAGGCCAACAGACATGTGAAATCTTTTCTGTATGAGCAATGAAAGAAGGCAGTGGGAGGCTGCAGTTCATCTCTTCCTTGAAATGTCATCTTTTGATGAAACCCACTTCCTTGGAGGCTTTCAAGCCATGGTGGAACATCTGTTAACTATGTCTTAGGGCTGGGAAAGCAGGACCAGATGATGCACTGGTACCTTCCAGTTTTATGAAATTGTAAAAAATTTATGTGGGCTACCTCCGGGAATGAAATGTGAGGACCCAGGGATGCAAGAGAAAATAGGATTTTCATCACATAATGAATGGATGTGTAGGATAAGAAGCCTAAAACATCAAACCAGCCTATACGGCGAGATGGACTATCCAAATGTCACTTGGGTCTAGAAAACATTGCCATATAAAATTCAGAGATGTTAGGCATGCAGATAATTTTTCCCAGGGGTGGAGCTGCCTTTAGACAGCTTCCTAGCCCCTTTCACTCCAGGAACGCCCCCTCCCACAGCTTCCTAACCCCTTTCGCTCCGGGAATGCCCCCTCCCATGGTGGCATGGCCATGCCACCTTTTTAGGTGGCATAGCCCTGCTTTCCCCTATGAGGACTTTTTGCCGTTATTTTGCACTGCTCCCGCCCGCCACGGAACTACCCCCCCTCAGGAATGTGCTGCCCCTCTTCCTTTGGAACCAGTGCAAGAACTACCCTTTGTTCCAGGTCTACTCAATTTGTGCCCTCCCAGATGCTTGCAAATCCTCTCACTCTAGGTTTTTTGCAATCACAGGCTGGCCATACAAACAAGACTTTACCAGGTGTACATGGTTGGAGGGGAGAGTTTATCTTTGTGGGTCAGTCACAGCTTACCTGTTTCTACTCTGAATCAACTAGAGGGAATTAAAAGAGGCTAGAGGGAGAAATAAAGGGTGCTTGAAATTGATTGGGACTGAGCAAGGCAACTTCCTGAGCAATTGTGTCTGAGATTCAGGCTCACAACTGTATTTTTCAACAGCGAAATTTGTGTTACCTCTATGTAGAATGGAATATTAAAACTTTTTTTCCTCCTCTTCCTTGCTGAGGAAGTATGATCTGTGAGCTCGAAGCAGTCTTATTTCTTCGTTCAGTGGTGATGAAAGGTTAATATACGAGCAATTAGTGGGATGCTTTATGGGAATAATTTGCAAAGGAAATGATACATGTTGCACAAAAATTGTGCTAACTCCCCAACAGATTTGTCCTTATTATAGTAATAAAAAACCCTTCACATGCAGTGTATAAAAAGGCAAGCCTATCTCATATATCATCTGCTCCACAGAATGCATTGTCATCAAGGAGACAAGCTTCTGCCAATTTGTTTTTTGGAACAGATGCTTTGGGAATATATGATGTACAGTATGGCACTCTGGAAAATATATCCATCTGTGATAATTTCATGTTTGCAAAACCCAACTTCTAATGGGACGTCTTCATCCCATTAGTCTCCTGGAGCAAGCAGGTTGTCCAGCAATCAGCATTCGAAAGAGGCTGCCATGACCCTGGCACCAAACATTTTACCTCTGGGATCTCTTATCAAAAATGTATGGCTTCCTAGAGAAGTTCCTTCTTAGGAAGAACTCCCAAATTAGTTTCCTCTTTACCTTGATATGGAATCTTATGACTGCCGAGGGATGTAGAAGGGGCCGTGGCACAGTGGCACAGCATCTGCTTGGCATGCGGAAGGTCCCGGGTTCAATCTCTGCCATCTCCAGTTAAAAGGAGCACATAGCAGGTGATGTGCAAGACCTCTGCTTGACACCCTGGATGGCCCAATAGTCTCATTCAGCATAAGGCTTCATGGATTAAGGTGTGTGTCCATGTGTGAACCCTACCACCCCCCTTATAGGTTCATTAGATTCAATGAAATGAATGCCTGTGGATCAGTAATGGAGCTTAATGTCATGATCCCATTCCTCCATGTATATCCATTCAGTTTCCCTTGAACATCTAAAGAAGGTTGGACAACCACTTCTTTCAGCATCCTTTCTCCCATTTTTAAGAGAGTGGTATCCTATTCAGAACTGCTGCAATCTAGGTCTACAAAAATCTGCAGGTTCATACTGAAATGATTCAGCATAGGATTGCATGTTCATTCTTCAAACCCTTATAATTTTTTGACGTTTACTTCCACATGAGGCTGATCCTTGTACAGTGTGCTTCTAGGACTTTGAGGCCAACTGCTGATTAATGTTTTTGTAGGTTGAGACAGTGTGTGAAAATACATAACATAATTAATTAAGCAGAGTGTGAAAATACATAACATAAGGATGCCAGGATGCCAGTAAATTTCACAAGATGTTAAGAAGGAGAGCAGTTAAAACAGGTAGACAGGGTAGAGGGCTGATGCGGCATAGAAGGATATGTGAGCTGGGAGAACAGTGGTTCAAATCATAGCCAGAAATTTGCTACGAGATCATGATAATGACAGCATGGCATGTTGGGACTCTTGTAAGAATTGGTGTTAGGATATGTGTGAAACACCTCACACACTGAAACACCGAAAGTGGTAGACAAATGCTAATTATTCACACATGGCTGCCATTTTCATTGGTAGCTTTGTGTTTGGGCTACCGTATAGTCCCTGAGCTTTGACATGCCCCAGGGAAAGTCTTGAGGTACTTCTGAGCGTTCAAAGTAGCATAATGTGGCATCCAGGACCAGGGAAATAATGGAGCGGTTCACCTAATTAAAATGAAACACCTTCCAGTACTTCACAATGCTAAATAGGAAAAGATTACAAAAGAAAGAAGATGAGAGAGAGAGAGAGAGAGAGAGAGAGAGAGAGAGAGAGAGAGAGAGAGAGAGAGAGAGAGAGAGTGCGCGCCCGCGCTGGCAAGAGATGTGCTACCAACCTTACATTTCTATTTAACCTTGAACAATTTCCATTTCACAGGGAGAAATGGTAATGAACCTACTTATCTATGAAACATGCCCACCTGGTGTTAAGTTGTAATGCCTCTTGAAGTGAATGTGAGTTGATTGTCACAGGCCTGAACACCTGAGGAAAAGGAGGAGGCACTCTGCCAAGAGAGATGACACCTGCGTTTTGCAAATTTCCAGCCATTAATAGTGTTTGGGAGATAGGCTGGATGCCGTATTCCAGAAGGAACTGTTTTCCTGCAAAAAAAAAGGGGGGGGAGTGGCTGAAGAAAAGCAACTGGAAAGGGACAGAGGAAACAGTAACGTCTGTGCTCCGAAAAGAGGAAGCCCCTCTTCAACCTGCGAGGTAGAAAGATCACCTGGGTGAAATGGCAATGTGAGCTTGCAAGGCTACAGCCGGCAAAAGAGCAATTGCAAGGAAAAGGAGTGACAAAGAACGTCCGCACTCTCGTGTTTGTAGGGTTGCCAGATACCTGTTAATGGTGGGCAATTGCTAGGGTTGCCAACCTCCAGGTACTAGCTGGAGGCCTCCTGCTATTACAACGGATCTCCAGCCAATAGAGATCAGTTCACCTGGAGAAAATGGCCACTTTGGCATGGGACTCTATGGCATTGAAGTCCCCCCCTCCCCAAACCCTGCCTTCCTCAGACTCTGCCCCAAAAACCTCCCGCCAATGGCGAAGAGGGACCTGGCAACCCTACCTTGGCCCCTAGCAGGGTTGCCACCACCAGGTTGAAAAATTCCTGGCGATTTGGGGGTGGAGTCTAGGAGAGCGGATTTTGGGGAGAGGATTGACCTTCTGGGTATAATGCCATTGTGTCTACTCTTCAAAGCAGCCATTTTCCCCAGGAGAATTGAGTTTGAGATGAGTTGCAATTCTGGGAGATCTGCAGGCCCCACCTGGAGGTTGGCAACCATAGCCCCTAGAGCCACCTGGGCCCAGGGAATTTGGTCCTTTTAGTCTCCCTGCCTCTGTAGGCCTGAACGTATGGCATAGAATATGCCCTGGATTCCTGTACAAGTTGCAAAAACAAATGGATGTGGAAATTGCTTCCTGTAGGTAGAAAATTTGAAAATCATTACATTAGAAATTACTTTGAGTTAAAAAAAAATCTAGCATTTTTTGGGAAAGTGGCAAAAATAGCTGCAAGGAGTGAATCAGCTTCCAGCTTGCAAACACCAGAGAATGCTTGTGTTTTGTGTCTGTGGGCATTGTGCGCAAGGCGTCAGCTGACAGCTGACTGCGACATTCTTCAAAATTGGCAAGAGGTGGAAAGTAATGGAATCCTATAAGGAGTCGCACTCTTCAGGGGTCAGCAGACTTGGATGTTGCCATATCCTTTGAGCTCCTAAGTATGAGATATGCTCACGTAGCTTAATAATGCTGGCTGATGTGTTTGGGATGTTATTATTTTTCTATGTGTAACAAAAGGAAATGATGGGAACCCAACATTTCCCTTTGTCAGGGACAAACACCACCAGTGCCTAGAAGAATAGTTAGCAAAGAGGAGATGGTAATATGCAGAAAGCTGGAGGCTGAGTATTTGAGCTGCTCCAAATCTCCATCTAGGAGGGAAGGTGGTATGGTATAGGCTGATTTTGTCAGATCTTGGAAGCGAAGCAGGGTCAGTACTTAAAGGGGAGACCACCAAGGAAGATTGGTAGAAAAGAGCAAGAGTCCAGTAGCAGTATAAAGACTAACAAAATTTCTGGCAGGCAGGGTTGCCAAGTGCCCCGTGGTGGAGGATAAAATCCAGCTGATCCACTGGGCTGCCCGTCGGCCAGCTGATGGCCGGCAGGCACTGCGTGCACGCACTCGCACATGCGCACACGCATCACTTTCAGGTAAACCCAAAAGTGTCACGGACGCTCTGGCAATCTTGGATAAAACTCTACGGAAACCATAGAGTTTTGGCCGAGATCGCTAGAGCATCCGAGTCGTGTGGGGTGCGTGCGTGTGTTGCTCTAGGCGTGTGTGCGCATTGCATGCCACAGCCCTGGAAAGCTCCCGCTGGTGGAGCTACGGGGCCTGGCAAGCCTACTGGCAGGATATGAGCTTTCATGAGCTCATACCCTGTGGCTGTGGCTCACGAAAGCTCACACCCTGCCAGAAATTTGGCTAGTCTTTAAGGTGCTACTGGACTTTTGCTCTTTTCTACTGCTATTGACAGACTAACATGGCCACCCATCGTGATCTCAGCCCCACCTACCTCACAAGGTCGGCATAAAACCGCCACCCCTACCACCACCACCACTACTACTACTACTTCTCCTCTCCCCTATGCATACCTATTGGACAAGGATTGGGCAAGCTGCTTACAGCTCTCATTCCCCATCCACCCACTCATCCCTGATCAAATTTCTGGTTCACTCAAATAACAGACCTGGTTAACAATGTCTCAAATATGTGTGCATTTATCATCTGAAGACTGCATAATTATCATGGCATTCATATGTGAAGGGACCATCACATCTCTAATGGTATACAAAGATATTGAGTAGCACCTCCAACCTCAATGCGTTTCACTGAAGTCAGTTCAGAGGCTCAGCCCCAGGTCGTTAAGTACACACGCAAGGCATGCTGAGAACTCCAATGCTCCCAAAGTTGGTATGGGCCTTTTATGCAGGGATGTTTCCCCGCAGTTGCCCCTGCTGACTGCTTCAGGGCTTCCTTTTGATTATGCGTGTCTTTTCCGCCCGTCAGATCTCGCCTCACTCTCCCTGCATGTTTTGCCCATGTTTTCCAGATACTGTTTTAGCCAGAATCCAAAAAAAAAAATGTGGGCAAAGCACATGGGGAGAGTGAGGTGACCCCTGACAGTCGGGAAAGGCATGCATAATGAAAAGCAAGCCCCAAAGCAGTTGGCGGGGGAGACTGCGGGGAAACGTCCCTGCATAAAAGGCCATGGTCTCCGGGTGCATTTACTTTGATCAGACTTCTTCTGTTATATGCAAGGTGAGTTCCTGATAAGATTGCCTCGGTTGTTGTTTTTTCTGTGAAAATTTTGTCATGAGCTTTGTGCTGAACAGCTTTGTACCTACAGAGTGAATACTTGTGCTATGGGGTCAGGTTGTTCGTTACTAATAAGTAGCAGAGGGTAGGACTCGCAGAGGGTAGGACTCACGATAATGGATATAAATCACAGGCAGAAAAGTATTGGCTGGACATTAAGAAAAAAATGTTACAGTAAGAATAGTTCAGCACTGGAATTGGCTGCATAGGGAGGTGGTGAGCTCTCCCTCTCTGACAGTCTTTAAGCAGAGGCTGGACATGCACTTGTCAGGGATGCTCTAGGCTGACCCTACACTGAGCAGGGGGTTGGACTTGATGGCCTCTATGGCTCCTTTCAACTCTATGATTGTAAGTAACAAATAGCAAACCTGACTTACAGTGCAATCCTAGGCAGAGGTACACCCTTCTAAACCCATTGATTTAGCTTAGAACTCATTGCACTGTATATCTTTTCAATTGCCAGAAAAGAGTCATGTATCCTTGTCAAGCACGGAATCACTTGCAGTTCATCCTCTCTTTGCCTTTGGGCAGCTGGATCCATCTGTTAAATGACCAACATTGAATTCAATGAATTGACTGCTTTTTGCAACTGCACAGTCATTGGCATCCACTCATGAAGTGCCTGTAAGAACTGATTCCATGATTAGGTAAGGTTCATGGGCAGATGCCAAAAGCACACAGAAACATCTAAGTGGGAAGTCTCAAGTGGATTTTTTAAACCTTGTAACCACTTGCTTTTTAATTCTTGGAGGTAGCAGCAGCATATGAATAAGGGCTTGGCAGCTGTGACAAAGCAGTTGTGCAACCATGCACAACCAATTTAATTTGGAGACATCTAAATAGCTTGGTGAACAATAGGCTCCACAATTGCGACTGGTAAGCAGGACATCAGCAAAACTGGTAAGTGACCAAGCATGGCTACTACAGACCAGTGATCGCGTCTGAAGAAATCAAGCAATGCATATATGGGTGTGTTTGTGTGTGTGCGTGTGTGTGTGTGACCCAGCCCAAAGGGGGTAAAGACAAATCTGATGGATAATGTTAGTCAATAAAAAGTATTTTAACAACAGCATTGAACCAGCACTGAGCACCGTACAAATCCATCCTTCTTTCAACACCTCTGAGATGATCTCCTTTGTTCAGCACATTGTTCTAGGGTTGGTAGGGGGGGGGTCAATATTTTCATCTGAGTGTATATGACACACTGAGTGAATCTGGCACACTGGATGGATGTCTTTTGAACTACAAAATACAGGCATCTTTTAAAAATTCCCTTTCCTACGACTGACAGTATGTCTGGGCTCAATCTGTAAGTGACAGGGGGAAGGCAACTAAAGCATGTCTAGTTTTGAAATTAACCATTAGAGGGGGGAAAAAGAGTACCAGGCTAAATGAAGACTTACTAAACAAAGGAGACGTGAGGTTCAGGAACGGTGGTTTCCTATTGGTCCATTCCAAGAACAGGTAATCCAAAGTGGCATGTTGGATTATGCATGCATCAGCAGTTATGATTTATGGCACCTGTTAGCATCGGCTCAGTGGCTGATGGGACTGGGGGCTAAAAATATAGCTGCCATTAGTTTTCACACCTGTGGTCTGTCTGTACTGTGGTCCCTCGTAAAAGTGAGAGGCAAAGAGCAATTCCAACCACTAACATAAAATAAAGCTGGGTTTTGAGTAGAAATAGATTTACAAATATTCAGGTTGAATACCCCTTATCCAAAATGCTTGGGACCAGAAGTGTTTTGGATTTCGGATCATTTCAGATTTGGAATATTTGCATATACATAATGAGATCTCTTGGGGATGGGACCCAAGTCTAAACATGAAATTCATTTATGTTTTATATACACTTTATATACATAGCCTGAAGGTACTTTTATACAATATCTTTAATAATGGAGCCGGGGGGGGGGCTGTTCTGCTGGGGAGGTTGATTGCCTCTGCGCTAGTGTTTTTATTGCTGTTTTCACTGGTTGCTACCTTCGCCTGGAGGTCAGTGTGGGTTGGTAAGTCTCTCTCTCTCTCTGGCTGCCCTGTTGTTCTCCTTCGTTTGGAATTTGTGTGTTCTTGTTGTGCGGGGGCCTGTTCTGCTTGGGGGGGTTGATTGCTTCTGTGGGCCGTGTCCATAGAATCCGAGCTTTTGCCTTCTTTTGCGTGATGGGGGGGAGGGAATGGCGTGTAGTGGGCATGCATGTGTGTATGCGCCAGTGGTGTCGTGTGCCGTACAATGCAGCATCCTGCTTATTCCCCCCTCCATGGCCCCCTGCAGGTGTCCCTGCGTAGGATTTCTCCTTTCCCCTGACCATGACAGCTCAGCCACGTTGTCTCCTTCCTCAACCCCCTCCCCGGTATTTGTTGTTTTTGGTTGCCCCCGGGGCCAAGGAAGTGGTGACAGGAGGAAGCTAAATGTAGAGGAAAGGGCAGGCAGTCCTGATCCTCCAGCCTGCTTACTCGGAAGTAAGAGCAGCGGTGGGGCTTTGCTCCCAAGGTAAAGTGGAGCGAATTGTAAAAAACACCACCTTTTATCAGTCCGCAACAATGGGAGGTTTTGCCTTGGATTTGCCACTCTCTAGATACACATTTTCCCCATCCAAATTCTCAAATCTCAACAATAAGCCCCCCTGCAGAGTTTTGAGAATTTGGCTGGGGAAAATGTGCATCTAGAAAGCGGCAAATCGAAAGCAAAACCTCCCGTGCATAAATAGCCAACGAGAAACAATGGGAGGTTTTGCCTTGGATTTGCCACTCTCTAGATGCACATTTCCCCCATCCAAATTTCCAAATCTCAACATTAAGCTCCCCTGCAGAGTTTTAAGAATTCAGATGGGGAAAATGTGCATCTAGAGAGCAGCAAATCCAAAGCAAAACCTCCCATGCGTAAATAGCCAACGAGAGACAATGGGAGGTTTGGCCTTGGATTTGCCGCTCTCTAGATGCACATTAAGGATTGCCGGCTCCCATTCATTCCAGTGGGCGGAGGGGGGACCCCTTCCAGACCCCATAACTTGGGACCCCCTGACCCAATCTTCACCAAACTCGGGGGTTCTTGCAAGTAGGGTCCCTCCAAGCTACCCTGAAAGTTTGGGACCTTTACCTCCAAAATTGTCTTCCCCAGAGCCATGGAAAGGCATTAATGTGTTTTTAATGGCTTTAAATGGCTGAATTTATTCGCGAATGCCGAATTTCAAGCCGAATTCCCCCAATCCGAATAGGGGGAGTTCGGAATTCGGCACTTCCCAAATAAACATGGGCCGAATTCAGCCGAATCCAAATGGAACCGAATTTTTTTTTCAACAGCCCTACTGCCCACCCCCCCAAAAAAAATGGTGGTGGAAAATGCCACCAAGTCACCTTCACATTGACTTGCTTCCAAGCTCTCCCCTCAGCATTGGTAGAGGGGCGTTTTAAAAGGACCCTGATCAGTGACAGACTTTGTCCATGTGGAACTGGAGAAATGGAAACAGTGGCTCATGTGTTATTAAGATGTCCCTGGTACACAGAGGCACGTACAAAGTACATTCTCCCTTCGCTGAAGGGCCCTAGAGAGCCCTCAGAATCAGTAATATTGCGGACTCTTCTGGGGGGGTGGGGCTAAGAACAGGTTATCTTAGCCACAGCTAGGTTCTGTGCAATAGCACTTAAAGTTCGCCTCTCAAAGATTTCCTCCTAGATAGGTCTAATTTTCACTTAGGGGGATAAGTAAAACGTAATCTGATGGATTTGCATTTTGTATTTTAAATTAACATATAAACATGAACTGTGGATAGCTTTATTAAGTGTTATGTATTTTTAGAATGGCAATGCCGTAATAAAAAATCATTTCATTTCATGCCACCAAGTCACAGCTGAGTTATGGCAATCCATATGGTTTTCAAGGCAGGAGGCAAACAAAGTTGATTTGCCAGTGATTGCCTCTTAGGGGTTTAACATCCAAGTAATAGCTGGAGATCTCCTGCTATCACAACTGATCTCCAGCCGATAGAGATCAGTTCCCTTGAAGAAAATGGCTGCTTTGGCAATTGGACTCTATGGCATTGAAGTCCCTCCCAAACTCTGCCCTCCTCAGGCTCCGCCCCAAAAATCTCCTGCCAGTGGTGAAGAGGGACCAGGCAACCCTACTGCCTCTGCATAGCAACCCTGGACTTCCTTGGTGGTCTCCCATCCAAGTACGAAAATGGGTTGACCTTGCTTAGCTTCCAACAAGATTGACCTAACAAGACATATGACCCAAACATATGATTTGCTGATTTATAGGAGCATTGTGTGGGTAGGCTTCAGAGTGGTCAGAGGAAGGCTGGCTAAGGATAGGAAAGTGACTTTTCCATTTTTACTACAGGAAGTGTACTTGACAAAATTATACTGTTTAAACTGAGATGGTCTTATACGTTTGTAGTTTTTTTCCCTGACTGCCATTTTCCAGGTAAGAAATCATCTTCCTAGAAAAGAATGGAAATGGGTGCAGATGAATAAAATAGCCCGCCAAGACCATGCAACTTCTGTCTTAAAAGAAAAAATCTGGGGCTGTGTGGTCATGTTTTCTGGCTTACAAATCCCTTGAAATACAGACTCGTGGAATTTTCCAAAGCAAATAGTTGTGGAGATTAATTGACATATATATCAGTGGGTGCAAGCCTTGGTTATAAGCCCCATGATAGCTGCTAGCTTGTTTCCGTTTTAAAAAAAATCACAGTACTTTTCTAATCTCTGAACAGTGTGGGCTTTTTTCTTCTTGTTGAGGTTTCTGCTGATACAAAGCGCATTTTCTCTGAACGTTATCGAGTAGATAAGCCTCTGTGTCATTTTGCCATGTGCACACTTGGCTGGTTTGAGCCCAGAGACGCTAGACAGAGTTGCTTATTAGAAATTTCCGATTGGACTCAGGGAGAGAAGGAACAGATTCCAAGTGCCGGTCTTCCTCAGTGGGCTATTTCAAAAGCATAGCAAGGCACAACCCAAGGAAGACTAGCATTAGATTAAAATGTCATGCTACTATCACAGCCAGCTCTAAGTAATACCGGATATTCTATTATCTGCTTCATATCATCCAAAATTGAATTTAAATGTTGGTTGAATATATTAATATCTCATATGCTGCAACTGTGAATTTCCTCTAAATGTTGGTTTTTATTTCTGAAGAAGAGGAGGAGGAGGAGGAGGAAGAGGAAGAGTTGTTTTTTATATGCCAACTTTCTCTACCACTTAAGGAAGAATTAAACTGGCTTACAATCACCTTCCTCTCCCCTCCCCTCCCCACAACAGACACTCTGTGAGGTGAGTGAGGCTGAGAGTGTGTGACTTGCCCAAGGTCACCCAGCTGGCTTCATGTGCAGGGAAACAAATCCAGTTCACCAGATTAGGCATCCACCACTCATGTGGAGGAGTTGGAAATCAAACCTGGTTCTCCAGATCAGACTCCACTGCTCCAAACCACCACTCTTAACCACTATACCATGCTGGTAAGATCATCTCCCATATGGGTGCCTGATAAGGTGGCAGTTGTTGTTATTGGGATACATCCAATGTACTATCAACAAAGACATTGGCCTGGAGCCAGACTAAATATCCCAGTAGCAGAATGCAACTTTCCTCTCTCCCCCTCCCACTGCAGCCCACTGATCCCCACAAAATGCCACTCCTGGGGGATAGGAGACCCCGCTGAATAACAAGGGGGGATCTGCACTGGGGAGGAGGAATCAGCAGAAATTGCCTGTTTAGTCTGGATCCAACCTATTGGATCCAGTAAGCTTTTCCGCTAGTGAAAAAGGAAGTCGTCTTTGACCTCACTAGGGCTGTCGATTCGGTTCGTCCCAAACCGAAAAACAGCCGAATTTCTCCTGATTCGGCGATTTTTAGTTCAGATGGAACCAAACTCAAAAAAGGCGGGGAAACGGGGAGCCGAATTCAGCAAGTTTGGGGTGTTTGGTGAATAAATTCGGCAAATTTGGGGTTTGGCGCAGCAGCATAACCGTCAGTTAGTAAGCAGCATTCTCCCCCGGCCAATCGGTGGCCAAGCTGGGTCTTCTTCTGGCCAATCAGTCGCGATTGAGTGCATGAGCCCAGCTGCTGTGCGTCCCGGGCAGAGAAAGAGAAAGTATCTGTTTGTGTGAGAGAGAAAGCCCCATGGGGGGTGCTTGAGCACATTCGCTCCTTTCCGTGGCTGCAGGGGGTGCATTTTTGGGGGTACAGCCCCCAAACTTTCAGTGTAGCTTCAGAGGAGCCTTCTTGCAAGAATCCCCAAGTTTTGTAAAGATTGGATCAATGGGGGCTGAGATATGGGCCCCAAAAGGGGTTCCCCCCTTAATGTGCATTTTTATTCCATTTACAGCACACATTCGCTCCTTTCCGTGGCTGCAGGGGGTGCATTTTTGGGGGTACAGCCCCCAAACATTCAGCGTAGCTTCAGAGGAGCCTTCTTGAAATAATCCCCAAGTTTTGTAAAGATTGGATCAGCGGGGGCTGAGATATGCCCCCCTTTTCCCTATTGGGATGAATGGGATCAGCCGATCCTGTGTGCATCTCGACAGCAGCAAATCCAAGGCAAAACCTCCAGTGCTTAAATGGACCGTATTAGATTACCCAGTCCTCCAAGTCCCTCCTGATGGAACAGAAGACATCCACAGTAAGACCCCTTTTGGGGCTTTAATTGAGTTGTACTCCATCCCAAGGCCCCTTAAGGGGGTCCCCACAAACGGGAAGGAAAGGCACATCTTCCCATCTTGGATCAGACCCCATGCCAAAACCGCCCAAAGCTGTGACATAAAAGAAATATAACATAAAAAATTAGGGAGAATGGGCGGGACTCACTCGCCGCCATCCCACATTGAAAGAGGACGGTGGCCGGCTGAATGCCGCTTTTAAAAGGCGCGGGGAGAGGCCGGGGTCAGGCAGCTGCCTAACGTCACTCTCCCACGCACCCCCTAATCGCCAGGAAGACCATGGGGCCGGCGGGGTCTCGCGGGACGAGTGGTGTCTCCCCCGCCTTGATGGCACCCCCTCTTCTCCCCGGAGCCGCCCGGGTAAGTCCACAATGCCCGACCTGTTTATTCAGGTCGGGTTTCTTACCAAAGAATCTTAACCCACAAGCAATGAGAATGGGAAGAATTAAAGAAATATAACATCCCTTCTTATTTTCTCTTCTGTTAATGTATTCAGTTTTGCATCATTAAGACACTGCTGGTAAGCAATTAATTCTAATTATTGTTTAAAGAAGGCCTGTCATTTAAACACAAGAGCTGTTGATGAATTTTCTTGCACTCCTGTAAAATAATTGTCATATCTGAAATGTATCAAGGCTCTGACTACTGTCTGTTGTAAAAATTATGGTTATGCCTACCGACTTCATTTGAGGAATATGAATCTAACCCAACCCCTTTCTGACTATATATTACTCTTCCTACACACTTGATACTGAGAGACACTGTCCTTCAGTGTTACTCCTCTGAAGATGCCTGCCACAGCTGCTGGCGAAACGTCAGGAAAGAAAATACCAAGACCATGGTCACACAGCCCGGATAGCCTACAACAGGGGTCAGCAAACTCATTAGTCTAAAGAGCCAAATATCAACAGTACAACGATTGAGATTTCTTTTGAGAGCCAAATTTCTTAAACTTAAACTATATAGGTAGGTACACTGTTTATTAACTTAATAAACTTTAATTAAAGTTTTAAGTCTTAATTAAACTATAGGTACACTGAATAAAACTTGATATCAGACTTAATAGTGATCTTATTTATTGATAAAAATTAAATTGTAAGTCCCTGCCATTTCCCCCTCCCCGTCCGGAGTCCTCGTCTGGAGGCCTGGTCTACCGCCATAAAAGCCTATTGGTAGACCTGGCCTCCGGCTGTGTCCCATTGGGAGGCCAGGTCTACCCATTGGCTTTCTTGGCAGTAGACCTGGCCTCCGGAGGCCCATATAAGCCAATTGGTAGACCTGGCCTCTGAAGGGGGACTTTTTCCCCTCCTCGGAGTCCAGGTCTACTGCCAAGAAAGCCAGTGGGTAGACATGGCCTCCCAATGGGACTCAGCCGGAGGCCAGGTCTACCAAAGGAAGCCCGCCCCGCCCAACAGCTGATAGGCGGGGGGGCCCAGGAACCAACGAGCTGCCCGCCCAGCAATCGAGCGGCTAGAGGGGAGGGGAGGCTTTAGCCTCCCAACCATTGAGGGCAAGGGAAAGGGGGACCCAGCCATTCTCCACGGTGGGGGGAGGAAAGGCAGCACGCCCGCTCTCTCGCTCTCTCTCAGGCGCGCTGGCTCCGCAGCCCGGCTGCCGGTGCGAGCGGGCGCAAGAGCAGGGGCTCTGAACCAAGTTCGGAGAACCGCTCTCAACGGGCCAAAGAGCCGCATGCGGCTCTGGAGCCGCAGTTTTGAGACCCCTGGCCTACAAGAACCAATGAAAGCCTTCGACAATATTTTGAATCTAAGGTGATTCATAACTTTGTAAGATATCGGTGGTACTTTACGTCAGCTGTGTTGAGGTGAGAACTGGGGAATTGCAATGGACATGATTCTGATAAGTCTGGTTCCATAAGAGAACAGGAGGGAAGCCAGCATGGTATAGCCCGATCTTGTCAGATCTCAGAAGCTAAGCAGAGTCAGTACTTGGAAGGGAGGCTTCCAAGGCAGAATCTGCAGAGGAAGGCAATGGCAAACCACATCTGCTTCTCACTTGCCTTGAAAGCTCCTTGCTGGGGTCGCCATAAGTCAGTTGTGACTTGAAAGAACTTTACACACAAGAGAAAAAGAAGAGTTGGTTTTTTATATGCCGACTTTCTCAAGCACTTAAGGGAGACTCAAACCAGCTTCCCTTCCCCTCCCCTCCCTGCAACAGATACCCTGTGCGGTAGGTGGGGCTGAGAGAGCTCTTACAGAGCTGTAACTTGCCCAAGATCACCCAGCTGGCTTCGTGTATAGGCGTGGGGAAACAAATCCAGTTCACCAGATTAGCCTCCGCCGCTCATGTGGAGGAGTAGGGAATCAAACCCAGTTCTCCAGATCAGAGTCCACCGCTCCAAACCACTGCTCTTAACCACTACACCAAGCTGGCTCTCTGAGTAGGTCTACTTGGAAGTATGTCCTATGTTGTTCAGTGGGGTTTGCTCCCCATGATGACTGCAGCCTTACAATGCAATCCTCAGAATGCTTTTCCAAGGAATTGAATAGACTTGAATAGGATCTTGAGTAGACCTGTTTAGGATTGTTCTTTAGATTAGTCTATGACACTGAAGGATTCTGGGAACAGAATTCTCTGAACATTGGCCTTTGGGGGTAATTACAGCAGGAACAGAAAGTCTGTCTGATTAATGTACGCTGTGGTGTCACATCCATAAAGTGATGCAAAAAGTAGGCCTAGGGTCAATAATTGGCAGAGCTGAAGCCAACAGAACTTTGGTACCGCATGTCAGGATGTAGAAACACAAGCAGCAAAACCAGAGATTGATGGCTGTCAGGGGGCATAAGGCAAGATGAGAAGATGCTGTCCAGGCCTTTAGTGCCACTGTCCTAAGTGGCTGTCATAACCAATGACTATTATCCAGTTTCATAGTTTTTGCCTTTGAAATTGTTGCATGTGTTGTTCATAAGTCATCACTGTAAAGGATAAAGGAATGATTGCACTACAATGCAGTGTACAAATAACACACTGGCATAAAATAGATCATTTGGACATAAGGATGAAGAGATTGAAACATACTTTCCAGCTAGATTAAAGATGCTTTCCAACTAGGTTAAAAATCGCAAATAAATTAGCAAATAAAATGGCAATTGACACGATACATCTGGGGAGGGAAGATGTATCTGTGGGTTGATGTTCACACCTGGAGGTCGGATAAACCAACTGGTAGCCAAGAAAGGATGTCCAAGAACGAGTGGTCCAAAGAGTTGTAGTCAGTTTAAAGAGAAGGGGGAAAAGATGAAGACAGTGTTGAATAGATGCAAGTATAGGAAGGAAAGTGCAGGAAGGAGCAGCTAGGAAGATAACTTTTTAAACCAGTAGGAGACTGCTCATTGACCGAGAATTAGTAGTATTAGGTGCTTTGGAACACAGGCAGGACAATGCTGCTGCAGTTGTCTTGTTTGTGGGCTTCCTCGAGGCACCTGGTTGGCCACTGTGTGAACAGACTGCTGGACTTGATGGACCTTGGTCTGATCCAGCATGGCCTTTCTTATGTTCTTGGTAACTATCCCATGAGCAGCTCTAAGAGCTGTTAGTATTACAGTCCAACCAGCTTAGCTTTTACAGGTCTCATTTTCTTCAGAGAAGTCTGTCTGTCTGCCATTTCTGTAGCAGGCTATGGTCTGAGGCAGGTTGCTATGTCTCTAGAGGATCCCAGTTCACACCTGGCATCACCTGGCATTGTACTCATTTGTTTTCCTGCACAGGCATTCAGAAGACAAATAGTTAATTTTATCACTGATTCCAGAAAGCACATGTGCAAGGTGTCATCTTTACAGCTTATATTTCTATATCTCTAGTGGGAAATGGCATTACTGATTCACAGCACAATGTTGCCATCAGCTACGAACATATGTTGATCCTGAATTTAAATTGTGTTACCCTTGAAGATGTCTACAGGTTTGAATTACAGGAGAACAAGGCGTGTGGATTCATGCTAATTTGAGAGTTCCAAAACGCCAGACGCAATTCACCACAGAGTTCTCCTTTATATGACCCGTACAACCCTCATGTCGTGAACAACTCTCAGCCGTTGCAAAGCAGGGAGTACTGGCAGACCAAAATCTTTCTGATGCTCAGCCATTCTGGTCCAGTTTTATTTTCGGCTGTATTAATGACCAACTTCCAACAGACCAGGAGCCCCGTGGTGCAGACTGGTCAGCTGCAGTACTGCAGTCCAAGCTCCGCTCACGACCTGAGTTCGATCCCAACGGAAGTCAGTTTCAGGTAGCCGGCTCAAGGTTGACTCAGCCTTCCATCCTTCCGAGGTTGGTAAAATGAGTACCCAGCTTGCTGAGAGTAAAGTGTAGATGAGTGGGGAAGGCAGTGGCAAACCACCCCGTAAACACAGTGTGCCTAGTAAACGCCAGGATGTGACATCACCCCATGGGTCAGCAATGACCTGGTGCTTGTACAGGGGGCTACCTTTACCTTTTTCCCCCAACAGGCCTGTTTTAGAACAGGATAAGGAACACACATGAATCAGCAACTCAGATCCAAAATGGTGCTAGGAAAAATGGATTAATTTCAGGCGACAACAGGAAATCTATCAGGACTCTACTTGGGCAGCTGTAGTTATTAATTAAGGTTCCACCATGTTGTACTAATTGGGCAATCGATAGCCTTGGTGTTTTGACATTTCATTTACTTGGTAGTCTGCTTATTAATGTGATGTGATTCCGCTCTGCGGGTTCTGTCCTCTGTGTGTCGGTCTGCCCATGATGGTTGAGGTGAGCAACCAGCAAGCTCTCTGATCAGAAAACGAGAGCTGGCAGAAAAGACTCCCTTTAACTTTCCTTCATTCATGTGGGATGAAGAGTTGCAACCCGTGCCGAGCGCATTAAATGCTCAGTAGTGCACGCTGCCAGTGCCAAAGGGTGCCCAAGCAGAGTTAATTCCTTAATTAATATTGATGCATCATGGCGCTAATATATTTCTCTATCACGGTGTTTAATTAAAACTACACTAAAGCACTTCAAAGCCAGCATTAGGCATGGTAAATGTGAGCTCAGCAGAACAATCTTACCTAGCGTTAACTTGGATACTTACAGAGTGTTTGCAGGAGAAAACTTGAGATGAAGGTTCACGTACTCTGCAAAGAAAGCTTACTGAGCTATGAACTGTTTGAATATCTAATAGTAGCATATCTGCCAACTGAATGCTGATATGTCAATGATTCAGTCCGGATGCTTTTTTGCCTAGTTGTTATTGCTTCCTTCCCCCATACAACCCCATAGCATGAGACTAGAGCTGGTTCTTCCACTTCCATTTCTGCATTAGAAATCTTTGTTTCCCAGTGGGAGGAAGTGGCGACAGTAGTGACCAGGAAGGTGAGAGAGGAAGGAGGAGCCAACCTTGATCTGGCGGTGGTAGAAAGTGCTGTCAAGTCACATCTGGCTTATGGCGACCCCATAAGGTTTTCAAGGCAAGAGATGTGCAGAGGTGGTTTGCCTGCCTAACAACCCTGGGCATCCTTGGTGGTCTCCCATTCAAACATTAACCAGGGCCGACCATGCTTAGCTTCTGAGAACTGATGAGATTAGGCTAGCCTGGGCTATCCAGGTCAGGGAAACCTTGACCTGCTGGCATTCAGTTCCTTGGTATGCTAGAGACAGATTTTTTAAAAATGTCACACAAGCTCTTTTTGAAAAGACACCTTGATTTAGAGCACCTTTTCCCTGATGTTAGAATTCAATGCACTAAAAGTAATTTCTTTCAACAGAGCAAAACATAAGGAGACAAATGGATATGCTTTACTGGGGCCTGAGATCTAAGGAAACTCATTCCAAACTGCAAGTCCATTACCATGGAATAGTCTGTTTATGTCATGTTGGACATAAAATAGAAATTTTCTTTCATGAAAAGAATTGTATTAATGGAATGAGATCTTGTGTGTGTGTAGGGACAGAACCATCCAAGATTTACCAGACATGACAATCTCCTTGCGCACACTCAGGAATGCAGGGAAATGCTCTGTTATGAATTAGCACACAATCAAGTAATGATATACACATTTTATTTTTTCAAAGATTTTAGAACACAGCAAGATTATTTAAATTTTGATTTATTTTTATTTCTTTCAGAAAGTAAGATATGGGTGAATCAAAAATTGCATATCCAGCTATTGCTATTGTCTATTTAAATCCCTTCTTTTTCAAGAAATTATCTGGGTAAGCTTCCAAGGTCCTGACCTGGATGGCCCAGGCTAGCTAGCCTGATCTTACCAGATCTCAGAAGCTAAGCAGAGTCAGCCCTGGTTAGTATTTGGATGGAAGACCACCAAGGAAGTCCAAAGTTATTATACAGAGGCCGGCAAAGGCAACCCCCTTTTGTTCATGTCTCGCCTTGAAAACCCTACCAGGTTGCCAAAAGTCAGCTGCAACTTGACGGCAGCTATTACAACCGATTTCCAGCAAACAGAAATCGGTTCCCCTGGAGAAAATGGCTGCTTTGGCTATTGGACTCTATGGCATTGAAGTTCCTCCCCTCCCCAAACCCCTCCCTCCTCAGGCCCCACCCCAAAAACCACCCGCCGGTGGCGAAGAGGGACCTGGCAACCCAACTCCCAGCAGCTCTTGGCAACCCCGGCCAGCAGATTTTCTCCATCTATTTCCTTACTTCTCCCCTTCCAGCTCACTGGCTAACCAGTTCACCAGCCTGGCTCCCTGCCAGCACACCAGTCTGCCAAGCTCCTCTGTCCACTGTGCTTCACCTCTTTCAGACCGATAGCCCTCACATTATCAGGATGCACTGACGTGTTGAGAGAATTAACTAAAAAGATTCAGAGACTTGCTTAATACTCCATGTGTTTATTGATCTTTTATCATGTGCATATTCTCTTTTTTAAAAAAAAAAATCAATTCGTGTAGTGAGCACTGTCTCTGTGCATCATTGTGTGTGTGTTTCAAGATCCCATTTATTTCCCCAACACGAATGGCGCCTGGCACATTAGTGCTTCTGCTTACATGGGCAGCTAATGATGCAAATTTGCTGTTTCCCCTAAATAGGGTTATTTTCCTGTCTTTCATCCAAAGATAAGGTGTTTGAATGATGCCAATTAGAAGCGCTGAAGTTTTGGTCATATTAACAGATGAGAGCCATTCTAGACTTTATACAGCATCCTATTTGATCGCAAAAGTAGGAGAACATGCATTTTTGGAAATATAAATCTCTGGGTACCAGCCAGTTTCCAATATTCCATAAAGTAGTTGAGAAACAAAATGCAGAGAGTTGGTTTAAGAATGAAGAGGTAAGATTATGCAGACTGACACTGGATTGACTTGGCCAGCACATTCCTGAAGGGGAAGTGGATCGGCAATAGCTGGGAGCAGTGCAGCCGCACCGCCGCCTCCAAAGCTTCCCAGCTGCCGCACAGCCTAAAATCCCCTTTTTAATGTTTAAAAATTAATAAAGGGGGAAACGCAACATAGGAAGCAGGGAGGCTGCACCACCAAAAAAGGTGGCACAGCCCCGCCGCCCCTCAAGAGGGAGTTCCCGGAGTGAAAGGGCACCCCCGCAAACACACCTCCATACCAGTGTGGGCATTCCCTTTTGGGAAAACCCTGCTGGCATGGCTGTGCTGGCATGTTTGCCCCCTCGTTGGCATAGGTACTACCTTATTCCATGATAAGGTGGCACCTACGCCGGCGCAGGGTTACGCCAGCTCCTAAGGAGCTTGGCATCCCCCTTCTGGAATGGGCTCTCAGTGTCTGATATAACAGGTTTTATGTGGGTAGCTATGTTGTCCTGCAATAGAAAAGCAAGATTTGAATCCAGGAGCGCCTTAGAGACCAACAAGATTTCCAGGGTATAAACATTTGAGAGTCAAAGCTATATTTGTCAGAAATTTATTAATTTATTTACTTTATATAGAATGAATGAACTGCTTTATTTGCATATAGCCTTAGGCCATTACAAACATGTCAACAATACCGCAAATGCATAACAAAAGGAAAATACTCGGTTGAAAAAATGCTAGATTGAGAATAAATATACATAGTAAAACTATGCTAAATTGATGCATACAGAGCAATAATGACTAAAATTTGCAGCTGTGTCCCAATCGGCCAATGAGACCTAGCAACCATTAAAATCAACTAAAAGGATCAACCCTCTTAGCAACCATATTGGACCTTATTTTCTTTGCTGCCAGAGCATACAGGGAGGTCCTATAAGAAATAAACCCATCAGAGTCTTTTAACAAAAATACTAATTTCATGGCACTAGGACCAGTGTTTAGGCTAGAAATCAACCTGGCAAGAAATTTAGCCCTGGGTTTCACATTTAGAGGGATTTACTTTATTTATATCCCGCCTTTCTCCCCAGTAGGGACCCAAAGCTGCTGACAACGTTCTCCTCTCTTCCATTTTAGCCATTTCATCACAGATATCTCCAAAGGAGCTTAGAGTCTTGAAAGCTTATACCCTGTAAATCTCGTTGGTCTTTTAAGGTGCTATAGGACTCGAATCTTGCATTGACAGGGACAGTGAACAGATTTATCTGATATTGCACTAGTGCTCTTGAGTACGTTCCTTTATTTTTCTTCACAGCAGCGAGCAGAAACAATTCACTTATACAGGCATACCTTGTGTTGTTGCGCTTCGCTTTATTGCGCTGTGCAGATACTGCATTTTCGAGCAAGTCTATCGGTGCCATTTTCCCAACAGCATGTGCTGACTTCATATCTCTGTGTCACATTTTGGTAATTTTCGCAATATTTCAAACTTTTCCATTATCATTACAGTACATCTTTATAGACATAATGCTATTGCAAACTAAATAGACTACAGGATAATGTAAAGATAACTTTTGCGTGAGAGATGTGCGTGAGAGATGTGGCAACTTTTCTCTTTATGGGGTCAAGAAAAAATTAAATTTCATTTCCCATTTTTAAAGTGTAAAGTGGTTGATGGATAGCCAGTGGCTGTTAAATCTAGGGCAGCGGTTCCCAAATTTTTGAGACATGGAGCACTTTTCAGGAGAGAAATTCATCACAGAGCACTAATTTTCACCTAGCACTTATATACTAAACTGAATGACAGTAGTATTTTTCTTTCCAGTCTCTTCACGGAGCAGTAGGAGATGTTTCGTGGAGCACCAAGTGCTCCGTGGAGCACAGTTTGGGAATCACTGATCTAGGGAAAGGAGATAACTTTTATATGTACTGGGAAACAAACAAAAATTGTGTGACTTGCTTTATTGTGATATGCACTTTATTGTGGTGGTCTGGAACCAAACCCGCAATATCTCCGTGGTATGCTTGTAAGGGTGAAAGTAAAGCACTGTATTGGAGAGGGGACATCACTGTTGCAACAGTAAGGGATAAACAGTCTGGCAACATCAGGGGAAGGCCTTGGCCCCTATGCCCTATTATTGACCCTACAGAGTAACTGGTTGGCCATTGTGTGAGACAGGATGATGGCAGTAGACCGACCCCTGGTCTGATCCAGCAGGGCTCTTCTTGTGGTCTTATGTTTCTGCCATTTGTGACACTGGGAGGTTACACCATCACCAGTGTAGATCCAGCAGTGGGGACAATGGGATTGTACCAACACGAGCGAACACAGTATCATCCACTTTCTCATATGGGCTTTCACGGACCAGGCCCTTGTCACTATGATGGATTGTTGCCGGTATACAGAGCAAAACTATTCTCGTGTTTTTAATATGCCCAATTATAAAATTACTGCAGCATTTTTTCATCGCCCTCATCTTAACTAGGGATGCTCAAACACCATGATTTGTCATAACTCACGTTTAGAAAAGTTCTGGAAATTATTGAAGACTTTTGTGTCTTTTTGTTAATAAACTGATTTTGTACTCAGTAGTCAGGGCCGAACAGTTTTACTCTGGTGTTTAGTACATTTTAAAGCACTTAATTACTTTCCCTGCTTAGCTTTCTGGGTAACATGGGACATGGATTGAAATGAAATTAATTCAGATCTATATTGTCATTAGATTCTGAACCTCAATGGATTCCAATGGGTAAAAAAGCAGGCCACCGATTTTATTCAGCTGGCTAATTGTCATTAGTTTTTCTGACAATGGCGGTATCCCCACCTTTCCATCTTCTCAGTATTTAATTTGTTTGATAGTTAATTACTTGCTACACGTGTCTACAAAGGGGAGTATAAAAATTGAATAAAGGTGAATCAATAATGGGAGCGGTCTTCTCTGAATTTCCTCAGTTGCTTTTTTGTCTTTTACCTTTGCTAGTTTCTCCCCTTTTAAGATGTCACATGGCCAGAGCAATGTGCATTGCATGGAAAGGAAAACAGCATTCATTCCTTTCCCTCTCATTCAAGTGCGTTTCACTTTATCTCTTTTATGTATTGATAAGAGAGGAAACGGCATCTCTTTCATTTCGTTACTAATAAATTCAACAGAGGAACCTGACTCCTTCTGGGTGGAACTTGGCCAAATGCGGAGAAGAATTTATGCATGGTTTGTTTATGTCAAAGGACCTCATTTACCCAGCTGTAATTTGCTCACAAGCCTCTTCCAGGAAAGATAATTATGAATATGGTGCATAGCTGAGAGCCAGGGCACAGAAAACAAAGCAAAGGCGTATCATCCAACACATCTCAAGCTCAGGGCGTGCAGGTGTCCCCCACTCCATGCCGTATTCACAGCAGATGAAGGTTATGATGGAACCAACACATGCAGCTCTTCCAGTATGAGCTGCTAAAGGCTGATTCTCGGATGCTTGTACATCACCGAGGACCTCATTGAAAAGAACACAACCATAGGGAACCACTCCTGTGCAATTAAACGGATCACCAGAGAACTTCCCAATCTTTTTTCCAAGAGGGCCACAGTATTATTATTATTATTATTATTACTATTATTATTATCATTATTCGTAGTCAAAGTCGTCGTCGTAGTAGTAGTAGTAGAAGAAGAAGAAGAAGAAGAAGAGTTGGTTTTTATATGCCGATTTTCTCTACCACTTAAGGGAGACTCAAACCGGCTTACAATCACCTTCCCTTCCCCACAACAGACACTCTGTGACATGAGTGAGGCTGAGTGTGTGTGACTTGCCCAAGGTCACCCAGCTGGCTTCGTGTGTAGGAGCAGGGAAACAAATCCAGTTCACCAGATTAACCTCCGCTGCTCATGTGGAGGAGTAGGGAATCAAACCCAGTTCTCCAGATCAGACTCCGCTCCCACTGCTCTTAACCACTACACCATGCTGGCTCTCTAGTAGTAGTAGCAGTAGTGGTGGTAATAGTGATGGTGGTGGTAGTAGTAGTAGTAGTGATACCAAGCTCCAAATGAGGCCTAGAGATTTCCCAGAATGACAACTGATCGCCAGTTCCCTTGGAGAAAATGGCTCCTTTGGAGGGTGGATTGTATGAAATTATAGCCCATTGATGTCCCTAACCAAATCCCACCCTCAAATTTCCAGAAATTTCCCAATTTGGAGTTGGCAGCCTATAGTAGTAGTACTACTACTACTAGTGGTGGTGGTGATAGTAGTAGTAATAGTCACAGCTCTCTTAGAGCTCTCTCAGCCCCACCTCCCCCACGGTGTCTTTTGTGAAGAAGGGAAGGGAAGGTGATTGCAAGCTGGTTTGATTCTTCCTTAAGTAATAAAGTCGACATATAAAACCCAACTCTTCCTCCTCTTCCTCCTCCTCCTTCTTCTTGCCAGGCGCTGAAGAAGGAATGCTCCCTAGTTCCAGGGCGACCCTCCCTTGCTTCCTCCCTACATCCCCAGAGATAGTTAGGATGCTCAAAAGGTAGTAAGACAGTGGGGAGGGAAGGGGAGGTGGCCGGCCGCCACAGGGGCCACCTGCCCTGGTGCGCTGGGCTGGGGGCGGGGCCAGCCAGGATGCCGCTCGCCTGCCCTGTGCTCAGCTCTCCTCTAAGCAGCAGTGCTGCTGCTGCCCCACTTTCTTCACCCCCCATAGATCTTGCCCTGGCTGTAGGGAGGGTGTTGCTTGTACAGGAGGGCACGGTGCATGCAACTGCAGCCTCTGAGCTGGTGCTGCCACCGCCCCCTCTCTGCCTGTCGCCTGGGGCAGCTGCCCCCTTGTCCCCTAGATCCATCCCGCTTCCTGATCCTCCAGTGGATAACACTTTCATTTGAATGAGGGCAGCCAGTAACAAGCCCTGCCTTACAATGGCCCAACCCACTTTCAATAAAGTTCAGTGGATGTCAAGTGAAGTATTGGTGGGCACCATGGCATCCACAAGAACCATATTGGAGAACCTTGGTATAGTCAGTGCGTATATCACTTTACAGTGTCATGAGTAAAATTGCACAGATCCCTGCCTGCTTTTTGCCCTGCCCATACTTTTGCTCTTGGTTGTTGTTGTTTTTTCATTTATACCCCACCTTTCCCTTTAATGGGAACCCAAGGCAGCTTCCTTTGTTCTCCTCCCATCCATCTCACAACAACTTGCATGTGACTGGTCCAAAGATACCCAGCAACTTCCATGGCAGAGTGGGGATTTGAACATGTGGGGCTCTCAGACACTATAACTACTATACCCCATTGGCACCCCAAATCCATTATAGGAGGTAGCCTCCTGACTTTCCCTCATTGTTCAATTGTAGGGTTGTCAGGTCCCTCTTTGCCACTAATGGGAGGTTTTTGGGGTGGAGCCTGAAGAGGGCAGGGTTTGAGGAGGGGAGGGACTTCAGTGTTATAGAGTCCAATTGCCAAAGCAGCCATTTTCTCCAGGTGAACTGATCTCTTTCGGCTGGAGATCAGTTGTAATAGCAGGAGTTCTCCAGCTAGTACCTGGAGGTTGGCAACCCTATTCAAATGCCTCCAGCACCACCCAAAAAAGGGGGGCTAGGGAGATAAAATTCTGGGAGCCATGGAGCCAGGCAAGTGATGTGATTCGGTTCCATAGGAAGTTGGTTGGAACTGAGTGAAATCAGGTGGGCCCGGTCTTTGTCTATGGGCCCCATAACTAGGGTTGCCAGGTCCCTCTTCATCACACGCAGGAGGTTTTTGGGGTGGAGCCTGAGGAGGGCGTGGTGTGGGGAGGGGAGGGACTTCAATGCTATAGAGTCCAATTGTCAAAGCAGCCATTTTTCTCCAGGGGAACTGATCTCTATCGGCTGGAGGTCAGTTGTAATAGCAGGAGATCTCCAGCTAGTACCTGGAGGTTGGCAACCCTACCCATAGCTCTTGGCAATCCCGGCTGCTTCTGCTTAACTATTCAACACTCACACAAACACACATACGTGTTTCTCCTTCCTGCTGCTCTTTTAGCATCTGCTTCATTTGGATCCTTTAACCCAAATGGTGTCCAAACTGCTGACTCCAGGAAGAAACTTAGCACCATTATTGGCTTTTTCCCGACAATTTAACATAAAAGGGAAAAGCTGAGCTGGAGGTTTCCCTTCAGCTTGTGATTGCTGATCAGAGAAAACACAATGTCAGCAACTCATAATTTATGTTGTGTAATGAGACGGGTGGGGGGAAGGAACAGAGAAGTGAGGTGACGCAAAGGTGTGCAGCACATATATTCTCTGCATGCTTCCTTTTTTCATTTTTTTCCCCGCTCCTGTCTTACAGGTTGATTACGAAGTTCCCTGAATATGGCATATCTGAAACCAATTTAACACACCAGTTTGTAAAACTCATGTGATTCATATGACAAAGGCCAAATGCCTTTAATTTTTAGGCAAGATTTCACAATTCTGTTTAATGTAAAAACTATGTTGTGTGAAATTATTCTTGAATCGTGCAGTTTTGAGATCCAGGACCTGTAAGAATCCCCAGTGTCAAGAGGTACAGGATCTCATCAAACCCCAGTATCTTACTAATGAATCCCCCCCCCCTTCCAATTAAAACCTCCTGGAGATAAAAATTTAAAATACTCAGAAGATTTACATTACTTTCTGGAAAATTCGACGCCATAGAACAGCCTCTTAGCGCAATTGACAGATGCGTCCCAGCTGTAATTTTCTTTTTAAGTGTTATAAGACTCGGACTGTAATTCTTTGTTTGTAAGAATTTATTAGCCCATGTTTTCTGTTTTATTTTGTTTTATCTGGCTAAGGGCCGTCAATCAATTATCTGTCTATCCGTCATTACTTTCTGCTGAATTGTGGGCTCCCCTGCCCTTTGGGATGTGTGCAGTGTTTAACTTTCCCTCGTCCCCTTTTCTTGGAGTCTCGCGGAACCTCTGCCCTTGTAGAAAAAAACTTGCCGACTGGAAACCGCTCAGGGGTTATATTTTTGTTTTCAATTTCAGAACCGAAATGCTATGGAATAATCAGCCCCCAAAGTAGCGTGGTAGGCAAGGGGGGGAAGCTGTCCACAATTTTATACCCCTTTGGGGGTCCTATGTAGGAGGGTGAAAGGCCATTCGAGTTCAGACATGGAAAGTCACCTCCCTCCTCTGTTTTTTGGTCTGGCGAAGATGGCAGTTTTCTTCAGCTCGCTGCAGTTCTAATAGCGACTCTGGGGACTGAGTTCAACCTTTCCAAACCTCCTTTTTTTTTTCCTTTCAAAAAATGTTTAAAGTGAATTTAGTACAGGCGAAAGGTGCTGGATTGACAGCTTTAGAGCTGCCGCATAGGTTTCCATCACCGATAATGCTATTGCTCTTCAACCCTTCAGGGCTAACAGACCGGTCTGGTTCCACTGGCATTTGTAATTTATTTCTTTATATCGCTGCCTATAAAAGGGAGTCAGTGGAGCCAAGCAGAGCTCGGTGGCCCTTTGGGTACCCCACCGCTGGATCATTGGGAGAGAATCTCCAGGTTCCCTAGCTTTCAATAGGTCATGGTTTCAAGTCAGTATCCACATGATGGCCCTTTGGAGCCAATGTGGTGTAGTGGTTATGAGCAGCGGACTCTAATCTGGAGAACTGGGTTTGATTCCCCACTCCTCCACATCCAGCATGCTGGGTGACCTTGGGCTAGTCACAGTTCTCTCCGAACTCTCTCAGCCCCACCTGCCTTACACAGGGAAGACTTCAGTCTTGTGATTTCTCTCCTTCTGCAGTCTGAAGTGGAAGGAAAAGGGCTTTACCATGCTGGTTCGTTTTTAACTTGGTGGCCTACTCTTCATGTTTAGTAATCCTGTCTTTTATTTCTTAGGGAAGGCATGTTCACATATTCTGTCTGCCATTTGACACAATGTGTATAATTGAGTTCCATTGTCATACACCATTGTGGGTACCCAAAAGGTTGGGTGAAATAAAAATCAATTAAACAATGAAATATATTTATTACAAAACACTCGTGTGTATATTAAAAACAAGCCCTTATGGCAGGGTTGATAATCTAAAATCATGTACCAAATGCATTTCGGACCCCAGGCCTTCTTCGGTAGTCTAGTAAAACATTATGCACACATAAACATAAATTAACAAACAGAACGATTTTGTATCAGCCCAGGTATGTATTATAAGATGTATTCCAAATGGACTTTGTGCCTGTGATATCAGATTGTTACTAAAATACGTTTTGAATGGTAAAAACATGCATCTGAGGAATGCAGTCTAAATATTTCTTTCTGGCACGGGCTGGCATTACATTCAAAGTGTACATATCAGTATCAACCAAACAGACGGCCTGTTTGGTTTTAGATTATCCACCCTGTATTTGCTTGTTTTTAATATATGCATGATTGTTTCGTAATAAACATATTTCATTGTTTAATTGAATTTTATTTCACCCAACCTTTTGGGTACCCAACTTTATTTTTAGATTGGGTTATTTCCCTCCTATGTTTTTGTCTGTACACCATTGTGTTAATGTCTCCACATGGCTTCTGATCCATAGCTTTTATCGATTCAAGGGGTGGGGGGAGACCGACCTCTACAGCAACATAAAACAGAAGGATTGACATACTAGAAGTGTAATACCAAATTTGCAATACAGAAAGTCTTAAAAGGATTGTATTCAACACCTTAATTCACAACTGTCAACATTCACAAACTAAAAAAATGGATAAGGAGGAGATCCAATGTCTAGGCAAGAATATAATGTCTTCAGCCAATTATACAACGATAGAAATGCTCATTAAAGTGACAAAGAACACGTTTTATATAACATTCTGCGATAACGCAGTGATGGCTGATAGCTATCTGAAATCCATTTCAAAGCTGATCCTCTTCCAAAAACTCTCATGTTCTCTTGCCTGCTTATTCAGACAACTCAGGTCAAAGTGGCAATTATTCTGAGGCAAAAATCCAGGAGGTCCGTGTGGGCACAATTACACCGATAATTGAGGTAGAATCAGATTTCTCACAAGGATGAAGTAGCTATTTGCCGCTGCTCACACTCAGATGTAAGTCATATATATAATTGGTTGAAGACATTCTTATATTTTTGCCTCTACGTTGTATTTTTGTCCGTATCTATTTTTGCAGTATGTGAGTGGTGACAATTATGATCTAAGGTGTTGAATACAATCCTTTTTAGTCTTGTTTTAGGACTTCTGTTTTCTGCTTTATTAATACCAAGTCATCAGTGTTACTGTGTGTTTAATTGACATCAAGCTGCTTCTGATTTATGGTGACTCTATGAATTAATGACCTCCAAAACGTCCCATCATTAACAGCTTTGCTCAGGTCTTGCAAACTGAGGGCCGTGGCTTCCTTGATTGAGTCAATCCATCTCATGTTGGGTCTTCCTCTCTTCCTGCAACCTTCAGGTTTTCCTAGCAATATTGACTTTTCCAGTGACTCTTGTCTTCTCCTAATGTGACCAAAGTATGATAGCCTCAGTTGAGTCATTTTAACTTCCAGGGAGAGTTCAGGCTTGATTTGATCGAGAACACATTTCTTTGTCTTTTTGGTGGTCCATGGTATCCATAAAACTCTCATCAAACACCACATTTCAAAGGAATCAACTTTCTTCTTGTCAGCTTTCTTCATTGTCCAACTTTCACACCTGTACATTATAATGGGGAACATTGTGGTTTGAGTTATCTTGATCTTGGTTGCCATCAACACATCCCTACACTTAAGAATCTTTTCTAGCTCCTTCATGGCAGCTCTTCCCAGTCTTGATACCACTACAGATTTAAAAATGGAGATAGAACTCACCCCTTCAGTATTTAGGGTTGCCAACCTCCAGGTACTAGCTGGAGATTTCCTGCTATTACAACTGATCTCCAGCCGATAGAGATCAGTTCCCCTGGAGAAAATGGCTACTTTGGCAATTGGACTCTATGGCATTGAAGCCCCTCCCCAAACCCTGCCCTCTTCAGGCTCCGCCCCAAAAACCTCTCGCCGATGGCAAAGAGGGACCTGGCAACCCTATCAGTATTTGCTGCAGCAGATCACAGTGACTTTTCACAGTGACCTGGGATATGGATCTTAAACTTATCTTTAGAGACATCTGCAAGAGTAGACCCACATTCTTGGTTCCACAGGGGCAGCTACTGTGGAGTCTCCATGCAAATCAGTGGAGCAAACCAATATCATAGCAGGTTCATCAGAAGAAGCCCTTGGTGAAGACTACTGAGAAACTAAAGTGTCAGTGATTATCGCAGCCCACAAACAATGTATGCTCACTTACTTAATAGATAGCATTGTGATCATGTCTCCATTAAAGTAGCCTTTCTCGGAAGGACTTCTCTCTTCAGTAGCACTTTCATATTGATTCAGACTATTGTTTAGGGGAGATCAAATCAGTTCAATTAGTGTGTTCATTTATATTCAGACCACACTTCTCTTGCCGTCTTGGAGACAGCAAATTGCTTGTGCACTGTACCGTTTCCCCATTCCTCTTTATTGGTTTATAAAATTCTCGCAATATGCCTCGTTGCCTAGAGGCCATTTTTACTTACCATAGGTGAATAAGCAGCTATTCAATAACAAGAGTGTTTTTAAAAGCTGTAAGAGGATGATGGTCTTCACCGTAATGGGGTTTGCGTTATTCGTTATGCATCACCCCATCAGTGATGTCTGCAGTATTATGCTGTGTGTATATGTGTGTTGTAATGGGTCTTTTCAGATGTATTTTGTAAGTTTTACATGTTGTTGGTGGCACTGGATTAATCATTTTACTCTTACCATCTGTGATCTTTCAATTGGCACTGTGACTAATTGACAAAACGTTTGGCATGGTAGTTTGGTGTGTCTAAATAAATGTGTCATTTCCTCCAGATTCCCATCAGACCTTATGTAGACAAAGAAAATCCTTAAATTTAGCACTTGAATATAAAAGACACCCTTGGCTGGGTAGAGTGTTAAGCATTTTGGAGAAAATGTCCCAAGAGGGTTGGCATTGTCTAGATCTACAGATTTCTGTTATTTTTTGATATCTTGAAATGTTCATTAACCAGATGACAGAAAAAAATGTGAATGAGTGTACCATGTACAATGATAATCCTGCAAATCTATCACCTGTCCATAGCTCTACTGGCAACCTGCTGGAATTTATGGCCTGCAGGTAGGGTTGCCAGCTCTGGGTTGGTAAATACCTGGAAATTTGGGGGGGGCGGAGCCTGAGGAGGGTGCGGTTTGGAGAGGGGAGGGACTTCAATGCCATAGAGTCCAATTGCCAAAGCGGCCATTTTCTCCAGATGAACTGATCTATCGACTGGAGATCAGTTGTAATAGCAAGAGATCTCCAGCCACCACCTGGAGGTTGGCAACCCTACCTGCAGGTCTTATAAGACCCACTGCTGGATTTTCTGTACACTTTCACTTATAATGCAAAGTAAAATTGCTCTCAAATCTTCAACATGAAAGTCATAACCATGACCTGCTACAGACTTGATGGTAGAATCTGATCATCCATGAAGGGGTCAGGTTGGGCCACAAAATGTACTTCCAGTTTCCAAGATTACTGTCTGAATGTCCCTGAGAACTTATACCATGGACACCCTTGGCTGAGAGCCCCTCCAAATCACTTAGCAAGTTAGCACAGTTAGGATAAATTTCAGAGGCCACTGGCTAGTTCTTTAGATCATAATGTACAAAGACTCAATGCTATAACCCATTCCAAGCACATTGTATTAGGAACAGAGAAAGAATTTGCTTTGTTAGCCAGTCCTTCCTCTTTTAGCCACTTTGCAATGTCTCCATTACAGCCTCAGAGCTTCCTGCCTTTCCTGGGTTGCCAGGTCGCTTGGATTGGCCGGCTCAGAAGCAGGGATCGCGCACTCACACACAGCCACGCCGACGCTAACATTTAGGGGTTTGAGTGGTAAAGCAGCCCTTCATGATGCGGCGCTTCTGAGTGTAAACCGGAAGTGATGTAATTGTGTTGGCGCAGCCGTGTGCACACGATCCCTGCCCCAGCTCCTCCTCAAAAACCTCCCATCGGAGGAGAGGGGGGTCTGCCAATCCTATTCCTAGGGTTGATTTGGAGATATCTGGGTGGGGTACAACCTGGGGAGGGTGAACTTTGGGGAGGGACCTCAGTGAGGTATAATGGCATAGAGCCCAGTCTCCAAAGCAGCCATTTTCTCCAGGGGACTGATCTCTATTGTCTGGAACTCAGTTGTAATTCTGGGAGATCTCCAGGCCCCACCTGGAAGCTGGTCCCCATATATTTGCCCTTGGTTATCTAGCATGATAGTTAATATTGATACTTGTTAATAGTTGTACTTCCATTTTGTTGCTCACTTTTAGAACATTTATAGAGGAGGAGGTGGAGGAGGAGAAGAAGAAGAAGAGTTGGTTTTTATATGCCGACTTCACTTAATATAGAATCAAATCGGCTTACAATTGCCTTCCCTTCCCCTCCCCACAACAGTCACCCTGTGAGGTAGGGGAGGTTGAGAGAGCTGTGACTAACCCAAGGTCACCCAGCTGGCTTTGTGTGTAGGAGTGGGGAAACAAATCCAGTTCACCAGATTAGCATCCGCCGCTCATGTGGAGGAGTGGGGAATCAAACCCGGTTCTCCAGATCAAACTCCCCCACTCCGAACCACTCAAAGAAAGAGAAAGTTGCTTCTGCAAACTCAGAACTGGCTGTGATGCTTTCTTCTTCTTCTTCTTCTTCTTCTTCTTCTTCTTCTTCTTCTTCTTCTTCTTCTTCTTCTTCTTCTTCTTCTTCTTCTTTTTAATCAGTTGTGTGTTAGTTCTTGGCGTCCGCAGATTCAAATCGACCCTTATGCCTGGCAGCTCCCGATTTTAATTAGGGAGCCGGGGTTCAATACAGAGCAAATGTCAGCTAAGCACATTGTGCCTTGAAATAAATGGTGCCAAGATGGGACAGCAGCGTTTTTAATAAGCAGCATCCTAAGGGGTTTTCGCCCCCAAAGGTCGCTTCGCTCCGTCACTGATGCAGCCCTTTGCACGGAAGTGCTTTTCTTTGATTTTGGGGGGGGGGGGGACACCACTTATTTGTTCTTGCAGAACCTTTTATTAAATGAAACCCTTCCATCAACTCTCACCTTTTTTTTCATACTGTTTTAACAGTTCAGAGTTGTGGTGGCATTTACCTCTCCAATTAAACCAGTGTTTCGGTTTGTCTCCTGCTAGCTTCCATTAGGTTTGATGAGCACAGCAAGGAAAGAGGTTGTGTCAGCACCAGGAATATGTGTGTGTGTGTCCAAGTAACTCTGGCTTTCTATAATGCAGCTGGTCAGCAAATAACTGTACAAAACTTTTGACAATTCCTGTGTTAAGAGGAATTTCATGGATCCCAGACCAGGGAGGATGTCTGTCTCTATCTAGCACCCTTCCTCCAAGGATCTCAAGGTGACTTCCATGTTTCTCCCTCCCTTATCTTCACAATAACCCTGTGAGGTAGGCTAGACTGAGAGTGAGAGAGTGACTGGTTCACGATCAGCCGGTGAGCTTCATGGTAGAATAGGGATTTGAACCTGGGTTTCCTGAATCCTGAAGGGGTCTGACACTATACCATACTGGTTCTTTGTTGGTCAGCGGATCCTGGTTCAGAGGGACTAGGGGTGTGCAAAAAACAATTTCTGGTAAATTATGGGTTCGTGTTTATCGGTCCATTTTTTTTCTGGGAAAACTGAAATGAGCTAAATACCCTTACTGGTAAATGGATATTTGGCTTTATTTCTGGGTTTCCTGAAAAAATTGGGTCCATTATAGTCTATGGAATTTATTTTCAAGGCTCCGGGGGGAGGGAATTATTGAGGTAGAATCACCAAATTTGCAGCATAGCTGCAAGGGACTCTCCTTAGACGGACACCAAAGTTTGGTGAAGTTTGGGACAGGGGGTCCAGTTTTATGGGCCCGCAAAGGGGTCAGCCCCATCCTCCAGGCATTTGTGAGAGCCGAGCTATCAATCAGTTTTCAGGTTCAGAAGATCAGCATTGCCAAGGACTGGTGGAAAGAGCCGACTGGCAGGCTGGTGCCTCTGATTCTGGGGGCTCTTTTCGCATCTGGGTTGCTTCACATAATGTCCATGCAAATTAGCTTCCAAACTGATGGAAATGGCTTAAATGCAAGAAAAATAAGGCACAGAAAACATTTATTTTGGTGGTAAATGACACCCTGTGAATAGTTCTTTAATATAATAATCAAAAATCTGATTTCAAGATATGGTAAACAAAGCCACTACTCAGGGCGACCTTCAGTTTGAGAGCAGGTTTTCATAAGGGGAGTGATATCAGAGCCAGCCCTACTTTGCTTAGTGCAGCCGAGTGCCTCCATGCCTCCCCCAGGCAAAGATTTCCTCTGTTTGTGATTTCTCGTGATCATTTTTAAAGACTCTTGCAATGCTGCCTTTAGGATATTTTAGAGAAAATCTTCTCATTTTATGTTTTTTTACTGCTGTTTTAATGGTTGGCTTTATTGAGACTTCTGGTGTTTTAATTGCTTAATTGTATTTTAGTACACTGTTGTTTTATTTTCCATGCTGTGAGCTATCTAGTGATATATATAGTGATGTATGGGCAAAGCTTCTGTTTCCCTTCCCATTGCAGGTATTTAAGCCTGGGCTTAACCTTTTTTTTGCAATCTGAAGGTCAGCAGCCAAAGGGCTCTTGTCTCTTAGTGAGTGGCTTGCAGCCTATGGCCTTGAGTTGGGGAATTCCTGCAGATATAGGGTTGCCAACCTCCAGGTACTAGCTGGAGATCTCCTGCTATGACAACTGATCTCCAGCCGATAGAGATCAGTTCACCTGGAGAAAATGGCCGCTATGGCAATTGGACTCTATGGCATTGAAGTCCCTCCCCAAACCCCACCCTCCTCAGGCTTCGCCCCAAAAACCTCCCACTGGTGGCAAAGAGGGACCTGGTAACCCCATTGGGGGTGGAGCCTGGGGAGGGACCTCAGACACATATAATGCCATACAGACAACCCTCCAAAGGGCCCATTTTTCTCCAGGGGAACTGATCTTTCTAGTCTGGAGATCGGTTGTAATTCCAGGAGATCTCCAGACTCCAGCTGGAGGTTTGGCAGCCCTACTGAGTGAGCAGCACATTCACTCCAGAACAAACCTAAGAACTGGAGTTATGCTTTAGAGTTGTTGTGGTTGTTAGTTGGTTGTCTAAGTGAGGTTTTTGTGTTTCTTTCTAAGTTGCTTCGAGTTCCCAGTGGGAAAGCTGGATAGGAATGCACAAATAAATAAATAAATAAATGTTCTGAATTGGATGATGACCGGTTTCAGAAGGAAAGCAGCAGTTACGTCCTGTTGTGTGTAGTACATCTCCTGTAGGCTTCCTCTTGCTAAACCTGTGTTGTTGAAGGAGATAAGCGACAAGAAAGGCTCTCTTGACTTTCCGAACAATTCTGGCTGTGTGTCAAAAGCTCAGTTGCAGCCTGACTCAAATGTCTGGCAATGATCTCCCCTGATCGTTCTGAGCTTTCGTCAGCTCCAATTACTGGGACCAGCAGAGGGCGCCTTCAACTGTGTTTGCATCTGGCTAGAAAGAACTTCTCCCTATGGATAGAGAAGGGGAAAACCAGGCGACGTTTACAGCCGTCTATAATGATTAATGCCTCCCTATCACATCCGTATAATGAAGAATAACTTCTCCTTTTAAAAATGGATTTTAATTTATGGAAACTAATGAGCTGTAAATGCTTTACCCTTTCCCCCCCTTCAAAGAGTCAAATAAACTATACATTTCTGAATGACTCTAATCTTGAGAGCAACAATAACACAGTGCAATTTATTGCTTTGGTCCCCCTCCCTTTTCCTATTCCCCTCCTGGCCCCCATAGGCTTTCCCTCCCTTTCGTAATCAACAGCCATTGGCATTTCTCCAATAC
Organism: Euleptes europaea; assembly: GCF_029931775.1. Classification (NCBI taxonomy): domain Eukaryota; kingdom Metazoa; phylum Chordata; class Lepidosauria; order Squamata; family Sphaerodactylidae; genus Euleptes; species Euleptes europaea. The sequence continues at coordinate 16,185,770 of NC_079322.1, read as the reverse complement.
GACATTTAGCGGAATGGATCATCCATCTGCCTCTCTTCCCTTTGCTAGCTAATTGCAAGGTTTTTCTTCCTCTGCAAGTTTCCTTCCCTTCCCCCTTTTGTTTTGCTCATGGCCGGGTTTTTATGCCTTTACAGTGAAACTATGCCGAGTTTGGTCAATCATCCTGGGAGGTCGCAAAGACCTCTTTGGAAAGGAACAGGACATTTTGCTGCCTTTGACACTGCAGGACTCGATTGTCCCACCAAAGAAACCATTCCCATCGCTCATGCGCTACCAGTGGGCCCCTGAGAATTATTTTTCATACATTACTACCCAAGAACAAAATGCATAGTTCATTGATCGGGAAGGGTGCATTCATGTATGGATGTTTCCATTTACTCTCACAGATACTTATGTTCACCTTGCAAAACACTGGCATTCACCGATCGGGCAATTATCTGATTTCTTAACCATTGTTGGACATTGTGGATTGTAATTGGCTTAACTGGGCTTCATTCTCCATTCACAAGCACAGACTCAACTTAAATGTGCATCATTTCCCATGCAAAGCCAATCTAAGTCATTGCTATGCTTCACATAGGTAATAAGATGCATTCAGGAGTTTTGTTTGTTGTTATAGCTATTACTGTTTGCAAACTTGTCGCTTTTATGGCACAATCACAATAACAGATATGCAGTTGTCACTTTGGGAGCCATGGATGTTTGTATGCATACATGTTATCTCTCCAATGTCTCTTTCAAATATATGACACAAGCAACTATGAAACTGACGTTTCTGTGTATTGTAAAGAGAAAAAGCTGCACTCTCTTGTGCTCTTCAGAGTTTATCATAATGTATTACGTCGGGAGTATAAACTCTTGATCTTGTCATTTTCAAACAGATTATACTGTTAGGTTTTCTGGAGGAAATAGATCATTTCTACTGAACTTGGGTTGTTTTAAAAATGGATATTAAGGTTTTTGTTTTTGCTATAAATCATTTTGGGTTCATAAACCATGGTACCATGAAAGTTTTAGATTTCCATGAGCTGGGTATTAGTTGGTATTAGTACATTTGGGGCATGAAGATAGGGCTTTTGGGGAGCCTAATATTATCTGTGAGCAGACAAGACTCACTGGAAAAGACAATAACGCTAGGAAAAGTTGAAGGCAGCAGGAAAAGAGGAAGACCCAACATGAGATGGATTGACTATAAATGGGTTGCGAGCTCCAGATTAGGAAATACCTGGTGTTTTGGGGGATGAAGACTGAGGAGGGCGGGGTTTGGGGAGGTGAGGGACTTCAATGGGATATAATGCCATAGACCCCATTGATGAACAGAGGTGGTTTCCCCATTGCCCGCGTCTGCCTAGCAACCCTGGACTTCCTGGGGGGGGGGGGTCTCCCATCCAAGAACTAACCAGGATCAACTCTGCTAAGCTTCCCAGATCTGATTAGATCAGGCTAGCTTGGGCCATCCCGGTGAGGGCAAGCAGCCCGTACCTGAAGAGGGGGTAAATCCATGGTAGCCGGGAGTGGCACAGCTGCGCCACCTCCACAGAGGCTTCCTGGCTGCCAAAAATAAAATAACAGCAATGTAAAAAAATAGAAAAGAGAAAATGCCCCTATAGAAAACAGCAAGGCTATGCCACCCAAAAAGGTGGCGTGCAGATGCTGCAGCTCGAGGGGGCGTTCCCAGGACCAAAGGGGTCAGGAAGCTGCCTAAAGGCAGCTCCACCCCCTGGAATACCCTGGGAACACCCCCCTCCCAAGCTGGTGCAGGCTCCTGCTTTCGCGATTTCGCTGCTGGTATCGCAGTGTCACTTTATTCCATGATAAGGGGTCGTGCTGGCTTCTAAAGAGCTTCAGCCTCCACTTCAGGAATGTGCTATTAGTCTTCAATACTGCAATTGCATGAAGGCTATTTCATAGTCCATATAATTTGGTTCACTACAATATTGATGGTTTGTATTTTTAACTTTGTTTTTTCCCCTCATAGTTCTCAGATAATGAAAATTTAGAAAATATGTATGTTTATGTAGAATAGGGTTTAGCAATTTGCAGCTGTCTCTCAGCCTCTAGCATTAGATTTATTTCCAATATTGTTTGAGCAAAACTAAGGCTTTTATACTTTTAAATTTCATATATATGCCAAATAGTACAATACTGCATGCTAACAGTTATGAAAGATGCATTTTTATGTTCTTAAACAAGATAAGAAGTTTATGTTCACTATGAGATATCAAACCTTAGGGTTGCCAGCTCCAGACTGGGAAATACCTGGAGATTTTGGGGGGTGGAGCCTGAGGAAGGCAGGGTTTGCAGAGGGGAGTGACTTCAGTTGGGTACTGTACCATAGAGTCCACCTTTCAAAGCAGATATTTTCTTCAGGTGAACTGATCTCTGTTGTCTGGAGATCAGTTGTAATCCCAGGAGATCTCCAGCCACCACCTGGAGACTGGCAAACTTACTTATACAGAAAGCCAAGAAGTAAGGTTTGATAGGAGAAGGGGGCTCCAATTTATTGATTTATTTAAAATATTTACATCCCTCTTTTCCACAATGCCCAAGATATACTTAATCAAAAGAAAAACATAGGTAGCCAAAATTAGAATGCCATATATGTATAATGTTTGGCCGCAAATATAAATAAGTCAATTGGAACACATGTTGTAAGCTGCTTGTAAGCTATATGCTACTGTGATATATGTTATTATTAAGTAAGTGCATGGCAGAATTCAGATGGAACTGAAGAAGTCTGAGGATGAAACGGATTACTTCTAGAAGACCGTCTTCTTTTACTGTGTTGTTCGCCTTGCAAAACTGTTCTGTGACCATTTTCCAGACTTTATTGATGCATATTCTGATGGACTTCTTTATATTTGCGGCCAAACATTATGCATATATGGCATTCTAATTGTTGCTACCTATGTTTTTCTTTTGATTAAGGTTTCTTCTTCAACATAGTGGTGCTTTATTCTGATCAAGATGTACTTAAACATAACCCATACACATAAAGTAATGTGCATCAACCCAATGCACAATTACCTGGGGGTAAGCCCCATTGAACTTAGTGGGACTTACTTCCACAGAGACATGTATCGGATTGCTCCATAAATGTTGCATATAATTCCACTTTACCAAGCATTTCCACCCCCACCCCCTTGGATTCCCAGAAAAAATTTATTTCTGAGCTGATGGAGATTTGATATTACAGGTTGAACATCCCTTATCCAGACTGCTTGGGCCCAGAAGGGCTCTGCTGGATAGCCAGGGTGGTGTAATGATTAAGAGCGGTGGTTTGGAGCGGTGGAGGTCCAAACTAACCGTACAGTTGGATGCAGTGATGTGTCAATGGAATAATCTGATGGGTGCAGATCTTCTAGGGTTGCCAGGTCCCTCTTCGCCACCAGCAGGAGGTTGTGGGGGCGGAGCCTGAGAAGGGCGGGGTTCGAGGAGGAGAGGGACTTCAATGCCATAGAGTCCAATGGCCAAAGCAGCCATTTTCTCCAGGTGGACTGATCTCTATCAGCTGGAGATCAGTTGTAATAGCAGGAGATCTGCAGCTACTACCTGGAGGATATACAAAAGTCAATATTGAATTTTTATAGTTATATTGTGCAATATTGCTATTATAATATTCACTAATAAATTACAATAAATACAAGGCTTTTTCTATTGCAAACAGTGCACCAGTAATACATAGGATACCACAATGACAGCACAAAAAGTCCAGATGTTAAGGACTAGTAAGGCAAAATTTGCCAATTTCAAATATTCCAACAGTCAATGAAGTGCACCGAAGATGCCACTGGATTCCATGAGACAGGATTCCGGTATTTCACCCAATTCACCCTGCAGGTTTCATCAATCAGAAGGAAATCTTTGTGTGGCTGTTAGACAAATGCCTGCAAAACATGAGGAGTGTGCCTCTCTGCTTCAGATGGATAACATGCTGAGTCAACTAAAGGGAAATGCTGAAAATCTTGGAAGAAACATCTGAAACTCAACATTTCTCAAAAGGGTTCCTCATGTCCCTATTTAGGAGTGCCTTCTCAAAGATGCTGCAATCCCAACTCTACCCAGACTACTTCTGCTCCACTGGAAAAGTCTCTCAAGTGAGTGGAAAGCTGTAGGAAGGCTTCTTGGAGGGTGGTTGGATCCACCCCAGCAACTAGAGTCAATAAGAGCCGAGGCTACAGTTCCCATCGAAAGATCAATGCTGAAATTCTTGGAAAAAACATCTAAGACCCAACATTTCTCAAGAGGGTTCCTTATGTCCTTAGTTAGAAGTCTCAATGATGCTGCAATTCCAACTCTAACCAGACTACTTCTGCTCACATTTATATAACCTTATTCTATTGCAACATTCCTGATTTATTTCACACTGACGATAGATTAATGTAATTGCAGAAGAATAAGCTTCGGCTCATTCTATATGTTATGTGTCTGTCAGCTGCGACGTATGTCATCAGCGAGAGTTAAAGGGATAAGCATGAATACTGCATAAAGCCCATTAATCAAACAGATGTCGTTTCAGTAATTATGAAATCTTCTCATTAAGCAGCAGTAGTAAGTCATTAAAACATCTTCTCCAGCCTTTTGGCTAAGATCAAGTGCAGACTATCTTCTCATTAGGATAATGGAGTTCAATAAAATGATATTCCATCATTCTCCATAAGGGAGCAAAGTGGAACTTTTTGGTTAAGCGCAAAGCACTTAGCAATTCATTTTATCTTCCTCAGATCTCGTCCATTCATCTATAAGACAATATTAATCCTTCACACCATCAGGCGACACTCCTGGCAAAAATGCATCGGTCATAAAAGTTAACTTTGTAAAAGAAGTTAAGGGTATTTGAATGAAATTCACATGAGGTATATAAGGATTGGTGATGAAAGCATCATCTCTATCTTTATTTATTTTTACTAATCCTGCAATGAGTTGCTTTGACCTTAATTTGTGGCTTTTCGAGACAGCAAATTGAAAAAAGGTGCCTCTCTGTGTAATCGTATGAACTAGGGTTGCCAACCTCCAAGTAGTAGCTGGAGATCTCCTGTTATTACAACTGATCTCCAGCCGATAGACATCAGTTCGCCTGGAGAAAATGGCTGCTTTGGCAATTGGACTCTATGGCCTTGAAGTCCCTCCCCTCCCCAAACTCTGTCCTCCTCAGGCTCTGCCCCTAAAACCTCCCGCCAGTGGCAAAGAGGGACCTGGCAATGTTAGTCGCTAGAGCATTTGAAAAAGAGGGACCTGGCAACCCTAGTATGAACACTTTCTTGGAAGCAAGCCCCAGAGGGGGAAAGGGGGACTTACTTTAGAATAGAATTGCTTAAGATTACTCCAGTAGTTTTCTTCTACAGCCCAAATAAGCTAAATTCCCTTTATGGAAAATCTTATTATGGTTGTTGTTATTGCTTCAGAGAATTGAGAATGCTCATGAGAGAGATCAGTATAATTATCCCTATATTGCAGATAAGGCTGAGTATGGCTTTGGATTCTATTATTATTATTATTATTATCATCATCATCATCATCATTATCATCCCAGGCATAAATCAAACCAAGGAGATCTTGATTTCTAGATCAGACTATTTTCCACAATACTACACCAGACTACAGAATGCTTTTTCCGACAGCATCGTGTATCTTAAAACAAGGAAAGTTTTCCTCCTTGATATACGACCTGTATTTGCTGGTTTCTTAAAGAGGTGTATAGCAAGTATCCCATTCATCACATTTTCTCCCCTATCTTCTCCTCTTTACAGATGATTTTATCTCAGTATAAATACAGCTGTATTACAGCTCTTATGGGACACAATGATTTTGTTATAGTATACTGCTCCTCTTTGGAGCACAGTAATTTGCTCTATAGCAATCTTTCTATCTGTGGCACCTGTCGGTCATCATGCCCACTTTAAATGCTCCAGAATAGCACACAAAATAAAGACATGCTCACCATCATGCAGCACAAAAGGAAGACTGCATGTCCTAGTTATCATACTTTGCATGGGGATTTACGGCATTTGAACTAACACATAGGGTTGCCAACCTCCAGGTACTAGCTGGAAATCTCCTGCTATTATAACTGATCTCCAGCTGATAGACATCAGTTCCCCTGGAGAAAATGGCCGTTTTGGCAATTGGACTCTATGGCATTGAAGTCGCTCCCCTCCCCAAACCCCACCCTCCTCAGGCTCCACCTCCCAAAACCTCCTGCCGGTGGCAAAGAGGAACCTGGCAACCCTAGTCACTAGAGCATTTGAAAAAGTTTGGTCTTTGTTGGACCTGTACATCCAGTGATTATTGCTAGCTATCGCATCTGGTTTCTCCCCGCCGAGGTCCCTTTTGTTTGTGAAATATGCTAATTTTACCATGCTGTTTTCTTTGGCTGACATGCTAAACATGTGCTAATGATAAGGTTCTGCAGAGCATAATTACATAGTACAGTAGCCTTAAAATGCCTTTCTACTAATTGTACATCCCAACGAGGATACAATAATAGACAGTGTTTGTCTTGCCACTGCTTGCATTTGACAGATTGCACTTTAGAGGAGGGGAATTGTTCAAGGATACATTATAATCTTACTACGCTGTTATCATCCAGGGATGCGGAAGGGAGAGGAGATATTTGACAATCTACTTGACCCTGTTCCTCCATACATATGTATACATCATTTGATTTGTCTGGACTACTGTACTGTCAGCTGATTGTTTGTACTGAAGAGCCAGCATGGTTAAGATGGTGGTTTGGAGTGGTGGACTCTGATCTGGAAAACCAGGTTTGATTCTCCACTCCTCCACTTGAGCGGCAGAGGCTAATCTGGTGAACTGGATTTGTTTCCCCACTCCTACACATGAAGCCAGCTGGGTGACCTTGGGCAAGTCACAGCTCTCTTAGAGACCTCTCAGCCCCACCTACCTCACAGGGTGTCTGTTGTGTGGAGGGGAAGGGAAGGTGACTGTAAGCTGGTTTGAGTCTCCCGTAAGTGATAGAGAAAGTCCGCATATAAAAACCAACTCTTCTTCTTCCATTGTAGTGTTGTTATGGGGAGGGGAATTCTGAAATTCGCTTTTTTTAAAAAAGACAGAAACTGAGTCATTCTTTCTTTTCCTTTTAAAAAGGGATTTCTTTTTAAATTACCTTTTGTAGAGAAATCAACCCACACTTTTGTAACTTCAGCCCATGAATTTGGTTTGTATAACACACCACAGGGTGGTAGGGTTGTCAACCTCCAGGTACTAGCTTGAGATTTCCTGCTGTTACAACTGATCTCCAGCTGATAGAGATCAGTTCCCCTGGAGATCTCCAACTAGTACTGGGAGGTTGGAAACCCTAGCTATAGGCTATCTGGGTTAGGGAGTTTCTGGAGCTTTGTCAGGAAAGTTCAAGAATTACACAGCATCTGCTTTTAGTGAGACCGCTGGAACTTCCCTGAGTTTGCTCAAAATATATTGGAGACATGAGAAATTATTGGGAGGGGGGCTGCTTAGCTCTTCTATCCCCAGATTAGTGTCCAGGATGTGAACTGTAGATAGTTTTAACCTGAGAGCACATTCTGACTATGCATGGAAATTTCCTTTAACTTACAAATCAAGGTAGACCTTTTTTTAAAAAAAAGTCAGATTTTTTTAGCATTCACCAATTATTTAATAATTTTTGACCTAGTTCCGTTCACTCATTCTTAATTAGAAAAGAAACTTATGCTATGTGTGAAACATCTTCTGTCTAATTATTAATTGGGTATGTGTATACCACAGATTTAAACTGATTGAATACATTGTATTCAGATACATAGATACATTGTATCTCTATGGAGGCACGGGGTGAACTTTGCAAAGATACATTGCAAAAATCACACTAAAGATTCTGAACACAGGCACTTTGCCAATGCATTTCAAAGGAGGAGGATGAAGGTGACCCCTTCCAGACCCGATAACTCCGGACTCCCTGACCCAATCTTTACCAAACTTGGGAGTTCTTGCACACAGAGTCCCTTCTAGCTACCCTGAAAATATGGGACCTCTACCTGCAAAACTGCCCACGCAGGAGCCATGGAAAGGAGTTCCTGATAAAGCCGAATTTTCAGGAATGACAAATTCAGCTTTGCCAACCTCCCAGATTTTGCTGATTTGGTAAACCCGAACCAGAAATGTACCGAAATGGCATTTATTCAGTATTTTTTCAGTTCGGTTTTTACCGAATCAACAGCCCTAGCCGTCACCCCTCTGACGACTTCAGTTTCAAATTCAATATAAAACAGGTCCCTCAAAACACATGGAAACTCAGGGAGAGTGAGACGACCTCTGATGGTCGGGAATGGCATGCATAATCCAAGCAAAGGGGTGATGACAAGTGAAACAGCCATGCATAAAAGACCTGAGAGAGCTAGGGATTTTGAATCAACATTTCTTGCATCCTTGCTAAACTACAATTCCGGGGACTCTTTTGAGGAACCCTTTATAGATACTACTGTAGTGAGTTTACATATGTGCTATGAAGACCAAGGTAACATATTTTAAAAGCAAGTCTTAATGATACCACTTATTTAAGGTTCCAGTGTATAGCAAAAAAAAGCATCCATCCATGGTGCCCTATAAAGTTGATATCCTGAAAGAAATCAGATAACATTCCATCCAATTTGAAGAAACAGGTGATACTGTTATTAGGATATTAGAATAACAGAATCATAGAATTGGAAGGGGCCTTACAGGCGATCTAGTTCAACCTCCTGCTCAATGCTGGATCTAGGGCTGTCGATTCGGTTCGGGACGAACCGAACTCAAAAAAGACGGGAAACGGGGGAGCCAAATTCGCCGACTTCGGGGCTTCGGCGAATAAATTCAGCAGATTCGGGGTTCCCCCCCCCCCGTGCCTTCACGGAGCTCCCCTGAAGGCACGCGGGGGGCCTTTAAACAGATTTGTGCCTCCCGGCCGGGAGGCTCAGATCTGTTTAAAGGGCCCCCTGCCCGGCTTCAGGGAAGCCCCCTGAAGGCACGTGGGGGGGGGGAAACAGATCTGCTCCTAACAGCTGTTGGGCGCAGGTCTATTTAAAGCCCTTCCCCCCCGTGCGCCTTCATGGAAGCCCTGTGAAGGCCCACAGGGGCCCCGAATTTTTCCCCAAACTCCGGATCTCACCCAAATTTCAGGGATCCGAAGCAGGGGAGTTCGGACTTCGCACGGCCCAAATTTAAAAGGGCCAAATTTTGCCGAAGCCGAACTTTACCGATTTTTTTTCCAACAGCCCTAGCTGGATCAGCCTAGAGCATCCCTGACAAGTGTTTGTCCACCCTTTGTTCAAGTCAGCCAGTGAGGGAGAGCTCACCACCTCCCTAGGAAGCTGATTCCACTGTCGAACAACTCTTACTGTAAAAATAAAATTCCTAATATCCAGCCAGTACCTTTCCACCCTCAATTTAAACCCATTATTGTGAGTCCTATCCTCTGACCTCCTCTAAGTGACAGCCCTTCAAATACTTAGAGCAATCATGTCCCCCCTCAACCTCCTCTTCTCCAGACTAAACATTCCCAACTCCCTCAGCCTTTTCTCTTAGGGCTTGGTCTCCAGGCCCCTGATCATCCTCGTCGCTCTCCTCTGGATCTGCTCCATTCTGACCACATCCTTTTTGAAGTGAGGCCTCCAGAATTGCACACAATACTCCAGGTGGGGCCTGACCAATGCAGGGTACAGCGGAACTTTGACATCTTGCAATGTGGATGTTATATTTGTTCTGGACTCTCAGTGCTTGGCTGGCATTTTTTGCTAATCACATTCAGTCTACATAAGGGTGACTGACTAGTCCCTGTCAATATTTTTTCAGTCTTCATTTTGTAGCTGCCATTCTGTCTGTCTACATCTCTACGTAGACACACTGAGGTTTGCATAACAAATCTGGTAATGAAACAGTCTAGAGCTCAGTGACTAAGCGGCTGTCTGAATTACAAAACCATCCAAAAATTAATTGAGAGGATTTACTCACCATTAGCTGCCAAATTCAATTAATGGCTTGACCTTTCAAAAGAAAGAGTTGGCTATGCCTCCTTAAACAGCCTGCACATATTTGCTGCAAGCGTGCATGAATAGTGTTGAGGCGGATCGCTCTGATCACTCTGATTGGTGTACAATTGCTCACACACCATGCACAGTGTTGAAAACCATGCTTTCAGTATTCATTTGGACAGTTTAATACCCTGAAGGAGAAAGAGACTCAGCCATATGAGTTTTGCATGGTTAGGGTTGCCAGGGCCCTCTTCGCCATCAGCGGAAGGTTTTTTTTGGGCGGAGCCTGAGAAGGGCGAGGTTTGGGGAGGGGAGGGACTTCAATGCCATAGAGTCCAATTGCCAAAGCGGCCATTTTCTCCAGGTGAACTGATCTCTATTGGCTGGAGATAGGTTGTAATAGCAGGAGATCTCCAGCTACTACCTGGAGGTTTGCAACCCTGTCTATCACCTCTCCCCTTTACCTGCATCTTTCTCTTCTTCCCATCCACCAACCAACCTCCCTTTATCTGCCCCTGCCTGAGAGGATGCCAAATACCTTGTGCTAAAGAACTGTCCCATCTTTTAATCTCACATTTTAAGGAGGAGGAGCCTCTACTACTTCAGATACTAGGGTTGGGCATATCGATAAACCCTAACCAAAAATCAATCTGAAATTGGCAGTTTTGGTAATTTTCATGGTTTGGGTTTACCAGATACCAAAACCTGGGGATAAAGACGAATAGGCAATTCCTGAAAAAGCCAAATCAACCCAAGCCCGGAATTTACCCAAAAAAACTTTTTTGCACAACCCTATCAGAGACCCATCTGACCCATCTGACTGACTGACCCATCTGACTAGCTTATGAGTCCCCTGTCAATATCTGACTAGGAGGTAGGGTTGCCAGCTCTGGGTTGGGAAATACCTGGAGTTTTTGGAGGTGAAGCCTGAGGAGGGTGGGGTTTGAGGAGAGGAGGGACTTCAGTGGGGTCTCATGCCATAGTCCACCTATGCCATTTTCTCCAGGGGAACTCATCTCTGTTGTTGTAATAGCAGGGCATCTCCAGTCACCATTTGGAGATAGCAGGAGATCTTCAGCTATTACCATTTGGGGATAGCAGGAGATCTTCTGCTATTACCTGGAGGTTGGCAACCCTAATGGGAAGACAGCTCTGCTTAGGCCTAATGAGACTTGGCAGGCTGCCTTTCCACAGGACTTGGAGCTCGGGAAATGGGCTGTGTTGTTCTTTTCTTACGTACACTAACCACTACACCACACTGCTCTCCAGCATTTCTAAAATCCGTTTCAATGATGAGAGGTGTTATGTACCTTCCCACTGATGGCAGGAACGGAAAGAAGTCAAATGCATTTCTTGACAGTTCGCTGCCAAAACCTCTCAGCTGACACATTTTAATGAAACTCCCCGGAAATCAATACATCACCCGGACAGAAAGTGTTGAGTACGTTGAAGCAGGGCTGTTGCATTGTGAGAAATTAACATGTTAGAGAGAGAGAGAGAGAGAGAGAGAGAGAGAGAGAGAGAGAGAGAGAGAGAGAGAGAGCTCTTAAGGAATGATGGGAAAAGAAAATCAGAAAAATACCTGGTTTGTTTTCTCCCTTATCCCTTTGCAGGGGGGGGGGGGATGGAAGGAGTCGTCAGGTTGAAATGGCACTCTTAGAGCATTTAGTATTTATAGTTGAGTAAAGCCTAGGTAAAAGCTGGAGGGAGAAAATAGTTAGGACATGATTTGTCTCTTCCTCCAAGGGAAAAACTGTCAGGGAAACACAGCATGATTTATCAGTTAGGCACCTATTGTTTTTTGCTTTTATCTCTGCTAGTAACAGCAGGCAACTGATAGGTAGCCAGCCAAGCATCTAGCTTCTGCCTTGAATATGGCATATATGGATTGAAGGTGGCATGAGGAAATTGAAGGAAAAGTGCCAGCTTAATGTTAAGTGGTACATGTGCTGAAAAGGCAAATAAGTTTGGTTTCCCATTGGTGGGGGAGAGTCAGGTCTTCGATCTATTCCAGCTCAACAGTTACAGCACTGGTGCAGCCACTTCTATTGAGCCCTTTGTTCAATAAACAGTATATACCAGAGGACGGTAACTCAGGGCCCATGAGTTTAAACCCGCGAGCTTTAAATAATTCTTGGGGGTGGAAAGTGCCAACAAGTCGCAGGTGACTTATGGTGAAGCCATAGGGTTAGCAACAAAACAGGGGGAAGAACGACCTTAACCCTATGAAACTAGAATGATAGCCCATTCCTGAGCTGGAGTATAATTTATTGCAGTCGACCAGTATTACAAAGTCAAAAGATCATTAAAACAACAATAGCTCAATACAACAACAGCAACAAAAATAGCTACATGAACATTTGAGCTAGTCAAATGGGTTTAAAACTCTGCATCAGCTTTAATATCATTTCCCCATGTCTTACCTATCCCAAGACAGAATTTAGCTAGTCTGGATACCAGTGGTTTCTATCACCATTCCTGAGCTTTTGGAGGCAGGGACGGCGTGGCTGAGGTGCCGCTGTGGCACCTCCTAAGCCCTTCCACAACTGCTGAAATGCTTTAAAAACCCTTTAAAAGGCTTTTTAAATTTTAAATGGGGCTTTTCGCCCCAGAAAAAAGCTGGCGCAGCCTCACTCTTTTCAATGTCAGTGTACCCAGGGCAAAAGAGGACAGGAAGCTGCCTACATGCAGCTCTGCCCCCCGGCACACCTCAAGAATGCCCCGGGGGCGCCAGCATGCTCCCCAGAACGCCAGTGTGGGCCTTTACACCGGTGGGACGCTGGCAGAAGGCCCAGCCAGCATCCCTGAGTGGCGTGGCAGTGCCTGGAGACTGGTGTCCAGGCCTCTCCACTGGCAGCCATGCCATCCTGCACTGCATAAGTTTTGGAGGTGGAGCCTGAGGAGGGCAGGGTTTGGGAGTGGAGGGACTTCAATGGCATAGAGTCCAATTGCCAAAGCGGCCATTTTCTCCAGGGGAACTGATCTCCATCGGCTGGAGATCAGTTGTAATAGCGGGAGATGTCCAGCTAGTACCTGGTGGTTGGCAACCCTACTTGGAAAGACATTTGCAACCCAGATTGGAGAAACATTGAGCTTGCCAATATGCAAGCAGGTGTTTGCAATCTGGAACCAATTCATGTAGAGTCAGCCCAGAAAGAGAGGCAGAGCTAGAATGGAACACCGTGCCATGCGGCTCCCCCCACCCCCGCAGAACTGAAACACCTCTTTATAAATTGGTTTTAACACATGACAAGCGAGGGATGGGGAGGGAAAAAGGCAAAACGGAAACTTGCATGCGTGGAACATTTTTGATCCGGTTTGGAATAGTCGAGAAAAAAAACCCAATGTTTTTATGCCGAGGGCCCCCTCGCAATTTATGTACAAACCACAATCCCAAGACAGGTTTAGCTGAGCGTTCCTCATTGCGAGCCCCCTTGATTGCCCATTAGGGTAGAAAAAGCAGCGAACCAATACAAGAATAAATTACGCAGCCCTAGATTACACTTTAATTTTGGCCATTTCTCAGGAATATCGAATTTGAACCGACGCCTCCAGGGTGAAAGCAGGGCCATCGGGCTTTGCTTAATCTAAGCCTCTGAGGGACCCCCAATCCTGCCTTTAAAAGCACATTGAAGTCCTTTAATGTGCCTTCTCACCTTTGAGAAAATACCTGCTTGTATGGCTGCCTTTAAAAACCCTGTGCAAAGATCAGATGTGACAACTTTTCATTGTCCAACTATCCTCTTTGAACTATAAGAAAGGGTAATGTCTCTCCAGAGCGCATGTCTGTAGATGTTCCCTGGACTGTTTCCACTTAAGAGAGCTTCTGATTAAACATACATTCTTAGTGGCTTAGATGAGACAACCTCTTCAAAGATTACTACCAATTTTCAGTGGCAGGTACCACTTATCAGACAATAAAGCCATAACCTTTTAAATTCAAAAGACTGTGCTTCTTGTCATTTGGAGCAGAATGCAGAGCAAATGAATATATTGATCTGCCATTCCACTTATATTACCAAAAGCAAGTCTCCCTTTAGTGTGGGAATAGAGGGAGGGTTTTCTCTTTGTACCAGGCTACAGAAATGCTTCTAGAAATTGCAGCAAGCTTCTTAATGGTGCTATAGGTCACTTGCTGGTACAGATGATTTTTAATTTCATATCCCTAGCGTGCGACCTGAAAATCCCCATTTCTATTTCACATTTCCTGTGTGAATTCAGTATGTGATTCTTCACTTTTGTATTGACTGAATCTGTGATTTTTTTATTTCTCCCACCATTCTGGATTCCTTGCCCTGAATTTCCCTCATACAACATATGCATTTTGTCTGCATTAGGAGTGAGTGAATAAATTAGTATTATAGGTATTCTTTATATGTACAAATAATGATGTACATTATACTTTTAGATGCTGAATAAATTGTGGGGGGAAACATGCAACGTGTTTACACAATGTAAACAACTCTATAAAACCAGCAGTGAGAAACAGTGCACTGAAATTGTTGATAAAACAATTCCCCCTATGGCCTGTTAGTACTGCCCCTGAACAAGGAGGTTCTCTTTGGTCATCACAGCTAGTAGCCACTTCTGAACTCATCCATGAATCTGTCCAAGCCCCCTTTTAAAGCTATCTATGGATGTGGCCATCACAATAACTTTTGGCCGTGAATGAATTCCACATTACACGTTGAGTAATGAAATACTTCCTTTTGCTCATCTTGAAGTGATCGCCCATCAACTTCATTGGGTGCTCCCAAGTTCATTATTTTGGGAATGGGAGAAAAACCTCTCTACCCCACATTTCTCTACCCCATGCATAATTTTATAAATCTCTATTATGTGCCCCCTTAGTTGCCTTTTTTTATAAACTGAAAAGGTCCAGACTCTTTAGCCTTTCCTCATTAGAAAAGTGTTCCAACCCCTTGGTTGTCCTCTTCTGTATTAGTGCAACTCTACGCCTCTGACAGCCAGCGTGTTGTAGTGATTAAGAGCGGTGGTTTGGAGTGGTGGACTCTGATCTGGAGAACCGGGTTTGTCTCCCCACTCCTTCACATGAAGCCAGCTGGGTGACCTTGGGCTAGTCACAGCTCTCTTAGAGCTCTCTCAGCCCCACCTACCTCACAGGGTGTCCGTTGTGGGGAGGGGAAGGGAAGGTGTTTGTAAGCCAGTTTGATTCTTCCTTAAGTGGTAGAGAAAGTTGGCATATAAAAACCAATTCTTCTTCTTCTTCTTCTTCTTCTTCTTCTTCTTCTTCTTCTTCTTCTTCTTCTTCTTCTTCTTCTTCTTCGATCTACAAAGCAATATTGGCCACAGCACATACCTGCCTGCCTCTCTGCAGAGTTTATATCCAAGGATAAGAGTGTCCCATTGATTTTCCCCCATTTCACCAGGTTTCCAAAACACCCACTGTATCTAAATTGTGATTTAGTGCCAAGAATTCCAGCTCCCCTGTAGTGGAAGGGTGCTGCTGTGTCCAACTGACACTATGCCAGAGAAGATCATGACTTCCCAAACTGATCTATATAACTTTATTTTCTGTTCTTTTATTTATTTCCGTTTCCTTGTTATTTTTCTACATGGAGCAACTGGGTCAACTACAGTTTATGTATTGATTTTTAAAAAAGGATATAAAACATATTTCTAAAGTAACCCAATTCCAGGCGTGTGGCCCTATCTTTTAATGCGTCCCTTCTCTTTGGGCTCCGCTTGGAATAGGCAAACGCCGCTGTTTCTTTTTATCTGCTTTTGGCTGCCACCGCTGTGGCAGGAGCCAGGACTCTTTTGAGCAATACTGCTTTATCTCTATTGACACTGTACAATTTGGGTTGGGATATGAGGCATTCCTGAGGATCAGTAAGCGAGGCTTTAATCTTCCGATTACAGCTGGGCTCCACACCTATTTACAGCACGGATTCAGCTGCTGTTGGACTCATTTGCCTATGAAACCGAATGCAAACCAGCCTCAACAGCAATCTCTCATCCAGATCTTGGGGCAAGAATGTCAATCATGTACAAAAAGTTCTCTTTTTTCCCTTTTCTTCTGCAAAAAAAAAAAAAAAAAGGAATTCATAAAAAAAAACTCTATATGCCTGGGAGCTTGGTTAGGAACAGCAGATAAAAAGCAAACAGACTCCAGAAGAGTCTATGCATACAAAGCAAACAGATACTGAATGTCTTACTTTCTCTGGGTCGCACAAAGTGCGAGAAAGAAGGCCGTTGGTTGCATGCCCTGTTTGCATAGCAGTTAATATCAGGTTTAGCTGAATTCTTCTACTTCCACGTCTTTTAATCTCTCCTCGTCCTCAATGTCTTATGCTTAGGGAATCTTGCCACTCCTTGTATCCCTTTCTTATCTCTTCCTTTGTGGCATCAGAGGCTACCCTGACTAGAAACTGGGCGATAGGTTGCGTGGAGTTGCAGGAAATGCCTGTTGACAAGTAGGGTTGCCAGGTCCCTCTTCGCCACTGGCGGGAGGTTTTTGGGGTGGAGTCTGAGGAGGGCGGGGTTTGGGGAGGGGAGGGACTTCAATGCCATAGAGTCCAATTGCCAAAGCGGCCATTTTCTCCAGGGGAACTGATCTCTATTGGCTGGAGATCAGTTGTAATAGCAGAAGACCTCCAGCTAGTACCAGGAGGTTGGCAACCCTATTGACAAGACTTGTTGGTCCACAATGGGTTTAGAAGCTTGTAGAGTGCTGGAATAAATAGGAATGGGGTTTCTTTTTCCAAAATTCTCTTTTTCTGATATAGGCTTTGATTCCTCTTATTCCCTTTCAAAAAAAGAACTTCATTTTGATTTATCTTTGTCGTTTTGTTACATTTCAATGCACCCTTCAGCATTGAACCTTGCAGGTTTCCCTCCCTGATGTATAGGGTTGCCAGCTCCAAGTTGAAAATACCTGGAGATTTTGGGGGTGGAGCCGGGGGAGAGTGGGGTTTAAGAAGGGACTTTAATGCCATAGAGTCCAATTGCCAAAGCGGCCATTTTCTCCAGGGGGACTGATCTCTGTCATCTGGAGATCAATTGTAATAGTGGGAGATTTCCAGCCAGCATCTGGAGGTTGGCAACCCTACTGATGTTACACACCACAGGATGCTCTTGCAAGAGGGTAGGAAGACATTCCTTATCTCTGAGCATGCAAAGAATGAAATTCTGCTATTTTGTAGAACCTCCCTTCCTGCCTCACATCTCTTCCAATTCCTCTTTTGATATAAACAGAATAGATTGGAAACCCTCCAAATTCCGAAAAAGAGGGAAAGAAATTTATTTTTGGATTTCGGGGAGAAATCAGGCAAAGAGATATGAAGAGAAATCCTCTTAACAACACAAACCCTTGATTTCATCCAGCATAGGTGATTCTTGTGTGGTTGAACAGCGAGATTTGAGTCCAGCAGCAACTTAGAGACTGACCAGATTTTCAGGGTATAAGCTTTTGAGAGTCCAAACTCCCTTTGTCAGATACTATAGTATCTGATGAAGGGAGCTTTGACTCTCAAAAGCTTATACCCCCAAAATCTTAGTCTCTAAGGTGCTATTGGACTCAAATCTAACCGTTCTACTGCAGACCACCCTGGCTACCCTCTTAAACTCTCTTATATTGTAGCCAGTCTTATTGCTGTGACTGTTGAAATTAAATATTGGAATAGATTAGGGTTGCCAGGTCCCTCTTCACCACTGGCGGGAGGTTTTTGGAGCAGAGCCTGAGGAGGACGAGGTTTGTGGAGGGGAAGGACTTTAATGCCATAGAGTCCAATTGCCAAAGTGGCCATTTTCTGCAGGGGGACTGATTTCTATTGGCTGGAGATCAGTTGTAACAGCAGGAGATCTCCAGCTACTACCTGGTGGTTGGCAATCCTAGAATAGATCCAACCTTAGGCCAGAAGAAGTTCCTCTATCATAAAGAGCCTTCCTCCCACTTAAACGTCTCTTAGTTAGGAAGAAGTTTCCTTAGGCTGGAGGAAGGCTTCAGACTTTGCTCAGTGGCATGGTAGAATAGTGGTATTATCTCTGCTGCAAAAAAATTAAAATAAATGTATGCCTTCCGGTTCAGCTCCCTGCGTGCAATTACCCAAGGTGCGCAGCAGCAGAAAGCCTTTGTTCGCCCGTCGGTTTTAACAAGAGGCCCTTAATTCGCTGTTCCTGCTGCGGAAAACACCTCCCGTTTTCCACCTGCATCAGGCAACGGCAGCTGCGCGTAAGGTGCCGGTGCCAGAGCTTATTAGGACAAAGTGGAGTAAGCTGGGAGACTGCTGTAGCTTCATAATGTTAACATTTAAATGGTCCCAGGTTGTCTTTGAAGTTAACACCTTACGGAGATAAATGGGATGGAGTACCGTTGATGCCTTCACCGCAGCTGTCACGGTTGCCGAATAGAGTGTTCTCTAATTGATTAACAGGATACAGTACATTGACTCATATAAGAAGGGCTCCTGTATCTGGGTAACAGTAAGGCTTCAAGAATTGGGCTCGTAGTAAGTGAAAGACGGGATTACTTTTTCTTTTCTTTTTGCAGGAAATCAGCAAAACCTGCCAAAGGAATCTACGTTTCTCGGCTTCTTTCCCCTTGTGGCTTTCGGCCGAGGCTAAACGGGAAATCACAGAACAGCTCAAGCAAGGTTACCGATGTTGTCGGGGCCTGTGTTTCTCTTTCCTTTTTTGAGTTGTGTGTGATTTATTGCAGCTGGCTCATTTTAAGTATCTCCCACTTCCCAAATTTGATGCAGAGCAGAATTTACATAGAGAGAGCTTATTAGAGGCTAAATAGAAGGTGCGATATTCATTAATATGGAAGTAAGGTGTTGTTGTTTTTTCTTAGCCTACCTCTCCAAAAATAGAATCCAGAATGAACATCAGTATGAAACATATATTGGTAAA
The DNA here is from genome assembly GCF_029931775.1 of Euleptes europaea. Taxonomy (NCBI): domain Eukaryota; kingdom Metazoa; phylum Chordata; class Lepidosauria; order Squamata; family Sphaerodactylidae; genus Euleptes; species Euleptes europaea. The sequence continues at coordinate 16,166,913 of NC_079322.1, read as the reverse complement.
ATGCATTTAATAAGACTGGAAGAAGCGGTAAGGGAGGCTCTGCGCCAATGCAGGGAGGAAACTACGTCTTTAAAAGCCAGAACGTGTCTGCATGTTACTGGGTACTCTGAAACCAGCTAGGAGTCTGTCTGTGGATTATGTGGCGATGCACTTTTATTCAGTGATGTGAATTTACACATTGAGCACTGTATTTATGTGCATTCTCCAGTGCTGAGCACAGCTTTTGGTTCGATAGCGACTGAAGAAACTTTGGTGTGAAATGGGGTTTATACCAGATGCCCTTCTCGCCATTCGCGTTATCTCTGCTTAAGTGCTGTTATGTTTGGTTGTACAACTTTTGTACTGCCAAGCGTTAGCTATTTGCAACGATTGTAATGCAATTCACTAGCAACTTTATTGTGGTTTATATGTTTAAAAAGGACTTGCAACACGCAAAGAAACTTATAGCTTGTGGATTCTTTGATTTGTAATCATAACTTTATTACTTGGAGAATTGTAATTTTTGTACTGTAGAAAAAATTGGTTTGCGTTTCAATGTAAACTTCATTTAGTCACAGTGCTATGGTTTTGTTACTGGGTACTGGCTGGTATCCCACTGCTTGGCTCAGATAAATTTAAAGTTCTTCTCTGATGCTGGCAGAGAAAGTCTCCCTAGGCTAGAGAACGGCTTCAGACTTGCCTGAGCACAGTAGCAGCCGGGGAGAAGATCTCACCTGAAGTCTGGCTCTGCATTGCCTAGGAAACTCCCATTTTAAGGAATGATGAAGAGAGTTTTGGGTCTCGAAAGTCTGGCTGGTCTCCAAGATGCTACCGGACTCGAACCTAACTACCAGGTGGCTGAACCCACATCCAGAGGGTTTGAAGGATAGTCAATAGATTCAGAGCTGCTCTTTCTCCAACATATAGGCCTTGGATTGTTCACACAGTCAGTGGCTAGGGTTGCCAGGTCCCTCTTCGCCACTGGTGGGAGGTTTTTGGGGCGCAGCCTGAGGAGGGGGGGTTGGGGAGGGGAGGGACTTTAATGCCATAGAGTCCAATTGCCAAAGTGGCCATTTTCTCTAGGTGATCTGATCTCTATTGGCTGGAGATCAGTTGTAATAGCAGGGGATCTCCAGCCACCACCTGGAGGTTGGAAAAGATCCAAACAGCACTACAAAGTAATATCAACACAAGATAAATTTATAAAGGTGCAGGTAAGTGCAAGGAGTGAACATATGTACAGAAATTAAGGGAAACACAATCAGGATTTTTTTACAATTAGCATAAATAGTCCAGCAAGATATGCAAAATGACAAAAGAAATTGTCCAATGGATCACATAAAAACAATATAGCTGTCCATGAAAGACTTTCCTGTACTTCTCGGTAGCTGGACACAAAATGTCAAGAATGAGGACCACAGCGAGGAGGTGCCAGAAGAGGTGCCCGGACGTGTCGTCTAGATCATGCACACGTTTCGCACATGGCTTCATCAGCTACACATATCTGACAGGAAAGTCTTTCATGGACAGCTATATTGTTTTTATGTGATCCATTGGACAATTTCTTTTGTCATTTTGCATATCTTGCTGGACTATTTATGCTAATTGTAAAAAAATCCTGATTGTGTTTCCCTTAATTTCTGTACATATGTTCACTCCTTGCACTTACCTGCACCTTTATAAATTTATCTTGTGTTGATATTACTTTGTAGTGCTGTTTGGATCTTTTCCATCATCTATACAGCACTGAGCCTTCATTCTCTCCAGGACCACCTGGAGGTTGGCAACCCTATCAGTGTTATTGAAATCTGCCCTTCTATTTGTATTTTCCTAATAACATTTGTAACTTATAACTTGCACAGATGGATTTTCTGCATTCTCAGGTTCCACTAAATGCATCCCCAAAAATCAAACAATAAAGAGGGATTTGCACTATTTTTGCTTTACCTCATTTTTTCCCAGTTTCCAATTCTAGAAGCCTTCTGATAGCATTCCATTTCATTCAGAGATCTCTAGAGACATCAATCTGTATTGTGTTAATATCTTTCTTTCTTTTTTAAGTAGATGGACTATTTCACACACACACACAAACACACACCCTTCAAGGGAACTTTTTTGATTGATGGTCAAGGGGGAAAAATAAAAGTACCAAAGGCAAGCAAATAAAAAATCCTTACAAGAAAATTTTCTTTTTCTTCCCCCCCTGTTCTTAGACTGAGGTCTTGAACAATAAAACCATAAAACTAAAATAAGACCCAGCTCTAAAAACACCTCCCTTCGTCTCTTCTCTGCAGCCTCCAAAAAATGAGCAACAAAAGAATTTTTTTTTACTGTTTGTATATTGAATGGGCAAGCAACAGATTATTAACCCAATGATCCTGGAAGCAGATAACCAGAATAAGTTCTATAGAAACAGTCTGATAGAAAGCCAAATTTTCAGTACAACTTTCCATTGTGGTCTGATCAGTTCCTTGGGCATTTTTCCTGAGAAAAACATGAAGCGGGAGCCTAATCTTCTTGAATACCACCTTTAGGGAAGTGGAGCCTAGAACACAGCCATAGGTATCAGCCCAGGCGTGGAACAATAGTCCTAGTTAACAACAAGCCTAGTTATTTGCTCATCGGTCTAAGCCTGCTGGTTAGCCTTAATCTCACCTCCAGTTTCCATACTGTGCACATGGGAATGGCACTTCCTTAGGGTTGCCAACCTCCAGGCACTAGCTGGAGATCTCCTGCTATTACAACTGATCAGTTCCCTGATAGAGATCAGTTTCCCTGTAGAAAATTGCCGCATTGAAGTCCCTCCCCTCCCCAAACCCTGCCCTCCTCAGGCTCTGCCCCAAAAACATCCCACCGGTGCCGAAGAGGGACCTGGCAACTCTACACTTCCTGCTACTTTCTGTTGTCTTCCTGCCTGCCTGCCTGTCTTCTAAGTTCTATGCTCTAAGACAGAGGTGTCAAGATCATTTGTTACAAGGTCCGGATATGCAATAAATGTGATTTGGTCAGGCCAGGCCAGGTGTTCCATCAGATTTAATGCCAGGGACCAGAGATACAAACTTCATAGAAGACACAGGCAAAGCCAATTAACGGTATTATTTTATTATTATTATTTTAATTTTTTACTCAAAATGCAAACATGCTTAAAACAATACTCTTCCAGTGTTTAATTTATTTAACAGTCTTTTATAATTGGCACCTTGGGACTGGGGTGTGTGTGGCCCTAGTTGGTGAGCCCGCAGCGGGTTCGCCAGCCCAGATCGGGAGCAGGAAGGGGGGCTTCCTCGGTTGGCTCACAGGCTGAATAAAAGCTCTCAATGGGCCGGATCTGGCCCACGGACCGTATGTTTGACACCCCTGCTCTAGAATTACAACAGATGTTCAGATGACCAAGATCAGTTCCCCTGGAGAAAAGGGCCCCTATTGGGCCCTACTGAGGTCCCTCCCCTCCCCAAACCCTGTCCTCCCCAGGCTCTACCCACAAATCTCAAGGAATTACCCAATGCAGAGCTGGCAACCCTACCTATGGGGATTGAACTTGAGACCATGTGCATGCATTGTAGATGGTCAGCCACTGACTCATACAACCCTCAGTCAATCTTGACCCAATAGGTAAAGCTCTCTCCTGCTCTGGATTTGTCCCCTAGCCTTGCCTATGGGGTTCATAGCCAGCATGGTGTAGTGGTTAAGAGCAGTGGTTGGGTGCTTTGGACTCTTATCTGGAGAACCGGGTTTGATTCCCCTCTCCTCCACATGAGCGGCGGAGGCTAATCTGGTGAACTGGATTTGTTTCCCCGCTCCTGCACATGAAGCTAGCTGGGTGACCTTGGGTAAGTCACACTCTCTCAGCCCCACCTACCTCATAGGGTGTCTGTTGTGGGGAGGGGAAGGAAAGGTGATTGTAAGCCAGTTTGATTCTTCCTTAAGAGGTAGAGAAAGTTGGCATATAAAAACCAACTGTTCTTCTTCATATCTCTGATATCAAAATCTGGCAACTCACTGAAAATGTCCCACTGAAAAGGTTCCAAGTTTTGATACACTACGGCATTGAATACTTAACTTTAATGGCTCTACGAATCATTGTCTTTTCGCTATACTCCAAAGATGTATTTTCTAGTGGTGGAGCTGTTCCCACGAGGGAATTTCTCTGCCTGTGTGTGAATTGAGGATTATTTTCGTGTACAACAGAGCCTACACTCCAGCGCATATATTAAAAAGATTAAACAAAACGTAGTGGAACAGTTAGTTCTTCCTTTGCCGATAAGGAAATGCCTTAAGGGAAGAAGAATAATGAATGCAGGAGGGAAAAAAGTAGAAAAATCTATCCTAAAAGATTACATGTTAATTGCAAGCAGTTGAGAAGGAGAAGTGTAAGAATTTTTGGTGTTTTTTTTTTCTTTAGAGTTTTGCATGGCGTAAAGTACAATCTTAATTCTAGATATTCTCCTTCATCCAACAAACGAAAGGCTTTAAAAACTTTCCTTTCTCTTTCTACTTTCCACAATAACACTGACTTAATCTTTTCTCTACTGAGTCTAGTGGAAATAAAGTGCTTAAAAGGATTATGGAGATTACAAGAAAGGCAAATTATGCCTCTGAAATGTCAGTACTACCGTGATTAACCGTAGTGTTATTTCCCCAGTTTAAACTTTAATGGACAAGTGATTGCCATTTTGATTATCCTGGTAACCATGTATACTTCAGACCTTTTCAGATGTTTGATTTTGGTGCTCCAACTACAGGTGACAGGAACATGTGCTACCTGAGATCCTCCCAATACATGTGGTTGCCGTTTTGCACGAAAAGGAGGGATGTGTATATATTTCCAATGTGCATACAGCTTCAGTGGGTGTGAACGTCCTGTTTAAAAAATCCAGCATTCCATTCATGTGTACTGGATCTTAATGTAAATGGGGGGAAAATGTGTGTGGCCCTTGTTCTAGGGTTGCCAAACTCCAGGTACTAGCTGGAGATCTCCTGCTAATACAACTGATCCCCAGCCAACAGAGATCAGTTCACCTCGAGAAAATGGCCCCATTGGCAATTGGATTTTATGGCATTGAAGTCCCTTCCCTCTCCAAACCACGCCCTCCTCAGGCTCCACCCCAAAAACCTTCCAATGGTGGCAAAGAGGGACCTGGAAACCCTACCCTTGTTCACACAAAATGACTAGGGTTGCCAACCTCCAGGTACTAGCTGGAGATCTCCTGCTGTTACAACTGATCTCCAGCCAATAGAGATCAGTTCCCCTGGAGAAAATGGCCTCTTTAGCAAGTGGATTCTATGGCATTTAAGTCCCTCCCCAAACCACAACTCCTTAGGCTCCACCCCAAAAATCTCCCACTGGTGGCGAAGAGGGACCTGGCAACCCTAAATGTGACAACCACACATATTGGGAGGATTGTGAGCTGCAAAGGCATTGATTGTTCCCTGCATAGAATAAAACATGAATACTGCCCTATGCATTTTCTAGGAGGAAAGGACATTGGGAAGAAAGGTCTTCTCAGGCTGATATTAATATTAGGAAAATCCAGACAGTCTTCCTAGGCCATTTTTCAAAAATAATTTACACGTTCTTCCATACTTTATTCTCTGCTTCCTCAGAAACTAGTGAGACCGAAATCAATTGGAATGTTTACAAAAACATTTTAAAAGGAACAACCGTCGATACGGATTAAACATGATGAAGTCAAAGTTACAAAAACAATGTTATTCTCAGCGGTGATACTCTGAGAGCCCTGACCAGGATAGCCCAGGCCAGCCCAGTCTCATCAGATCTTGGATGCTAACTGGGGCAGCTTTGCTGAGAATATGGATGGGAGACCAACAAGGAATACCAGAGTTGTGACGCAGAGCCAGGCAATGGCAAACCACCTCTGAACATCTCTTGTCTTGAAAACCATATGGGGTCGCCATAAGTTGGCTGCAACATGATGGCAAAGAGAGAGAGAGAGAGGGGGGGGCCTCCAGAACTGCACACAATACTCCAGGTGCGGCCTGACCAGTGCAGTGTACAGCATAACTATGACATCTTGTGATCTGGATGTTATGCTTCTGTTGATGCACCCCAAGATCGCATTAGCTTTTTTTTGTCACTGCATCACACTGGCTGCTCATATTTAACTTACAGTCCACCCCTACCCCAAGATCTTGTAAGATCTTATAATGCATGGCTTGGCTGCATCCTATCAAACTTTGAACATTGTGTGGATAAGACCTGCTAGGTGACCATTTTGCAAAATAATCATGGCATCGAGAAAATGTATGTGTTCCATGGAGTGGGTAAGACACAGATATGAAATCCTGATTGCCCTTCTTGAGAAAATCCTTCCTAGGAATCCGTATTAGGAAGATGGTATCTATACATCAGTACTGTAATCAGATAGTAATTGCTGAGACAGCTAGTTCAGTCACAAACGAGTTTCCATACATGGCATATATGCCCACAGCAGTGCCGTAGATCTGTAAATACAACAGTGGCCTACGAGGACAAAACATGACAGTTCAGCATCCGTTTGGCAGTAGCTTTGATTGGAGTGGTGTTCATGATTGCCTATAATCTGTCTTCATGCGCAATGTTGGTATATAATGAGTCAACATACATAATAGTTAAGACTGTGCCTTCTGAAAGATCTTTAATCTTCCTCAATTAAGTCAGGACGTTTGCTGATATCTTTCAAATTACCTGTGTTTTTTGAAAAAATATATAGTGTGAGGAAATCTTACCACATATTCTTTGGATGCTGCTGGAGTCATCTTTTTTGTGGGCATCCTAGAGGCATCTGGTTGGCCACTGTGTGAACAGGCTGCTGGACTTGATGGGCCTTGGTCTGATCCAGCATGGCCTTTCTTATGTTCTTATAGTGCATACCTATTCTCTCCAGTATCAATGGAGCATGCCTATTAGATGCTGTGGAACACAGGCAGGGTGGTGCTGCTGCAGCCGTCTTGTTTGGGGGCTTCCTAGAGGCACCTCGCTGGCCACTGTGTGAACAGACTGCTGGACTTGATGGGCCTTGGTTTGATCCAGCAGGGCTTTCTTTATGTCCTTATGTTGATTATGGATATGATAGATAGGGCTGCCAGGTCCCCCCTCTCCTCTGGCGGGAGGCTTTTGGGGCAGAGCTCAGGATTGCGCACACGCGCACCGACATGCGTGCACGTCACTTCCAGTTTGCAACTGGAAGTGCTGCCTTGCGAGGAGCCTTATACCACTCAAACTCTTAGTTTAGGTAGTAAATGGCCGCTTGCGATGTGGCACGTCCATGTGTAAACGTATTGCAAGGGCCTTTTACCACTCAAGTGGTAAAAGGCCCCCTGCAATGCATTACAACCGGAAGCAGCCCTTTACCATAAGGTATAAGGCCCCTTGCAAGGCGGAACTTCCGGTTGTAAATGTGCACGTTTGCCTGCTGTTCTGCAGCGGAGAAGTTGATAACAAACAGGTAATTAAATTGTGGAACTCCCTGCTCCAGGATGTGGTGATGGCTGCCAACTTGGAATGCTCTAAGAGGGGAGTGGACATGTTCATGGAGGAGAGGGCTATCCATGGATACTAGTAAAAAAATGGATACTAGTAATGATGCATACCTATTCTCTCCAGGGTCAGAAGAGCATGCCCATTATAGGGGCTGTGGAACACAGGCAGGATAATGCTGCTGCAGTCATCTTGTTTGTGGCCTTCCTAGAAGCACCTGGTTGGCCAATGTGAACAGACTGCTGGACTTGATGGACCTTGGTCTGATCCAGCATGGCTTTTCTTGTGTTCTTAGGTTTCCCTAAGGGAGAAAGTTTGAAAACCTTTCTAAGGGATGCAGGATTTTTTGTTTTGTTATTACCGTCAAAGTGATATGGATTTCAGCACTGGATATTAACTTTAATGTGATGACAGTTCAAGCACCATAGAGTACTGCTGTGGTTTTTTTAAAATGAAGGCGGCGTGAGTAAGGCAAAGCATAATGCGGTTTCCCGAGGTGACTTAAGTCTCAAAAAGCATTTCTCTTCCTTGTATTTCAGAAAAATGCGATGAAGCATTAGTCTCCAGCCTCGCCCACTCCTCCTTCAGCAGTTCATCCTCTCTGTCAAACAGCTACGCCCCGGGGTATGCAAAGCTAAACAAAAGAGGAGGTAAGAAATTCTTTGTTGTGTGTGTGTGTGTGTGTGTGTGTGTGTTCTTACATACCCATGTGTATGGACAAGTCGACAGTTAACATTTCTAGTGGGTTCCTAGCTTTTGTGAGAGTGAGAGGGAAGATGGTATGGTATAGCCCGATCTTGTTGGTTCTCAGAAGCTAAGCTGGGCCGGTATTTGGAAAGGTGACCACCAAGGAAAACTCTGCAGAGGTAAGCAATGGCAAACCACCTCTGTTTAATCACTTGCCTTGAAAAGCCCTTGCTGGGGACGCTATAAGTCAGTTGAAGAAGAAGAAGAGTTGGTTTTTATGTGTCGAGTTTTTCTACCTTTGAAGGAGAATAAAACTGGCTTACAATCTCTTTCCCTTCCTCTCCCCACAACAGACACCTTGTGAGGTAGGTGAGGCTGAGAGAGCTCTAAGAGAACTGTGACTGGCCCAAGGTCACCCAGCAGGCTTCATGTGTAGGAGTGGGGAAACAAATCCAGTTCACCAGATTAGCATCCCCCGCTCATGTGGAGGAGGGGGGCGTCAAACCCAGTTCTCCAGATTAGAGTCCACCGCTCTTAACCACTACACCACCCTGATTTGATGGCACTGTACACACACACACAGTAGCTTTTGCAGACATGTTTGCAAGACTGCATTAATCTGTTTTCCAACCATGCTGAGTCTCCCTGTGGGCACCTCCTGAAGGAGAACTGTATGGGCTGTGGGTTCAACAAGCATCAAAGCCAGTCATCTCAAGCAGTCAATACTTTCCCCATTTCTCCCCTTTGGGGAAATGCATCACTCACAATGCCTGTTGGCTGCTAGGGAGCTTTGTGATGGTGACATGGCTTGTTTCTCTACATGAAAGGATTTCTATTTATAGAACAAATAAATAGTTGCAAAGGCATGGCCACTCAAGCAAAGGTAAATCGACCCGGTGGTTTCTGCTTTGTGTCCCCCTTTCCTGTCCTTTCTTATCTTTAAGGAGCATGAAGAGGCACGTCTCTCCCCGATGGTGCATGAGTTTAATGTACATCAAATTATACTTCAGTGTAATTGAACGAATGTAATGCCAAAGGAAGATAAGGCACTGACAACACCGTCCTAAAAAGAGGAAAAGAGGAAGCATCTAGTAGCTCCTTAAAGACTAACCAAATTTCTGGCAGGCTTTCATGAGTCACAGATCGCTTCTTCAGCTTATACCTTGCCAGAAATGTTCACTGGGTAGCCATGTTAGTCTGTCTGCAGCATTAGAAAAGGGCAAGAGTCCAGTAGTGGTTAAGAGCAGTGGTTTGGAGCAGTGGACTCTGATTTGGAGAACTGGGTTTGATTCCCCACTCCTCCACATGAGTGGTGAAGGCTCATCTGCTGAACTGGATTTGTTTCCCCGCTCCTACACACGAAGCCAGCTGGGTGACCTTGGGCTAGTCACACTCTCTCAGCCTCACCTACCTCACAGGGTGTCTGTTGTGGGGAGGGGAAGGGAAGGTGATTGTAAGCCGGTTTGATTCTTCCTTAAGTGGTAGAGAAAGTCGGCATATAAAAACAAACTCTTCTTCTTCTTCTGACTAACCAAATTTCTGGTAGGGTATGAGCTTTCATGATTCACAGCTCACTTCTTCAGATAAGAAGTGAGCTGTGCCTCACGAAAGCTCATACCCTACCAGAAATTTGGTTAGTCTTTAAGGTGCTATTGGACTCTTGCTCTTTTCTACTGCTACAGACAGATGAACATGGCTACCAATTGTGATCAATGTCCTAACCAGTGTTATGCTCTTCTAAGCCCACTGACTTCAGGAAGCAGAAAAGAGGTAGCATGACAGAGCCATTTGTCCCTGCGCTATGTATGTTTCATTATTTTTCTATCCTGGTGTTATCTGAGTGGGGGTGGAAAGTGCCGTCAAGTTGCAGCCAATTTATGGTGACCCCGTGGGGTTTTCAAGGCAAGAGACTTACAGAGGTGGTTTGCCATTGCCTTCCTCTGACTAGTGACCCTGGTATTCCATGGTGGTCTCCCATCCAAATACTAACCAGGGCTGACTCTGCTTAGCTTCTAAGATCTGATGAGCTCTGGCTAGCCTGGACTATCCAGGTCACGGTGGTGTCATCTCTAGTTGAAGGGATTTTGCAGGATTTTGTAGTATCAAGTTCTGCCCCCATTCTGGAAAGAGCAAGTAAAGCATGCTTAGGTGTATCTAAGTAATCCTGTTCCCACCTCAGAAGCACCTAAGGATACAACACCCCAAGAGAAGGCCTAGAATCCTGGAATGGGACACTACCATCACTGATTCTTCAACACACCTTCTCTCCAAATCTAGTTTCAGAGGGTAGATGTGTTGGGCTGCAGTAGAACAGCTAGATTCATGTCCAATAATTCCTTACCAACAATAAGACCAACAAAAAATTTCAAGCTATAAGCTCACAAGTCTCTCTCAGAAGCTTATACCCAAATCTTTACGGTTCTACTGGACTTGAATCTAATTGTTCTTCGAATCTACTTGCATCTCTTCTGGAGGGTGACTTCAGTGAAGACGTTACCGTTCTCATCAATTTGGTGGGCAAGGGATCAGTTTCTCTTATGGAAAATGCTTGCTAACTTATCAAAAATGATGAATCTGTAGGATTTTTTTTTAAATTCTGAATGAAAAATTTGTGAGCTAATTGATTGAAACATGTTGAATAGCAGACCAGCTCAATGCTGATTGATTAGGTTGAGTATGATGTTGTCTTCAATGCTTATGGGGTCCCCATAAGTCCATTGTGACTTGACGGCACACACACATTAAGCTGGAACTACATGTTATGACCAATGCATGGCTCCCAATGCAAGGAATCCCTTGACATCTCCTCCTTCTCCAGTGTGGTGTAGTGGTCAGAGTGTTGGACTAGGATCTGGGAGACCCCAGATCAAATCCCCATTCTGCCATGAAAGCTTGCTGGGTGACCTTGGGCTAGTCACACCCTCTCAGCCTAACCTACATCACTGGGTTGTTTTGAGGATAAAATGGAGGAGAAGAGAACAGTGAAAGCAAAAGGTGGGGCACAAATGAAATTAAATCTCTAGATAGGCAGACAGACAGACAGATGTTGATATATATCCATGGTGTGAGTGGAGACTTGAACCCAGGTCCTAATCCAACACCTTAACTACTACACCATGCTGGCTGTCAAAATAAATAGATATATAATGCAAAATATGTGACCTGACATCATCCGATGGTGAGATTCCCCACCCCCCAAAAATAGCAGCTAATGAAATGGAGCATGGATGGGGAAAAATAAACGGGATGATGTCATACTATGGGTATCCTATTAGCAAATGTTATGGAGGAGAGACGAGGTGGAGATGTGGGGATTCTTCTTTTGAAGGGAATCACACATTACCATAACTGTTGCTTTGGCTTTATAAGTTGAAGATCATGGCACAATTTTTGTCTGCTGTGAGCCTTGTGCTGAACTTTGTCCAAAAGGATCTCCATCATCAGAAGGATGACAATGACACAAGTTCACCATCTTTGTTTCCCTTCCATGCTACATACCATTTGATCAATATAGAGGTGACTTTCTGAAGACTCTTGAGTATTCTGTAGACATAAAGAAGAAAAGTTGTTTTTTATACCCTGCTTTTCTCTACCGAAAGGAGTCTCAAAGCTGCTTACAATCACCCCCCCACACACACACATACACACCAGACACCTTGTCAGATACATGGGGCTGAGAGAATTCTGAGAGAACTATGATTAACCCAAGGTCACCCAGCAGGCTGCATGTGGAGGGGTGGAGAAACCAACCCAGTTCTCCAGATTAAAGTCCGCCGTTCTTAACCACTACACCACACTGACTCTCAATAGCATGGCATAGCAAAAGCATAGCAATTCAACATTTTAAGCATGGTTAGTAAACGGTGTAATAGTCTTTCTCTTTTGTTTGCCAGGCAGATTATTTGAATCTGTTATCATACCAGCCTTTCTACAAATCTCCGTTAATGTATAATGGTGATTGATTTAATTAAACATATGCTACTAAAGCACACGTCCAGTCTGTGGATTTGCATGCACATTTTCTGTGCTTGCAGATCTAATATGAGTAATAAGTACATGCATGAACCAGCTTCAGAAACAAGGTGCAAGGAGCTCAAGCTTTATTTATATCTTGACCTCACAATTCCTTCTCACAATCAGGATGCAGAAGAGTGGATTTCTATCACTTAAAGCTTATAGGTGCATTTCATATGGCTACATTTCCAATATTTATCTGGGTGTTTTTACTCTGCATTTATTAATAGAATATTTGCAAAATCATGAATATGCATTACATTCTCAATTCCATGCTTTAACATAAGTGCAACATCAATAGCGCATGGCGTTGTCTTTGTACTACCAAGGTTATGGTAGAACACATGGAGTTGCATTATGCTACTCTGAGCAGCAGAGGCTCCCCAAGGTCTTAGAGGGAAGTCTTTTACATCACCTGTATCTGATTCTTTTACCAATTTACCTGGAGATGCTGGCGATTGAATGGGGAACCTTATGCATGCAGATGCCATCGCCCATTGTTGGTTTGTTCCTGACAGCTTGTATTCAGACGTGTACTGGATCTGCAGGTAGCATTTAAGTAGCATGGTTGATAGCCACTGATAAACCTATGGGCCAACCCTGCCCCCCATAATATTATGCTGCTGCTTCTTTCTTTCTTTCTTTCTTTCTTTCTTTCTTTCTTTCTTTCTTTCTTTCTTTCTTTCTTTCTTTCTTTCTTTCTTTCTTTCTTTCTTTCTTTCTTTCTTTCTTTCTTTCTTCATATGAAAACCAACTCTTCCTCTTCTTCTTCTTCATTCCATCCTTCCCTTCCTTCCTTATCTTTTTTCTTCTTCTCTGCTCGGTCCTGTGGGACAGCAGATCCAGATAGATGGGGTTTCAGATCACAACATCTGTTTTGCTGTGGAGCCACAATGCACCACAACATTTTCTGATGCACCACCCACTTGAGCAGTCACCTACACCCATGTGCTTTAAGTAAGTTTAGCAATGGAGTTTCTCCCTTAGGGTTGCTAATATGTGCCCTGGTAGGACTCCAGTGCCTTTGGTTGCTGCCTGATGCACAGAAATGTGCCAGACAAATCTTTTCCCATCACTTCCTCAGCACGCAAGAGAAAACTTCATTTACTAAATCTCTGTGTATCAATCAGTTGTGAAAAGCATAAGTACTTTGGCAGAATACAACAACAATGCTGGTATCTTTTGGGGCCCTGTGGCAACCCTAAGCTAAAGTTAGTCATGACTCAGTCTTCTTAGAATCCAGAAGACCCCCCTCAGTTGTGATTCTGTTAACGGTTCAATGGGGTGTGGGCATGATTAAGGTTAGCTGGATTGGGGCCATTGTTAGGGCTGCCCACCTCCAGGTGGTGGCTGGAGATCTCCCCCTATTACAGCTGGTCTCCTGGAGACAGAGATCAGCTCCCCTGGAGAAAATGGCCACTTTGGCAATTGGACTGTATGGCATTGAAGTCCTTCCCCTGTCCAAAACCCGCCCTTCTCAGGCTCCACCCCCAAAATCTCCAGGTATTTCCTGATCGGGAGTTGGCAACCTTAGCCACTGTATCTGGGGTTTCAAGCAAAGGTATTTTTTCCCTCCTAGAATAAGTAAGCCAACGGGACCAAAGTCAGAGCATCGCCGAGCAGAGCAACACTTTTTTGATCCGCTGAAGTTAGCGGGCTTAGGAGGGTGTAGGATGGTGTGGTGAGCCTTGCCCCATTCGGAAGAGAATGAAACTTCCCCCATAACTGACAACAGGGATAGGAAATAAAGGCAGTGGCAGAAAAGAAAGAGTTTGCTCACCATCATGACTGTTTAGCACATCACTGTCCCAAAAGGGGTGTGGGGGGGGGGGAGAAATAATGGGGTTAAAATTAAGCTGTTTTCTTTTTTTTTCCCAACAGAAGAGTGCTGCTATTATCCACATTTCAGTCTTCACAATTAGACTTTTGTTATTCTCGAGCCATTTGGAGTTACTCGGTATGATGGAGCATATTATTAATAATCATCTCTTCTTTTTGTGAGATAGCCGTTGTGCCACAAAACACATCTGTGTTAACAGGAAGGGAGTGATATTTTTTTTTTTAAAAAAAAACACACTCTAATTTCAGGGGAAAATAAGAGACAGTGTCGTCTTCCCTCTTTATGTTGGTTTGCTTCAGTTTTGCGGTCTGCGTAATGCTCTGTGGAACGTACATGTCCAACTCCAAGGAGGAAAAGCAATCCATTTGCAGCACTGACATGAAGGAGGTGTGCAGTGTGTACTAAAAGAAATGTCAGGATTCTGTGGCCTCCATTGATTATGTAACCTAAAGAGATTTGCATCATTTTGTATAATGTGCATAATTTACTCCACTTCTACTAGACCTCTGTTGGGGCAGGGAACTATACTGCCTGCTTTCTGAAGAACGGGATTACTTTCCCTGTCACCCAGTTATCGTGGAGAGGAATTCTGCCTCTGCTTAGACAGCCCCTCTGCAGGGCTGCCGAGAGGGGGTGGGTCAGACACAGGGACAAAATTCTACGGGTCTTGGTAAACCTTTGGTTTGCGATAAAGTCAAGCAGTAAAACACCATCAACAAAATCTACAATCACCAGCATAAAACAATAATCATAGCACAAATTCTAAAGGAGAATCAATATATTGATCCAAATGCATAACCAAATAGATGTCTTTTTTAGCAACTGCCACAAGGAGGGCAGGGAGGGGCACTGGGGTTGCCAGCTCTGGGTTGGGAAATACCTGGAGATTTTTTGGGGTGGAGCCTGAGGAGGGAGGGATTTGGGGAGGGGAGGGACCTCAATGGGGTATAATCCCATGGAGTCTACCCTCCAAAGTGGCCTTTTTCTCCTGCAATGACAATCTTGGTATCTGGGCAGGATAGTATGGGCCCTTTAAGTACCCTAGTCCCAGAGTATATAGGGTTTCTAGGTTAGGTTGCCAACCTCCAGGTACTAGCAGGAGATGTCCTGCTATTATAATTGATCTCCTGCTGATAGAGATCAGGTCACTGAGAAATGACCACAGCAGGTAAACCTCTACAGTAGGGATTTCCCTCTCCATCTGTAAGTCTGGATCTAAGTTAGGGTTGCCAACCCCTAGGTGGCAGCTGGAGATCTCCTGCTATTACAACGGATCTCCAGCCGATAGAGATCCGTTCACCTGGAGAAAATGGCCGCTTTAGTAATTGGACTCTATGGCATTGAAGTCCCTCCCCTCTCCAAACCCCGCCCTCCTCAGACTTAGGTCATGAGCAGAGCTTTGACTGCAGTACTACAGCTTACCACTCTGTGCCACATAGGGTTTCCAGGCCTCTCTTCACCACCAGCGGGAGGTTTTTGGGGTGGAGCCAGAGGAGGGTGGAGTTTGGGGAGGGACTTCAATGCCATAGAGTCCAATTGTCAAAGCGGCCATTTTCTCCAGGTGAACTGATCTGTCCGCTGGAGATCAGTTTAATAATAGGAGATCTCCAGCTAGTACCTGGAGGTTGGCAACCCTAGTGCCATGGGCTCCTGAGCTTTATCCTAGGGCTAACTTAGCGATACCTTGAGGGTATAATTTTCAATATCTTCTCTTTGCTCTAAGCTATACCCATTAAGAATAGGTATCTGGAACGTGCTACAGAGAGTAATAAAATTATGCATTTTTGTTAGACATAATAAATATGAATTGCCTCTATTATTTTAAGTGATTTCAATCAAAATTTAGGGATAGATTTCCCCCAGAATATTTTCAGGTCATCTTTTAGAAATGCTTTAGTACCTTTACTAGAACAAGTACTTTGGCTAATAGCTGTAGAACTATTGTCCACGCGTATAATTTCTTTGCATTAGGGAACAATGTAACTGTGACTTTTAAAAATGAAATGTTTCATACGTTGGTTTTATCTCCATGGCAAATGGTAGGGTTTTGCGTACCCTCTGATGTGTCACAAGTGAAAATGAGGACATTCTTGTTAAACCCCAGGTTTTTTTTACCAAGAATCATAACCCAAACTCCTACTGTGCCATGTTGTTGAAGGCTCCAGTCTATTTTCTGAATTCTGTATTCATTTACTCTCCAGGCCTCTGTCTTCCACCAATTTAGAATCCAGGAAAGTGGGATTTTTCCCTTTAAAGGAAATCTAGGAAAGCAAAAGTGATCTAAAAGTAGGCTATTGACAATTCTAAAAACAACTGGACAGTTTTAGTGTTTGAATCCTCAGACATGGTGTCTGAGGACCAAACTAATTATTGGGTTGCCAGGTCCCTCTTTGCCACCAGCAGGAGGTTTTTGGGGCGGAGCCTGAGGAAGGCAGGGTTTGGGGAGGGGAGGGACTTCAATGCCATAGAGTCCAATTGCCAATGCAGCCATTTTCTCCAGGTGAGATGAACTCCATCGACTGGAGATCAGTTATAATAGCCGGAGATCTCCAGCTA
The DNA here is from genome assembly GCF_029931775.1 of Euleptes europaea. Taxonomy (NCBI): domain Eukaryota; kingdom Metazoa; phylum Chordata; class Lepidosauria; order Squamata; family Sphaerodactylidae; genus Euleptes; species Euleptes europaea. The sequence goes on along the minus strand of NC_079322.1, from coordinate 16,150,360 downwards.
GTACCTGGAGGTTGGCAACCCTAAAACTAAGTGAGGATCCAAATGCTGGGAGATCCATGAATTGCAGCCCATTCCCGAAGGGGGGGTAGTTAGGCAGTGGCCGGGAGCAGCGCAGCCATGCTGCCCCCACAGAGGACCTCTCTGAGAAATCTCCATTCTGCAGGATTTCTCAGTGGCTGTTTTTCACATCATTCAGAATGGCGGTAATTGAGGTAATTGGTGACCCCACTCCTCATAGGTTATGCTTATTTTCAATGCTGTGAGGTAGGTTGGCCCAAGAAGAAGAGTTGGTTTTTATATACTGACTTTCTCTGCCTTTGAAGAAGAATCAAACCGGTTCACGATCTCCTTCCCTTCCCCTCCCCACAACAGACACCTTGTGAGGGAGGTGGGGCTGAGAAAGTTCGGAGAGAACTGTGACTAGTCCAAGGTCACGCAGCTGGCTTCATGTGGAGGAGTGGGGAATCAAACCCGGTTCTCCAGATTAGAGTCCACCACTCTTAACCACTACACCACTCTGGCTGTCATGTTAATCATCCAAACTTACCTGGTGAGCTTAATGGATTTAAACCCATCTTCCTGCTTTTAGTTTGATTCTCTAACTGCTATAAAAAGTGGCTCATCAGGCTAGTATAACATTTTTCCTTGTAGGTTCTATCAGGCTATGTGGGGATAATTCTGGAACAGACTTGCGAGACAAACTTAATAAGATTCTTTTATTCAAAATCCCTCCAACGTGCAGAACAATAAATACAACAAAGATTAAAATATGTATTTACTTATTTCAATTATACCCTCACTTTTCTCCCCAGAGGGGACCCAAAGCAGCTTATATCATTCTCCTCTCCTCCATTTTATTCTCACAACAACCCTGCAAGATAGGTTAGCCTGAGAGTGTGTGACAGCCCCAAGATCAGCAAACAAGATTCTATGGCACAGTGGGGATTTGAACCTGGGTCTCCCAGATCCTAGTCTGACACTCTAATCACTATACCACAGTGGCTTTTAAAGTTTTAGACTTTCAGACAGACAGAAAGATGGAGAGGTAGTACTGAACACAGCGGTGTAACAACAACCAGAAAAGTGCCATATATATAGTTTTGATAAATTCAAGGAACATAAGAACATAAGAAAGGCCCTGCTGGATCAGACCAAGGCCCATCAAGTCCAGCAGTCTGTTCACACAGTGGCCAACCAGGTGCCTCTGGGAAGCCCACAAACAAGACGAGTGCACCAGCACCATCCTGCCTGTGTTCCACCGCACCCAAAATAATAGGCATGCTCCTCTGATACTAGAGGGAATAGGTATGCACCATGACCAGTATCCATTCTAACTAACAGCCATGAATACCCCTCTCCTCCATGAATATGTCCACTCCCCTCTTAAAGCCTTCCAAGGAAGCAATTGGTTCTTGCTTGAAACAACTCAGTTAGCCAAGTTCAGCTTTTTCCAGTCCAGGTCCTAGAGTTTTCTAATGTATGGTTGCCAACACCCAGTTGGGAAATTCCTGGAGATTTGTGGGTAGAGCCTAAGGGCACTGGGGTTTGCGGAGGGGAAGGACCTCAGCAGGGTATAATGCTATAGAGTCCACCAAACACAGCCATTTTCTCCAGGGGAACTGATCTCTGTCACCTGAAGATCCGTTCTAATTCCAGGAGCTAATGGCAAACAGTAGGATATGTAGGGTCAAGTACTTGGCAACAACCCTGCACATCCAAATTTTTCCTCTCCTTGACAGAGCCACGCCTGGATTTCAAAAAGTGGGGCGTGCAGGAAGACACATAACATTCAGATAGGGACTAGGGTTTCCAGGTCCCTCTTCGCCACTGGTGGGAGGGTTTTGGGGCACAGCCTGAGGAGGACGGGGTTTGGGGAGGGGAGGGACCATAGAGTCCAATTGCCAAAGTGTCCATTTTCTCCAGGGGAACTGATCTCTATCGGCTGGAGATCAATTGTAACAGCAGGAGATCTCCAGCTAGTACCTGGAGGTTGGCAACCCTAGTTGGGAAGGAGAGAGAAGAGGGGGAAGCTGGCATTGGCCGTTTCTGTGAATGGAAGGAGTAAAAAGGAACTTAATGGCAGATCTCATGGAGAATGCAACTAGCCAGAACCTCCGTATTTCAAAGCCTCCTTATTTCAAATAGGCAGCAATGCTAGTTGGCCAGAAGTGACCTGGATGTGTTCGGTATGTTATTTCTATCACATTGTTTGTCATCTGTTGTTTCTGATACTTTTTAAATAGTGTAAACCAGTTTGAGTCTAAGCAAGAAAGGCAGTCTGTAAACGAACTAAATTAATAACTAACAGTGTAACCCTAAAGAGAGTTATTCCAGTCTAAGCCCATTGAAATGAATGGGTTTAAACTGGAGTAACTCTCTTTAGGATTGCACTGTCAATGAATTAATTGAATTAAGGTAGTTTAAGACAGACTTTAAAGGCTGTTCAATCCATCGAACATCTGTTTTAAAGAACCAGCCAACGTATCTAGATTGGCAAAACAAATTCCTTTGTAATTTGAATGTGTCCGACAGATTTGTTCAAAATGGAACGGTTGTATCTTTTCACTCTGCAGGAAAGCATGGGATCACATCTTGTAGTAGGCATGGACTTGATTATTCTTTCCAGTCCATAAATAGCCACAAAAACATCCATTATAAGCACCCACGCATTGGAGCTTAGGGGGCATTGAGATCACATTAAAAGCAATGTAATAGAATCTGGAGTGATTTCCCTAGCAATGACACATTTCCAGTGGAATTTCTCAGCAGCTGAAGAAGGAAAAGGAACTAGCAGCAACATTTCTTTGTTAAGACAGGAAGGAAGGAAGGAAATTAGGAACAAAAATCCTCAGGCTGGTTTTATACATCTGTGGGAGTTGAAAGAGATCTAATGAAGGTGGTCAGGGTTTGGCAGAAGACAACCTTGGTGGTATTATCAACTTGGCTCTTTTCAAGCACTCTATGAATATTCTTTTTTAAAAAATATACATTTTCATTAACACTTTAAACATTACAAACACTTCACATACACATACACATGCAGATTAAGCTTCTTCCAAGGAAATCAGCAATTCTAAATAACACAGTAGTTAATCAATACGCTAATTTATATTATCAGTTCTACTTGGTGATAAACTGTTCTAACTTCTCTATATCTCATATAGGCCTTCTATTCTTTCGCACTGCCAGTCTTCTGATTACTCCAAATTCTAAATTTTAGCATTATAAACCATATGTAATACTTCTGCTTTAATCTTATTTATCCTCCTAATATGACTCTACTATAAATTTTCTCCACATTTACTATGTTTTCATTTAATCTTAACCCCTATATTACCTCAGATAAAAATATCTTTTTTTATACTTTCAGATGAGCATAATCAAAATAGCACTTCCATTTCTTTTGAAATTCATCCATCGTTCTCCCTTTCAGAATGCTAGTTAGTCTGGCCATCACCGCATATTCTGACATTTTTTGTTGCCATCTCTCTAATTCCGGAATGTCCTCTTGCTTCCACACCGTTGCCAGAACCACTCTTGCTGCAGTCGTCATATAACTAAATAGGTCCCTGTGGGGCTTTTCCAAATTTACTGGTTCTGTTCCCAATAACATGGTTTCAGGATTCAAAATAAACTTCACTTTTAAGACATTCTGCATTTCTTGTGAACCTGAATCCAAAATTTCTTTACTTTTTTACAAGAACACCACAAATGAAAGGAAGTCCCATCTTTATCTTTACATTTCCAGGAGTGGCTATCATATGATTCATTCATTTTTTTGATGTCATTGGTGTTATATACCATCTGAAAAATTGCTTGTACCAGTTCTCTCTCAAATTATTGTTCGATGTAAATTTAATTGATTTAGTCCATAGTCTAAATTGGAATCTCTTGAAATTCTGCATCCATTCTCTATAAATATTCTTAAGCTCAGAAAGTCTTTCTTTCTTTCTTTCTTTCTTTCTTTCTTTCTTTCTTTCTTTCTTTCTTTCTTTCTTTCTTTCTTTCTTTCTTTCGACATGGGTTGAGTGGGTAGAATGCCCGAGACATGATTTCAGAGCTAATGCTGTCTGAGATGGTCAGCTACTCAAGAAAGATTATAGCTAAATAAACTTACAGCCCATTTGTGTTTAGTCCAGATAGGACCCTGATGCTCTTTGTATTCGTAAATGTGCTCACTGACTTTTATTAGGTTAATGTACTATAGCTAAATATAACTTGTTATTCCATAATAAAATATAACATAGAGCTCTCCCTGTTTGGAGATAGTGGAATGAAATGCTCATACTTGCAGTGAGGAATCTGTCTTGAGATGCTCTCTGTTCAAGAGTTGAAATGGAAGTGTTGACAGTATTATCAACATTTCTTGGAACAGTTTTGTACATCTCTGTGTTGTATGGTTGCCAATCTCCAGATGGTGGCTGGAGATCTCCCGCTATTATATCTGATCTCCAGGCAACAGAGATCTGTTCCCCAGGAGAAAATGGTTGCTTTGGAAGGTGGACTCCATGGCATTATACCCCACTGAAGTCCCTCCCCTCCCAAACCCTGCCTTCCTCAGGCTTCACCCCCAAAATCTCCGGGTATCTTCCAACCCGGAGCTGATAACCCTGCTGTGTTGTCACTGATTTGTGTGTATGTGTTAAGTGCCATCAAGTCACTTCCTTAGGAGAAATATCAGAGGAAAATTCATGAAAGGAAGTAGAAAGATGAGATTCATAACTATGTCCCACAGCCCACTATTAACTCTCCACTTTCCAAAAGGAGCTCACTATTCACACCTTGAGGGAATACAAATACCCCTTGCCACACCTCCCTACCCTGCTCCTCCTCCCCCTTGCATTGTTATCTTTGGGGGATGTGGGATACAGCAGACCCTTCTGTGGCCTACATATCATGCCAGCTGCACCTCAGAATAATACCATTGTTAGGAGCTTATGGGTTGTTTTTAATTACTGTTTTAACTGTTTTATTATATAATTATATTTATGTGAGTTGCCCTGAGCATGGCCTTGGCTGTGGAGGGCGAATTATAAATTTGATAAGTAAATAAATTGTTCATTTGATATACTGGTAACCTGCTACATAGTTTATTACCTTTTTACAGAGTGCTTCAGATCATAAGGTATGGCTAGGGTTGCCAGCCTGGTCCCCCCTCTCCATTGGCGGGTTTTTTTGGAGGTAGAGCTGGGGTGATTGTGTGCACGTCCACATGCAACACAATCATGCCACTTCTGGGCCAGCGGTTTTGGGGTTTGAGTGCTAAAGCGGCTGCAGCGATGCGGCACTTCTGGGGGGAAACCCAGAAGTGACGTGATCGCATCATGTGTGGCCATGTGTGTGTGCGATCTCCACTCTTGAGAAGGTGGGTGGATTGCCCACCAAAACCACCCACCTGGCAACTCTAGGTATAGCAAACAAAACAAGTAGATTTGGAGTTGGGTCATAAGAATTTTAGAAACTTGAGCTGGGTTCTTAAATGACAGCATTTAAGTTAGTCCTAATACAGTGCGGTCCTAAGCAGGGTTAACCCCCTCCTAAGACCATTGACTTCACTGAACTTAAAAGGGTAGAACACTGGTTAGAGGTGCATTGCTTGGATATAGGTTGTTTTCATTATTCATTGAGCAAAACATTGCTATTGTACTAATAGTATTTCTTTTGTTGTAAACTGCCTCAAAGGCTGCATAGAAATGTTTTCAATAAATAAATGAACTGATCAATGGGGCACCTGCTATATGATCAAGTTACACCTAAATGCTCGTTTGCATACAGGCGCTTTTTTGCACTGGAACCGGAACTGGAGAATACTCCTGATTTCATTCCTATTAAATTTTGCATACAGAAAAGTAGTATAAATGAACAAAATCCACAGTTTATTTATACAGTTTCTTTCAATCCCCCTCCCAACCTGGTTGGGCATCCAGATGTTGAAATTATCTGGAACAATATATGAGTGCTCTCCCTCTCTGTCTCTTAGGGTTGCCAACTGCCAGGTAGTAGCAGGAGATCTCCTGCTAATTCAACTGATCTCCAGCCGATAGAGATCAGATCACCTGGAGAAAAATGGCCGCTTTGGCAATTGAACTCTATGGCATTGAAGTCCCTCCCCTCCCCAAACCCCGCCCTCTTCAGGCTCTGCCCCCAAAATCTCCCGTTGGTTGAGAAGAGGGACCTGGCAACCCTACTGTCTCTGCATATATGCACATACCTATACAAACATCCATTTTGAAATGATGGTCTTGTGTAGCAGCCTATCCAAGGAAATAATATCAACAAGACAGAAAATAAAGTAAAATAAAAAGCTGGGCAAAATTAAACCAGTAAATCTCTATTTATGTTATTAGCATTCTTTATTTTTAAATCAGAAATATTGCCTTTATTATTACTTGCTGTAATTGTCAGGGGAAGCCAACTCATTCAGGCCTATCTGTTTAATGTCCGATGTGCAATCGGATAGAGCTAGCTTATTATTTGTAAGGTAGATTAATTTTAAAATTGAGAGGTCGCTGTGATTAACTCATTTTGAAAACCCTTTGCTAATAATCCTTGTGTCTCTTCCGAGTGATCATTCACTATGAGAAATAATGAAAGAATGGAATGGAGTACAATAGAGAAGACTTCTGTCATGGCAGGAGAAATGTTGGTTATTGCTCTCATGGAATAAAAAGGATGAGGAATCTGAGGTGAGAAACTAAGCATGCAATCCTGAAGGGGGGCAAAGCTTCATAGGAGACGGTGTGACCCTGCGCTGGCGTAAGCCCCCATTTGACCCGGGTTAAGGGACACTTCTGTCATCACGGGTGGCATCCACGCCAGCCCCGGGACGCCATGCAGAAGCGTGGAGCTCAGACACAGGCACTACCTCCTGGCAGCGTTCTAGTGGCCCAAGTCCTGGGAGTCGTTCCCAGGGCATTCCTGGGGGTGGAGCCGTCTTTAGGCAGCTTTCAAACCTCTTTTGCCCCAGGTATGCTTCCTCAAACTGTGGTGTTGCTGCGCCAGGTACGTTGGTGGCGTAACCTCGCTTTCCTCAGTGGGGGCATTTCCCCTATTTTATTTTGTAACAACCTTTTATCTTCTTTGCGATGGCTGGGAAGCCTCTGTGGAGGCAACATAGCTTCACCTAATGTTGCCAACCTCCAGGTACTAGTAGTGAAAATATAGTACTAGGCTCAAACCAATTAATTTAAATAATACACAAGCAAACTATGCAAACATATATTGTGAACAATGTGTAACATCTACAGACAAGTGAAAACAGCCATTTTGAGCAGCCTTTTTGGTGCAACAAGACTGAATTATTCTCTCTGTATTAGATTGCTATTATTGCATCTACAAAGACAAACCAATTAATATCTATGGCGATTCCAGCTGATGAAGCTGCAATTTTGCAGTGAAAACGCTAGTGTGCATCCGGACCGCGTTACTGTGGACTTTTTCAGCCTTCCTCGTGTTGCTTTTTGAAGAAAACAACCTAGAGATAAGACTCTTACCTTGAAAAAGACTTTCCATCTTAGATTTGCTTGTACATACTATCACTGCTGTTTTCACTTGTCTGTAGATGTTACACATTGTTCACAATATATGTTTGCATAGTTTGCTTGTGTATTATTTAAATTAATTGGTTTGAGCCTAGTACTATATTTTCACTACTATCCCAGTAGTACTTGTGCATATTTTTCTCAACCTCCAGGTACTAGCTGGAGATCTCTGCTATTACAACTGATCTCCAGCCAATAGAGATCAGTTTACATGGAAAAAATGGCAGCTTTGGCAATTGGACTCTATGGCATTTAAGTCCCTTTCCTCCCCAAACCCTGCCCTCCTCAGGCTCTGCTCCAAATACCTCCTGTTGGTGGTGAAGAGAGACCTGGCAACCCTAGATGCGCTGCTCCTGCACCCTGCCTAACTACACCCCCTTCACGAATGGGCTGCCCGTGCCATATCTTCCTTTCCTTCCTCGTTCTTCTTTCCTTTACAAAATGTACAGGAGTTAGGGTTGCCAGGTCCCTCTTCGCCATTGGTGGGAGGTTTTTGGGGCAGAGCCTGAGGAGGGCAGGGTTTGGGGAGGGGAGGGACTTCAATTCCATAGAGTCCAATTGCCAGGGGATCTTCTGCTATTACCTGGAAGTTGGTAATCCTAACAGGAGTATAGTTTTTCAATTTCATTGAATGGGCTTGTTCCCCTATCCCTCATAGGTGTCTTAGCAAAGTAATAAAAGTGAGTTTAACATTCTGCCCAAATAATGTTTTGCAGTTTTTCCCATGTATGTCCATTTACTCCACATTCTCCTCTAGACATTGTGTAACTGTGTCCAAATCTTGTAATTCGCAAAGATCCTTAAGCGATTTTGGGCATCACATCCTTCTTGGTCTCCACCTTAGCCCTTCATTGGTAAAATGAAAAGCGTGAAGTCATGTCCACAGGATGAATTAGAGGAAAGCAAAGCACTTATGTGCACCACAGATGCTTTTTAGTAATTCTGATGTTTCAATTCGTGCAGCCACTGATATCCATCAGAGAGAACGCCACCTCTGTATCTGTGGACAGAGTGGTCTCTCCCTAACTATAATGCATATGTACAGCTGTAAAGAAATGAGCTTTTCCCCAACCAAGCCCACTAATTGATCACATGCAATAACTGCAAGGAAATGGTCATGTTGGGTAGACAGGGATGTGTTTATTAGAGAGCCAGTGTAGTATAGCAGTTGAGTGTTGGACTAGGCTCAGGGGGTCTCCCGTTCAGATCCCTGCTTTGTCATGGAAGCTTGCTGAGCGACCCCTCACTGGCAGTCTTTAAGCAGAGGCTGGACAAATACTTGTCAGGGATGCTCTAGGCTGATCCTGCATTGAGCAGGGGGTTGGACTAGATGGCCTGAATAACCCCTTCCAACTCTATGATTCTATCATTCAAGGCAAGTGACATTCAGAAGTGGTTTGCCATTGCCTTCCTCTGCATAGCAACCCTGGTCTTACTTGATGGTCTCCCATCCAAGTGCTAACCTGGGCTGACCCTGCCTTTCTTCCCAACTAAGCTGACCCTGCTTAGCTTTCAAGTTATGAGATGAAATGAAGTACATAAAATAAATAAATAAGATTATATGGGCATAAATCAGACAAAGAACAAAAAATTGAAAAAGTCTGTGGTTAACATAACTGCTCTGATCATTGTATCAGATACAGCTTGAGTATTCTTTATCCGGACATCCGATATCCTGACTGACCCGAAAACCAGACTTTTTGAGCCAGCATGCAGGCATTACATACAGGCCCTCAGCAGCACCCCAGTTTGCTTTCTGATGGTTCAAATAAAAAAAAAATGTTTAAAATTACATTCAGTCTACGTGTATAACGTGTATATAAAACATAAATTAATTTCGTGTTTAGGCTTGGGTCCCACCCCCAAGATATCTCATGTATATGCAAATATTCCAAAGTAGGAAAAGATCCAAAATACGGACTACTTAAGGTCCCAAGCAGTCCAGATAAGGGATACTCAACCTGTATTATGCTTTCTTCTCTTACAATAAGAGCTGAGAGTAACATTGTTTTTATAACCTTCACTTTGTCCTGCCTAATCCGTATTGACAATTGTCAAACTTCTTGCCTAAACTTTGCACCAGCTGATTTCCCTAGAGTGCAATTTGACAGTCCCACTAGCATCTGATGAAGTAGGTAATAGCCAAGGAAAAACAATGCTGTGCGAACAAGAAATCAGAGGTGTAAGTAGAGTTTCTAAATGTTAGTTTGTATCAAGACTAACATGGCCACACATACACACACACACACACATATAAACAATTAGCAGTTCTCTTCCTTCCATTCTACACAGCAGCGTGTTGAAAAACTGTCCTTACAGCCAGTAATAGGGAGAGCTGTGTTTATTCCTTCTCTCCTGTAATTGCTGAAAACTGACTCCTGGCAGACAGCTAGTATGGAGAAAGAGTGCACTGTGCAGAGGGGAAGAGGTCAGAAGAGAAACTGAAGCGAGGCACACCTGGAAATAAGCCCCATGGGACCCATAAAGGATTGGGCAGGTATAGGAATGATTAGAAGCAGCCAGGTGAACTAGTCCTGTCAGTATTTTCACATTGAGAATTTTAGGGCTGTGTTCCCAGACTTTTACTTCCTATGAACAGCTGAGGACACTTTTCATAACTGCTCTTCATCCCCCCCACAAGTTTTTATTCATCTTGCCCCTATTTTCTGTGAGCAAAAATGTATTCCAGAGAAGTTCTACTCAGTTAAATAGAACTATTCAGAAGAAAGGGGGGCTATATATTAATAGTGCAGTGGCGGGAGACTATGGAATATAAAATCCCCAGATCAAATCTGGTAGTAGGTGGTCTTTGGCCAAGCCCCTGTTTCTCAGCCTTCCTGTAACCTTACCTGAATTATGAGAATGTAAGGACTTCTGTTGTAAGGTTGTAAGGACTTCTGGGATATTGTATGACACTGATACAGTTCACAAGGAAATTAACAATTAGGGCTGTGCTTTGTTTTTGTACAGCTTGGTTTTTTTTTTTTGGTTTTTTTGCATAAACCCTGCAATTTTGACATTTGTTTCTCAAATTGGTAAACGAGGTGTGTGGATGCTTGTATTCTGCAAGCTTTTTTTCTCCCTGTGGCCAGTTTTCCAGCTGCAGAGTCACAAGGTAACTGAGCAACTCTTAAAAGCACAAGCCCAAAGAAGCTGGGAGACAAGATGTCCCAGAGTCTGTTCTAAGTCAGGCAGCTGGAGATGGCAGGAGACATAGTCTGTTGATGCAGTCTGCGGTCAAGCACAGATAATTCCAAGTCTGAAACATCAAAGGAGGAGAGGGCAAATTCCAAAGACGTGGTCAGGCCTGATCTAGAAGAGTAAGATTTGCAGAGACCAACAAAGGCAGGCACACATGCAACAGCTTGCTCCCACACAAGGCTTTCTTCACTTGCTGTTTAAATAGGGAATTATATTGCTGGGACAGATAAACCATCTGCAGTTAATTAGGTTGTTTCAGCATTCTTAGCCCGGTGTAATTCATCTGCCTCAATGCTGCTGTCAGGGCTTGACAGCTGCTGAACCAGCAGCAATCTTGCGCATCTTCGACTCTCCTGAATTTCAGATCTTAAACGCCTCCTTCATTGTTCTAGAAGCTCTGGCACTCTAAGGGTGCGGATGATGACTGTTGGGTTTCTGGCATGGCTTGAGTTCCTGAGCTGGAGGGCTGAGGGTACAGTGCCTCAGCTTCTGCCTGTAACTACTCCCGTTACAACTTCTGCCTGTGAGTTCACCTCTGTTATCAGCCCTGGGCTGGGACTGACTTCCTCCACATCCTCGTCTGAGGAAGTGCCAGAAGACTGACCCACAACATAAAGAGAGACATACAGAGAACTCCCCAGCCTGGAACTGAAGCAGTTGTGGAGAGCCAGTGTGACATAGTGCTTAGCATGCTGGAGTCATACCCTAGTGGGTGGTCAAATCCTCATTCATTTGTGAAGTTAACATGGTCACTAGGTGATTGGGGGGGGCGAGAAGTAGTTGTGAATTTCCTGTGTTGTGCAAAGGGTTGGACTAGATGTCCCTTGAGCAGGTTAGCCAGCTCCGGGTTGGGAAATACCTGGATATTTTGGAGGTGGAACCTGAGGAGGGGGAGTTGAGGAGGGGAGGGACTTCAATGGGGTATAATGCCATAGAGTCCACCTTCCAAAGCAGCCATTTTCTCCAGGTGAACTGATCTCTGTTGCCTGGAGCAGTGGCGGACTGGGTCTAAAAATATTAGTTGCCAGGAGACAAAGGGAGACAAACCCACAACTATAAGGCTATCATTTATTTTTTAATTAATTTTTATTGTTAACATATTGTCTAATGTTTAAGGGAGGGCCACTTCATCAGGGACCCACAGGGCCCACTTGCCATCGGGCAAGCTGACACAATGGCCAGTCCTCCACTGGCCTGGAGATCAGTTGTGATAGCGGGAGATCTCCAACCACTACCTGAAGGCTGCTAGACTACCTGAAGGCCGGCAACCCTACCCTTGAGCTCTATGTTTCCCTTCCAGCTCTATGTTTCTATAGGGCCTTGAGCCCGTAATGCACTCTCAGCCTAACCTGTCTCACACTGCTGTTCACAAGGCTAAAATGAGGGAGGAGGGAACCTTGTATGTCACTCTGAGATCCTTGAAGGAATAGTGATTTTTTAAAAGTGAGGGTTGGATTTGTGCTGTCCCAGAAGGTTGTGCTCCAGGAAGCTCCTGAGCTTCTCCAGTTAAAAGGATCAGTTAGTAGGTTAATGTGACAGATGTCTTCTTGAGACCCTGGCAAGCTGCTTTGTGATCAGAGCAGGCAATACTGACTTTGATAAACCACTGGTCTGGTTCAGTAAAAGGTAACTTCATGGGTACATGTGTATTCACAGCAGAGAGCAGGTGCCCTTCTGAAAGTTGTTTGCAATAGCAAATAGCTCCAGATGGCTCAAGAAACTCAGCCAATCTTGTTTTCGTGGAAAGCCAGGATTTCCTGAAAAGCCAGGAAAAACAAAGCCAGGATCTCTACAAGGTAGCCTCTGATGGTAGTTGTTTGCTAAGATGCTCGTGTGATTTTGCCTGTAGACAAGGGGAGATAATTTGGAGCTCTAGGTGTAGCTCTAAGAGGCACTGAGAAGCCAGCAGGGTGTAGTGGTTAAGAGCGGGGGACTCTAATCAGGAGAACCGGGTTCGATTCCCCACTCCTCTACATGAGCAGCAGATTTTAATCTGGTGAACTGGGTTTGTTTTCCCACTCCTACACATGAAGCCTGCTGGGTGACCTTGGGCTGGTCATAGTTTCCAAACTTTCTCAGCCCCACCTACCTCACAAGGTGTCTGTTGTGGGGAGAGTAAGGGAAGGTGATTGTAAGCGGGTTTGATTCTCCTTAAAAGGTCGAGAAAGTCGGCATATAAATACCAACTCTTCTTTTTCTTCTTCTTCCATCATTGCTGATGGTCCCTTTCTGGTCAATCTGGACATACCTTCAACCTGCCAGAATCCAGCCTTTCTCATCACAGTCTCAGTTCTCAGAAGGCTACCAGCCAGCCACGGCTTGATAGAGACATTTGCAGGCCGCTCTTGAAGAACACTGCTGCAATTCCCTTCTGATGAAATTGTGAATGTCTTCTTCTTTTTTTAATACATGTTTTCATTTGTAACCGGAAAGCAGAGCAGATGGTTGAAGGCATAGCTCACTGTGATGTGTCAGTTAAAATAACCAAAGCTACTAAACGCTTGTTCACCGGTGGGGCCGCTTTCCAGGGAAGAATTGCCGGCTCTGTTTTGAATACAGTAACTCCAAATGCTGCGAACTGGCTCCGAGAGCATGTTTATCTCACATTGGCTGTCAGCGACTCCCATCCTTTGCTTTTGTTCATTAGGGCAGACAGATCATTGATTTGGCGCTGAGCTCCATTAAGGAGGCGGGGAAGGCAATGAGCATTGAGGAATGTGTACTGTGCCATGGGGGATTTATTCTAATTGGACTCTGTAAGGCTGATTTAATGGAAATGCTGCATTTGTTGATAATAGACCGGTTTGATTTTCATCTTCTAAAAATAAAATACGCATACTGTTCCCCAGGTAGTAATATAAAACGTTTGATACCTGATACTTGATCTTAACTACATGTATCTTACAGTTTTTAAATTAAAATGAAGGTATGCTGTAAAGTGCAGTTAACATTTTATTTCCCTAGTTAATTTCCCCCCAAAAGAAGGTCAGCAAAGATCCAAATTGTAGCCTGGAAAAGCATATTAGAAAAGGGAAGACAGAATTGTTAGGTTTTTTTTAATCATTAACAAAGCAATCCTAAGCATACTTTTCTGGAAGTAAGCCCCATTGAATAGACCTGAGTAGGATTTTAAGCAGATCTTCTTTGGATTGTTCTCTAACAGCCCATTCCTGAAGGGGAAGCTGAAGCTCTTTAGGAGCCAGCGTGACCCTGCGCCAGCCTGGGTGCCACCATATCACAGAATAAAGTGGCACCTACACCAGCGAGGGGGAAAACACGCCAGTGCCAGGAAGCCACGCCATGCCACTGCTGGCATTGCTGTGCTGGCAGCAAAATCCCAGAAGCACCCCCCCACACCATTGCTTCCTCCCTTTCCCCCACTACTTCTCTTACTCTCTCACTCTTTCTTAGGGTTGCCAGGTCCCTCTTCGCCACCGGTGGGAGGTTTTTGGGATGGAGCCTGAGGAGGGTGGGGTTTGGGGAGGGGAGGGACTTCAATGGCATAGAGTCCAATTGCCAAAGCGGCCATTTTTCTCCAGGGTAACTGAGCTCTATCAGCTGGAGATCACTTGTAATAGCGGGAGATCTCCAGCTAGTACCTGGAGGTTGGCAACCCCATACATGGAACACCAACATAGTAAATGTATAGGGTTGCCAGGTCCTTATTTGCCTCTGGCAGGAGGCTTTTGGGGCAGAGCCTGAGGAGGGCAGGGTTTGGGGAGGGGGGACTTCAATGCCATATAGTCCAATTGCCAAAGCAGCCATTTTCTCGAGGTGAACTGATCTCTGTTGGCTGGAGATCAGTTGTAATAGCAGGATTTCTCCAGCTAGTACCTGGAGGTTGTATTCAAAAAACAGCTAATAAGTGCTTACAGGAGTGTAGAATTCAAAATATGGCACTTAAACAGAAATATCCAAATCAGGAGAGTCACGATGCAAAACTTGCAGTTAGAGTAATGTATTGGAACATTAGAAACAAAGCCACTTCTAACGCAACAAATATACAATTAGAACGAAGTTCCAAAACAAATACAAATACAAATTGTAAGCATATGCCGGCAGCGCTCGGCTAGATTCAGTTCGTGATCTGTGGTGTACTTAACAGTCACTTCATACAGCACCGGGAACCAAGAGTAGAGTAGCAATGGAAATCCAGTAAAGTTCCATTTCGTATAGACTTTCTCAAGCCTTTTGAATGTTCCGTGCAATATTCATTCAAAATTTGAAGGAGTGTGCCTTTCCTCTTTCTTACTTTTGCCAGGCGTCTTACTTTTGTCGTCCCAAGAAAGAGGAAAGGCACACTCCTTCAAATTTTGAATGAATATTGCACGGAACATTCAAAAGGCTTGAGAAAGTCTATACAAAATGGAACTTTACCGGATTTCCATTGCTACTCTACTCTTGGTTCCCGGTGCTGTATGAAGTGACTGTTAAGTACACCACAGATCACGAACTGAATCTAGCCGAGCGCTGCCGGCATATGCTTACAATTTGTATTTGTATTTGATTTGGAACTTCGTTCTAATTGTATATTTGTTGCGTTAGAAGTGGCTTTGTTTCTAATGTTCCAATACATTACTCTAACTGCAAGTTTTGCATCGTGACTCTCCTGATTTGGATATTTCTGTTTAAGTGCCATATTTTGAATTCTACAGTACCTGGAGGCTGGCAACCATACTCTTTCTCCCTCCTGCCACCCTTTCTGTTACTCTCTCCTCTATGTCTGTCACTTTCTCTTTCTGCCCCATCCCATCAATCTCTTTTTCTGCCCGCCATCCCCCCCCAGCCACCCACCTACTTCCTCCCCCCACCCCAGCAACAGCAGTGGCATTTCCAGCTGCCCACCTGCTTTCTCATGGCCCTATAGCAGCAGTGGCGGCAGGGGCTCTCTCAGAATCACAACAGATCTCCCAATTACAGAGATCCAGTTCGTTGCCAACTCCAGGGATGGGAATTCCTGGAGATTGGGGGGGGGAATGGAGCCTTGGGAGTGTGAGGTTTGGGGAGGGAAGCAACTTCAGCAGGGTATAATGCCGTAGACTCCACCCTCCAAAGCAGTCATTTTCTCCAGGGGAACTGAGCTCTGCCATCTGGAGATCAGTTGTCATTCCGGGTAATCTCCAGCCCTCACCTGGAGGTTGGCAAAACTAATTCCCTTGGAAGGTGGAGTCTATGACATTATATCCTTCTGAAGCCCCTTGGGAGTGTGAGGTTTGGGGAGGGAAGCAACTTCAGCAGGGTATAATGCCGAAGACTCCACCCTCCCCAGGCTCTACCCCTCAAATCTCCAGGAATTTCTCAACCTGGAATTGGCAACCCTATCTCCTTCCCACCCAACAGCCATCTTATCTTTATCTGCGCCTCTGTCTTAAGTTTTCCATCTCCTTTCCCCCTGCAGCCTCTACCTTGGAAAACTATGGTCTTTGTGGGACCTAAGCAGATTACATTAGTCTCCTCTCCTCTTTTTTATCCGCACCTCTCCTCTTTTTTATCCGCACAACAACCCTGTAATGTAGGTTAGGCTGAAAGTATGTGACTGGTCCATAATCATCCAGTGAGTTTCTACAGCGAAATGGAGATTCAAACCTGGGTCTCACGGACCATGCTCAGAAGCTCTAACCGCTACACCACCCTGGCTTTCATAGGGTTGCTGCTGTTGAACAGCAGCAAGCAGCCAGGTGTAGTTGAGTCATGCAAGTAGGGTTGCCAACCTCCAGGTAATAGCAGAAGATCTCCTGCTGTTACAACTGATCTCCAGCCGATAAAGATCAGCTCAGCTGGAGAAAATGGCTGCTTTGGCCATTGGACTCTATGGCATTGAAGTCCCTCCCCTCCCAAACCCCGCCCTCCCCAGGCTCCGCCCTCAAAGTCTCCCACCGATAGCGAAGAGGGACCTGGCAACCCTACATGCAAGTCGGGTGGTATCAAGTTACCCAGAGGTTGCTGCCAGGCTAAGGGTTGCCAACCTCCAAGCGGGATCTGGAGAGCCCCCAGAATTACAACTGAACTCCAGACGAAGACAACTGCCCCCCTGGAGAAAATGGCTGCTTCAGAGGGTGGACTCTATGGCATTATATTTGGCTGAAGCCTGTTCCCTCCCCAAATCCTGCCCTCCTCAGACTTCACCACAGTATCTCCTGGAATTTCCTCACCTGGAGCTGGCAACCCTAGCCAGGCCTGGCTCCATTGAGTCCTCCCTCAAAGGCCAAAATAGGCCTGGAAAGGGCCCTGCCCCCTCACCCTGCCTTTTACTCACAGCAGAAAGGGAAACCTGGAATGCTGTGGTTGCCTAGCAACAGCCATTGAGTGAATCCTTTGCTTAAAGTGACAGGCACTCCTTTTATCATTTTGGGTGTTTTTTTTTTAAAAAAAAACAATGTGGTTTTTTGGGGGGTTTTTTTGTTTTTTGTTTTTAAAAATTTACATTTTCCTACAATCTGGGGCCCTTTTCAGGTTTGTAGAAAGATCTGTCTTACCAATTCACAGCTCCAGTCACTGGATTTAAGTATCCAAAGTGTTGGCTGACTTCACTATTAGAATACAAGATATCATAAAGACTGTCTCCTTCTGTCATTTTGGTTGCCAACCTCCAGGTGAGGCCTGGAGATCTCCTGGGATTGCAAATTACCTCCAGAAAACATATATCAGTTCTCATGGAGAAAACAGCTGCTTTGGAGGGTGGGTTGTATGGCATTACACCCTACTGAGCTTCCTCAACTCCCCAAACTCCACCCTCCCCAGGATCCACCCCCCAAATCTCCAGGAGCTTCCCAACTTGGAGTTGTCCACCCTCTCTTATCATTGTCTTCCCCCAGTAGGTGGAAACTTTTCTTTCCTCTGGTGTTCCCTCCCTGATTCTCATTAACCCTTCCTCCCATCCATATGTTTGTTTATCTATTCTGTTTTATTTTCAGTTGCTTTAATATATTTATATGCATTTTTAATTAAAAATGTTTTTATTGTTCGCTGTCTTAGGATGCCTAAGTTGTGTGGCAAGAGGGCTTTAAAATGTTTTAAATAAACAGGCGAAATAAATGTGCAAAGCCATAAAAGCACATTTCAACTTGTCATGCTATCTGGGAGGATTCTGTTAATGGAGGCTAATGATGCCAAAGAGAAAGCAAATGTGCTTCCCAGAAAAATGATATGTTTTATACTTGAATTTTATCGGATTTCTGCTGCGTATATGGAAACAACCTCAGTCTGCTGGTGTACGTGCGTAAATGGGGTTGTGCCACCATCTATGCGAGATCAATGGGACAAAACCCCAGTACTGAGCTTCAGGGCAGAATTTGCCCATGGAGAGCTGCAAGGCAGTTGCCTGCAGCAATTCTACGCAGGGATGGAGCCAGCTCTCCTTGCTGCCGCTCATCCCTTCTCCCTGCACGCATCGCATCGCAGGTGGGCTGAAAAGGCAGGCAAGCTCTCATCCTCAAAGCCCCTCTACAGATGCAACAGAATCACTTGGTGCACATTTGCTTGAGCTGTGCTTTTCTTAGATAGTAGGTGGAAGATCCATACTCTCCAGAGGTCCGTATATCAGCAGGGGAAAGAAGTCTCTGTTTTCTGCTTCCTGCCCCTGCCGTTTCCACATGCTGTAACTGGTGAGGCTCTCTTTGAATAACAATCTCTCGTATTTCTAGCCCAAAGGAGAATTACGCTGTTCAATTGTAAATCATGGGCAGATTATTGCAAAGTTAATTAATGGAGAAAGGGGAGAAGAACCTTTAGCAATGGAGGGGGGACACGAGCTTTACTTCTTTAGATGAGAACGGGGGAGTTACACGAACACAACTGCTGCATTTTCGTCTCCAACGGTTGTTGGGTATACATTTTTATGTACTGTATTTTTCAGCCTGTCCTTCCTCCAAGGAATTCAGATTAGCACATGTAGCTCTCCCTTTGCTTTTGGACTTGAATCTGGGAGACCGAAGTTCAAGGCCTTTTATGCACAGGTTGCTTCTGTCACGATTCCCCCCCGCCCCCCACCCGACTTCTTTGGGGATTTGTTTTCCTTGTGCACTTTCCCCCCGAACTTTAGAAGTCACTTCACTCTCCTTGCATTTTCTGGATGCTGTTTCTGGCAGGATCCAGAAAATGTGGGGAAAACGCAGGGAGAGAGCAAAGTGACTTCTGAAGGATCAGAAAAGATGCGAATAATGGAAATAAAGCCCCAAAGTAGTCGGGAGTGGGGTGTGATCGCAATGGAAACAATCTGTGCGTAAAAGGCCCAAATCTCCACTTTGCCATAAAACTAGGGCTACCAGGCCCTTAGCTCCACCGGCGGGAGCTTTTCAGGGATGTGGTTGAGGCGTGCGATGCGCGCGCCATGCCTACGTCACTTCTGGGTTTTCTCGGAAGTTACATGGATGCTCTAGCAATCTCCGCAGACACTCTCTGGTTTTCATAGAGATTTGGTGGAGGTTGCTAGAGTGTCCTCATTGCTTCTGAAGTGACGTGGGTGCAGCGTGTGGGTCATTGGGCAGCCGAGTGGATTGGCAGGATTTTGCCCACCACCACCGGCCACTTGGCAACCCTACATAAAACCTTGCTGGGTGACCTTGGGCCAGTCACACACTTTCAGGCTAACCTACCTCACAGGTTGTTGTGAGGATAAAATGGGGGAGAGGAGAATGATGTAAGCTGTTTGGGGTCCCCATTGGTGAGAAAGGCTGAATAGAAATAAAGGACATAAAATAAACAACAGCCCTGTAAAACAGGCCAGGATGATTGACTGGGCCAAAGACACAGAGTAAGTTTTATAGCTGAACGGGGATTTGAACCTGGATCTAAATCCAGGGAAAATCTTGTTTCAGTTGTTAAGATCTCACATTTGTTATTGTTGCTGTTTTTTGAACACTCAACACACTCCGTACATATAGAAAATGGGCGTCTCAGAAGAAAAGGTTTTAGACTTCTCATTGACATGCTGATTATTTGCTTGGCATTGTATTCATATTTTAAAATGAAACTTAAATTCATTTGGTGGATTGTGCTTCAATGCAGAAAGGGTAGAGTTTTTAGCAAACTCACGTCAGACTTTTTATTGGTGTAGAGGTCTAACAAGGCTAGGGATGCCAGCTGCAGATTGGGAAATACCTGGTGATTTTGGGGGTAGAGCCTGAGGAGGGCGGGGTTTGGGGAGGGGAGGGACTTCAATGCCATAGAGTCCAATTGCCAAAGTGGCCATTTTCTCCAGGTGAACTGATCTCTATCGGCTGGAGATCAGTTGTAATAGCAGGAGATCTCCAGCGAGTACCTGGAGGCTGGCAACCCTAAACAAGACCTGCATGAGGTAAACATCATGGCTGTCTACCTTTCCTCTGACTTATTTCAGAGTGTATAGCTGATGAAAGAAGGACTGTCCTTAATCCTCCGATCAATAGAGGTTATACATTTCACCAGCCAAATGAACAAAGTAATCAACTCGCCTAAATTACACTGCTTATAGATCAAACAGTTCCGGAAAATCTCCATTGATCTGATCAGTGTGTGTCTGGCAAAGGTGGACATAATGACCTCCCTTTGGGGCTGGTCACTGTCCCCTCCAAGCAGCCTTCCTTCCATTTTATTCTTTTCCTTTCTCTTTCCTGTTGAAAAACCAAACCCAACAAAACTGGTCTTGGGTTCTCTCTTCGTTGAAATTTCAGGGAAGAAAGAGCAATAAGTAGGGTTGCCAACCCCCAGGTTCTAGCTGGAGATCCTTCTATTAAAACGGATCTCCAGTTGATAGAGATCAGTTCCCCTGTAGAAAATGGCCGCTTTGGCAATTGGACTCTATGGCAGTGACTGAAGTCCCTCCCCTCCCCAAACCACGCCCTCTTAAGGCTCTGCCCCAAAAACCTCCCGCCAATGGCGAAGAGGAACCTGGCAACCCTAGCAATAAATCAGGTCAAAACTCTGCTGAGCGTTATGTGTATGCTCTGTTTACATGTATCTCTAAGGAACATAATTGTGTCAATTTGGTCTTCAATTGGTAGGCTTCCCAGTTGCCCGAGATTGGTAGGCAAATGTCTGGCAATTGACTGGGCTGCCTGCCACTCTTCAGCTGGTCAGCGGGTAGAAGAGGGCCAGCAGAGGGGAAGCCGTAATCTGCATGCATGCCTACGTCATTTCTGGGTTTACCTGGAAGCGAAGTGGACACTCTACCACTCTCCCCAAAAACTCTATGGAAACCGAAGCATTTTCGGAGGAGATTGCTAGAGTGTCTGTGCCAAACCTGGAAGTGACATGGATGTGTCGCACGCACGCAGATCGCTGCCCCCAGTGTCGTGGTGCAGGCGAGGAACGAGAGCTGTAAGCGTAGTCTGGGGAACAGTCCAAGGTCATTCACAGTGAAGGCAGAGTCCGAGATATCAATACAGGCAAGGGAAGTCCAAGGGGTTAGTCAGAGCCAGTCCAAGAAGTCAGGGTACCAGGAATCCAAAGGATAGCAGGGAAACAAGGCCGGTACACCAGGAGGTTGGTGACAAGTTGCTTGCACAACAGCCCAGCCTAACTGATGGCTTAAATCCCTTCCCCTGCTGCTGTAGCAGAGCCAGCTGATGCTGATTCGGCTGAGTTCCCAGGTGGTGCTTCAGCCCTACTCTTCCTCATCACTGCTACTGGGGAGGTTCCTCTGTAAAGCCTTCAGTCTAGCACTCTTCCGTCTCTGCTGCATGCCAGATGAACCTGTTTTCTTCTCTGCTCCAGTGGCCCTGGCGAGGCCTCTGGAGACACTGCATGTTGCAAGGTGTCAGGTCCAACTGGAGTCCTAGAGTTGGCAGGCTGCAGACATGGTGAGTCATCTCCTGACTTTGGCTGATCCTCTATTCTGGCCTCTACTTCATCTTCATCAGAGGAGGTCACTGCGGGCTGACTCTCCAGGCTGACTCATGACACCCAGCCATGCCCCCACAAAGCTCCTGCCAGTAGCAAGGAGCAACCAGGCAACCCTGTCAATTGACCCCTAAATCCAAAGAAAATCTATCAGGGCCTGGATAAAATGGAGGAGGGAAGAAGTGTGTATCTAGGGTTGTCAACCTCCAGGTGATGCCTGGCAATCTCCAAGTATTACAACTGATTCCCAGATGACAGAGATCAGTTCCCATGGAGAAAATGGCTGCTTTGGAGGGAGAACTCTATGGTATTATATACCAATGAGGTCCCTCCCCTCCCCAAACCCTGCCTTCCCCAGGTTCCATCCCCCAAATCTCCAGGTATTTCCCAACCCAGAGCTGGCAACCCTACGTATATGCAACCCTGTGCATGTTGAGGGAAGGGTGGCATAAAAGTACAGCAAAGAGTTTAGAGTCATAATACATAGAAGTGATCCCATGTTGTTCTCTTCACAACAGTCCTCTGATGCAGGTTGTGTTGAGAATTAGTTCCAGATTACTCTCTGATTTTCATGGTTCAGGGTCAAGTTGAGCCCCTGTCAGACTGTTTGAGCTAAGGAGCAACTTTTTCCCATGTAGAAGACGACCTTTTTTCTTAAAAATTTAGCCCCAAAATTAGAGGGGTCGTCTTATACACGGAAACTGGCTGTTGCCGCCGGCCCCACCCGTGACAGGCAGGGCCGGCGGCAGCAGCCACTTCTTTCCCCGCTCGCCCTCTTTCCCTGCCCGTCAGCTGTTGGGCGGGAAAAGAGAGGGAGCAGCCAGAGTCCTGTGCCCTGGCTGGCCAGAGTCCGGCGTTCAAACTGGTCACCGCCCACCCTACCAGGTTTGGACGCCGGACGCCGGCCAGCCAGGGCACAGGACCCTTTTGCCCTATAAGATGCCCCATGTATAAGGCAACCCCTATTTTTTCTTAATTTTAGGTTAAAAAATAGGGGTTATCTTATACATGGGGGCGTCTTATAGACAGAAAAATATGATAAATGGCTTTCAATCTGTTTCATTTTTTAAAATATTATTTCTTAAAACGGCAGTGTATCTGTCAAGAAGTTGAGGTCTCTCAATTTCTTGGATTTCATGATTTTTTTGGTTCAGGCCTGGGAGGCCTATGAATTTTGTGTTATTGGGATTTTAGACCAGAAAAATAAGTTTCCTTTTGAAAACTGCTTCTGTGGAGGGAGTAAGCCCCAGCTGGTGCTAGTTAACCTTTCCCCTTTGTGGAATGCAAGGCAATTGCCATGGTAATTAAATGGTCAGCCATCATGACAATGTCCAGGTGCAGGTAGTTCTGCAGGCTTCCTCACCTGAACACATCTCTGAGTGAGTCAGCAATTCTGACCAAGCGATTAATTAACAGCTAAGTGCTTGCGTTTTCTCAATTGGCCTCTATGAGCTCATGCCACTGAGAAAAGGAATATAAGGACAAACCAACCCTTGAGAAAACTATGCATGCTTTGGGGTACAGCAGGAGAGCTGTGCTGGCTGCATCACAACCCATTTGATTTTGGCCCTTGAGGGGGAAACTTTGGTCAAGCTGACCTACTTGGAGAAACCTTTTGAAACTCTTGAATGCTGGAAGCATCTTTGGAACTTGGTAACTATAAACCTGATGCAAGAAACCTTTGCCAATCCTTTTGAACCAAAAAGGCTTTTGAATGTATTAGCTAGTTATACTAAATAGTTTATTATTTTCTTGCTTGAAACTTCATGACTTTTTCTTTCCTGTAAACCAGCTTGAATCTTATAAATAAATTGTTAGCCTTTAAATGGCTTGTGTCTGTGATTTTGGGATTCCAAGCCTAATTCTAAGTGCCTTTGTGTGAGTGTAAAAACCACCTACCAAAGACATTTTGGGAGTGTAATCTTTCCCTGGCAGGCCTCTACCTTGCAGGGTAAGTGTTGCACTTAATTTTGGAGTGAGTTGGGAGAGGATTGCCCTTATCTTCCCCCTGGAGCTCAATCTTTTGAAAGGGCTGGTGGCAGCTACTCCTTGGACTTGGGGCGAAAGCCTGGGGTTCAAGGTTTTGTCTTTTGGAAAACTTTTGACCAAACCAAATCAGCCTCCAACTGGTGGAGACAGGTTGGGGAGCTCTTTGACATATATTATTATACCTATCTGTGAGTGTGTGGGTGTGGTTTAGTACTGAGCATGTTGGGAAACAAGAGCTTGAATCTCTAGTTCACCACTAGGATTGCTAACTTCCAGGTGGTGGCTGGAGTCCATTTGCTGCCGCTATTGCAACATCTCCAGGCGACAGAAATCAGTTCCCCTGGAGAAAATGGCTGCTGTGGCAATTGGACTCTATGGCACTGAAGTCCCTCCCCTCTCCAAACTCTGCCCTCCTCAGGCTCCATCCCCACAAACTCCAGGCATTTCCCAACCTAGAGCTGGCAACCCTATGCACCGTGCAAATCATTCAGTGACATTGGGGCAGTCATTCACTCTTAGGGTTGCCAACCTCCAGGTACCAGCTTGAGATCTGCTATTACAACTGATCTCCAGCCGATAGACATCAGTTCACCTGGAGAAAATGGCCGCTTTGGCAATTGGACTCTATGGCATTGACGTCCCTCCCCTCTCCAAACCTCACCCTCCTCAGGCTCTGCCCCAAAAACCTCCCGCCAGTGGCGAAGAGGGACCTGGCAATCCTATTCAACCTTATGTCACTTCAGTTGTGAGGATAAAATGGAGACAGGGAGAACAGCTGTCGCTGCTCTGAGCCAAAGAAAATGTCATTTGTCCTGGAAACTGAAGCTAGAGGCCTTTTCAGGCTCTTACATCAAAAGGTTAAACTAAAGCACTAGGCAATCTGTCACCAATAACTGAGAGTGTGTACTGCTGGTGTCTCCTCAGGCAAATGGGTAGGTGAGTGGAGATAGGTTTCTCCATGATTTGGCATGGTCCGTCTAAATGGAAGATAGTCATAGCACCTTTAGGTAGCTATATTTAGCAGCTAGTGAGTATAATGATGGATTTGTAATAGTCTGGGAGGAAAGAATGCTTGGGGGAAAGGCATAAATCAACAGTGATGCTAATTCGTAGCACAATGAGAATAACATGTTCTGGTTGAAGTCTCCTCGTGAATACAGACCATATTTTATCAGAAAAGAGCATGTGAATTCACTGAATAAGGCTGCAACCTTGAGTACACTTACTAGGAAGTAAATGACATTTAACACAGTGGGGCTTACGTCTGAGTAAACATGCTTAGAGTTGCACTGCACATACTTTTCAAAAGAGATTTTACTACACCCTTTTTGGACAGTGTGCACATTTTTGTAGTGTGT
Source organism: Euleptes europaea (assembly GCF_029931775.1). NCBI lineage: Eukaryota > Metazoa > Chordata > Lepidosauria > Squamata > Sphaerodactylidae > Euleptes > Euleptes europaea. The sequence goes on along the minus strand of NC_079322.1, from coordinate 16,125,453 downwards.
CTTGGTCTGCCTATTGCTACACTTAGTGTTAAACAAACTATAGGCATTCTAAGCTGCATGGTGAGATTTATTTCCCAAGTAAACATGCATAGGGTTAGGCAAAAAAAGATTGTTTTCTAAAATCATTACTAATTTTTAAGTCAAAGACAATCTGTATGGGCTTTTTAGACTGTTGTATTCCTGTGCTAAATAGACAAAATCCATTTTTAGAACACCTATTTGAAAATAAACCTTTCCTTTCCCTTTTACAGTACATTATTTTAGTTAAGAATGACATTTCACATTTGTTAGGGTTGCCAGGTGGGTGGTTTTGGTGGGCAATTGCCCGCCAATCCACCCAGCTGCTCAAGAGCGGGGATTACATGCATGTGCGGTTGCGCAAGACGTGATCACGCATTTACCGGACGTTACCTGATCATGAAAAGCTATGGCTGGTTTTAAAGGAAATGGCTGTGCCACTACATCTGATCATTTTGATGCGCAACCTGTACTCTGGACAAGAGGCCACAGTTAGAACAGAATATGGAGAAATGGAATTGTTTCCAATTGGCAAAGGTGTCAGACAAGGATGTATTTTATCTCCCTATCTCTTCAATCTATATGCAGAACATATAATTAGGAAAGCTGGATTAGATTTAGATGAAGGTGGAGTGAAAATTGGAGGGAGGAACATTAATAATTTGAGATATGCTGATGACACTACATTATTGGCAGAAAATAGTGAAGATTTGAAACGACTACTGCTGAAAGTTAAAAGAGAAAGTGCCAAAGCAGGACTACAGCTGAACATCAAGAAAACAAAAGTAATGACTACAGGAGAATTACACAACTTTAAGGTTGACAATGAGGAAACTGAAATTGTTCAAGACTTTCTATTCCTTGGCTCCACCATCAACCAAAAGGGAGACTGCAGCCAAGAAATCAGAAGGAGATTGAGACTGGGAAGGGCAGCCATGAAGGAGCTAGACAAGATTTTGAAGTGTAAGGATGTGTCACTGGCCACCAAGCCTAGATTAATTCATGCCATCGTATTCCCTATTACTATGTATGGGTGTGAAAGCTGGACGGTGAAGAAAGCTGATAGGAAGAAAATAGATTCCTTTGAAATGTGGTGTTGGAGGAGAGTCTTACGGATTCTGTGGACTGCCAAAAAATTGCACTTAACAATAAATGTATATCTGTAATATTATTTTTAATGATTGTGGCTCAACCTTCAAGGTTACTAGCCTGTTTTATGGGTTGGGTATAGCTGGGGTAGCTTCGCCACCAGCAGGAGGTTTTGGGGGTGGCACCTGAAGAGGGTGGGGTTTGGGGAGGGGAGGGACTTCAATGCCATAGAGTCCTATTGCCAAAGCGGCCATTTTCTCCAGGAGAACAGATGTCTGTTGGCTGGAGATCAGTTGTAATAGCCGGAGATCTCCAGCTAGTACATTGAGGTTGGCAACCCTAAGTATTGCTCCCTTTGTTTTGCTGGGTTCTTTGATTTCCCCAAGAACTTGTTGTCTAAATTATTGCTGCAGTCAACACAGGAGTAACTAAATCAATATCATCACCCCTTTGTAATTAAAAGAGATTTTACTACACCTCTTTGGGAGAGTTTGCAAACTATCTGTCATGAGGTAAGTTTATCTAGTGTGTCTTGAAGAGATCTACTCAGAAGTAAGTCCCATTTGATTGAAGTGAGACTTACTCCCAGGAAAGTGACCTTAGGACTGCAGCCTTGGTCTCTATTTTTACACTTGATACTTCAACGAAATACAGGTATTCTGTGTAGTGAACTTGGTGGGATTTATTTCTCAGTAAACACACACAGGCTGTTAGATTCTAATTTTTAGAGACCTTTGTGGTTATGGGAGGCAAGGTCTTTAGTCCTGTGTATAGCATGATTAGTCTTTAGTGCATCCTTATTCTGTATTTATTGCTGTTCTTAATTTGCTTAGGTTTTCGAAATGATTTTATATTCCCTTAGGGGATCCTTGGATCCAAAAGGTGGGATATAAATTAATGTTTTCATGGCTGAGTACATTTCCTTTGCCCCTTTTCTAGGATTGATGCAGACAAAAATCTATCAATTTTTTGGGAGGCATTCACCTCTTTCGGGGTTAATCATGGCAATTATATGTTTAACTAGCTTCATGTGCCACTAACTCCTAGAAAATGTGGTGAAGCAAGATGCTAGTCTGTAGGGATGCTGATAGAGTGCAGATTGGCTTTACAAATCTGAATCTGTTTATTCAGTGCATGTTTGAACTGGTGTGCAATTTGGGGATTGGCAAACCTACAAAATTTCAGCTTTTGGGAATCTTATAGCTGACCTTGCGAGCTAGTGGTATAGCCTCTTTTTGGTTTGCCATCTGAATTTCATTGACTCGGAATACCTATCTCCAATCTCAGATTACCATTATGCCCCACTCTAGAGTAGCTCTCCAGCCCACTTTGTAATGCCAACCAGAGAATCTCTTTTCCTCTATCAGCACATCATTCCAGGTGTAAGAGAGGGAGGAGGGCAGAACAACCGGCCACTGCTAAGGACAGAACTGTAGCTAGGTAAGGAAGTTCTGGTGCTCATGAGGATGCACAGAACATATATTTTTGTCCCTATTGTGCTCTTGGAGGAAATATAATGGTTGGGGGAAACAAGCTATTTTTGGACTTTTTAGGACAGTTGATTCGGTTAGCCGACCTGGGCTCCAAATTGAGCACAGGGGAGTTTACCCATTACTAGCTTGAACCTAGCAAGAGAATTCATTTTCTTCCCTAGGGTGGAGAACAGGAAGAGTCTATTGGATATCCTACTGATGTCTGGCAAAGGTTATGAGCTCAGTAGATGACATTACTGGTTTAAGATTGACCAGCACAAGACATAATAAAACAGGAGTCCAGTAGCACCCTAAAGACTAACACTTTATTCCAGAAGAAGCATTCATTAAATTTGTTAGTCTTTAATGTCTGCTGATAAAACCACCTGTTTTATCTTGCTCCTAAAGCCTAACGTGGTTACCCCATCTGGAATTAAATTAAATTCAGTATACAAATACAACGCTTTGCTAGCACTGTGCTGGGATTGAGCTAGGGCTGCAAACCTGCCAAGAAAAAAAAATGGTTTTGTTTTGTTGTTCCTTAAGCAGCAGCAGCTGGACACATAGAAATCAACAGTTCAAGCTTTTCACAGCATAGATAAATATTATCATCTGCTAATGTCTGCTGATCATTTTGCTTTTCATCTCGACAAGTTTCTTGAAGTTAGTATCTGAGCTTACTCACCACTTTGACACCTGGGCTGTCTGTGGGTGAGGGACTACAAGCAGAGTATTGGTCAAATCTTCTTTGTTCCTTCTGGGATTGGACAATTCCCTTGCAGCCTTTTTTTAAAAATATACATTTCATTTAAATCAAGTTTGAGAGGGTAAAAGATAATCATTGTGGCTTTGCAGAATGCCGCAGTGTCATATTATGGAGCAGAGACCATAATGGGAAATCTTAATTTGGTGAACTTTCCCTTGAATATAGGAGAGCTGGCATGTTATAGTGGTTAGAGTATCAAACCAGGGTCTGGGAGAGGCAGATTCAAATCCCCACTCTGACACAGAAGCTTGCTGTGGGCCCAGGGTTGCAACTGCCAGGTAGTAGCAGGAGATCTCCAGCCAATAGAGATCAGATCACCTGGAGAAAAATGGCCGCTTTGGCAATTGAACTCTATGGCATTGAAGTCCCTCCCCTCCCCAAACCCTGCCCTCCTCAGGCTCCACCCCAAAAATCTCCCGCCGGTGACGAAGAGGGACCTGACAACCCTATGTGGGCCCTTGGAGCAGTCGCAGGTTCTCAACCTAACCTAGCTGTTATCCAAGGAGTTTGGGATGATGTGTGCTAATTTTAGCCATTTCTACCCCACTTTTTCCCCCAATGGGGAAACATACTTGTTTACAACATCATTCTTCCCTCCTCCGTTTGGGTCTCTGGGATCAGACTCTGGCACTCTGACCACTCTCCTCCGCTGCATCCAAAGCAGCTCCAACAGACACGACCCGTGAGACGGCTTTAACGTATAAAGACGGTTCAGTGCTGTTGGAGCAAACTCATAAACCAGTTGGTAGCTTTACTGCCCTGGAAGTTAATTCATAACCACGGCAACGACATTTGTCAAGCAGTGGCGGATATGTTCAGTGATGCTCTTATGCGCTCAGTCAGCCAAAATGAAAGCCATCCATCCTCCTCTTTAATGTTCCACCAATGACCTCTTTTGAAGCTTGTACATTTCGAGGAGAAATTCTATGCTGCTGAGAGCCTAGAGGTGGAGATACTATTATTTCCTCCCACTTAATTTGGAGCTGTGCTTTTAATGTGGGAGCCCGTTGAAAGGGCGTCCAGAATCAATCAGCTGTGGCTGACTTGTGCCAGCTGAAGAGGGATGAGGTGGCAGATTTGGTCCAGCTCTGAAGCGATTATACTTTGACAGTTGCAAAAGAGATATAATTACAGTATGATGTTGTCTCTCGCTTCTTTGTCATGGTAGCCCTTCTTTATCATGCAAGTACATCTTTGAATGGGTCAAAATTGCAGTGTTCACCTGCAGCATTAAATGGAACAGACTTCCAACCTTTGTTTGTTTGTTTGATTGATTGATTGATTGATAGATAGATAGATCATCCTACAGTGCTGTCTTAGGCGGAGTTGCATCCTTCAAAGCACATTGACTTCAATGGACTTGGAAGGGTGTAACTTTGCCTAGGATGGCGCTGATAGAGTCACTACTGAGTTTGCGCCTAATGAAATACAGGGTGAATTTGGAGATTCCTGTTCGAGTGACATTTGAAAAGAATTCAAGACTACCCGCATACAGGGAACCCACAGAAATAATGAATGCAGGATGTATCTACTCAAACTGTACGGAGAGGTTCATCTGCCTCTTACCCATTAAGCTCCTGAAGCTGGAGGTTGAGAGATTCAAAACAGATAAAATAAAGTATTTCTTCACACGATGCATAGTTAAACTGTGGAACTCCCTGCCCCTGGATGTGGTGATGGCTACCAACTTGGAAGGCTTTAAGAGGGGAGTGGACATGTTCATGGAGGAGAGGGCTATCCATGGCTACTAGTCAAAATGGATACTAGTCATGATGCATGCCTATTCTCTCCAGGATCAGAGGAGCATGCCTATTACGGTATATTAGGTGCTGCGGAACACAGGCAGGATGCTACTACAGCGTTTCATCAAAACATCTGACCAACTTCGACGAAAGCAAAAAAGGACTCGCATTATTTCTCAGGAGGGTCCCACACATGCTTACACCACGATCCTTACTCAAAGGGCTAGTTTCCATGGTGAGATTACTTGACAGGTTCATGGAGACTTTATGGAGAAAGGCTAGTGTGAGCCAGGGTGGTCTAGTAGTTAAAGTGTCGGACTAGGGTCTGGGAAATCCAAGTTCAAATCTGCACTCTGCCATGGAAACTTGCTGGGTGACTTTAGGCTAGTCATACACTCTCAGCCTCAACTCTGGCAAGTATTTGGATGGGAGACCTCCCAGGAATACCAGGGGTGTGTTGGGGAGGCAGGCAATGGCAAAGCACCTCTGAACATCTCTTGCCTTGAAAACCCTACGAGGTCACCATAAGTCAGCTGTGACTTGATGTCAAAAAAAGAAGTGTGAGCCAGCTATCCATGATGAAAGGATGGCAACCGTCTTTCAGATCTTGGCTGTTCTGTTGTGTGTGTGTGGGGAGGGGTGTGTGCAGCTGGAATCATGGAAATGGCTGCTGGTGCTTTACATCACATGTATGATCATATGAAGTTGTTTGGCAATGTGGACCCCCCCAGAGTTTGTGTCCGTATATGGTTTACATGCACATCTCTTAACAGGAGCTATTTTCCAAGGTAACGACATTAAGTCTTCAATGCTGCATATGACTATGTTTCCTTCTCAGGGGCTGGAGGCTGGTGTCCATCGGATAGCGACCATTACCAGTGGCTGCAAGTGGACTTTGGCAATAGGAAACAGATCAGCTCTATTACAACTCAAGGCCGATACAGCAGTTCAGATTGGGTCACTCAGTACCGAATGCTTTACAGTGATACAGGAAGAAACTGGAAGCCATATCACCAAGATGGGAACGTTTGGGTAAGTGATTGCAGATTGCATTACTATCTCCATGCTATTTTGATCGTAGATACAGAAATCAAACATATTGTCGAAGGCTTTCACGGTCAGAGTTCATTGGTACTTGTAGGTTATCCGGGCTGCGTAACCGCGGTCTTGGTATTTTCTTTCCTGATGTTTCGCCAGCAGCTGTGGCCGGCATCTTCAGAGGAGTCACACTGCAGGACAGTGTCTCTCAGTGTCAAGTGTGTAGGAAGAGTAATATATAGTCAGAAAGGGGTTGGGTTGAGCTGAATCCAAAGTTTAGCTTTGGATTTCACACATTAACAGATCACTTCAGGATACAATGGTTCCATATTAACATACCACACCCTCATTAGCACATTATCTTGATATTTACAGGACAATGATTAGCACATTACCTTTGATACTTTTTGCAGGACAATGATTCAGCTCAACCTAACCCCTTTCTGACTATATATTACTCTTCCTACACACTTGACACTGAGAGACACTGTCCTTCAGTGTTACTCCTCTGAAGATGCCTGCCACAGCTGCTGGTGAAACGTCAGGAAAGAAAATACCAAGACCACGGTTACGCAGCCCGGATAACCTACAAGAAGAAATCAGACATGTTTGTGTTAATGTGACAGGTTGATTTTATTCCTAGGTAGCAATGCAGGAACACTTGTGTAGAATGTGTGTATTTATGTGTTGTTTTCTCAATATTCTGTGTTGGCATACTTGTCTGGTAGTATGGTACTACCTGTGGTGACGATTCATGTGATCAGGGTGTTTTGAGTTGCAAGAAAACACATAAACTGAAAGGGATTTAGCATCTGAGAACCTGGACTTTTATCTTTCTTTATAACCAGGCCTCTAGATCTCATGAGGCTATGGGAGTGTATGAATCCTTATGAAATCTCAGAAGCCAGAGTGGAGATGGGGGTCTGCAATCAGATAGTGACTATCTTTAAAGTTTTCTGACTTAACCTGGAATTGGGTTGGGTAGGTGATATCCGAGGTAGTCAGAGCTTTCCGGAATGACTCCTGGGTCTCCTAACTATGTGAATTAATCGTTAGGAATGTAACGGTGCCTGCCCACTCATTTTTAAAATTCCTTTTCCTTTCCCTAGATTTAACAGCCACTGGCTATCCATCAACCACTTCACACTTTAAAAGTGGGAGATGGAATTTTATTTTTCCTTGACACTATAAAGAGAAAAGTTGCCACATCTCTCACACAATTGACCGGTCTATTTTGACAGCAGATAACGCAGTATCTGCTCCTCAGAAAGCGTCTTTGGCTGTTTTATCCCGTTCCCCAGGAAATAGCATTTCTCCAAGCCAGCCTTAGTCCTGGGACCGCTCAGGCAAGTTGCCTTGGCCAATCACACAGTCTCTCTTGGAGGGGAGGGAAATTTTAAACTGCAGCCATCCATTCTCCTTATGTGCGCTGCGGTCACTGTTCCTTGTATTGCTTGGATTATATTAGACCCTGGCTGGACTGACTGTGCCTGCATGGAACTTCTCAACAGACTGATCTGAGTAATTATTACTTCTAGCTAGCCTTTCCTCTGTCCTTTTCCTTTGGGAGTGTTAGTATGGGGTGGCACATTTGGTCACTGGGAAGGGAGTTCAGGAGAGGTATTATTTGTGTTGTTTGGGATTCTGTGCAGTTTAATATTTGGTTCATTTTGATCATCTGCCTTTCCTTTTTTGGGCTACTGAGGAGTTTGTTTCTTCTTTTTATTGTGGGGCTTTCTTTCTTGAATTGTGTCTTTTCTTGTTGCATTCAGTTAGTAGGTTACCTGTTTTCCACCTTTTTGCAGATTCATTAGTCATTTTTGGTAACATCGTATTTTCCATTGCTTAGGTTAGGATAGGTAGATTCCTTTCCTCTGCAAGGCAATTGGCTAAACTAGACAGACACTCTGGAAGGACTACTTTTTCTCACGTGACCTTTTGTGTTTGCTCCACCCCTGCCGCAAAGAAAGCATGCAAAATTCACAGCCACACGTTAGCTATGCAAACAGAGGTTGCTAATGGAAGGAACAAAGGAGCAGCTGAGTGTGTGTGGGGGGTGGAATTTCTCCTTTTGCGTTGGGACCGTGAATAAGCATTTTAAAGGTCGCATTTAAAAAAAACAGCTTTGAGCGAACATCAAAATTGACCCTGCATAAATGGCCACAGTTACTAAGTTTGGCACAAGAAGAAGGTTGTTGTGATTGGAGCTTGTGTGTGAGAGGTGGGGGCTGTGAGCATTTAAATTCCAAGGCTCCTGCTCGCCAGAGGCAGCCTGTGGCTCTTAGCCTGGGGATCTGTACGGTGAGTATAAAATCTTGTTACCTTGGCAGAGTAATTCACTCCATCCAGTTGGAGTACCAAGCAACTTGAATATCTATGTGAATTAGCAGCAGATAGCTGCAGGGTAAGGCACTCAGTTCTTATTTGGTACAGGAAGAGTGCAAGAGAATAAAGGGCAGGGTTACAACACCAAAGAATAATATAATATAATTAATTAATTAATTAAATACCAGTTATAAAGGTAGAAAGCCAGCAGGGGTTGGGGGGCTATCCAGTGTGATGTGTAGTGTCACATGTATGATTATCTGCCTGCTGGACAGAAGTCGTGGGTGTGTGCTTGGTGCAGGGAGCTCCTGGCTCTCAGGAAGCGAGTTCACTTCCTTGAGGCCAAGGTAGCTCAACTGGAGGAGCTGAGGCAGGCAGAGAGAGAGGTGACTAAGGACTCCGGGGATGAAATAGTCACATCCCCCCCCCCCCGGACAAGATGGACTGGATAAATAAAATGTTAGAATTAGCAGAAATGGCTAAACTAACAGCGTTGAAAAATCAAAAGGACAACGCAGAATTTGTGGGAGAATGGGAGGCATGGATAACATATTGTGAAAATGAACTAAACTTGGTAAATATGAAAGGATATGTATTGATCTCATTCGAATGTTTATAGATTAAAGGTAATGGTTTATTTTTAATTACTAATTTTTTTAGCAAAATTTAAATATAAAGAACCATGATGAATTAGATAGTAAATGCAAAGGGGAGTATTAGAATCTTAAATGGACAGAGGAGGAGGGAGGGGAAGTTACATAAAGTATTATAAACATATGAGAACTGTTTGTGTTTTTCCCCTTTTTATATTAAGACAAATGATGATGAAATTAACTGTAATATTATTAAAAACAATAAAAAAATTCAAAAAAGAAAGAAAAAAATACTCACATCCCAGTCCCAAGGTGACGGCAACCTGTCAGTCACGGATGATGGAGCCCTTGGGGAAGGAGGCCATCTCACTGAGGTAGGTGAACGTGGTACCTTAGAAGGGACCTCTTCCTTGGTGGATGAACAGATATCCTCTCATACCGAGGATATGCCTCAGAGGGGAGTGGGGGATTCAATCCTTAGGAATGTAGATAGCTGGGTTTCTGGCAGGTGCATGGACCGCATGATGACTTGCCTGCCTGGTGTGAAGGCTGCGGACATTACCCATCATATAGGTAGTCTGGTAGATAGTGCTGGGGAGGAGCCAGTGGTCGTGGTGCATGTTGGCACCAACGACATGGGGAAATGTTGTCCGGAGGTCTTGGACTCCAAATTTAGGTTGCTAGCCAGGAGACTAGAAGCCAGGACCTCCAAGGTAGCTTTCTCAGAAATGCTACCTGTTCCACGTGCAGGACCAGCTAGGCAGGCACAGTTGGTGAATCTCAATGCGTGGATGGGACGGTGGTGCAGGGAAGAGGGCTTTAGATTTGTAAGGAACTGGGCAACATTTTGGGACAAGCCGGGCCTATACAAAAGGGATGGGCTCCACTTGAACCAGGATGGAACCAGACTGCTGGTACGTAATATAAAAAAGGTGGCAGAACAGCTTTTAAACTGAACCAGGAGGGGAAGCCGACAGGAGCTGAGAAGCATCCGGTTCGGGCAAACTCAGTGCATATGACAAAGGGAAAATTGCTTCAGATTGCCCACATAGGAATTACTTAGACATGAAAGGGGATGGGAAAAAAATGATGGACAGCCACTTAAAGATGCCCAAAGGCACATGCCTGGTAAGTCGAAAGAGAAAAACAGTGTGGAGGTGTTTCTATGCTAATGCTAGAAGCCTCCAAGCAAAAATGGGGGAATTAGAGTGCATGGTTTTAAGAGAAAACATAGATATAGTGAGCATTACAGAAACCTGGTGGAGGGGAGAGAACCAGTGGGATACAGTCATCCCTGGTTACAAACTGCATAGAAATGACAGGGAAGGGTGTATTGGAGGGGGTGTTGCTATGTATATCAAGGAAGGCATAGTGTCTAATAAGCTAGAGACCATAAAAAGGGCAGACTCGTCCACAGAATCCTTATGGGTGACAGTTCCGGGCCCCAAAGGAGATTTAGTACTGGGGACGTTCTATCAGCCCCCTGACCAAATGGCTCAGGGTGATCGTGAGATGCAGAATGAAATTAGGGAAGCATGTAAAGGTAATGAAGTAGTAATAATGGGAGACTTCAACTTCCCTCATATTGATTGGATAAATGTATGCTCCAGTCAAGCCAAAGAGATAAAATATTTAGACACCCTAAATGACTATGCCTCGAACAGTTGGTCATAGACCCAACCAGAGGGGAGGCGATCCTGGATTTAATACTCTGTGGTGCTGCCAGTGACTTAGTGCGGGATGTGGATGTAGTTGAACCAGTTGGCAATAGTGATCACAATGGCATCAAATTTAATTTATATGTAAGTGGGAAAGTGACTGGGAAATCTCACACAATTACCTTTGACTTTAAAAGAGGGGACTGCTCTAAAATGAGAAAACTGGTAAAGAGGAAGTTGAAAGGAACAGTTAAGAGGGTTAAATCTCTTGAAAAGGCTTGGGGGTTACTCAAGTCCACATTACTAGAGGCTCAGGTAGCTTGTATACCGCAGGTCAGGAAAGGTAGTAATAAGTCCAAGAGGTCACCACCATGGCTAACGGGTAAGGTGGAGGAAGCAATTAGAGAAAAAAAGTCTTACTTCAGAGACTGGAAGGTATGCCCAAACGAGGCTAACAGAAGCAAATACAAACTTGCACAAAGGAAATGCAAGCAGATAATTAGAAATGCAAAAAAGATTTTGAGGGGGCATATTGCTAAACACATCAAAACAAACAATAAGAAATTCTTTAAGTATATTAGGAGTAGGAAACCAGCTAGGGAAGCGGTTGGACCATTGGATGACAATGGGAGTAAAGGAACTCTAAGGGAGAATAAAGCGATTGCTGAAAAACTAAATGAATTCTTCTCATCTGTCTTCACTGTTGAAGATACAGGGCAGATTCCTTCTCCTGAACAGAGATTTTGGAGAGGGGAAAATGAGGAACTGAGGCAAATAGTGGTAAGTCCTAGAACATCTCGACAAGCTGCAAACTAACAAGTCACAGGGACCAGATGGTATTCATCCTAGAGTTCTTCAAGAACTCAGATGGGAAATTGCTGAATTTCTAACAAAAATATGTAATATGTCCCTTCGATCAGCCTCTGTACCAGAGGACTGGAGAATGGCCAATGTAACACCCATTTATAAAAAAGGTTCCAGGGGGGACCCAGGAAATTACAGGCCAGTTAGCTTAACGTCTGTTCCGGGTAAATTGGTGGAAAGCATTATTAAAGATAGAATTGTCAAGCATATAGAAGGGCAAGGTCTGCTGGGCAAAACCCAACATGGCTTCTGTAAGGGTAGGTCCGGTCTCACTAATCTATTAGAGTTTTTTGAAAGCGTCAATAAGCATGTGGACAGGAATGAGCCTGTGGATATTGTGTATTTGGATTTCCAAAAAGCTTTTGACAAAGTCCCCCACCAAAGACTGCTAAGCAAACTTCATAGTCATGGGATAAGAGACAAGTCCTCTTAGGGATTGAGAGCTGGCTCAAAAATAGGAAGCAGAGAGTAGGAATCAATGGTCAGTATTCTCCCAGTGGCGGGATGTGAGCAGTGGGGTGCCTCAGGGATCTGTGTTGGGACTGGTGCTTTTCAACCTGCTCATCAATGACCTGGAGTTGGGGTTAAACAATGAAGTAGCCAAGTTTGTAGATGAAACCAAATTATTTAGGGTGGTTAAAACTAAATCGGACTGTGAAGAGCTCTAGAAGGATCTCTACATACTGGAAGAATGGGCATTAAAATGGCAAATGAGATTCAACTGATTGTCAATGGATTGACTCAATAAAGGAAGCCACAGCCTTCAATTTGCAAGATCTGAGCAAGGCTGTCAAAGATAGGACATTTTGGAGGACTTTCATTCATAGGGTCGCCATGAGTCAGAAGCGACTTGACTGCACTTAACACACACACAAGGGGAGACATGATAGAGGTCTATAAAATTATGCATGGTTTGGAGAGAGTGGACAGGGAGAACATTTTATCCCTCTCCCATAATACTAGAACATGGGGTCATCTGCTAAAGCTGGAGAGCGAGAGATTCAAAACAGATAAAAGTAAATATTTTTTCACACAACGCCCCAGGATGTGGTGATGGCTGCCAGCTTGGAGGGCTTTAAGAGAGGAGTGGACATATTCATGGAGGAAACGGGTATTCATGGCTATTAGTTAGAATGGATACTAGTCATGCTGCCTACCTATTCTCTCTAGTATCAGAGGAGCATGCCTATTATTTTGGGTGTGGTGGAACACAGGCAGGATGGTGCTGCTGCACTCGTCTTGTTTGTGGCTTCCTAGAGGCACCTGGTTGGCCACTGTGTGAGCAGACTGCTGGACTTGATGGGCCTTGGTCTGATCCAGCAGGGCCTTTCTCATGTTCTTAAGAAGAAGAAGCTGCTCCAGATAACAGGTGGCCATTTTGTGCCTTTTCCACTAGACTGAGAGGATGGTTGGGGGCACCTTATTAAGGGGCTATAAAACTGGACACCTTTGTCCAATTCACTTGAAACTTGGAGAATCTTTAGAAGAGAGGATGGACCAGGTCATCTGATATTTTGATACCATTTAGCGGAAAAAAAATGTCCATTCAGGAAAATCTAGCATTTTCTGCATATGGAAAACAATGGGCAGAGATCCAATCAAAGTTTTCACTATACGACAATGGCATTTCTAAGAATACTTAAAACTTGTACGTCTTCCCTTTCTTAAATTACGATATGGAATTAAAACCATAATTTTTCCAGTGCACACCCCTAGTGGAGAGCAGTGTGATTCCCAAAAGCTATCTGCAGAGCATCAGTGCCCTGTAGTAGTAGTAGGAGGAGGAGGAGGAGGAGGAAGAAGGGCAACCATTATATGATAAATATTCACGTTTCAAGTTCTGCTTTCTGGTGAACATAGAGATAGTATTTCAAATTACTAGGATTAGAAGTTTGTAATCTTAGATCATTGAGATAAAAAAGAGTATGTAATAATAGCATCGTAATAGTCATTATTCAACTATTAATAACCAATCAAGTGCTTCCAGCTTCCTTGTTTCTTAATATTTAATTCAGAAGTACAATTAATATAAGATTTCAATAGTGTAAGCTTACAAGTTGATAATGGAGGTATGTACCTATTATTATGTAGAAGCCTGGACATGGACATATTGTTCTTATTTGATTTTCTCCCTTTTCCTTCTCTTTTTTCTGTATCCTAACATATAAAAATAAAAAAAATTCTAAAAAGAAGAAGAGAAGAGAAAAGTTGGCTTTTTATATGCCGACTTTCTCTACCACTTAAGAAAGAATCAATCTGGCTTACAATCCCCTTCCCCTTCCCAAAACAGACACCCTGTGAGATAGGTGGGGCTCAGAGAGCTCTAAGAGTGCTGTGACTAGCCTAAGGTCACCCAGCTGGCTTCATGTGCAGGATTGGGAAAACTAATCCAGTTCACCAGATTAGCCTCCATCGCTCATGTGTAGGAGTGGGGAATCAAACCCGGTTCTCCAGATCAGAGTCCACCACTCCAAACCGCCGCTATTGACCACTACATCACGCATGAGAACAAAAAAAGCAAAAGAAGCCAACATAGGGAAATGTGCTTGCTTTTTAAATACAATCTGTATGGATTCTGGCATTCGGGCTTTCTTTGCACGGAAGCTTGTAAGCACAAAGTACATTCCCATCCCCATATGCTCCTTTGCATGTTTTTCTGTTCCTTCTTCACAAAAATTTGTGCAATGCTTCGTTGGCAACAGAGTGCCTTGACCAAAATGAGAAAGTCCGAGAATTTTTTTTTTTTTTAAACCCTCATACTGCAGAGTGCAGCAATATCCATGCAAAAGCAGTTTAATATCAAATGACACAGCCAGGGGACAAAATCTGGGGAATAAAGGAATGAATAAAATAAGAACAGCAGTTTGGGAACTGGCAGGGGAAAGAGCAAAAAGGGACCAGGGAAATAATTTCTAACAAAGATATCCAGGAGAACCGACTGCGACAATCTACATAAAAATGTTGAAATGACCCTGTTAGGGAAAGAAGGCCTATAATTACTTGCAAGGTAAGAAACAAATTGAACATCCCACTATAGAAGATGGAGATGGGAGAAGTTCTTTTATGGTATATTTAGGGTAGGCTTTCTCTTTCCTTCCGGGAGGTTTTTTTCTCTCTGTGCTTTGAGATTTGTCCAGTTTTTCTTTCCATTTTAATCACTGTATAGAGTTGGTCTCCTTTCTAAACAAGGCTTAGTGAACACTACAATAAGTAATTGTCCTGAATTGTTCCTCTGAAGTGGACTTAACAAAAGCAGATGGTTCCTCCTTAACTACTTTTGTAAAGACGTTGTGGGGGAAGCTCATGTAGCTTGCCTGTGGTATTTTTAGCCCTGTGAGGAGAGATGCACATGGCTTTCATACAGAAGGAGCTCTATCCTCCCCAGCTATCCCTCTTTATAGGATTGCCAACCTCCAGGTAGTAGCTGAAGATCTCCTGGAATTACACTGATCTCTGGGCAATAGCGATCAGTTCACCTGGAGAAAATGGCCACTTTGGAAGGTGGGTTCTATGGCATTATGGCCCATCGAAGCCCCTCCCCTCTCCAAACCCCGCCCTCCTCAAGCTCCACCCCAAAATCTCCCGCCGGTGGCGAAGAGGGACCTGAACCCTGTGCAAGCCTAAGGTTGCCAACTCTGGCTTGGGAAATACCACAGAAATATGCTGGTAGAGCGAGGCGACCTCTGATGGTCGGAAAATGCAAGCATAATCAAAGCAAAGCCACCAAGTAGTCGGCGGGGTGACCACAAGGAAACAGCCGTACGGTGCATAAATGGCCATAGAGTTTTGATCTTTCGCTGTCCTTAGCACATAGTAAGGAGGACCTAATAAACGGAGAGAGTTCCTGGGTCACAGTCACTCCCTTAAGAAGGGAGGACTGCGTGCCTTTTCTTGGGCAGCTCATTCGTGAAGGGGGGCCAAAGCTCCTTTGGAGCCGGTGTAACCCACGCCGGTGTAGGTGCCACTTTATTGCGGATTAAGGTGGCACCTACACCAGCGTGGGGGCAAACATGCCAGCATCGATACCGCTGGCCCCCACCTCCAACGCAGCTTTCCCTGAAGTGAGAGGGGCATTCCCTGGGTGTTCCTGGAGTGGAGCTGCCTTTAGGCAGCTTCCACAGCCCTTTCACCCCGGGATAGGGTTGCCAGGTCCCTCTTTGCCACCAGTGGGAGGTTTTTGGGGGCAGAGCCTGAGGAGGGTGGGGTTTGGAGAGAAGAGGGACTTCAATGCCTTAGAGTCCAATTGCCAAAGCAGCCATTTTCTCCAGGTGAATTTATCTCTATCGGCTGGAGATCAGTTGTAATAGCAGGAGATCTCCAGTGAGTACCTGGAGGCTGTCAACGCCACCTTGAGCGGTGGTGGTGCTGCACTACCTTTTTTGGTGGGGCAGCCTTGCTGTTTTCAATGGGGCATTTTCCACCCTTTTCATTTTAATAAATGCTTTTTTAGTTTCCTGGCTAGCCATCGCAGATCTACTCCCCCCCTTCAGGATTGCACTCGAACACCACAAAGTGTCATACTGGGGTTGTTATTTCCCCCCTCCAAGAATAAACAGTGTTTTGTTAAAACAATTAAAGAAATAGTATGATCAGATTTGATTTTTTATGTGTGACTGGGTTTTGGTGTTGGGCCATGGCAGGCCAAACTCCACATTAACTTAAACAGAGATGTAGGAATGTTTTAATACAATCCATATGCCCCAGCTGCAAAGCGAAATACTAATGGATCAGTCTCTGCCTTCACTTCCATTGATCTGCAGCTTGGACAAAGGGTAATGCGATGAAGAAAATGGATCCAGTACCGTGTGCCCTTTCTCATCAACACAGTAACAAAGCCTCGCATCAACAGTTCCTTTTCTCCTGCTTCTGAAAGTACGAAGCGAGGCAGCGATGAAAGGCTGGTCGTGACCCCAGAGAAAGAGAGCAAATTAAAACACCATAGGATGAGTTGAGCGGAGACAGCACTTAACACACGGGGTGAAACAGCTAGGCAGCAGTCCTGTGAACCTGCATTTAAGTAGCCATTTAATTGTTTCCAACAATAGGCCCTTGATGTGTAGAACCGGCAGGCGATCCAGACATGCGGGTGCTCATGATTAAACACAGGAAAGGGATTGTTTATGATTTATTGAGAAAAGGCATATTCTGTATCTCGAGAAACCTGCTTGAGGTGGCCTGTGTGGCCCTTCCAAAATAGCATCCCTGCCTACAAAGGACATCAGCATAGAACAGTCCCCTATTTCTACAACTCTTACAAAGGAGAAGGTTCCAAAACAACTATGTCCTTGCAAATATCTTCAGACGTTTATGCTGTTAGAGATTATTTCGAAGATCCTGACACAAGTTGTTTAGTAGTTCTTAAGGAGTGACTGCCATTTCATGCTGTGCCTTGGTAAATAGGTTCTAAAGGTGGAACGCGTCTCTGGCTTGCATGTGCCCCTGGCTGTGTGTCTTGCAATATGGGGTTTGTACAAATATGCGTTTGTATATTTCTATACACAATATCCCAGAATAGCCTGAGCTTGTAGCTAAGCAGGTTCCGCCCTGTTTAGTACTTGGATTAGAGATCACCATGGATAGGGTTGCCAGGTTGCTTTGATTGGTGGGCAATTGCCTGCCAATAGGGCTGTCAATTCGGTTAGTCTGAAACCGAAAAATAGCTGAATTTTCCCCGATTCGGCAGGTTCTAGTTAAGATGGAACCGAATTCAAAAAAGGCAGGAAAACAACGAGCCGAATTCGGCGAGTTCAGGGCAATCACTGAATAAATTCAGGAAATTTGGGGGCTCTGAATCAGCAGCATAACCATAAAGGCATTAAAAACCCGGCCCGGGGGTCTGACTAAAAGGCAATTAATCCTGAGTTATGGGATCCTCCCCATCCACCCACTGGAATGAATGGGAGCAGGCAATCCTTAATGTGCATCTAGAGAGCGGCAAATCGAAGGCAAAACCTCCCCTGCATAAATGGCCAGAGAGTATGTGTGGTTGAGTCTGCTAGAATTGTATTGGGTTACTCCTGAGTCCTGACTCCCAGTCCCTGCTCCTGATGGAAGAGAAGAAGAAATCCACAGTAAGACCCATTTGGGGGCTTTTCTCTATGATTCTCTATAATTTTTTTCGGGTGTGGGTGTGAGGGGGAAAGCCAAAGGGGGGTGAGTTTATCTGTTCTGCTGGGGGGTGGGCTTGATTGCCTCTGTGTGGGACTGTGCTTTCTACTGTTTTCACCGGTTGCCAACTTTGTGTGGAGTTAACTGTGGGTCAGTGAGTCCCTCTCTGGCTGGTTCCTATTGTTTCCAATGGGCTGTGCAGCCACTCCTGTTGTTTCGAATTGGCTAGCCTGTCATTCGTTTTAGTACATCCCCTGTAATGTATTTCAGTGGAGTCAATGCAAGTCAACCGACATTCCTCTCTCCCATTATCTTCAATGGACTGGGCAGCCTCTCCCGTTACTTCCAATGGGCTGACTTGTCATTCCTTTTAGTACATCCCTTTTAATGGCTTTATTCCAATGGGCAGATGGGGGGACCCCTTCTGGGCCCCATAACTTGGGGGGCCCTGACCCAATCTTCACAAAATTTGGGGGTTCTTGCAAGAAGGGTCCCCTCAAGCTACACTGAAAGTGTGGGACCTCTACCTCCAAAAATGCCCCCCCGAGCCTTGGAAAGCCTCGAATGTGTTTTTAATGGCTTTATTCCAATTGGCGATTTTAGGGAGCGACCCCTTCCGGGCCCCATATCTCGGGACTCCCTGACCCAGTCTTTACAAAACTTGGGGGTTCTTGCAAGAAGGGTCACCTAAAGATACTCTGAAATTTTGGGACCTCTACCTCCAAACATGCCTCCGCAGAGCTGCGGAAAGGTGCAAATGTATTTTTAATGCCTTTATTCCTGTGGGCGATTTGGGGGGGACCCCTTCCGGGCCCCATATCTCGGGACCCCCTGACCCAGTCTTCACAAAACATGGGGGTTCTTGCAAGAAGGGTCACCTCAAGATACGCTGAAAGTTTGGGACCTCTACCTCCAAAAATGCCCCCCGGAGCCGGGGAAAGGCACGAATGTGTTTTTAATGGCTTTATTCGGCCGATTTTTTTGTTCTGAACTCAGAACTTGGCGCTAAATTCCACGGATCCGATTCGGGGGAGTTCGGACTTCGGCATTTCCTGAATAAAAATGGGCCGAATTTTGCCAAATCTGAATTTTACCGAATTTTTTTTTCCAACAGCCCTACCTGCCAATCCATTGCTCAGCTCGGAAGCAGGGATCACTTGCACGCGCGGCTACGCCAACATGATTGTGTCACTTCTGGTTTACATCCAGAAGTGCTGCATCGCAATGGACCTTTTACCACTCAAAGTCCCAGTTTGAAGTGGTAAAAGGCCCGTTGTGATGCGGCACTTCTGGATGTAAACCGGAAGTGGCACAATTGCATCAGCACAGCTGTGCGCACGCGATCCCTGCCTCAGCTCTGCCCCAAAAACCTCCCACTGGAGGAGAGAGGGGACCAGGCAACCTTAACCATGGAAGACTGGGGTCACTATGCAGACCCCATGAGGTTGGTTGTGATTTGATGACACCCAATTGCTATTATTATATACAACTTTCCAAGCCCGAAAAGGAGGTAGATGGAACTTATAAACACCGTGAAGGTGACTGGCCTTCAGGTGGTGGTTGGAGATCTTTCGCTATTACAACTGATCTCCAGGAGATAGAATTCAGTTCCCCTGGAGAAAATGGCTGCTTTGGCAATTGGACTTTATGGCATTGAAGCCCCTCCCCTCTCCAAACCCCGCTCTCCTCAGACTCCAAAATCTCCAGGTATTTTCCAACCCAGAGCTGGCAACCCTATTGACATCCCTTCTCTAACCAGTATGCTAGCAATGAGAGACAGCAGTTAGAGATGCTTGGAAACTCACTGGGAGTTGATTTTTCATCAGTCAGCTCAACTGTCTATTGAACAGTTGGAGCCTGTTCATCGGGTTACTTTTCACTTATCCACACAGTACTGAATGGTGCAATCAGCGGCATTTCACTCACACACCTTCCCACACAGCCCAGTGAGAACTCTAGTTTCTCCCTTCTGCCCAAACCTGTTGTTATAGCATGGTGACAGGCACCTGATCATTTTAAGTGAGCTTATCAGTCTGTCAGCCAGTCCTTCTTTATTTATAAGCACTGCATTTTTAAAGAAGGCTTACTATTTGTTCATTTAAGTTGGAGTGGTTGATTATTTTGTGTGTGTTTTTTGCAAGATCTGATAGGAAGTCCTTAAAGTATAGATCTTATAGATCCCCCCCTCTCATTTAGTTACCTGTTTTCGACTATCCATGACCCTTGGCTTGAATCAGTTTCACCTGTTGTGGAGTTTCAAAATCCCCTGCAAAGTAAAGAAATAAAACTCCAGCACCCCAGCTACTGTGCCGATGCAAAGCTTTTTTGGCAGGTCCTTGCAGTGGACATAAGCAAAACAGACCTGAGACTCAGTTCACAAGTGATCATGGGCATCAAATACAGTATGCTCATCTATCAAACCTGTCTGCAGTGACTTTCTCAGCATTCCAGCATGGTGTCGTGGTGTAACGGTTAAGAGCAGTGGACTCTAATCGGGAGAACTGGGTTTGATTCCCCACTCCTCCATGTGAGCAGTGGACTCTAGCCTGGTGAACCAGGTTAGTTTCCCCACTTCTACACATGAGGCCAGCTGGGTGACCATGGGCCAGTCACAGTTCTCTCCAAACTCTCTCAGCCCCACCTACCTCGCAAGGTGTCTGTTGTGGGGAGAGGAAGGAAAGGCGATTGTAAGCTGGTCTGGGACTCCTTAAAAGGTAGAGAAAATTGGCATATAAAAACCAACTCTTCTTCTTCATCTTCTTCTAATACCAACATGATCAACTCGGCTTTTGTTTTGCTGTGAGATTCCAGTGCAGTTTGTATTCGTATGGAACAAATAAACTACTTCACTTTTATACTTCCACAAGCATCCTTGCCTCATCTCAATTTGATCCAGGAGAACACGTCCCTACAGAAAGTGCCTTTTTGAGCATTACCCCAAATGTCATTGACCAGTGTAGTCCTTGGAGCGACTGTGTGGTTGTCAGACTTAGGAAAGTCAGTGAGGTTGGGCGACTGGTGCATGTTAAATCCCAGCTGCAGACCTTTGATGACACAAAGGCAGCCAAACTAGATTATGGCCCTGGGATGTATCTGTCACTACCGCTATATCTTACAAAACTGATCAAGGTTGACAGGGCACCAGTTAGAGGTCAAGCATTTGCAGCTTGTGCATATTTTGAGCATCTTCCATGGCACAGTGTTGAAGAACATTAAGCCTTGTCACTTGTTGGTCCAAGACCAGAATAGGGTTGCCATCCTCCAGGGAGTTAGCAAAAACAAAACAAAGGCACCTCCGTGCCTATACCTTGGCAGTTTGGAAATTAGCACGGGTAAAAGGTACACAAATGCACAGAGCCAGTTAGCAAAATGCAAATATTAATAGGTGCTAGAAAAGAGAGACAAACAGTGTGAAGCAAATATTCCTAACAACTGTGACTAAACAATATACAATATATACATGGAATTAATCATTTTACAGGCAAAAAAGTCCTCTTCTTAAATATTTCAAAGATGATCCGTTCCAATGGCATAAGTTATTCTCAGGTATAAATCCAACAGGTATAGATCCAAAGTTTTATAGATGAAAACATGGGGGACGGCCGTTTCACCTTGGTTTCTTCAGCCCCACATTATTTCATCCATACAATGGTAATTTCAAAGCCTAGCAAAGTCCATAAAGGTTCAATATTAAGCCGCAGCAATGTCCACAAGTTCCCAAAAGGGATACTACCTGTTGGATTTATACCTGAGAATAACTTATGCCATTGGAACGGATTATCTTTGAAATATTTAAGAAGAGGACTTTTTTGCCTGTAAAATGATTAATTCCATGTATATATTGTATATTGTTTAGTCACAGTTGTTAGGAATATTTGCTTCACACTGTTTGTCTCTCTTTTCTAGCACCTATTAATATTTGCATTTTGCTAACTATCCTCCAGGGGGTGGCTGGAGATCTCATCAGCATGGTGTAGTGGTTAAGAGTGGTGGTTTGGAGCGATGGACTCTGATCTGGAGAACCAGGTTTGATTCCCCACTCCTCCACATGGGCAACGGAGGCTAATCTGGTGAACTGGATTTGTTTCCCCACTCCTACACACGAAGCCAGCTGGGTGACCTTGGGCAAGTTAGAGCTCTCTCAGCTCCACCTACTTCACAGGGTGTCTGTTGTGGGGAGGGGAAGAGAAGGTGATTTTAAGCTGGTTTGTGTCTCCCTTAAGTGGTAGAGAAAGTTGGCCTATAAAAACCAACTCCTCTTCTTCTTCTTTTTCTCCTCCTCCTCCTCCTCTCCTGGTGACAGAGTTCAGTTTCCCTGGAGAAAATGGCCGCTTTGACTATTGGAGTCTATGGCACTGAAGTCCCTCCCCTCTCCAAGCCCCACCCTCCTCGGGCACCACCCCCAAAATATCCAGGTATTTCCCAACCTGGAGCTGGCAACCCTAGGCCAGAATGAAAACTAGGTGAGTCATGTAAATAAATAGAAGAGCTTCTTCAAACATCTGCACGAAATGGGGAAATGTGAATTTAAATCACAAGATCATATCCAGACTATACCTTGTTTCCTTACTCATCACAATAATTGTTTATTTAGCTTGAAAGAGAATTAAAAGAACTTACATAATTTCAAAGAGAGCTTTTTAGAATAAAAACACATTTTGTACAATGTATGAATTTAGAGATAGACTAAATATTCTTTCATTTTGATGGTTGCTTCAAACTGAAGCTTTTGCCAAAATTAAAAAGCGCATTAAAGAGCTCGATTATAACAGCACTACTTTTCGTGCTCGTCGCGTCTGTTCATCCCAGTTCTTCGGAATACCCCCTCCACGTGGTCTGCCTGCCTATACATATTATCTGACAACTCCTCGTCTCTGTAGAGCTTTTTGCTTGGCTAGATTGAATGCTAACCCTTCTATGGTAATGCAGGGCAGAATTCTGAATATACCATACTCAGACAGGATCTGCCCTTGCTCTTCTGGCTCTATTGACACATTAGCCCATGCCCTTTTGGAATGCCGCTTTTACGAGGAACTTCGATCGCACTATATTTCCCCCCTTTTAACATACAAATCCAATGCCTCTGTGACTGACATAATGCCTTTTTTACTAAGCGACAGGGACCCCAAGGCTACATTGTCAGTGGCAAGGTTTGTTTCAGTCCTTATATCCCTCCAACACTAGATATATGCAGCTCAAGATCAATTGATCAAGGAGCTTCTAAGGGATAAAAGGAAAGGTTACTTCAAAAGTAGCTTACTTGATAAACATTTACCTTTCACACTTTTGTGTAGTTTTGGAGTTGCTGTTTCTCATCACTTATTTTCCTCCTTTCTTTAACCGTCCTTCTCTTCCCCTGACCCATTCAGTGTGTTTGGCTGTGGTAAGGCAGAATGTTTTGTTTATGGGCATTCAGGACAGCTTCATGAGAGTAAGTCGGAGGAGCAAAGCAGTGACGAATAACACCGAAGCGACACAAATCTGTTTTCCAGCAAGTGTTGGGAGTGGCTTTTTGCCAAAAACAGTAAAAGCCCGCCTCGTTGTATTGCGCTTCGCTTTATTGCATTTTGCAGCTATTGCGTTTTCTGCCTTTCACTTCACAGGATTTGTTTCGCAACAGCTTAGGGGTATTCTAAATGGAGATTTGCTGATGTTCAATGCTGATTTGCGTCGGAGGCAAATTTTGGTTATTCACTGCAGATCCGTGTTTTCCCCCACTGAGCAAAATAAGCCGGGTTAAAAGTGAGGCAATCCAAACCACTTCTGAGCCGTACTTTCCAGTAGAAGAGCGCTTTGTTGCTCGGATGCCCATGAAAAAATGTTTGCTTCGCTCCCCGGGACGTCTCCTTTCTCCTCCCCCAAGAACGGTGATTGGCTGGGGGAGTTGCCACTCTAACAGCATCGCACCGGCTGGAGGGAGACCCAGAGCAGACTGGCTGCCCCTCTTCAAAAGGGTGATGGGGGTTTTGGCTTGGATTTGCCGCTCTCAGGACACCCCCCCCCCCCAACACACACACACACACATAGGATCGCACTGGCTGGAGGGAGACCCAGAGCAGACTGGCAGCCTCTCTTCTGAAGGGTGACGGGAGTTTCGGCTTGGATGTGCTGCTCTCAGGATGCCCCCCCCCCAACACACACACACAGGATCATGGGAAGAGTGGGCGGGATTAGGCGGATTTGGAGCAGTGAGTCATGAGCGGCAGCAGACGTAAGCAGTGCAGAGAAGTGCGCTGTTTCTCCCGTGAAAAATTGAAAATGCCTCGGGATGGGGGGAGAATCTGCGCTGCCATGAAAAAGCTATTTAAATCGGTTTATTGTTTGCTCCGATTCGAAACCGAAGCAAAATCCACCGTGAAGAATACCCCTTAGGCAAAACTGAACTCTCCGGTTCCCCGAGTCAAACACAGCTACTGAAGACGCAGGGTACCAATATCAGAATCAACTCCTTTCTTCAGGACAGAGAGAGTTCCTTAGCGCCGTCCACTCCGTTACTCTGAGTTTCTCTCAAGGATTAACTGCACTGTGGGAGAACCTACCATATTGAAATCGGCCCGAGCTATTAACCTATAATATAATAGAATACAGGACATACCCCAGGAAAATGGAGAAGGGATTGGTTGCAAATGGGATTTTATGAACAGATGAAGAAACTGTAATTGGGCAGAACGTATTGTGGTCTCATGCGCCATTAGACGCCGGAGAAGTTGTCATAATGTTTTTAAATGTGCAAAGATATGTCCCAATAAACTTTGCAAAAAGAGTTGGTATGATTCTCTAGCAAATCTTCTGCTCTTTACTTTCCCTAGAATGAGAATCTTAAATGCCAGACCTTTTCCCCAGATTGCAGTGTATACAGATAGTATAGTGATTAGATTTACACATGACTTTCATTATAGTAAAAGGTCAATGTATGAGCGGAATTCACTTATCTTTTAATGTCAGAAGATATTGATGTAATGAGGTAGCCAAGCTGAAGAAGAATACCGTCAAATATTGGTATTTTTGATCTTTTAAGGGAGTGCCGAGACTAGGAGATCTTAATAGATGGAGACTTGATAGCTGATTAACTCAGTGTCTCAAGTGATTTTTTTCCTTCCGTTAATTTATGAAATTAGCATGGTTTTCCAAACTTTGTAACCCCCACTGCGGGCTGCTCAAAGGCTACTGTAAGCACCTCATTAAGGAATGAAAAAGTGACACTTCAAACTGGAAAAGAAAACCTAAATACCCTGGGCCTGCCTTCAAATGATGAAATAGCACTGTAAATTGCAGCTGCTGTTTAGCTTCAATTAAAGACTATACCAAACCTTCCCAATTAAACCTCTGTTAGCTGTGCAATTCTGATCACTTTGATAAAACTGCAGTTATACATTCAAATAGCCCTAATTTGGATGATTTTTTTTTCATACTGTCACCATGTTGCATCTGCTATTTTGAAATCTCAGGCTGGGAACACTGCGGGAGGGGGGGAATTGTCAAGCATCTTTAGTTTTACACCGATAGCCTCCTAGGGTTGCCAATAGGGTTGCCAACCTCCAGATAGCAGCTGGAGATATTCCGCTATTACAATTATCTCCAGCCAATAAAGATGAGTCCACCTGGAGAAAATGGCTGTTTTGGCAACTGGACTCTATGGCATTGAATTCCCTCCCCTTCCCAAACCCTGCTCTCCTTAGACTCCACCCCCCAAACCTCCCACCGGTCGCAAAAAGGGACCTGGAAACCCTAGCTGCCAACCTCCAGGCACTAGCTGGAGATCTCCTGCTATTACAACTGATCTCCAGGTTGAGTAGCCTTTATCTAGACATCCGATATCCGGAGTGACCTGAAAACCAGGTTTTTTGACCTGGCATGGCATTACTCACAGGCCCTCAGCAGCACACCAATTTGCTTTCTGATGGCTCAATGTACACCAAATTATTAAAAATATCATTTAAAATTACATTCAGGCTATGTGTATACAGTGTATACAAAACACATCTAAAACAAATGAATTTCGTGTTTAGATGTGTCCCATCCCCAAGATATCTCATTATGTATATGCAAATATTCCAAAATACAGAAAGATCAAAAAGACGGACCTCTTCTGGTCCCAGTCAATCTGGATAAGCCCTCAGTCAGGGTGGGGGTGGTTTATACATCTCCCGTCTTGCCGGCAGGGGCCAATCACAAGTAGTTCACCTTGGCACTTCTCGTGGCTAGCTGGTGATCCTCGAGAAGAAAGTCTGGCTGCACACCTGCCTGCATTTATTTATTTATTTATTTGGGCAACTTCTAAATGAGTATTGTCACTTCTCCAGGTGGAGGATTAACTCATAATAGGTTTCACCAGAGAAGCGCATCACAGCGTTCGTCTGTGGCTCAAGCGATAACTTCAGCCTCCCGGGATCTTAATCCGACATCTTTCAGAAGCGCTAAAATTCACATTACAAAATACAAAAAAAAAAGAAAAAAAAAAGTCAGGCTCTGGCTAGGGGAAACCATCAACACAGTGTTTGTCAAGAGTGTCAAGCTGCATCCCTTGCTTTTCAAATTAACAGTATCATGCTTCAGTAGATGCCCTTGGAAACCCTTCTTTGGGCTCTGAAGACTATCTTAGGGAGGCCACATTGTCCTACTCCCTCATTCAGAATCAACTCTGGTTTCCAAATGAATAGGGTTGCCAACCTCCAGGTACTAGCTGGAGATCTTCTGCTATTACAGCTGATCTCCAGCTGATAGAGATCAGTTCCAGCTGATAAAAATCAGTTCCAGCCGATAGAGATCAGTTCACCTGGAGAAAATGGCCTCTTTGGCCATTGGACTCTATGGCATTGAAGTCCCTCCCCTCCCCAAATCCAGCCCTCCTTAGGCTCTGCCCCAAACAGCTCCTGCTGGTGGCGAAGAGGGACTTGGCAGCCCTGTAAATGAAGCTGCTGAGAAGTTTTATCATTATTCTCATTCCTCCCTTGCATTTTCTCCTTCCTCTTCTCGCCATCGATGTTTACAGTGCTGAATTCTATAGTGTAAAGATGCTTCACACATCTAGGTGCACGCCGAAGAGACAAATAGGCTAGGGGCTAACAAGATGTACATATCTCTTTATGCAAATGATCAGTGAGACTTCTTTGTTGGTGCTGGGGATAGGATAGCAGTGTAATGCGCCTTAGCTAATCAGCATTGGATATGCCCTTCAGGTAGCAACCATCTTTAACTGAATGAGGCCCCTATTCCCAATGGCTGTTTGTTGTCCAGATTAAATTGATACAGATGTTCCAGTGTAGGTGAGAGGGTTAGAATGGAGCCAGCAGGGTGTAGTGGTTAAGAGCGGCAAACTCTAATCTGGAGAACTGGCGTTTATTCCCCATTCCTACACATGAAGCCTGCGGGCAGACCTTGGGCTAGTGACAGTTCTCTCTTAACTCTCTCAGCTTCACCTACCTCACAAGGGGTCTGTTGTGGGGAAGAAGAAGAAGAGTTGGTTTTTATATGCCAACTTTCTCTACCACTTAAGGGAGAATCAAACCAACGTACAATCATTTTCCTTTCCCCTCCCCACAACAGACACCTTGTAAGGTAGGTGGGGCTGAGAGAGCTCTAAGAGAGCTGTGACTAGCCCAAGGTCACCCAGCTGGCTTCATGTGTAGGAGTAGGGAAACAAATCCAGTTCACCAGATTAGTGTCAGTCACATATGTGGAGGAGTGGGGAATCAAACCTGGTTGTCCAGATCAGAGTCCACCGCTCCAAACCTCCTCTCTTAACCATTACACCACACTGGGGAAAGGAAGGTGATTGTAAGACACTTTGAGACTCCTTAAAGGTAGAGAAAAGCTGGGTATAAAAACCAACTCTTCCTCTCAAGTTGCAGGTGTACTCCTGCTTTAGGAGAAGGACACAGTGGTAGGTTACTTTTGTATCTCAAGGGTGTGTGTGTGCAGGAATTTCCAAAAGGTCTTCCATCTGGACACCGATCAGACCTGCTTAGTTTCTGCAAGTTTTGTCTATCATGTGCCATCCAGCCATTCCTTTAAACTCTTATGGGGCTATATTTTTGACCATGTAATGGTTATATTGGGTTGTAGTCCCCTACAGTAAGCTGATGGTTTTCAGTTGCCACCAGCAAACGTTTCTATTTGTAGAGCTAAATACTAGGAAATACTTCAGCAAGGGAAACGGAAGCGGCTGTTCAGAAAGAAGTTGATATGAAAGAAGATCTTCCAATTGCTGGAAAAGATTCAGCGGACTCCTACCAAGTATATGATAGAAAAGAATACAATAGAAAAAAGCACAGGCTCTGATAGATGCCGTTCAGGCTACCTTAAGCAGGTGAACAGCTAGTTGGTGACAGCCAGAAGGCCACAGTTGGTACATTGGGACATATGGGGAGTGACAGTCCTTCAGATAGAGTCCAGCATACCAGGTGCTGGAAAAAAATAATAACAGTTACCTAAGGGAAAGAATATCACCTTGTCAAACCTCAATGTCTTATCATGAGGATTAACCCAGGAAGGAGAATTTCTAGCACATTGGAATGGACACCGCACGTGGGTACTCAAGAGCAATGCAGAGTTTGTTCCAGTAATTTTGACAGTTTTGACGCTATCCAACCGCTTCCAAAGAAATCAGTGGCAAGAAAGAAAGAAAGAAAGAAAGAAAGAAAGAAAGAAAGAAAGAAAGAAAGAAAGAAAGAAAAGAAAAGAAAAATTAGCCTGCAGAAACCCGTTGGATCATTGTATAAATGGTTGGGCCAAATTACATGTTACATAATTTCTCTTAGACTCAGGGACCATCAAACGTTTATATATAAAATGTTATATATATAACCATATAACATACATACATACATACATACATACACACACACACACACACACACACATATATATGTATGTATATATATATATGTGTGTGTGTATATATATATATATATATATATATATATATATATATATATAATATTTCTTTTGTACAGGAGACAGCCAATCTTACATTGAACCTTGGATCTGTATGATACATAGGTACAACATATTTGGGTTTCCCCCTCCCAAAGTCTCTGTGGAGTCATCATCCAGTCTCCTGAATGGTTATTTGAATCTGTGAGCTGTACAATAAAGTCAGCCATTCATTGTTATTGTTACTCTAGAGATGTGGAATAGGAGCACTAGATTTATTTCAGACCTTTTTCTGCCTTAGGTTAATTCTTTCCAACAAAATTAGAGAGGGTAGAACCAATAACCAGAAATGGTGACATGCAAGGCCTTTCCCTTAGGGTTTCTCTAACTCCAACTCTTGGGTCCATCTTATTGGACTTTCTGAGAACCGCAGTGAAGTCTCACGTGGCCTTTTGTTCCTCAGACTAGCTTGTGGCAAACACGCTCTCTTCTTAATTTGTGGAAAGCTGCGGCTCATGGGGCTCGTTTCCTTATGTTCTCTTTTTGACCTATAGCTGGGCCTTTGGAACAGTTAATGAGTCCGGATCCCTGCACCAAAATAAGAACAACTCCTCGTGCTTGTTATGGAAAAAGACAACAACCACCTAGGTCCATTGCAGGCATTTCAGCTGAACACAACAGATGATAAGGCTAAGTTAAGGCTAAGTTAAGGTTAAGTGAAGACCAGCCCATTGGATTGTATATAACAATAGCCTTCAAATAGAAGTCTGCTGTTTCCATTTTTTCAAATGTGTGCATTCGTTAGAAAAACTACTAGCCTTGCCATCATTATCCCATAAGAACATTAGAAAGGCCATGCTGGATCAGGCCAAGGCACATCAAGTCCAGCAGTCTGTTCACACACTGGCCAACCAGGTGCCTCCAGGAAGCCCACAAACAAGATGACCGAAGCAGCATTATCTTGCCTGTGTTCCACAATACCTAATATAATAGGCGTGCTCCTCTGATCCTGGAGAGAATAGGTATGACTAGTATTCATTTTGACTAGTAGCCATGGATAGCCTCTTCTCCAAGAACATGTCCACTCCCCTCTTAAAGCCTTCCAGGTTGGCAGCCATCATCACATCCTGGGGCAGGGAGTTCCACAATTTAACTATACCTTGTGTTAAGAAATACTTCCTTTTATCAGTTTTGAATCTCTCCTCCTCCAGCTTCACCCATAATAAAAGTCACTGTTAAACCACTAAGGAGGAGGTTTTGAAAAGGGAAGCATTGCGCAGAAGGACAGAATCTATCTCCAATTTGCCATGGTTGTCATGGATGATTCAGAATGGCCTCTCTTTTTTATCACAGAATGTGTTCGATATATATTGGATATACTTTTACCACTCAGAGCCAGAATTACTCTGGTAAATGTTGAGGTGTTTACTGATTTGTGGATTAACAGACTTCTCTGTGGGTCGATCCATGCACCGCCCAGTTCACATCATAGGGCAATCACATGTACTAGGTGCATCGTGGTGACCGTGCACACCCAATAAATGTGTTTGGTGGGCTCTCAGCTTGCTTGAATGTAGTGTCTGCAGCCTAAGGAACCATAGCCAGTCACAAGTTCTTGATAATTGCCCCTGTATGATTCTTGTGTTTATAAATGTGTTGCCAGGCCACTGGCAGGAGGTTTTTGGGGTGGAGCCTGAGGAGGGCGGGGTTCAGGGAGGGGAGGGACTTCAATGCCATAGAGTCCAATTGCCAAAGTGGCCATTTTCTCCAGGCAAACTGATTATAACAATATTAGGACAGAATTTTCTTTTCTGCATCATGCCATTTATACATACAGTATGAAAATATGGTAGTCATTTGAACTCATACCTTATTTTTAAAGTGTATGCACACCTCTCCTTAAGACCTCCGAGGGTTCCTATGAGTAGCTATACTAATCAGCAAGCTGAGGTTTCATGGTGTAAAGTGTTTTTTTGTTGGCAGATTAACTTTGTTTGAGTTTCTAAGGGTGGAGATGC
The DNA here is from genome assembly GCF_029931775.1 of Euleptes europaea. NCBI lineage: Eukaryota > Metazoa > Chordata > Lepidosauria > Squamata > Sphaerodactylidae > Euleptes > Euleptes europaea. Next base: position 16,094,887 of record NC_079322.1, on the reverse strand, counting down.
ATTTCTTCGAGGTAAGCGTGAGATGCTGTCTTCTCCATTATCCACCTTGGCTGGCTGCACTTGGCCCCATGAGGGTCTCCATCCCACCTCTTTATGCCTAGCTCTAACAGACCTCCAAACAAAGGAGGCCTGCCAGTCAACAGGACTCATAGGTCTGATCTGTATCCATCCTGAACAGTAGCCGCTTGAAAGAGGAGCCACAACAGGAGAGATCTCCCAGTGTTCCCTTGCATGTTGTAAGAGTGATGTATAATTCATCCAAAGGCCTGCGATGGATGGTTCGGCAGAAAGGGAGGGGGAATTACGACATTCTGCTACAGTTCTCTACCAGGTTAGAGCAGAAGAAGGAGAGCTGGTTTTTATGCCCTGCTTTTTCTCTACCTTTAAGGAGTCTCAAAGCGGATTGCCTTCCCTTCCCCTCCCCACAACTGACACCTTGCAAGTAGAGTTGCCAGGTCCCTCTTCACCATCGGTGGGAGGTTTTTGGGGCGGAGCCTGAGGAGGGCAGGGTTTGGGGAGGGGAGGGACTTCAATGCCATAGGGTTCAATTTCTCCAGCCATTTTGGCCATTTTCTCCAAATGAGCTGATCTCTGTTGGCTGGAGATCAGTGGTAATAGCGGGAGATCTCCAGCTACTACCTGGAGGTTAGTATTCAAAATCGGGCTATAAGTGCAAAAATAGGAGAGTGGAATTCAAAGGTATGCACTAATACAAAGCTCAATAAAGCGCAAATACAACAATATGCTTTCAATTGTATTCAGAGAGGTAGTCTCACATGAACATTATCCCGAGGATATAATAACAGAGCAAGAAGATTGGTACAAAAAGAATACAAGGTGAGTATATACGCCAGGTGCGCGAAAATTAATAGTCCAGAATGGTAATTCAAAACAAGCGCAGATAATATTCAGTCGTAATAAAGCACGGAACAATATTCAATCGCAATGGGCTTCCGGTAAAATCCCCATTTCAGAGCTTTCTTCAAGCTTCAAAAGGTTTCTGCGTGCCAATAATACCACAATTGGGAAAAGACGTCTATTGTGCCATTCTGTCTGAGCTTAATTAGCGTCTCTACCTGGAGGTTGGCAACCCTACTTGCGAGGTAGGTGGGGCTGAGAGAGTTCAGAGAGAACTGGGACTAGCCCAGCAGGCTTCATGTGGTGGAGTGGGGGATCTATTTTTTATTATTATTATTTCAACTTACTAACCCGCTCTCCCCGGTCGAGACCAAGCTCAGAGCGGCTTACAAAGATTATAAATATCCTATTAAATCAATAAAACTATTAAAACAACATTTAAAATAGCCCTGTAAAAAAAGTCATATGAAACAGATGTACTAAATAACCGAAGGCGCCTCTAGAGTGGAATACACAATGCTACAACTAGGCAAGCAGATGGAATAGAATCCTAGATTGATGTAGGGAAAGATGTAACAACAGTGGGGGTAAGGTTGCCAACCTCCTGGTAGCAGCTGGAGATCTCCTGTTATTACAACTGATCTCCAGCCGATAGAGAACCGTTCACCTGGAGAAAATGGCTGCTTTGGCTATTGGACTCTATGGCATTGAAGCCTTTCTCCAAACCCCGCCCTCCTCAGCCTCCACCCCAAAAACCTCCCACCAGTGGGAGAGAGGGACCCAGCAACCCTAAGTGGGGGTTAGGGAGGCCAGCATTTATACATAGGGAACCGTAGCTGGCCTCAACCATAGCCCTGGCAGAATAGCTCTGATTTACAGGCCCTGCTAGGGTTGTCAGGTCCCTCCTCACCACCGGCGGGAGGCTTTTAGGGTGGAGCTCGAGGTGGGGGGTTTGGGGAGGGGAGGGTCTTCAATGCCATAGAGTCCAATGGCCAAAGTGGCCATTTTCTCCAGGTGAACTGATCTCTATCAGCTGGAGATCAGTTGTAATAGCAGGAGATCTCCAGCTAGTACCTGGAGGTTGGCAACCCTAGTCCCTGCAGAACTCTTTAAGGTCCCGCAGGGCCCTAGTCTGATTAGAGAGACGATTCCACCAGGCAGGGGCCAAAGCAATTAAGCCTGGTTCTCCAGATTAGAGTAGGGTTGACAACCTCCAGGTACCAGCTGGAGATCTCCTGCTATTATAACTGATCTCCAGCCGATAGAGATCAGTTCCCCATGGGACAATGGCCGCTTTGGCAAGTGGACTCTATGGCATTGAAGTCCCTCTCCTCCCTAAACCCCGCCCTCCTCAGGCTCCACCCCAAAAACCTCCCGCCGCTGGCGAAGAGGGACTTTGCAACCCATCTGAGTCTACTGCGCTTAACCACTACACCATGCTGGCTCGGTTTTAGTCTGTTTTAATCCATCTTCTTCTAAGGCGCCATTTCTTTGTGTGATTGTTTGTTGTGGGTGTAACCCAGGCCCTAGGATATAGTCTTTATTGGCTATTTATGTAGGAATTATAAGCAGCCTTCAGAGTGCAAATTCCAAACTGACTCTAACGTCAGCTCGGTGATTCCCCGAAGCATTGCGCTTCATGTTCTGCCTGCACACACCGCCTTGATTGGTATTTTATGTGCTTGCTCCAGTCCTTCTTCTCCCCCCACCCCGACTGGGAGTTTTACAACGCTGCTTGTAAAAACTATAATCTAGTACTCTAAAATGAATTAATTTGAACTCTGTAAAGGGCAGTCTTCATGGCTTGCCATATGTCACTGGCAGAAAAGGATGAACTCCGAAATGTTAAAATCTGACTCTGCGTACTTAATTAAAAACAGAGCAGCGATAATGTTTTCAAACTGCTAGGCATACCATTTGGTCAATAAGGAGCTTTCCTCCCTTTATGTTTCTGGTATAGTAGCATAAGGGGAAATTAATTTACGAATGATTTTATACTTGGCGGGCTTTATGTATTCTTGTGAAACCTGAGCATTCGAGGTCAATCTTCAGGTTAGGAAGTCTTCGTATTTGTTGGGGGATGCCATGAGGCCTTCGTATCAGACACGTGATGGGGGGTTTCATGCTTCCCAGATACACACCGGGCCTTTTTGGCATGTGACCATGGCTCACAGAGAGAAGAGGTTTCAGCCATGCCCTCTAACCGTGCCGTTTTATGCATCCTGAAATTGTCCCATGGAGCTGCTGTTGGAAAAAAATCACGTTACTTACATGCCTGCACATTTTTTTATAGGCAATAGCTGTACTCCTTGCAGTGGTTGGAGGATGAAAAAAACTGTGCCTGGGGGTAGGGGGCTAATTTAGGCAGGATATAAATGTTTTAAAGAAAGAAATAACAGTAGGGTGCAGTTTTGATTAGAGACACTGTGCTACTTTGATGCGGGACCCCACGCAGCTGTGATACATCTTGAAAAGCCTTTGCACTAAAACATGTTGGAGGCCACAGGTCTCCACTTGAGATCCATGAACTTCCTAATTTCTAACCTGAGCCTTGCAGAGAAATTTTAACGGGAATCTGGAATTCCCCGATCAGTACAAAGAACTGAAGAATTTCTATAGGAAGAAAATGGAGAGGGTTGCACATGCCTAGTATTTTGCCTTTGCCTATCCAGTATCAGAAGGAGATTGAGACTGGGAAGGGCAGCCATGAAGGAGCTAGAAAAAATTCTTAAGTGTAAGGATGTGTCACTGGCAACCAAGATCAAGGTAATTCATGCCATAGTATCCCCCATTACTATGTATGGGTGTGAAAGCTGGACAATGAAGAAAGCTGACAGCCGGAAGAAAATAGGTTCCTTTGAAAAGTGGTGTTGGAAGAGAGTGTTACAGATACCACGGACTTCCAAATATATATATATATATCGGTGGGTTCTAAATCAAATCAAGCCTGAACTGTCCCTAGAAGCCAAAATGACTATATGGAGGCTATCGTACTTTAGTTACATTATGAGAAGACAAGAGTCACTGGAAAAGACAATAATGCAAGGAAAAGTAGAAGGCAGCAGGAACATGAGAGGGATTGAATCTATAAAGGAAGCCACGTCCTTAGCTTGCAAGAGCTTAGGAAAGCTGTTAACGATACAACGTTTTGGAGGGCATTGATTCATAGGGTCACCATGAGTCGGAAACAACTTGAGGGCACTTCACGCATATGCACATCCAGTTCTATTTTCTCCCTCACAGAGAATTTTGTGGAGTTGTAGTGCTAATCTTTGCTTGAACTTTTACAGATCAGTTCTGGCTGTTAATGGGTAAATGTAATAATTGTGTTTCCAAACCTACATTGTAATACATTGGATATAAAGCAACAGTCCAATTTCAGCACGCTCCGGCTTTGATACTTCCCCCCAACTCGGTAATGCTATTTGAAAAGTCCCTTGGCCAGGGTTTAATTGAAACAATCCTGCAGCTATCCATGCCAATTTGAATTAGTTTCAGGTACAGGGTTTTCATAAAAAGTCTGTTAAACAGTCTGCTGGAAATCTACTCTGTTTTCTACCTCCCTGTCCTGTATCATTTTTATTATTCTGGTGTTGGTTGGGTGTTTTTTTTTTTTAAAGTAATGTTTTCCCAACAAGGTTTATTATTTTTTTTATCAGCTTAGGCGATGCGTTTCCCAGCTGTAGGTAAGACCATCTGTTTGGAAAGCTGCAGGCCCGGTAATTACGCTTCATGGCTTTCCTCTAGACGCAGCAGGAGTGGTTTAATGCTGCCTTTCCAAATGAGCAGTGGTCAGCACTGGGATGGTTGCGCAGGTGGGGAACTTGCTGGCTTCCTTGGCTTGATCGCCACCGGCGGTGTAAGTGGCTCCCAGCGGGTGCCAGGATAATGACTTTCCGCCCTGTGGCAGCTTTCCTTCAAAAGAATCCCCAGCTGAATTCAAAGCTACCTTACAAAGAAAATACCATCCTGGGAGCAATTTGTAGCCTGCCGTAAAGGGCACACGGGCAGTGAGGAGAAGGTCTTCCTTTCCCATAATTTCATCCTGGTTTGTTTTTTAGAGGCGTGGACATGTTCATGGAGGAGAGGGCTATTCATGACTACTAGTAAAAATGGATACTAGTCATGATGTATACCTGTTCTCTCCAGGATCAGAGGAGCAGGCCTATTCTATTAGGTGCCATGGAACACAGGCAGGATAATGCTGCTGCAGTCGTCTTACTTGTGGGCTTGCTAGAGGCACCTGGTTGGCCACTGGATGAACAGACTGCTGGACTTGATGGACCTTGTCTGACCCAGCATGGCCTTTCTTATGTCCTTATGATGCATACCTATTTTCTCCAGTATCAGAGGAGCATGCCTATTATATTAGGTGCTGTGGAACACCCGCAGGATATTACTACTGCAGTCGTCTTATTTGTGGGCTTTCTAGAAGCACCTAGTTGGCCACTGTGTGAGCAGACAGCTGGACCTGATGGACCTTGGTCTGATCCAGCATGGCCTTTCTTATGTTCTTATCAACCTCTTTGTGCAACCAAGAACTGCCAGGTGTGTCCAGAAATGCTGGCTGGGTCCTTCCTTAACTTCTTGAACTTCTGACTTTGCTTGAAAGGTCACGCACTACTGTTCCCATCCTTGGAAACAAGGTTGTGTTAAGAAGCCTGGCCTTGGAGTACTGGGGAGGATGAGATCACTGTATGTAAAGGTTCACCAGAGTCTGCCAGGTGGTGCCATGCCATTGTATAGCAAAGAGATGGTCATTATAACTTCACTTAAACTAATGTGTAGTTGAATAAGGGAGAAAGTAGATTCCTTTGAAATGTGGTATTGGAGGAGAGTGTTACAGATACCATGAACTGCCCCCCCCCCCCAAAAAAAAACAGTGGACTCTAGATCAAATCAAGCCTGAACTGACCCTAGAAGCTAAAATTAATCAAATGAGTCTGTTGTACTTTGGTCACATTATGAGAAGATAAGAGTCACTGGAAAAGACAATCATGCTATGAAAAGCTGAAGGCAGCAGGAAAAGAGGTTAGAGGAAGACCCAACAAGAGATAAATTGACTCTATAAAGGAAGCCACAGCCCTAAATTTGCAAGACTTAGCAAGGCTGTTAACAATAATACGTTTCGGAGGACATTGATTTATAGGGTCACCATGAATCGGAAGCGACTTGACGGCACTTAACACACACACAGTTGAATAAACATATAGAGCTGGTCTTTTTCTTGAGTTGGTTACTGGATGCTGTCAGGGCTCTAATCCAGCAGTTCGGAATGTTGCTCCTTCACGGCTGCCCTTCCCAGTCTCAATCTCCTAGGAATTGCAACCCGCTCCATTTTGTTTCTGTAGAAATTCTTCAGTTCTTTGTACTGATCAGGAAATTCCAGATTCCTGTTAAAATTTCACTGCAAGGCCCAGGCTAGAAATTAAGAAGATCGTGGATCTCAAATGGAGGTCTGTGGCTTCCATCATGTTTTAACACAAAGGCTTTCCAAGCTCTGTGGGAGCAACTTGACCATTGATGAGCAGCTGTCTGTCCTCGCCTGAGGCCAGCGTTACTGTTGGGTGTGTGTGATCCAGTCCACCTTGGTTATCTTAGCTCGGTCATGTCTATTATCCCACCAGGATTCTTTTCACACTTCAAGGGCAGAGGTACAGTAAAATGTGAGCCTGCTGTACAGCAATATGAGAGGGTGAGCTAGCACAAAGATGGATGGGAACAAGCACAATGTCTAAGTGCATTTTGTTTATTTTGGATATTTATGGTGGTGGAAAGTTGCAATGGACGTATGGCAACCCAATAGAGTTTTCAAGGCAAGAGATGAAGAAGGAAGTTTGATATTTCCTGTCTCTGCATAGCAATCATAGAACAATAGAGGTGGAAGGGGCCATACAGGCCATCTAGTCCAACCCACTGCTTACTGCAGGAACTGCCTAGACTAGAGCATCCCTGATAAGTGCTTGTCCAGCCTTTGCTTAAAGACTGCCAGTGAGGAGGAGCTCACCACTTCCCTAGGTAGCTGATTCCACTGTCAAACAACAGTTACTGTAAAAAGTCTTTTCCTAATATCCAGCCAGTACCTTTCTGCTCACAATTTAAACCCATTATTGCGAATTCTATCCTCTGGCACCAACAGGAACAACTCCCTGCCCTCCTCTAAGTGACAGCCCTTCAAATACTTAAAGAGAGCAATCATGTCCCCCCTCAACCTCCTCTTCTCCAGACTAAACATCCCCAATTCCCTCAGCCTTTACTTGTAGGGCTTGGTCTCCAGACCCCTGATCATCCTCATCACTCTCCTCTGCACCTGCTCAATTCTGTTCACATCCTTTTTGAAGTCCAATCCTGGAGTTCCTTGTGGTCTACCTTCTGAGTACTGACCAAAGCCAACCCTGCTTCGCTTCTGAGATATGATGGGACCCAAAGAGGTTTTGCTGCGTCATTCTTCCTGTCTTCCTCCAACAACTCTGTGAGTTAGGTTAGACTGAGAAAGAGTGGCTGGTCAAAGGCCAGACAGTGAGCTCCCATGGCAGAAGTAGGGCTTTGAACCCGAGTCTCCCTGAGCTTGTCTGACACTCTAACCACAACACCATGCAGGTTAACTATTATTGTTTGGATGGAATGCTATCCCAAGCCCATGTGACATGTTGTTCAGGATTGGAAACCCTCTCCGTTTAATGGTCTTTGATGGAAGCTGACTCAAGGATCCTTGGGGGTTGAAACGCAGGCTAGCAATCAAATCAATACATGAAGTAAGGGCTGGCTTTTTGTAACTTGGGCTGTTTCTGCACGAATCACTTACTGCATATTTTCCTCATCGTCAGTCCTCAAGGCTTGGAAAAACGTGAGACTTTTCTGTCCGCACATCTCCTCTTTGAGAAATTTTCACTCTGTCTGCACTTCCACTCCCCCTCCGAAAAATGAAAGGAGGGGCGGAGAGGGGCGGGTCTGAGCAGCTGCCCAACCAACAGGGGGAGTCCAAAGCAGTGAAGCAGAAGCAGCCTGGCCGGATCAGCTCCTGGCAGGCAGAGATGGTGCCAGGTCGGTATCCTTCCCTTTCCTCTAGCCACTGCCACCTCTGACGGGCTGGTCATGGCCAAGAGGGTTGCATTGGTATCCGTGAGTGGGATGGCGAAGTAGCAGGAGGGTTGCATTGGTATCCGTGAGTGGGATGGCGGCATTGACTTACACAATCCTCTGATGTGGATATTTTTCTCCCCCACTACCCTTCCCCTAGAGATTGCTAGAAGATTTCCCCCACCGCCTACCTGCTTGTTTGTGGGTTTCTTAGGGGCCGTCCCTGTTTCCATTTTTCACAATGCCGCAAGCACCATCTGCTCCTCTCTGCATACACAGGAAACACATGGGAAATACAGCAATCAGGACCCCACACTGATCAACATGGAGGGACACTCCTACGTTGCTTCATTGCTGTGTTAATCCTGATGTATTAAATTTTTAAAAATTACGATGGGAAATGGCTGGCGAAAACAGCTGGTGGTGGGAGGAGAGGGGAAGGGAGAAGGATAGTGTATCTAAGATGTCCTCACTAAAGGAGAAGCCATCTTTGAAACAGAGGCAAGAAATACATCATCATATAATTGTTGAAACAAATTGGGGGGGGGGCGCAGACACACTAAATGCTAGAAAAAATTAGTGCAGAAACGGCCTTGATCTTAATTTTTTATTTGATTTATATCCCACTAGGGCCAGGCTCAGGGCAGCTCACAACAACAACAACCCAATAAATATAAGATAGAAATTAATTAGAATTGAATAAAACACACAACATTATAACAAGATCAATAAAATATCCACATCTTATATCCGTAGTTAAAAGATAGCACCCACATCTAATCTGATCCCACATATGATCGATCTTTGTTGGTGTTTATTTATTTTTTAATATATATTTTTTATTTTTGAAAAAGAAAATTCTAAAAGAAAAAGAAAAGGGGAGGGGAAAATTAGGTAAAGATAAATAAGAATGATATACAATATATTCAAAATTTCTTCTCCCCCCATCCCCTTTCCTTGGCATCCAGAATATGTTGTGGTAAACTCACTAATACATTAAAAACTGCCTATTAAAATAATATTGGATGTTTTCAACATTTCTTGTCCTATCTTCTTTTCTTCTCTTCTTCTCTTCATTTCTTCTCTTCTTAATGCACATACTCAGTTATAACCCAAATTGGGTTGTGATAAAGATAATAACACAGTGAGACATACCTATAAATGTAAAATTGCAAGTGGATATTTACAATATGATTTAAGACTATAAGCCCTAATATCATTTTAAGATAAACATAGGGAAATCAATAATATTGATAGAACAGCTTCCATCTCTCTTGGAATAAATCAGAAGGTTTCGTGTTTACTTGATTTATAAGATTGGCCATTGAAGCGAATTCACAAAGTTTGTCCCTCCACTCTGATATTTTTGGTATTGTTGAAAGTTTCCAGTTTCTGGCAAAGATAATTCTGGTAACTGAAATGGCATATTTATAGTTCTTTCTGTGAGTTGTCAGTTTGAGGTGGAATCATGTTTAACAATGTGTATTTTGGTTCTAGCCCAAAGTTAGTTCTTAACATAGCTTGGAGTTCACGATGAATCTTCTTCCAATATTTTGGCTTTTTTTACAAGTCCATCACATATGGAAAAAGGTACCTTCTGAGTCTTGATATTTCCAGCAATTGGCCTGACTGGATTTAGACATCTTCTGTAAATCTTTTGGAGATAGGTACTATCTATAAAATCTTGTACCAATTTTCCTTAATAATTTGAGAAATTGTGAATTTTATCTCTTTGTTCCATAAATATTCCCATTGCTGATTGGTGCTTATTTCTGACAGTTTGAGAATTAGTGGTAGCAGTAGGGTTGTGCATATTGATATACCCGAACCGAAAATAAACCTGAAATTAGCCGTTTCGGCACTACTCGGATTTTGGGTTGACCAAATACCAAAACCTGGGAATCTGCCCAAAGCCAAATAGTATGGGTATTCAGCTTATTCCGGGTTTACTGGAAAAAAACAGGCCCAATAACCCCGAACCTGAAATTTACCTATTGTTTTTTGTGCATGACCCTAGGTAGTAGGCAAAATCTCTACTCCTCTAAGCACTGTAACCAACTTGCAGGTGAGTTCTTGTTCTGCACTTTGCTCCCTGTGCCTGATACCTTAAGACTGGTGAATTGTTTGGGGTTTGTTTCCTTTCTTCTCACAATTGAGTCATCTTGCATAAATAGTCAGTTTATGCAGGTTTGACACCTGAAATACAAGCTAAAACTCCAATCCTGTGATAATTATGATAAGGAATTTTTAAAAAACGATCAAACCAACCAGAAAGAGTAGCGAGAGTTGTTACAGTTCATTTTTGTTTTCTTCCTTTACTTTGCTTTCATCTGACATTTTCCAACCTTTGATTTCTGTTCAGCCTTATTAGTAAATAAAACAATCCCTTTGGGAAATGTTTTCTCTTGCATTCTTCCTGTTAAAAACCACACTTTGTTCCCTGTGTATCTCAGCTCTACTGTGAACCTTTTATCTGGTTCCAGGGCAATGAAAACCGGTGTCGGTAGCAATTCCACATTGCCAAACATCTAGATGACCCAATGGTTTTGCACGTCTCCTGGTTCCATGTATAAGAGGATTGATTGTGCAATATTTCACTTTGTTCCTAATTGATGAATTGGTAGATTAGGGAGTTATAATTAAATGAGTTAATTTGCTAGGGCATTGGCCTTACGATGCTTCCCCTTGTAATTAGGGTTATAAATCAGTGGTATTTCCTGTCTTTGTCACTTGATAATTTTCAACGTCTATGATCAGTTAATCATCAAACTTTTAGGGAATGATGAGAGCATCTGGGAACAGAGCCCTCTTGATTTAAGATGGAAAATTCCATGTGCAGAACTCATGAGACTTCTTTGCATATGTTTTTCTTTGGGTACCATGACTCTGTCTAGCCACAGGTGTAGCATCATATGCACATGCTCTTTCTCTGGCAGGTTTACAGCATGAGGGCCAGCGTAGTATAGTGGATAGAGTACTGAACCAGGATCCTGGGAGAGCCAGCTTCAAATCCCCACCTCTGCCATGGAAGCTTACTGGGTGAACTTGGGCCTGTCATAAACTCTCAGCCTGGCCTACATCACAGGGAGGTTGTTGTGGGAGAATGGAGGAGGGGAGAACAAAATGGGATATAAATAAATAAATGCAAACGCAAATGCCACCTGTTGCAGCTGGTGAGACCCCGTGTGGTATGGTGGTTGAGCTGTGGTTTGGAGCAGTGGACTCTGGAGAACTGGGTTTGATTTCCCTCTCCTCCACATGAAGCCTGCTGGGTGACCTTGGGCTAGTCACAGCTCTCTTAGAGCTCTCTCAGCCCCACCTACCTCACAGGGTGTCTGTTGTGAGGAGGGGAAGGGAAGGTGATTGTAAGCTGGTTTGATTCTTCCTTAAGTGGTAGAGAAAGTTGGCATATAAAAACCCACTCTTCTTTTTCTTCTTCTAGTGAGGGATGAGTGTTACTCTACCATTTCTGTCTCCATGTTTGAACCCACAAACGCAAAGCTGTTTCTCATCGGTAGTAGTCGTTGGTAGGTATAGACTCTGACACCCAAGTTGTGGCTATTTTTCTGCCAGCCAGGAAACTCTGGATGATTGTCTAGCTTCTACATAAGTAAAGTAGCCATGGGCAATGAAGGACACATTCTAGTGGTGAAGTGAGCAACAAATGAGTTATTCTCCCTCCCTGCATTACATGCTCCACTTCCTCATTCCCAAGTCAAAGCTACAGCTGACACATGCATTCCAAGACGGGTTGTTGGAAGAACTGGTACCTTGGGTCTAGCTAGTGTACAATAGCTATGGGCCAATTTGGGAAGACTTTTTTTGAAGGGGGGAATTGGTGGCTCCCCAGTAGAATTTTTGGTGGGACACATGCAGCATATCTTCAATTGATAGAGCCCTTGTCTTGCATGCAGACCTTTCACTGTAGGAGGAGTCAAGCTTAGGACCGAGATCTTAAAAGTGGGTGGGAGGTATGGTTGCCAGTTCTGGGTTGGGAAATATGTGTGTGTTAAGTGCCATCAAGTCACTTCTGACTCATGGCGACCCTATGAATCAATGTCCTCCAAAATGTCCTATCTTCAACAGCTTTGCTCAGGTCTTGCAAATTGAGGGCTGTGGCTTCCTTGTCAACCTTAAAGTTGAGAAATACCTGGAGATTTTGGGGGTGGAGCTTGAGGAGGGCAGGTTTGGACAGGGGAGGGACTTCAATGGGGTGTAATACCATCGAGTGCACCTTCCAAAGCGGCCATTTTCTCCAGGTGAACTGATCTCTATAGCCTGGAGATGGGTTGTAATCCCAGAAGATCTCCAGCCACCACCTGGAAGTTGGCAACCCTAGTAGGAAGCTATATTGTGTTGACGTAATATATCACCCTAATGTAGTTAAAATAACTTTTTAGAAATGAGAGCAGTGATTCTAGTAGGGTTGCCAGGTCCCTCTTCACCACCAGCAGTAGGTTTTTGGTGTGGAGCCTGAGGAGGGCGGGGTTTGGGGAAGGGAGGGACTTCAATGCCATAGAGTCCAATGGCCAAAGCGGTCATTTTCTCCAGGTGAACTGATCTCTATCTGCTGGAGATCAGTTGTAATAGCGGGAGATCTCCAGCTGTTACCTGGAGCATTATAGTCAGTAAGCCTAACGGACGGCATAAGGGAGAACACCATAGGCACCCCTGGCAGATGGCGGCTACTGAGCTCCTTTGTCAATTACACGCCTACAAAACAACGTAAGGGCAAGAGCCTTTCAGGTAGACATTGAGCTTCCTTGTTAATTCCATGCCCACAGCGTGGCATAGGGATGAGCGCTTTTTGGTATCTTTGGTCTGTGCCGTAAAGTTACATACCACAGATGATAACTACAGAATGAAAAGGGACACACCATCGGTACCCTTTGGACTAGAACTCTGTTTTATTGGCAACTGAAGAAGATCACCGAAACAGGAAAATTACCAAAATCCTGTTTCGCCAACGTTTTTATTTTTTGTTCGATGTTCTGGGTGTTGCACAGCCCTCCCTAGGTACTTGTCACAAATGGTTGTTAATTCCATCGTCTTTAGTTACTATTAAGTACACTTAGCTTGTTAGGATTTTGTTATATTATGGTTCTGCTATTTATACATTGTTCTATTTGAAATACAAGACACACACACACATGCCCCATTGTGTACATTTATTTATTATTTATTATATAATTATTTTCATATATATTTGTGGCCATAGCGGCTGTGAGTGAAGTTTATTGTATAAGGCCATAGGCCATTACAATCTAAAACAGTATAGTATAGTAGTGGCTGTGATTTCATAGGTATTACCTGGAGGTTGGCAACCCTAACTTGAAGCCATCATCCTCTGTCCACGGAGACATTTCCATTTTACCATTTTGCATTTACTTTTTAAGACATGTTAGCCTAGTTAGGGATTACTCTCGAATTGGTATCAAGGAGTCTGAAGGCTTTGTGGTGAATCTGTCGAGATTTCTTGACAAAGGATGCTGTCTTTGAAACGATATGTTTTGTATAGTCTACTGAAATGCACTGGGGAGAACACTATATGTGCCAAAACGTGGTGTTTCAATGTATATTCTTCTCTCCCCCCCCCCCACCGCATAAATACACAGAGGGAGAATTGAAACGGAGCTCAGAGACTGGTGGTGAATACATAATTGCTCAGCACCATTTGAAAGCAGATGATAGAATTAAAGTCTAATAAGCAATCAGGTTATGAATTACTTGTTTGGGATTTTTGAAAGGCCAGGGTCTCCTCAGAGGCTGGCGCGCCGCAACCAGCTCAGCATGTAATTCAAACGGATTTTGAAGTTTCCCCTATGGACAGTGTCTTGTATCAAAAGAGGTTTCACAAGTAATTTGGAGCGATTCGGCCAAGTTAATGGTTTTTCCTCCTAAGGGGCAGGACAAAACTGTTGCAAACATTTCTCCAGAGAACCTCACCAGTCCTTCTCGGACATGAAGCATTCTGTTCGAAGCCGTTTAGAACATATTCTTTGCACCGCTGGCAGTAGGGCGGGGAAACGTTTCTCGTTGCAAAACTAATTAGATATGAGATTGTGAGCTCCTGACCATTAAAAAATGGATACAGTTGCTATTGAAATGTGCATGAAGGCCAGGGTTGCCAACCTCCAGGTGGTGGCTGGAGATCTCCTGCTACTACAACTGATCTCCAGCCGATACAGATCAGTTCACTTGGAGAAAATGGCCCCTTTGGCAATTGGACTCTATGGCATTGAAGTCCCTCCTCTCTCCAAACCCTGCCTTCCCCAGGCTCCGCCCCAAAATCTCCAGGTATTTCCCAACCTGGAGCTGGCAACCCTAATGAAGGCCTAATGGAGGTTCACATCCCAGGGAAAGCAACAGTAATTTGGGTGGGGCGGGGTGAGGGTTAGTTAGATTTTTAGGCCATCCTTTTTGACCAGTAGGGTTGCCAACCTCCAGGTGGTGGCTGGATATCTCCCGCTATTACAACCGATCTCCAGATGACAGAGATCAGTTCCCCTGGAGAAATTGGCCACTTTGGCAATTGGACTCTATAGCATTGAGGTCCCTCCTCTCCCCAAACCTTGCTCTTCTCAGGCTCCACCCCCAAAATCTCCAGTTATTTTCCAACCTAGACCTGGCAACCCTACTGACCAGGTCAGGCTCAGGGCAGATTACAACCATTAAAACAATTCCACACAATCCCTAAAATTAACAATTTCGATATACACAATAAAAACCCAGTGCCTAGCAGCAGCAAATTTCAGATTAAAATAATGCCCACAATCAACATAGATGTGCTCTGCCACCATAAAGAGACTTCCCTGATATTTTATTCTTGACCAGCCAACTTTTCAACAATAGGCTGGCATGATAAAATATTTAAAAGTATTACACATTATTTCTCATACTCATACATTTTAATTCCTCAACACATTTTTTGCTATGAAGGATATTGAGAAATAACAGAGTTGATACTAACTGGAATTGTTTTAGAAGACTGGAAAAACTTAATGTCATTTCACAAAAATACTGAAATGAACAGCACTGAAAATATACATATTAATATGATAGGCAACGATGTCAGTATCAAGAGGTATGTGAACAACATCACCTCATGCTGGAGTGTCAGGCTAGGCTCTACGTAGGGTTGCCAGGTCGCTCTTCGTCACCGGCACGAGGTTTTTGGGGCAGAGCCTGAGGAGGGCGGGGTTTGGGGAGAGACTTCAATGCCTAAGAGTCCAATTGTCATTTTCTCCAGGTGAACTGATCTCTATCAGCTGAAGATCAGTTGCTAAAAAAAAAATGGAAACATATATCGGGTAGTGGCTTGAAACCAACAACTTCAATAGCATCTTGTATCCAACCAGATAGGTGGGTCTCCTTTTTTAGTAATCTCTACAGTGACAAGATACCACCTCCTCCACCCTTTGAATTAGGAAATTTACCAGCCTGGCCCCCAGTAACTCTAAGGGAGATCCAATCCCTGATCAATAGGCTAAAGAGAGCCAAAGCCCCTGGTCCTGATGGGATCCCTCCAGAATTTCTAAAAGAAAATGTTAAGTGGTGGGTCTCTTATTTGGCACCCATGTTCACTTTTATAGATCATACCGGGCTTGTACCTAAATCATGGGACACTGTTATAGCGGTACCCTTTTACAAAAGATGGGGAAAGAGTGACCCTGCATACTACCGGCCAATAAGTTTGTTAAACATTATAAGCAAACTATATGCGAAACATCTCCTAGACAAACTGAGAGATCAGTTTTAAACAAGGAGATCTCCAGCTAGTACCTGGGGGTTGGCTACCCTAGCTCTGGGAGACCCATGTTCACGTTGTCTCCCCCACAAAGCTCACAGGGGGACACAGGCCAATCACACCCACTCAGCCTAACCAGCCTCACAGAGTTGTTGTTGTGAGGTTAAGATGGAGGAGGGGCTCCTCAATTGAATTTATGTGGATGTGAGGTTTTTGCCGATTCCCCCCCCCCTCCTGCATGAGACATCTGATTTCTCCGCCAAACTGTTCCAGGGGGTTCCCCCCCCCCCTCAGGAGCAGGATTTCAGGGGGAGTTTTGCACTACTACAGGAGGAGGGATTGGCTGAATTCACCCCCTCCTTGTGCCTCTGCAAAATCTAGGCAGGGTAAGGTTGCCAGCCCCCAGGTGGGTACCGGGTATCTGGAATTACAATGGATCGCCAGACAGCAGAGATCGCTGCCCCTGGAGAAAATGGTTGGTTTGGAGGGTAGTCCCTCCTCTCCCTAAACCCGCCCCTCTCCAAGTTTCACCTCCAAATCTCCAAGCATTTCCTAACCCAAAGTTGGCAACCCTAATCCAGGGTTGGACACCGCCCTGAGCTCCTTAGAGAAAGGATGCGATACAAATATGCTAGATGGATTCATGAACCGAAATTGTTTTCTCACAAAAGGTGGCAAACAGTGGAAACACGATAGCACTCTTCCAAGGAGGCATTTATTAAATTGATCATGATAAGAACACTTCAAATTAATGAATGCCAATTTTTTTAAAAAATATCCTAAGATTGTAGATTTTGCAGTTCTCTATAGATGAGCTCTTGAAAAACTGGGGGAAATACTATTTTGGAAAGGCATAGGTAAGCTCCAGGAATGCCTTTCCCCAATGACTGCTTTTTGATTTCTGTCTGGTGTGTGGGGAACTGTACTGCAAGTGAGTTATTATTTATTGAGCAAATTTATATGCCTCCTCTCCAGGGACTTGATCTAGGTATCTCACAAAGTGAAAAGCAAACAAACAACCCTCCCCAATAACATCATTGCACACTACATAAGAATGATTAAAACAAGCCAGGGGCAGAGAAACAACATCCAACAACATTCAGCAGCCTTAAATGATATCTCTAAACAAACGTCAAGATAGAAGCTGACTACGAAAACAGCTCAAAAAGATCAAACCTCTTGTTTAAAAGCCTGGATTAAAAAAAAGACATATTTTGGCCTGGTGCCTCAGGGTCAGTAAGGGATGAGGCTGCAGACAAGCCTCAAGGGGGAGGGCATTTCACAGGTGAGGTGCAACCACTGAAAAGGCCCTGTCTCTGGTCACCATCTGCCTTGATTCAGAAGGTGGGGGTAGAAGGAGCCAGGCTTGTGAGAAACATCTTCGCTGCCAAGTTGCACAGTTCACAGCGTTGTTGTGAGGATTAAGTGGACAAATCATGCATACCCCTCTGAGCTCCTCAGAGGAAAAATCCAGTTGACCTGGATAAGCAGTCTTGACTCTAATCCCAAATGTTCAGGCCTTTTTTAAGACTGAATATTCATTTGAATCCGTCCCTTTCTTTCTCGGGCACCCTGTCTCAATGCCATGTTTTTCTCAGTTGGAGATAAAATTGTATGTTCCAAACTTCTATATTTAATGCAGGGGTTTGTGGTGATGATATGTCTCTAACATTGCAATGACGCCCAAAATACTGTTGAATTTGTCCTGCAACGCAATTGTCCTGCAATGCAACCACATTCCTTCTGTCCAAGAATGTGGTCTTTTCTGGTTTCATCTGCTATTGTAAATATCAAAAACAAAGTTGAATACCTTCCTTGCAGGGAATGACAACGGTTAATTGGGTTATAAGAAACTTTTTTTTTTTTTGCTGGTTTTCTTGAAGCTGATTCAGGGATAATCAAAATAAATTTCTCTCTGCAGATCCCATGCTATAATTGAGTCTTGACTCTTGTCTTTATCACTGTTTGCACCAATGCTGATGTCCCCCCCCCCCATGACCAAGTCTAGGAGAAATTGTTCCTCCCAGGACCTCCAGGTGTGTGAGTGTAGGTCTTTTTCTTCTGAGTGGTCTTTCATGCATGGGAGTTTTACCTGGGGTTCGAGGCTTTCTCAACCCACACTTTTCTGTTCCGAATCCTAAAAATGCTATGCACATTGTTGTATGTCCTGGAGAAAGTCCTGGGGTTTCCGGAGTACTGCAGGATAACCAGCAGAAATCCAGAAGCGTCTGAGTCCCCGACCCTTGAAAACGTTGCTTTGTAATTGGCTATAGAGCTTACTGTGAGAAAAACTTCATCCCCAGCTCCCCTCTCCTGCACTTTTGCTTATGCATGGAAATGGGGACAATTTGACCTGGGTTAATGTCAGGGAAGATCAAAAAATCGTGTTACAACAGGATTGAGAAGACAATTTGGGGACAATTTGACCTGGGCTAATCTCAGGGGAGACTGAAGAATTGCATTAAAACAGGATTAGGTAGACCCGGACATCGCGTCAGCAGCCTCGCGTCATCTCTGGACGCGAGGCTGGACGCGAGGTCATCTCTAAGGGACAGAAAACTCATGCATAACCCCAACAAAAAACTGAGTCGGACCGGCGAAGAAAGTGCCCATGCATAGAAGACCAATTACTACTTTGAGGTTTCAGTCTTAACAGGGTTCACGGCTGAGAGTTGGCACAAATTAAACCCAATCAGCACCACAGCAGAAGCAACACATTTTCCCCTTGCAGAATAAGGAAGAAGAAATTCCCACTGACACGTTGGCATCAGCAGCGCAACTCTTCCCCTTTCCTGGGGCGTACATACTCTGCCAGCCATGAGTGACAGCAGCTGTCCAGGGCATAGTACCCAGAGCAAATCTTGAGATGCGACTCCCCTCCCGGCTGCAGATTTCAGTTGGTGTGATGGTCTCTGCCTGCAGCGCTGTTCATTATGTGCCAAAATAATCGCCTCATGGCGGGAATTGTGGGAAGAAGCATATGTTAACCTGCACAGCTTGAGAAATCAAATGGCCAGCTTGATCTCTGGGGTGTAGTTCTGACTGCCTTTTTGAATAACAGGGCATTTATCATAGCACACCTGCTGATGAGAGGGTGGTTAGGAGGGAGGTGGATTTTTTAAAAGATATATATTGGGCCGCAAGAACGTCCTTCACTTTACATTGTGCCTCGTCCTGATAATCTCGCTGTAAAGACATAAGCCCAGGTCTGTGCCAATCTGTTATACACTTTTAAAAATGTATTTATATGCTAATGAGAGGTATGGGGAAAACCAGGTTTCCTGTGTGACTTAATTCGAAGCATTCAGGGGCTCCTGTCAGTCACCGGTTTTCTTATCAAGCTCAGCTTCTTATAAGTGGTCTTTCATGCATGGGAGTTATAAACTCAGTTTATAAGCTCAGCTCCTATGCTTATGGTGGTAAGCATAATGCCGTTTTAATTAACTGTTAGAAACGCAGAGAGGTTTCTTGTATGTCAAAGTTCAAGTTTAGCCAGCAGGCACAATGTTGCTGTTGTGATTTGAAACATAGAATAATTCACACCTCTCCTGCACATAAGAGAGGTGACACCTGCAAGGCCTGCCTTCCGTTGTGAAATTCCTCAGGGGACTGCGCTACTGGAGGGTCTCTTGAGCCACAGGCACAAGATCTTCATACCCTGTGGCCTAGTTTGCAATTTCAAGGGCCCCCCACAAGTTAAGTGGCCTGGTTGCTCCTAGGTAGTGCTCAGAAATCTATGTTATCATCACAACAGCCCCGTGAGGCGGTGTTGCGTGCAGGCAGGGACCAGGCTGAGGTGCTTGGCCTCTGACCCCACTCCCAGCAATGGAGAGTACTGGGGGGAGCAGAGCCGGTCGCGGTTTACTCTTCCCGATAGTGTGGGCGGACTGAGTGCGTACCCAAGGCAGCACTCTAAACAAGGAACGGGCTAACTCACCAGCACGAGTTCCTTCTCTTCAAGGTCTAGGCTCGGTCCTCCCAGGTTCTGCAGGGAGGCCGGAAGGGCAGGAGCGGGTAGCTGGCTCCTAAGCAAGACAATACTGTGCACAGAGATCTCAGCACGAGCAGCAGAGCTTGTGTTAATTAGCAAAGTTGTTCCCACACTGAATGACTTGACAGCCCAAGATTTAAGGCTGTTGCTCAGCACTCCCTTCCCGGGCCAGCTGCTCTGCATCACTCACTGGGGTCAGTTCTTGTAAACACTTACAATGGAGTGCTTGTAATCTCGCGCTGCGACGTCTCTCCTGCAGACTGAGCCGAACCTTTGATCTTTCCCGGCTAACTGGGCTGGGCGGGTCTGGAGGTGATAACCTTCTCTGTTCCTCTGCTCCTTGCCAATGTGCACCACCTTCCTCTGCATCTGGCTCGAAGCTACGGTCCATCACCCTGCTCTGCCACACCTTCCTCCTCTTCCTCCGAGGAGAGTTTAGGCTGACTCACGGCAGGCAGGCTGGTTTGATGGGTAGCTCTCCCTAGAACTAAGTCATAGGAACATAGTTGAGGACAGCAATGGTTTTTATGGCAAACATCGTATGCCTGCCTGGATTGTGGGACTCCCCTCTGTTGTTCTGCCACCCGGTCGCTCCACCTACCAGTCCTCCCAACGTCATCTGGACTGCCTCTAACCGCTGTACCTCTGTTTTTTCTGAAGGGTCATTATTTTATTTTAATCCGGGTTGCTATTTTTTTTTAAATTTCCATCTTTGATGGTTAGATGTAATCACTCGAGTTTATCTGATGTGGTTTTAATAGTTGTAATTTATTGTTATTATACTATGTCTGTCGTGAGCTGCCCTGAGCCCCGCTAGACAAGGGGAGGGGGGATATAAATACAAACAATGAATAAATAAACATAAGAAGAGCCATGCTGGATCAAATTGAAGACCCGTCGAGTCCAGCGTTCTCTTCACATAATGGCCAACCAGCTTCACCTAGGGAGCCTGCAAGCAGGATGACTGCAGCAGCCTTGTCCTGCCTGTGCTACCCAGTGGCTGATACAAAGAGGCATACTGCCTCTGGTATGGTGGGAGTAGATACCCATTGTGATTAGTAGCCATTGATAGCTTTGTCCTCCATGAATTTATCCACTCCACTTCTAAAGCCTTCCAAGTTGGCAGCCATGACCACATTGGTGGCAGCAAGTTTCACAAATTAATGGTAGACTGTATGAAGAAATATTTCCTTTTGCCTGTCTAGCATTTCCCACCCTCCAGTTTCAGTGGATGACCCCAGGTTCTAGCATTAAGAGAGAGGGAGAAGCTTCTCCCTGTCTACTCTCTCCACACTAGGCATAATTTTATAGACCTCTACTACATCTCCCCTTTCTCACCTTTTTTCTAGGTTAAACAGCCCTAAGCGTTTTAACCGATCTTCATAGGGCAGTTGCTCTAGCCCCCTGATCATTTTGGTTGTACTTCCACCATTCTCTTCACTCAATTCTCTTCTCTTCACTCAATTCTCTTTTCTGTACTTCCACCATTCTCTTCTTGGCTTTCCATCAACTCTCTTGCTTTTGTGATGTCTTGTCACTGGCTTGGTCTAAATGATACCGTAACAAGTTTTCTATTTTCATGTGAGATATGTTTTTCTTTGTAAAGATTATCATATGCATCTGGCATGTTATTAGCTAGCCACCTCAAGAATTCCATGATGATTTGACAGGATATAACCCATGGCATTTTAAACTTTAACATTATGCTCCCTCGAGTGGAGGCTTTTTATCAATGCAGGCATTGTGATCTGTTTACAAACTGTCTGCAGGAATGGAGACTGTTGGCCCATCTTTGAATGTGTGGTTCTCCCTCAAAATAATGGTATCTATAACTTCCTTTAGAAAATTAGCAATGGCTCATGGTATATGATACCTGTAGAACTGTGAGGGATGGGAGGACACAATTGGAATGGGGACATTAAAATATATCCTTTTACACACCAAAATATGTATTGTTTTCTCCTACCATCAACACTACAGGGCAAGTACATCATCTCACCAACTAGGAATGAGGAAAGTGTATCATCTAGACTATGCATCTATTTCCATTGTTGCTTAAGACCATTTTTGCTGCTGTTACAGCTTCTGCATTGTTGCCCTTTGCTAATGCTAATTAAATTTCTTGGAGTTGCACTCATGAATCGCAACATATTGATATCTCCACCATTCATACCAGGTCAACTAACGGCCAAGAGTATCCATAAAGAGACCTCTGTTATAGGGACAGTACTTTCATATCATTGTCATTTTTATATTATAATAGCATTGTCTGTCTTCCGCTGCTTCATAGACATATATAAAAGTTCTTTAACTTACTATCTCTGGGTACCACCAAGTACTGTTTTCATTTTTGTGGTTAATTTGTGTTGTTTCCATAGGGTCACAATCTAGATTCCACACCTCTGGGTTTTTTTTTCTTTATGTTTGTTGGCAAGATTTAATTCTCTGTGTATCTAGAGAATTGTTCGTGAAACGGAAAAAGCATGTGTTTGTTTGTGTAGACTGTATGGAAAGCATGTTACAAAGAGGGGGAAGAGGGATTTAAAAAGAGAGGGGGTGGTTGCTCGGGAATAAACAAGCTTTACTGCATCTTCCTGCTCCAAAATTCATTCTGAGTGAAGTCGGCTGTCCTATCACACTGCATTATCCTTCCTTCACTCTCCGGCACAATCAACATGCCATGCATTGCTTGCATTAGTGTGAGGAGCAATTCACCTAGAAGAGTGAACATAGGGTTGCTGTGAGCTGATATTTTTACTTGTGCTGCATTGGTCATTTTTGTGCCTAATTTGCATTTTTAACAACAAAAGCTTGTTTTGATCACTTTTAATGTAAGGCTGGAGGGAAACTGCATTTCAGAAAGGCGAATGCAAGTGAACATAGAGAGAAATTGGATACAGGATTGAATTCAGTGACGAATCTACCCACATGGATCTCTGATCCCTTATGGCTACATTAGATCTCCAAGTCTCATGTCTGTGGACTAAATAAACAAGTATATTAGAAAGGGGCATAGTTTTAAAGAGTCTTCCTTACGATCTGGCAGCAAGACAAGACATATTCATGAAACACAACTTGTAATGAACCAGAAAATTCCATCTTTGTCCATATTTCTTTTAGTTGAGATGCAATCCTATGCAGAGTTCCTCTGTCTAAACCCACTGATACCAATAAGCTTAGAATGGGTTAACTCTGCATAGAATTGCAGAGGCAGTATGTAATGTATATTAAATCGGGGGTGTGTGTCATAATTTTTTAAAGATTAATTCCCCACCAGTTTATCTTTTCAAAGCCTTCAAAGAGGCTTTTGGAGTCTTCCAAGTTTACCTGCCTTGCTTTCCTTCCTTTAAACGGTCTTCTGTAATTCTATGTAGATTGCTAGTTCTTGTACACTTGCATTTATTTTTAGGTAGTGTCTGCAGGCTGCTCCAGAAGTGAGGATGCTACGGTTTTGCGAGTTCTTCTTGTTCGTAAAGTCTTTCAGCTTCATTAATTTTGTCCCACCCTATCCTTGAAATCTTCTTTTTCTCTGATGAGTAATGCTGTTGGTGGATGCATAGATCTAACATAACCTTTTAATGTAATATGTGTTAATTGTTCATATAGCTGGACTCCCGGTCCTTCAGTTTATTAGCTCCTGATTTGCTCGTTTGTGGTAGAAATATTCTTATGTGCTGTGCACAAATGAGGGAGGAGAATGTATTTTGCAGACATCCCTGGAAAGGAGGAAAGACTCTGGAGAAGCTGAGTTTCCCCCCACTCCTTGCAAGTTCATAATGTAGCTATTTGTTTTACAACAAGGTCACTCTATTCATTGGAAGTGCACTGCAATCAGTATGAGGAGCAGATTGCTGAATCTTTCACCTATCCAACCTCCCAGAATATCACTGGCACAGCTCAGGTTGTAATTGGATACCATGGGGCCTAGAGACTGTAGAGTATGGGACCATTCACATACACAGCCCATTCGTCCAACTTGCTGTGTTTGTTTGGTGGTTACAAGGAGAATGGCCTTTTCCTTCGTCTCTCAGAGGGGAAATTCACTCCTTACTCTTCCTGCCCCAGCACCTGGGCCCTATCTATACTGCAATATCAAGTTTATTCCACTTCAACTATCATGGCTTCCCCTAAAGAATTCTGGGAGAGGTGACTAGGTGAGATGCTGAGAATTCCCAGTTAGCTATTCCCATGGTTCCCAACTCTTTAAATCAAAAGTTCTGGTACCTTGGGCAGGTCCTTGGTGTGTGGAACTTTCATTCTGGAACAGAGACCAACTTTTTTTAGGTCTACCCCAAGATCAGCCCTAGTGTTTTTTGTTTTGTTTTGTGTGGTAGAGTATGGATCCAAGGACATAGGGCTAGGGTTGCCAGCTCTGTGTTGAGAAATACCTGGAGATTTGGGGGGTAGAGCCTGAAGAAAGCAGGGTTTGGGGAGGGGATGGACTACAATGGGGTATAATGCTATAGAGTCCACTTTCCAAAATAGCTATTTTCTCCAGGTGACCTGACCTCTGTCCCCTGGAGATCAATTGTAATCCCAGTAGATCTCCAGCCACCATCTGCAGGTTGGCAACCGTAATAGGACAGCATAAGAGATGTGTGTTCACCAATGGTGCAAAACATTTAGGAACAAAGACATGGAGGGGACAAACAGCCATCCCCTTTGTGGTTACAACAATTTGTTTGGCCACCTGGCTTAATCCATTGGCATCTCAGAGATTCTTAGTTCTCTCACTGTCTTGAGCAATATCTGGGTCAAAACCAGTCCAGGAGATGAATGACTACAATAGCACAATATTTTATGACATATTGATCCAGTCCAAGACAACTGGGCATTGTATGTTCTTATTCTCAACACCACACATCCTGGCAAATGAAAGCACCTTTCATGCTGCCTCCCTCTAGTACTCTGAAATACTTCAATTGATGATCTGAGAGATGACGTGGAGCAAGGACTCCTCTGCAGATATACCTTTATCTTGCTGGAGGCAGATTCCAAAGTTCTTGAATACTGGACTGTGTGTATAATCTTTCATGTTCTGTGCCTGACTCCTCTCTATCTTGTGTATTCTGTCTTGACTCTTCCCTGTATAACAGAAGCAGGGAAGAGCTGTGGGAAGATATAACTGAGGAAGCCTCTGTGTGTGAGGCAAGGCTTTTGATTTTGGCTTGAGCACTTGTTTGTAGGTTTTAGATTGGTTTCTTAGTGTAGAATCCATCGCAGTTGACATATGCCTAAAACTTTCCTTGGTACATTTAAGCATAGTTAAATTGTGGAACTCCCTTCCCCATGATGTGGTGATGGCTGCCAACTTGGAAGGCTTTAAGAAGGGAGTGGACATGTTCATGGAGGAGAGGGCTATCCATGGCTACTAGTCAAAATGAATACTAGTCATGATGCATACCTATTCTCTCTAGTATCAAAGGAGCATGCCTATATTAGGTGCTGTGGAACACAGGCAGGACAATGCTGCTGTAGTCCTCTTGTTTGTGGGCTTCCTAGAGGCACCTGGTTGGCCACTGTGTGAACAGACTGCTGAACTTGATGGGCCTTGGTCTGATCTAGCATGGCTTTTCTTATGTTCTTATGAGTGTATTCTGGTTTGTTACTTGAATACAAGAGATCAGAGGTAGATATTATCGGACAGTTCTTGAATAAGACTAATATTAACAGAATCTCCAATGGGAGAGGAAGTAGGTCAGAAACAAATTAAGAATAGTCACCGTTGTGTTCTCCTTGGGAGTCACTAGAGGCCTCCGTCTGTCTGCTGTTCGGGATGGCATACTTGAATAGATTGGTGTTGATCATATCCAGGAAGGTGATTTTTCTGTCTGTACCGAAATCCACAGCGAGCATTCAACTGATGACCTCCCAAGAGATGTCACGTGGGGATTTTCTCTGTGTGGCACTAGTCTCCAGCTGTGCCCAAAAAGCAGACTGGGGAGAGCTCAGCCACTCTAGTCAAGGAAGATATGCCAGTTACCAGCGAAGGGCAGGTAATCTTCCCTGACTCCTCTCAAGGCTTTCAGATCAGACAACTCTGAGAAAGTATGAGAGTTGTGCTTGCTTGTTTTCTTTAACTGCAGTTTCTTAACTTTGGTTTTGCATGATCTGCAGATGCAAAAATGCTGGCTCGGTGCTGTCTTGCTCACCCTCAACCTTCGCCCTCAACTTCATGGGCTGAGTTCTGTGCATTTGAAACTTTTCCTGCTAAGTCCAAATTTCCCTGCAGCCTCCCTCCCCTGTCACATGATTTAGATACCGACCCATACATCTCTATTCATGTGATAAAGAGTAGCTTTCCATCTAGTGCCAGGGACTAATGAATGTCTCTGCACGTTCCATTTAATCAAGGACACTGTTATATATTGCGAAGTCTGTAATTAGTTGAAATGCGAAACAGTAATTGCCAAGATGGCATTCTTTAGACCGTCGGACCAGACTTGGAGAAACAAAGGAAGATAAAAAAGAAACGAGAGGAGCACAAAATAACATGCAATGTTCAAATTACTGGGGTTTTGCTTTTTATGCTCCATTATTGTGTTGCATGGAATCTGTGATGTGAAAAATTGTCAAAAGACGAGATTAATAAAAACATTAGCAAAAATGCGATTCCGGCCGCCTTTTAAAAGAACTTCCTTTCCCTAGATTTAACAGCCATTAGTTATTCATCTGCCATTTCACACTTTAGAAAAAGGGGGGAAATGAAGAACTAATGAGACAGATCAGATAATGTGCATCAAAAAATATAAAAGTATGATTTGTTAGGGTGTTTTTTTAAAAAAAAAAAAGCTAATGAGGCACATCTGATAATGTGCATCAGCAAATGTAGCCTATATTGATGAGTAAGGAGAAAACTGTAAAAGTAATTTAGTTACTTGTAAAGATTTGTGTAACAAAAGGAATGCTAAAAAAAAAAAAAACTTCAGTCATTGAAGGGCATTTGATACCAAAACCATGGTTGGTTGATGGTGTATGCCTGTGACGCATTTTGGAATGGCTTCTCAGTTCTTTGCAACATCAAATTATTATTTTTTAATCAGCACCTTTTTGGTTTTAATAGTTCTGCTCTTGAACTCTTACCTAATTAAAAATCATATTAAGGAGAGCCAGCTTTGGAGAGTGATGCATAGGAGTGTGTGTATAAATTGCCGTCAAGTTGCAGTTGACTTATGACGACCCTTCATGGCATTTTCAAGGTAAGAGATGAACATCAGTGGTTTGACATTGTCTGCCTCTTTGTAGCAACCCTGGACTTCTTTGGTGGATGCCCATTTGAGTACTAACCAGGGAGGAGGAGGAGGAGGAGTTGGTTTTATATGCCGACTTTCTCTACCACTTAAGGAAGAATCAAACTGGCTTACAATCACCTTCCCTTCCCCTCCCCACAACAAAACCCTGTGAGGTAGGTGGGGCTGAGAGAGCTCTGAGAGAGCTGTGACTAGCCCAAGGTCACCCAGCTGGCTTCACGTGTATGAGTGGGGAAACCAACCCAGTTCACCAGATTAGCATCCACCGCTCATGTGGAGGAGTGGGGAATCAAACCCAGTTCTCCAGATTACAGTCCACCGCGACAAACCACCGCTGTTAACCGCTACACCACGCTGGCTCTGCAGAGAATAGGCCTATTTCTGGATGTTAGCTATGAGAGCTGAATGGGACTTCCATGTTCAGAGCCATAATGTCTCTGATTCTCAGGTGCTGGGAAGCATTCAGCAGATTAGGGTTGTTGCTAGTGGGTCCTTCTTTTAGGCTCCCATGTAGCATCTGCCTGGCCCCTATTGGAAACAGGATGCTGGACCAGAGGGGACGTTGCTATGACCCAGCATGGACTGGATGGACCACTGGGCTGATCCATCATGGCTGCTCATATATTCTTAATGAAAAGGTGAAACTGGAGAAAATTTGATCAAGAAATAGACTTTTGAAACACGTGAAGGATCTGTTTTGACAAATATGAAACAACTTCTCTCTAGTCAACTGGAATCTCAGCTACATTGTTTGCCCTTTCAGTGGCTGGTTCAAAGCTGTATAACTCTTTAAAGCCCATTACCATCAAAAAGTAGCCAAACTGTCCTAAAATAATATTGAAAGCATGTGTGGAGGTTTTTCTTCAGGTAAAATACACAAAGAATTTCAATAGATGCTAACTGAGTTCTGCAGCTTTTCTTTTCTTTTTAAAATAAGATTATATTTTTGTTAATTAAAAGAAAAAACAGATAACAGTGACAAAATCCAGTTTTGTAGAATGAGAAAGGGAAAAAAGATGTACCAATAATATAATAAACAATAGATGATAATAACAATAACATGAAAGAATAAATGGTGATAGGATAATAAATATTGAGTGGTGATGACCATAATAATATATTGGTTAGCCCATTCCTGAAAGGGGGGAGTGTTTTGGACCTATCTTGACCTTGTGCCAGCATAGGTGCCTCCTTATCACCGAATAAGGTGGCATCTATGCTGGTGTGAGGGCAAACATGCTGGCATGTGGGCGCCGTTGGCCCCCAGAAGGGAAAGCCCGCACCAGCATGGAGCAGGTAGAGGAGACCCGGCCTGAACTCCGCCAGGCTGGCTCCTCTTTTGGTTCAAAAGTTGCCAAAAGTTTCCTAAACAAATCACCCACTGGGTTCAAGCGTCTTTCTTGAACTCAATGAAGGTAGACTGCCACCAGCCCTCAATTCAAAGGGCTAGCTTTCCTGGGTAGGAGCTGAGGGCAACTCTTCCCAGCTAGTTTCCAAAAGTCAAAAGGGAACACCGACCTTGCAGAGTAGAGGCTCTGCCAAGGGAAGGTTTCCTACAAAAGGAATAACACACTCGGTAGGTGGTTCAAAACAAACGTAGACACTGAAATTTAGCCCTGAGGCCCCACAGAGGTTGCAAGATACTTCAAGATAAGAAGATAATTCACAGTGGGTAGCCGTGTTAGTCTGTTTGCAGTAGTCAAAAAGGGCAAGAGTCCAGTAGCACCTTAAAGACTAACAAAAATATTTTCTGGTAGGGTATGAGCTGAAGAAGTGAGCTGTGGCTCACGAAAGCTCATACCCTTCAAGATAAGAATAAAGCCTTTATTTAAAGATTGTGCTTGTTACAGGAAATAA
The DNA here is from genome assembly GCF_029931775.1 of Euleptes europaea. Lineage (NCBI taxonomy): Eukaryota > Metazoa > Chordata > Lepidosauria > Squamata > Sphaerodactylidae > Euleptes > Euleptes europaea. The sequence goes on along the minus strand of NC_079322.1, from coordinate 16,066,104 downwards.
AGATATTGGTGAAGCATATAGCACAAAAATAAGAAATCTTAGCAATGTCGAACTACACAGTAAATTAAGTTCAGACAATTTGGCACGGCTTAGATGATAGTTACAAAAGACAAAGATTATTAGTTGCAAAGCCTTTACCAGAGTTCCAAGAAGCATCGCTGCTTCCAGCAGGCAGAACATCAATCACGCCTAGTTTCCCCCTAGGGCAAGAGAATCACAAAAGGTGATGAAATTTAGGACATGGCCCGCGTGTCCCAAGCTCCATAGTTTGTGGCTTGAGGAGGGTTTATTTTATACTTTCAATCTCATCAGGCAATGGCCATTTACCCAATGAAATTGCCAGGATTCCAATAAACCCATAAATTACTTGTCATGTCATCTCTATGCCTTTGATACTAAAGATGAATTTGCATTTCTGCGGTAAATGCAAACCACCTGAACTTTCTCAGGCTCAAGAGATAACAATTAGCTGCCAGATTTGTCACCTTGGGAACCAGATAGCCATTTATGGCCCCACAATGGGAGGATGGGCTTGAAGTGGAGATTGCTGTATCCGCCCTTCAAAGACATTCCCCCAAACCAAAAGTTACTTCCCACGGGAATGGTTTGCAAGAAGGCTGCTAGCTGTCATCAGCCCTCAGAGCTTGATATTAAAACATAGAAGGCCTGAGCCTGAACCAAAGTTTTGTAGCAGAAAGGAAAAGTAGGGTACTTTTCCTTTACAAAGGTGTTCCCGGGGGTGGAGCTGCTTTAGGCAGTTTCCACAGTCCTTTCACCCCAAAAACACGCCTTAGAGCCATGACGGGACTGCACCACCTTTTTTTGGTGGTGGAGCCTCGCTGTTTTCAATGGGCCGTTTTTCCCTTCAGGATTGCGCTCTAAGCATAAGTTTCCAAAAATAATTTCCAGATATTGGAAAATAAATCCACATATTGGCCCTCATGTGCCTGCTATTCATTCAAATGTTTTTCCCCTCTTAAACACTTTTTAATACAATGTAACAAAAAACTAAGAATAATACATGGCATATATATCAATTCAGTTTCTCCCTCCTCCGTTCCAAATTTTATGAGAATAGTTTGAATAATATGCTTTCCATTTATCTTGAAATTGTGTGGCTGGTCTATTATTCACATAATTCATTAATTTTGCCATTACTGCATACTCTGCTAGTTTACTTTCCCAATCGTCCTGCTGTGAACATTCTTCTGGTTTCCATTTTCTCACAAATATAACTCTGGCCGCCGTTATCATATATCTAAATTTTTAGGCAGGGTGCCCATTAGCATACTATTAGTGTCCATAGCAAATTAATTTTTTTACATTTTCTGGATTTCGCTGAGTATTTCTTTCCAATACTTTTTTGTCTTTTTGCAAGCCCACCACATATGATAAAAGGTACCATACAACTGTTTCCATTTCCAATAGCTTTTCAAAGGTATATCCATGTATGCCAAGGTTGAAATTCAAAGCAAACTTTGACAGTCCTCTTTCTGTTATAACAGCCAAGACATTTTGAGGGGAGCTGAAAGAAGTTTCTGACAAGCAGCAAAATGTCTCAGGAGTTGTTTGAAAGAGATTTAGCCTATATCACCCATATCTTTTCTGGATGTAGACCCTCAACTTGAAAAATGTCATTCACTGTCCAGTCATGCAATAACCCAGTTATTCCATGGATTGTGCTCTCTTGAGCAATGTATTTCCCGTTGTTCCTTTTCATCACTGTCATCATTTCTGATTCAGAAGATGGTCGAAACGGTATCAGGCACTATTCATGAATAAAATGCTCAGGTCCCTGCCCACAGGCCCCCAAATCCTTTGATATTCTCTAAACATAACTTGACTTTTCAATATGTTTTATTGAGTATTATTGTTGTATCAAGACATTAAAGGAAAACCCCAAGTCTGTGAAATGCACATTTATTATGAATGAACCGTTGGTTAATTGACGGCTACTATTATAAAATTGAAGGTGACTGATAAGAAACAGCAAGCCTTGCTATGCAAGATTTCACTTCAGGAGGAATTGGTGCAGTTGTCAATCACTGCACAAAAGCAACATACCAATGAGTTTCATCTTTCCATGGCCAGGGTATTTATGAGTGGTGTGCGGATTTCAATTTCATGAACACAGAATCGTCTTCGTAGACTCTGAGCTATGAATGAGGTGCAGCTCCAATTCCACTGGAACTCAGGATGGTGTCTTTTCTTCTGATGAAAGCAGATGCACTTCTAGAGTAGACCAAAATGCAATGCTAGGCTTCAGCTCAGATCTGAAGGACTCCAGTCCAACAGTAGGCTGTTTTTGTCACATTTGCCAGTGAGCCGTGGAATCTGTTCCATTCTCCAGTTACATGTAATCTCTGAAACTGAGGAATTCTGTCAGCCAATGTCAGCAGGCAGTGGGCAAAGTCCGTTGAGCTGACAGGAGTCTTCTTGGAGGGAGAGAGAAGTTCTTGATCTTTTAGCTCAGAGCTCCCAAACTGTGCACTTGTGTGTTGAGACTCTTAGAACCTGTGTGTTCACATATTACCTAGCTTTCATAAACCAAACCTGAGTGGTGACAAAGGGAAGAATGGAGTAGAAAGAGAAAACCCTTTCTTCAGTCACAAAGTGGGAGGTGGCTCCTGAAATAGGGAGACTCCTAATTCAGTGTTTTTGGGGGAAAGATTTGTTTTCCACAAGGTGTGGGCAAATCTGAGGAGTGGGAAAGGTTGTGGATAAACCTCCACTCTCTGGTGTTCTCTGTGCTAGGGTAAACCGAGTCCACACTGAGTATAATGAGTATAATGAACAAAGTCTGAATATCTACCAAATAGCCTGAAGAGACTGTACTGAAAACTAAGTACTGTGCCTGTGACCATTCAAGATCTGAACTGTACCTAACCAGCTAAGCTTAGTGCCTCTCTTGAAGTAAAGCAGTCAATCTAGCTACCTCTCTGTAAATAATAAATTTCAATTTATGTTCATTATTATAAAATCAGCTACAGCCTCTAAGTTTCTCAGTTTCATTTGTGGGGAAGGGAAGCTTTCTCCTCACACAAATGAAGGTGACAAGGTGTGGGGTTTAAGAAATAGTTAAAAGCCCTCACATTTATTGGTGGCAGTAAATTTGTGGTGTTCAAGGGAAGAAGAACCCTCACACCATCCTTATCATATTTGGATTCTGTATGAAAGCAGACCAGTGCTCCAGTCTGGCCAAGAAGAGCCATGTGCAGAAGACTTCTGCAGATGCTTGCTGATATGCTTGAAACACCCAATGCATTTCCCAGTCACACTGCAGAGTATGGTTGGAGGCAGGTTCCTGTCTGTCTATCAGAAGGGAATGCATATCCTTATCTGTCCTATTAAGCCACTAGTTCTCTGTAACAGCTTCAGAGAAAGTGGCTATTGGCATCACTGAAAACCTAATGTGCCCTTTGGCAGTACCCTGGCTGGAGTCTTTCTAGATCAAGGTTAGGGTCAGCCAGAGGAGACAAATATCACTTGTGTCATTCCCTCCATAATGTGCAAAACGTCAGCTTGTGCAACCTCAATTTGCCTTGGGGCTATGCAGGGAAGGAAAGGGGAGTTTAACCCTTTATCCTCCACTCCATTTTACTGTCCTAAACTGGCTCTCCTGCTTTGCTATTAGCATTGCAACGGAATAAATATGGATTGTTTTTGTAAAAGTGGTGAAACATTGGGGCAGCTGAGCACAATGGTTAAGCACTGTTCTTTATACATGAGAAATTCTGCTTTGTATTTGTGGGGGGGGGGCAGGTTGCACACCATTTAATGCTAAAAAATAGAAATACAGTTATTAAGACCCCCTCCCCTCCAAACCAAATCTGGATTTATGACTCGACGGAAACACAAGAAAAGTAAGCTGGGGATAGAAATAGCAGCATTTGTTGAAATCATCTTTGTGTAGCTCCTATGGAGCGAATTCATACCCAGTGGAATTGTTTGCCTAACCTTGGCAGCATCCTATTTTATTTAAGGAGATAGGGTCATGAAGAGCAAACACTAGGAAGTTAATTGGTTAGAATGTGCTATTTTGGTAGTAACGATTTCCCTTGTTCCTAGGGTCTTTTATAGAACTAACAGCGGCAGTTATGGAGGACGCTAATCATCCCCAATCCCTTTGCTGTGGTCAGAAGTTATCTATTACTATTGTTTGGAGGGAGGGAGGGCAAATAACAAGCAAATCGAAGTCTTCTCCCAAACAAAGAACCTGGCTGAAAGAGCCTTCGTTGGGGTTTTCTTAAGAGAGCCTTGTAATGTGATGCTTGGCAAAGGTAGTCCAGTGTGAACCCATTAATCACAACGGAGTGGAGTAATTCTGTGTAGGATTCCATGTGGTTTTCATTCTGGCCCTTTGCACATGTTCCTAATCGTGCTGGAGATTTGGCGGGAGAGATGCAAATAAAAACGTGGAGTAGATCTGCTAACACTGTTTTTTTAAAACCAGACCAAACTTACAGGTGTCCATGCTGGTCCAATGGGGAAAAGCTCCAACTTGCAAGAGTAGGCTTGCTTCAGACATAACGAAACCACAGTTCAGTTAAACTATGATAGGTTTTGCACGGGAGTTTTACCTGAGTTTCGTTGCTCACTGGACCCACACTTTCCTGTTGGGAATCTATGCACCAGCAGTCTCCAAACTCAAATCAGGAAGTATTTGAATCCCCACCCTTTGAAATGCTGCTTTGCAACTGGCTGTAGTGAGAGAAAGGTTCCCTCCCCCCCGCAAACCCAATTGCCACATTAAAAAGCATTTTAAGAACAAGAACAAAAAACAGAGCTATCTGAAAGGAATGGGGGGGGGGGCTCAAGCCTCATTTTTAAAAGCCTTTCTTCTGCTCAGAAAGAACTCTGAGGAAGCAGGAAGCATTTGAGTCCACGGCCCTTGACACACTGTTTTGTAATCGGCTATAGTTCTTTCTGTGAGAGAAACCAAGCTTCCATGTCCCACGCTTTGCCTTATTCATGGTGATTAGGGGAGAGGGAAGAATTGGGTTAACAGAGGGAGTCCTGGAATTTGTGAGGGCTGGCCGCAAGGTAGGTTTGCCAACCTCTAGGTACTAGCTGGAGATCTCCTGGTATTACAACTGATCTCCAGCCAATAGAGATCAGTTCCCCTGGAGAAAATGGCCACTTTGGCAATTGGACTCTATGACACTTAAGTCCCTCCCCAAACCCCACCCTCCTCAGGCTCCACCCCAGAAACCTCCCACCGGTGGCGAAGAGGGACCTGGCAACCCTACCACAAGGTCATTTCTAATGGAGGGAAAACTCATGCATAACCACTGAGACAGACCGGGGGTGAATGTGAGTGAAATACCCATGCATAAATGACCTTAGTCTGCCTGTGAGATGCAGCTATAGAAGTTTATTATACTACATCAGGCACTCTGAGTTGGGATATTGTCTCTGGTAGCCACATAGATTAGCGCCTCTCTTTAGATGCTGTCCTTCCAGCTGCCATAAATTGCCTGATTATGATGATACTGGTCTGGTTTGCTCATGGACTTGATTGTGCTTGGGTATTGAATAGTTAAGCCACACTGCAATCCAATGCAGAGTTACTCCAGTCAAAGCCCATTGATTTCAGTGGACTTAGACTGGAGTAACTCTGTATAAACCTGCACTGTTAGATGAGCATGACTTGATTGCCTATGCAAATGCAATCAAAGCAGGATGTATATATAAAGCTTCCTTGCATTTTCTTAAATTGTACCTTACGTGTCTTAATTTCACCATCCTACTTGTTCCATACATGAAGAAAGAAAGGGACTGAATTTCATTTCTGTAAGATTAATCAGTACTTTGAATGATACATTTTTGGCAGTCGTTTCCTACTCTATCATTACCTTGGTTAAGTTACATGCTTTTCAGCAGAAATCATTGGGTGCTTGACCCGAGTAGAAAATGTGTCGATGGGACACAAGATAATTTAAAGGCAGAACCACAGAAAAGAGTGTGGGCTGGGGGGACCATCTTGCCCAACTTTGATAGATTTCCAATGAACCATTTTGGAGCGGGCACTGACCCAAAATGGATAGTCTAAATTGCTTGCTTTGTTCTTGGTCTGTCTATGACTGTTTACAAGCCCATTTTTGATTTGGTGAAAACACCATCAGTAAGGTCAGTTAAGCCAGTCTAATGGTTACTAGCAGAGCAATCCTAAAAGAGTTATTCCCTTCCAGTCTCATTGAAGTCAAGGGGTTGGGTGTAACTCTATTTAGGACTGGACTGTAAGTCTATATTTATAAAATGACTGGTGGTCTGGAGAGAGAGAGAAAAACACCAACGATTGAGTTGTGCAAGGATGAAGAAGATGAAGAAGAGCTGGTTTTTATATGCCAACTTTCTCTACCACTTAAAGAAGAATCAAACTGGCTTACAAACACCTTCCTTCCCCACAACAGACACCCTGTGTGGTTAGGTGGGGCTGAGAGAGCTCTAAGAGAGCTGTGACAAGCCCAAGGTCACCCAGCTGGCTTCCTGTGGAGGAGTGGGGAATCAAACCCGGCTCTCCAGATTAGAGTCCACCACTCCAAACCACTGCTCTTAACCACTACACCATGCTGGCTCTCTGTGGATGGGAGAGGGGTCGGTACACCGTGTTAGAATTTCATGGTGTCCTGGCCGTGAGCGAAAAAAAAGATATGTGAATCAGCTGCTTTTCAGATTGAGTATTTTCAGTCTTTACCAGAAGACCTCCTAAATTAAAATGCCTGAAGTTGATTTAAAGCATGCATTTATAAAATACACAGCAATCTGCTGTTTGGATGCAGGCTGGTAGAGACACTGTTATTTTATTTTTTTTGGCAGAATGCTGCTTCACTATTTACAGTGCAATCCTAAAAACCCCTTCCTAGGAGTAAGCTGCACTGAGTAGACCTCAGAAGAATTCTGAGTAGGCCTGCTAAGATTTGCGCTGTTACTCTGGTGTTCAGTCACAAACTATGAAAGAGGAGACAACACAGTCATTTGAGGGTAAGGCAAAGTCAGTCTGATCCAGAGCACTTACCTGAGGTTTTTTCAAAGCCTCCTTGAATGGGTGTTTGCTGGTGCAAGTTAGAAATAGGGTTGCCAACCTCCAGGTAGTAGCTGGAGATCTCCTGCTATTACAACTGATCTCCAGCCAATAGAGATCAGTTCCCCTGGAGAAAATGGCTGCTTTGGCAATTGGACTCTATGGCATGGAAGTCCCTCCCCTCCCCAAACCACGCCCTCCTTAGGCTCTGCCCCAAAAACCTCCCGCTGGTGGCGAAGAGGGACCTGGCAACCTTAGTTAGAAATGTGCACAGAGGCAGCATTCTTGAGAGGAGTCAGTTGTGGGATTGAAGAACAAATATTCTGACTGGATGTTGATGTGAGGCTCTACTGTGATCTGCATTGGTACCCTAGCTTTTTCACTGTATGTGTATAAAGTGCCGTCAAGTCGCAGCCAACTTATGGCCACCCCTTTTGGGGTTTTCATGGCAAGAGACTAACAGAGGTGGTTTGCCAGCGCCTTCCTCTGCTCAGCAACCCTGGTCTTCCTTGGTGGTCTCCCATCCAAATACTAACCAGGGCTGACCCTGCTTAGCTTCTGAGATCCGATGAGATCAGGCTAGCCTGGGCCATCCAGGTCAGGGCAGCTTTTTCACTACTGGTGTATAATTTTGCACATAGTTGTACGTTGCTTCAGCCAGAGAGTCCTCGAGAGCCAGTGTGTTGCAGTGTTTAGAGCAGGGGTGTCAAACATAAGGCTTGAGGGGCCAGATGCAGCGCCTTGAAAGCACTTATCTGGCCTGCGAGCCAGTTGAGCCAGCCAGCCACCCCCCCCCCCATCTCAATCTGGGCTAATGAGGCCTGACCCAACCAGGTGACATTTATGTCATATCTTGCCCTCCTCGCAACAAATGAGTTCAAGAAGTGTGCATCAGCAAACGTCACTTTGGCGTAGTCAGAAATTTGAAAGTACCCCGGAAAACAGTGTCGGAATTTCTACATCTTTTGCCGACAAAAGTGCTTTTTTGCTAATCTTTTTTACCTTCTCCTTCCCCCCTCTTGAAACATTCTTGCCTCAAACCTTTGTATGTATATAAAAAAATGGGCCGGGGTAATTGGGGGTCAAATGCCAATTAAAATCGTTGCTTTTGCCAGTTCGTGTGCGTGTGGTTTCGACATGTCTTAGAAACGTCTTGTCTTCTGAAATGATCACTGTTTCTCCAGCACAGTTCTCATTATCGGCCCCCTTCTGTTAGAGAAAGGATGTTTAAAATTGCAAAAACAAGACAGCAAAAGAAACAGAGCTTCAGGTTCTCCTGCAGGTTTGATGATTTTTTTTTCATCCCTCTTGAAGTGAAGGTGGAACAAAAACACAAAACAAGAACACCCTGCTAGGCTTTGGGTGTCCCTAAGGGGTATGTAGATGTCATCTTCCATTGTTGACATCTTCATTTCTTCAGCTTGACTGAAAGAGAGCTTTACTTGTATCTAGCTCCCTGTTGTAGAAAAATAGAGATCTCTATCCCTCTCTCTAACCCAGAGTGATTTAATCATTCCTGGTGGCTTCCCCCCCACCAAAGGTTGTCAGCCTCCAGGTGGGGCCTGGAGAATCTTCCAGAATTATTACTGATCTCCAGGTGGTGGCTGGAGATCTCCCGCTATTACAACTGATCTCCAGCTGATAGAGATCCATTCACCTGGAGAAAAAGGTCACTTTGGCAATTGGACTTTATGGCATTCAAGTCCCTCCCCTCCCCAAACCCCGCCCTCCTCAGGCTCCACCCCAAAAACCTGCCATCGATGGCAAGAGGGACCTGGCAACCCTGTCTCCAGACTACGGAGATTAGTTTCCCTGGAGAAAATGGATGCTTTGGAGGATGGACTGTATAGCGTCACATCCATGCTGCCCTCCCCAAACTCCACCCTCCCTAGCTGCAGCCCCCAAATCTCCAGGATGTTTTCACCCCAGAGTTGGCAACCCTTCCCCTGGGTCATCCTCACATCTAGAGTTGCCAACCTCCAGGTACTAGCTGGAGATCTCCAGCTATTACAACTGATCTACAGCAGATAGAGATCCGTTCATCTGGAGAAAATGGCTGCTTTGGCAATTGGACTCTATAGCACTGAAGTCCCTCCCCAAACCCCGACCTCCTCAGGCTCTGCCCCAAAAACCTCCCACTGGTGGCGAAGAGGGACCTGACACACCTATTTATCTATCAAAACTGTGTGGTTGATTGACAAAATTAAAATCCCATGTTCAGAAAGCCTCCAGCCACTACTATAGCTAACTTCACATTACTACGTGGACTGTGTTGTCATACTGAATTTTGATTTTAGTTCATATACCCGTGTGCTGTTTGTATGCCCCAAATCCCAATGTGAGGGGAAAAATACTCTGAACTTGCTCATAATTATTTTTGTTCCCTTTCTTCCATAAACCTGCTGTTCTTCATAATGCTGCAAGGAAGCTCTGGAACATTTGAGCAGCACAAGAAGAATGCTGTAGAACCACAATACAGGCCGGGCTGAACAGAGTTAGTCAGATGGACATAATACTTGTCCCAGTATCTTAGCAGCACTTTGCAATCCGATGTCTGTTAGTCTCGAGATTCAGAATAGCCATCAGAAACAGGAGTGAGGAGCCGAAAACGATTTCAAGAAATTGCACTCAGCGGAGAAAAATAAAAGACGTTTTTCGTCTCTTAGCAAAGAACCCAATTTTGAGGCCAACGACCAAAAAGCAAGTGTTCAGCACCTACAAAAAATACAATGATAACTTAATCCCGTTCTCATGAATTTCAGATGAAGCGGTAAACCTGTTTCTTGGCAGAAGTACTTCAGAACGCATGGGAGTTCAGATGAGTGAATACTCCTCCATACAAAAGGATTCCCCACTTACAAAAAGCTATCATGTCGGAGAGAAGGTGTCCTCAAGCACACGCACACAGCACTTAAATAGTTGTGGTTTTGTTTCTGGCATCCATGCGGGACCATTGATGTCTCCATGGTAGGTACAAAACCACAGTTCTTTGCAGTTCTGTACAAAGACTGTGAAAGGCTGCTTTTCTTATAGATCAAAATTAACCCTGTGAACAACCACCTTGAGTATAGCCTGTAGTAACAGAACAAAATCTGAGTCCAGTAGCACTTTAAAGACCAACACAGTTTTCCAAGGTGTAAGGTTTTGTGAGTCAAAGCTCAGTTTGCTAGGTACCTTAAAAACCTTGAGTATATAACTTAGTTACATTACATCCCTTTCATCTGTAATCTTCGGATATTATCAAGCATTGTAATTTTACCCATATTTGTTTTGATATTAAATAGCTATGTATCTTGATAATTTTGCCATTTTAACCATTTTAATAGCAAATCCATTTTGTTTGTTTTACCCTATACTATTTAACTATGTAAATTTGCTTTATTTGATGGTCTGTGACTGCAAATAAATTAGTTATTGATTGATACATTACATCCCCTAACTGAAAATATCTGCTAAACTCCATTTTCTCTGGTCCTCTTCCCCATCATGGTTTGCTTTGTTTCTGTCCCTGCCTTACCAAAACCTAGAGCTAATAACGCAGCTGTCTTCATACAATCAGAGTATCTGAGAGACTCAGATTGTGATCCTCAGCATGACAGCTAAGAAGTCCCATTTTATTCAGTGGGAGTCACTCCCAGAAAAGTGTCTTTAGGTTTACAGCCACAACATACTTGTGGCAAAGTTCACATGAAGCACCACAGATATTCGAGGCACAATGGCACGCATCAGGTCAAGACTGGAACTCACCTGCATTTCAAATCTTATTTGTGAATATGGCAGATGCAGCTCACACCGCCCATCTGTCGTGAAAAGAGGTGACAGATTACATGGCTGGGAGATATCTAAGTCAGCATATTTGTAGATAGTGGTAGGTGTGTGTTGCTGAGAGAACATTAGTGGTATATCCCAATTTTCAACCATAAGTGTTCTCACATCAGCTTCAAAAAATGGTATAATCTTGTCCCTTCCGCCTGCATTTCCAATATATTAGCTGTCTGCTGTTTGGCTCAGAGGTTACTCCAGTGGTAGCTCTGGAACAGCATCTCTCAACCCTTTCCTTCAAGACCTAGAGAACTTGAACATCCTTGGCTCAAAGCAAGGAGGACCAACAACAAAGGGGGGGGGGAACTTAACCCTAAAACCAACAGAATTAAGTACCCAAAGGTCAAGTAAAAAATCAACATTGATTTTTTTTTCTTGATCTTTGGGTACTTAATTCAAAGCAAGGAGGAGCCATTGGCTACTTGGTGTTAGATGTTATTCCACTGGTGGTGTTGGGGCAGTGATCTACAAGACAGGCCACCTAATGACTGAGAGACAAGATTTGAATGAGAGACATTGTAGTTCCCACATCAGCCAACCCTATCTCCAGGGGAACTGATCTCTGTCGCCTGGAGATCAGTTGTAATAGCGGGAGATCTCCAGCCACCACCTGGAGGTTGAACAAATATGAAGGTTCATTGCAGGGCAGGTCGAAAGAATAACCAACCACCTTGGGGTTAGGGTTGCCAACCTCCATGTGGTGGCAGGAGATCTTGTGCTATTACAATTGATCTCCAGCCAATAGAGATCAGCTCCCCTGGAGAAAATGGCTGCATTGGCAATTGGACTCTATGGCACTGAGTCCCTCCCCTCCTTAAACCCCGCATTCGTCAGGCTCCACCCACAAAACCTCCCACTGGTGGCACAGAGGAACCTGCCAACCCTACCTTGGGTACAGAAGAATGAAGGTCTATTCCTGAAATATCCCGTCATTTGTTGAATGGCAGGGTTGGTGGTAGAGTTGCCAACCTCCAGGATCTTAGTACAAGAATATGCTGAGATATCTGCAAAAACAGTTTGTATTGGAAAACCAAACAAACAATAACAGCAAAGTGCTATATACAGAAGTAACAAATCACATCAGTGAAGTGTTATGTACATAAATTGCCATAAGCATATACAGCAATCTAGGCATATATTTTTCGTATCCTAAATGCAGGTAGATGTTCAATGGATGTTCAAATTACTGAAGAACAAGATGGAATGCTGGGATACGATCATTTCAGAGTCTTCTTCAGTCCCACATATTTCACCATAAGTGTATGTATTCACTTCAATGAAGATTAATAAGTTCCTCATATGGATACATGGTCCTGCTATATTCAATTTTCATAAAAATCTGTAGTACAGTAGTCTCAAGAATTTTAAAGCAGACCAGGTGCACAGCTTCTTACAAAGACTGTAACAGGTTCTATGGCATTGAAGTCCCACCACTCCCCAAAGTCCACCCTCCTCAGGCTCCCCCCAAAACCTCCTGCTGGTGGCGAAGAGGGACCTGGCGGATCCTATGCACATATGGGAATATACTTATGGATTTGGTATCACACACTTCATACTTCCATCTTACTGCATGTCTGAAGCAGCCATTAGAAACTGGAAACAGATTTCAGTGCTCGAAATCATCAGTCAACCATTTTCTCCAGCACTGTTTGGTAAATTTTGCTGGCTTTGCTAGAGCAATGATGAAAGGACATGTCGATTTGTCATAATTTTGGATCAGCCTGTAACTGAAATGAGTGAGATCATATCTCAATTCATATGAAGACATGGTTTTATGAAACTAAATATGATTACTGTGCAGTCCTAAGCAGAACTATACCCTTCTGCATCTGCTGAAGTCAAGGGGCTTAGAAAGATGGAACTCTGTCTAGGATTGCACTGTTACCGTCAAATGTTTGGATTCAGGCCACTCCACTAACTATGGTTAGTCAAGGTCTTCAAACAAGGATATCAAATGATGGTTTAAAGTTGATCTATTAAATGAAGATAATTCTAGTTTTACATGATGTGTGAATACTGACATCCTGGCTTAACAATGGTTTAATCTCAATGTGTTTCTTGGCACTACTTTCACTGGATACAGAATAAAGGCAATGAAGGCAGCATTTGTCAAGGCAATCCAGGATCTGGCTGATCATATGCAAGACAAATTCTGGTCTCACAAACTAACTATAGTTTAAATAAACCATAGGTTTGCTTTATGTCTAAACAAAGCCAATACATCCATTGTGCTTTTGAGCATTTGAAAGTACGATATAAATGCTCTGTTCTAAATATATAGATATAGATATGGATATAGATATATATATAACATAGTTAATGCAGAGTCGATAGTTCATTAACCCTGCCTTGTGACTTGCAAATGGAGTCCATTTTTCCCTCTTTAAAGTGGTCTAGAAATGTCAGCTTTTAATATACAAAGCCATGGAGTCAGAATGCGAAATAGCACTCCCTCCTGCAGTTCCCTGTCAAGTCTAATATCTGTTTAAGTTACAGAATGATTCACCATTAGCTACAATTTAAGGCAAATTAGATGTTATCTATAAAGCTTCTTCATTTCACACAAAAAAGGCAAGTCTAAAATTCCACCTGTAAGACACCAGTGAGATGAAAGAGACCCGTGGTAACAAAGTGGCTGTTGCCAATGGTTTAGGGAATATGAATCAAGATCTGAAGGTCTGTTCTTTCCTTTTGATGCTGTGTGGAGAAGTCCATGTTTCTGAAGGGCACTTAAAAAAAGAAGCGGCAGAAGAGAGAGAGAAAGAGGGACCTTTTGCGCTTCAACTGCTGCCTCTGTTCATTCTTGCTATGCTCAGACATATGGCAACAGTCGGGGCAAGCCCCAGGGTATATTCACAACAAGCATCTGTGCATCTCGCCAAAATGGAATGAACACTCAAAAACGCATGGATGCTATAAACTTATGGGTATCGGGGTTGCCGTTCTTGTTGTCTTCACTTGTATTAGACATCTGCTGCCGAAATGCAAATGCTTTTTAAACTGTACAACAGCAGAATGTCTGACCAGCTGCAGCGATTTTTGCCTTTTTGAGAAATGGCCCTTGTTGCTTAAAGGACGCTGCATCTCAAAATTACCATACCCACCATTCAGCTGAGCATTTGTACTGTGGATTTCAATTTCAGAATGCCCAAAATTTTGTCCCTACTGAGAGCCACAGGATTTAAAATTGTTGAGCTTCAGACTATGGCCCAAGATGGCATTATAAGTGGGGGGTTTCTTTCCTTCCTACCCATCCAGAGAGAGCCAGCATGGTGTAGTGGTTAAGAGCGGTAAACTCTAATCAGGAGAACCAGGTTTGATTCCCCACTCCTCCACATGCGCAGCAGACTCTAATCTGGTGAACCAGGTTAGTTTCCCCACTCCTCCACATGAGCAGCAGACTCTAATCTAGTGAACCAGGTTTGATTCCCCACTCCTCCTCATGAGCAGCAGACTCTAATCTGGTGAACCAGGTTAGTTTCCCCACTCCTCCACATGAGCAGCAGACTCTAATCTAGTGAACCAGGTTAATTTCCCCACTCCTCCACATGAGCAGCAGACTCTAATCTGGTGAACCAAGTTGGTTTCCCCACTCCTACACATGAAGCTAGATGGGTGACTGTGCCGGCGTAGGCCAAGGGCTGGGCGGTGCCCGCAGTCCTCAGACGTGCGGGGGGGTATCTAGCCCCTTTCGGAGCAGGCAACAAAGATTCTGCTATCTCCCAAGGTTAGTATTCAGAGGCATCGTCAAAACAAGCAGGAGTCAACAGCCGGAAAGATCAATCATAGCAGTAGCAAGAAGGCAGGGAAATTGCACGGTTGCTTCCGCAAAGTGAAAGCGTGCCTGCACTGCCTTTATCAGTCAGTGCACTTCCAAGCTAGGCTTCATCCTGCAACGACTCAGCACCAGTTCTCTGTCTGCTTAGGCTTTCCAGGTGAGCACTCCTTCGCCTACCCTGCAAAACTATACGCTGGCGAGTCCTGATATGCCTATCAGGTTCAGGTGAGCTTGGAGGGCTGCCATTCTCAGCTTCCACTGCAGGAGTTGGGGGACGAGTAGCTTCTGTCTGCCTTTGTTCCATCTCTCTGCCTAGCTGTGGTTCCTGCTGAGTTGTTTCAGGCTCCTGTACTACTGACTGCAATGGAGGTACTGAAGGCCCAGAGGCAACCTGTTCCTCCACTTCAGCTCCAGAGTCCTCCGGGTCCTCAGCTCCGAAGGCAGGGCCCATGACACCGACCCTGGGCTTGTCATAGTTCTCTCCGAACTCTCTCAGCCCCACCTACCTCACAGGGTGTCTGTTGTGGGGAAGGGTAGTGAAAGTGATTGTAAGCCAGTTTGATTCTTCCTTAAGTGATAGAGAAAGTTGGCTTATAAAAACCAACTCTTCATCATCCATTTAGATATGCAACACCTCCAAAAGCCCTTTCCTGTTCAAGAGGCAGCCCCAGGTTGCGGATGTTTTGAGTCTCATATACAAAAACCATATACAAAAGGCTCCAATTGATGTGATTTCATTAATTTATCTAATTGTTTCATTAATATCTAGCATATGTCTTCATGATATGCCAGCCTGTACTCACTTTTGTCCTCAAAACAATCCTGAAAGGTAGATTACTCAAGATCATAGGTGAAGTTCTTGTATTTTTTTAATATTTACAAACCTCAAACAGAAAAGAAATAGAAAACATAACAACAGTGGTGTCAAGTCTACACATAAGCATCTATGAAAGGTACCCAAACATGTCCATACACCATTGGTAGACCAATGGTTCCAAAGTGGGCAGTACCACCCCATGGGGGGCAGTGGGATTGCCTAGGGGGGCACTAAGAGGCAAGAGGGCAGCAGGGGGTGCTAGAGTGGGCCCCTTCAACTGTGTTGTTCACTAATTTACAGTAGATCAAGCTTGCAAATTTGGTGGAAACTATCAGAATTTTTTTCCAGACTTTGAAGAGCTGCTACCACTGGATAGAGTTCATCAGTTTCATTGAATAAATTTCAGCTAAAAAGTTTTACTTTGATTTTCAATAGATGTGCAATTAATTGTTACTGTTTTGAATTTTTCTTGTTATTATCTTCTTTAGAGAGTCACACAAACCCTTATTTTGAATAATGCTTTTTATAGGATAGAGTAGGGGGCGCTGGGGTTGAGTTTGTGGAACCAAGGAGGCAGTGGCCCCAACAGTTTGGGAACCACTGGTGTAGACCATTGTGGTATATATATATACAGGCAAGCCAGCGTGGTGTAGTGGTTAAGAGCGGTAGTTAGGAGCGGCGGACTCTAATCTGGATAGCTGAGTTTGATTCCCCACTCCTCCACATGAGCGGCAGACTCTAATCTGGTGAACCGTGTTGGTTTCATCACTCCTCCACATGAAGCCAGCTGGGTGACCTTGCCAGGTCTCTCTTCACCACCAGTGGGAGGTTTTTGGGTTGGAGCCTGAGGAGGGTGGGGTTTGGGGAGGGGAGGGACTTCAATGCCATGGAGTCCAATTGCCAAAGCGGCCATTTTCTCCAGGTGAACTGAACTCTATCGGCTGGAAATGAGTTGTAATACCAGGAAGTCTCCAGCAACTACCTGGAGGTTGGCAGCCCTAGTTCAAATGGTGATAATTTTGTAAGGTCCTCACTCCACTGGGTTATGGGAGGTGAGCATTCCTCTCTCCTGTGCTGCAATATATGTCTTATAGCAACAGTAAGGGCACGGAAGGTTGACCATCAGTTAGCCTCCAGGAGACCGGCAAATAGTTTATTTCATCAGTGGCTTGCATGTGTATTCATGGTGTGCTTCCTTCCAGTCACTTTTGTTCTCAAAACAGTCCTGAAAAGTAGGTTACTCAGGATCATCAGTGAAGCTCACAGCTGTGTAAGGGTTTGAATCTAGGTAAGACCAGGAGCAGAGTGATAAGCTGCAGTATTGCAGTCCAAGCTCTGCTCACGACCTGAGTTTGATTGCAACGGAAGTCGGTTTCAGGTAGGCGGCTCCAGGTTGACTCACCCTTCCATCCTTCTGAGGTAGGTAAAATGAGTACTCAGCTTGCCAGAGGTAAAGTGTAGATGAGTGGGGAAGGCAATGGCAAACCATCCCGTAAACATAGTCTGCCTAGTAAATCTGATGTGATGACATCCCATGCATCAGGAATGACCCCGTGCTTGCACTGGGGACTACCTTTACTTCTTATGACAAGCGTGCTTGCCCCCCCCCCCCAAAAAAAAAGCAGAAGTTGGTGTTCGCTAATGTTTCTTGTCCTTCCTTGCTATATGAAAATGCTTTCATCCTCTTTTTTGCTGAAGAAATACAGAGCTAAACAAATTTACTTTGTTTGCATAATCTGTTCCAAGCGCAAAGGGTTGCATCCAGCAGTCCAAGGCCATGATCACAGATTGTCCCTTGTTCCCTTTCCAATAACAGTTTATCCCCAAGGTTGTAGGATCTGCATGAATGAGTAGCCACACAGGAAAGGGGGGATATAAAAATTACCTTCTCCTCCTACTAGGGTTGCCAGGCGCCCGGTGGTGGCGGGAAAAATCCTGCCAATCCACTGGGTTGCCTGCCAACCAGCTGAGGGCCAGAGGGCACAGCAGGCCCACATGCGGGCTCAGCAGGCCTGCGCGTGCACATGCTATGTGCATATCACTTCCGGGTTTACCTGGAAGCGACACGGACACTCTGGCAACCTCGGCTGAAACTCTATGGAAACCATAGAGTTTCAGCCAGGATTGCTAGAGCGTCCACGTCACTTCCAGGTAGACCCAGAAGTGATGCAGGTGTAACGTGTGGGGTGTGCAAGCGTGCCGTGCCGGGGGGACGCACGCACCATACACGTCCACCGCGGCCCCGCAAAGCTCCCGCCGGTGGAGCTGCGGGGCCTGGGAAGCCTACCTCCCACTTACATCAGCATGACTCTGTTGATGTGGAAGAGGTACAAGGGTTGATTTCTCCCTCCCTCCTTTTCAATGCAGACCCTTCAAACCTTTGAGGCAACTAGTGCACATTGATCCCACCACCTTGGAAACCAACTTTCCCAAGGTCTGAAAGGATTTCTGGGAGTGAGGAACAAGAAAAAGATTTGCGTTGCTAGGCCCAACCCATAATTTTGGTTTCCCTTGTACAGAAGGTAGATTCCTTCTCCCACATTCAGGCTTCAGACCATCACATTGAGCTGCCATAGGCTAGTTCGATAAGCTGAGGCTTGCAAACTTTCAGAGAAGGAAACAGCCCTAGTTATTTTCCTATTTATCCACCATCAATGCTGGTTTCTTTTCATGACATTTTCCTATAATTGCCCATGATTGGCGTTAGGCTGCACATTGATTTTTTTCCCACAGCTGGAGAGTGTTGCTTGTTCTGTAGAGAGTCATTGGAAAACTGCGTTCTGAACTTTTGACTGGCTCCCTGTAGCCAAGTCTAAGCTGCAACTCCGCGTACACATGTTATGAGTAGTTTCAGATCCACCCCGGTCAATCCTGAATTGAGAAAGCACGAACCAATCAGCACTGTTTACAAAGTGGTAGTTCTCATGCTGAGTTCTGTAACAGTAGAAGTGTATCCCTCTGTTGCCTTTGTACATACCAGTTGCTGGGACACAGAGAAAGAGAAGAAACCAGGTTATTCAAATACAATGGTGATCCCTAATGAAGTACCTTTGGGCATCGTGGCACCTGCCAATGCAGTTCTAAGTGGCTACTTTCTCCTTCCCCAAATCAAAGAAACAGTCTGGGCCTGGGGTGTCAAGCTTAAGGCCCTTGGGCTGGATCCAGCCCCTTGATAACTCTTATGTGGCCCATGAGCCAGTCAAGGCAGCAGTCTCCCCACACTTTTGATCTGGGCTGGCGAGGCATGGCCCGGCCTGACCAAGTGACATTTATGTCATATCCAGCCCTCGTAACAATTGAGTTCAACACCCCTGGTCTAGGCTTTCCTCACTGGAGCTGCAGGGGCTGCAGAAATCCCCAAGAGATATCACCTTTGTGTCTTCAAGGAACACCCATTGCAGTATTATTATTATCATCATCGTCGTTGTTGTTGTTGTTGTTATTATTATTATTATTATTATTATTATTATTATTATTATTATTATTATTATATAGTGCTCTCCAGCTGAAGCCAGTAACAAGAATCTCCATCATAAGATGGCAGTTGGCTTGGAGCATCCCAACATTTTGTGACTGTTTCTAGCTCCAGTGGCAGACATTTTTAGGGGTGCTCATTACCTGTTCTCAACATTTCAATAATACACACATGCTCAGTGAAGTTAGGGACCCCTGAAGTGCTTGATTCAAATGTAGTACTTCCGTGTAGGAGAGATCCAAGGTGGCATCCCTTTTTTCCCCCTGAGGAACAGCAAAAGAAGCTTCAGCAAAGTAGGGGAATGTCTTGTGTCATCTAAGACTCGAAAGGTGTCCCACTTTTAAGTGAGATGGTATCCCAGATTTCCCTTCCTTGCATGGATGGGAACACTATCAGGACCTACTAAAAGGCAACGGAAGAAATATTTTTTTTTTGTATGAGAGAATGTTGAGAACTGGAACTCATCAGTCCTGCAATCTCAGTCTCATCAGTCCTGCAATCTCAATCTAGCACTTTGCCAATCTTCTGTCTTATTCCAAAGTCATTCTCTTGCATTTCAGAATCATGTTTTCCACACTGAGAAAATGGAAATGGTTCATCATCTAATTTCAGCATTCCTTTACTAATTGGCACACTAATTAAGAATGAAAAAGCCTTTACTTCTTTTTTTCCCCGTATCGTAATTTGACTGGTGACACAAAAATGATTTCATTTCCAAATGTTTTACTATTCTACATAGTAAAATAAATTATATTTGCTGATATTATTGACAGGACTAAGGGGGGTTTGCTATAAAGAACATTACCCTTTGCATGAAAAACTAAAGAAATGATTGAGACATCATTCAGAATTCCTCTAGGGTGGGGATGCAACATATCAACAATTGAACAATATTCTGGTTTCTTGTGCGTTCCGCTACCGAAAAAGAGCAGTTTTCAAACTATCTCATTTTGTTTAAGAGATAACTTACCTTTGCTACTTTTGTCTTGCAGTCGGTGACGTTGGTTCCCACTGATAACTTCAGATAATGGAAGGGGGGAGGTACCCTGGTTCCTTGCTCTCATGGCAGACCTCAGATTTGCCCACATGCTGCTCCTGGGCGTCCCTTGGCCCCCATAGTTGTATTTCAGGTGGTGCCTTCCATTAGCAGAAGTGATTGGTGAGATCCATCGACTGGTTGACAGATCGTACCCAATGAGTGCTAGTTAATGGTTCCTCATCTACTTGGAGAGAAGTGACTAGTGGTGTTCCTCAGGGATCTGTGCTGGGCCCTGTGTTGTTCAACATCTTTATAAGTGATTTGGATGAAGGAATGGAGGGGATGCTTATTAAATGTGCAGACAATACTAAATTAGGAGGGGTAGCAAATACGGTAGAAGACAGAGCCAAGATGCAGGATGATCTTGCCAGGATGATCTGGAGAAGTGGGCTAGAACTAATAAAATGCACTTCAACAAAGACAAATGTAAAGTTCTGCATTTAGGTAGGAAAAATCAAATGCATAATTATAGAATGGGGGAGACTTGTCTGAGCAGTAGTGTGTGTAAAAAGGATCTTGGGGTCTTAGTAGAACGAGCACTGAACATGAGTCAGCAGTGTGATGTGGTAGCTAAAAAGGCAAATGCAGTCTTGGGCTGCATCAACAGAAGTATAGTGTCCGAATCACGAGAAGTGATGGTATCGCTTTACTCTGCTCTGGTTAGACCTCAACTAGCGTACTGTGTTCAGTTTTGGGCACCAAAATTTAAGAAAGATGTAGACAAGCTGGAACGTGTCCAGAGGAGGGCAACGAAGATGGTGAGGGGTCTGGAGACCAAATCCTATGAGGAAAGGTTGAAGGAGCTGGGTATGTTTAGCCTGAAGAGGAGAAGACTTAGAGGGGATATGATAACCATGTTCAAGTACTTGAGGGGCTGTTATATAGAGGATGGTGCTGAGTTGTTTTCTGTTGCCCAAGAGGGTCGGACCAGAACCAATGGGTTGAAATTAAATCAAAAGAGTTTCCGTCTAGACATTAGGAAGAATTTTCTAACAGTTAGAGCGGTTCCTCAGTGGAACAGGCTTCCTCGGGAGGTGGTAAGCTCTCCTTCCATGGAGGTTTTTAAGAAGAGGTTAGGTGGCCATCTGTCAGCAATGCTGATTCTGTGACCTTAGGCAGATGATGAGAGGGAGGGCATCTTGGCCATCTTCTGGTCACTAGGGGTGTGGGGGGAGGTAGTTGTGAATTTCCTGCATTGTGCAGGGGGTTGGACTAGATGACCCTGGTGGTACCTTCCAACTCTATGATTCTATGATTCTATTATATGATTCTATGACAAAGGACATGAAAATTCAGGAACTGAATCCCCAAGAAGATTCAACCTGGCCAAGACAATAATATATGCTATTAATAAGATATTATTTTAACTATTCAAACGGTAAGAGTTATTTTTTCAATGAAGACCTAATGCAGCAACAAAAATGTGGTATGAAATACTGTGAATGAATTGGAGGTTGTGAACACAGTGAGTCGCGTTGATATAACTATCCTAAAAACAAGAAAGCAACTGTGCATGTTAATGGCTATTGACAATTTTCTGTTCAAAGGAAACTCACGTTTTATGGTGTGTGTGTGTGTGTGTGTGAGAAAGAAGACTGAAAACCCTTAAATGCTATCAGAATGCTACATTTGTCAGGTCAATTTGTTACTTTGGTACTGAACTTCTGTATTATTTCTGCCTCATTTTAAGATGTGGGAATACAGCAATAAGCCACAGCAGGATTCGTGCTAGTTAGCTTTCGCTGCCTTTCAGAAGAACACTTCCAGCACCCAAGATGTGTACTTAGAGCATACTAATGTGGCTTATTACTGTGGTGTGACTTGCTGGTTAAACAAGTACAGCTCTTGGAAATTACACTTGAGAAGGCCAATTGATAAATCAACATAGCAAAAACTCAATTGCTCCCACACACACGCAGTATTGCTGGCACCATCCTTTATGATCTGTTAGGGATGGTAAACATCTCTGTCTGAAACTGCTTGCTATTTTGGACGGGTGGGGGGTTCAAGGTTCCAAACGGCAACTGCGTCCTGTTCCCTTTTGCAGATGCAAACACATATTAATACCATCATTCATCTTCTCCATAATACTGCCATCTGTGATGCTGCGTCAAACCACATGTGGCTTGTTTCCTTGGAAAAAGCAAATATTCCATTATATTAACCCTTTGTGGGCTGACGTTAGTCCGCCTCCTGAGCCGTTTTGGCTCAGGAACGCCCCCTTTTTTTAATGAGCCCTCCCACCCGGCGCTGGAACGCCCTGGGAACACCTCCCAGGACACTGGGGCGCCTCTTGGGGTGCCGCCGCAGCCGGTGCCGGCAGCCGGATGCCGGCAGAAGGCTGTGGAGTCATCCGGGCCCAGCGCTGCTGCGGTGGTGTCTGGGGACTGGTGTCCGGGCCTGCACGCCAGCACTGGGGCCACTAACGCCGGCATGCGCCTTCTGGGCGCCGGCGGTGTGGGCCCTTGCGCCCGCAGAGACTTTCGTCGGCCTCCTAAGGCCTTTGGGTTGGGCCAAAGGCGTGTATGAGGAATGGGTTGTTAGACTGGTAGCGGCTATCCAGGGTGTCAGATAGAGACCTTGGCTTAGTTCAGACATATGAGAAAGTGGGGTTTAATAAAATTAATCATGGTTAATGCAACTGTGTAAATGCAGGCTGCTATACTAACAATGGTTAGCTAGGTCTAAGGCAGTTTCATGCATTCACCGTTTCAAGTTACATCTCTCCCAAGCCATTAACTTCCTTAAACAGCAACCCAAAAGAAAGGCGTTCTGCGAACTTATTGCAACTTTTTAGTGGCACTCTCTTAGTTTATTGCCAGCTCTTATGGTCTTTGGCTTGTTGCAGAGCAGGCTGTGATCTACAGATAGACTGTGTCCAGGAAGATCTGCAGAAAAGCACAGGGACCTCATTTGCTTTTCTACCTTCAGGCGTCTCCTTCCGTTGTGGTGTGGTGTTCTCCATTACAGTGACCTATTTTTGGGAGGGGGGGGGAATGTTGGCCAGCTGCACGGCTCTCATTCACAGCTTCCTGCCGCTCAGGTAGACGGGCAGCCTGAGGCCACACAGCGTGAAACCCAATCATTAAAAAAAAAAAAAAAAGTTAGGAAGATGAACAACCATAAAGGAACAAGGCCAATTCATGGCTTACAAAGAAAAAGGAGACTTATCTCAGCATAAAATGTGATAAAAAGCTGGATTTGTGAAGGTCATTTTAAAAAAAAAAAAAATCAGTATCCAGCAGTATATTTATGAACTAGATTAGAGTGTTGACATGCATATTTGCCAGATGGCAAGACTAAGGCTAGGGTTTCCAGACCCCAGCGGGAGGTTTTTGGGGCACAGTCTGAGGAGGGGAGGGTTTGGGGAAGGGAGGGACTTCAGTGCCATAGAGTCCAATTGCTAGGGTTGCCAACCTCCAGGTAGTAGCTGGAGATCTTCTGCTAATACAACTGATCACCAGCTGATAGAGATCAGTTCACCTGGAGAAAATGGCTGTTTTGGCAATTGGACTCTATGGCATTGAAGTCCCTCCTCTCCCAAAAACCCTGCCCTCCTCAGGCTCCGCCCCAAAAACCTCCCGCCGGAGGCGAAAAGGGACCTGGCAACCCTATCAATTGCAAAAGCAGCCATTTTTTCCAGGTGAACTGATCTCTATCGGCTGGAGATTAGTTGTAATAGTAGGAGATCTCCAGCTAATCCCTGGAGGTTGGCAACCCTAACTAAGGCTGACCCACACATTATGCAGTATGCAGGTTGGGTCCAGGATCCCTGCCTTGTCTCCTGTTTAACAGTCACAAGTGAGCTGCAAGTCCTTCTCACTTCCCACACACATGGTGCCCACTTTGGATTGCATCCACAGGCTTGGCTTCCTGTCCTGAAAACCTCCAGACTAACAAAGACTACAGTCCACAATAGCCATGCGGATTAGCCTTGGATTCCACATGTTAACAGATCACTTCAGGATACAATGGTTCCACATTAACATACCACACCCTCATTAGCACATTATCTTGATACTTACAGGACAATGATTTGCACATTGCCTTTAATACTTTGCAGGACAATGACTCAGCTCAAGCCCAACCCCCTTCTGGCTATATATTACTCTTCCTACACACTTGACACTGAGAGACACTGTCCTTCAGTGTTACTCCTCTGAAGATGCCTGCCACAGCTGCAGGCGAAACGTCAGGAAAGAAAATACCAAGACCACGGTCACACAGCCCGGACAGCCTACAAGAACTGATGAACTCTGACCGTGAAAGTCTTCGACAATAAGGTCTAGCACATTCCTCCAAAAACTCTAGAGGAATGTCTGGGGTAAACCTGGAATGACATTAATTGTCCCCCCTTCAGCTGGCCTGCTTCCTCCTGCTGGCCAGCTGAGGGGCGGCGGGCAGCCCCCTTAATTGGTGGGCAATTGCCTGCCAATACCTGGTATTGGCATGCAAATACCAATACCTGGTATTTGGCAACCCTATTTACTATAGAGTTTTACCATAATGTTTCTGGGAATTCCTAGAGCAGGCTGATATCACTTCTGGGTTTTCCCTGGAGCTGATATAGTGTTGTCGAAGGCTTTCACGGTCAGAGTTCATTGGTTCTTGTAGGTTATCCGGGCTGTGTGACCGTGGTCTTGGTATTTTCTTTCCTGACGTTTCGCCAGCAGCTGTGGCAGGCATCTTCAGAGGAGTAACACTGAAGACACTGTCCTTCAGTGTTACTCCTCTGAAGATGCCGACCACAGCTGCTGGCTAAACGTCAGGAAAGAAAATACCAAGACCACGGTTACACAGCCCGGATAACCTACAAGAACCAATGATATAGTGTTGTCACACAGACTGATATTTAAAGAATTTTTTTCTGCTGGCCACCAGAACAGTGGTGGGAAATGAGAGCTGGGGCCAGGGGTTCCCCACCCCCAGTAAAAACCTGGCAAGCCTACATTTAAATCAGGCCTATATTTCCACAGGTAAAGAGTGGAGGCAAGGCCTATAGTTCTGTTAGGGTTGCCAGCCTCCAGGCGGTGGCTAGAGATCTTGCGCTATTACAACTGATCTCGTGATGACAGAGATCAGTTCCCCTGGAGAAAATTGCCACGTTGACAATTGGACGCTATGGCATTGAAGTCCCTCCCCTCTCCAAGCCCCACCCTCCTCAGGCTCCCCCCCACCCAAAATCTCCAGGTTTTCCCCAACCTGGAGCTGGCAACCCTAAGTTCTGTCCAGTGACCTCTTTCCCACCTAGCAGCTATGATTCCTAGAAAACGATCCGCTCAAGACTGATGTATTTGTAAATTGAATCTTCCTGGATAACTGCCTTTGCCTCTGTTCTCTTGAGAAATCCATGAACATCTCCTGCAGAAGGCTGGTGAAAAGATTCAGGAGTGAAAGCCGAGATACGAGAACAAAAGGGAAATGAAATATCCTGAGTGGCAACTGACTGGGTCCCTGCAATAATATTTTCTTTAGCCCAGTGATCAAAGTCCTTGTTTTCAGAAATGTTGAAAGAGGCCGAACCCTTTCAAGAAGGTGCTTGACATTCACTGAGCCTTCAGAGACAAAGCCTGCCTGCTGCTTTTCACAAATACATATTGTCATTCCAGACTGAGAAGTCCAAAGTGTATTCAAATGTACTACTTTTGTTTTGCCTCAAGGTTGCCTCAAACAACCTTGGCAGCTGAAGACCTAGGTGAAGATTTGCTGGTTTTTCTTTCTTTTTTCTTTCTTTTTTTGAAAAGGTTTAGTGCTTGGACCAGACTTCTTTCTTGGCGTTGAAGCAGTTGCTTCTAAAGTGTTACTGTTGAGATTTTCCAGGAGCACATCTAAGATTTTCCAGGAGCACATCTTGATCCAAGATCAATTAGTATTGATCTTGCCAAAGCTCTTATCTGGAAATCACCAGATCAACACTGTCAGTTTTCCAGAATAAAAAGTGGAAAATATAAAAATAAGCTTTTCTGAATAGTTCTACATAAGTCATGAGTGATCAAAGGAGCTAGATTTCCCCCTCAGCAGAAAGCATCACAGCATGTCATAGAATCATAGAGTTGGAAGGTACCACCAGGGTCATCTAGTCCAACCCCCTGAACAATGCAGAAAATTCACAACTGCCTCCCCTCCACTCCCCCAGTGACCCCTACTCTACGCCCAAAAGATACCCCACACACACACACACAAAAAAAGCCCTCTGGCCAATCTGCCCTGGAGGAAAATTGCTTCCTGACCCCAAAGTGGTGATCAGCATTACGCTGGGCATGTAAGAAAGGGCTATGAGAGCCAAACACTAATGCAACCCTTTCTGCCCTCTGTCTCATGAATTAATTAATCATGTAGCACTGACTTTAAAAGCCTCAGTCACATTGTACAGCTTATTTCCCGAAGCCAAAACATCCAGACATCCTATAATTAGTAGACAAGAAGAAGAAAAGTTGTTTTTATAGGCCAACTTTCTCTACCTTTTAAGGAGGACCAATCTCCTTCCCTTCCTCTCCCCACAACAGATGCCTTGTGAAGTAGGTGAGGCTGAGAGAGTTCAGAGAAAACTGTGACTAGCCCAAGGTCACCCAGCTGGCTTCATGTGTAGGAGCGGGGAAACCAACCCAGTCCGCCAGATTAAAGCCCGCTGCTCCTGTAGATGAGTGGGGAATCAAACACAGTTCGCCGGATTAGAGTCCACTGCTCTTAACCACTACACTTTCTGCTAGCAAATCTTAACTTGTATTCCCCCCACATTGGCATGTATGCTTGGTCACCAGGAGTAATTCAGAATGAAAATGTGACTCTCCCATGAAAATGTTAATTAGTTGATGATTTACATGCTCAGTGAGGTGGGATGGCTATTGCATCAATTCTCCCCCACCCGTGTTTGAAAGTTGTGAAGTGTTACTAAAAAGCCCGCTGAAGAAAGCAGGCCAGAATGGTCTAATATTGTGGTGTTTGCCCATACGTTGAAAGATTACTGCAATTAGTTGATATTAGTATGCTGAAGGGGTCATGGTGAACACGTTTAGTAAGTGAACATACCATTTTTGAGAGTTCTCACATGAAGCTGCCTTATACTGAATCAGACCCTTAGTCCATCAAAGTCAGTATTGTCTACTCAGACCGACAGCAGCTCTCCAGGGTCTCAGGCAGAGGTCTTTCACATCACCTACTTGCCTAGTCCCTTTAACTGGAGATGCTGGGGATTGAACCTGGGACCTTCTTCATGCCAAGCAGATGCTCTGCCACTGAGCCACTTTACCCCCCCATGGTGATTAAATGTGTGTTAAGCCCCAGACTCTTAATTTTTGCACCGTACCAGTCAATCAACTCTTGAGAAACATGGCGGCTGCATAGTTTTTTTTTTGGGGGGGGGGCTTTTGATTACATTCATTATTTTCTTTTCCAGCGTGACCAGGGCTCTACAAGGCAGACATTGCACTGTGTGTATAGTTCCGTCTGCTGAGAGATGCAGCACGCTTGGGATGCGGCCATGTTCCTTCAAAGACAGGGTTGTAGTTTTTGAGGATCTGTGCCTTTTGATATATCACCTAGACCCTTGTCCTTGGGCAAAGTTTTTGCTCCTTTCTATACCAATTGCATGGGTGGCTTGTGATGTCTTTAACGTTCCAAGTTTCACGTGTCCATTAGCGGTTATGGATAGAATGGGCTTCTGCTTGGAATTTACAGTCTGGAGGTACGGTTGCCAACCTCCAGGTAGTTAGCAATCCCGTGGGTTCAAGAGGTATGGTTGATTATATTTCCATTTAAACAGAAGTCCGGTAGCCTTTCTGTTTCGGCTTATAGAAAGCCTTCCTCAGCGACCACTACATAAAACAAAAACAATAACATATACAACGCAAGAACTGCATAAGCAACAGAATCAAAGAGTGAAATATAAAGTTATCAAGTTACAAAGTTACAAGGTACAAAGTTACAAGGTACTTACACGCGAGCTGTTAGTAACTGGCTTTCGCGTTGGAAAAGTAGTCATGTTACTGCCCCATTTTTAACAGTTGAATCACATGATATGCACTGATCAGGTGAACATTGTAACTTAAAGATACAGAGAGCCATACAGACAAACATATGTACAAATTATTGTCGAAGGCTTTCACGGTCAGAGTTCATTGGTTCTTGTAGGTTATCCGGGCTGTGTAACCGTGGTCTTGGAATTTTCTTTCCTGACGTTTCGCCAGCAACTGTGGCAGGCATCTTCAGAGTAGTAACACTGAAGGACAGTGTCTCTCAGTGTCAAGGGTGTAGAAAGAGTAATATATAGTCAGAAAGGGGTTGGGTTTGAGCTGAGTATTGTCCTGCAAAAGTATTGTCCTGTAAGTATCAAGATAATGTGCTAATGAGGGTATGGTATGTTAATATGGAACCATTGTATCCTGAAGTGATCTGTTAATGTGTGTAATCCAAAACTAATCTGTATGGCTATTGTTGAATGTTGTCTTTGTCTGGAGGTGTTTCAGGGCAGGAAGCCAAGCCTTATTCATTCTTAAACTCTCCTCTTTTCTGTTAAAGTTGTGCTGATGTTTGTGAATTTCAATGGCTTCTCTGTGCAATCTGACAAAATAGTTGGTAGAATTGTCCAGTCTTTCAGTGTCTTGGAATAAGACCCTGTGTCCTGTTTGTGTCAGTCCATGTTCAGCCACTGCTGATTTCTCAGGTTGGCCAAGTCTGCAGTATCTTTCATGTTCTTTTATCCTTGTTTGTATGCTGCGTTTTGTGGTCCCGATGTAAACTTCTCCACAGCTGCAAGGTATACGATATACTCCTGCAGAGGTGAGGGGGTCTCTTTTGTCTTTTGCTGATCGTAGCATTTGTTGTATTTTCTTGGTGGGTTTAAACACTGTTTGTAGGTTATGTTTTTTCAAAAGTTTCTCCATCCTATCAGTGACTCCTTTAATAAATGGCAAGAATACCTTTCCTATGGGAGACTGTTTTTCTTGAGTTTTCTGATTTTTGTTTGGTTCAATGGCCCTTCTGATTTCATTCTTGGAGTAGCCGTTTGCTAGCAGTGCGTGATTTAGATGGTTAGTTTCTTCCTTGAGAAACTGTGGTTCACAGATCCGTCTTGCACGGTCCATTAATGTTTTGATTATTCCTCTTTTCTGTCGGGGGTGGTGGTTGGAGTTTTTGTGTAAGTAGCGATCTGTGTGAGTTGGTTTCCGGTAGACCTTGTGACCTAACTGAAGGTTTGATTTACGGATGACAAGGGTATCAAGAAATGGGAGTTTACCCTCAATTTCCTTTTCCATGGTAAACTGAATGTTTGGATGGATATTATTAAGATGGTTTAGAAAGTCCATTAATTTTTCTTCACCATGGCTCCAAATGGTAAATGTATCATCTACGAACCTGAACCAGACTGTAGGTTTGTAAGGTGCTGATTCTAATGCTGTCTTTTCAAAATATTCCATGTAAAAGTTTGCTATTACTGGACTGAGTGGACTTCCCATAGCTACTCCATCAATCTGTTGATGGAGTAGCTATGGGAAGTCCACTCAGTCCAGTAATAGCAAACTTTTACATGGAATATTTTGAAAAGACAGCATTAGAATCAGCACCTTACAAACCTACAGTCTGGTTCAGGTTCGTAGATGATACATTTACCATTTGGAGCCATGGTGAAGAAAAATTAATGGACTTTCTAAACCATCTTAATAATATCCATCCAAACATTCAGTTTACCATGGAAAAGGAAATTGAGGGTAAACTCCCATTTCTTGATACCCTTGTCATCCGTAAATCAAACCTTCAGTTAGGTCACAAGGTCTACCGGAAACCAACTCACACAGATCGCTACTTACACAAAAACTCCAACCACCACCCCCGACAGAAAAGAGGAATAATCAAAACATTAATGGACCGTGCAAGACGGATCTGTGAACCACAGTTTCTCAAGGAAGAAACTAACCATCTAAATCACGCACTGCTAGCAAACGGCTACTCCAAGAATGAAATCAGAAGGGCCATTGAACCAAACAAAAATCAGAAAACTCAAGAAAAACAGTCTCCCATAGGAAAGGTATTCTTGTCATTTATTAAAGGAGTCACTGATAGGATGGAGAAACTTTTGAAAAAACATAACCTACAAACAGTGTTTAAACCCACCAAGAAAATACAACAAATGCTACGATCAGCAAAAGACAAAAGAGACCCCCTCACCTCTGCAGGAGTATATCGTATACCTTGCAGCTGTGGAGAAGTTTACATCGGGACCACAAAACGCAGCATACAAACAAGGATAAAAGAACATGAAAGATACTGCAGACTTGGCCAACCTGAGAAATCAGCAGTGGCTGAACATGGACTGACACAAACAGGACACAGGGTCTTATTCCAAGACACTGAAAGACTGGACAATTCTACCAACTATTTTGTCAGATTGCACAGAGAAGCCATTGAAATTCACAAACATCAGCACAACTTTAACAGAAAAGAGGAGAGTTTAAGAATGAATAAGGCTTGGCTTCCTGCCCTGAAACACCTCCAGACAAAGACAACATTCAACAATAGCCATACAGATTAGTTTTGGATTACACACATTAACAGATCACTTCAGGATACAATGGTTCCATATTAACATACCATACCCTCATTAGCACATTATCTTGATACTTACAGGACAATACTTTTGCAGGACAATACTCAGCTCAAACCCAACCCCTTTCTGACTATATATTACTCTTTCTACACCCTTGACACTGAGAGACACTGTCCTTCAGTGTTACTACTCTGAAGATGCCTGCCACAGTTGCTGGCGAAACGTCAGGAAAGAAAATTCCAAGACCACGGTTACACAGCCCGGATAACCTACAAGAACCAATATGTACAAATTAATTATAATTCATTACAGATAGCATGCTAAGTCTAGCGATGTATTGAGTCCCTTAGGATATAAAGAATCAAATAAATGAATATATTTAGATTCTTGGCGTCTTAGTATAAGTTCTACATCAGATTTATCATGCCTATTTGTGTTAGTAAAATGCCATAGAACAAAAAATGATAGCTCCTCGTCCGTGTGGCTCTTTTCTAAGAAATGTGGTGTCAGAGGAGCCTCTAAAGTCCGGTTCCGAACCCTGGACCTGTGCTCACTAATGCAATATTTTATTGGCCTTTGGGTTTTACCGATGTACCAAAGAGGGCATGCACATCTAATCACATAAATAAGGCACCGAGAGTCACAGTTATTAAAACTTTCAATTGTAAAGGTTCGACCAGTTACAGGGTTGGTGATCTCGCGGACTGTCAGCATGAATTTACAACTCTGACATGATCCACATTTAAAGTTACCCTTGGGTAAATGTGAAGATGTCAAAGGACGTGGGATATTGTGCACCAAAATGTCTCTAAAGGACCTCGTGCGTGTATATGCAATGCGTGGTGGTATTTGGCAACCAGGTAAGTGTTGCACAAAGTGCCAGAGTTTCCGAAGGATTTTACTGATCAAAAAGGACATTGAAGTATACTGCAACATGCAAGTAATCCATGTATTTGGTTGCACAGGTGATTCTATAAGTAGCTCATTTCTAGGTTTGCTCTCAATTTTAAGTATAGCATTTTGAATGATCTGTTTAGGATAACCCCATTTAGGATAACCCCATTGTTGGAAGTCACGATCGATCTATGAGCTGCTTGTACAAAATCAGAGTGCACAGTGGAAATTCTTTTTAAACGAAGCAGCTGGCTATACGGCAGGTTATCCTTCAAATGAGACGGATGGAAAGATTCATAATGCAATAAGGCAATTCCTTCTGGCCATTCCTTCTGGTGGGCTTAGGGCTGCCAACCTCCAGGTAGTAGCTGGAGATCCCCTGCTATTACAACTGATCTCCAGCCAATAGAGATCAGTTCACCTGGAGAAAATGGCCGCTTTGGCAATCGGACACTATGGTATTGAAGTCCCTCCCCTCTCCAAACCCTGCCCTCATCAGGCTCTGCCCCAAAACCCTCCCGCTGGTGGTGAAGAGGGACCTGGAGACCCTATCTGGAGTTCCAGCTGTTATCCTGTGTTCATTCTGTCTTTAGTACGCATGGTCATATTGTTGTGAGGGTCATGCCATCATACAGTTTCAGATTGATTTTGCTTGGCAAGTTTTGCTGCTCTGTTTTGCAGGATGTTGAGAGAAATTCTGTAACCTCTTGCCTTTAGAGACATACCACTATTTGACACTCAGTTTTGATGCTTGAGGGTGAGACAGGAACTCAAATTTCCTTTACACTCTGCTAATACAGCTTTACAAGCCAGCTTCTTGTTTTCAGTATGTACCATTTTGATACCATAGTTGTAGAAAATATCGCTCTCTAAATTGCTACATAGATCGTCATTACTCACTTATCTCAAGTGGTGTGTCAGTTTATTCTGCGCAGAGCATTTGCAAACCCTGGCATAAATGATTTCTCCTTCTACAGCTTCTCCATATAATACCAAAGGTTGGGCATTTGCCAAGATCATGTCATTTGCTGCAGTATCCATAAAGTTCATTTTGGAAATAATTTGGAGATCTGCTGAGCTCATCTCTATTCTTCTGTACGCGCTTATGTTGATCATTACATATTTATTTTGTTGTTTTGCCGTCAAGTCACAGCTGATGTATGGCAACCTCCGTGGGGTTTTCAAGGCAAGAGACTTTCAGAGGTCGTTTGCCATTTGTCTGCCTCTGTGTCGTGATCCTGGACTTCCTTGATGGTCTCCCATCCAAGTACTAACCAAGGCCGACCCTGCTTAGCTTCCAAGATCTGATGAGATTGGGCTAGCCTGCACTATCCAGGTCAGGGTATTGTTGATATAATGCATGCTTTTTGCTTCTTGTGGGTGGATCACCTCCACTGAAAGAGAATGTTCATATATTACATTTTAGAAGGTTCAACATGCTTTTGCAGTGCTGCTAATAATTTGGAGCAATATTCTGTATCTGCTGATGCTATATCTAGGCCTGCTGTAGCAAGAGATATATAATCCATTCCCGTCAAGGATGATAGGGTCGTATGTTTTTTTGGTCCTATCTATTTCTGTGGCAGTTTCATGGTGCAGCAGAATTATGAAAAAAAAACTTAGCTACTGAAGATATGGTGCCCATAGGCCCATGACTTGGAATCAGGCTGGTTGTTATTGCCCAAATCTCTGTTGCTTGAGAAAGCACTGCTGCTTGATCCTTTTCTTTTCTGAAAAACTCTTGTGACACCTAGATAGTACGTGTTTTATCCAATTAATGCAGAGACCTAGTTTCAGTGATGCAGGTTTTGTTGCTACAAAATCTTGTGCTGCTACCTTATTGTACATTATTTTCAATACTAGATAGTGAATCCTGACGAAGAAAAAACTCAAAACAGGTGATTACCGGATCCCTGTCTCTTTGCGAGATCCCCTTGGGGCTCCCCAGAACCACCTTCCAGGGTTCAGAATTCTGAACTCCAGCTTTGGTGATGTTGGGATAAGCGCACAATTTGCAAGTCCACAAGAGATACAAGGACTGTTTATAGGATAAAACGTATGGACATTGTTCTTTGGATCCCATTTGGATATTTGTGTAATGATTTGTATCCACTTACCTTTTACACCATATTTGAGTATGTCGCTGGATTTATAATTGTATTCTAAGTGTTAAGCATAGTTGTCAATTACATGTTATTACAAATTGAAGATTCTTATTTATTCCATGCTTTGTGAGCCACCACTGCTGTTATTTGGTTGAACGTCTATGTGCAGCAGGCTACTCTTTTTTGTTAAGTGTTAACCACTTGGAGGTTGGCAAAACAGGAAATGCAGCTCCTAAAAAAGTCAGAGAAAATGTTTCTTGCAGCTCCCCTAGTTGGATGGAAGGACTATCTAGGGTTGTCAGGTCCCTCTTTGCCACCAGAGGGAGATTTTTGGGGTGGAGCCTGAGGAGTGGGGGTTGGGGAGGGGAGGGACTTCAATGACATAGAGTCCAATTGCCAATGTGGCCATTTTCTCCAGGTGAACTGATCTCTATTGGCTGGATATCAGATGTAATAGCAGGAGATCTCCAGCTAATACCTGGAGGTTAGCAACACTAGGCCCGGGGGGGGGGGAGTATTTTTTGCATTCCTTTCAGTCTCTCTTCTTTTTTTACTTCCCTCCATCTGTACCTGGTAAACTCCAACAGTCTCATATTCTAAACAGCAGCTAAATGGCTCATACACCATAGAATATGCAAGGAAACAACCAAACGTGGGCTATCTCCCTCCAGTCATTCTACATGATATCAACTATTGTCTCCTTTCTTCATGTGTGTGTGTGAATGCACACGGGTGTGGGAGAGAAGAATATCGTGCATCTTACCAAAAGCCTTCCTCTTAGATGCCTTCGGCTCAATCACTGTGGGCAACAGACCATGTGTGTTTGTGTTTCTTCTGCCTGGCTTACCACCTGATGGTTGTCATCAAACAGCATTTCCTTTCTAGCATCACAGATTACCGGTACTAGGCAGAAATGCAGAATGCGTCCCTCCAAATGCTAGAAGAGTCAAGGAACAAAAGAGCGATAGAAGCTGCATGCAAATTCCCCATTCATCATAAAGGACTGATGTGATTGTGTGGTAGCTTCATTTGACTTTTCTTCCCAACACGACTTCCCATCTGGGAGGAAGGGGGGGGGGAAATGGCCTTTTATGATACTTTTTTAGCATTTCTGTTTATATGTATGAAACTGTTTTTAATATTAAAGGTCACATTATGCATTCTAATTGTTGAACTCTGTAGCAGTCCCTGGCATAGCGCCAGTTGCGTAATTGCCAGATATAAATGCAAGCCAAGAGTTCGGCAGAAAACCAAAACAACGGATTACATGTTAGGCTTTTTGCTTGTGTACATTTCAGCATAATTGAAAAATTGGGCAAGATAAATAAAGTCACAGTGCGGCGCCCAGTCCTGCATTGCTTATAAACATGAGTTATTTCTCGCCAACATTTGTCTCACATACATAAGGTTGCCAACCTCCAGGTACTAGCTGGAGATCTCCCGCTATTACAACTGATCTCCAGCCAATAGAGATCAGCTGGAGAAAATGCCACTTTGTCAATTGGACTCTATGACATTGAAGTCCCTCCCCTCCCCAAACCCCACTCTCCTCAGGCTCCACCCCAAAATCTCCAGGTATTTCCCAACCTGGAGCTGGCAACCTTACACATACAGGATACAACACTCTACCCTCTTTGGTTGATTCTGTGTTTGTTTATGGGGGCGCTTAAAGCCGATGGCCAATACTTTGTACAGATAATGTATTCTGCTTTGGTTTCTTTGTAGACAACCTCCATCCACTCACCCATTCAACCCAACAGATAAGCAAACTATGTACTTTTTTGGGACCCCTGCTACCCTTTACCATAGAGTGACATTCAACTCATGCACTCCCAGATCACCATTGCCATGTAGGGTTGCCAGCTCCGGGTTGGGAAATACCTGGAGATTTTGGGGATGGAGCCTGAAGAGGGTGGGCTTTGGGGAGGGGAAGGATTTCAATGCCACAGAGTCCACATTCCAATGAGGCCCCTTTTCTCCAGATGAATTTATCTCTGTTGCCTGGAGATCAGATGTAATAGCAAAAGATCTCCAGCCACCACCTGGAGGTTGGCAGCCCTATTCCCATGTCTTGCTCATTATACCAAAATGAGGGTATGTCCAGTTATGTGCATAGGGCTTATTGTTAATTAAAACATTTCCATAGATGTCATGGCAGCCATAAAGCTGAGCTGCTCCAAACAGTGTGTTCTTGGCATGGATGGTGAAGTCCCATGGGGGGAAAAACTTGCTTGGAGACCTCCAACACTATTGACACAGTCAGCTCTGCCAAGAAAGGTAGGATAGATTGCTAGGAAGAAAGGTGGGTACCCAAAGAGTCCCTCTAGCAGCATATACCATGTACAAGCAAACCTTAGTGACAGTTGATCAGGACACTAGGTGAGGGGGAAAGAGGATGAACTAGTGATTCTACCTCCCTGTCTTGCAGAATACTTTTGACCTAAAAGGAAACTTGAGAGAAGACTGACACAGCTACATGTAATCTGTAGTTTGGCTTAATGGGATGACTAATTGCTGCTTCAGCCCAGAATTCCCTGTTTTGATTACACTTTTCCTTTGTCTAAATTGTGAACGTGCGGTTCCTCTTTTTCTGCACTTTTTTTCTATTTCATCACACTATATTTTTCACATGAATTCTTTGCATTTTTAAATGCTCATCAGTAAATCAGCATTCTATGTATACTTAAAAATGATGCACATTATACGTATACATATTTTATAGATTGCATATAAAAATTTGTGAGAGGCATACAAAGTACAAATGGATCTACAAAATCATAAGAAGTCAAGAACCGAATCCATTAATAGATTAACAGAGAAAGAAACAAAATAGGCCATTCATTCATCCCATCTTGGGAATTTTAATTTTACAACCACACTGCAACCACCTTCATTATACAATGGGAAGTTAACAGGTGGAGGAAGTGCATTGCCCCTATGCCAATGCTGCTAAAATGTGTAGGGTTCTCAAGGTAGGGTTGCCAGGTCTGTCTTCGCCATCGACAGGAGGTCTCTGGGGCGGAGCCTGAGGAGGATGGGGTTTGGGGAGGGACTTCAATGCCATAGAGTCCAATTGCCAAAGCAGCCATTTTCTCCAGGGGAACTGATCTTTGTCACCTGGAGATCAGTTGTAATAGCGAGAGATCTCCAGCTAGTTCCTGGAGGTTGGCAACCCTATCTCAAGGCAAGAGATGTTCAGAGGTGGTTTGCCCTTGTCTGCCTTTGCATAACAATGCTGGACTTCCTTGGCGGTCTCCCATCCATTTACTGACCACGACCAACCCTCTTTAGTTTCCAAGATCTGATGAGATCGGGCTAGCCTGGGCCATCCACCTCAGGGCAGTAGACAAATACTGGACATCAATAAAATGATATGAAGTTTGGGGACAGGGGAGATGATTGTGGGTAGGTATTTTCAGGGCTGAAAACCTGGTATCACTAAAGTGTGCATTTATTATGGCTGCGACCTGGGCATTTTTACTGACCTGTATTGACCACATGTTCCTATTTTTAAAAGCATAGTCTGTTGGGGTAGCTCTGCAGGGATTTTGGCTATGGATTTTCTTCTGCCCTATAGCAAGAAAAAAAAAGACCTCTCCTCTGGAGTCTCCAGTATGTCATTTTTTTAAAGCTAAGTTTCTTGCTTCTGTAAGGGTTTTCATCTTTTATTACTTTGTACTACTTATAGTTGGCTTTATCTTTCCTTCTTAAAGAAATAGCTGTGTAAGGTGTGTTTTCTTTTTCCTTTTCTGGTGAACAGAAATATTAAACTTTTAAAGCTCTGCTTCTGCCATTTTTTCCAGCTGCTGATGTCAGTGAATTTGGCTTCCTCAGTAGGATGTGTAGAATTACAAGATACAGAATTTCCCCTTCCTCCTGAAAATTCAGATTAACAGTTATTTTTGCATTTCATCCTTGGTCATTTTGATCCCATCATTACAATATTTTCCTTGAACATGGCAGGATAATAAATTACATGAATTGTTTCTTTGAACCTGTTCATTTTAAGAAGAAGAAAAACCCTTGTTTCATATGAATTATAAGATATGGTACAAAAAAAATGTCCTGAGAAATTTCACCAATCTTATTAACTCTATTGTGACTTCTTTCAAAACTTAGAATCATAGAGTTGGAAGGGACCACCAGGGCCATCTAGTCCAACCCCCTGCACAATGTAGGAAATTCACAACTACCTCCCCCCACACCCTCAGTGACGCCTATTCCATGCCCAGAAGACGGCCAAGATGCCCTCCCTCTCATCATTTACTTAAGGTCACAGAATCAGCATTGCTGACTGATGGACATCTAACCTCTTCTTAAAAACCTCCAGGGAAGAAGAACTTACCACCTCCCGAGGAAGCCTGTTCCACTGAGGAACTGCTCTGTTAGAAAATTCTTCCTAATGTCTAGACAGAAAGTCTTGATTTAATTTCAACTTTTCAGGGGGCCCTTCAGATGTTACCAGAAATAAGGGGATGCTTCTTAATGGGAATTGAAATTTGATTGCAAATTACAAAAAGCACCCTCACATACTTGAAAACAGTTGGTAATTCCAGGTAGGTAGTTGCATTAGTCTGTAGCAACAGAATGGCATGTTAAAGACGAGCACTGGACTTCGGTTTTATTTTGGGGAAAGTTGTTTGAATTCTCAAAATTGTTGTAAATTGTATTGCAGATGTTTTGTGCAAGCATATTCTGTTGCTGCCTACTCACAGATGTTTCTGTCTCCTCTCCCCATCTGCCTAACCAACTAGACATGTGGTGGGGGTATCAATGTACAAAAGAGGTGCTTTTCTTGGTTGTCTCATGTCTTCTGGGATTATAGGCAGGGAGGAAGCTACATGGCTTATTTCTCTGGTCTTCCAGACTTGCCTGTTTTGTGTGCCTGACTCCCCAAAGTGAGCATGTTCATCTTAACAGAGTGTTCTAAATTGGTTTGCAAATACTTGGTGCCACCTTTCTCTACCACCTGGGATCTATTTTTATATACTGTTATAGCAATATAAGGCTATTCAATTACTAGTTTAAAAAGAATAAAAAGCCCCCAGTGGCAAGGGAGGAAACAGTCACTACAACAGCCAAACCTCACAAGTAGGGTTGCCAACCTCCAGGTACTAGCTGGAGATCTCCTTCTATTATAACTGATCTCCAGCCAATAAAGATCAGTTCACCTAGAGAAAATGGCCACTTTGGCAATTGGACTCTACAGCATTGAAGTCCTTCCCCTCCCCAAACCCCACCTTCTTCAGGCTCTGCCCCCAAAACTTGCCACCAGTGGAGAAGAGGGACCTGGCAACCCCACCACCAATGCTGGCAGCAGTAGGGTCGCTAGGTCCCTCCTGTCCACCGGCAGGGGGGGGGGTACAGTTGCCAGATCTGGTTTGGAAACTTTTGGAGATTTGGGGATGGAGGCTGGGGAGGAAAGGGACCTCAGCAGGGTACAATGCTATGGAGTCTACTCTCCAAAACATCCATTTTTTCCAGGGGAACTGATCTCTGTAGTCTGGAGATGAGGTGTAATTCTGGGGGATCTCCAGATCCCAGTAGGAGGTTGGCATCCCTAGGCGTAGGGTGGCCAGCTCTGGGATGGGAAATACCTGGATATTTTTGGGGTGGAGCCTGAAGAGGATGAGGTTTGGGGAGGGACTTCAATTTCATAGATTCCAATTGCCAAAGCGGCCATTTTCTCCAAGTGAACTGATCTCTGTCAGCTGGAGATCGGTTGTAATAGCAAGAGATCTCCAGCTGGTACATGGAGGTTGGCAACCCTACCTAGGCTGCAGGGAGAAGCCTCCAGCAGGGATAATGCTGGCATGGTAAATCTGGGGCTATCTTCTTCTCTTTCCCTACCCACTTCCCTCCTGTTGTCTCGGGGGGGGGGGAGTTGAGAATGACAAAAAGAATGGTCCCAGCTTTTGAGAATCTGGGAACAGCAGGTAACAACACTTGCAAAAAAAAAATCGGGTTAATGAAAACAGTGTCCTGCCCAAAATCCAGATCTGAAATGATTTAAAAAAAACTGCCACCATGGGTAAAATGACGTATATGGTAAATGTAACCAACGATATGACATTTGAACAGTTTAATGAAAAATGGAAATTATTTAACAAATACGTTGAGACCCAAGGTTAACCAAAGCAAAATTAGACTTACATAATATAACAGTAATATAATATTAAGAATAGAGCAAGAAACCATTTTGCCCATTGCAATAGGCAATGGACTAGGATTAGAGGGAGTTCTTCTTTTGAAAACATTTATATATATTTTTCTGAATAACAAAAACAAAGAATAATGTAGTCTGCTTAATACGTTTCTAAGTTCCTAAGATGTCTATGTGTATGTAATCCTTTCTTTTATTGTCAGACAGATACCTAGGGTTGCCAGGTCCCTCTTTGCAACCAGTGGGAGGTTTTTGGGGCAGAGCCTGAGGAGGGCGGGGTTTGGGGAGGGGAAGAACTTGAATGCCATAGAGTCCAATTGCCAAAGCGGCCATTTTCTCCAGGTGAACTGATCTCTATTGGCTAGAGATCAGTTGTAATTGCAGGAAATTTCCAGTTAGTACCTGGAGGTTGGCAACCCTACAGATACCCTTTTTTACCCACCCTTTTTTCTTTCTGTACCCTTATCATAAAATAATTAATAAGGTCTGTACACACACTGCAGCAGCTTTGGTGTCCAGAGAAAGGGCCCTGATAGAGTTTGCCTGAGGAAGAGTCACAAATTAGATTAGAATTTCACTTTCATCAGAATTTCAGGGGAGAATATTATGGCACTTCAATTGGCTTGCCCGGATGCTTGCAGAGTACATATGACAACGGCATATGGCTAGCGGGCTTGCCCGTCCCTCTTGAGACTCTAAGCAAATGCTGATCTGCTGCTTAAAAGTTTAAAACAGAAAGTTAAGGAAGAATTCCAACCTGCTATTTCTCCAGCATTACTGGAAGAAAAGTAGGAGTTGTGGGTGGCAGGTGGACTAATTTGAGGAAAATTATAAGATCTGAGAAGAAAGATTCTTAAAGAGTACTTTCAAATGATTTTACGAAGCTTGAAGAAAAAAATAATGTGCAGGAAGACAGAACAAAATGCAAATCCTTGCATAAACTAAGGGCCACAATTGCATTTTTGTACAGAAATCTGCAATGAGGCAAGCGTGAATCTTTAAATAGCCAGACTCCCCCCTCCCATCCTTTAGAGCAGGGGTCCCCAACAGGGTGCCTGTGGGTGCCATGGTACCCGCTGACACCTTTACTGGTGCCCGCCAAGTGTTTTCTAGGAAGTGGGTGGGGCCAAGGAGGGCTTTTGGCCAGCAGGGCTTCTGATTGACTATTGGAGATTTGATTGGCCATGCAGATTTCTCCTGTTAACTGAGGGCCAAAGAAGACAAAATATCAGAGAGAATGGAGGGTCAGGTTGATTTTGGAGGGTTGTTTGTTTTAACACGGCATGGCCAACTGCTTATTTTCACACGCGTAAGATCAGTTTAGAGAGCCAGCATGGGGTAGTGGTAGGGTTGCCTCCTCGGAACCGGCGGGAGCTTTAGGGAGATGTCAGCCCTTGGCCCACAGAACCAGAAATCACCACAAAGTCGTATAGAGTCCAAACAGGTGGATTTTACTGATCAAATAGGCATACAGTGCAAACGAATAAAATGACAGCTATGAAAGGCTCACTAGCTGGGAGATATTATAAGGCAGGAAAGGCGGGAGATTACGCGGGAATACAGTTTCCCAGGAGCTGAGTTCCCAGGCTTAGGCTTAGGCATGCGACCTTGGGGGGCAGACAATACAGCACAGAGACAGAGGCAATAACGAAACCGAGATAGCAGCCTGACATTCTGCTCCCCTCAAGGCCCCCTCCCAG
Organism: Euleptes europaea; assembly: GCF_029931775.1. Lineage (NCBI taxonomy): Eukaryota > Metazoa > Chordata > Lepidosauria > Squamata > Sphaerodactylidae > Euleptes > Euleptes europaea. The sequence goes on along the minus strand of NC_079322.1, from coordinate 16,024,744 downwards.
TTCGCAAGGGGGCTGGCCTGTTCGGGTAAGCAATGTGAAAGGCGTCAATGAGATCGGGGGCGGAGACATCCCGTGCGCGCACCCATTCGTCATAGGCAGGGGGGAAATGTTTCCAACGAACTAGATACTGGAGAGTACCATGGTGAATACGGGAGTCAAGGATCTTGGAGACTTCGAAGTGTTCTTCCCCCCCCACCATGATGGGTTGCGCAGGCGGTGGGTCCGGATGCCACCGTGGAGAAGCAACATGGGGTTTGAGGAGGCTTATGTGGAAAACAGGATGCACACGCCTCAAAGATTTGGGGAGAGCCAGTTCCACTGTGACAGGGTTTATGACCCGAGTAATGGGGAAAGGGCCAATGAATTTGGCGCTGAGTTTATGGCACGGTTGGGTGGACCGGAGGTTTTTGGTGGAAAGGTAAACCAAAGCACCCACTTGCAGATCACCCCCGGGGGAGCGATGTTTGTCAGCTTGCGCTTTGTATTTACGTTTGGCCCGGTCGAGGTTGCTAACGAGCCAGGGCCAAGTGGTACGGAGGGCGTGTGCCCAGGAGGCAATGTCGGGGTTCCCCTCCCCCTCTACATCATCTGTAGGAACGATGGGACTGAAATCTTGTCCATACACAGCAAAAAACGGGCTAAAACCTGTGGATTGATGCATGGCATTATTGTAGGCATATTCTGCTAAAGGTAGCAGTTCCACCCAGTTATCCTGGTGGTAGTTAACATAACAACGCAAATAACATTCGAGTACAGCATTGACACGTTCAGTTTGACCATCAGTTTGAGGATGGCATGCACTAGACAATCCCTGTTCCACCCCCACCAACTTGAGGAAAGCTTTCCAAAACTTAGAAACGAAACCACTTCCGCGGTCACAAATTATTTTACGCGGAAACGAATGTAAACGAAATATATGCGTCACGAAGAGGCGGGCTAGTTTCTGGGCAGAGGGGATCCCTGCACATGGAATCAAATGTATTTGCTTAGAAAACAAATCAGTAACAACCCACAATACAGTTTTACCCCCACTGAGAGGGAGATCAGTCATGAAGTCCATAGCGATCACTTCCCAAGGTTTGCTGGGCGTTGCAAGAGGTTGTAGCAGTCCCGGGGGTTTGCCCTGCGATCGTTTCGCAGCGGCACAAACGGGACAGCTGCGGATGAAGGAGTCAATGTCGGAACGCATTCCCCCCCACCAGAACTGTCTGCGCAATAAGTGAAGGGTCTTCAGAAACCCAAAGTGCCCAGCTGTCTTGGCTCCATGAGCTAAATGTAAAACGTCCTTCCGGAGAGCTTTGGGTACATACAATTTTGAGTCTTTGTACCAGGACCCCCCTTGTTCCAAAACACCAGGAGGTAGGGTATGAGCGGAACGTTCTAAAAGGCACTGGTCCCGAAGGACAGTTAAAAAGGATTCGGAGATGGGGAGTTTGGAGGGAGCCCCCCCGTCGGTTCTGGAGATCTGAGAAATAGTTATAGGGCTAGTGCTTACGTGTGGCGGCGCGCAGACTGCAGGCGGCTGAGCGGTCGGAGGGGTAGGAGGGGCGGGAACTCCGGTCTGTTGCGGTGGCGGCTGGGCAGCCGGTTGGGCTGGCGGAGCTTGCGAGGTGTGTTGATGCTGGGATCGGGTTTGCACAGCCAGCATAGGTAGGGCCCCACGTTGCATAGGGGTGAACAGAGAGTTGGTGGGTCTTTCGAGTTTTACCGGATATTGTGGTAAACGGGAGAGGGCATCCGCGAGAACGTTCTGCTTCCCAGGGACGTGCTTCAGGGTGAAACGGAACTGAGCAAAGAACTCCGCCCACCGTTGTTGTTTCGCCGATAGCTTATGGGACCCCGTGAGGGCAGCTAGATTTTTGTGATCGGTCCAAACTTCAAAGGGTATTTTAGACCCTTCCAAGAATTGCCGCCATAAAGTCAGTGCATGATGAACTGCAGAGGCCCTTTCTCCCAGATGGGCCAGTTTAATTGAGCGTGCGCAAATTTTTTTGAAAAGTAAGCGCAAGGGTGAAGAAGACCGTCCGGTCCTTGCTGGAGGAGAGCCCCTCCCATGGCTACATCGGAAGCATCGACTTGCACAATGAACATTTGATTTGGGTCTGGGTGCCGTAGCACCGGCTCCGAAGTGAAGAGGCGTTTGAGGGCCAGAAAGGCGGCTTGGCATTGTTCAGTCCATAGGATCTTTGCGGAGGGCAAGGCAGCCGAGCTTACTTTTCCTTTAGTTTTCAGCAGGTCCGTAATGGGTAGAGCCACTTGGGCGAAGTTAGGGATGAATCCCCGATAGAAGTTTGCAAATCCCAGAAATTGCTGTACTTGCTTACGGTTGGTGGGGGGAGTCCAATCGAGGACGGCTTGGACTTTGGCGGGGTCCATGCGAAGACCTTGGTGGGAGATGATGTATCCCAAAAACGTGAGTTTGCTTTGGTGAAATTCACACTTAGCTAGTTTAGCGAACAGTTGATGGTTACGCAGGCGTTGTAGAACTTCTCTGACCAGAGTCACATGCTCGTCCATAGTTTTCGAATAAATGAGAATGTCATCTAAGTAGACCACCACCCCACGATATAGAAGGTCATGTAGGATTTCATTGATGAGTTGCATGAAGACCCCCGGGGCCCCTTTTAATCCGAACGGCATTACAAGGAATTCATACATTCCGAAACAGCTAGAGAAGGCAGTGAGGTGTTCATCTCCTTCGCGGATACGGACTCGGTAGTAGGCTTCCACCAAGTCTAATTTAGAGAACACACGGCCTTCCTGTAATTGTCCCAAAATATCCGATATTAATGGGATAGGATAGGCGTTGGTTTGGGTAACCGCATTGAGCTTTCTGAAGTCAATGCACAGGCGAAGGTCGCCCTCTTTTTTCCGGACGAAAAACGCGGGGGCCGAGTTTGGGGCATTCGAAGGGCGAATGAACCCTCTGGCGAGGTTTTTGTCCAAAAAGTCCCGGAGGACAGTGCGCTCGGAAGCGCTCATAGGGTAAATCTTACTTTTGGTTAATGTGCAGTCCTTAACTACTTCAATCGCACAGTCTGAGGCCCGGTGGGGGGGTAAGGCATCACATTCCTTAAGGTCGAAGACATCTTCAAAGTCCCGGTATACAGCGGGTAGAGCCGGTGGTACTGGGGCAGTAGAGGTTAACGCTGGAACGGGCGGAAATGGCAGAGCAAAGTTTTGCCGATGCTGGTCGCAGGTGGGACTAGCGAAAGAAATAGTGTCTGTTTCCCAATCAATACTGGGACTATGTCCTTTAATCCAGTTAATTCCCAAGACCACTTCAAATCGGATAGGGGCTATAGTGAAGTCTATTTGTTCCCAGTGGGAACCAATTCCCATTGCCACCCCTATGGTGCGATGATCAACTGGACCCCCCTGGAATTGGCTCCCGTCCATTTGAGCAAATTGGACGGGGGCGGGTAAAGCCTCTGAGTCGGCTCTGAGGGCAGCAAACGTGGTTTCGCTTATGAGAGTGCGACAGCAACCGGAGTCAATTAGTGCTTTGACGGGGATTTGTGGACCTCCGTTCAGTTGTTGTAAAACTGCATCTACGTAGACGGTGGAGTCCACTTCTTTGATTTTGGTAGGAGCATTCGGTTTGATAGGAAGATCCTGAGAGGTCTGTGGAGATGCTCCATTCACCACAGACCGGAGCCGTTTTTTGACAAGTCGAGGGGAGATTCCAGGTTTAAGGCTGGAGAAATCCAAGGGTTTTCCTCATCCGAAGAGGGAAAGCTGTCCCCCAATGGGGCACTTGTAATCCGAGACCCGGCGGGGTCGTTGGAAGCAGGCAGGGAGGCTGGGTCCCCGGCATGGAGTGCAGAGGGTGTGGGCCTTCCCGGAGCTGCGCTGCGGGTGGCCGCGGTGCCTCTGCGTGGTGGACGACCTCGGGCGCGGGTGGTCGTGCTGGGACGAAATAATTCCTGGCGGCGTGGGCAAACGGCTGCAAAGTGGCCCATTTCTCCGCATGTAAGGCAGGCACCCCTCTGAAATCGGACTTCACGTTCCTGGAGCGGACGTGGGGGATTTCGTGGGACGAGCAGTGGTGCCTTGGGTTGAGGCTTTTGGGTGCCCTTCTCCTTGTGCTTTTGACGGACGAGAGAAATAAAGCGGCGGCGGCTTTCCACTTCCTCGGCTAATAGGATCCAGCCTTCGAGGGTATCGGGATCGCCCCGCATGTAAGACCAGTTCAGAATGTCAGGATGCAAGGCTTCCCTGAAATGATGGATTAGGGTGGTCTCGGGCCAACCTACAATTTTACTTGCCAGTCGCTGAAATTCATCGGCAAATTCCCGAACTGTAGCAGAGCCTTGTTTTAATTGTAAAAGTTCCGTTTTGGCTCTTTCTCCCAGGAAGGGGTCCTCAAACCTCCTTCTCAGGGCAGTCATGAAGTTGTTGAGGGAACGAATCGCACGAGAGCGGGTGTCAAACTGGAGGACCATCCAGTCAGCTGCTTTGCCTGTCAGGAGGGAAGCTACGTACCGCACCCGGCTATCTTCCGTGGGGAAAAGTTGACCTTGTTCTCGCATATAACTGTCCACTTGATGCAAGAAACAAGGCAAAGTCTCAAGAGATCCGTCATACGTAGTCCTCAATTTGAGTTGCTTCCAAGGGCCGGGCGCGGGCTGACCCGGTTGCACGGGTGGTCCGGGCGGAGGAGCAACAGGAGCTCCAGGAGGCAAGGGTGGAGCAGGCACATTAGCAGGTGGTTGCACGGGTGGTCGGAGCGGAGGAGCAACAGGAGCTCCAGGAGGTAAGGGTGGAGCAGGCACATTAGCGGGTGGTTGTACGGGTACCGCCTGACCCGGTATCGGAACGGGCTGTCTCTGAGCTATCAGGGTTTGTTGTAATTGCCTGTTCTCGTGAAGCATAAGTTCCATTACTTCTTGGAGTTGATCCACACGGTCGGAGAGCTCCCGATTCTGGGCTCGTAAAAGATGAACCTCCTCACTTGGGCCCCCAGTAAGATGAGGCTTACTGGTTCGGAAGCTCGTGGCCCATTGAGAGCTATCCCCATATAAATCCTCGTCTTCAGACTCATCTGAGTCTCGACGTCGGTCAGCCAAACGGCGTGCGCGTTGGGTCGTACGCGACGGGACAAACGCCGGGGAAAAGGTGAGACCTGATAGTCCCAGTACATAGTCCTTGGGGCGCGTGTCCACGTTCGCCTGATTCCTTGCTGCAGCCGCCCTGGCTGCTTCCGCCGCCTCTCTCTCTCTTGCGACCCTAGCCGCTTCGGCGGCTTGCTGATCCGCAAGAACTTTGGCGTTCTCAAGTCTTAGGGCAGCCTCTGCCGTAATGCGCGGCAAAAGTTCTGTCTCGAGGAGCAAGAGTATGGGGTCAGGTTCCCCGCCCAGCAGAGGTTGTACTCGAACCGCCAGTGCGGATGCCTCGGCTCCAAACGTCGGGGTCAAAACTTGAGCCAAGGTGGCTACCGGGGTGTCCTTTGTACATTCCACAAGGAGAAGAGCGGTGCTAATAGCGACTCGCTTGGCCTCAGCCTGGCAGCTGGCCGCATCCGGGATCAGGGAAAAACCCTCCGGTGGGGCTCCCGCCATGGTAGAAAGAGTTTGTCGAGAAATAAGATTATCCAGAAGTCCAGTTAATATTTGTAAATCCTCAGTCGCCAATCGGGCATCGTCCAGTAATTGATTCAAGTCCTGAAGATCTAAACGAGCATCAGTATCCTCCGATGTTAACATCCAGAGACGTCCTGTAAGAGATTGCCACTGCGCGTGTACCAGTCCCCTCAAGCGGCAAACCTCTCGGTTCGTCCGGAAAAGTTCAGCAATTAAGTCCTGTAACAGAGTAGGGTCCTCTGAGAAGGGCTCCAGGGTAGTAGATCACCTGGAGAGCTGCACAGCTCCCATCCAAGTGGCAGGCGAACCCCCCTGGGCTCCAGCCTGGCTAGGAGAACGGTGAAGATGTGAGATAGCTGTCATAATGTCAGCCCTTGGCCCACAGAACCAGAAATCACCACAAAGTCGTATAGAGTCCAAACAGGTGGATTTTACTGATCAAATAGGCATACAGTGCAAACGAATAAAATGACAGCTATGAAAGGCTCACTAGCTGGGAGATATTATAAGGCAGGAAAGGCGGGAGATTACGCGGGAATACAGTTTCCCAGGAGCTGAGTTCCCAGGCTTAGGCTTAGGCATGCGACCTTGGGGGGCAGACAATACAGCACAGAGACAGAGGCAATAACGAAACCGAGATAGCAGCCTGACAGGAGGCGGGTTCAGGGGCGGCAATCTGCGTCCCCTGTGTGATGACGTCACTTCCGGCTTGAGGAGTAAGCACCGGCATCGCTCTAGCACTTGCCCAAAACTGTATGGTTTCCATACAGTTTTTTTGAGAGAGTACCAGAGAGTCCTCCTGGTGTGATACCATCAAGCTGGAAGTGATGTAATTGTGCAGGAGACACAGATCACTGCCAGCTTCCACCGGCCGGCTTCCACCTGCCAACCAGCTGAGCATCAGCTTCAGCGATACAAATTGGCAGGCGATTGCACACCATTAGCGGGCAGCTGTGAACCCTAAGTGGTGGTTAAGAGCAGCCAACTCTGATCTGGAGAACTGGGTTCACTTCTCCACGCCTCCACGTGAAGCCTTCTGGGTGACCTCGCTCCCGTCACAGTTCTCTCCGAACTCTCTCAGCCCACCCAGAGGCAGGCAATGGCGAAGCACCTCTGAATGTCTCTTGCCTTGAAACCCCTCAGCTGTGACTTTGCGGCACACACACACAAGAACAGTTTCCCCAAATCACCTTATTAGCAGAGAACATAAGAACATCAGAAAGGCCCTGCTGGATCAGACCCAGGCCCATCAAGTCCAGCAGTCTGTTCACACAGTGGCCAACCAGGTGCCTCTAGGAAGCCCACAAACAAGACGACTGCAGCAGCACCATCCTGCCTGTAGGAAGATAGAAACAGAATGGAAAGACCTCTGCCTATCTTCCTACAATGCAAGACAATTGTGTGAGCATTTGTATGTGAGCTGCCTAGACAAAAGGAGTAGAAAATCTTCTAGCGGGATTTTTCCCCACTCAGGTTCAGCATGTCTAAATTCACATAGGGGATATCACTGGGGACAGGAGACACAGAATGGCAAGGAATTACGCATTACCTCCGTGTCTACCATTGGATTGACCTACAGCTGCCAAAAAAGAGTAACCCTGCTCAAAACCTTTTAAGAGACGGCACTGCGATGCAATTATTTGCAGGTTGGTGGGGGCAGCCATGACCCTCCTTTGCTGTGTTTGACATGCTTTCTCTATTTAATCTTTCTGAATGTCGTATCGGAGGGCTGATCCATGCTGTTCAGTCTCTCCATGGGATTGTTTGTCCAAGTAAAGGACCAGCTGGAGGAAGGTCACTGTGTAAACTGGTTGATACATACATCTCCCTTGCTGTGTCCGCCATGGTTATGGAGGTAGCTGCTGGATTACCACCGCATGCATTGCCCCTTTTATGCTTCCCGCCATAATTATGTCATGAACACAACTGTGTGGGGAAATAGCAGTCATAAAAGCTTTCTGTTTGAAATTCTAGATGCATGACACTCGGAAAAGTGTCTTTTTACAGCAGCCAGTTAATACTAACTAAAGGTAAAGGCTATTCCCCCGTGCAAGCACCGGGTCATTACTGACCCATGGGGAGACGTCACAGCACGACGTTTACTAAGCAGATTATGTTTGCCATTGCCTTCCCCAGTCATCTACGCTTTGAACACATGAAGCTGCCCTATACTGAATCAGGCCCTTGGTCCATCAAAGTCAGTATTGTCTACTCAGACTGGCAGCAGCTCTCCAGAGTGTCAAGCAGAGGTCTTTCCCATCACCTACTTGCCTAGTCCCTTTAACTAGAGATGGCGGGGATTGAACCTGGGACCTTCTGCATGCCAAGTAGATGCTCTACCACTGAGCCACGTTACCCCTCTGCAAGCTGGGTACTCATTTTACTGACTTTGGAAAAATGGAAGACTGGGCCATAATGTTTTATGTGCTGTATTTTGACAGGATCCAGAGGGTTAGAGAAACATACCCATTGGTTACTGAAATGTAATTTTTATTAACGATTGTCATCCTGATGTGGTGTATTTTTTTCTTGTAACAGCCATTGGCCATATGCAATAAAAACTGAACTGTGAAAGGCTGAGTCAACCTCGAGCCGGCTACCTGAAACCGACTTCTATCGGGATCGAACTCAGGTCGTGAGCAGAGCTTTGACTGCAGTACTGCAGTTTACCACTCTGCGCCATATACTAATTACCCATGAGTAAAAAGATGTGTTGCCAAAATATTGTCGAAGGCTTTCACGGTCAGAGTTCATTGGTTCTCGTAGGTTATCCGGGCTGTGTAACCGTGGTCTTGGTATTTTCTTTCCTGACGTTTCGCCAGCAGCTGTGGCAGGCATCTTCAGAGGAGTAACAGTGAAGGACAGTGTCTCTCAGTGTCAAGTGTGTAGGAAGAGTAATATATAGTCAGAAAGGGGTGGGTTTGAGCTGAATCACTGTCCTGCAAAAAGTATCAAAGGTAATGTGCTAATCATTGTCCTGTAAGTATCAAGATAATGTGATAATGAGGGTGTGGTATGTTAATATGGAACCGTTGTATCCTGAAGTGATCTGTTAATGTGTGAAATCCAAAACTAATCTTCATGGCTATTGTTGACTGTAGTCTTTGTTAGTCTGGAGGTTTTCAAGACAGGAAGCCAAGCCTTATTCATTCTTAAACTCTCTTCTTTTCTGTTAAAGTTGTGCTGATGTTTATGAATTTCAATGGCTTCTCTGTGCAATCTGACAAAATAGTTGGTAGAATTGTCCAGTCTTTCAGTGTCTTGGAATAAGACCCTGTGTCCTGTTTGTGTCAGTCCATGTTCAGCCACTGCTGATTTCTCAGGTTGGCCAAGTCTGCAGTATCTTTCATGTTCTTTTATCCTTGTTTGTATGCTGCGTTTTGTGGTCCCGATGTAAACTTCTCCACAGCTGCAAGGTATACGATATACTCCTGCAGAGGTGAGGGGGTCTCTTTTGTCTTTTGCTGATCGTAGCATTTGTTGTATTTTCTTGGTGGGTTTAAACACTGTTTGTAGGTTATGTTTTTTCAAAAGTTTCTCCATCCTATCAGTGACTCCTTTAATAAATGGCAAGAATACCTTTCCTATGGGAGACTGTTTTTCCTGAGTTTTCTGATTTTTGTTTGGTTTAATGGCCCTTCTGATTTCATTCTTGGAATAGCCGTTTGCTAGCAGTGCGTGATTTAGATGATTAGTTTCTTCCTTGAGAAACTGTGGTTCACAGATCCGTCTTGCACGGTCCATTAATGTTTTGATTATTCCTCTTTTCTGTCGGGGGTGGTGGTTGGAGTTTTTGTGTAAGTAGCGATCTGTGTGAGCTGGTTTCCGGTAGACCTTGTGACCTAACTGAAAGTTTGTTTTATGGATGACAAGGGTATCAAGAAATGGGAGTTTACCCTCAATTTCCGTTTCCATGGTAAACTGAATGTTTGAATGGATATTATTAAGATGGTTTAGAAAGTCCATTAATTTTTCTTCACCTTGCCAACTTACAAGGAAAAATTCTTGTGCCTTAACTGCAGTTGGATTTTGTCATTAGATTTTTTTCTCAAAGTATATCCCAATATATATAACGTATTTCATATTCTGAACTACAGAATGAAACAATGAGGCATTATAACTAATCATAAAACTTGTACAAAAACCGCTTTCCGTCTTAACTTACTATTCCATAGCTTGATAAACAATATCCAGTGCTCGATAAATTTTATGTGAACTTTGAAAATGATATATCTGGCCCCTTAATATGTTAATTTAGTTAATAAGGCAGCATTTCACACACAGAAACTATTCAACCTTCTAAAGGAGGTTCTAACTTTTTCCATTTTGTTTCACTTGCCAATATAGCAGTGATAAGAAGATTCAAGATCAGTTCTGCATCTAGAAGGGTAATGTGTCCTTATATATAACCCAACAGAATAACCCTTGAACAAACGGAACAATTTCCAAAAGTGCTGGTTTTCTAAACATGACTAACAAATATGTTAAAAATCTGCCATAGATGAGCCACACAGTAAATCCTGGTCTTGCATATTTCTGTATATACTGGCTAACCTATATGGCATGAGTTACCACTGAAACAAACTTGTAAAGACATTTTATTTTAAACTCATAGAAATAAGTTTTCGTATCACAACATTCCAAATCTACCTCTATGCCTCTGAATCAACACTGATCTGTAAGTCCCCATACAATTTTTTAATGTAAGGGAGCCTGCATGGTGTAGTGGTTAAGAGCAGCGGACTCTAATCTGGAGAAGTGGGTTTGATTACCTGCTCCTCCACATGAGTGGTGGACTTTGTTCTGGAGAACCAGATTCAATTTCCCTCTCTTCCATGTGAAGCCTGCTGGGTGACTTTGGGCTAGTCACAGTTCTCTCAGAACTCTCTCAGTCCCACCTTCCTCACAAGGTGCCTGTTGGGGGGGAGACCTGTTTTTTATCTCTGATTTAAAAACACGGGCAAAATACGGGGAAACGCAGGGGGAGAGAGAAGTGACCTCTGACGGTTGGCAAGAGCATGCATAATCCAAACTAAGACTACCTCCAGGTAGTAGCAGGAGATCTCCTGCTATTACAACTAATCTCCAGCCAATAGAGATCAGTTCACCTGGAGAAAATGGTCGCATTGGCAATTGGACTCTATGGCATTGAAGTCCCTCCCCTCCCCAAACCCCGCCCTCCTCAGGCTCTGCTCCAAAAACCTCCTGCTGGTGGCGAAGAGGGACCTGGCAACCCTAACAAAGACCCAAAGTCATTGGAGTGAAATAGCCATGCATAAAAGACCCAAGTCACTATTGCTTTTTCTAACCTACCTCAGGGTTCTTTTGAGATATTTGTTTATTGACTTCATTTGTACCGTGTCTTTCTTCTCAACTAGGGTTGCCAACCTCCACGTTCTAGCTGGAGATCTCCTGCTACTACAACTGATCTCCAGCCAATATAAATCAGTTCACCTGGAGAAAATGGCCCCTTTGGCAATTAGACTCTATGGCATTGAAGTCCCTCCCCTTCCCAAACCCTGCCCTCCTCAGGTTCCACCTCCAAAACCTCCAGCTGGTGCTGAGGAGAGACCTGGCAACTCTATTCTCAACAGGGGCTCAAAGCGGGAAAGGGGGGGCGATTATACTTTCTCGGGCAGGAGAAAGAAAACCTGGAACAAAAACCTAGAACCGGCCCTGTTAAACATGCATAGGATTTTGCTGCATGGTTGTGGGCTGATTGCGTTCCAAGCAAACACTAATGATTTGTCTCTTTCTGGTTCATGAACCTCTGCCAATTCAAAGCGTGTAATTGTGTTTTGAAGGTGTTAGCCTAGCATTTTGGACACTGCAGGAGTTTGGCAAAGTTATATTCATCACATTGATAAGCAAGACAGAGTCATTTTTAGCCCTGCTCTAAATTACGCCCAGATTCCAATCTAAATCTATCACTTTTGATGTATGCTTATTGCCACACCAAAGATGCTTTAATATGAAAGAGCATCCTTGCTATGCATCATAAAACTGATTTCTGGCTTTCCAGAGTCCCAGTCACATATGCAACTCTCACAAGAACAGCTGACATTTTAGAATTGGAATTCTTAAAATAACTTCTTTGATTACTTCACTGGAATCACATTAACTACTTAAAAGAATCCCAGACCGGCTGGACTAAATTCTGAAAACCTTTAAAAGGAACCTTAAAAAAAAAAATTGCTCTGAAACCCGACTCAAAGCCGTGCTTTGAGCTTTTTCCAGCTGCTGGCATTTGCAGGTGATCTGAACTCTGAAACAGAACGTTTGCCACTCATAAAAAGACATTCAGGCAGGGGGTCCCAGTTCTGATTACCGCTGGTCCAAATGGATCAAGAAAAGCCGCCCAGAAACCCTGTACTAGGAAGTAAGGCTTGAATGTGGTACCTCTCGCTAGTTACACTCCTCAAGCACTCTCATCTTAATTGTGTGACCCCCTTGAGGAAGTGGGTTCGCCCATAAATTTTGGTGGGTGTTCTGGGAGCCAGGTCCAAGTCGAGCATCCTTGACACACAGTAACATTGGCCACAATTTGATGGATCCTAACACCAATACTTCATGATCAGTATCTTTACTTGATGACTGCTAAATCCTGCCAGTCTTCCTCCTTCTGTGTTGTGTGTGTGTGTGTGTTAAGTGCCGTCAAGTCGCTTCCGACTCATGGCGACCCTATGAATGAAAGTCCTCCAAAATGTCCTATCTTTGACAGCCTTGCTCAGATCTTGCAAATTGAAGGCTTCCTCCTTCTACCCTCTTGAATTGTTTCCTCTCTAACCTCCCTGTATTCTTACTTAGATTTTTGCCCCTTCTGCCAATGTCAGGCCTGCTCTCTACTCTCTGCGTTTGGGATGTTTTGGTTTCTCACAGATGCTCTGCTCAAGGATTGTATACCTAACTGTTGCATTCCTCTCCATGCTTTGATGTCTGTGGGAGCCTGGTCCCGTGGGCCTGGGGGGTTTCCATACCAACCTGTACTATCTTGATATGACCTGTATGACCAATATTCCTCCATATATCCTACTGTATGTCTCCATCCCACCATTCCTGCCTTTTTATTGCTGCAAGCTCTGAACACCTGTATGTTTACCAATAAACCAACTCCAAAGTCATACATAGAACTTCCTGCTGTGATCATTTCGGCTTGGGAAAATGCCATGGAAGGGAAGGCGGGACCCTTTTCTCCCCTCACATTGCCGTTCCAAGCAGAATTGTGTTCCTGGGGAGCCAATGTTGTGTAGTGGTTAAGAGCGATGGACTCTAATCTGGAGAACCGGATTTGATTCCCCACTCCTCCACGTGAAGCCTGCTGGGTGACCCTGGGCCAGTCACAGTTCTCCTCGAGCTCTCTCAGCCCCACCTACCTCACAAGGGGTCTGTTGTGGGGAGGGGAAGGGGAGGAGATTGTAAGCCGCTATGAGACTCTTTAAGGTAGAGAAAAGCAGGGTATAAAAACCAACTTTTCTTCTTTCCTTACAGCTGCTATGTGATTGCAGGGAAAGCAAGCTGAGTCCAGAGAACCCCAAACCCAACTCAACCAAAAAATGTAGCCTGTACTTTGGCTCTAACTTGGCAGAGTTCTTGGGCTGTACTTATTCAAACTGCATGTGGGGGAATTGCAAACCTGAATGCTGCACTACCCTTCATTAAAAAAAAAAAAAGTAAAATCGTAAATGATATTAGAGCTTATAGTCTTAAATCATATTGTAAATATCCACTTGCAATTTTACATATATAGGTATGTCTCAGTGTGTTATTATGTTTATCACTACCCAATTTGTGTTATAACTGACTTTGTGCATTAAGAAGAGAAGAAGAGAAAAAAAGAAGAAAAGAAAGGACAAGAAATGTTAAAAATATCTGACTGTATTTTAATAGGCAGTTTTTAATGTATTAGTGAGTTTGCCAGAACATATTCTGGGTTCCAAGGAAGGGGAAATAGAAGAAGAAGAAATTTTGAATCTATTGTATATCATTCTTTTTTTTTTGTCTTTTTCTAATTTTCCCTCTCCCCTTTTCTTTTTCTTTTCCATTTTTTAAAAAAATGAAAAATTATATAACTAAAAAAATAGTAAAATCCTCTCCCAAATGTGCTTTTATGAGGTTGCACGAGTGAGGCTTCAAAAATACGGCAGGCATTCCTGCAGAGTGAAAAGAGACCGTCCGAAATTCCGCCTATCCATTCTGTGCAATGCGTAAGATGACCCTTCTATCTGTCTGTAATGTGGCTAATCTTACTGGTTTCTGATAAGGGGGAACCTTTTCACTCTCCACTGCTTTCAGTATTTTCATTACGAAATGCACCCTGTTTAGACAGTAGATACAAATCACAGACTTCTACTGTTTCACTGCTTTCTTTGGTTTGATCTAATGCGGTACCTCTGGTGCTATAATCACTCAAGCAGTAGCCACACATTTATACAAAAGCAGCAACTTGTTCCTCAGTCAGCTCTTATACATGACCATAATGAAGTGTCTTCACTGGAAGCACCATTTCTTGTTTATAATATGGTTGCCTCGAGGAGGCGTTCTGTTATGGAACAAAGCCACAAATCTGTAAGACATCTGGATGGGGTGATGGCTTTTCGTTAGGACTCTATTCAAGTATAATACTGCATTAGAATATAAGGTATCATCTTGCTTTGTGGGGCATCCCTCATTTTAACTGGTAAGGATTTGCAATATTTCAGGGCCTTTAATGTAAGCAATCACTGGTCTGTATCCAGCTATGATTTCACAGAACACTGATTTTCCCACGTGCCTCTTCATTCCTGCAGCCTGTTTTGCCACCAGCAAGATCATTCCTGGCATTGTGAGACCCACAGAGCAAAAGAGTTGTGTGGGTCAGGAAACTGCAGACTGCAGGGAGTAGAGGTGTGGAACTCACTCCTGCTGTGTCTTCTGCCAAGTATGGATCTGCTGATGAAAGAGACAGGAGAGGGTTGTTTCCCCACTACTCCCCGTCTTAACTGCCACACTTCACCTGAACAGCTATTACTGCATGTGGGTCCTGTTTAGAGTTGCCAACCTCCAGGTACTCTGGTAATCAAAACTTGGCTAACAAGTACAATAGGAAGTAAGGAATCAAAACCTGTACTTGTGTGAACTACAATGAAATACACTGAACATATGCAAACAAATTGTATTCTGAAAAAACCTCACTCAAGTACAGAGCAAAAGCTACAGCAACAGGGTGCAGCAGAATACAAAGATTATATACAGATAAGTCAGGTCCAAATGAATTACAATCCGAGGTAACATTAATCACGGAACACTTTTAAACCACGCAATGGGCTTCCGATAAGATTCCCATTTCACAGCTTTCTTCAAGCTTCAATGATTTCCGTGTATCAATACGCCCTGAGATTGATCCAGAAAGATTTACCACAGACGCTGCATAAGCCTTGTACAATTGTTGGCTGTATAGACGTCTTTTCCAATGTTGGTCATATTGATACACGGAAATCATTGAAGCTTGAAGAAAGCTCTGAAATGGGAATCTTACCGGAAGCCCATTGCGTGGTTTAAAAGTGTTCCGTGATTAATGTTACCTCGGATTGTAATTCATTTGGACCTAACTTATCTGTATATAATCTTTGTATTCTGCTGCACCCTGTTGCTGTAGCTTTTGCTCTGTACTTGAGTGAGGTTTTTTCAGAATACAGTTTGTTTGCATATGTTCAGTGTATTTCATTGTAGTTCACACAAGTACAGGTTTTGATTCCTAACCTCCAGGTACTAGCTGGAGATCTCCTGCTATTACTACTGATCTCCAGCTGATAGAGATTAGTACACCTGGAGAAAATGGCTGCTTTGGCAATTGGACTTTATGGCATTAAAGTCCCTCCCCTCCCCATACCCCACCCTCCTCAAGCTCCACCCCCCAAATCCCCAGGTATTTCCCAACCCAGAGCTGGCAAAAAAACCCAAAAAACCCAATTATCTTCCTTGGGGTTGGAAGGGGCTTTCAGAATGGAAAAGACCGTCTTCTACTGAATCAGACCTTTGTCCTATTGAGGTCAGTACTATTTGCTCTGACTGGCAGCAGCTCTTCAGGGTCACAGTAAAGGTCTTTCACATCATCTATTAACTGATTCTTTTAACTGGAGATGCCAAGGATAGAACTTGGGGCCTTTTGTATACAAAGGAGATTCTCTGCCATTGAGCTGCTTTTTGCTTTAATTTCTCCCTTTTAATGAGCAGTGCCTTTTAGGGCTGCATGGAGGATAGAAAAATCAGTAGTTGCACCTTCCCCGTCACTGTATTTTGATGTTATAAAAAAGCTTTGCATGTTGAATATTTGCATCTCTTGTAGATGTTTAAGAGTGCCTCTCTAAGCACAGTTACAAGCTTCTAAGTGCACCGACTTAAATGGATTTAGAGGGTTGGGAACTGTGACCCCGTTGCAAAGCTGGGGACTGACTTGGTTTCCCAATTACCTGGGCCTAGTGGGAAATTGCCTGCCCCAGGCCCCAATATCCTGCCCTTGATAATCTGAGGAGTGGCAGGAAAAAAAATGCCCTTCATAGTGATGCTCCAGGAATTTCCTTTAATCTCTATGGTAAATTTGGAGGGTCCTGCCCAGGGGAAACTGCCTAGGGTTGCCAACCTCCAGGTACTAGCTGGAGATCTCCTGCTATTACAACTGATCTCCAGCCAATAGAGATCAGTCCACCTGGAGAAAATGGCCACTTTGGCCATTAGACTCTATTGCATTGAAGTCCCTCCCCTCCCCAAACCCCACCCTCCACAGGCTCCACCCCAAAAACCTCCCACCAGTGGCAAAGAGGGACATGTCAACTCTAGAACTACTATATGAATTTTGAGGGGAACTCAGATAACTGAATTTATCAGCTTTATTAAGCGCATAAGGTGCCCTGTTGGATGGGGTGCCCTGTTGGAGGGATGTAGCTTCCATCTAGCTGCCTAGTGTTAGAAACAAGATAATTCAGTATCCTGTTTCTAACATTGGGCAGCTAGATGGAAGCAACACCCCTCTTCCACCACATATCCCTGGTATTTCGTATTCCCAGATCTATTGCATCTAATGAATGATCCCCAGCAAGAGACCTATCCTCTATGGCTCCGTTGTTGAATACAAACTTGGCTTGCAGAACTCCTAGATTTAATCCTTTACATCTCCAGTTGAAAAATCTCAAGTACTGGGAAAGACCCCAAAGAGGCAGAGGTGATAATGCCGAATGACATGAACCAGTGATTGACTCCGTATATTAAGGTAGCTTCATAGTACATGTCATATGGATGTACTAAATCCCCTTTTAATGCTGACAAAGGTGCGTTAAGCTGGAGGCCATTGTTACATTATGTAGCAGTGAACTCAATAATGCTTTGTATGAAACAATATTTCCCCTTGTCTGTTTTGAAGCAACTGCCAATCAGTTTTCTCGAGCGACTCCTGTTATTACGAATGAGGGAGAAAAAATATTTGCCCTCATGTTCAATATTGTATCCGTCATGACATTGTCTTTCTCCCTAGACTACAGAGGTTCAAATGTTTTAGTCGTTTTTCTTGTGAAGAATGTACTCCAAACTGTTAAATATTTTGGTTGCTCTAGCCTTTACTTTTTCTGGTGACTTTTGAGATCCTGTCTCTGTGATGGGGTGATTCAAACTCTCCATTCTATTTCTAACAAAAGTTATAATGATAATAATTGTGTGCTGTCAAGTTGCGACCAACTCATGGCAACCCAGGACTATCAGGTTTTAAAGGCAAGAGATGAGCATGAGTAGTTTGCCACTTCCTTCCTCCACAGAGCAACCCCAGTCCTCCTGTGTGGTCTCCCATCCAAGTGCTAACTGTGACTGGCCTTGCTTAGCTTCCAAAAGGGTTGCCAACCTCCAGGTTCTAGCTGGAGATCTCCTGCTATTACAACTGATCTCCAGCTATTACAACTGATCTCTCACCTGGAGAAAATGGCCACTTTGGCAATTGGACTCTATGGTATTGAAGTCCCTCCCCTCCCCAAACCTCACCCTCCTCAGGCTCCACCCCAAAAACCTCCCGCCGGTGGTGGAGAGGGACATGGCAACCCTAGCTTCCAAGCTCTGATGAGATTAGGCTAGGATGGGCTATAAGACTGCTAATAATAGTAATCCATCATAGAATTCTTTTAAGGCATGATGGTACTGACCATTATATTTATAATCCCATGCTAAAAATTCCAGCAGTAATTTTGCCCATTTTTTTAGGACTTTGAGTAAGCTATTCTCAACCTCAAGTTCTCTTTGCTAGAAAGTCACAGCTTAACAGTTCATATGTAAATTCAGGATTTTGTTTTGCCCCATCATGCATGTTGTGTGTCAA
This sequence comes from Euleptes europaea, assembly GCF_029931775.1. Classification (NCBI taxonomy): domain Eukaryota; kingdom Metazoa; phylum Chordata; class Lepidosauria; order Squamata; family Sphaerodactylidae; genus Euleptes; species Euleptes europaea. Next base: position 16,006,828 of record NC_079322.1, on the reverse strand, counting down.
TAGGGTTGCCAGGTGGGTGGCAATCCACCCAACGGCTCTGGCGTGGCAGCCGTGTGCACGCGCGGGCGGTCTTATGCGATGACCGCACTTCCGGTTTTACTTCTGGAAGCCCCACATCGCCGCAGCTGATTTAACACTCTAACCCCCAAATTTTGGAAGCTCCGCACCCACACTTGGACTATATGGCATTAAAGTCCCTCCCATACCCCGCTCTCCTCAGGCTCCGCCCCAAAAATCTCCAGGTATTTCCCAACCCAGAGCTGGCAATCCTATTTCCAATTTATTGCAACCCTATGAATTATTGACCTCCAGAAGTCTCCTCATTCACCGCCTTGCTCAGGTCTTAAAACTGAAGGCCGTGGTTTCCTTGATTGAGTCAATCTATCTCCTGTTGGGTCTTCCTCTTTTCTTGTTGCCTTCAGCTTTTCCTAGCAATATTGACTTTTCCAGTGAGTCTTGCCTTCTTGTGATGTGGCCAAAGTACGATAGCCTCAGTTTAGTCATTTAGCACTACTACAGCCTTTTTAAATAACATCCACACTGCCTGGAGGGTTTTGACCGACCTGACTTTCTTTTTAACTCATGCCGTCGTTCAGTTTGAGACATTCTAGCCATTATGCGACATTAATATTCTTAGGTTGAGGCGACAAGCTTCAGAAATATGATTTTGTTCTCAGTTTCTGCAGAAATGTTGAGTATTTTCCCTTAAGACTAGTAGTGAAGCACATTAAAATATGCATAAGAAACTGCATTTTAAAATATGCCAAACTACCAAAATCTGTAGTTTCAGAGCCTGGTTAGACATTATATGCTTATCAGGTTTTCACATACTTAGAGAAGCTTTGTTTCACATTGTATCCCCAAACAACAAGCCTGTGTATGCTAGCAGGAAATTTCAGATATTTGTACCAAATCTCTCACTCTAGGTTTGCCAACCTCACTCACTCTAGGTTTGCCGACCTCCAGGTAGGGCCTGGAGATCTCCCAGAATTGCAGTGGATCACCAGACTACAGATAACAATTCCTCCGGGGGGGAAATGGCTAATACACTGCTGAGGTACAGTGCAACCAATGATCCTCCTGCTATGTGTGCTCACCATGTCACGTGAACAGTATCAGAGGAGTATGTAGTATCAGAGGAGCATGCCTGTTGTATTTGGTGTTGTGGAACACAGGCAGGAGAATGCTGCTGCAGTTGTGTTGTTTGTGGGCTTCCTAGAGGCACCTGGTTGGCCACTGTGGGAAAAGACTGCTGGACTTGATGGGCCTTGGTCTGATCCAGCATGGCTTTTCTGATGTTCTTAACAAGGGCAGTGGACGGACATTTATACATGACTGTTTTCCGGCATAGTGCCACACTACCCAATTCGGCACTACTTACTGGAGCCCCCCAACCCTGGCCATTCTTGGCATGCAATAACCATCCCCATGATCCTAATACTATGATGGCCTTAGCATACAATTAAACTCGCTGAGACAGTAGCTGGCATGGAAATGGCCACAGCTTTATTGGTTACAGCATCAGGCACTGACGTTGCATAGGGGCTGGATCCAAGGCATCGGCCAGACCCACCTGCCGACCGATGTATCCTACTCTCAGCCCACCTGCTGGGAGTAGCCTGAGATGGCAGTATGTGGGACCCACTTGGACGGCAGCCTGCTGTGTGGGTCCCCTTGGCGGGAGGCCACCACCCGGACAGCCCCCGACTGGGCATGTCCCATCCTGACAGCCCCTGACTGGGCATGTCCCTGTTCCAGGCCTCCCCCAAATCCCCTTATTGGGGTCCCCAGAATGGGGAAAAGGGGGCACGCAGGCCTCCTTTCCCCAAAAAATGGATCTGGCCCCATGTCAAAACCGCCAAAAGTTGTGACAAATTAACATGAAGTTGACAACAACCAAACTGCCCAAGTATAGGGAGGGAAGGCGGGACAAATTAGGAAGCAGATTCAGCTGGGCAAGGGGGACGGCTTCTTAAATCCCTAGCTGCAGGAGCTGAGTGCAAAAGCTCAGGTCTGGGCCTGCCTGCTGCCCCTATGGAGCCAGGGCCTGATTGGTCCATTTGAAATATAGGGCGGGCCAGGAAGGTATGCAGCAGGGCAGGAAAAGTTCCAGCTAGAGTTAAAGAAGCTATGGCTCCTTCTCCAGCTTCCACACCAGCAGCCAATTTGTGGCAGTATGCTGGCTGCCCAGTTGAGTCCCTGCCCCACCAGACCAGCCCCTGAACCTTGTGCCAGCTCCCAACCCAGCCCCAGCACATGAGTAGAGTTGCCATGTCCCTCTTCGCCACTGGTGGGAGGTTTTTGGGGTGGAGCCTGAAGAGGGTGGGGTTTGGGGAGGGGAGGGACTTCAATGCCATAGAGTCCAATTACCAAAGCAGCCATTTTCTCCAGAGGAACTGATCTCTATTGGCTGGAGATCAGTTGTAACAGCAGGAGATCTCCAGCTAGTACCTGAAGGTTGGCAACCCTAGTGGTGGGGGAATACGCGGAAACCCGCGGGGAGAGAGAGGCGACCTCTGACGGTCGGAAAATGCAAGAATAATCAAAGCAAACCTCCAAAGTAGTCGGCAGGGTAACTGCAAGGAAACAGCCATGCATAAAGGGACAATGTGTTTACCTGCACAATCAGCTTCAATATGTGTTATTTGGAGAGTTCAGGTTTGAGTACCAAGCCCGTACATGCATGCATAATATGCTTATTGCCCCGTTTATGCATCATTGGCCATTTTGTGTATCAGGAGGATCGCAGGTCGTCTGCACTTCCATTCTGCATGGCAATAGGCTCACTGTATGTGTAGTTGTGTGAAAAGAACGATAAAAAGGACTACTAAATTAAATTTGCACAGGGAGTTTTTTCAGAACTGTCAAGAAAATACAACTGGAGCTGAGAGTTGTGATTTAAAGATGTTTTGCCTAGATAAAGACTATTATGTTAAGTTTTCTATTACCTATTGTAATATATATGAAAGAAGTCACAAAAGAGATGGATCAGTTATCGTGGTAAAGTAAAAACTAAATACAAATATTATGATGTGATTGATAAATTGGGGCAGTTGGTAATAATTTTACACATAGAACAATTAAGAAAATATATGCTTCTATTAATAAAGTAGATTTTGGCATGCCGTAATGTTAGAATTGTGTTGGTGTTATGTTTGTCTGATAGGTTATTTGGTTGTTGTTTTTTGGTTGTTGGTTGTTAAATGTGTTTTTGTTTTTTTAAACAAAGTAAGTGTGTATTATTTTGTAACGTCTGCTTTTGTTTGTTTTATATGGAACTGAAAATAAAGATTTATTGGAAAAAAAGGAAATACAACTGGGATGCAGTTTTAAAAACATACTCACAACTTTGAGCTGATGTTTGAGCTGATGTAGTGAAATGTATGCAAAACTGTTCGGCTCTTCTCAATGTTGCCAACTGAAGGAGGTTGGGGGAGTTGGCCTGTTTCTGTGCCCCGAGAAGCAAGTTTGTGCAGTAATCAGCAACTGAAGCTTTTCAGACCACAGAGCTAAGAGAATTCTCACTATTGCTGTGGCTTATTAGTAGAGCATCTGCTTGGCATGCAGAAGGTCCCAGGTTCAGTCCCCAGCATCTCCAGTTAAAGGGACAAAGCAAGTAGGTGATGTGAAAGACCTCTGCTTGAGACACTGGAGAGCCGCTGCCGGTTCTGAGTAGACAATACTGACTTCGATGGCCCAAGGGTCTAATTCAGTATAAAGCAGCTTCATGTGTTCATGTGCTTGGTAATACCCACAGGACCAATTGCTTTTAAAGGCACAGGAAATACAGCCCACTGCTTTCACCCATATATAAACCATTCTGAAGATAACTGCATTTACACAAGCTCCTATATGGGTGACTTTGGAGTATCTGATCCAACACAGCCCTGGACATCTGTTTAATAGCACAGTAACTATCGGGATGCCGTTTCCACTAGTAAATGGCCTTTTGTGAGTGAAGTTTTTACGTTATATAAATATATTAAAATCCCAGTGTGCTACAATTAATTGGTTACACTTGAAATTAAATGGCTCCATACAATGAATAATTGACTTCACTAGTATTGGATTTGCTTGAACGTACATGAAAGAGTAGCTACTTGAAGGTCAGTCTACCCATCTGCCACTTGCCGAGCCCGCCTTCTATTTGATATTCTATGTGTTTCAGTATCAGTTAACCTGGTATAGTGGTTAAGAGTGGTGGGTTGGAACGGTGGGTTCTAATCTGGAGAACCGGGTTTGATTCCCCACTCCTCCACATGAGCGGTGGAGGTTAATTTGGTGGACAGGGTTGGTTCCCCCACTCCTCCACATGAAGCCAGCTGGATGACCTTGGGCTAGTCACAGCTCTCTTAGAGCTCTCTAAGCCCCACCTGGGGCAGGGAGTGCGGCAATTCAAATATGCCTTGTGTGAAGAAATGCTTCCTTTTATCTGTTTTGAATCTTTCACCCTCCAGCTTCAGCCGATGACCCTGTGTTCTGGTATAGTGAGAGAGGGGAAAAAGCTTCTCCCTGTCCACTCTCTCCATACCATGCATAATTTTATAGACCTCTACCAGATCTCCCCTTACCATATCTTCTTTCTGAGCTAAACAGCCCTAAGTATTTTAACCACTCCTCAAAGGGCGGTTGCTCTAGGCCCCTGATGGCTTTGGTTGCTCTTTTCTGCACCTTCTCAAGCTTTGCAATATCCAAATACTTATCTAAATGACCTTCCAAGAGGCATCTAATGTGGCCAGTACTGGAGGCAGAATGCAGGACTAGATAACCTTTTGGTCCAGTTCAGGAAGTAGTTCTTACATAGATATCCCAAGTGCATACATGGCTTTTGTACATGCAGATCTCATGATGACAAGCATCGCCGTTTATGGTGGCCAAAAAAGGACCCTCATTCTTTTCTCACCAGCAACAAAAGTGGTTGATTTCAGCCCAAGTTTGTCCTACCTTGTGTTCCAAACTGTTCATGTTTGGAAGAGTGTGGGTGCTAATATATTCTCCTGCTTCCTAAAAAATACGCTATTTAAATCAAGGTGTTGAAGCACTCTGGAAGAAAATCATGGGGTTCTCCCCCCCCCTCCACTTGGTATACTTATGCCACCACTCACTTTGTGAGCCACTAAAAAGGAGAAATAAATGAAACACTAGATAATAAATGCAGCAGATGCGGTAGCTGTCGAAAGGTCAGTTGCTTGCAGAGTGGTCTAAACAACACTTTGCCAGAATTAACGTGACAGTGCATTATACCTCTGACCTTTTAATCTGTTTTCTCAGACATACCTTGCACACTTGAGTTAAATGCTACAGTATGTCAATTGTGTAAAAAACCAACCCTACCTATACACTTGATTCATGTTTCTTTTTTCTTCTTCTTCTTGGAAGGGAGAATCAGAAGGATTTTCCCCCTTTGTTACCATTTTAAATATTTGCATTGGTGAGTTTTGTATGGATTATCACCTTTTTTATCCAAACTGAAGAATGTAACTTCTCACATTGGATAATCCACTTCCTAGAATTCTTCATGCAGAAGGAAAACCATTTGTGGCTTTGAAGGATAACCATAAGATTACTGCCTAATGAGAGTGGATTAAGTTTGGACCATTTCCAATTTATTGCAAATCCTTGACAGAAGAATGGATTCATGTTCTGGGTTTTTTCCTCGTTCTCTCCATCCTGCCTTGGCTGCCAAAAATAGAACATCTGAAATCGTAATACCCCTCTGTAGTCAGAGAAAAGGCACTTGTCCTTTGCTGAATGTGTAGGAAAGAAAGACAAAGATGCCTCCAGGAAAGAAATGCAGAATGTACACTAGCAAGCCACTGCGTTAATTTTGTAAAATGCAGGTTGTTAACCAGCTAATATTTTATTGGTCTGACCTAGAAAGTCATTTTATGATGGGTGAGAATTACTGGAGGCTGAAAAGATGGCATGCTGCATATTATGCCCTGCCCCTGCCGATTTTCACCTGCCCAGATCCTTTTGGGATCACCCTGAACCATCGGGTTCTTCCCTGGCTCCATTGTTGACATAATGATGAGTTCTACCCTGGCCTGCATCCACAGGGCTCGTCATTTTGAAATAATAGGTTGGCAACCCTGGTTACAGGTTATGGTGTCCTGCCATGGTAGCTTCCCTTAGTTTTTTCATAAGACTTGACTAGCGTGGTATAGTGGTTAAGAGCAGTGGACTCTAATCTGGTGAACCAGGTTTGTTTCCCCACTCCTCCACATGAGCAGTGGACTCTAATCTGGTGGACCGGGTTGGTTTCCTCACTCCTACATACGAAGCCTACTGAGTGACCTTGGGCGAGTCAGAGTTCTCTCCGAACTCTCTCAGCCCCACCTGCCTCACAAGGTGTCTGTTGCGGAGAGAGGAAGGGTAGGCAATTATAAGCTGCTTTGAGACTCGTTAAAGGCGAGAAAATCGGGGTATTAAGACCAACTCTACTAACAGTGAATGCTAATCAGTGGAAAAACAAAGACCTTGTAGGGATGTCACATCCATCTGCTGGAACAAGGTTGGACTTTGATCTAAAAACCAGAGGCAGTTTAGCATTTGGGCAAAAAGAAACTGTTAGGGTTTTGGAGCCATTCTGAAAGAAGCAACATTGATGAGATGCTGTTGCTTTTTGGGGGTGGGGGGGTGCTTTCAGACTAGTTCAGTTGAGGTCTGTTCAGTCATTACAGTTTTGGTGCTCCAACCTGATGTAATGTGGGAGAGGTCGTGGCTCAGTGGTAGAGCATCTGCCTGACATGCAGAAGGTCCCAGGTTCAATGTCTGCCTGCAGTTAAAAGGACCAGGTGATATGTGATATGGAAGACGTTGACTCGAGACCCTGAGAGTTGCTGCCAGTCTGATTAGACAATACTGACCAATGTCTGATTCAGTATAACGCAGAATCATGTTTCCATGTGTCCAGTGGAAGAGAGTGGTACCCATAATCCTCTGGATTGTACAAAGGTATGCTAGCAAGGGGGAGGGAAGGCAGCATAGTACAGCCCGATCTCGTCAGATCTCGGAAGCTAAGCAAGGTCAGTAATTGGAAGGGTGACTTCCAAGGCAGACCCTGTAGAGGGAAGGTGCAAACCACCTGTTCTTCTCACTTGTCTTGAAAGCCCCTTGCTGGGGTTACCAAAAGTCAGCTGTGACTTGATGGCATTTTACACACGCATGTTAACAAGGCCTTAACTGTAGGTTTCAATCAATTCAATTTATTACGGTCATTGACCAGCAAAGCAGATATACAAAAGGATCGTGTGTGTGTGTGTGTGTGTGTGTAAAGTGCCGTCAAATCGCAGCCGACTTATGGCGACCCCTTTGGGGGTTTTCATGGCAAGAAACTAACAGAGGTGGTTTGCCAGTGCCTTCCTCTGCACAGCAACCCTGGACTTCCTTGGTGGTCTCCCATCCAAATACTAACCAGGGGTGACCCTGCTTAGCTTCTGAGATCTGACGAGATCAGGCTAGCCTGGGCCATCCAGGTCAGGGCACAAAAGGATTAATATTGATTAAAAAGATAAACTATAGCAATATACCTTTCCATAAAACACAAATTAGAAAAAAAATGTTTACAATAAATTTAATATTTGCTTTTTATAACCCATTCAGCTATATAGTACACTTTCCTTATCAGAATTAGACCAAGTACTTCTATGCTTAATACATGACTTTGCATATTTGGCGACTTTATAAGTTATCTCGTTGTTCCTAACTGAAAGTATTTTCATTAGTTGGATGGATCTTTGTCTAGTTGGAAGGCCAGCCAAAATGGGTAGTACCAATTCTTGCCGACTCTGATTGTAAATCCTGCAATCACATGTTCTGTTGACTCTACACTACCGTCCTGGCAGATGCACATGTGTCCTTGAAAAGGGATCTTTTTTATATTTGCTTTCTATCACAGCCGACGGGAGAGGGTTGTATCGCATTAAGGAGAAAGCTCTAACGTAGGTTTGCTTGTTGGCTAACAGGACTGGAGAGTTTTCAAGCAAATAGTTCTTTAGCCCCTAACGTTTCTCCTACAGGTATATTCTCACTTGTTTGGGGGAGGGGGGGTGCTGGTTGCCAGTTTCTTTATTCCCACCCACCCCCTGTGATGTGTTTCTCAACTCAAGCTGTATTCTGTATGCATTAGTCCAGGAGTTAATTCTTTTGCATATGACTGTTCCTTGCTTTTAACCAACATCATCACCATAATTTTAAAAATTGTCAGTTCAGGCTGATAATTTTCAGCGGATGACTTTCGAACCGATTTTCTGTCTGTGAAAAAAAACTGATTTACTCCTTTCAAAGGAATTCCGCTGGTTTCACAAAAGAATTTATGACGACCTGAGGGAAACCACTGCTGGTTACTCCTTCTCCATTAATACAGTGTCTTTCTCTCTGCTGTCTCCCCACGTACTCCTAGCCCACCCCTAAGCAAGTCTGGGTGAGCAAGGCTAAATGCTTACATATTTTGTACAAACGAGGCAGTGGTGAAAATTCATCTCCCGTCAATGATGCATTGACTTCTCTCGCCAGCCTTCCCATCAACTCAATATTCACCCTGTTTGCCAGTTTGCTAATAGGACATATTTAATATTTGTAAGTGCTGTTTGTAAGAGCTTTTCAGAGCAATCACTGGGTGTCGAAGCAAGATTATCGAAAATGATAGTGTGCTACGTAAGGTGGTGAGGTTCTTTTTAAATGGAAATATTAGCAATTGTGTGACTGCATTGCCTTTTGTCTCTTTGAGTTAAGCTGAATTGATGTAAAGTATGTACAATAGATTGCTTGAAGATTGTTTTTTTTTTTTTTACAGTACAGCAATCTAAATAACTCATTGTTCCATCTAAATCGAAATAAATCTAGTGACTAAGAAGGGAGGCAGTCCCTGATATTTGTAGAAATAAAGATGGCTTCTGAGCATTTTAGAAAGAAAGTACCCCTGTATCTCTCCCTCCCCTCCCAATGCCGGTTGACCACAAGTTTTCTGTTGTTTTTGGTGTCATCTGCATGTGGTAAACATGCATAAACACACAGCCAAGAGCCCTGGCAGATTGTGCATTCAAACATGTCCTTCATCTGTGACAGGGGAAAGAGATTGGCGAGGGCCATGGCTGAGTGGAAGAGCACAGGCTTTGCATATCAGCAGGCTTACCAAGAGGTGGAAGAGGATCCTCTGCTGCCAACAGGCACTTCCCTCTGCCCCACAACTGGCCAGCAGGAGGGCAGGGTGGAAGGAAACTGGGAGGGGGTTGTTGGCAGCATCTTGACATGCTAATGTCACTCCCTGTGCACCCAGAAGTGACATCAGCACTCTGACATTTGGGCAAAACTATGTGGTTAAACCCAGTAGAGTTTTGACCAGGTGCCAGAGTGTCCCCAGAGATGTGCTGATGTCACTTCTGGGCACACAGTGGGTAAAGTCAGCGTAGGGTTGCCAGGTCCCTCTTCGCCACCGGTGGAAGGTTTTGGGGGCAGAACCTGAGGAGGACAGGGTTTGGGGAGGGGAGGGACTTTAATACCATAGAGTCCAATTGCCAAAGTTGCCATTTTCTCTAGGGGGACTGATCTCTATCAGCTGGATATCAGTTGTAATATTGCAGGTGGTATTGTTTGTATTACTAATGTCAATAAAGGCTTCGTATTCGATCAGTTGTAATAGTAGGAGATCTCCAGCTAGTTCCTGGAGGTTGGCAACCCTATGTCAGCACATCACTGGCAACCTCATTATGTTGTCAGTACACTCCCCACCCAAAAGGTAAGTCTCCCACTGGATGCCATGACAGGCCTAGCAGCACGGCATATTGAAACTCTCATGTCATATAGTCATAAGTTATATTGTCACAATAGGCGTCAACTGGAGATGTCAATGGTGAAGTTGGTGGACTTATTCTGCCTCTGCATTGAAACCATATTCTTAACAAAGCATCTCTTAAAATGTGTTTCCCATCTCGGTTTGAATTGTTCTAAATGACTTCTTATTCCACAAATAATCATGTATTCCTTCTTTAATATCAATTATTTCCAATTATACATTTCTCTGTTTCGGATCAATAATCCATTCTGATATCCAGACTGATGCTGCTGCTTTACGGTACAATTTGATATTTGGTACGGCTAGGCCTCCTCTTACTTTTTCACCTTGTTCAGTCCCCAGCATATCTGCTTAAAGGTTCTTGGAGAGCGGAGCTGAGAGAGGCCTCCAGCTGAGTATAAATGAACTTCAGATATCAGAAGGTACCTTTGGGTCCCCATGGATCAAAATGAAGGTGCACTTAGCTAACTACTTCAGATGAGAAAGGGTGAGCCATCAGCTGCACTGCGGCTTCTGATTGTTTCAGGTCCTCCATCTTGCCTTCCTTTGTGCAGATATTATGTAGGGCTGCTTTCTTTGTATGCATTTGATGTGTCATATCACACTAAACTAATTCCAAGAGAGGCATAATTCCTTACCTGTTCTTACTGATTGATTGTAAGGAACTATGTAATATGAGTTGCAAAGTGATTTAATGGCCTAATTTGCACACAACAGAAACTTTCTAAATATAATTTCAACTGGTGTTATAAATCTTGGAAGTATAGGCACTTAGAGTCAATTGATCATTACTTGCTTCAGAATCATTTTTCTCCCATGTAAAAGATGAGAACATTATACACTACCGACTTTTTTGTTTGCTTTTCAACAGAATATTTTATTTTTGTTTTCTGTTACTCTTCCCGTTTTTGCAAAACCATGATTTAATCTACAGTTGCCAACCTCAAGGCAGGGCCCAGAGTTCACCTGGAATTACAACAGATCTCCGGACAACAGAGATCAGTTCCTCTGGAGAAAGTGGTTGCTTTGGAGGGGGCATCACTGCTCCCTCTCCTCCCCATACTCCGCCTTCCCAGGCACTTACCTAAATCCCCTGGGATTTCCCATGCTGGAATTGGCAATCCCAATTTAGGTTTGCCTGCTGAACTACAGTCACAAGTGGGTGCAATGTAGAAATGGTGAACACACGAAGCTGCCTTATACTGAATCAGACCCTTGGTCCATCAAAGTCAGTATTGTCTACTCAGACTGGCAGCGACTCTCCAGGGTCTCAGGCTCGGGTCCTTCCCATCACCTACTTGTCTGGTTCCTTTAACTAGAGATGGCGGGGATTGAACCTGGGACCTTCTGCATGCCAAGCAGATGCTCCACCACTGAGCCACATTACCCCTCTGCAAGCTGGGTACTCATTTTACTGACTTTGGAAAAATGGAAGGCTGGGTCATAAACTCAAGGCTGTATTCAGATAGCATCAGCAAAACAGTTTGCTCAGGACCAGAATGAGTTGGTGGCGAGGTTTATTCTTGTACTTATGACCTCCGACTCTTTTTACCAGACAACCCGGAATACTGAGCCAGGATTAAACAATCCAAATTAATTCCACGTGAAACGGTGTGCGGAGGAGAGTTTGTGAGCCCAACTGAGCTCAGACTCATCATGAACAAACTCTAGTTTGTTCATAACATGTGAGTACAAAATATCGGAAGTGAATATTTTTTAGCGACTCTGATGCTGCCTGTAGCCTGCAGAGACAGTTGGGTACATTCATTACTCTGTGATGATACTACAGGCTAAATCCTTGCCATAATTTTAATTACATTTGTATACATTATCTGTTTTTTCTGAGCTGGTGACCTTTAGTTCAAACAGCAAATGTAACAATAATATTGATCTATCTTACTGGGTTATGAGATTTACTAAGATGATGTATGCCAAGTGCTTTCGGTACTCGGGAAAGCCTCGATATAGACATTACGTTCCAAGCAAAAATGGAAACATGCCATCTGTTCCTTTCAAATATTGCCAATATCTATTGCCCCTCAAACCTGAATGCAAAGTACTTTTACATTATTTAATAAGGAATTGAGGATAAAACGGTGACTTTCTGCTGTCCCCTTAAGCATTTACTCGTCCTGTACCTTATTTTTGCACTTGACAGCAGAAAGCTTTACTAAGTTTATTAGAAAGACCAAAGGAGAAAAAATGGGATCATCTGGACTCGCACAAGAAGAAATGGAATCTGAGATTCTAATTTTATCATAATAGGAATTAAATACAGTATCTTGGACACTATAATCGATTTTCAGTAGTGACAGTAAGAGTATTGGGAAAATAGAAGTGGATTTTACCTGCCCTGACATCTCAATTAGTTCTCTCAAGTTTCATCCAGTATTTGATTAGAATTTCATAAAAGGCTGTTTTGGGGTGTGCAAAGTTCTCTGCATGCTCAATTTTTATTAATATGTTGCATGGTGGCTAAAAGTTGGATTACAATGAAATGAAAGCACAAGTGAGATTTGTAAAGCCCTTCCAGATGTAGCGCTTTGAGTTGTACATTTTATTAGGGACAGATGCTCATTTAATGAAATCAGTAAGAGCTTAACTAGTTTTAAACAGCTTCCATTTCATTCACGGCATGATCAAAGGAATCATTAATGGGATCTGTACAATACCGTTATCTCCAGAAAGCCTAACTGATTCAAAACGCAGAAGGACCCGGAACAGAGAGGCAGTGTGGTTAGAGTGTTGGCTCTGGGAGGGAAAGCTATTACCCTCAATGGGAGACATTGGGCCAGTCATTCTCTCAGCCTCCTACCTCACAGGGTTGATGTGCAGATAAAATGAGGATGGGAGAACCAGGGACACCAGTATGAGCCCTTTGAAGGAAGAGGGGCATCAAAATGTCCTAGCTGGAGACTGGTGTAAAGTAATAGGAAAAAAACCTCAACCAAAAGGAAGCTAGAAACACCATATGATCCATTAAATTGAAGAAAATCAGGTGGCAACATTATATGGTATTTCATACACAAGAGGTTACATTGCGTGAAATGAATTTAGTCTGCCTGATATTTGAAAGATTCTGCTTTGGTTGGTGAATACTTGGGTGGTGGTCAAGCTGAAAGACGCATATTTTTTGGAATATGGCATGTAATTAAAGTGTGGTTAAAAAATCCTGTTACTCTGAATATTGTCCTCTGAATGTCTCTTGCCTTGATAACCCCATGGGGCCGCTATGAGTCAACTGTGACTTGATGGCACTTTCCACCACATAGGACTAACCACCCTGACCTGGAAGGCCCAGGCGAGCCCAATCTCATCAGATCTCAGAAGCTAAGCAGGGTTCGTCCAGCCTAGTACCTGGATGGGAGACCACCAAGGAATACCTGGGTGCAGAGGAAGTCAATGGCAAACAACCTCTCTTAGGCCCCTTTCAAACTGCCCTTATAATCCAGTTGAGCAGCTGGTTAATAATGGATTGCAGGGCTCTGCCGCTTTTAATGAAAACTGCTTTCTCCCATTTTCAGTTCTTCCTTGCGCTTCTGAATTGCTCCAGTGTGCTGTTTGAACTGTTTGGAGTGCTTCCGGAAGGACCACTATTTTCCCCCACCTTTTTTGGTGGCACATTCTTTCCCAGCTGTTTTATTTTAACGTTCTAAAATGAGCGCTATAGCGCCATAGCAATCCAATGCATTCAGCTTACAATCACCTTCCCTTCCCCTCCCCACAACAGACACCCTGTGAGGTAGGTAGGCCTGAGAGAGCTGTGACTAGCCCAAGGTCACCCAGCTGGCTTCATGTGTAGGAGCGGGGAAACAAATCCAGTTCACCAGATTAGCCTCCGCTGCTCATGTGGAGGAGTGGGGAATCAAACCCGGTTCTCCAGATCAGACTCCACCGCTCTAAACCACCACTCTTAACCACTACACCACACTGGCTGCATCTGAGGTAGGGGCAGTTAAGTTTCTGTTTGTGTATTGAAGTGCTTTCTGTGCATGGATGCAGGGCAGATCTTTGGATGTAAATCAGTCACTCATTTTCCCAGACTGCAGAGGGGTAAAGGGATGTTGCTCATGGAATCCTTTCCTTCAGCTCAGGTTAGCGTGTTTTCTACAGACATATGTTCCATCATGTTGCAGACAGCTTATGGTGACCCCAGCAAGGGGTTTTCAAGGCAAGTCAGAAGCAGAGATGGTTTGTCATCGCCTTCCCAGGTGGTTCCGCCATCCAAGTACCAACCCTGCTGAGTGTTCGGGGTCTGGTGAGATCAGGCTATACCAGTGGTTCCCAACCTTTTTTTGACCAGGGACCACTTGGACTTTTTTGTTCGGTGCAGGGACCCCAAGGTTCAAAATAAAAATTCTGAGAATTTGAAAATAAACTTTAATCATAACTGTTAGTTAAACATTAAACTTAGAATAATATTTGAATATATATTTTTATAATAGAGAACTTTTAATTGAAAATATTAATTTATTATGGGTTTATAACTTTGTTTTGCGGACCTTAATTTAGTTCTCGCGGACCCCTGGGGGTCCATGGACCCCTGGTTGGGAACCAGTGGGCTATACCATACCGTTCCACATCCCCAGCATGCTTTCTAGCAACATGCAGATAGCTAGGTGATGTTCTGTTTGCAAAGGTGTGAGCAATTAGAATACAAGAGGAGAACAAAAGCAATTTGAGCAGGGGGTCTTTTGTCGTTGGGGTTTTGCTATTATGCTTCATTACACGATGTAAATTAAAAACATGTTGATGAACTACTGGGTGAACAAGGAAAGGGTGGGAGAGAGAACCATTTCAATCACTTCCAGCTACGACTAATCATAATGTTGCAACCGGTAATGTTTGGAAAGAAGGGAGGAAAGGGCTCCTAAGCAGAGCTGGCAGATAATCCTGCTTCCAGCAAAATCTGAAGTGTGTTTGGTTCCTGCCTGAGCAAAATATCGGAGGAATTTTGAGCGAGACCAAGAAGACTTTTGCGAAAAACGGTGAAATTTACCAGGGGGATGCACACATCTTTAGCCATAAAAAATATTAATTGGTCGGAACAAGGGTTCAGCCAAAACAACTTCCAGCCGTCCAGCAGCACTGGAAAATGCCTCCCTTTCCCAACACTTTTTGGGCGCTCTTTGTGAAAATGGCCACCTAGTTTACATAGTTACTTACTCTCCCTCAGCTTCTCTTGTCCTCAAGTGCATATCGACAAGAAGGGTTTTCCAGGACATGTTTCGACCCCTTCAAAATTGCTGTGACTGACCTGGAAATCAAATATTTGATTTCTGTCTCATCTGACTTGTGCTTCCTCCAGGGAGCTCAGGGCAGCATATCTGATTCTCCCGTTCTCCTCTTTATTCCACAACAATCCTGTGAGGTAAACTGGAGACCGACTGGCCCAATGTTTTCCACTTTTAAAATATTTGCTGATGTCATTCCTTTCTGGTCTCTATTTTTGACTATTGGTTTGGTAGGACGCCTTGAATTGCATCCGTGTGTTGTGAATGGTTTTTGAAACGCAAGTTATGTGTTATTTATACTCAGATTAGTGCAGCGTAGTATAGGCGGTGAAGCGGAGCGGAGTGGGTAGAGTTGTGGATTAGAAAAGAGGAGACCGTTACAAATCCCCAAGAAACCCTGAAGCCTACTACACTGATTTGATCTACAAAGACCCTCCCTAAGAACCACCTCACTGCAAATGTTCCCTGATTTTGTTAACACACCTAATGCAAACATGCAAAGAAAAACGGCGGGGGGGGGGGAGTTAATTTACACCAGATTTCCAAAGTATCTCCAAAACAACACCAAGTTATCCAATGAGAGATTCAGAGCAGCTCTCCAGGTAGGGTTGTCAGCTCCAGGTTGGGAAATAGCTGAAGATTTTTGGGACAGAGCTTGAGGAGCTTGAGGAGGGTAGGGTTTGGGGCGGGGGGGACTTCAATGTCATACAGTCCAATGGCCAAAGCGGCCATTTTCTCCATGTGAGCTGATCTCTATCAGCTGGAGATCATTTGTATAGCAGGAGAGCTCTAGTTAGTACCCAGAGGTTGGCAACCCTATCTCCGGGGTCTCTGGCAGAGGTCTTTCACATCACCTACTCCCTCATCCTTTTGACTCTTATACATGTGGTGTACGTCATTTATACTTATAATGCATCCGGTTGACTTCTTGATGTACAAATAATGTTGGAAAATGCATACCGTATGTGAGGAAATGGAGAGGAGCTGGAAATGGGTACAAAGCTGACCTCCTCTCAGCTTTCCTTGCATTGAACTTCAAACAATCCGAGCCCTGTTCTGGTTAATCATGAATACAGTGTGCGGATTGGAAGAGCTCAGACTTCTTGGAACGTCTCCTTTCCTCCTGTCCTCCTCCAACCTCACACTAGACTGATCTTTGTGGTCAATATTGTTGTCATAAGTGGGGCTTACTTTCATGCAAGTGTGCAGTTTGCCTCAGAGAAGACCTTCATTTAGGGGAGCCACATTATCCACCAGAAAGACAACCTCGATCTCAGACACACAAATGTGAACATTTGTTTTGAAAGGATCAATTATGAGCCGAAGATTTCTTGGAGAAGCATCAGCTCCTCTGATCAAATTTCGAATGAGTGTGGCAGAGTTTGATTTTGATCTACAACTGAACATAATTCAAAGTTATCTCTCGTTGAAACAGAAGGAATGATAAATTTGAAATCATCCCTAAAATAGAGTGAGGGGGGGGGATGACCCATGAGTCGCTGCTCCTGAATCTGCAACTCAGACAGGCTGGGTAAAGAGCTCAATTTGCCACAGCCGCAGAACAATGAGCCAAATAGCAGGATGCCGCTTTCTTTGTGACGGATTTGGGGAAGGGGGATGAATAGGGTTGCCAGCTTCAGGTTGGGACATACCTGGAGGATTTGAGGGCGGAGCCTGAAGAGGGTGAGGGTAGGAGAGGGGAGGGACTTCAATGCCATAGATTCCAATTGCCAAAGTGGCCATTTTCTCCAGCTGTACTGATCTCTGTCGGCTGGAGATCAGTTCTAATAGTGGGAGATCTCCAGCCACCACCTGGAGGTTAGAACAGTTACAAACAAGGTGCAATTTATATAAGCTACTGAGATGCCTATATACATACAATGTACAAACACAAGTAACCACACTATAACCAACGCACAGTATGTACAAAATAAACAATCAAAGGGAAAAAAGTCTTTCAAAGGTCTCAGCAGAGTACCAAGTAAGTAATGAGTTCAAGTTCAATATTCACATCATGCTGCATGATGTGAAGTACCTTTTGGACGTCTTATAGTAACCTGATTTATACTTACCCTGTGTGGGATATGAAAATGATTGTGTATGACTATACACTCTTTAGAAGCAATTCTCTGAAGGACTGAAGAAGGATTCTACATTATTGTGAATTTGAAACGGCCGTATCCTATTGAAGATTGTGGCTTCTCATTCATCTTGAATATTGAACTGTAACTCATTACTTACTTGGTACTCTGCTGAGACCTTTGAAAGACTTTTTGCCCTTTGATAGTATATTTTGTACATACTGGGTGTTGGTTATAGTGTGGTTACTTGTGTTTGTACATTGTATGTATATAGGCATCTCAGTAGCTTATATAAATTGCACCTTGTTTGTAACTGTTCTTCGCTCCTATACTATTTTCCTAACCTTTGGTATTAGTATAGAGGTGCCTGTTTCTCCCCCACCACCTGGAGGTTGGCAACCCTAGGGACGAAGCCATAACAGCGGGCCTGTCCCCCACCCCCTCCTCTTTTGGACCATCAGTGAGGGAGATGGCTCAAAGCTCAGAGCCGGGGTGGCCATCCCATTAATTCAGGGATGCATAAACAAGGGGAGGCCTGACTCTTCTGCATCCCATTTGGCTCAGTGTGATTCCCAAGTAAGCACGCGCAGGATTGTAACCTTAACATATCTTATAATATGTTGGACTGCTTCTCCAAGGAGTAGGGTTGCTAACCTCCATGTACTAGCTAAAGATCTCCTGCTCTTACAACTGATCTCCAACCGACAGAAATCTGTTCACCTGGAGGAAATGGCCACTTTGACAGTTGTGACTGTTCTAAATTGTAGGCCTGGTGGAATAGCTCTGTCTTACAGGCCCTGCAGAACTTTGTAAGTTCCCGCAGGGTCCTGATGTCACTAAGCAGAGCATTCCACCAGGCCGGATGCAGGGCCGAAAACTCCCTGGCTCTTGTTAGGACAGCCGCACACTCCTTGGGCCGGGGACCACCAGCAAAATATTATCAGTTGAACGTAACGTCCTTCGGGGAGTGTACTTACATTCCTGTATCTGGTCCTTCTTTCCTTCCTTGTGACCCTTTGCGTTTGTTAAATTGCATCATGCCGATACCTGCCCATCTCACTCATTCGAAAACCAGGTTGACATGCCACCGTTGAGCGTGTCTGCAATCCGTAGGGTTGCCAAGTGCCCGGTGGTGGCGGGTAAAATCCCGCCAATCCACTGAGCTTCCTTCCGACCAGCTGAGGGCCGGCGGGCACAGTGTGCACACGCGCACGCACAACGAGCCTACGTTGCTTCCTGGTTTACCCAGAAGTGACATGGACGCTCTAGCAACTTTGTGCGTGTGCACCGCACACTCCAAGAAACCTCTTGCCCATGGACCAACAGGACCTTGTAAGCCTAGCAATCCATCCTAAATTTGTGTCCCCCCTCTCCATGCCAAGTATCTTTTGAAGGTGGGGAAGAACACGGCAAGGTCAGGTTTTGCCAATTCAGAGCTTGATGCAAGTGCTGAGTGCAATTTCATGCTCGGCATCGTGCTTGTCAAAGGCCCCTCATTGTGAGTGACAGCCTGCCTTTGGCACACTCCTAGCATCCAGCAGCCCTCCGAGTGGCTGAATGGCTGTGAGCAAGCCGCACACTGCACAACCAATCTGCACATCCCATGGATCAAAATCCTGTGCATCAGCACTTGACAGCCACATAAAGCTTTACTAAGCAAGTTCATTACAACTTTTGCTGGGAGTCAGGAAACTTGGCCGCTTTCGACTTGACATTCAATAATCATATGAAATGTTGTATTATGAGTGAGCTGGCAGGATTCGATAGACCCTTCAACAGAATCAAATGTCATGGTTGAGACTCGGAGATGGAGACCCCTTATTTCAGACCTGTATTTTGTGAGAAACAGAAACACATGTCAGTCAAAAGAAAACCCTCAAACTTGAAAGAAACTTTTGAATCTCATCCAAAAGTTGTGGCAGTTGTACATGGGCGACTTGCTCAGACTTCGGGATTCTGCAAATGTCACTTTCAAGGTGTTTGACGGTTGAACTGACTGTGTTCAACTGTGACGAACAGAAGAATCTATAAACTGAGGGAGGTGACAAAAATTTAAAAATCCCGAAACATATAAAGGAGAAATCTCACAATGGTACATCACGAGGGGCCATGGCTCAATGGTAGAGCATCTGCTTGGCATGCAGAAGGTCCCAGGTTCAATCCCCAGCATCTCCAGTTAAAGGGATGAGGCAAGCAGGTGATGTGAAAGACCTCCACCTGAGACCCTGGAGAGCCGCTGTCGGTCTGAGAGGACAATAGTGACTTTGATGGACCAAGGGTCAGATTCAGTATAAGGCAGCTTCATGTGTTCATTAGATCACAGAGGCAGTTTTGGGGGTTGCCAAGCAACCCCAAGATGCTTTGGTAGGAGTGTGTGTGTGGGGGGTGAAGACTGCAGGAAGAGGCAGCTGGGGAAGGCAGACCCTGAGCTTTGGCAATTGGACTCTATGGCATTGAAGTCCCTCCCCTCCCCAAACCCCTCCCTCCTCAGGCTCCACCCCCAAAACCTCCCGCCGGTGGCAAAGAGGGACCTGGCAACCCTAACTCCCATTCTTCTCCTCTTCTTTTATTGATGTTTTTGCATCTGCATTGATCTGAGGGGGCCCTGCCTGCTTGCTGCTTCTCAATGAATGCTATATGGTACAGTGCGCCGGCGCTGGTTTTAAGAATTAGAAAATTGCTGTGGTATGTTTTATTGTTTTAAATGTCACAGTGGGTAGTCGTGTTAGTCTGTTTGCAGTAGTCAAGAAACAAGAAATCAACTTCCTAGACATCACAGTACGGATCCATGGGGGACACACAAGCACCACATTGTACCGGAAACCGACAGATCGGCAAACGTATCTACATGCGTCCAGCCACCACCCCAACCATATCAGACAATCCATTGTCTATAGCCAAGCCCTACGCTATAGTCGCATCTGCTCCAATCCTTCAGACAGAGATACACACTTGAGAGACCTACAGCAAACATTTTTGCAACTACAATATCCTGCAGATATGGTGCGAAAGATGATTGAGAAGGCCAGAATGATACCCAGGCACAACTTACTACAAGATAAGCCCAGAGAGAATGACAACAGAACACCTCTGGTTGTCACTTATAGCTCCCAACTAAAACCAGTCCAACGTATTATTAAGGACCTACAACCAATGCTGGATTGTGACACTTCCCTCGCTGAAGCACTGGGGGAGTGTCCCTTTCTTGCTTACAGACAGCCGGCTAACCTAAAACAACTTCTCACCCATGATGATAAACTACTTAACAAGAACATGGACTCTGGCACCAAGGCCTGCAACAAACCCAGGTGCCAACTTTGCCCTCATATAGATTCTAGGAACACCATCTCTGGACCCACCAATGTCAGCCATACTATCTCAGGTTCATATTCCTTCTCATCTTCTAATGTGATTTATGCCAGCAATGCCCTTCCACAATCTACATTGGACAAACAGGTCAGTCTCTTAGACAAAGATTAAATGGACATAAGTCTGACATCAGAAACCACAATATTCAAAAACCAGTGGGTGAACATTTCAACCTTCCAGGACATTCTGTTGCAGATTTAAGAGTAGCAGTTCTCTTACAAAGGAATTTTAAAGGGAGATTGGAAAGAGAAACTGCTGAATTACAGTTGATTTTCAAACTAAAGTCAATGCATTTACCTGGGCTGAATAAAGACCTTGCATTCATGGCCCATTACCAATGCTGATTTCTCCACACCCATCTCTCCCCTGGACATCACAGACTCTTCTGCATATCACACCTAATCCCATCAAGCCTGCTATTCACATTTACATACTGTTCCTCTACTTAAAGACCGATGGATTCACATTCTAGCTGTATCTGAAGAAGTGAGCTGTGGCTCACGAAAGCTCATACCCTACCAGAAAATATTTTTGTTAGTCTTTAAGGTGCTACTGGACTCTTGCCCTTTTTGACTGTTTTAAATGTGTCATTGGTGTATTTATACTGGAGGATGTGTTGATTCTATGGTTGTTACCTGCCCTGATCCTGGCTTTGGACGGGGAGGGCAGGCTATAAATTGAAATAATAAATAAACAAGTTGGGTAATAGTTCTCCACAAGCTAAGGAAATAACCATCTCTCCCCATATGTGCCTCTCTGATCCATGTGTTCTTGAAAAACCTTGTTTAGGACACCTTCTTTAAAGATGGAGCAGGGCTCTCTTTGGGGTGATACTAGCTGGGGTTGCCAACCTCCAGGTACTAGCTGGAGAGTAATATATTAATATATCAATTAATATATTAATATATAATAATTGGCCGCTTTGGCAATTAATATATTAATTAATATAAGCCAAATAAATGTAATCTGATGGCACCAGTTTAACCGTGAACACCGCTGAGAAACCCAGCCAGGCAGTCCGGTCCCCACATAATTAAGACTGAAGAGCTGGGTTTATAACCAGTATAACCTAGCCCTCTCCCTAATTAACCTATTATATATAGTTAGGACTGAGGGTGAGGATGCTGTGGTGGCTGGCCCTGCAGCAGTCAAAACCCTAGCAGACCCTGCTGTTCTTCAGTCCTCCAGCTCCCAGGGGCCATCAGGGGAAACACAGCCAACTGCTGGACCAGAAACCCAGATGGCTGATGAGCAGAAGCCAGGGCTGGAGACTGGGGCTACTAGCAAACCCACTAAAATGATCTGCCTATTTCCAGGCATCCCCTGGTCTCTCCTGAAACCTCAGGAGCAAACACTCAAGACTGGAAGCCTAGACGGCTCACGAGCAATGCCAGGGCCAGACACTCACTAAGATCTGCCTATTTCCAAGGACCCCGTGGTCTCTCCTGGAACCTCAGGAGCAGAAACTTCAGAACCTCAAAACCAGAAGCCCAGATGGCTCACAAGTAGGGTTGCTAACCTCCAGGTGGTGGCTGGAAATTTCCCACCATGACAACTGATCTCCAGCCAATAGAGATCAGTTCCCCTGGTAGAGTTGCTGATTGCACCTTGTTCTCCCCATTTAGTGGTGAAGTCATTTCTGAACCACTTATTAGCCGTCACATCTCAAAACCCTTATAACGCGATGTTTATCTTTCCACATTTTTAATGACATTTTCGGTATGGGTGCAAACTAACATGCAGCGTTTTTGGAACTGTGCTTGGAGAAAGGGTGTGTGTGGGGGGGCAATCTTGAAAGATGATTTAAAATGCTTGGACTGAAGATGACAAAGTTCAGCAGAAGGCACTAGGGGCGGTAACAGTAAAAATAAATCAGGAGATGGATGCCTTTGCCACACACCAAATGTAATTGTATCTGTTGTTCCCATGATAGTGTTCTAAATATTCACTAGTAACACCAGTATATTTATTGCCCTTTGCAGTATCCAACCCCTTTAAAAATAATAATCCAGCAGTATTGATTTGAGTTAAATTTTTAAAAACCTTTTTTTTTTTTAATGAGACATGTGTTAACTTTGGCAAAGACGAGGCTTGGTAAATGATTCCAAGTTTAGTTTTTGAAGCTAATTTTCGGGTACGCAAATGCACCGCTGTCAGAAACGGACATGTAGTGGATCCAGAACCTAATTTACAGGCCCTGTGAATTGATTCTTCCCCCCACCCACCCCACCTCACCTCAGCCTCGCAATGATGAATTTCAGCCTGGTGTTTGCTTTGTGCATTGAATGTGTGCTACTGTAAACCATTTGTCTAAATGAAGGCTGGAGTTCAAAGGATATTGTTGTGCTGAAGATGAAATGAAATGCGTTTTAATTATCAAGGAAATTGATGTTTATGTACATATTTTAGGAAATATGGCTGTGGTTGCCCTGAATTCTACCTAACTTGGAAGTAACAGTACATTCCTAAGGAGAGTTACTCCAGTCCAAGCCCACTGAAATGAATAGGCTTAGACTGGAGTAACTCTCCTCAGGAATGCACTGTAAGTCACATTGATTGAGAGTAGGTTTCCAACCTCCAGGTATTAGCTGGAGCTCTCCTGCTATTACAACTGATCTCCAGCCTATAGAGATCAGTTCACCTGGAGAAAATGGTTGCTTTGGCCACTGGACTCTATGGCATTTCCAATGGTCAAAGCAGCCATTTTCTCCAGGTGAACTGATCTCTATTGGCTGGAGATCAGATGTAATAGCGGGAGATCTCCAGCTAGTACCTGGAGGTTGGCAACCCTATTGGCAGAGCTGCCCCCCCCCAACCTACACTGTTGATGAACCACAGTTCCAGGGTTCTTGGACTGTGCACTGTGACCATTAACTCTAAATCTGTTTTAAATTTATAACATGGAATTATTTTGAGAACATTTCAGGGATGCGCCATCAAGCATCTAGGCCTGTCGTTGACATGCTGGCCCAGGTCCAATTAGTTCAAGCAAATTCTGCCACCAGTTATTAGATGCTAGGGCCTGCCACTTCTAATAAGTGCTGTGCAGCAAGGGGATGCACATCCTGGATAAATATTCCATTTTCAGCTCTCACTTTTCTGATACTCTGCCTCACTGTAGGAGGCTATAGTAAAACAGCAAAGGGATTTTCAAAGGCACACAGCAATGAAACTGTATAAAGCTGCCTCTCTCTTCTGCAGCAGGCAAGGCAGCGACAGAGCTGCTAAGTCAAAGCCAGTTGGGAGGTCAGCGCTGTGATGTCACCCCCCTAGGGTTGCCATCCTCCAGGTACCATCTGGAGATCACCTGCTATTACAACTGATCTCAAGCCGATAGATCAGTTCACCTGGAGAAAATGGCTGCTTTGGCAATTGGACTCTAGGGCATCAAAGTCCCTCCCCTACCCAAACCCCACCTTCCTCAGGCTCCACCCCAAAAACCTCCCACCAGTGGCGAAGAGGGACCTGGCAACCCTACACCCCCCCTCCATGGGTAACAATGGTAACACTGGAGACAAGTTGGATGGTTAGAGGCTCCATCGTGGTGTAGTGGTTAAGAATGGTGGTTTGGAACGGTGGAGTCTGATCTGGAGAACTGGATTTGATTCCCCACTCCTCCACAGGAGCGGCGGAGGCTAATCTGGTGAACTGGATTTGTTTCCCCACACGAAGCCAACTGGGTGACCATGGGCAAGTTACAGCTCTCTTACAGCTCTCTCAGCCCCACCTACCTCACAGGGTGTCTGTTGTGGAGAGGGGAAGGTGATTGTAAGCCGGTTTGAGTCTCCCTTAAGTGGTAGAGAAAGTTGGCATATAAAAACCAACTCTTCTTCTTCTTCTGCTTCTGCTTCTGCTTCTGCTGCTTCTGCTTCTTCCATGTTCAGATGCCACTACAATTGGACCCTTTGATCTAATCCAATTGAGATTGGGTGTGTGTGTGGGGGGGTCTTCCGTGGACAGGCAGGGCTAGGTTTCCTGCAATTTTGGCATCATTTGCTTGAAAAACAGCCAGCCATTCCAGCCCCCTGGAAAGATTCCCCATGTGGAATAATGTACCCAAAATGTCAGAATTCTGGAAGAAAAAACCCCCCAAATAACCTGGAATACCAGCGTGGTGTGGGGATTAATAGGGGTGGACTCTAATCTGGTGAACTGGGTTGGTTTTCCCACTCGTATACATGAAACCTGCTGGGTGACCTTGGGCTAGTCACAGTTCTCTCAGAACTCTCGCAGCCCCACCGTACCTCACAAGGTGTCTGTTGTGGGGATAGGAAGGGAAGGTGATTGTAAACCGGCTTGAGACTCCTTAAAGGTAGGGGAAAAATGGGGTATAAAAACTACTACTACTACTTCTTCTGCTGCTTCTTCTCCTTCCTTCCTTCCTTCCCAAACTCCAACACTGAAAAAAATGGATTTTTTTCAGGTACACACCCCTACCCCGCTGTTTATGAACTGGAACTTCTTTTATTTGGTGGTATAGAAGTGTGAAAGAGGTTTTATTTTAACAGTCAAATTAATTCTTGGTGGCAGATATATAAGGGTCACTGGAAACATGCTGGGGGTAAAGATTTTGAGCTGCCACAAAGGTTTAAGATATAGAAACTTAAGAAAAGAGCACCTCAATACTTTTCAGCCCCTGCGTAGGCTTCCCTCACCCACCTTCAATTTCTTGTCAGTTTTTTTATTTCTTGTATGGTATGATGCTTTCCAGGCATCCACTGATGTGTTTGTTATTTGAAGCTCCCTTTACAAAACTACCAGCATCTCATCCAGTTTGATGCTCATGGTGTCAGAGGGGAAACTCTCTTACCCAGCTTACGCATGTGTGTTTGGATTTCTGTTCCTAATATATAGCTGAAAAATACCTTATTGGTGTGTGTGTGGGGTGTGTGTGTGTGTTTCATTAATGTATTTAGCTGTCTGGATGTTATTTGAGGTTTTTTGGGATATCTTCAGGTTTGAACAGGTAGCTAAAAAGGCAAATATGGTTTTGGGCTGCATCAACAGAAGTGTAGTGCTCAGATCATGTAAAGTGCTGGTATCACTTTGCTCTGATTAGACCTCTCCTAGACCTTTTATGCAGGGATGTTTCCCCCGCCGTCCCCCTCGCCAACTGCTTTGGGGCTTCCTTTTGATCATGCATGCCTTTTCCACCCATCAGAGGTCACCTCGCTCCCCCCATGTGTTTTGCCCGCATTTGCCAGATTTTGGCTAAAACAGCATCTGGAAAACACAGTAGGATCACTGGGTGTAAGAGGGGGTAGTTGTTAATTTCCTCCATTGTGCAGGGGGTTCGACAGAATTGTCCCTGGTGGTTCCTTCCAACTCTATGATTCTATTCTGTGATTTGGGGCCAAAGGCTCCAGGACTGTTTCTCTTCTTGCTGTGTAGGGCTGGGAGGCTACGATAGGCATAAACCATGCCTACTGCCTTCTCCTGTGCATTTGGTGCCAGCAGTACTGCCAGTGCTTCAGTTGCTTCCTCAGAGATGTGTCCCTGGGTAACAATGCCAGAAACTGTCTTGATTTCACTCCTCCTAGGAGAATTAATGGGTCTGGTAGACTGCTGTTGGCATGCGTGCTGGGGATTTCCTACCCCAGGCTTTTAAAATGTATCATTGGAACTTAGTTACTGTGGTTGATAAAGATCCATTGAGTACTAAGAAAGAATGACCTGGGGGCCGTAATAAAGACTGACAATGAACAATGACAATACTAAAACAGTATGTTGCTCAGAAAGTGGCTGTGAGTTGTCCTGTGAAAAACTTGAGAAAACTGTCACGTGGACACATTTTGACAATGAGCTGGACTCCGGGTTGTTTTCCTCAAAAGCCATTTGTTGCCTTTGTTACAATAAGGGAGAGAAATGGAAACATTCGTCTAAAGCAGTGGTTCCCAACCATTTTTTGACCAGGGACCACTAGGACTTTTTTGTTCGGTGCAGGGACCCCAAGGTTCAAAATAAAAATTCTGATAATTTGAAAATAAACTTTAATCATAACTGTTAGTTAAACATTAAACTTAGAATAATATTTGAATATATATATTTTATAATAGAGAACTTTTAATTGAAAATATTAATTTATTATGGGTTTATAACTTTGTTTCGCGGACCTTAATTTAGTTCTCGCGGACCCCTGGGGGTCCACTGACCCCAGGTTGGGAACCAGTGCTCTAAAGAGTTTATTAGAATATGCTGAAGAAAAATAACCAGTTAAATATACAATAATTATGTATCCATTACCTGCTGGCTATGAAGGAAGATGCTGTCCCAAGTGTTACTAGGTTGCAAGGTTGAATAAACAAGGAGATATTGTTTTCATGGAGTTTCGTGCAGTGAATCTTCAGTCCAAAAGGTGCCTAAAAGAAAAGCCAGAAACTGTCTTGATTTTACTCCTCCTACGAGAATTAATGGGCTGGACAACCACTGTGTTCTTCTCTGGATTCCAGTATCTCACTAACAATTGTGGCTTGGATCCAGACTAAATAGGGGGACAATGAAGAATGACACTAGGGAGGTTTGCAGGTTTAGTCTGGATCTAATCCATAGTATTTGAATGGAAGGAGAGTAATTCTCATAGCGCTATGGTGAAGATTAGGGTACTAATCCTCCAGGTACTAGCTGGAGGTCTCCTGCTATTACAATTGATCTCCGGCCGATAGAGTTCACCTGGAGAAAATGGGCACTTCGGCAATTGGACTCTATGGCATTGAAGTCCCTCCCTTCCCCAAAACTCCTCAGTCTCCATCCCCAATCCTACTGCTGGTGGCGAAGAGGGACCTGACAGCCCTAGAGTACTCCATCATGTGGAGGTCCAATTTGTGCATTTCCTTTCCTGTGAAAAACTTCACACAGACGTTTTTTCTTCCTAGTGGATGGGAGAAGTGTATGGCATTCCTGTCCTGTCCTGTGAATGTAGGCAGATGCCCTGGTTCTTGCATTCAGACAGGTGCCTGAATGCACGAACCAGGGCATCTGCCTACATTCCCACACAAACATGCCGCAGTGTTCTACAGCTTATTACTGACAATAATACTAAAAAGGATGTTTATTTTCTTTTGCTCTAGGCATTTCCGGGAAATATAAATTCTGATGGTGTGGTGCGACATGATTTACAGCATCCAGTGGTGGCACGCTATGTACGGATACTTCCTCTAGACTGGAGTGGAGAGGGTCAGATTGGGCTAAGGATCGAGGTCTATGGCTGTCCATATTGTAAGTCCTTTGTACATCCACTCTGTTCTTCCATTTCTGTTTTCTCAAAGGTCTTTTTACCTTATGGCAGATTGTCCTATGGTGATGAAAACAAATATGTTCCAATGCATCAATTTCCTTCTGATCATGAAAAAAAAAAGTTGTTATCTGTATGATGTATGAAAAATATATATAATACAAGTTGAGATCCAAGAAGACTTATGGAGGAGACAAAGAGCGATAACGCATGGCTATTTTGTCATGTGATTCTCCCATGAATGTAGCAAATCTCTGTTGTCTCCCTCCTACAGGACCAGCCCACTTCCGTCACAAAACTTTACCTGGTTTTCCAATCCCAGTTTTGTCCCGACTTAAAATAGAGAATCGCTGAAATTGCGAGTAGTTGCTGGTGCATTTCAGTGCGCAGGTTGACTCCCCTTCCTTCCTTATGGTGCCCCTTCTTCGCTGCCCCCCTGGCAGGCTCTCCACCACCCCCAGGAACCATTCCAAGCCGGGGGAAGGTGAGGTGGAGGAGCACATGGAGCCTTTGCCACCTCTCGAGCCCCCCCACCCCAGACATCCAGCCAAGGCACAGGGAGACCTGGCCATACACTCCGTGGCACCATGCGTCTATATTTTGAACGAGGGATTGAAAGGCATGAGACATAACAGGGACAAACCAATTACATTCTAGCCATTTGTTAATGGCCAAAATCCCATTCCCCCTACTGGCCCTCTTCACTGATTCCATTTCCCCCATACCCCACTGACACTGACACTTTTTTTTTTGTTCCTCCACCTTTGGCTCTATCCTTTTCTTCACTAGCTTTGGTTCCACCCCCTTCTTTTTCTTCGTTGTGCTAGTGGCTAGCACCACTGTCTCAGTGTTTCTGTTTTGGGGAAGTGTTTGGTTGTGTGTGCATCACTTTTAAGGTATGGGAGGAATTACTCCCCACATACTTTTTAGAACAATTAGACTTGATCTGCAAATCCGAGGATATCTCCTGGGTTTGCAGAACCCTAAATTGTAGCCATGGTTGGCTGTTCTGTGTAGTTTTTATGATCCTCCAAGGGGTCAGCCCTGGAAATTAGAACTGAGGATAATGTAGCATAGTAGCTGAGCTGTGAACCAGGTAATTCCTGGTTCAAATCAAGGCTCTTCCATGAACTCACAGTGGCCTTTGGTAGCTGTTATCTCTGACCCCGTTAATCTGCATTGTGGGAATAATTATACTAATTTGTTGCAAGGGTTACAGAGAGGATACACATAAGAAGCAGTTTGAACACTCAATATATGCTACAGTTAGATTTCCAGTATTACACTTCTAGCTCTAAATTTCTAGGTACAATTTTTGTTAACAGTGGTGTCATGATAATCTTCGCTATTGTCAGTCATTCTATTCATTCTGTGTGATTGCTGCTATCAAGAAAAGTATCATACCGTTCTGAACAAACTGGTGTGGGAACGAAGCTTTTGCAGAATGTAAGGAAAACGTATTTAAAAAGCCTAAGGGGAGTAAATAGAAAGGGTAATGGAATTCACGGGTTTATACTCATGTCTGTCATATCAACACTCTATAGGTTTCCTTAATATTTCATATTATTTCTGGAAATGACTCAGTCCATCCTGCCATCCATACCACTTCCAGAATTCCAAGCTTCAGTATAAGCTGTGCAATGAATCATCTGCCACATTATACCTTTGTCTGCTGAGAGGGGCTGGACAACTTAAAACAGGGGTGGGGAACCTTTTTCCTGCCAAGGGCCATTTGCTCATTTATAACATCCTTCGGGGGCCATACCAGGTGTAGATCTCCCGGCGTGGGGTGGGGGAGAGGCTAGGGTTGCCAGGTCTCCAGCCACCACCTGGAGGTTGGCAACCACACAGAGAAGGCCTGGAGGGCACCCCTGCTCCCCCCTTCCAGGCGGGAGGGCAGCCAGCGGTGGGCCCCGAGCAAACGAGGCGCCAGGAGGGGCGCAGCCCATAGCCGATCCTCAGGGAAGGAAGGGAGGAAGGAAGGAAAACAGAGAAATGGAGGGGGAGAAAAGGATGAAAGGAGACAGACAAAGAAAGAGATGAGGGAGAGAGGGGGAGAAAGGAGAAAGAGTGACGGAAAAAGAGGAAGAGAGAAAAGCCTTCCCCCCACACTCACACCCGCACACGATGGCCTCACCCAACTGGGCCCCAGGCTCCCCGCCTCCCCCAACACACACACACACAGCAGCACACGCAGCCTCGTGCAACCGGGCCCCAGCCTCCACCCCCTCCCACCCCCACCCTGAGTCCACAAAAGGCCCTCCAAGCCCAATCGGCTCCCATGCACATGTTCCGCCACCGGGAGCCACAGGCCTCTCCCCACCCTGCCGCTTGACAGGCGGCGAGAGGGGCTTACAGTGTGCCGCAGCATTCCTGCATGCCGCGACTGTAGGGGGGCAGCCTTGGGGGAAGCGTCCCTCGCCCTCCTCTCGCCAACCATCAGTCGACAAGAGGAGGTCCAAAGGGTGCCGCTGCCCCAGGAACACCCTCGGGGAGGGCCGCGCTGTGCTGCCCCTCCACGGCTGGGCCCTGGAGCTCCTGAGGGCCACTGAAAATGTCTTCGGGGGCCGCATACGGCCCCTGGGCCTGACGTTCCCCATCCCTGGCTTAAAAGGTCAAGGTAAAGGTCCCCTATGCAAGCACCAGGTCATTCCTGACCCATGGGGTGGCATCACATCCAGTGCCTTCCCCAGTCATCTTCCCTTTACAAGCTGGGTACTCATTTGACCGACCTCGGAAGGATGGAAGGCTGAGTCAACCTTGAGCCGGCTACCTGAAACTGACTTCCGTCGGGATCGAACTCAGGTTGTGAGCAGAGCTTTTGACTGCAGTACTGCAGCTTAACACTCTGTGCCAAGGGGCTCTTTAGACAACTTAAGAACGCAAGAAAAGCCATGCTGGATCAGACCAAGGCCCATCAAGTCCAGCGGTCTGTTCACACAGTGGCCAACCAGGTGCCTCTAGGAGGCCTACAAACAAGATGACTGCAGCAGCATCCTGCCTAATATGCTAGACATGCTCCTCTAATACTAGAGAGAATAGGTATACATTATGACTAGTATTCATTTTGACTAGTAGCCATGGATAGCCCTACTATCCTCCCTGGTGATTTTGCAACCTGTATTTCGTTAATTGCATTTAAAAAGATATATGTTAGAAACCTTAAACAAAGAATACTTTTAGATAGAAAGTACTACTTGATAGTTGTTTGCTTGGACACTTTAGTACCTTCATTCCCCTTTAGGATAATTGTTTAGTACCTGGAGGTTGGCAACTCTAGCTCAAGTCATAGAGGGGATATGACTAAGCAAGATTTTCAGGAGGTTGAATGGCCTCAGGGAAGAAGAAAGGGAAGAGGATCTGGATGTACAGAGCACAGATGATCAGGGAGATTATTTTTCAAGGGCCTTGGCCAATCATGTAGGATTTTCCAAGCAGGGAGAGCTTCAAAGGTTGAGCTACAAACGATACACTATAACAAATTAATTACATTTATTGCAAGGCGTACACTATACAATTGCTAAAAACACAGGCCTGGAATACAGGCTACATATAAAAATATCAGTTATAAAATTCTTATACACGGTTGATATAAAATCAATGTAAATGACCAATGTGAGACCAGATGCGTGTCGGTCTGAATAGGCCTTCCTCAGTGATCATAAACACAGAAAGTTAAAAAACACATCCAGAAATAAACCCTATGAGATATTTTTATCTAATATTTTGTGTGGCGATGTAAACTCTTAACCCAAATCGTGGGTCTTACCTCATTAGGGTTGCCAGGTCCCTCTTTGCCATCAGAGGGGAGTTTTTTTGGGCGGAGCCTGAGGAGGGCGGAGTTTGGGGAGGGGAGCGACTCCAATGCCATAGAGTCCAATTGCTAAAGCAGCCATTTTCTCCAGGGGAACTGATCTCTATCGACTGGAGATCAGTTGTAACAGCAGGAGATCTCCAGCTAGTACCTGGAGATCGGCAACCCTATGCTTCATGGGCAGTTGCTCATACAATCTGATAATGGAATTAACAATGCTTCCGGATGTGTGTACGTCAACCTGTGATGAATCTAAATGGCCAATTATTTTGTTGTATAGTTTGTAGCTCAGCCTTTGAAGATCTCTCTACATATTTGGTTGAGTGTCCCCCCCCCCCCGCTTTTTTGTTGTTGTTGTTCTGTTGGTTTTCCCAAGCAGGCCAAATGTCTGAATGATGGGCTGTGACTATAAGCCAATAGCGTGGACTCCACCCATGCTCCCTTCTAACATCAGTGTCTAGAAAGTGACCTTAAGGCAATTGTAGTCACTGCAGGGGAAACAAAGAACTGCTTTTTCTTATTAATAAATCGTAGGTTCTCCTTCAAGTTTTTTTTAAAGAGCAGAGCTCCATAAAATTATAGCAGCATCCAGTACTGTGTCGTAACATTTTCTTCCCTGAGATCTTTCTAGCACTTTAGTTACTGTAAATAATATTCTGTCTCTTGAGTAAGCCACGTTTGCAAAGAAGGGAAAGAGGTTCTGAAACACGTGGCCTTTAAATCTAGTGGCTGGGAAATGAAGCTACGCAGGTGTCCTTTCATTCTCCTGGGGCAGGTAGAGGTGGGGTGCTTACCTTTCAGGAATCGCCACCACATCTGTTCTGCGTAGCCTTTCAAGCTGTTGGCTTGAGTGAATGCCCACGACGGCGCCAGTCGGCATTCTGCTGCCTTCTCGCTTTTGAAGCGGTGACCGATCAGTTTGTCCACAGTGACTGGATCGCCTGGGAAATCAGGCGTTGCTCTTTCTGGAATGGAAAAGTTCACCGGATGTACGGGTTGAGGGGCCGGCTTTCCATGCTGCTGGTGTCAGGCTGAAGGGTCTCTTCTGCGTGAGATTCTCTGCATGTCTGGAATAAAATATGAATCACAACGATGGCAGTTTATTTTTAGGCTTAATGCAAAATTGATCTGTTACTTGTCACTAGCATTTTCTCTGTGCTTCAGCAGCCAGTGTAAGGTGGGATGACAGGAGGTAGCTTAAGGAACAGTTTGGGATTTGGTATGATTGAAATGTTCCCTTCGGGCTCTGAGCACCAGTGATTTCCTGGAGAGGCACACTGAAGAGAGAATAATAAGCCAGGGTACCACTGCATGACTAGGGTTGCCTGCTCTGGGTTGAGAAATACCTGGAGATTTTGGGAGTGGAGCCTGAGGAGGGTGGGGTTTGGAGGGGGAGGGACTTCAATGCCATAGAGTCCAATTGCCAAAGCAATAGAATTCACTGAATAATCTGAATAATCAGGGGCATTCATGCATTAGGATTGCCAACCTCAAGGCATTAGCTGTTACAACGGCTATTACAACTGATCTCTGGCCAATGAAATCAGTTTCCCTGAAGAAAATGGCTGCTTTGTCCATTGGACTCTATGGTATTGAACTCCGCTCCCTGAACCCTGCCCTCCTCAGGCTCCACCCAAAAACCTCCCGCCAGTGGACAAGAGGGACCTGGCAACCCTACTGTTGAACCTAGGAGCAGATTTCATAGAATCATAGAGTTGGAAGGGATCACCAGTGTCATCTAGTCCAGCCCCCACACAGTGCAGGAAATTCACAACTACCTCCCCCCACACACACACACCCAGTGACCCCTACTTCATGCACAGAAGATGGCCACGATGCCCTCCCTCTCATCATCTGCCTAAGGTCATAGAATCAGCATTGCTGACAGATGGCCATCTAGCTTCTGCTTAAAAACCTCCAGGAAAGGAGAGCTTACCACCTCCCAAGGAAGCCTGTTCCTCTGTTAGAAAGTTCTTCCTAATGTCTAGACAGGAACTCTTTTGATTTAATTTCAACCCACTGCTTCTGGTCCAACCTTCTGGGGCAACATAAAACAACTCGGCACCATCCTCTACATGACAGCCCTTCAAGTACTTGAAGATAGTTATCATATCCCCTCTCAGTCTTCTCCTCTTCAGGCTAAACATACCCAGCTCTTTCAGCCTTTCCTCGTAGGACTTGGTCTCCAGACCCCTCACCATCTTTGTTGCCCTCCTCTGACATGTTCCAGCTTGTCTACATCCTTCTTAAATAGATTGGGTCGGGGGGTCAGAGGGCCCGATTTTATGGGGTTTGGAAGGGGTCACCCCCCTCCTCCATTGACAACCATTGCAAAGTTTGCAAATGTTTGTCAATGGAGGAGGGGGCAGCCCCTTCTGGACCCCATAAAATCGGACCTCCTGACCCAATCTTCACCAAACTTCAGGGGTCATGCAAGGAGAGTCCCTTCAAGCTACACTGTGAATTTGGGGGCTCTACCTCCAAAAATGCCCCCCGGAGAATTTTAAATGTACTGACCTTTTCAGACTTGTTGTCTCAATAATGGCTGCCGATCTGCTTCCTTCCTCCCTCATGGTGGATTGCAAGGTTGCCGTTCATTTTGGGAAATTGAGTTTTCCCACACTTGTAATGGCCGCTTCCTTCTTTCCTTAAGAACTCAGTTTAGGTAAGGGGGTCCGATTTTATGGGGTCCGGAAGGGGCTGCCCCCTCCTCCATTGACAACCATTTACAAACTTTGCAATGTGGTTGTAAATGGAGAAGGAAGGTGACCCCTCCCAAACCCCATAAAATCGGACCCCCTGACCCAATCTTCACCAAACTTTGGGTTTTGTGCAAGAATAGTCCCTTCAAGCTACGCTGTGAATTTGGAGGCTCTACCTCCAAAACTGACCCCCCCCCCCCAGGACACGGAAATGCCAAATAATTATTTGGCTTTTTCCGGAATTGCCTATTCAGCTTCAGCTTTCTCCCCAGGTTTGTTCTTTTGGTAAACCTGAACTGGAAATTTACTAAAATGGCTAATTTCGGGTTTATTTTCGGTTCAGTTTCACCGATATGCACACACCTAGTCAAAATCATTTGTTATGAGGGCGGGATATGACAAAACTGTCACTTGGGCAGGCCATGCCATGCTCCCACAACCCAGATTGGGAGTGGGGGAGTGACTGCCTCGGCTGGCTCGCAAGCCAGATAAGAGCTCTCCAGGGGCTGGATCCGGCTCGCAGGCCGTATGTTTGACACCCTGGTGTAGAGGCTGCATCTGAGGACACTGGCACCCCTGTATGTGGACTGTGGCCGCCATGATTGATGCAGTAGTGGCAACATGAAGAGAGTGCTGCATTTGGTGTGCATTGCAGTGTCAGCATAAGCAAACCCGATGCACATGGATTGTTTCTCAGAAATGCAAGTGGTGCTTCCCTGGAGGCCTGAAGTCATCTGATTTCAGAGATTTGTGTGTGTGTGTAAAGTGACCGCTGCAAATTCTGTTTGTGGCATTCAGTCTTTTTTGCACATGCAAGTCACGCACCTGAAGATGCAGTCATCAAATGAATGAATGAATTTATTTATACAGTATTAGCCAGAACACCTCAGCCATGTTACCAACCTAAAAAAAGGAAAACAATCTCTTGGTCTAGGAAATATCAAAAAATTAAAATTAAAAGTCATCAAATGATATTCATACGAGGTGCCAAGCAGGAATGCCAAACAGAGGTGAGGAGTGAGTAGGAGTGATATAATAATTGGTTGTGAATGTTGGCACCAAGGGAGTAGTTCTGAGTTGGAACATGTGTTTGTGCAAGCAAGCAATCATTCCTGCACAGCAGGAACCCAATGGGTTGAATTCAGCCAGCTTTTTTCACTGAACCTTACTCAACTTCCCTCCATACTGCAATTCTCCTTCTACCAGTTAGGGTTGCCAACCTCCAGGTGGTGGCTGGAGATTTCCTGGGTTTACAACTGATCTCCAGGCAATAGAGATCAATTCACCTGGAGAAAATGGCTGCTTCTGAAGGTGGTCTCTATGGCATTGTACCCCATTAAAGGCCCTCCCCTCCCCCAAACCCCACCTTCCTCAGGCTCCACCTCCCAGATCTCCAGGTATTTCACAACCCAAAGTTGGCAACCCTACACATGGTTTTTGTACATGCAAGTCCCATGATTCTTAGCATAGTCTTTTTGAGTAGTCAGAGATGGTGTTTCTTTTTCATCAGGAAAAAAAGCCGGTTGGATTAGAGTTGCCAGGTCCCTCTTTGCTACCAGTGAGAGGTTTTAGGAACCTGAGAAGGATGGGGTTTGGGGAGGGGAGGGACTTCAATACCATAGAGTCTAATTGCCAAAGTGGCCATTTTCTCCAGGTGAACTGATTTCTGTTGGCTGGAGATTAGTTGTAATAGCAGGAGATCTCCAGCTAGTACCTGGAGGTTGGCAACCCTAGGTTGGAACCAACCCAGTGTGTCTTGTGAATTCCTTTGCCACTGCTACCAATGGAAGAGCAGCTAACTCTTCCTTGGTTATGTTGCTGCATCAATATCAATGACTTTATTGAGCTACACAACTGAACATGTAGAAAACATCTGTGCAATAGCGTTTATTCTGTTGTTCCCAATGTGAGAAATATATGTATTTCAGGATGCTGCTAATATGGTTTCTTTTTCTGCATTGCGATCAGCAGAATAAAGAGATGAAACCATTTGTTTCCTCTCTGAATAGAGACGCAGTCTTGTTGGTCGATAAATAATCATTTTTACCGCGTGTGCAGAGTTTGTGTGGCAATTCAAGGAGCTGGTTTTCCAAACAATAGGTCTGATTGTTAGGGAAGCAAGTGGGACAAATACAAATTCAAATAAGGAAGTAATTAGAGCCCATATGTCGTTCCCTTGCATTTACAGCGTGCATTGTGTTCCCAGTGCAAATCGGAGCCCTGCAAAATTGAGTAAATTCGTATCATTTGTAAACTTGAAAGGAAGACCCGGTTTGCCTATATTGCTAGACAATTCATAGAGATAAATGTTTGTGGTGAAGAGGGGGCAATTGCAAGAAAACATTTCCTTAACACATGTTCAGGTTTTTGTACACACTCATTAGAACTTGAACGGGTAGCTTCAGATTTCAACATGCTCATTTGTGAATCGTTCACTGATATGGCAAAGAGTGTCAAAAGGAAAAGGGCTTCGAGACAAAAGGCCTTACTCTGGATCTTTGCTTATTCAGTACACACTTTTGCTGTGAGCTCATAATGCCCCTCTTATTTCTTCCCATCTTTAAAAAAATTTTTTTATATGCTTCCCGTAATGACCGTGACACAAAGCAAGAACTAAAGTGTCCCACAAGTGGTTGTAGTCTAGGAAGAAGCTGTAGGAGCAGCCATCTTGGATTTCCTTTCCAAGAACGCTCACCAAAGTTTATTTTGTTCACTCCAACCTACACCGTTTCTCAAATATGCATCAGGACCGAACGGAAAGCTACCACCTCAGCCAACCACAATGCTCCTTCGAGCTCGCGCATGAATGCTGCCGCACATGCGTGGGAATTTGACGGCGGTCATTACTGTGACGGCGGAAGCGCTGCCCCCGTTTCTCTCCCCAAAAATACGCTCTAAATCAGGGAGTGCGAGGGGAAAACATACGAATTCGATCTAATACAGCGGAGGAAGGCGTCGCGGGGGGAACAAAATTTTTACGTCGTGTTGGATGCTTGCGTACTGGACATGTTTAAATTGTGATCTGGGATCCCTGCATTAGAAAAACTGCTTATGTTGAGTTGTTGACGAATCCCCCTTTTAAATTCCTTGGTATCTCCCTGTAGGTAATTGTTCGGTGGCGGCAATCACTTTTAAGCAAACTGATTCACTGCTACCCTTTTATTGACTTCTGAGTTAAAAGAGCCAAGAGGAAGCTTTGGGGAGCTGCCTGTCTCTTGGTGGTTTATTACTGCAGCTTTTCTCCTGCTGACCTCGTCATTCTTCGTTCAGCGCCCCGAGCTTTCTTCCATTAAAGTCTCTCCCGTGACCTCTCATTTTCTGCCCCCAAGTGTGCAGTTCTTCGATCCCATCTCTTCCTGTTCTAGCTTTCTAATTACTGCAGTGTGGAGTGGCGTCCCGCCCGGGAGATTGTCAGCAGAGTCAAAGGGACTCTTCTTCCCCTTTCCACAATAGGGAAATTAATGCAAAGCCATTGGGGAGCAGCGTCGGGGCCTTTCTTTGACACAGAGGCTCAATTTACTTCTGGTGGCAGAAGGCTTTTGATGTGAGGCACCTGAAAATGTTCATTTTTGATTTGGAAACATTCCACACAATTTTGTGGCACTAAAGGTGAGGAAGAGAGAATTGACTTCATTGAAGTGACTCACATCCTTTAAACTGAGCCAGCGTGGTGTAGTGGTGAAGAGCCGTGGTTTGGAGTGGTGGACTCTGATCTGGAGAACCGGGTTAGATTCCCCACTCCTCCACATGAGCGGCAGAGGCTAATCTGGTGAACTGGATTTGTTTCCCCACTCCTACACATGAAGCCAACTGGGTGACCTTGGGCCAGTCACAGTTCTCTCAGCCCCACCTATCTCACAGGTTGTCTGTTGTGGGGAGGGGAAGGGAAGGTGATTGTAAGCCACTTTGAATCTTCCTTAAGTGGTAAAGAAAGTCGGCATATTAAAAACATCTCTTCTTCTTCTTCTTCTTCTTCTTCTTCTTCTTCTTCTTCAAGCTTATACTTCAGTTTTGGGTTGAATCAGATCTTCATGAGCACTAAATTACTGTGTATAGCAGTTTTTCCCTTTGGTGCCTTATAAGAACCAGCGAGTGCAAACATACCATAACTTTCTCATGTACACTGATTCATTTTACACAACTATTGGATTTTGAACACCGGACTTAAAGATCTTCAATTAGTACTTCTCAGATGAAAGAAGGTGTTTGATGTTTATTTTGAAATTGATCATTTTTTAAAAGAAACAAAACATGTCCAAATTGCATTCCAAATGTTGATTGGAATCCTGGCAGTAAATTGTGATTTAAGAATATTGTCCAAATAGCAATCTTTACAGCATTGCCTTAAATCACCATTTGCTCCTCTGGATTTATTCATTGCATATTTGAGCTTCAGCCTCTGGAGATATAGCATGCACATGGAATTTCAGGGAACAACCAGAATGTCCTAGATATAATGTGTCATTTCCCCCGCATAAGGTGTCTGTTTGGTCTGAGTTTAGTCCCTCCGCTCACAGCCAGCATGGTGTAGTGGTTAAGAGCAGTGGTTTGGAGTTGCGGAGTCTGATCTGGAGAACCGGGTTTGATTCCCCACTCCTCCACAGGAGCGGTGGAGGCTAATCTGGTGAACTAGATTTGTTTCCCCACTCCTACACACAAAGCCAGCTGGGTGACCTTGGGAGAGTCACACTCTCTCAGTCCCCACCTACCTCACAGGGTGTCTGTTGTGGGGAGGGGAAAGGAAGGTGATTGTCAGCCTGTTTGATTCTCCCTTAAGTGGCAGAGAAAGCTGGCATATAAAAACCAACTCTTCTTCTTCTTCTTCTTCTTCTTCAAACATGCACAGTCCAATCTGTAGAATCACTTCAGGCCAAGTCAATTGATTCCAGTGAGCTTAGTATTTCTTTTTTTTTTTCATAAAGTTTTTATTATTTTTAAAATATTTTACTGTCAGGTACTTTTCAACAACACATTCATTTAATCAATCATACAATAAAAAACTAACAGCGTCATCGAAAAGCATATTCATCTATTAATGAAAAGATATTCAAATAAGAGACTTCCCCCTCACCTTCCTCCATCTTGCTATAAATTTATCTATTCTTTTGCAAAGAAATTCGAATCCAGAAAAATACGTCAAGCTTGATTACTAAATTAATTCTAAATTATTCAATTCATTTACAATTAGTACGTGTTTATTATTGATTTCATATATAGTAACAAATTTTATTTCAAAACCGTTCTTAAGGTAAAAGGATTAGATCAGTAAATAAAAAAATCCCTAGTCATCATTTAAATCCCTGTTTAGCCCTCCGTTTCTCTCTATCACCCATAAACTGCATGTTTCCTTTTAGTTTTGTTCTTGCTGTGAATTTTTGTTTTTCCAACACTTCTGTTATTTTTGATGTCCTGTCTTTTTTGTCCAGATGTCAAGGCCAACTCCTTTTTCTCCTCTTCTTGTTGATGTTGTTGCTCCTGGTTAAGGCCAACTAGATCTTTTTCATAATTTTTCAAAAAAAAATTACCTCCTCCTGTGAAGAGATGGTAAATCTGACCTCTTTGTAGGTAAAAGTGAGTCCCTGTGGGAAGATCCAGCAGAATCTTATTCCAGTGAGCTTAGTATTTCTAACGGATTCCTTGTAGTGTGTACCTCAGCTGAGTTGTATTTAAATGGCAGGTGTGTGGCATTTGGCTGCCAAGAAGTACATTGAATCGCCAAGCACACGGTGACTCGCCTTGGAATTCTAAACCGAACCTTAGACTTATTTTTTCTAACACCTGAGTCTGCTTTTAACAGCACAGAAATAAGGTCAGTTCTAAACCCCATCAATGAAATAACTCTCTGTGACACAGAATTTGCTCTAGATACAGTGAGGGAATTTAAATGATTGATCTTCTGTCGTAATTCAGGCATTAAATATGGTAGGCGAGCAAACCTAACTCATGGTTTTATCACATTTTGCCGCAGAAGTTTATAAACCTCAGCCAGCTCACAAACCTTAAGGTTATCTGACCCTAGAGTGGTTCTAACTATTTTTTTCATGTACTTTACGTTTTATTTATGTTAGCTCATAAGCAAAGGTAGTATATTTGTAGCAGTAATTGTTAAAAACAATTCAAGATTCCTACTATGATCCTCCTTTTGACCATAGATGCCAGGAATATTTATGATGTGTTCCCAACTGTGTTGAAGATAATTGTCTTGAACAGGCAGCAATTTTGAAAATGTTATCAAAAAAGGAAAAGGTAAAGGTAAAAAAAAAAACCTGTGCAAGCACTAAGCCATTACTGACCCATGGGGTGACGTCACATCCCGATGTTGACTAGGCAGACTCTGTTTACGATGGGGTTTGCCATTGCCTTCCCCAGTTGTCTACACTTTATCCCCCAGCAAGCTGGGTACTTATTTTACTGACAGTGGAAGGATGGAAGGCTGAGTCAACCTTGAGCCGGCTACCTGAAACCGACTTCTGTCAGGATCAAACTCAGGTTGTGAGCAGAGCTCTGACTGCAGTATTGCAGCTTACCACTCTGCGCCACTGGACCCAAATAAAAAAGGGCAGCTTCATTGCACAGGCTGTTTATGATTGGTTGGATCCAACCAACTTTCTCACTTAACTTCACCCAATTTCCCATCACGTTAAAGTTTCCATCCCACATGGCTGTTGTAGGTACAAGTCTCATGATTGTTAGCATAGGCATTTTGGGTGGTCAAAGAGGAACACTTCTTTTTTTCTCTACAGAAAAGGTGATTGGACCCAGCCTAATGAAGCCAATTACACATACAATGTGCAGCAGTTATTCAGATCTGTACCATGAGAATGGGGACAATGATGTGCAGTTGTAGATAATAACAATAATGATAATAATAGGCAGTACCTATAGGGTGCCAAAGTAGGTAGACATACATGCATAGGTGTATTCCCAATTCCTCTCCCCCAACTGCAGAGCACATTTTATGTGTGACAAGAGGGTACATGTCCTCCACTTGTTTCTAAGGTCCCTGTTCTCCTCTTTTCATGGTGAACATGGGGAGGGGCTGTGGCACAGTTTGTAGAGCATCTGCCTGGCATGCAGAAAGTCCCAGGTTCAGTCCCCGGCATCTCCAGTTAAAGGGACTAGGCAAGTTGGTGATGTGAAAGACCGCTGCCTGAGACCCTGGAGAGCCGCTGCTGGTCTGAGTAGGCAATACTGATTCTGATGGACCAAGGGTCTGATTCAGTAGAAGGCAGCTTCATGTGTTCAACAGTTCCATTTATCCCATTCTGCAATGCAGAGACCTATTCATATCTGCAGTTATTTTCCCATTGCAGAGGACAGGCATGAGTCTCCATTTTCAGTGTGACTCTGGAATGGAGAAAAATGGATGTTAAATGCCACCCCGTCCTCTACAGTCATCATGTCTGAAGTTGCCCTTCGTCACCCAACTATGATAATTTATTTTTGGATGCCCGAGTTCTGTTTATGGGCATCTGCATAAATATTTAGTGTCTTGAGAGTAGGAAAAAAATGATAAGATTTTCAACAATACGGCTAAAGGTAGAATTTATAAGCCATAGAGTCCACTTAATAAGCATTTGAGAAAGATCAATAGGCATTTCAGAGAGATCCCTGTATCGGGAGAGATAATACATAAATTATATAGTTTAATCTTGTCTCACCAGCCCGTTTATGATGTTGGTGTTGGTAAGAAGGTATGGATTTTCCTCTGTCCAAGCAGGATGTAGGGGCGGCTGAATGACTCAAGAGGTACAATCTTGGTTTTACCAAAAGCTCCAGAGGCTTAGAATTTGACACATGCGACTTTTAATTTTACAAGTTTCTGATCAGAGACAAAATAAACAGATTTTCCCCCTCCTCCACTGAAATTGGCACGATACATGGAATATTCGTGTTTATAACTTAATTGACAGATAATGGCAATGAGTGTTTTCAGTTGTTTCTGTCTAGGGAAAGGTATGAATATTTAAGCACTTTTAAATAGTTAAGAGCGGTGGTTTGAAGCGGTGGACTCTAATCTAGAAAACCAGGTTTGATTCCCCACGCCTGCACATGAGAGGAAGATGCTAATATGGAGAACCGGGTTGGTTTCCCCACTCCTACACATGAAGCAAGCTAGGTGACCTTGGGCTAGTCACACTGTCTCAACCCCACCTATCTCAGAGGGTGTCTGTTGTGGGGAGGGTAAGGGGATTGTAAGCCGGTTTGATTCTCCCTTTCTCAGTTGAGAAAGTAGGAATATAAAAACCAACTCCTTCTTCTTCCTCTTCTTTTCAGTGGGAAATGATAACTGTACGATGAGAGCCGCTTCTTCTGGTGCCACACATAACGACGTACAAATCGCTTTGCTGGACCAGAACAAAGTCTGTGCTGTAGTCCAACCAGATGGCTGCCGAGATCCACAAGCAGGCGCTGCAGATGGTGGCCATTCCTTCTGGTGGGCTTAGGGCTGCCAACCTCCAGGTAGTAGCTGGAGATCTCCCGCTACTACAGCTGATCTCCAGCCAATAGAGATCAGTTCACCTGGAGAAAATGGCTGCTTTGGCAATTGGACTCTATGGCATTGAAGTCCCTCCCCTCCCCAAACCCCACCCTCCTCAGGCTTCGCCTCAAAAATCTCCAGATATTTTCCAGCCCAGAGCCTCAACCCTAGGTGGGTTCCTGAAGGAACCCTGGGAAGCTGGAGTTGCCATCCTCATGAGAATCCCATCGCAATATGGTAGAGTGTAAGGATGAACTGGTGATTCATATGTTACCAGTATGGCACGATTGCTTCTGTTCCATGATATGAGTTCATGTCACTCGAACATGTGAATGATACTTTCTTGTAAAGGGGATGGATTGCATAGGAAGGTCCTCAGTGATTCAGAGAGAAATCTTAAATAGGTCTGCCCCAAACCCTACGCAAGTCTAGCCAGTGGGACTAGGGTTGCCAACCTCCAGGTACTAACTGGAGATCTCCTGCTATTACAACTGATCTCCAGCCGATAAAGATCAGTTAACCTGGAGAAAATGGCCACTTTGGCCATTTGACTCTATGGCATTGAAGTCCCTCCCTTCCCCAAACCCCACCCTCCTCAGGCTCCACCCCAAAAATCTCCCGCCGATGGTGAAGAGGGACCTGGCCACCCTAAGTGGGACTTACTCCCAGGCAACTGTTCTTAGGCTGGCACAGTGAGTTATTGAAACAGCCATGGAGAAAGGGAACCTGTGCAGCCTTGATGGCCCTTATTGTTGTGTTGCTTCCGTTCAAGATGTACAGATTTTCATCTACAGCATAACTTGAGTTCAGGTAATGTGACTCAGAGCTAGGGTTTCCAGGTAGCTTGGA
This sequence comes from Euleptes europaea, assembly GCF_029931775.1. Lineage (NCBI taxonomy): Eukaryota > Metazoa > Chordata > Lepidosauria > Squamata > Sphaerodactylidae > Euleptes > Euleptes europaea. The sequence continues at coordinate 15,963,270 of NC_079322.1, read as the reverse complement.
ATGGGAGGCAGTTGCCCGTCAATCCATCGGCTGGCTCACAGCAAGGATCCTGCTCGCATGTGGGCACCAGCGACGCGTTCCCATCACTTCTGGATTTCTTCTGGTTTGAGTGGTAAATCATCTTGTTGCCCTGCTGCACTTCTGGAAGTAACCGGAAGGGACAGGTTTGCGTCGCTCGTGGATGCGCTCATGTGACCCCTGCCCCAAAAATCTCCCGCTGGAGGAGAGTGGGGACCTGGCAACCCTACTCAGAACACCATCATGTTCATGTTTTTGCCCAGAACTCAGTCCCACTAAGTTTAGTGGGGCCTATTCCCGGGTGAGTGGGCACATGGTTACCTCCTGAACCTCTGTAGGTTGCAGTTTTCCATCCGGATGGGCTGAGGGCCAACCACGTTTCTACAGGTTGAATCATAGCTGGCACCACATGCTAAATGCAGCGAGTGCCTTCTGAACTGTCTTCAGCTCCCCATCACATCCTCTGCTCTTCATGGCAATAACACAAAATGCAAATGGCTGATGTCTCAACCATGCAGCAAAGCCTTCTGAATAAAATGGAAAGGTCTTGTTACTTGCTTATACACAATCCCTGGAGGGCAGAGTATTACAGAATCCTCATTGTTCTCTAGCTCTATGAGATGACAGCATAATCCAGAGCTCAACAAGCAGAAATCCTCAATAAAACAACTCTCAGCAATGCAATAAAAACATCTTATGTTTGAATGAGGCATACATAGCTCAGAAAACATATAAATGTTAGATTCCCCCCCCAAAGTCACATGGGTGACAGACTGCGTTCATTCTCAACCACTAGTTCAGTTCTGCCATGTGGCATACTCCTTCTTACTTCTTGGATATTACCTAGGGTTGCCAACCTCCAGGTGGTGGCTGGAGATCTCCTGCTGTTACCATTGATCTCCAGGGAATAGAGATCAGTTCACCTGGAGAAAATAACCGCTTTGGAAGGTGGACTCCATGGCATTATACCCAAATCACAAAATCAAATCACAAAAATCACAAAATCACACAAAGATGGAAGAGACCATAAGGGCCATCCAGTCCAGTCCCCTGCCATGCAGGATCCCACAATCAAAGCGCTCCCGACAGATGGCCATCCAACCTCTGCTTAAAGACCTCCAAAGACGGGGACTACACACACACACACCCGAGGCAGGGCATTCCACTGTCGAACCGGCCTCACCGTCAGAAAGTTCTTCCTAATGTTTAAGTGGAATCGCTTTTCTCTTAGTTTAAAACCATTACTCCATGTCCTAGTCTCTGAAGCAACAGAGAACAAGCTAGTACCCTCATTAATATGGCATCCCTTCGAATATTTAAACATGGCTATCCCCGTTAAAGTCCCTCCCCAAACCCCACCTGCCTCAGGCTCCACCCCCAAAATATCTTGGTATTTCCCAACCCAGAGCTGGCAACCCTAATAGTACCACTTCAGGCTATAGATTGAAGGTCCTACGTTTGAATGCTTCCCCATGTAAAACTCGGTCCCTGTGTATGGAAAGCTAGTATGTTAGGCTGCAATGTTCTAGTGTAGCCTTTCCCCTGACATGCTGGTTTTGTGTATGCAGAAAGTGATTTTTGTTTCAAGGTAAAAAAAAAAAAAAAAGACAGGACACTTGCTAGTACCTCCGAGATAATTTTTTTCGTGTTATTTTACGGTTACTGTTTAAAGAGCCCTTGACTGTTACAAGATCGGATTTTTATAGTTTGGTTTCATCTTCCATCTAAAATCGACAGGGGAGGTGTTCGCAGCTGAGAGATTTGCTGGATGAATTTTTGGATATTGTTTTGCTTTCCGAACGAGCGAGGGGAGTTAGTGCGAAATCTGGATGGCTGCAACAGAGTGAAGGCGGCCATCGCTGTAACTGACACAACTGTGATTAATTTCCCAGCGACTGGGTGACCCTGGAGTAGGGTGACAACCAAGTAGCTGCCTTGCAGCTCATTCCTCTGATACTGCGATGTATCAGAGGACAGACAGGAGAAGTTGCCAGAATTTTAATCAGCGTTCTTCATTGACTGTGTTGTCACTCCCTGACATCAGTTGCCAAGTCCCATTTTTCTCTCCGAAACAAGAATATAGCCTTTTGTTTTGGGTGGGAGCCCTTGACAGACATACGGCTTGTGACATGGCGAGTCTGAATGAATACAATTTCCTTAAGAGTCATAATTCTTAATGAACTCTGTTCCTGGGTGATACTCGGGGGCCAATTCAGAACCAATTTAGAGCCGATCTACTAATTAACTCGGATCCTTGCATGTGTGGTAGTCTTTACATCTTTACATGACAGTCCTCATCAGTCCGCTTCTTGATTGGTTATTTGGGAGGCAGTGGCCTGCTTCTGGTTTTGGCTGCTTTTCGACTGTGTATTATATCTGAAGACTGTGCTCCTGGGGCAGGGACCCATTTCCTTTGTGCTGGTTTTACTCTCTACAGCTGTATGGACATTAGAAGCTCTGTACAAATGTTTTACAAGTGGAAAGCCTTTGATAACTTAGGGAGACTGGCTCCAGCTTTCTTTCTTTCTTTCTTTCTTTCTTTCTTTCTTTCTTTCTTTCTTTCTTTCTTTCTTTCTTTCTTTCTTTCTTTCTTTCTTTCTTTCTTTCTTTCTTTCTTTCTTACTTACTTACTTACTTACTTACTTACTTACTTACTTTTCCTCCCTCCCACTAGCTCCTTTCTGTTTCCAGCTCTGCTTCCCTCCCACTTCACCTTCTCCTTTTCCAGGTACCAATTTGAATTGCCATTTCCAAAATGCCAACCAAACTCTGAGGCTCATCTCTCTTCCTGTTTGGGTATTTTCAACACCCCCTGTTTCTTTTCTCTCTCTCTCTCTCTTTTTTTTTTTTTACAAAAGTAGATTTTTGTGCAAACTTGTGGGTTCCCCAGGGATTGCAGAACTATCATTTGTCAATCTGCATACATCAGTGCTTCAGTACAAAATAATGCTTTATCAAAAGAGGATGTAGGCAATCTCTAACCTCATGGACCAAGTTTCTGAACACCTATTATGTGCTTCCTAGTTACCTGAATATAGGGTTGCCAGATCCAGGCTGGGAAATACCTGTAGATGTTGGGGGTGGAGCCTAAGGAGGGTTTGGTTTGGGGAGGAGAGGGGCTTCAGTGGGTTATAATGCCATGGAGTCCACCTTCCAAAGCGGCCATTCTCCAGGTGAACTGATCTCTGTCACCTGGAGATCAGCTGTAATCCCAGAAGATCTCCAGCCTCCACCTGGAGACTGGCAACCCTACCTGAATCCACACTCTGTGTGTCATCAGGAGTTATTGAAAATGGAGGGCTTAGATAGGGTTGCCAACTGCCAGGTAGTAGCAGGAGATCTCCTGCTAATACAACTGATCTCCAGCCGATAGAGATCAGTTCACCTGGAGAAAAATGGCCGCTTTGGCAATAGAACTCTATGGCATTGAAATCCCTCCTCTCCCCAAACCCCGCCCTCCTCAGGCTCTGCCCCAAAAATCTCCTGCCAGTGGCAAAGAGGGACCTGGCAACCCTAGACTTAAAGACATGCATAGCGCTGGTTTGTATTAAACATTGTCCTGAAGAAAGGCTGTACGGCTAGAAATGTAGGTCTGGATCCAGATCATGAGCTTGTCCAAGAGTACCTGGAACTGATGTGGCTTTAGAGTTGGCCTTTAGATTTTTAAAATCTAGAAATGATTAACGTAAAAATCACATTTGACAGAACCTATTGTAACCATAAATTTAGGTTGCATCAATTAAAACATAGCTCAAGTAATCAAAAAATTTTATTCATTTATTTTCAAATTTATTTTTCAAATTTATAGGCCGCCCTCATTCCCAGCAAGCCAGGCTCAGGGCAGGTAACAACCTTTAAAACAAATAAAACCACATTTATTTATTTAGTTGATTATTTTTTAGTCACCACTCACCCAAAGGATCTCGCGGCAACTTACAACATTAAAACAGTATAAATGAGTCAAAAACAATATAAATGCAGATAACAAATATAAATTATATTAAAATGTTGAACTGCAGGCTGAGGACCCCTTATCTGGACATCCAATATGCGGACTGATCCAAAAACCAGACCTTTTGAGCCAGCATGCAGGCATTTCTGACAGGCCCTCAGCAGTGCCATTGATGGTTCAATGTACACAAAATTATTAAAAATATTGTTTAAAATTACATTCAAGCTATATGTATAAAGTATATAGTGTTTATAAAAACATATAATACACCCCCCCAAATATTTCGTTATGAATATGCAAAAAATTCCAAAATACGGAAAGATCCGAAATACGGATCACTTCTGATCCCAAGCAGTCCAGATAAGGGATACTCAACCTGCATTAAAATATGTGGCTAACATCATCCCACGAACAAACAACCCAAACATGCGGATTACACTACAAAGGCCAACTTGAACAATTCAGCTTTGCATGCCCTGTGGAAATTAAAATAGTCCGGCAGGGACTTTTCAAGCTGCTTTAGACTGGAGCTGTGTAGGGAGGAATGGGTGGAGTTAATCTTTCCACCACTGTATGGTTTGGCCTAATATTGAACCACTGATGTTAGTCTGGGGGAGGAATGGGCATAGTCTCTCTAATGCCATGGCTAAGAGCAATTCAAGGAAAGGGGCACAGTTTCAAGAGGCAAAGCCATGCCACAGTGGAAGGATTAATTTGCCCCTCCCCATTCCAATCTAGGCCACCAATAGGGTTGCCAGGTGGGTGGTATTGGTGGGCAATTGCCCACCAATCCACCCAGCCGCTCCAGGGACGCGGCCGCATCGCCGTGGCTGTTTTTGCACTCAGATCCCCAAAATGAGGGTTTGAATGTTAAATCAGCCACGGTGATGCGGCGCTTCCAGAAGTAAAACCGGAACTGCCATCATCACATTTGTGTGCCCACCCATGGCCACTTCAGCCCCACCCCCTAATACCTCCTGCTGATCTTGAGGGGGGACCTGGCAACCCTAGCCACCAAGCAGCTGGAAATGCTCAGAAAATCTGATCACAGCTCTCCCAACCTCTTGGAAGTTTTGACCTTCTTTTTAGGAATGATGGAAGACCTCTCTCTGCCATAGAGTTCTTACAACCTTCTTCCCTTATATAACTTGTTTCACCATTTGTTTGTTGCCTTTCTTCAGAACTATACAGTATGAACAACAGGATGGATGAATCTGTGACTGATAGTATCAGCTATGCATATTAATTAATTTATTGTATTTATTTAGGACTGCATTTGGTTAACTTAGTTTTCTATTTGTTGGCAGTCCTGAATTCTGATTTTAAACCATGGTCTTTTATATATTTTATGGTTTTTGTTTTATTCACACTGTAAGTCCTCTTGAGTTTCTGTAATACAGAAAAGCAGCTAATTAATTTTTTAAAGAATAATCATATGAATTCCAACTCAGCATCTTCTCACTGGAGTCTCCCTTTTGAAACTTCTCTGCTAATGAACTGCAATCTTTCAGTTTGTTATTGAATGTCCAAGCCATGAGGTTGAAATGGTCCCCCAGTGGCTTTGGTTTCCATTTTAATGTCTAATTTGTGTCCATTTATTCCCATGCATGCAAGACTGTCAAATTTGGTCAATGTAAAGGGCATAAGGGCATTCCAAGCATATATCACATTAGAGAATGTGCAGGTGATTGGAATGGAATGGTATGTTTAATGTTATAAATGTAAATGGGGAAGAAGAAGAGTTGGTTTTTATATGCCTACTTTCTCTGCCTTTTTAAGGAGAATCAAACCAGCTCACAATCTCCTTCCCTTCCTCTCCCCACAACAGACACCTTGTGAGGTAGGTGGGGCAGAGAGCAGAGAACTGTGACTAGGCCAAGGTCACCCAGCTAGCTTCATGTGGAAGAGTGGAGAAACCAACTGATTCACCAGATTAGAGTCTGCCGCTCATGTGGAGGAGTGGGAAATCAACCCTTGTTCTCCAGATTAGAGTCCACTGCTCCTAACCACTACACCATGCTGGAAGGGCGTGATATATCATATTAGAGAATGTACAGTGAATGATATGCTTTATATGACTGCGCCCTATGACAGAGTCACTCGAGTGGGGGACAGATTTGGCATGTGACAGAGCAGTGTTACCTTCCAAACAGCATCTCCTGAGAATCTAATGGGACCATAAATTTAGATATCATTTATTTACTTAAAATATTGCTACCACGACTTTGAAATACAGTCTTCAAGTTGTTGAAGGGGCCACTCCCTAGATTTGTATTTCCATAGGATGCTACATTGTTGGTGTGTGTGGGGGGGAAAGGGGGCAGTCTCTAAACAAGGACTGGTCCACTCCCCTCCACCCATGCTGTGAGAGGGAAGGATCATCTTCCAGGAGAGGTTGTAGAACCTTGATGCTCTGGAGGGGTTTTAGCTGTAAGTGGTAGGGGACAACCAGTAGCGTTCTGTTATTTTCTCTACTTGGGTATATCCTCCAGAAAGTGATTTCTGGGTCCATGTCTGGTCCTCTTGATTTATCTCTTTACTTATGCAGGCGAATACTGTAGTTTTCAGAAAATCTGGTGTAAATCTACAGACGTTTGTCCCTGGCTGCAGGACTGTTGTGGATGGGACTGTTTCTTAGGGGTTGGTTGTAGGCAACAGATCATGAGGTGTGTTTTGGATTGAAGCTAGAGATGTACAGGCAAGCATGTTGATCAATAGATTTCTAACACAAAATGGATACACTTGCACTACTTTCAGTTTTGTATGAACCACCTCTCCCATAATACTAGAACATGGGGTCATCTGCTGAAACTGAACTGTGAGAGATTCAAAATGGACAAAAGGAAGTATTCCTTCACACAGTGCATAGTTAAATTGTGAAACTCCCTGCCCGAGGATACAGTGATGGCTGCCAACTTGGAAGGCTTTAAGAGGGGATGGACATGTTCATGGAGGATAGGTAGGGTTGCCAGCCTCCAGGTACTAGCTGGAGATCTCCTGCTATTACAGGTGATCTCCAGCTGATGGAGATCAGTTCACCTGGAGAAAATGGCTGACTTGGCAATTGGACTCTATGGCACTGAAGTCCCTCCCCTCTGCAAACCCTGCCCTCCCCAGGCTTTGCCCCAATAATAGGGTTGCCAGGTCCCTCTTTGCCACCGGCGGGAGATTTTGGGGGTAGAACCTGAGGAGGGCGGGGTTTGGAGAGGGGAGGGACTTCAATGCCTTCGATCGGGACTTCAATTGGCTGGAGATCAGTTGTAATAGTGGGAGATCTCCAGCTACTACCTGGAGGTTGGCAACCTGCCCTTCTGGGATTTCCCTGCCAGCATGGGAGTGACAGCGGCGAAGCTCTGTGGGTCCCCGGAGCCGGTGTGTTTGCCCCCTCACCGGCATCTATGCCTCTTTGCTCCATGGTAAATTGGCATGGACTCCGGCACGGGGTCATGCCAGCTCCTATGGTGCTTCGCCCCCCACCCCCTTCAGGAATTCATGGTTAGAGTACACTTGGTTGTTTCTTTGGTGTAAATATCTAACATGCCTATTGAAGACCTTTTAAAGATCACTAATACGGGATTGTATTTTCATTCTCATAAACCTTAAAGGGATGACAATTAAGAAACCCATACATGGGTTGTCACGAATAACATCGAGGAGATACTTTCACCCCCGAATCACCCTTGGAACATTTATTTCATACTTACTGGGCTTGATTTCTGTCATTTATCTGAGCATCAAGGAAGATAATTAGATTGCAAAGGATAGGGCATCAATTAAAAGATAGACTGCGGTTATTAAAAATAAATTCTTTAACACTGTTTTTTTATAATTATTCTGCCTGAAGTCGAATGTACCAAGGTAGTGTAGCAATGGAGCCCAAAGGGCAAAAAGACCCTGTCATCCCATATAGAGAACAACATCAATACATTTATCTTCAGTGATCCATAACAGTTTCAGAGCCAGGGAATAGCACAGGCACTTATGACTAAACTGTCATCTAATTTTCTTATGCCTTTTGGAATGAAACACCCTGTGATAAAAATAGAGGTTGACAGAACTACTATATAGCCTTCTGGAAATGTTTTTTTTGATAGAGCTAGATTCCCCCCCTCCCCCCGTCCACCCCAAAAATCTGGGTGGATTACTGGAGTCTGGTGGAGTGTGGAATGGTCACACAGGGATTCATAATGGACCCCAGAAAGGCCATGCCTCACCATACATTGATGTAACATAGGGTCAAAAACATCTCTGGGACATCCCCAGATCATGGTAGGTCTTTCCACACTTGTGTAGATGCCTTGGATGTGCATGTTGGAGTTGGACATATTGGGCACTTCAATGTACATGTACACATGGAGCAGTTTGTATGATTGTGTCACTTTAATACTTAATGGGTCAGAGACCTTTGGACGTGTGTGGCAACACATGCGATTGGTCCAGAATTTACTGCAATCTGCTAGTCATCATTAGATTCTTCTGAGTCCTAGGGCAAAGTCTACCTCAACTAGAAGCACTAAATCTGGAATAAATTTCAGACTGGGTAAAAGTCAATGCCATCTACAGTGAGATTCATTTCCCCCCATAATAACTAAAGTCTGTGTACTTATGCCATGGAAAATACTTATGAGGGTTTACTTTATTTTAAAGAGTAACTGGAAGTTTTGACCAAAGGATTCAGGTAGGGTTGCCAGCCTCCAGATGGGATCTAGGAATCTCCTGATATTACAACTGATTTCCAGATAATTTACTGATAATTTACTGAGGTAAATTATCCTGAAGAAAAAGGCAGCTTAGGAGGGTGGACTCTCTGGTGTTATACCTTGCTGATGTCTCCCCCCACCACAACCCTGCCCTCCCTAGGTTCCACACCTAAATCGCCAGGATTTACCCAGCCTGGAGTTGGCAACCCTAGAGGCAGGATGTATTTGGCAGTATAGAAAAGTTTTATTTCCTGTTTACATAGAAGTAGGTCAAAGCCTACAAATCTATGCATGTTTTGAGCAATGGTCAAGTCGTTTCCGACTCATGGCGACCCTATAAATCAATGTCCTACAAAACATCCTGTCCTTAACAGCCTTGCTCAGATCATGCAAACTGAGGGCCGTGGCTTCCTTTTTAGAGTCAATCCTTCTTTTGTTGGGTCTTCCTCTTTTCCTGCTTGCCTTCAACTTTTCTTAGCATGATTGTCTAGCATAATTGTCTTTTCCTAGCATGGTTGTCTTTACTTTAATTGGCACTAACTTTTCAGGGTCTGTAGCCAAGACCTTTCCCGTACCTGGTATCTAAGATCCTTTTAAACCAAGGGGAAGGCACTGGCAAACCACCCCATAAACACAGTCTGACTAGTAAACGTTGTGATGTGATGTCACCCCATAGGTCAATAATGACCTGGTGATTGCACAGGGGACTACCCTTATCTTGATTGTGATGCCAAGTATTGAAACTTAGACATTCTGCATGCTGATTGACAGCCCTTTCCCTTCAAGCGCAGGAAGTCCAAGTGGGCCTGGTTACCCTGAACTTTCCCAGGACCCTGAACTTTCCCTGCATACACAGTGCAACATAAAGCATTTTTTGTGTCATGTTTTTGCATGAGATTAACATGGACAAAACTTTTGTACTCTTAGAAATACATGGGCAGTCTAAATTGTTTCCTTTACTCCATGAAACAGGCAATAAATGGTTCTATTTCACAGGTGAAACTGAGCCTCAATGCATTTTCCGTTGTGTCCCAGTATTTTGGATCTGATTTAGAATTTGTCTGTATCGGTTGTGTGTCCTCATTGCTTATTTGATAAATTCATGTATCTTCAGAGGTCAGTGCTGCTTGCTGGTACAATCTAGAACCAGAATCTGATGTCCCTGCCATTGCCAGCATCTAGGTAGGGCCTGGAGATCTTCCAGAATTACAACTGCTCTCAAGGCTATAGACATCAGATCCCCTGCAGAAAATGGTGACAGAGATCAGTTCACCTGGAGAAAATAGCTGTTTTGGAAGGTGAACTCCATGGCATTATACCCCATGGCAGTCCCTCCCCTTCTCAGACCCCGCCCTCCTCAGGCTCCTCCCCCCAATCTCCAGTTATTTTCCAACCCAGAGCTGGCGACCCTAATTATGCCCCACTGAGTTCCCCCTTCCACCCTGTCTTCTACAGGCTCCACCCTCAAATCTGCCTGAATTTCCCAAACTGGAGTTGAAAACACTTAGATGACCCCATTCCAGACTGAATCACACTGGCTCACACATCCTGTTTCCCTAGAAATGTAATTATTTTATAGTAGCACATTCTGCTCTTTCTTTGTAAACTACTTTCATTTTGAGAGATAAGAAGTATTTTGTTAGAGAGGAGAATAGAAAATCCTAACCATGCAGGATTAAGCATGGCTTTTGCCGTTCATTTGAGGAGGAGGGAAAATCCCATTTGCCCTTTAACTCGCCTCTGAGATTTGAGGCATTTACATTCCAAGTTTAAATCTCCACATGCTGTGAACATATCTTTATTAATGCCTAAAGCCTCTTCACGGCAGACATATTGAGGCTAACGGTGGGAAAATGTTTTCAGTAATTCTGTATGAAACACCCACAAGGAAGAACAAAGTGTGATCCGGAAGGAAAAGAAGAGTTTGTATTTATGAACTTATTCCAAGATAAAACGTTGCGGACCTAACGCTCCAAAGTTGGTGTGAAAAACCTGATATCTGGCTTGAGTGGAGATTCACAGGAGGGAAGAGGAAATCACTGTATGCTTTCTAACATTATGTGAAGTATCTCTGTCAGGCCCTCTATTTTGCTGGAAAAGGTTGATTTTATAATTCGGGTATACTCTAAATATGGAATGAGAAACCAGACAATCAGTACGCCCCAATATTCAAGCTTGTTCAATGCCATGTAGTTTCTTACATGTATTTTGTTAAATAAATAAGACTTCAGTTCTCAAGATCTCCTACTTAGGAACAAGATCCTGTGGCCTAGTTCATCTTCCATGTGACGGGTCCATGTGGCAGAAGCCACATGAATGGTAGATGCTGTGTCCTTTAGAGCTTGAAGAAGAAGAATTTGTTTTTTTTACCCTTCTTTTCTCTACCTTTTAAAGAGTCTCAAAGCGGCTTACAATCACCTTCCCTTCTCCTCCCCACAACAGGCACCTTGTGAGGCAGGTGGGGCTGAGAGAGAACTGTGACTAGCCCAAGGTCACCCAGCAGGCTTCATGTGGAGGAGTGGGGAAACAAACCCAGTTCTCCAGATTAGAGTCCATCACACCTAACAACTACACCACACTGGCCACCACCAGCCAGGATCCAGCTGGCAACCACTGAAGTCATTGCAGTATTGGGCTATGTGTGGGGTCCCCATGGCAGGTTCTTATAATTCTATTGTGCACCCATAATAGCCCCTCACAGAGCATGTGACAGTGGTCTAATAGTACAGAATAGTATAGTTACATACTTGTGCAGCTTAGCTCACACATCAACAAGGTGGATGTTTTCTTACCAGTATGGGTAGGGTTGCCAAAGCGGCCAAAGCGGCCGTTTTCTCCAGGTGAACTGATCTCTACCGGCTGGAGATCAGTTGTAATAGCGGGAGATCTCCAGCCACCACCTGGAGGTTGGCAACCCTATGGCTCCCCCCCCCCGCCTGCCTAGCATCTCTGGGTCCCATGGCGAGCTGGGAAGCTGCCCCTGTGGCATCTCATTGGGCTTCTGTGGTCCTCCCTGGATGAATCCTTTGGCATGGTCTAGAGGCCTCTGTCTCCTTGGAGGTAAGTGCAGGGATGGGAGTTCTGTCCCTAGGCAGAAATCTAAAAACTCACTGCTCTGCAGTGTTAAAACAATGTTATCTGAAAGGCAGAACTTCCCCCGAGAACAGTCAGTGCTGTAATCTTTCCACAAATTAAAATATTTCACCCCCTTAACAAACCACCGATTATCTAGACATCTAAAGTGTCCTTGGAGACTTTGGGATAATGGTAAAATAACAAGCCCATTTCTCCCTCTCATATAAAAATTACCTTTTAAAGTCTACTTATTGTTGTTTACTTCAGTTCTTCTTAGGCTTAAAAACTGTAGACTGAAATTAAATTTGTCATACATTACCTGGGAATCCATATAAGAGTTCCCCAGAGATAGACAATGTCTTGTGTTTTAGCATGACGCTTCTTTCTCTATTGTTTGAAGCTTCAGAGAATTTAGTCATCTGTCTGCAGCAGGGGTGTTTTTTTTTTTTTTTAAATGAAACTGGGACAGCTCTTCTAGACTTAATACCTAATCATTTATTTCTTTATTTCTCTCTTGCCTCGATTCACTGAAGAAAAAGGGGAAAGGGTTAAACTGGCAACTATATCAATCAAGATGGGGGAAGAGGGAATTTTACAGAGCTTCAAATGCTGACGGAAAATACCACAGAGTTATATCATGTACTGGAATCTGCAGAGTTATTTCATATCTGAATGCATCCTTTGTACCCAAATTGTCTACCTATACCATCTTATTGATTTCAGATTTCAGATTTTAAAGGGTATTATTGATGTGGATTCAGCACTGTTGTGGACTTCTTATATATTAGTACCAATCCTTTCTCTGTACCCTCCCAGATTCACAAGCAGCCTGCAAGGAATTCTATGAGACTAGATATATAAGCATACCTCGGACATATTGCAGATTCGGTTTGATGCCACTGCAATAAAGCAAGTCGCACGAATTTCTTGGTTTCCCAGTGCATATAAAAGTTATGTTTACACTATACTGTAGTCTGGGAAGTGTCCGATATCATTACGTCTCAAAAAAAAGTACTGTAATAATGATGGAAATGTTTGAAATGTTGTGAGAATTATTAAAATGTGACACAGAGACACAATGTGAGCACATGCTGTTGGGAAAATGGCGCCAATCAACTTGCTCGTGAGCGCAATATCTGTGAGGCGCAATAAAGGGAGGTATGCCTGTATATGTAAGAAGCTGAATGATATTCTAGGAAGATCCAGCTACAAATCCCCACCCGGCCATGAAGCTTGCTGGGTGACCTTAAGCCGCTCACCTTCTCTCAGCCAAATCTTACCTCACAGGTTTGTTGTAAGAATAAAATGGAAGGGGAGAATCACATAATCTACTATAAGAAAGAGGGGGATAAAGAAATGCCCTTGATAGCTACATTGGACCCTGAGGTAAAGAATACTGTTTTTGAATGTCTTCTGATGGAAAGAAAATATACTATGAACAGAAAACTAGCACAGCAGTGAATGGTCTTAGGGTATCCATTTCTGGTTCGGATAATTAGAAGAAGAAGAAGAAGAAGAAGAAGAAGAAGAAGAAGAAGAAGAAGAAGAAGAAGAAGAAGAAGAAGAAGAAGAAGAAGAAGAAGAAGAAGAAGAAGAAAACTTTTTTATATGCCGACTTTCTCTACCATTTAAGAAAGAATCAAAACAATTTACAATCTCCTTCCCTTCACCTCCCCACAATAGACACCCTGTGAGGTACGTGGGGCTGAGAGAGCTCTAAGAGAGCCGTGACTAGCCCAAGGTCACCCAGCTGGCTTCATGTGTAGGAGTGGGGAAACAATTCCAGTTCACCAGATTAGCCTCCGCCGCTCATGTGGAGGACTGGGGAATCAAGCCCGGTTCTCCAGATTAGAGTCCACCACTCCAAACCACCGCTTTTACCACAATACCACGCTGGCTCTCCAATTGGGGAGAATCGGGGGCAATGCCTTGAGAGGATGGGGGAGGGGGGTCAGTAGGGATCTGATGCCATAGAGTCCACAGTCTGTTTGGACCAACCCTGCATGAGGCGAGGATGGTCTTGTCTCAGATGGGGTAGCTTAGGTGAGGCCAGGAGAGTCATCTCACACAAGGTGAGGAATCTGCCATTTTAGACAGGGCTGCCATGGGAGCGGTAAGGCCAGTCTCACCAAAGGCAGTCTTAGCCAGTGAGCAGCCAGGGCAGCTCTCCTGGGCCATGCATTGGGGGGCGCACCCACAACTCCACCCTCCTCACAGAGGGTAGTAAAAAAAGTGGATTGGCAGGCTTTTGCCCACCCACCCTGGGCAATTGGTAAGCCTACTTGCAAGGCCCTGTTTGTGGGGGGGTTGGCCGTAGCAGGAGCCCTAGTGTGAAGGGCCCTAGTATAGAGCGCAGCAGTGATTCTGGGGCCCCGTCATAGACTTTTTCCCAGGGCCCCAGGATTATTAAGACCCCCTCCCCCGGGTCTCACCCAGGGCCCAGGTGACCCCAGCTTGGGTGGGGGGCAGACCCCGGGCAATCAGCCCACCTAGACTTTTTTAGGAGGCTTTCATGACCAATCCATCTTTGGATCAGTTGTTATTCCCAGAGAAATCCAGGACCCATGTTGAGATTGGTGAACATAAATAGGATGGGTGAAGTACTTGTCTCCCTGATGGGTAGGGTTGCCAGGTCCCTCTTCACCACTGGCAGGAGGTTTTTAGGGCAGAGCCTGAAGAAGGCGGGGTTTGGGGAGGGGAGGGACTTTAAGGCCATAGAGTCCAATGGCCAAAGCAGCCATTTTCTCCAGGTGAACTGATCTCTATCAGCTGGAGATTAGTTATAATAGCCGGAGATCTCCAACTATTACCTGGAGGTTGGCAACCGTATGGGCTAGGCTTTTTTTTAAAAAAAACAACCCAACAGTTATTTACATGGAAGAGTACGTTAAAATGGCGTTCCCACCTGTATCCTGAAAAGTTTCACACCATTCTGCCATCTCAGGATAAAGCCAATTCATATTATTAGCCAGGCCGGTTAATGGTCCATGTGCAAGAAACAAGCATGTGCCCTCTCTTTCCCTGGTTTCTGTAATGCTTTTATCCTGCACTCCCCCCCTGCTTGATTTTGACCTTTAAAACATCTTCTCTCAATATTTTCTTACCTAATTAGTATTCTTCTATACAACATGTTATTTAAAAAAAAAAAAAAGATTATGCAGTCTCTGAGGGCTCCTGACACTTTTCTCCACAAAAGTGTTTTTTTTTTTTAAAGTGATTTCAATGAAGGCTTGCACATAAAAAATGTTAAATCAGAAAAGGGCCACTTATATTTTGCATGGTAGACCCGTTGGAGGACTTCCTCTTCTTTTGATTAAAAAACAAATAAAAAATCAAACTGTAATGTTTAACTTTCATAACCACATACCTCAGGAAATGTCGTGTTTTTAGAGAAATAAACAATTCCAAAATGCATATTTTGGGGGGAAATGTTAATTGTAACATATATGTGGCAGAATTTTTGAAGTTGCCATCGAATGTAAAGTGGCCTATTGATAGGATAATACTGCCACTGTATTCTGCATTGGTCAGACCTCACTTGGAATACCGTGTCCAGTTTTGGACTCCACAATTTAAGAAGGATGTTGACAAGTTGGAGCGTGTCCAGAGGAGGGCGACCAGAATGGTCAAAGGTCTGGAATCCATGCCTTATGAGGAGAGACTTAGGGAGTTGGGTTTGTTTAGTTTGGAGAAGAGAAGGTTGAGGGGAGACATGATACCCATGTTTAAATAGTTGAAGGGATGCCATGTTGATGAGGGAACTAGCTTGTTCTCGGTTGCTCCAGAGACTAGGACAAGGATTTAAGGAAGAACTTTCTGACGGTGAGGGCGGTTCGATGATGGAATGCCCTGCCTCGGGGGGGAGGGGGGAGTCCCCATCTTTGGAGGTCTTTAAGCAGAGGTTGGATGGCCATCTGTCGGGAGCGCTTTGATTGTGGGATCCTGCATGGCAGGGGGTTGGACTGGATGGCCCTTGTGGTCTCGTCCAACCTTGTGTGATTTTGTGATTTATGATTTAGGACAATAGAGATTCCTGCTTTTGGCAAAACATGAAAAAATTTAGAGCTTCTTGAGAATACTGGGAAAAAAACAAAAGGGTTTTCAAAAACAATAGCAACATTTCTCAGAGGGAGAGTCCACGTATTAGAATTCATTTAAATGTGAAGGAATATGTCCAGTACTTTTTCAGGGGTAACAAAAATCCCTACACATCTTAAGGAGAGCAAAAAAAAAATCATAAGGGAATTCCACCCATCACTAATGTATCTGGTCACACAACTGAAGAGGGGTGGAGTCCCAAAAATAATAAGGTTGCCTACCTTCCATTGGTTTACTGATTTGGGTACAAAATGGAATTCTGGAAGGTCATTAATGTCTGGTCTGGGAAAAAAACCCACTACATTTGAAAGGCAGCCAAACCAAGATTTGTATTTATTTATTTGCTGTTGCGCCCATTTCCCAGTTTGCAATTCTGCTAGGTCATCCTACCTATCACTTGATCCATAATCTGTCAGGTTTTGTTCATGCTCCTCTTGAAACCTGTCTAGCCCACCAATCACTGCCCATATCTGTCCCCTTGTCTCACCTAGGAAACTTATTTCCCCCCCCCCCCAAAAAAAGTGTGGAAAACCTACAGTGTACTAATATTCTGTGAATATTGTCGATCCTTGTGCTTATCATCCAGTCCTTGGCCATATTAACACTTTAATAGATCTTCCAATCTACATTGTGTGACTAAGGTTGCCTTGGATTGGTGGACAATTGCTAGTGTTTTGGGGTTTTGAGTGGTAAAGTGGCCCGTCACAATGCGGTGCTTCCGGGTATAAACTGGAAGTGATGCAGTTGTGTCGTGCGCAGCTGCGCTTGTGTGATCCCCACCCCACCTCCGCCCCAAAAACCTCCCGGCGGAGGACAGCAGGGGCCTGGCAACCCTATAAGTGACTCATTTCTTCACTGCAAAGACACTGAAAATTAGAATTTTGTAACACTGCAGAATTCTTTCTTTCACTGTGTTGCCTTTCCATTATGTTATGAACAACCTTGGGAAGTTTAGTTTAATAAAGCATAACATCTATTTTACTCATGGACTGCATGTTTATTCATTATCTATTGAACTGGAATTTTTAGTTTTCTTTCAAGAAAGCATGAGCTTTCTTGTGGAAAATAAATTATGTTCTTGACTTTGCCTTGTTTGAGAACAAGATGTTATTTGCTGCCACCTCTAAATGTCCCTTGCCTTGAAAACCCCATCAGTGGTCACCATAAGTCAGATATGACTTGACCAGGGGGAGGGAGAGAGAAAAGGGGGGGAATTGCATTGGGTTGGCACATTGCTGAGTGCACCCCATGTATTTGGTTTCCATTAATTAAACTTAATGGACCATCAGGTTGTGGCTGTCGAACCTTTGACCTTTAGGACGTTGGCTTACAGAGTTGAAAGATGAAGCCTATTTGCCTATCTAGTGAATTGGCATTGATGGTTATTAACAAATGTAACATCATTAAATACTACATAATAAGCTCTGTAATAACTTTTGCTATGGCTATATTTGTGTATGTAAATATCAGCAGTCCCCAATGCAATGTCCACCATAGATGCTACAGTGCCTACCCGTGTGTTTACTGGTGCCCATTTGCTTCTTCCCAAAGAGCTCATCTTGGCTTTCCTTCACTTTATTAAAGCAGGAGGTGCTTCTGATGACTCAAGAAGACCTCATTTTTTGAGACTGGGGGAAGAAACACCCATTCAAAAATAGCTCCCCCTATCATAGCAGGATGCTTGGCCTGTAATGAGGATTGTCAACCTCCAGGTTGCGCCTGGAGATCTCCCGCTGTTACAGTTGATCTCCAGACAATCAAGATCACTTCGCCTGGAGAAAATGGCTTCTTTGAAGGGTGGGCAGTATGGCATTATACCTTGCTGAGCTCCCTCCCCTCCTCAAACCCTGCCCTCCTCAGGCCCCACCTCCAAAATCCCCAGGTATTTCCCAAACTAGAGCTGACAATTCTACCAGTAACCTTAAAGCATTCCTCCATAGCAGCCATTTATTGTTGGTGCCCTCTACTGTTCTTCAAAATTACAAAAGTGGCTGCATGATCAACAAGGTTGAGGGACCCCCCTGCACTCTGTTTCCTATTGACAGCATTTGAGTAGAGTAGAGTCTGCTGCCCCTAACCACTACACCATGCTAGCCTCAAGGAATCACACTGGGACATGGCATTAAGCATATTGTAATGTAACATACACTTATGTAATATTCCCAATGTTCAACCTATATTGAGTTTTGGAGAGAATTCTTTCTCTAACTCACCCCAGTTGGTGATTCAATTGATTTTTCACAATTTATCAGTGACAAAAACTAGCCATTGGATAGGTTGCAGTTACTATGCCTATTTGAAACCAGCTCTCTTAATGGTGGGGATTCTTACTGTTGCCTTTTCAGCCAAATGCTACAAGGACCGACGTGCCAAATGCATTTGCTTATAAGGTTAAGCGTTCCCTTTCAATGTACTTTCGGAGATCTCCCTTCGGGGCTTCATTCAAAGAGTGCCGAAGCCTGCGGATAGATTCCGATTGACTTCAATTGACTTTAGATCAGCCCCTGGATGCTAAAATATGACTGCTGCGGGACTCAAAGGGAATGGTAATGCGCCAGCTGCGGGGGGTGCCATAATGAGGAAGCTGGCCGAGAGACCACGCATGCAGGGGAGTTCAGTCTAGAGAGCACATTTTATGACATGCTCAACGTTATGACCTCTACAAATAGGTGAGCATGGTTGTTGTCAGGGAGGAGAAATAGAGTTGCATTATTAACATTACCAGGGCATTAGACATTCTTCAGCCATGATTGTGTCAGCTCAAGGCACCCAGAAAATTTAATTCTAAGGGTATGTGTGTCCTACCCCTTTTGTGTAATTTCACTAATCTTATCAGTTGAGGAGAAACTCCCATATGATTTCCAGTTTCCCTTTAGGTAGAACGTGCTGACAACCTAGAGGTCTGTGGAATGTCTTAGGCAACGCTAATATTATGGAACATTAGATGTCCTTTGAAATACATCCGATGAAATGCATCCTTTGAAATACATCACTCGTTCATTTTGAATTTCTCGGCGGCAAATCAGGAACATGTTCGATGGTCAAAAATAACTCTGCATGCAGAAATCCGAGCTATTTTCCTTCTTTCAGTGCCAGGGAGTTTGTGTGACTCTTGTAATTACATGGGCAAAGCCAATTATGTCGGTCGGTTCTATCCACCTGCGATCCTGATCAGATGAGAAAGGCAAATGTGACTGACCCTGCCTGTGTGGTTGCAGTATTCATACTGGGTTGGATCCACCCAGCTTTTCTGCTGGTGAAAAATGAAGGAAGGGTTCCCTTTGACCACCCAGAAGCCTGTTTTAGGGATCTCTGGCCACCAAAAATGGCAGTGCTGATAATCATGGGAGCTGCACATACAAAGATCCTGAGGAATGAGTGCTGTAGTATGGAGGGTAATTGGGTGAGTTTGAGTGAAAGAGCTGGATCCAACGCACAATCTATTGTTAGAGGATTGCATAGCGGGGAAGGTTGCATGCTAGTGTGTATGTTTGTGTGTGTGTGTCTGTGTATGAGAGAGGCAGGGAGGGAGGGAGGGGAGAGAGAGAAGGGAACTAAACTCTTGCCACTATAAATGCAGAAAGCGCAAAAATGTTACATTTTCTTGGAGCAGCTGTTAGAAATAGATTCCATATTGGTTTCCCCAAACTGTGAGAAAGTGGAGCATTTTCTGGGATGTTGTGGATATCACTTCATTTTAAGAGGGGGTTGGTTGTATCTAAGAGCCCCATGGCGCAGAGTGGTAAGCTGCAGTACTGCAATCCAAGCTCTGCTCACGACCTGAGTTCGATCCCAACGGAAGTTGGTTTCAGGTAGCCGGCTGAAGGTTGACTCAGCCTTCCATCCTTCCGAGGTCGGTAAAATGAGTACTCAGCTTGCTGGGGGTGAAGGGAAGATGACTGGGGGAGGCACTGGCAAACCACCCAGTAAACAAAGTCTGCCTAGGAAACGTCGAGATGTGACGTCACCCCATGGATCAGGAATGACCCGGTGCTTGCACGGGGGACCTTTACCTTTGGTTGTATCTCTTGGATATCTTAAGTTTGGGAACAAGAGAGATGGATTTACAAAGGAGGCTTTGTATATCTCCAAGATGGTGACCTTTTCCCGCTTGGCTTATTGTCTTCTTCGAGGTTTTTAATGAACGTGGGGACGATGGATGTTTTGCAAGACAAATTGCCAAAAGTCCCTTGTGCCCAGTTTTGATTCAGCTGCTTTTAGGGGTGTTAGAAGTGGCTAATTCCAGCTCTGCATTTATTTATGAACTAATTCCTACCCTTGAATGTATAATTGATAAGGTGATCTGTGGATTGATAGTGCCGGCTGCCCTTTCAAGGCGAGGAGAGCAATTTACGAGGAATTTATGATTGCAAGCTTTTGTTTGTTTTGTTTTTGCCGTAAAGCAAGTTGGGTGCAGTAAACTTCAGAGCAAATTTGGGCGGTATTACATCCACCTGATACTGTAGATGGATATTTTTGAAGGAGAAGAAGAGTTGGTTTTTATATGCTGACTTTCTCTACCATTTAAGGCAGAATCAAACCGGCTCACGATCACCTTTCCTTCTCCTTCCCATAACAGACACCCTGTGAGGTAGGTGAGAGAGCACTAAGAGACCTGTGACTAGCCCAAGGTCACCCAGCTGGCTTCATGTGGAGGAGCAGGGTAACCAACCCAGTTAACCAGATTAGCCTCCGCCGCTCATGTGGAGGAGTGGGGAATCAAACCCATTCTCCTGATCTGAGTTCACCGCTCCAACCCACCACTCTTAACCACTACACCAGATTGGTTTAATTTATGTGCTTACATAAAACTTCAGGAAGACTCACTTGGGGGGACGAGTGGGAACATTATTAAGTATCCTTAGGGGCAAATTTCCTGGTGGGCCGCTGCCCTGGGGGTATCCAGAAGCATGCAGAGCTAAGACTTAGCAGCTTGCCAACACCTTGGCTCAGACCCCCCAGCAGCAGTTATAATTGATGTCAGCTTACCAATTGCCTCCTCCTGCATTGATATCAGTATGCAGGAGAAAGTAACGGGTCAGCTAATGCCTATTGGCACCAGTTATGTGTTGGCACCATCAGTTCAAAACTACTTGTTGTTTCTCACAGCCATATCAGGGCAGTTCAGCTTGGCCTTCTCCAAGGTAGGGATGCCAGGCAGTGCCTGCTGACTGGCGGCATGGCTATGGGTGAGGATATGGGGGGGGGGGGGCAATGGAAAAGCTGGTTGGATCCAACACATGAACTCAAATACATGGGTACAACAAGCAAGAAACATAGATTGAGACGGTGTTCCATTTTACATTCTTTCAATAGATTAAGCCAGCAGAAACTGTTTTCTGGATGCATATTACATTTATTGCATAGTCCGAATATGAGTGTTGGTGCGGCATTTGTTAGAGATGTTCCCCCATAAAGCATAACTGCTCAGCAACTGTTTGTTTGATTTTTTTTTTCCTTTAGGGGCTGACGTTATCAATTTTGATGGCCACGTTGTATTACCGTACAGATTTGGACACAGGAAAAAAACCCTGAAAACGCTGAAAGATGTCATTGCTTTGAAATTTAAAACCTCTGAAAGCGAAGGTGTAATCTTCCACGGAGAAGGCCAGCAAGGAGACTACATCACTCTGGAACTGAAAAAAGCCAAGTTGGTCCTTAGTTTAAATTTAGGTATGATTTGTCTTATCTGCCTGTTCATCTCATGGTACAATGGTAGATCCGACTCTGAGTGTTATCCTTTGCCTTATATTTTCTCTTCCTCAGCTATCTCTGGAAGAGCTGAAATCGGTTTCTGGGTACACAGAGTGGTCATGTATGGATGGGCAGCCCATTCCTGAAGAGGGGCAGTTAGGCAGCGGGCAGGAGTGGTGCAGCCAAACTGCCTCCACAGAGGCTTCCCAGCCGCCACAAAGAAAATAAAGGCATTTTTAAAATAAAAACACGAAAACACCCCTATTGAGTAAAACAAGGATATGCCACCAAAATACCTAGCAACACCGCAGTTCAAGGGGGCATTCCTGGGGCAAGACGAGTTTGGAAGTTGCCTAAAGGCAGCCCTGCCCCCCAGGAACACCCTGGGAATGCTTCCTAGGATGTTGGCGCGGGGACTTGTGCCACTGGAACACTGCCAGGAGGCAGCACCTGTGCCCAAGCCCCACTCCTTGGTGCCGGGGCCCCAGTGTGGATGCCACCCATGATGGTGTAAGTGCCCCTTAACCCGGGTTAAATGGGCACTTACGCCGGCACACGGTGACTGTTTTCACACATGAATGCTCCATCATCATCAATAATAAACCTTCAACCTTCAGTGTTACTCCTCTGAAGATGCCTGCCACAGCTGCTGGCGAAACGTCAGGAAAGAAAATACCAAGACCACGGTCACACAACCCAGATAACCTACAAGAACCAATGAACTCTGACCGTGAAAGCCTTCGACAATAATAATATTGTTTAAATATATCTTGCTTGCAGTCATGTGAATAATAATTGTTCCCTTTGTTTATTTCACAGTTGAGGGTAATGATTTCTCCTAACACTTTTATTTATTTACGGGCATCCTAGCAAGCATATCCCATGTTTTCTCTTCCCAATAACCCCATGAGGTAGGTCAGGCTGATATATGCTGATTGTCCCAAGATGACCCAATGGGATTCATGAATGAAGAAGGATTTCAATCTGCGTCTTCCTGGTCTGTTGCACCACATGGTGCATATTATATTATTTTCTTGTGGTTTAAAGATCAACAAGTTTGCTTGATGCAAATGAGAATAGTACAGCTTCATTTAGTATAAAACTTCCTGACAGATATCACTGAAATTCTAACCATCTGCTTTTCCTTACTTTTTAAAATGTAGTCAGCTAGTTATCAGTATGATAAATGACATTCCCTACATAGGTACTTAGTTTAGGTGAGAATATATAGTCTCAGGTCAGAAACTGGGTTAGGAAGGGTCTCCCAGGAAGAGAAATTGGATACTAAAAATGCTTTGGCACAAGGTTTAGATCAAGTTGCAGTTAAAGCATGAAAAATGCAGAAGGTTACTTTGCAATGTGGCTCAGAAGTGATTTACTGCTTAGTCTAGTTCCTCTTTCACAGTTGGACCAGTTACCAGATTCCAGCTCCTAGACCTTAACAGAACAACTCAGTAAGCCTATCAGTGTCAGGGTGCCCAAATAGTAATCCATATTCAGAAGCTGTCTTGCAGATACCAGTTGCTGTGAACCCAACAGAGAATGACCATCAGGACCATGCTATGCTCATGAGCTTCCTTTCCTTTTATCCCTTAGAAGCTCCTTGATCAATTGATCTTGAGCAGCATATATCTAGTGTTGGAGGGATATAAGGACTGAAACAAATCTTGCCACTGACAATGTAGCCTTGGGGTCCCTGTCGCTTAGTAAAAAAGGCATTATGTCAGTCACAGAGGCATTGGATTTGTATATTCAAAGGGGGAAAATATAGTGCGATCGAAGTTCCTCGTAAAAGCGGCATTGCAAAAGGGCATGGGCTAATGTGTCAATAGAGCCAGAAGAGCAAGGGCAGATCCTGTCTGAGTATGGTATATTCAGAATTCTGCCCTGCATTACCATAGAAGGGTTAGCATTCAATCTAGCCAAGCAAAAAGCTCTACAGAGACGAGGAGTTGTCAGATAATATGTATAGGCAGGCAGACCCCGTGGAGGGGGTATTCCAAAGAACTGGGATGAACAGACGCGACGAGCACGAAAAGTAGTGCTGTTATAATCGAGCTCTTTAATGCGCTTTTTAATTTTGGCAAAAGCTTCAGTTTTCCCAAGATCTGATAACATATCCTGCGAGAAGCCCAGCAACGCCAGTTTCTCATCTAAGATTTTTTGCCATGAGGATTTGAAAGGGTCATACTTCAGAGAAGCTAGGAACCCCTCAGTGCTAAAGCACAGTTTAAGGTGTAGTTTAAAGGCGGCCAACCACGCCCTAGCTTCAAGTGACATTTGGCCAAACTCGGAACGAAGAGTAACGCCAGCAACACATCGAGGGGCATTTAGGAGTTTTCGTAAGAACTGAAGCAGTGGACGATCTATAGATTAATGGATGACTGTAATCCAGATGGCAACACCAAAGAGGATAATTGGGGTAATTTTCAGGTTAAAAACCTGAATAGCCCCTGGAATATATTTGCCACCTTTGGTGTGAAAAAAATTGACAATAGCACCAACCCCAGGTTTAATTTTGTTGGACACTGCTTTTTGATGGGCATTCCAATTTAGGTTATTGGAAAACAGAATGCCAAGGTAAACAAACTCCTTGACTTGGTCAACCTCAAAGCCATCTAATACCCAGCGAAAAAGAGGCATTTTTCTCCTCTTAGTGAAGATCATGATCTTAGATTTATGATGGTTTATTTTAAGACCTTCCCTAGAGCAGTACTCAGAAAAAGTTTGCAAAGATCTTTTCAAACCAATTCTTGTGCGGGACAGGAGAACTGCATCGTCAGCATAGAGTAGAATCGGGGTGGAATGGCTTGCAAGCTTTGGGGGGTGCCAAAACTCTGAGAAATTGGTTGCCATATCATTCAGGTATAGATTAAACAAGAGAGGAACAAGGAGGCAACCTTGTCTAACTTCCTTGACCAGTTCAAAAGGCTCGGTTAGTTCTCCTTGGTTGCCACAGCGAACCTGAGCTGTGAGGTCAGTATGAAATTGCTGAATAAGCCATAGTAACCTCCTATCCATAGTAGAATGTGATAGTTTCAACCATAGCCTCTCCCTCAGGATGGTATCAAAAGCTCCCTTAAGATCCATAAAACCCGCATAAAGGGTGCCATTTCGGGGGGAGGAATATTTCTCGGCTAGATGGGAGAGCACTAAACAGTGGTCCATGACAGACCAACCCCTTCTAAAGCCAATCTGTTCCCAGCCAAGGATGTCATTACTCTCAACCCAGTCCAACAGCCTCTTTAATAAGTAGGAGGAATACAATTTGCCTAAGCAAGACAAAAGGCTGATTGGACGATAACAGCTTGGGTCAGAGCGCTGACCTTTTTTAAAGATTGCGACGATAATAGTATGTCTCCAAGATTTTGGAATAGCTGCTCATGAGCTTCCAGGGACATCTGACTAGCCACGGGTAAAATTGTGGACCAGATAGCCCTTTGATATGGTAGAAGAAAGCAGTTTTCATGGTCATTATAACCTGTATTACGTAATTCTATAAATCTGGTGGAAATGGCCATTTATCCTCTCCACATGGTTTTAAAAAGTTTTAAAATTTTCTCTCTTCAAGACAACAACTACACCTCAGTAGGATTTCTTTCAAATGTCTCACTTATCTGTTTTTCCTTCCCTTATCTCACCACCATTTCTGTCCATGAAAACTTTCCACAAACACCACTTCCTGAAGTGCCCTAGTCTTATCTTTTATTTATTTTATAAATGCTAGCAAAGTACACTCATATTGGTTTTTAACAACACTTCTGAGAGCTAATTCAGACATTCAGTTTCAGTTGAGAGCCAGCATGGTGTAGTGGTTAAGAATGGTTAAACCTGGGGAACCGGGTTTATTTCCCACTCCTCCACATGAACATGGACTCTAATCTGGTGAACCGGGTTGGTTTCCCCAATCCTACACAGGAAGCCTGCTGGGTGACCTTGGGCTGGTCACAGTTATCTGAACTCTGTCAGCCCAACCTAGCTCACAAGGTGTCAGTTTGATTCTCCTTAAAAGGTAGAGAAAATCAGCAAATAAAAAACAATTCTTCTTCATCATCATCATCCTTAGTTGCAGTAGAACCAGCCAGGGGTGTATGATCTTAATTAATAAATGATATAGCTTAGAAAAGATGTAATATTTGCAAATTAAGTGAAAATACCTTATTGTGTCGTTGCTAGCCATTCACGTGTATATCCTCACAACAAATTTGTTTGTGGAACATGGTGTGATAAGATACAATGCCACGCTTCATTCCATTAAATTTGAGGCATTCGTTTTTTTAAAAAGTAATTGGACTCCTCATCCATTTTATCAGGTAGCAACCAGTATGGCTCAATTTATGGCCACACATCTGTGACAACCGGCAGCCTCTTAGATGACCACCACTGGCATTCTGTAGTGATAGAGCGTCATGGGAGAAACATCAACCTTACACTTGATAGACACATGCAGC
This sequence comes from Euleptes europaea, assembly GCF_029931775.1. Classification (NCBI taxonomy): domain Eukaryota; kingdom Metazoa; phylum Chordata; class Lepidosauria; order Squamata; family Sphaerodactylidae; genus Euleptes; species Euleptes europaea. Next base: position 15,937,282 of record NC_079322.1, on the reverse strand, counting down.
ACTTTCGGATCAATGGGGAATTTGATTACCTGGACCTGGACTATGAGGTATTCTGTTCTATGTATTGCAGTTGACAGTGTTCACTGAAACACTCCAAAAGCTCTCAGTTGATGTGTACTAACAATGCATAATTCAAAAGCTCTTGATGTCAATATTTACAGACCTTTGGGAAAAGAAGTTGTTTCGCAGTTTCCTCTTTGCACTCAATGATAGCTGGTTTCTCTGTCCCCTTTGAGAAATCAAAGCAACCAAGTAAGTCAACAGCAGCCAAATGACTTGTGATTCCTCTGCCTGCCCAGGTCTGCTCAGAGCAGATCATTCAGTGGCACTGAGAAGTCTGGCATGCAGACAGGTCAGAGGCCAAGATTGCCAGAGCACCCTTTATGTGAATCATGGAGATGCTGCCAAAGCAGTAAAGGTAAAGGTCCCCTGTGCAAGCACCGGGTCGTTACTGACCCATGGGGTGATGTCACAGCCCGACGTTTACTAGGCAGACTGTGTTTATGGGGTGGTTTGCCAGTGCCTTCCACAGTCATCTGCACTTTACCCCCAGCGAGCTGGGGACTTATTTTACTGACCTCGGAAGGATGGAAGGCTGAGTCAACCTTGAGCCGGCTACCTGAAACCGACTTATTTGCATGCAATTTAAATTTGCTGGTCTATGTTTGCTAATTTACTGACAGCAGGCTAACTCAAGTTAACCAGCATACCCAAGGCAAAAGGGGGCAGGAGGCCTGCCCCGGGAATGCCTCTCAGGACGCCGGAATGCCTCCCAGGACGCCAGTGCGGGCCTTTATGCCGGTGGGACGCTGGTGTAAGGCCCTGTCGGCGGCTCGGGGTGGCACTGCCACGGCAGCACCTGGATACCAGCGCCTGGGCCTCCCCCCCCAGCGTTGGGGCCACTAATGCCAATGTAAGTAGCCCAGACGCCAGCACGGGGGGCCCTAACGCAAGTGCAGCGCCTTCCTGGCCTCCTAAGGGCTTTCACCCTTAAAGCTCAGGAATGCGCTGTATATGTCCCCATGTCGCCATTAATTTGATGAACTCTTCAGTGGGAAAGATCGGTCGGGAAACATGGCAGAGAGGAAGGAGCCTAGTGAGACTGGAGTTTCCGATGAAAAATTGGATGGCAAGAAGAAGGTTAAGTACCCACTCGCTGCTGCAGTTTACTGCTCTCTGAGGGGCACTTTCCAAAGGAGAAAACCATAAAACTAAGGCTACTTCAGCTTACTCATGACTATGTGCTAATGTGTATTTCGTTCTTTATAGGCAGAATATTTTAAAATGATATGCCAGATCAAGCATGTATTATGGTAGCCTGATGCAACAGAATTCAGGATTGTACCTCTTCAAACAGCAAGTGGGGAGATGCTATTTTAAAATATTCCACAATGTTCAAAAAGAAATGTAGTAAATCAGTACACTAGAATGAGACTTCAAGCCCTGTCTGTGATGGCATGATGTTCCTTCCGGAGAAACCCTGGAAGTGATGTCAGTCCATTCTAGGAATCACCAGAAACTCTGTGGTTTTACCATAGAGTTTCTGTGGTTTTTCCTCTCTGGTCATCCCTAGAGAGGTGTGATCTCAATTTCCCCAGAAGTTATGTCACAGTGTCGCCCCCAGACTCCCGCCAGTTACCTGGCAACCCTACTCACATGGGATTAAAATAAGGCTAAGGCCAATGGTGCAAATAATCATGACCCCTCTGAGTTGGTATTTTGGGCAGTACAGAAAAAAAACTTGTAAAAATAAAAGGTTGCTACGAAAAAAGAAGCAGATTGTTAGACTCCAGACACTGACACCAAAAGAGTTAAATTTATCCCTAGAATTGCATCAGCTTTTGTAAATTAGGATGATACTGCCATGACTAGATACTGGTATATAGAAAGGTTCTTTAATTAGCAAATTGCTTCAGAATTCATGCTCATTTGAAGGACTATTGCAATCACTGCAGGCTGGTAGCATTCATTTAGATACAAATAAGGTGTTTTTTTTTTTTTTTTAAATGGAGCTAAACCCTGTCATGTGCTATACAGCTGTATCTTATATCTCTCTCACAAGGATTTTTTTTCTTTTTCCTCTGTGTAATCTCAAGGACGAATAAGCGCTAGCAGTTTTGCATACGGTATAGCTTGTATTCTGACTTTTAATATAGTGCTTTATTTGCCTATATAATTTTAACTAAATATTTTTTATAAACTCAGTAATGTATTACATATTGTATTTTGTAGATTCCCCTAAAGAAGCCTTTTGGGAGAAACACTTAGGGGATTTCTATTCTGAGTAATATTTTTTTAGCCTATTTTGACCATTGGCCTTGGCCTTATTTTTATCTCCTGTTACTGGTGCGGCCTTTTTATTTCTCTTTGCAACCCTACGCACATAACGTCTGTCCGAGCGGTTGGTCACTAACAGTTCATCCAGGAAAGCATTTGAAGTAGCAACATACCAATAATTACGAAATCAATAATTACCTCACACACACACACATACATGAACCTTTATTGGCATAATAGCCACATTGCCACATGCGTTTGTTCAGACACCTTAAAGGAAAACTAATGTTCCATCATAAAATGACAATCAATTAAGATCAGTATATGTGTGTGTGTGTGTGTGTGTAAAGTGCCGTCAAGTCGCAGCCGACTTATGGAGACCCCTTTTGGGGGGTTTTTCATGGCAAGAGACTAACAGAGGTGGTTTGCCAGTGCCTTCCTCTGCACAGCAACCCTGGTATTCCTTGGTGGTCTCCCATCCAAATACTAACCAGGTCTGACCCTGCTTAGCTTCTGAGATCTGACCAGATCAGGCTAGCCTGGGCCATCCAGGTCAGGACAAGATCAGTATATAACTAACATTAAAAAAGATCTCCTTATATTTCAAGTTAATAAAGCCATCTGGACCCTTTAATAACAAATACACTGAAACATCTCTATAGTCACCATTCTTGTCCTATACCATCATTCTCTCTCTTTGTCTTTATAACGATTGCAAGAAATTCAGCGTCATGCTCAGTGACTTCTGGGGTTTTATCCATCAATAAAAATTTGATACTCTTGTCTGCTGAATTTTTTGGACTGGAAGGTGAGGATGAATTAGTTGTAAATGCTGTTGAGTAAGGAATGGACAGCACAAGAGGATATGATGGACTGAATCTGGTTCTTTAAGATGACAACTACAAAACCTTTCCTCACGTGGTACTTTCTTATATCTGCCACTAACCATAGCTGAAGGAAATATATTCAGCCTGGCCAATAATTACCAATAATTATGAAATTACGAACCAGTAATTATGGAATCAACTTCTGCACAAGGCTGTAGCAATATGGTTCAAAGTTTAAAAAACAAAACAAAAACTTGCTTATAAACTCTGGTGGCAGGGTCAATGTTCACACCATTGTAAAATATTTCACCTTTTCTTTTCAAAGATAACGTTTGGTGGTATGCCTTTCTCTGGAAAGCCAAGTTCCAGCAGCAGAAAGAATTTCAAGGGCTGCATGGAAAGCATCATCTACAATACCAATAATATCACAGACATGGCCAGGAGGAAGAAGGTGGAGCCTTCTCATGGGGTGAGCGCATGGCTTGGGGATTGTGTATGTGGAAAGAGCTTTCTATACCTGTGTAACCTCATCACCAATGACAGGTTTCTTTAAATAACTAAGTGTTTCTGTGAAGAATTATAAACTGCATTAAGGGGAAGGAAGGAAGGAAGGAAGGAAGGAAGGAAGGAAGGAAGGAAGGAAGGAAGGAAGGAAGGAAGGAAGGAAGGAAGGAAGGAAGGAAGGAAGGAAGGAAGGAAGGATATGCCTCAGAGGGGAGGGGGGCTTCTTGTAGTGGGGGATTCAATCCTTAGGAATGTAGATAGCTGGGTTTCTGGCGGGTGCATGGACCACATGGTGACTTGCCTGCCTGGTGCGAAGGTTGCGGACATTACCCGTCATATAGGTAGTCTGGTAGATAGTGCTGGGGAGGAGCCAGTGGTTGTGGTGCATATTGGCACCAACGACGTGGGGAAATGTAGTCCGGAGGTATGCAGCATGACCCAGCTAGGGAAGCGGTTGGACCATTGGATGACAATAAAGGAACTCTAAGGGAGGATAAAGCGATTGCTGAAAAACTAAATGAATTCTCATCTGTCTACACTGTTGAAGATACAGGGCAGATTCCATCTCCTGAACAGAGATTTTGGAGAGGGGAAAATGAGGAACTGAGGCAAAGAGTGGTAACAAGGCAGGAAGTCCTAGAACGTCTAGACAAACTGCAAACTAACAAGTCACAGGGACCAGATTCATTCTAGAGTTCTTCAAGAACTCAGATGGGAAATTGCTGAACTTCTAACAAATATATGCAATATGTCCCTTCGATCAGCCTCTGTACCAGAGGACTGGAGAATGGCCAATGAAACACCCATTTATAAAAAAGGTTCCAAGGGGGACCCAGGAAATTACAGGCCAGTTAGCTTAATGTCTGTTCCGGGTAAATTAGTGGAAAGCATGATTAAAGATAGAATTGTCAAGCATATAGAAGGGCAAGGTCTGCTGGTCAAAACCCAACATGGCTTCTGTAAGGGTAGGTCCTGTCTCACTAACCTATTAGAGTTTTTTGAAAGCGTCAATAAGCATGTGGACAGGAATGAGCCTGTGGATATTGTGTATTTGGATTTCCAAAAAGCTTTTGACAAAGTCCCCCACCAAAGACTGCTAAGCAAACTTCATAGTCATGGGATAAGAGGACAAGTCCTCTTAGGGATTGAGAGCTGGCTGAAAAATAGGAAGCAGAGTAGGAATCAATGGTCAGTTCTCACAATGGTGAGATGTGAGCAGTGGGGTGCCTCAGGGATCTGTTTTGGGACCGGTGCTTTTCAACCTGTTCATCAATGACCTGGAGTTGGGGTTAAACAGTGAAGTAGCCAAGTTTGCAGATGAAACCAAATTATTTAGGGTGGTTAAAACAAAATCGGACTGTGAAGAGCTCCAGAACTCTGCGTTCTGGAAGAATGGGCATTAAAATGGCAACTGAGATTCAATGTGAGCAAGTGTAAAGTGATTGGGGCAAAAAATCCCAACTTCACATATACACTGATGGGATCTGTGCTGGCAGCGACAGACCAAGAAAGGGATCTTGGAGTGGTGGTGGATAGCTCAATGAAGATGTCAACCCACTGTGCGGCTGCTGTAAAAAAGGCAAATTCTATGCTGGCCATAATTAGACGAGGAATAGAGAATAAAACTGCTGATATCATACTGCCCTTGTACAAATCTATGGTGAGATCACACTTGGAATACTGTGTACAGTTCTGGTCACCACACCTAAAAAAGGATATTACAGAGCTTGAGAAGGTGCAGAAACGAGCAACCAAAATGATTAAGGGACTAGAGCAACTGTCCTATGGGGAGCAGTTAGGACGCTTAGGGCTGTTTAGCTTGGAAAGAAGGCGGCTAAGGGGAGACATGATAGAGGTCTATAAAATTATGCATGGTTTGGAGAGAGTGGACAGGGATGAGCCTGTGGATATTGTGTATTTGGATTTCCAAAAAGCTTTTGACAAAGTCCCCCACCAAAGACTGCTTTTTCTCCCTCTCCCATAATACTAGAACACAGGGTCATCTGCTAAAGCTGGAGAGCGAGAGATTCAAAACAGATAAAAGGAAATATTTTTTCACACAATGCATAGTTAAATTGTGGAACTCCCTGCCCCAGGATGTGGTGATGGCTGCCAGCTTGGAGGGCTTTATGAGGGGAGTGGACATATTCATGGAGGAGTGGGGTATTCATGGTTATTAGTTAGAATGGATACTGGTCATGCTGCATACCTATTCTCTCTAGTATCAGAGGAGTATGCCTATAATTTTGGGTGCGGTGGAACACAGGCAGGATGGTGCTGCTGCAGTCGTCTTGTTTGTGGCTTCCTAAAGGCACCTGGTTGGCCACTGTGTGAACAGACTGCTGGACTTGATGGGCCTTGTTCTGATCCAGCAGGGCCTTTCTTATGGAAAGAAAGAAAGAAAGAAAGAAAGAAAGAAAGAAAGAAAGAAAGAAAGAAAGAAAGAAAGAAAGAAAGAAAGAAAGAAAGAAAGAAAGAAAGAAAGGAAGGAAGGAAGGAAGGAAGGAAGGAAGGAAGGAAGGAAGGAAGGAAGGAAGGAAGGAAGGAAGGAAGGAAGGAAGGAAGGAAGGTTGGACCCTAGAAACAGTTTTCTATTCTGCGGGGAACTTCCTTGTAGTCCAAATGAATGCTCTTAAACCGCACTGAATGCCAGTAGAAAAGGGAATTGCTTTCAGCATGTGTACGGTTTTAACAGTATTAGGGGGGAAGGGAAAAACACACCAAATACATTATGTTCGTAAAAGTGTCCAATGTTTTGTTATCGTTCTGAGAGCCAGTGTGGTGTAGTGGTTAAGAGCAGTGGTTTGGAGTGGTGGACTCTAATCTGGAGAACTGGGTTTGATTCCCCACTCCTCCACATGAGCAGCGGATGCTAATCTGATGAACCAGGTTGGTTTCCCCACTCCTCCACATGAAGCCAGCTGGTTTACCTTGGGCTAGTCAAAGCTCCCTTAGAGCTCTCTCAGCCCCACCTACCTCACAGGGTGTCTGATGTGGGGAGGGGAAGGGAAGGTGATAGTAAAGTGGATTGATTCTTCCCCTTAAGTGGTAGAGGAAGTCGGCATATAAAAACCAACTCTTGTTCTTCTTCTTGTCTAAACACAGAATCCAGACTAGGGATTATGCCATTGTCAAGGAGGGGTGAAAAACTATGTGCACAATCTCACTTCCACCTTATATTTGCCAATCTGGGAGTCAGTCGTTAATTGGCTGCCACCTGCATGGCAGTTCCTGTGCCTTGCTGGGTAATAACATCTACCATGTGGCTTAGACATACATTAGGGTTGCCAAACTCCATGTGTTGCCTGGAGTTTCTCTCAGTATTACAACTGTTCTCCAGACTGCAGAGATTAGTTCCCCTGGAGAAAACGGTTGCTTTGCAGGGTGGACTTTGTGGCATTATATTCCACTGAGGTCTCTGTCCTTCCCAGGGCCCATCCCCAAATATCCAAGAGTTTCCCAACCTGGAGTTGGCAACCCTAAAAGTTATCATTTTGGTCATAACCCACATTAGTGGGGTTGCCAACTCCAGGTTGGGAAATACCTGGAGATTTTGGGGAAGGAGCCTGAGAAGGGTGGGGTTTGGAGAGGGGAGGGACTTCAGTAGCATAGAGTCCAATTGCCAAAGCGACCATTTCTGCAGGGGGACTGATCTCTGTCACCTGGAGATCAAATGTAATAGTGAGAGATCTCCAGCCACCACCTGGAGGTTGGCAACCCTACACATCATCTGATGCTCTGCCACTGTGGTACCTTCCAACTCTCCTCCCTCTCATGATATGAACCCCCCTAATTCTGTACCTTTCTCTGGCTCCACTGTCCATCTTCCACATCTAGGATTGCCAACCTCCAGGTAATAGCAGAAGTGGGGAGGCACGAGAACAGATGTGCCATCCAGTTTTTCCGTGATGCTGGCTGAGACCCTGGAGAGCCATGGAGAGGGGCTGTGGCTCAGTGGCAGAGCATCTGCTTGACATGCAGAAGGTCCCAGGTTCAATTCCCAGCATCTCCAGTTAAAGGGTCTAGGCAAGTAGGTGATGTGAAAGACCTCTGCCTGAGACCCTGGAGAGCCATGGAGAGGGGTCGTGGCTCAGTGGTAGAGGATCTGCTTGGCATGCAGAAGGTCCCGGGTTCAATCCCCAGCATCTCCAGTTAAAGGAATCAGGCAAGTAGGTGTTGTGAAAGACCCCTGCCTGAGACCCGGGAGAGCTGTTGCCGGTCTGAGTAGACAATACTGACTTTGGACCAAGGGTCCGATTCAGTATAAGGCAGCTTCATGTGTTCATGTATTTTATTGTCTTATGGCTTAAGAGTGCAGTAAGTCCTCTATGTGCGCTGTTCGTAATGCATGAATGATGCAGCAAGCAGCTATCGGGAGCTGGGATAATTTGAGGCTCGCTTGGTTTTCAGTGCTAAGGAAGGGTATAAAAATTGCTTTCCCTTTTATTTCAGGCTGAGTTACTTCTATTGCCTTACCTCTAGGAAAACAAGATCAATTCTGTTCTAATTAAATCAGCATAGATTTTCATTTCTCTCCCTCTCCCCCTCATTGCCCCATGGGATTGTTTTAGCATTAAAAAAAGAGGCTATGGTGGCAATAATTCTTTTAGAAATCTAGAAGAAACCCAGCATTACGCCTGGCCGTAAACCTGATTTTTGAAATGATTTTGAATGCATAGAATGGTGGTGTAGAATAATGTCTGGTGTTTGTACATTTCTGACATCCTGAAATAAATAGTATGTGCGAGTGTAATTCATATTAAGGTTAGGTAAGGAGTAGGGTTGCCAACCTCCAGGTACTAGCTGGTGATCTCCCGCTATTACAACTGATCTCCAGCTGATAGAGATCAGTTCACCTGGAGAAAATGGCCACTTTGGCAATTGGACTCTATGGCATTGAAGCCCTTCCCTCCCCAAACCCCACCCTCCTCAGGATCTGCCCCCAAAACCTCCCACCAGTGTTGAAGAGGGACCTGACAACGCTAGTAAGGAGCTCCTTAAGATAACAGGCCCTTCCATCCAGCTAAACATGTAGGGAGAGGAAGAGGTCGCAAGTGTCAGAGGGGAAAGGCTCCTGGATTCACTTGTAGCAGTGAGATTTTGGGCCTGTATCCCCCGAAGTCTCTCGAGACCCAGTGTTTGGCCAGGAGTCTTGCTAGACTTCTGATGAGAGGCAGGAATGCGACACAGAATGAAGGAGAAGAAAGACAGTATAGGGTTGTGGGTTAGAGTTTCAGAAGGGTAGCTGCATTTTGTAGGGTTGCCAACCTCCAGGTGGGGCCTGGAGATCTGCTGGAATTATGGGGCAGTTTGAGCTTGGAAAATGGAAAGCAGGAGAAGGCAGGTATCCTTCCCCCCCCCCCCCCCATACACACACCACAGTTCTGAGCAGAATTGAGCTGCTGGGGACTTTCACCACAGCTGCTGTATTACTGTGGGGAAACCAAGTCGGGCCCAGGGAATTCCAACCAAGTCGTCCCTAAAATGTAACATGTAGTTTGGCCCTAAGGACAGGGCATTTTTAATACAGAGAATGGGGTTGTGCAAAAAAAAAAAAAAAAACAGTAAATTTCGGGTTCGGGTTTATTGGGCTTGATTTTTTTTTTTTTTTTTTTTTGGTAAACCTGGAATAAGCCAAAAACCCATACCAGTAAGTATCAGACATTCGGAAAAATTCGGGCCCATTATAGTCTATGGGGATTTTTTTTTAAGCTTATGTGGGGGTATTTTAGGAGGTAGAGTCCTCAAATTTGCAGCATGGCTGCAAGGGACTCTTCCTAGATGGTCACCAAAGTTTGGTGAACTTTGGGACAGGGGTAAAATTTTATGGGCCCACAAAGGGGTCACCTCCATCCTCCAGGTATTTGCAAGCCTAGCTGTCCATCGGTTTTCAGATTCAGAAGTTCAGTGTTGCCGAGGACTGGCAGAAAGAGCCAATTGGTAGGCTGGCACCTCAAAGTTTGAGGCGCATGGCATGATGTAAAGGCAAATTAGCTTCCAAACCGAGGGAAATGGCTTAAATGCAAGAAAAATGAGGCACGGAAAACATTTCTTTTGGTGGCAAATCACATTCTGTGAACAGTCCTTTAATATTGCCATCAAAAATCTGATTTCAAGAGATGGTCACGGTGCAGGGAAATGAAGTCTCTACTCAGGCCACCTTCAGTTTGAAAGCAGGTTTTTTTTTGGGGGGGGGGGGTTGATGTTGGAGCCAAAGTCATGACCAAGGCAGCTTTTGTGAAGGAGATTGCTCATTAGTGCGAGTTGGCAGTCTTCTTCAAATGCCCAACAAGCAGCTGGAGGGACAGAACTGGGTGAGCTGAGCCCCGTCTTTTAAAGTGCAGATCAGCTCATTGTCAGTTGGCCAGACCAAGTTGGCTCCAATTACACAACCCCTACCTCAAAAGGGCCCCAACTATGGGGCCCTAACAAAACCAGTCCAAAAAAAAAAAAAAAGATCGAAGGGGAGAAAGCACACAGCCATGCATCTGAGCAAAGGTGAATAGCCAAACCGAAAAAACCTGAATAATTATTTGGCTTTTTCAGGACTTGCCTATTCAGCTTCGGGAAGATCCCCAGGTTTTGGCCTTTGGTGAAACCAAAGCCCGAATATTGCCAAAACAGCTAATTTTGGGTTTATTTTCAGTTTGGGTATATCGATATGGACAACCCTAATAGAGAAAATTCCAAAAGCCAATCCTCCACTTTCAGTCCATTCCACCACCTCAGTGTTTTACCACTTTGTTTTTTTGTCTGCGTAAATCAGGCCGGACACCCTGGCCAAGTACAAGCGATCTTGGCCAGGAAGTGACAGGCTTGTTCTGGTAAGTTAGCACTTGGTAAGGGTTGTCGTTCTTCCACAGAATAATTTCTGTCCATTTGAAGGCTCAGACATGCGGTTGGGAGCTCCCAGCATTTTCCCCCCATCACAAACCTTGGATAAAACAGTGGCACAGTGTATATGAGTGTGTGAAACCTTCCTTTTACACCATTTTCCCAATCTGAAATGGTGCCAGGGATCACTATGTGGTCATTTCTGGAAACATACAGATACACATGGACTTGTATGTTGACTCCAGTGGGGCAAATAGCAGCTTCCTGGAGCCATTTTGGATAAGGAAAATGTTGTGGAGGCCTAATTCCCCTCATTCCATAGGCCCTATTAAGGTTTCCAATTCTGAGTAGGGATATTACTGGAGATTTTGGGGTGGAGGGTGGGATTTAGGGAGGGGAAGGAGCGCAGCAGGGATGTGGTACCACAGAGTCCATTATCCAAAGTAGCCGATTTCTCCAGGGGAACTGATCTCTGTAGCCTGAAAATCTCCAAGGCCCACCTGGAGTTTGGCATCCCTACTTCCATTCTTCCCTTTACCCAAACCTTCCTTGGAAATGGCATTAACACCGTTTGCCCAAACTACCACAGTGGAAATGTGCTTAGCCCTAGTAGGGACCTCTGTTGAACGTAACACCAAAGCACTCACCATTTTCCAGAAATATTTGTCAGTTTAAAGCTACAAGGACTTTTTCTCCCCATTTTTTTTAACAGGGGAATTTAAGCTTTTCCTGTGTGGAGCCCCATACCGTGCCTGTCTTTTTCAATGCCACCAGTTATCTGGAAGTGCCTGGTCGCCCGAATCAGGATGTATTCTCAATCAGCTTTCAGTTCCGGACTTGGAATCCTAATGGACGTTTGCTGTTCAGCAACTTTGCCGAAGGACTGGGTAACGTAGAGATCGACCTGATCGAGGGCAAAGTCAGCGTCCACATCAATGTCACTGGGGGGAAGAAGAATCAGATAGATATCTTTTCAGGTAAGCACAATGAAGATACTTCTTTTCTTAAAAGTCCAATCACAATAATTTCAGAACTGCAACCTGGATTGCTGCCTGCTTTTCATTTTAAAAAAATGCTGGACAGCCTTGTGCGGGAACAAAAAAGTTGCTTTGTGTGTGGTGGGGAACTGAAAATGATCAGTTACAAAATCCTTACTTCTTCAATGGCTTTAAGAAAACTGTTGAGTATATGTTGACCATGATATATGATTTGGTGAAACCAGAGTTCATAATTCACCCTTAACGTAATCAGAAACACTGGGGACAGAGAAAGGGAAGGGAGGGGGCATAGCTGAATGTTAGAGCATATGCTTTGCATGCAACATTTGGTCAGTTCATTCCTTGACATCTTCAGCAGGTCAGCAGTTGAGACAAAAGACCTCTACCTCAGTGTGTGTGTGTGTGTGTGTGTGTGTGTGTGTGTGTGTGTGTGTGTGAAGTGCCATCAAGTCACTTCCAACTCATGGCAACCCTATGAATCAGTGTCCTCGAAAATGTTCGATTGTTAATAGCCTTGCTCGGGTCTTGCAGACTGAGGGACGTGGCTTCAATCCTAATTCAGTCCCAATGGCAGAACATTTTGGCCACTTTGGAAAGTTTCCATTTGCAGAGGGACTTTGTAGCTGTGACACAGGGAGCCTCGACACCTTGCTCCATTGTCTATTGGATTGTCCAGAATTTCATAGGTATAGAACTATGTTTGTCTCTCCATTTCTGAAGGATCTGGTTAGCATTCCAGCCAGCGTGGTGTTAAGAGTGGTGGTTTAGTGTAGTGTTTTGGAGCAGTGGACGCTGATCTGGAGAACCGGGTTTGATGACCTTGGGCTAGTCACACTCTCTCAGCCTCACCTGCCTCACAGGGTGTCTGTTGTGGGGAGGGGAGGGGAAGGTGACTGTAAGCCAGTTTGATTCTTCCTTAAGTGGTAGAGAAAGTCGGCATATAAAAATTAATAATTCTTCTTCTTCTTCTTCTCTACAGACCCTTTTAGCTGGGTGATCATAATATCACCCTGGCAGTCGCCACGTTCCCCCTCCCCACCATGTAATCAAATCTAACAGTTAGATAGATCTGAACAACCTGATCTATAATTTTTCATATATCTTATGAACGAGGTGCATGAACCTGAGGGGCTTTTCAGTTGTAGCACCTTGACTGTGGAATTTTCTCTTTGTTGAGCTTGAGGCACCAAGTGCAAATGTGGGCATTTTGGTAAGAGGGGGTTCTGTATGGATTGTTTTACCCCACTGTCCTGTTTTAAAAGATTGATTTTTATTGTCTGCTCTCAGTTGGTTTTATTGGCTTTTTCCTGGTTTTATTGAAACCCTGGGAGTTGGCTTTCATGGATCTTTGCTGGCTATTAATTGATTAACTTGTAATATTTTTATCGTTTAGCATTTTGTGGCTGTGTTTGGTGTTGTACATGATATTTTAATTAATATATTACCATATTTTTCGCTCTATAAGACACAATTTTTCCTCCTCAAAAGTGAGGGGAAATGTCTGTGCGTCTTATGGAGCGAATGTGCGCACAGAGCCGGCTGGGCGCGCTGGAATGACGCGAGCCGGCTCTGTGCGCCCCGTTCCAGTGCGCCCAGCCGGCTCTGCGCGCCCCGCCCGCCTGCCAGCTGGCCGTCGGGGCAGGGAAAGCCGGCTCGCGTCGTTCCAGCGCGAGCAGGCTTTCCCCGCCCCGACGGCCAGCTGGCAGGCGGGCGGGGCGCACAGAGCCAGCTGGGCGTGTGCGCGTCACGCTGGAACAACGCGAGCCAGCTCTGTGCGCCCCGCCCGCCTCCCAGCTGGCCATCGGGGTGGGGAACGCCGGCTCGCACCATCCCGACACGCCCGCACCCAGCCGGCATTCGCTCCATAAGACAAGTTTTTAGAGGAGGAAAACAAGGTGTGTCTTATGGAGCGGTGCGTCCTATGGAGTGAAAAATACGGTATTTAAAATCTGTTGGATGCTGCCTCTGGAGCATTCTGGTAATGCAACAGGACAGAAGTGTTTGAAATAAATAAAGTAGAGATGGATTTATCTACTAAAGAATCTGTGTATCATGTAAAGAATTCCTAACTTTTCCATCTATCATTGCTGTTTGTAAAATGATGAGGGAAATGCTGAAAATCATGTTAAGTAAATATCACTTCTATCAAGGGCATAGCAGGGTAAGTGATTTTTTGGCATCCCTTCAAGGTACAACTGCCATTATATGTCGTGCTTAGAAAGTTGATGGACAGATGTACAGCAAGCAGTACACCTGTGCTTAAATAATTCAGAACTGAGGCAGTTGGGGAAATAAGGTGTAAATGTTAAGAACAAAACCCTTCCTATTGAAACAAAGAAGAGTGTTCTTTTCTACTGGAAGAGAGCACATTCCTGAGGGGGGGGAGTCGTTTGGAGGTGGTGTGACCCCACGTCAGCGTAAGTGCCCACTTATCACAGTATAAGGGGCACTTATGCTGGTGCGGGGGGCATTTCCACTGACGCCTGGACGCTGCAGAGCTGTGAAGGGTTCCCCAGCTGGTGCAGCCTCTCCAGGAACTAAATTCCTGTAGAGAATGGCGGCGCCGGCATGGGGGGCATTCACGGGGTGTTCCTGGGGCAGAGCTGACTTTAGTCAGCTTCCTAACCCCTTCCAGCCCTTGAATGCCCCTTGCTGCTGCGGTGGGGCTATGACACCTTTTTTTGTGTTGCAGCCCCACTGTTCTCAGTGGGGGCATTTCCCCCATTTTTGCCTTTTATATTTTAAAAAAGGCTTTTTTTATTCTCCTCGGTGACCGGGAAGCCTCTGAGGAGGTGGTGTGGCTGTGCCATCTCCCTCCGCCCCGGAATGCGCTGTCCATGAGTTAACTCAATATAAGCACCTATTCTAAGTCAAGAACATTAAAATTTTGCCGGTTTTAGCTAAGAGAGCAGAAGTGACTTTGGAAGTCTCTTGTCTTGATGACTCACCAAACCAGTGGGGATAATGGGGAATAACTACTATATTGGTAGACTTGCTTAGAGCTTGGGATCACGTAGAGCAGAGGTTCCCAAACTTTTTGAGTCATGGAGCACTTTTCAGGAGAGAAATTCATCATGGAGCACGAATTTTCACCTAGCACCTATATACGAAACAGAATGACAGCAGTATTTATCTTTCCAATCTCTTCATGGAGTACTCAGAGATGTTTCGTGGAGCACCAAGTGCTCCACAGAGCACAGTTTGGGAACCTCCGCTGTAGAAGATATCCAGACAAAGAAATACACATTGAATTCTACCATTGTAATGTATAAGCATGCAACTTTGGCTGGATCCTGTTCTTCATACATGCAATTCAGAACACCATGGATTGGATTCACAGGCTGGCATTCATGTATGCCCTGACCAGGCCCGGAGATGCTTTGTTCCAGAAACCAAACTATATGAGGTGCCAAGCCATTTGTTGGTTTGAGAAACAATACATACAAAATCTAAATCCCCCCCCCCAGTAATTTGCCCTTTCCCAGTAATCTGTCCAGTGACTTTTTTTTACCTTAAATCGTCTTGCTTTGCCAAGACTTACAAAGTTTCACTCATAATTTGCACAGCATTTTAAATTCTGTTTGCTCTTTGATTATTACCTATGTGAGATTAGAAGTGTGCGGCCTACACATATTAATTTTATTCCCTTTGTGGCCCTAATGTAGAATCATTTAAAAAAAGCAAAACTACTGTAGAAGAATACTGCATTTTATCACCCAATAAAATTAATCCCTGTGAATTAGCTTTCCCAAATTTTAAGTGAATTAGCTTTCCCACGTTTTAAGTGCAATCCTAAACAGAGATGCGTTTAGATGGTGTAAATTTAGGATTGCATTGTTAACATCTTTGGTCTTGCCTGTTAGTTGTAGAAGGGTACTTTCGTCTTCAAAAGTGACTGCTTTTGACTGTTTTCCCCTCTCACTGTAGAGTGTGACTTTACCCCCTGTCTTCAGAGTCTGCCAGCCTCCAGTAGCAAGATAGGGAGGGGGCTCCGTGAGTTGGCAATAGAGGCAGGAAATTCAATCCCTGCAAGGTCTACACCACACCCAGATCACAACACACTAAGTTTTCAGCCTACAATCAGATTTCACATGGTTCAAACTCACCATCTTAATTTATTTTGTTTGTCTTTTTGATAATATTTGGTTTTTAGCTAAAAATACTCAATGTGCAATACAATAAAGGCAGCACATTAAAACAGCCGCAACAATAATAGCTTAAAAAGGGCAAGGACAACAATTCAGCACCAAAAGTAAACTATTGAGGGATCAGTTACTGAGAAGTGGGGGTATTGTTTTGTTTTTACTTGGATGTAAATCCACATAATGAACGCTTCAAAGATGTTTGGAGTTAACACACCTGAATCCAGGGAGCCCCTGTTTGCTCTGTTGGGGAACTTTTGTAATTTACATGGCTATGCATATTTTTTGCATTGGAGCAGATAGCAGTGTGGCTGGTGGGGGGGTACTAGATCTCCTGCTATTACAACTGATCTCCAGCCGATAGAGATCAGTTCACCTGGAGAAAATGGCCACTTCGGCAATCGGAGTCTATGGCATTGAAGTCCCTCCCCAAACCCTGCCCTCCTCAGGCTCCACCCCCAGAATCTCCAGGTATTTCCAGCCCAGAGCTGGCAACCCTACTTCCTAATCTCATCTGAAGGGTACTTGGGTGGGCACTCTGTCCCTCCCTTCAGTGGAATGAAGACCCTCCCACTTAGCAAACCTAGAAGTAGAAGGAGAGTAATCTTAAGGAACTTACATCCTGGGGCCTCAGAAGAACGTCCCTTGAGTGAACAATGCACAGCTTGTAACCTGAAAATGGAGCCCACCATTATGGATAGGGCTGCCAGGTCCCTCTTCGCCACCAGCGGGAGGTTTTTGGGGCGGAGCCTGAGGAGGGCGGGGTTTGGGGAGGGACTTCAATGCCGTAGAGTCCAATGGCCAAAGCAGCCGTTTTCTCCAGGTGAACTGATCTCCATCGGCTGGAGATCAGTTGTAATAGCAGGAGATCTCCAGATATTACCGGGAGGTTGGCAACCCTAGTTATGGATGAATCACAGCTATTGAGCAGGTGGAGCAACTCGGGTATGAGATCTTTATTTTGGTCCGTCCGCCTAGCCACTCAGAACCACAATATGTCCTTTAGCTACTTGGCATTTTCTGTTGACATTAATAGAGTTGAAAGTAAACTTTTATCCCAATTCTTCCATCAAAGAGCGTCACCTTTTTGGCTAACACTGTGTTTGCTTTCCGTGCCCTCAGAGCATTAGGAGCCAAAATAGTCCTTGGGGAAAAAAACAAAGCTTCTTATGCTGTTATTGTGGCCTTCAAAGAACCAGAAACTCTTTTATTTTTTCCCCCAAGCCTCTTTGCACAATCCGCTGTTTCGTTTTCAAATGCTGCTGAAGTGGCAGCGGGGATTCATTGAGGTGAAACAGAACGCCTCGGCTACTTTGGGTTTCCAAAGGGGATTCACACAATTGATATTGTCTTGAGGGAGTTTGCTCATTAACTTTATGCATTTGGTAAAGCAGCTAAATTGCCTTCCTCGGGAAACAGCCTCTATAGAAAAAAGGCAATTTCTTTTCATATCAGGAATTTTCTTATAAACAAGAATGGCAGTAGGTACAAATCTGACATATTCTGCTATCCAAATCTTTAATTGTTGATGGCAGGGTTTGAAGCCTCCATTCTGATCAATGCTAAAGAAGGTGCATTTCCCCCTCCGCAGAATACCAAAATAACTAATCACATTCTTACTGTGAAGTGTTATGACTTACAGCTCCAAGCCTGTATTTTTCCATTAACCTCTTAATCTGCTTTAACGTCTATTTTGGTGGATGTAAAGTAGCCAATATATGCATTAAAAGACTGTCGGTTTGAGTCTTTCAACTGTTCTCACTAAAAGCTAACACATGTCTCTCTTTTTTTTAAAAAAAAAAATTGCACACTAAAAGAATTTTAATGCTCACGTCCTCTTTTCTTGGTTTAATTTGAAAGACAGTACAAAGATGGCCTCATCCTGAAGTGGGCTGAGAAATGCATTGTCCTAACATAAATGGGCATTTTGCCTGCTGATGCACTGTCAGGGAAGGCAGTGTTCAGTGCTGATTTCGACTCTTTTCTGGCTATCGGCTGTTTCTGTAAGCCAGTGTAAAGAGTAGTGGAGAATTGCATTTGGAGGGAGAATAGAAAGACATTAGTAGAACTGTTTCATGCTGCTCTGCTAAACGGAGTTCCTCCAAATGACCAAGCAGGTGACTTCAAGGTTCTGCTCAATGCGATTCCACACACAAGAATCAAGACAGCTACCTATAGAGCCAATGCGGTGTAGTGGTCAGACTAGAACCCGAGACTGTCACGCTCAGATTCCCACTCTACTATGGCAGCTCGCTGGGAGACGTTGCGCCAGTCACACACTCTCAGCCAAACCTACCTTGCAGGGTTGTCGTGAGGATGAAATGAGGAGAGGAGACTGATGCAATCCACTTTCTGCTTTGGGTCTCCATTGGGGAAGAAATAGGGTTGCCAGGTCCCTCTTTGCCACCGGCAGGAGGTTTTTAGGGTGGAGCCTGAGAAGGTCAGGGTTTGGGGAGGGGAAGGACTCCAATGGCCAAAGTGGCCATTTTCTCCAGGTGGACTGATCTCTATCACCTGGAGATCAATTGTAATAGTAGATCTTCTGCTGTTACCTGGATGTTGGAAACCCTAGGGAGAAAGGTGGGGGTATAAGTGAAGTAAATAAACATATGAACATGTGGAGATGCCTTATATGGAGTCAGATTTAACTCAGTTCTGCCAGTCCTAGGGTTGCCAACCTCCAGGAACAAGCTGGAGATCTCCTGCTATTACAAGTAATCTCCAGCTGATAGAGATCAGTTTACCTGGAGAAAATGGTTGCTTTGGCAATTGGACTCTATGGCACGGAAGTCTCTCCTATCCCTAAACCCCACCCTCCTCAGGCTCTGTCCCAAATATCTCCAGGTATTTCCCAACTTGGAGCTGGCAACTAGGGTAAAGGGCCAATTTACCACACAAACTAAGAGGAAAAGGCCCCTATCGAGGCGGCACTTCCGGTTGTAAACCAGAAGTGTCGCGCACGCGCCAATGGCGCACACATGCACGCACGCGCCAATGCACCCGAAGCCCCATAGCCTCCCGCCGGAGCAGAGGAGGGACCTGGTAAGCCTACAGCAGCTGCCACCACAGCAAAAGGATCTGTACTGTCTTACTGAAGATAATCTGTTGCAATCATTTTGTGGTTGGCTCCACCTCCTGTGGTGGTAGCTATTTTGTTTTTGTACCCAACATGCCATGTCAGAATTCCAAATATGCCCATAGGCTCAAAAAGCTTGGGGGGGGGGTTGATCTACAGCATAAGAAAGCTGTATGAAGACCTATCGTATCCAGGCCTCCAATGCTCCCCCCCACATAAATACCAGCTACGTTGTATATTCTAGTAGCCAGCTAAATAATCTTAACACAAGAAGTGATTTACATGTGATTTGGACACCATTCTTCCCCCCCAAAAAAATCATAACCGTAGCTAGGGTTGCCAACTTCCAGGTACTAGCTGGTAATCTCCTGCTATTACAACTGATCTCCAGCCAATAGAGATCAGTTCACCTGGAGAAAACGGCTGCTTTGGCCATTGGCCTCTATGGCATTGAAGTCCCTCCCCTCCCCAAACCCCACCCTCCTCAGGCTCCACCCCCAAAAACCTCCTGCCGATGGCGAAGAGGAACCTGGCAACCCTACTGCACTCCCAAAATCTCCGGGTATTTCCCAACCCAGAGCTGGCAACCCTAACCATGGCCTCCTTTAGATTTTCTTGTTCTACCACAATGTACCCTTTGTTCTTCTTCCTTCTGCTACCATTTTTGAATACCCTGCTCCACTGATCCTCCTTGGCCCATAACAGAGCATTGTATCTCTTTTTCCAAAGATTTTTACCTGCCATTGTCCGCACATGTCTTTGCAACCGTAGGAGAGAGAACCTTGCTTTAGCAAAGATGAAAGCTGGGATCCAATAGTTGAATTTTGTGTCCACTAATGCTCTTGAGAACGCACAGCATGCACACCACCTTTCCAAACTCCACAGTTTTTAGGCAAGCAGCTCCAAGTGAGGGCCATTTTCTCCAGCAAATCTGCCCCCTCCTTAAATTTAAGCCAACAGTTCTTTAAAATATATATATCAAAGTGCCTGGGTGGTTTTTTGAACGTAGAATTCTGGTTTTACAGACCTTTTCAAAACAGCTGTGTGGATACATTTAATAAGAGCATCAACTTTTACTGGTACAAGATTCCAACAAGCATGAAAGGCTCTTTAATGGTTTTGGAAATCTGTTTTAAATGACAAACAGAACTGCGTTTAGTGCAGTTCAGTGGTAATGTTGCTTTTTATGTTAATTGCCCTTTAGTTAGCTATATCTTTGCGCCCTGCTTTATATGCACAGCAGCAAGTCGCTTTTTGTTTCTACTCCTCTGAAAAGTGCTATTTTTCCATGCAGTTATGTTAAATCCGAGTCTTGTTATGCAGAATTGTTACTTATTAAAATTAATCTGCTTTTTCAGAAAAAAATCATTTTTTAAAAAAATGGGAGAGGATTAGGGGTGCGTTGATTTTCTAGAACATGAGTGCTTGCAAAACCAGGCAGTGCAGTTGTCGTCTAAGGGAGCTGTTTTGTTTTATCTTTGCTACCAGTTGTGGTTGTCCAATGGAACTATATTTGTAACATTTCATGTTGCTTCTGTGCATGTTCTGCATTGCTAGCTGTCAATGGTAAAATGCTTGGATAAAAGTCAATCAACTCCAATTTTGCTAAAGCTTAATGTTTGGCCAAACCTATTTTTCGAGCACTGAATAAAAAGCCATCTCGGGAGCAAATGTGCAAACAGCATGTGCTATAAATATGTTTAATGTTTCTAATTAAAGGTTTATGTGTTCTAAACAGGAGAGAATGTGAGAAGGTGAAATTTTTAGAGTAACGGTACTTACAACTTATTTAACATGTATAAAACCCTTGCTAATGTCTCTGGGGTTGAATTTCTAGCCTGGTTGCTTGAAGTGGGGGGTGGGGGCAGGATGCACAGAGAAATGGTTGTAGACTTTTTTTCTCCTAAGACATTGTCACCTGTGCTTTAGTAAACAGTGGCTTGGATATACTGGAGTTTTTCTGCAGGAGGAACTATTTCCAGACCATCCAGCAACATTCCAGCTAAGAAATTTGCAGCAAGATGAGAGCCAGTCCTTATCAGGGAGATCTGTAGGAGACATCTCCCTAAGCAGGTTAGGATTTGCTGTAGGAGGACACACTATTATGGTTGGTTCCAGAGGAACTGGGGCATTGCCTTGAAGTAGGTCAGACTCTTGGGCTGGCTGGTTTACTAAGTCAGGAGTCATATCAACCAAGTGTTTGGGATTTGGTTGGTGCTCAGTTCTAGTAGAAAGGGAAGGTACCCTTGGTTTAGATGGGGGTAAATGGGCCTGTGCTGACTTAATCTATTTCCAGCCATGGATAGGGCTGCCAGGTCCCTACTCACCTTCGGCGGGAGATCTTGTGTGCGCACGTGTGTGCGTGCCGCCTCACAAGGAGCCTTAGACTACTCAAACTCTCCAGTGGGCACCTGGCAACCCTAGCCATGGAGTGTGATTTTCTTATGCATGGGAGGTTTTCCCTCAGATTTGCCGCTCTCTAGATGTACATTTTCCCCATTCAAACTCTTAGTTTGAGTTGTAAAGGGCCTCAGCGACCGGCGGGCAATCATGCACGTGCGCTCCGAGGCGGCTGCTTCGGCAAGTGCACGATTGCCCGCCAGCCCTCGGTTGGTTGGTGGGCAGAGGGGCACATTACCGGGGGTTTGCCTGCCACCAGTGGGCACCTGGCAACCCTAGCCATGGAGTGTGATTTTCTTATGCATGGGAGGTTTTCCCTCGGATTTGCTGCTCTCTAGATGTACATTTTCCCCATTCAAATTCTCAAAACTCTGCATGGGGGCTTATTTTTGAGTTTTGAGAATTTGGATGGGAAAAATGTGCATCTAGGGAGCAGGAAATTCAAGGCAAATCCTCTCATGCATAAATGCCTTTTGTTCCTTCCTCCTGTGGCATCCGGAAATGTTCTCCCAAATCTGTTGCTGTGGTTCCTCTGTCCCCCTGGAACAGAATTTCCAGTGGTATTTTAGGTGCTGCTTTGAGCCGCAGTTTGCCTACCCCTGGTCTAAGGAAGCATCTTTAAATACTCTGAAGAGCAGTTAATAACCCCTCCTAGAGAACATTTCCCTCACCACTGAAAGCTACATTCTTTGGGTAGCAAAAATATCCCAGATGCAAACAGTGTTAGCAGTTATTAATGACAGGAAAGTCATGCTCTGAGGACAGAAATCCTTCCCGCCTTGAAAAAAACTTTGGTGGATCCAAGCTAGCGTCTCCAAAGTACAGTCAGTTAGGAGTTACGTTTTTTTCCCCTGTAAACAAAAAACACCTGGCATATAAAATAACTCTAGAAATCTGTTAATTTTGCCATTGGGATGCTTTGTTGCCCCTGAAGTCCAAAAAGTGTCATGCTAAAAAATACTGCATGAGTTCCCCTCTCCCAGGTAGGGTTGTCAAGTGCCAGGTGGTGGCAGGCAAACCCCCGCCAATCCACCTGGCTGCCCGTCGACCAGCTGAGGGTTGGCGGGCAACGCGTTCATGCGCGCCTGCCCGCCGCGCCATGTCACTTCCGGTTTACACCTGGAAGTGCCACATTGCAAGGAGCCGTCTACCATCCAGACTCCCAGTTTGAGTGGTAAAAGGCCCGTTGTCATGCAGTACTTTCGGGTGTAAACTGGAAGTGACGCGATTGTGTTGCTGTGGCCACGCACACGATCTTGCCTCATCTCTGCCCCAAAAACCTCCAGCCGGAGGGGAGGGGAGACCTGGCAACCCTACTCCCAGGAAAACCTTGGTCAGTCAATCAAAGTATTTATTACAGTCCACAACCAGCGAAACAGCAACAACAACCTTGGTCTAAGGCAGGGGTCGGCAAACTCATTAGTCAAAAGAGCCAAATGTCAACAGTACAACGATTGAGATTTCTTTTGAGAGCCAAATTTCTTAAACTTAAACTATATAGGTAGGTACACTGTTTATTAACTTAATAAACTTTAATTAAAGTTTTAAGTCTTAATTAAACTATAGGTACACTGAATAAAACTTGATATCATACTTAATAGTGATCTTATTTGTTGATAAAAATTAAATTGTAAGTCCCTGCCATTTCCCTCCCCGTCCGGAGTCCTGGTCTACCGTCATAAAAGCCTATTGGTAGACCTGGCCTCTGGCTGAGTCCCATTGGGAGGCCAGGTCTACCCATTGGCTTTCTTGGCAGTAGACCTGGCCTCCAGAGGCCCATAGAAGCCAATTGGTAGACCTGGCCTCTGAAGGGGGACTTTTTCCCCTCCTCGGAGTCCAGGTCTACCGCCAAGAAAGCCAGTGGGTAGACACGGCCTCTGAGGAGGGAAAAAAGTAAGGTATCCATAAAATTAAATCATGACAATGACTGACAAACACTTAATGTGAACAATGGCCTTGCATCTCCCCGACCCCCACTGACCTTTCAGCGGCTGCCCTGGCGCATCCCGGCCACCTCGGCCTCCCGCACTCGCCTCTCGGCCTCCTCCTCCTCCTCGCCGCCTGGGCTCTTTCCTTCCTTCCCTCCCCGGCCGGCCTGCCATCCACCCTTCCGCCCCTCTTCAGCGCCTCGGCCTCCGAGGAGGAGGAGGAAGAAGAGGAGGAGGAAGGCGGAGGGGTGTCCTCCCCCCTCCCCTCTCGCTGGCATTCTCCAGCGGCGGAAGGGAAGGGCAGGCCACAAGGGGGATTCGCTGGAGCTTGCAGGTGAGGAAGGCGGGGGAGGATGTGTGTGTGCTGGATCGGGGCCTCCCTCCTTCTCCCCAGTGCTCGAGCCAGCATGTTGCAAAGATCCCCCCCAGGCGCGGCGGTGGCTCTGGGCTGGCGGAAAGGCAGAGAACTTTTGCAGGACTTCTGCATGCGTGCAGAGCCCGGCCGGGGCAGGGAAGGGATGCCAGGCTCTCCTCCGCCGTGACGTGCAGCCCTGATCCTCCGCCGAAGGAAGCCAACCCCCCTCCCGTGCCCTGTGCGCCCGGGGAAGGTGGCTTCTCTCAGGTGGGCGGCCGCGATCCTGCAGCCCAGAGCCGCACTCAAGGGGCCAAAGAGCCGCATGCGGCTCTCAAGCCGCAGTTTGCCTACCCCTGGTCTAAGGAAGCATCTTTAAATACTCTGAAGAGCAGTTAATAACCCCTCCTAGAGAACATTTCCCTCACCACTGAAAGCTACATTCTTTGGGTAGCAAAAATATCCCAGATGCAAACAGTGTTAGCAGTTATTAATGTCAGATGTTTTATGACTAGATTGTTAACTCCGGGTGGGAAAATTCCTGGAGACTTAGGGGCGGAGCCGGGGGAGAGTGGAATTTGGGGAGTAGAGAGACCTCAGCGGGGTATAATGCCATAAACTCTACCCTCCAAAGCAGCCATTTTCTCCGAGGGAAGTGATTGCTGTCATCTGCAGATCAGTTGTAATTCTGGGAGATCTCCAGGCCCACCTGGAGGTTGGCAACCCTAATTTTCTCCCTTTCATGAAAGTGCTTTTTCAGTTTTCTGCGTGTTTGCATGTTGTGAAGCACAATGTCTTCTGCTGCATCAGAATGACAGAATTGTTATCCTTGTCTTGCTGTCCGAGGGCTATTGGGCTGAGGACTGAAATAGAGTAAAGCTACTACTCAACTTTTTAAATATAACAATTTTATTAATTGTCGTGAGAATTTTCAGTATTGAACATTAGTTCATATTAAATAATTTATTAATTTATATTAAATGAGTTTGGGTTAAAAATGACCACATGCATACCTTAATATTATCACCTATAGTCACACAAGACCTTTAGCTGACTTCAGCTCCAATTAGGCTTTTGACCCTAAAGGGCACAGGCGCTAGTCACCCAAAGCACATTGCGTGCTCCAAATCAAGGCCGTTCAAGCAGGCGGCAAATTGTCTGCCCACTCTAGGAGGAGATTGTTTTGGGAACACTGACTGATGGATAAAGAACAATCAGATATCAAAACTGACATTGAAAGAATTATTATGGAACAAGATATTTCTAAACAATTAAGTCATGATTTGCAGAAAACTCATTTCCTAAGAATGTGACAGGGAGGGGTCATTTGAGACCCTCTCCTCTCTATAAATGAACTGTCCAAATATCCCTCCTTTGTCCTTCCCAGGGAGAAAGCATTCTCTCTCTCCTTTGGAATGACCCAGAGCGGCTCTGTTTGTGTCTGTTTGTTGTCTGTCTATGTATCATTTTCTATGTGGGGTATTGTTAAATCTGTCTGAGTACTATTCTTCTCTATGCCTTACCTTTGCAAGTTCAATAAACCTATATGCTTTACTGCTATAAATGTGTGGTCTGAGACTGTGCTAAGAACATGGTTTGTGGTTTCCTACTACACTCTCTGGCTTTGCTTTGGTAAGTAGCAGGCAGAGGGGTCCAAACATTAAAGAGCTCATGGGAGAGAACTTGCAGAATTCTCGCCACATTAATAACGAACAGAATTTTTATTGGATAAACATGGCCACAACTAAAATTAATGGCAACAGTGATATCAACGCATTGGCGAAGCATGGGAGGCTGTATGGGGGCATCAGCTTGCCTGCTGCGAACTGATGTGAGCCTGAACTCCCAGAGGTCCCGCTGGGAGTAGCAGAGGATGACGGTATGAGGGATATGCCGGGGCTTGCGCCACTTGGTGTTCCCCCGTCACTCAGGTAGACGCCAAACCTGCCGCCCCCTATGCGGCAACTCAACACCCTTGGCCTCCCCCAAAACCCCTTATTGGGGTCCCCCAGTTGGAGGAAGGGGCACGCAGGCCGCTTCCCCCCATCAAAACCCATCCAGCCCCATGCATAAACCGCATTAGTTGTGACAAATATAACATAATATCCTCACCTACAGCCCTTAGGGAAGGAGGGTGGGCCAAAGCCGGAGACAGACTGAGTCCCGGGCGGGGGCCGCCAGGACGTATGCAGAGCAGGGGAGGGGGGGCTGATCGAAGCCTCCCCTCCTTCTCCGCAACAGCCCCCAGGCGCAGCCTGATTGGCCGGAACTTAATTGGCTTACCTGAACCAATCAGGAGACGAGACCCTGGGGGCCGGGACCAGGAGAGCGAGGAGGTGCCAATGCTCCCATCCCCCGCCCTGGACACCAAAACCGGCTCCGGGTCAGTTCTGGAACCGTTGCTTTTAGGGGCAGGGGCTGAATCTTGCTGGCTATCGTAAAGCTAGCTTAGTGGGCTCATGGTTGCAGTGAAATCTGAACCCACTGAATAATCAGAATTAATAATTCATACATTAGGGTTGCCAGCCCTCCTCAGGCTCCGCCCCCCAAAACTTCCCAGTTGAGTAGGGTTGCCAGGTCCCTTTTTGCCACCAGCGGGAAGTTTTGGGGGCAGAACCTGAAGAGGGTGAGGTTTGGGGAGGGGAAGGACTTCAATGCCATAGAGTCCAATCGCCAAAGTGGCCATTTTCTCCAGGTGAACTGATTTCTATCGGCTGGAGATCAGTTGTAATAGCAGTAGATCTCCAGCTAGTACCTGGAGGTTGGCAACCCTAGCAAAGAGGGACCTGGCAACCCTATTCATGCATTGTTATTAACTTCCCTCATTTCCCCCTTTCTTGATTTTTTATTCCCGCTGGCTATGACAAGCAGCTGGAATTCACAGTGGGGGGCCCTTTGTTCGCATGTAGCTGGTTGTCTGCGCTGTGGCAAAAGAAACTCGGAGTTTAATTGTTTAAGCCTCTCTCGCAAGTGATAAGGCCGCTGCCAGATCCCTGAGCAATGCGGCAATGTGAAGGTGTGTGAATTTATCACACACATTTTTACTAACGTTGAGTTTTGCCAGCCTGGTCCAGCTATCTTCCTGACCAGATTTCCTAAGCCTTATATTCATTTTGCTATCAATGCTACCTGACAGAGTTAGTTGTCTCCTGAAATATGAACAACCATTGATCTCTTGTCACACCCGGTTGTTCCCTGGGCTCGCTATGGGTGGTTGGTCACATAATATATACTTTTATCATTTCTATGCATTTGCATTTATTATTTTTGACTTGGCTGTCCAGTTAGAAAATCTCCCTCGCTTTTTTTCAATGATATCCACCTCTTCTTGTTCCCTGCCCATTTGACTTTCCACCAAGTTGTGTAGGGGGGAGATGATGGTCAAGTTTCTATTGATATTAAGAATATAGGAGATGTCATGATGGATCAGGCCAGTGTCCATCTATTCCCCCGTGGTGTTCTTCCCGCCAGCCAGCCAGATGTCTCTGGGAGTTCATAAGTAGGCAGTGATGGAAATAACCAATTCTTCTTGTTTGTTTCCATTCTCTGCTGTTCAGAGGCATTCTGCCATTAGCAAACTTCACATCCACATATTTATCCAATATAGGGTTGAGAGCCTCCAGGTACCCTGCCATGATCTCCAGCCGATTGAGATCAGTTCACCTGAAGAAAATGGCTGCTTTGGCAATTGGACTCTATGGCATTGAAGTTCCTCCCCTCTCCAAACCCCGCCCTCCTCAGGCTTCACCCCAAAAACCTCCCTCCAATGGTGAAGAGGGACCTGGCAACCCTAATCTAATCCTTTTAAAAAGCAATTTAAATTGCAGGTGATTGCTACGTATACAGATGGCAAATCTCATAAACTGATTACAGCTTTTGAGATTCGTCTACCTTTGTCCATCCCTTACCTGGATAGCCCTAGGCTAGTCTGAGCTCATCAGATCTCAGAAGCAAAGGAGGGTTGGCCTGGTGAATATTTGGATGGGCCACCTCCAAGGAACACCAGGGCCGTGACGCAGAGGCAGGCAATGGCAAACCACCTCCGAACGTCCTACAGCGTCAGTATAAACCAGCCGTGACTTGACAGCACACACACACACAAAAATACTTTTGTCCCAAGTCCCAACTAGGGTTGCCATCTCCAGGTTGGGAAATTCCTAGAGATTTGGGGGTGGAGCCTGGGGAGGGAAGTTGGGGAGAACAGGGACCTCAGTGGGGTATAATGCCATAGAATCCACTATCCAAAGCAGCCATATTCTTCAGGAGCATTTACTGCTGTATTCTGGATATCGCTTATAATTCTGGGAGATCTCCATGCCTGCCCCACCTCTAGGTAAGCAATCCTAGCCCCTACCCAGTGCCATTTCTTTTTCATGGACTGTTTTATAATTAATTTGTTGTGTTGGTCTGTCTGAGAAACTTAGACGCTGTGTGTGCCACCTCTTTGGAGATGTGAATATATTTTTTTACATTATCGTTTCTTAAAATGTTGTACTGAGGCCCAAACTGCACATGTCCATAGGGTTGCCAGCTCCAGGTTGGGAAATACCTGGAGCCTGAGGAGGGCGGGATTGGGGGAGGGGAGGGACTTCAAGGTCATAGAGTCCAATTGCCAAAGCAGCCATTTTTTCCAGGTGAACTGATCTCTATTGGCTGCAGATCAGTTGTAATAGCAGGAGATCTTCAGTTAGTACCTGAAGGTTGGCAACCCTACATGTCAATGAAGATCTGTGATTGGATTCCCCAGTGTATTATGAAGTAGGGCTGTTGAATTAAAAAAAATTCGGTATAGTTCGGATTCGGGTGAATTCGGCCCGTTTAGATTCGGGATATGCCGAAGTCCGAACTCCCCCACTTCGGGTCCGTGCAATTCAGCGGGAATTCAAAGTTCGGGAAAAAAATCCGGCCGAATAAAGCCATTAAAAACACAACCGCGCCTTTCCGCGGCTCTGGGGGGGGCATTTTTTGGGGTAAAGGTCCAAAACTTTGAGCGGAGCTTCAAAGGACGCTTCTTGAAAGACCCCCCAAGTTTTGTAAAGATTGGGTCAGGGGAGGCTGAGATATGGGCCCCGAAAGGGGTCCCCCCCACCCTTAATGTGCATCTCTGAGCAGAGCTTGCCGCCCACGCACAAAGCTCCCAGCCCCGACAAACAGCTGATAAGTTTGCAAAGCATTGCAACACAACTGCAAGCAACACGACTGCAAAAGCAATACAACCTTGTAAGCAACACCTTTGCAACTGTGCAAAGCAACACCTGACACCTGGGAGTTTGCAAACCATGGAAAGAGACAGAGGCAGCTAGCTATGCATAATGAGCAGGGGTGGAATTTCCCCTTTTGCATCGGACTCCAAATGCATTCTTTAAGTCACCATTTGAAAACAAGTTTTGAGCAAGCATCCAAATAGACCTAACCGCTCTTATGAATGAGGGAAAACCTGAAGACACACAACTGAAACCCCCCCTCAAACCAGGGAGAGAGAGACTCGAGGGGGAACACACCCCCAGGCAGAACCGGCAAAAGCCCCCTTTGGCTTCCCCCCCACCCACAGAAACTGCTCCCTCCCCACACACACACAGACTCTGCTTCCCCCCCACACACACACAGGAGAAAAATTATAGATTAAAGCCCCCAAAGGGGTCTTACTGTGGCTGTCTTCTGTTCCAGCAGGAGGGGCTGGGGAGGACTTGTAATCCAAGACGATTCCAATTAGGCACGGGACGTTTTGCTCTGGAGATGCACAGGATCAGCTGATCCATTCATCCCAATAGGGAAAAGGGGAAAGCCCATATCTCGGGACCCCCTGACCCAATGTTTACAAAACTTGGGTGGTCTCTTAAGAAGCTCCTGAAGCTGTCTGAAGCTCCGCTCAAATTTTGGGATCTGCACCCCCAAAAATGCGCCCCCTGCAGCCACGGAAAGAGAAAAGGGGGGAGCCGATATTTCTGCCCTCACTGAACCCATCTTTACAAAACTTGGATGGTATCTTAAGAAGGATTGTCTGAAGTTATGCTGAAAGTTTGGGGGCTGTATCCCCAAAAAAGCGCCCCCTGCAGCCACGGAAATGGAAAAGGGGGGAGGGAAAAGGGATGGAGCCCATATCTCGAGACCCCCTGACCCAATGTTTACAAAACTTGGGGGGTATCTTAAGAAGGCTCATCTGAAGCTCCGCTGAAAGTTTGGGGTCTGTACCCCCAAAAAATACACCCCCTGAAGCCACAGAAAGGAGTGAATGTGCACAAGCACACCCCCCCACACACACACAAGGATTTCCCTCTCTCTCTCCCCGGCCGGGCCGCACATCAGCTGATTCCTCCAGTACCCAATCCTGACTGATTGGCCAGAAGAAGACCCAGCTTGGCCACCAATTGGCCAGGGGAGGAGAATGCTGCTTACTGATGGTTATGCTGCTTACTGACGGCCGAATTTGCCGGATTTATTCGTGAACTCCCGAACTCGCTGAATTCGCCCCCCCCCCCCCGGTTGCCCACCATTTTTGAGTTCGGTTCGTCCCGAACTAAAAACCACCGAATCAGGGGAAATTCGGCTGTTTTTCAGTTCGGGCCGAACCGAATCAACAGCCCTATTATGAAGCCCTTGTTGCCTTCTGATCCTCCTGGGAGAAACAGAGCACACCATTTAGTCTGCTTTTTAAGGCAGATGGCAATTTTAAGCAGTCTTCTGTTATTTTACCCAACTCGTCTATAACATTTAGCAAATACATCCCCAAAGACAGTTTTGATTTGTGACAGGAGGTAACTACAAAGGAGATGGGAATTACCTAGTGCTGGGGGGCCCAACCTTGTTAACCCTTTGGCACTTCTGAGAAAGGTAGTGGGATGTTCCACAAACAGTTAGGAAGTTTCAGGCCAAGTACACTCCTATGATGGAGGCAGCTGCTTCTGAATGAACACTTCCTGCAGGCACAAAAGCTTCTGGGCTCTGCTGAAGTACCTTCTACATACTCGGGTTACCAATCTTCAGGTGGTGGCTGGAGATCTCCCAGAATTGCACCTGGTCTCCAAAGTCACAGATAAATTCCCCTGGAGAAAATGGCTGCTTTGAAAGGAGGACTCTATGGCATTATACACCATTGAAGTCCCTCCCCTCCCCAAACCCCACTCTTCCCAGGCTCTACCCCTAGGGTTGCCAGCTCTGGGTTGGAAAATACCTGGAGATTTTTGCAGCGGAGCTTGAGGAGGGTGGGGTTTGCAGGGAGGGAGGGACTTCAATGCCATAGAGTCCAATTCCAAAGTGGCCAATTTCTCCAGGGAAACTGATCTCTATCGGCTGGAGATCAGTTGTAATAGCAGGAGATTTCCAGCTAGTACCTGGAGGATGGCAACCCTATCTAACCCGCCAAATCTCCAGAATTTACCAACCTAGAGCTGGCAACCCTATGTACTGAGTAAGCAGAGGAAAGCCAGGATCGGTTCTTTGATTTGGGGAAAACACCCTTTTGGTTTCCAAAAGGAGGTATTTTCTTTATGGCGGGAGACAGAGGTTTTCAAGAGAGATTAGAATCTAAATGTATGGCCAAGGGAGGAAGCATGGCTCTGAGGCACTTGCCCATGATGAGCTTAGTAAGATGGTAGGGAACCACCTTGAGCCCCCCCATCCCCCTTGAAATGTATGGACTGCAAAAGCAAGTGGATTCCAGGAAGCACATCAATGGCCATGATGGCACTCCTGGGAATCACTGACCATATGGGTGTACATCCCCATTAACTAGTGGTAATGCTTAGAAATATTCCATTTTGTTGAGGCTATTTACTAGACATAGGGTTGCCAGCTCTGGGTTGGGAAATACCTGGCGATTTTGGGGGTGGAGCCTGAAAAGGGCAGGGTTTAGAGAAGGGTGGGACTTCAATGCCATAAAGTCCAATTGCCAAAGCGGCCATTTTCTCCTGGCAAACTGATCTCTGCCACCTGGAGATCTGCTGTAATAGCAGATCTCCAAACACTACCTGGAGGTTGGTAACCCTAACCCGACATCTTATATCAGGGGAGTCAAACATATGGCCCGCGGGCTGGATCCAGCCCCTTGAGAGCTCTTATCCAGCCTGCAAGCCAGCTGAGGAAGCCACCCCCCCCCCATTCTCGATTTGGGCTGCCAAGGCAAGGCCCAGCCCGACCAAGTGACATCTATGTCATATACGGCCCTTGTAACAATTGAGTTTGACACTCCTGCTTTATATACTTTATATATACTTTGCAAGATGTTTGGTGCTCTTTTACCCTTAAGGGCGTCACGGACGAACTCCCCAGTATATTGTGGATTGTTTGCCTGCTTAATTTTGTAAGTTTACCTTTGGTGTGCTGACAGTAATCTACTTCCCCATATCTATCAGTAAATGAATGATCCCTTTTTGTTGGGGAAATTGCCACACCAGTTGTTCAGTGTATTTCAGTGCCACTCTATCTTGAAGTATCAGGGGAGTTACGAATGTGAACATTCCATTACAAACACTGAGCTTTAGAAGCTAATAGCTTGGCAGCAACCATCCCCTCCAGGTTAAAACCTGGCAAACAAACTCTCTGCCTGGGAGCCAGTAAAAATTTTTTGTTCGATCTCAGCAAAAGAACCTGATTCAGTACAGCTACCCCGTTAGATTCAAAGGTGCTATGCACCAAACGGGAAATTTGGCACCCTAACGCTGCTGCAAATTAGTATCTGATTGCTCCTAAAACGTCTGGATAAAAAGTTCATAAGCTTAGAGAGGCAGTTGGCTGTGGATTTATGCTGCAATTTTTTTTCCGCCAGCAAATGTACCCAACATTTGATTATCTCACAGGGTAATTATCCATTCATTTCCCTGCATCAACTTATTTCCCCGATAACTAGTAAGTATTCATTTGCCCTAAAGGGAGGCAGGTGGCTACGATGCCAGTTACAAGTCCACAGGGTCCTGTGACAGCAGTGGATTATCTTAAATTTCCACCTGCTTACCAGAGAAATTCTGCTTGTAAAAATCTCACAATGGGGTGAAATGATTTGTCATAACCTCTGGCTGTTCTCATCGAGTCTCTTTCCTTTCCTGTCTCCATCTCTTCAGGGTGCGGATTCTATTGGCTTTCAAAAGTCCTATTCCCCCCTTCTATATGGCACTCAACTTGTTAATTGTCTACTTTGGAAGAGGAAAAATGGCACAGAACTTACAGAACTAGAGTTCCTTACTCTTTTTGCTACTGTGAACCAAAGCCTCCTATAAAACTGACTTAGGAGTATTCCTTGCAGTTTTGGCTGACCGCTAAAGGGTGGAAAGGTGTTGAATGGAGAAGATGGGCTCCGGCTCATTACAATCCTTTTGGTTTTCTGTTCCAGCCCTTTGAAAGTAGCAGTTTCCATTGGATTGGTCCTGTTAAAGAGTATATGTGTTGAAAGCAGAAGGTGTCAAGACAGGTTTAGTCAGTGGTATCTGTAGTTGAAAGGATTGGGTGAATAGGTGATGTGGAAGGCCTGAGACATTGGAGAGCTGCTGCTGCCAGTCAGAGCAGACAATACTGACTGTGATGGACCAGAAGTCTGGCTCAGTAGAAGTTGGCATCTTAGGAGTCAACCACAGCCTCTTTGTCCGCGGATGCGTAAATAATGTGAGCCGACACCAGAGCTGGGATAATAAAAGGGCCAACTTTATTTAATCATTCAATAGGGATCTGCAGCGCACAAAACCAAAATATCCCCAATAACTGACTGCAGTGCGGGCCATTGTGGGGATGCTGAAGAGTCAGGCCTCCTCTTGCTTTTGCATCCCCGCTCTAAGGGCGAGACCCACCCTGGCTCTGAGCTCCGAGCCGTCACATGTGGTACGGCTCCCGCTCTTCCTTGCCAAGCCTTTTTAGTGCTCGAGGGAGGTGTGCCGCGTCCAATCCACCCTAGCCGCGAGGTCTATAGGTAAAGGATAGCGGCACCCCTCAAGGAGTTCCTGTCCCAGTTCCCTGCCAGGCACCGAGGCCCCAGTCCTGGTTTGAGGGTTACTCCTTCATCTTCCCAAGTGATGCCTCAGGGTGCTCACCGGAGTTGTAAAATGAACCATGAAGCCACCTTTCTCCCGCACTGCTCCCGCCACGGGGGCGGATCAGCCCAATGCTTGGTCCGCCCCCAGCCCCCACTTGCCCTCTAGGCTGCCAGGAGGCCCCGCTGCAGATCCCTCAAGAAGATGTCATAGCCTGCATCTGAAAGATGGACCCCATCAGGTCTGTATAGGTGTGGAAAGCAATGCTTGATTTCCAGATGCGCAATATGCAAGCCATCCCCCGAGACTACTGCACGCCGTATTTCACCATTCACCTTTGCCCGAGCCCTTTCCAGGTGCCCTGGGGCCAATGCGCCCTTCCAGACCCGTCTCTGGAGCATGTCTGACCAAACCAACCGTACGCCGGGCACCAGGGCCCTCAGGTGCTCAAAATCCGCCAGGGCTTGCAAAACAATAGACTTTCCAGGCCGCTTTCCCATGTCATTCTCGCCCAAGTGGATGACGATTACTTGAGGTGGGTGAGACGCCTTCAGGTGATCGTGGAGGGTTGGCAGTAACTGTTCCCACTGCATGCCCCTTCTGCCCAGCCATGCAATCAGCATCGTTTCGCTTAAACCCAGCTGCGTGCTGAAACCCCCTGTGGCTGCCCTGCGGCTAGCCCAAAAGATAATGCTGTGGCCACAGATGAGCACCCGCCTCCTCCTGCGCTGGCAGCCTGTAAAGACAAAATGTCAGTGTGCCGGCAAAGAGGATCCCTGCCCCGGACCCACTCCTTGTAGCTGTGCCACCGCGACCAAAGGCCTGACATAAGACCTGAAGGCTGCTGATCGCCACCTGCCAACTGCCTTAACCATTTCATCCCCATGTCCCAGAGTGGCCGCTGTGGAGGCAGCCCCAATGCGAAATGAGTGAGTACCAAAAAGGTGAGGGGGGGCTCCCAGGCTGGCTAAAACTCTCTTCACCACCGCCCAGAACTGGTACCTAGTAAGTGGCTTGCCATCGGCATGCTGGAAAAAAGGCCCAGATCCCTGTCCCCGTGTTGCAACATAGCTCTGCACGGCTTGCACGGGGCAAATGGCCACTGATGCACAGGGGTACAATTGAAATACCACTCCCTTACCCTTCTGATCAGTCTTAGATGCTCGGAGCGTGACCGCCAAACCCGTGGCCGTTACGGAAACATCCCGCATATGCAGTGCCCTGCCTGATCGATCCCACTTGGACCGCACTAACATTTCACTAATCCGCAGGGCCCCAAAGAAGGCCAGGAGGGCAGTTGCACGATACAGTTTGACCTCGAAAGCTGAGGCGCAGTGCGCTTCTAGGCCCAGCGACAGGCCTGCTAGCAACTCAGGGGACACAGGGGCCCTGGCATCTGGCTTCCTTGGCTTTTCTCTGGCCCACCCCTCTAGCATCCTCCGCACCCTAAAGTCGCCTGTCGTGTCTGCCTTCCCGGCTGCCTTTGCGTAGAATGCCAAAGCTGACAGGCGGCCAGAAACCGTGTACCCTGTGTCGTGCAGCTGGACGCAGTACTGCATGAGGTGGTCCACCGGTATAGGCCAAGCCAGCTGTAGCTGCTCCTTCCCCCTAAACTCCTCAAAAGCCCGGAAACTCCTGGCATAGCCATTCCGAGTACGCGGAGCCAAAGAGTTGTTTATGGCACGCCAGGCCTCACCCCTCCAAGACTCCACAGTGCCACGGGCATCTCCTCTGGTGATTCCTGGGCTAGAGGGGCCAGGCTCCTGAAGCGCTCTATCTGAAAACGGGATAGTGCATCAGCGCAATTATTTGTTATTCCAGGAACATGGCGAGCTGAAAAGAGGATGTTATATTTGAGGCACTGTAGTACAAAAGCCCGCACCAAAGACATGACTCTAGGGGAGCGGGAGGACAGTGTGTTAACGATGTGGACCACAGCCTGATTGTCACACCAGAAATGCACTGAATGATTGGCTAGAGCCTCCGGCCAGATGTGAACTGCCACAACCATTGGGAAAAATTCTAGGAAAGTGAGGTCCCGTATTATGTCACTGGCCTTCCATTCTGCTGGCCACCGCTCGGCACACCACCTGCCCCGGAAGTAAACGCCAAACCCATGGGCCCCCGCTGCATCAGAGTGCACCTGAAGTTCTGCCTCGAGCAAAAGGTCTTCCCTCCAGAAAGATACCCCATTGTAACTTTCCAGAAAATGGGCCCACATGCAAAGGTCCTGCCGCATGGCAGAAGTGACCCGTATCCTATGGTGGGCGGCCCGCACGCCGGCCATGGCCCGGCAGAGGCGACGCAAAAAGGCACGCCCCGGCGTGACTACCCTGCATGCAAAATTCAAATGTCCCACCAAGGATTGGAGCTCATGCAGCGTGACTTTCCTTGCCCGCTTAGCCTTAAGCACGAGGCCCCGTAGCTCAGCAAGCTTTTGGACTGGCAGCCTCGAAAGCTGGCCCACGGTATCCAGTTCGATACCTAGATAGGTCAGTTTGGTGGATGGGCCCTCAGTCTTTTCGTGGGCCAGGGGCACTCCCAGCCCCTGGCACAATGTATGAAATCGCTGCATGAGCTCCAAACACTTCTGCGAATCGGGGGGGCCGGCAAAAAGGAAGTCATCTAGATAATGTGTTACACCTGATAGACCAGAAAGCACCCTAACTGCCCACTCCAGCATGGAGCTGAATTTCTCAAATGCTGCGCATGATATGGAACAGCCCATAGGCAATGCCTTGTCAAAATAGAATTTGCCTTGAAATGAGAAACCTAGGAGATCGAAGTCAAGTGGATGGACGGGGAGGAGGCGGAATGCAGACTTAATGTCGCACTTCCCCAACAGTGCACCCTCTCCAAAATTGCGTATCAAACGCACTGCATTATCAAAGGATGAATATTTGACCGAACAAAGCTCCTGGGGAATGGCATCATTCACCGATCCGCCCTTTGGGAATGATAGATGATGTATCAGCCTAAACTCCCCAGGAGCCTTCTTTGGGACTATACCCAGTGGTGAAATACGCAGGTTTTTTAGGGGCAAGTCACTGAACGGGCCTGCTACTCTGCCTTCCTTGACTTCCTTATCAATTTTCGTTTTAACTATACCCTCCATCCCAGTTAATGACTTCAGGTTCCTGGCCATGCTATGAGCCCTAGGGCCCACCGCTGGGATCCGAAAACCATATGTAAAACCATCCAGCAAATACCGTGCGTCTAAGTCCCTCGGGTAGGCAGCTAAAAGGCGCCGGAGTTCGAGAACTTTAATTGGACTGGGCGCCTTTTGGAGCAGCACCTGTGGCAGTTCCCCCACCTCCTTTCTGACCCCAGCCCCGGTCCCCTCGACCCCGCCTATTGGGTCGGCCCTTGGGGCAGGAAGTGACGGGGTGGGGTTCCCTACAGATGGGGCATTCATGTCTGTATCTGCAGGGGCGATGATCACAGCGGCCGGTGGAACTGAAATCCCAGCAGAGCAAGCGGGGTTGAACCGCCTGGCCCCCAGGGGGCCTAGAGCTCGGAGCGCGATCGATGAGGTGTCCGCTGTGGGACCTCTCACCCTGCACAGCCCTTGCAGGCATCATGCACTGCATCCACAATTCACCCTGCGGGACATCCCAAGCAAGTGCCGGATTACGAGCCGCTCGCAGTCTGAAATTCTCATCGTACTGGAGCCAAGCCTGGCCCGTGAACTCGCTATAAGCACGATTAATGATGTCCAGATACTTGACCAAGGCCAAGGCCCTGGATGGCTGTTCACGCACAATCACCCCCTGGTAGATAAGGTAACCTACCAGCCAGTTGGGCCAAGTGCGGTCCACTTTCCTCCTCCGCCACTTATCGTCATCTCTATGCCCTTCCTTGTCTCTCCCTTTTGGCTCCTCATCCCCATTCAGGAGTGAAAACATATCCACATATTCCCCTCTAAGTATTTTGTCTGTGAGGGCCTGGGGAAGGTGGGATCCCAAAGGAAGCCCCATCTCCCCATGTGCCATCAACTGAGGTTGAGGGCCATGGCCAAGCGTAGCTGCAGCAGTAGGCTGCCCAGCCACTGTAGCGGGCCCTGTGGCTCCCCCGTCCAGCGTCCCCCGGGGGCAAGTGGCCTGCTGTCCTTGCCAAACCTGATTGACCACAGACATTGGATCCTGGGCAGTGGCAGCAGGCTGGCGAGAAGGCTGCCGCCCCCGCCCAGAGAACTGTGTGGGCCCCAAGGCAGGCAGTGCTTCATTTGACTGGTAAGGGGGTGGCAAGTCCATTGCCTGCTCATTAACTAAAGACTCCCCAGTAGATGTTGTGGCCCGTGACTGTGTGTGCACTGGGGACTCACCTGATTCCGGGAGCCTGGGTGGAGAGCAGCTCTCCCCTGTTGGTGCAGGGGCAGACTCACTGCCCTTCCTGGGTTCACTGGCATTCCCCTGCTCCAGCGTATCCATACGCCCTGCAATGTCATCCATACGTCCTGCAATCACGGACACAATCTGGTAAATGGATTCTAAATCATGAGCCCCCTGTGGTGAGGCCCCACCCCGAGCAGGCGGCCTCCCTTGCCCCACGATTCCTTGCACCCCACTCACTCCTTGAAAAGCACCGCCCCGCTTCCCTTTCCGGGCGGTCGTGCTTCTGGCTTGGATGTGCCGGGCCACGTGGCCAGCAGCCTGCCCCTCCAGCACTTTCAGCGTAGGCTTACGTGCCCTTTTAGACCTTATGGCCTGTGAGGGCTGTGTGCCTTTCCTTGATCCCATGGCTGGTAAGGCCAGAGGTTGAGGGGTCAGAGAAGGAATGCAGGGGCTTCCGATTCAAAAACGTGCGCGAAGCAGGAGGCAGATGCTGCAGCCGACAAAAGTTTCTGTTCTAAAACGTGCGTGAGTGAGAAACAAAAGCTAAGCCACCAGCCCCTTAACAATGGGGGCAGTAGGACCCTGTTGCCGGGCAGCCCGTCCGCAACCCGGCTTCCTAAACAGGACAAAGGATATGACCCTTAAAAGCAGAGGAAACAAAAGGAGCGAAGCAGCGTGCGGACAGCGGGAGCTGCTGATACCCTCCGTGCACAAGCAGATGCTTGCCACCCCCTTGGGAGGACTGTACTACGCGGATGCCCCCCCCCGCCTTT
Organism: Euleptes europaea; assembly: GCF_029931775.1. Taxonomy (NCBI): domain Eukaryota; kingdom Metazoa; phylum Chordata; class Lepidosauria; order Squamata; family Sphaerodactylidae; genus Euleptes; species Euleptes europaea. The sequence goes on along the minus strand of NC_079322.1, from coordinate 15,898,881 downwards.
CTCCCTCGCTCGGATACTTAGCCACGTGTCCGGGTGTGAGTTCCTCTGTTCCTCCGACTGCCTGTCTGCTCCGTCCGCTTCCAAAAGAGGGAGGAAATTTCCACCCCGGCGCTCTTAAGCCCTTTCCCCCAGGCCCGCCCTCTTCCCCACGTCAGGCAAAGATGCAAGAGGACTGGCTCTCCTTTCGCGCCCGCAGACAAAATGCGCCCCTCCCCTCAATTCTTTGAATGTGGGGAGGGGGCGGTCTTTTATCCATCGGTCATATAGTTGTGCAAAGCAGCATTCTTTGGATTCAATTTGTTTTGTTCGATCATTTTTTCCAGACATTTTAATGTTGTTATGACACTAATCCCAGGCTGTTCATCAGTTTTGTTGCTATTTCTGTTTTTTCCAGTGAGGAACTCATTCTCACTTTGGACTCTCCCCATTTCCCCATTGGAATGAAATTCTAAGAGACTGTACACCTTTTCAAAAGTGAGCATCCCTGCCAAGATGTAGACAGAAAGGAGCAAGCATCCATATTTCGCAGGCTTTTAACATTATCCCTTTCCCTGCAGGTGTATGGAGACATGAGGATTTTCTCCTCTCTGCCTTCCCCTCTATCAGAATTGCAATATGGCAGGTTAGGCGAGGCCTGACTTCAAAAAGAACAACAAGGGTTCTAAACTTTGCACACACACGGACCTTGCGCTGGGTTAACTCCATGATCCCCCCGCTGCCAGGGCCTAGTTTACCTTACTTCCCATCAAGCAGAAAGCTGGCTTGCTTGGAGAAAATGAAATGCTTTACACATAGGTAGAGTGGCCAGCCCTGCACCAGAAATGCCAAGAGATTCGAGGTGGGGGGCTGAGAAGGGTAGAGTTTTGGAGATGTGACATGACATCCTCTGTGACGCTCTAGGAATTTCTCCATCCTCTATGGTAAGGATCATAGAGACTTGGGAAATTCTTGGAGCATCGCAGAGGATGTGAGATAACGTTCAGGTGGAGATTCAGAGAACATGACATTACTTCTGGGTGGTGCTTTAGGAATCCCTACAATCTCTATGGTCTTTACCATAGAAATTGGAAGGATTCCTAGAGCATCACCATCATTGCTATTGCCCCACCCTATTTTTTTCTCCTGCTCCTCAGATCATCAAGTTTGGGGGAAGGATTGTACATTTGCATGCCACAGGCGGGCAAAGGGCAAACCTATGGGAAGGCCTCAGTCACTTGCTCTTTTTTATTTTTCAAAATGTAAACCTATTCCCAAATGTGCTTTACAAATGATGGACAGACTCGTGCCTAGTCAGAACTAGCCCCAAATCGCTGCCTCTATCCTCTGCCCACCTTCCGGTTCTCTGTGATTGGCATTAAGAAAGGCTTTGAGAATTATTTATAACAGAGAGCTGGAACGTATATTTTCTGAATACATTTGCCCATTTCTACCATTCAGGACCATGCTGTTCTTCCTCTCTAAATAGCCCAAATAATCAAATAATCTGCCTTTCTGGGGAAATCTAAAGACAGCACAAGGAAATGGAAACCAAAGGCAGCCACAGATGAATAGCTGGAGCTACCCCAGGTCAATTAGGATCCAAAGTCAAAGGAAATTGCATTTGGGTTAGTTACCCTTCTGAGGTTTATAGAGAGGCCGTGCTTTCCCAATATCAGCATGGTTTTCCAACAGAGCGTTTTACAGATAGTCCGTGGATTTCCCAGCCAGCCGTACCACTGCGAAGAAAAGACAGGCGACTTCTGTGTTGGCCCTGTCTGTTTGGGATGTACAAAACATTATTTCTGTGAGTATTTTTTTTACCTCACACAAAAGTGGCCTCACGTGTTTGGGACATTTAGCCGCAAAAGCAGATGTGTGGTTTTCATAGGGGTTTCCAGGCTGCATGTTAATGCACAAGTTCATTCACATCCTTGTGTGTGTGTGTGCGCGCGCACAGGTGTATTGTATTTAAGGGACTGCTTGGATTCTTAATGCTTACTCTTATTCTCTATCTCAGTGTTTCCCAACCTGTGGGTTGGGACCCAGAAGTGCGTCATGAAGCCCCTGAAAGTGGGTCATTGGCCAGCCTTCCCTAATGGCCTCTCCCCCCGAGCCGCTTTGTATCATTCTCTCTCCCTTCATCCTCCTCATCAACATCTCACATTCTCATCTTCCACCTCCCTTTCGAGAATAATGAGGAAAGGGTAAGACTGCCAGGTCCCTCTTCGCCAATGGTGGGAGATTTTGGGAGCAGAGTCTGAGGAGGGCAGCCTGCTGGCAAGGATCAGCCAGACTCAAGCAGGTCTCGGGGTTCCTAACAATCATTGCCCCAATTACATAGACCAGATTTCCTTATTATTTCAGTTTTTTGTACTTTTTATATGAGACAGTTGGCATATATCATGACGTCTATTTATCCAGGGGTTTGGGATATGTCCCAGAGCAGTAGAAGTAGGGTTGCCAACCTCCAGGTACTAGCTGGAGATCTCCTGCTATTACAACTGATCTCCAGCCGATAGAGATCAGTTCACCTGGAGAAAATGTCCACTTTGGCCATTGGACTCTATGGCATTGAAGTCCCTCCCCTCCCCAAACCCCACCCTTCTCAGGCTCTGCCTCAAAAACCTCCCGTTGGTGGTGAAGAGGGACCTGGCAACCCTACATAGAAGGTTTGGTTCCTCATAAGTTGATACGTCTCTCCACTACTGAGTACTGCAAAATGTCCTCCATGCCTTTGAGTTCTGTAACTGATTTTGGATTCCCTTAATGTGATTCTCGGCTAGGTAAATAAATTTCTCTCTGACACATCCTAGTTTACATGTCTTCCAGCAGCCATAGCACTCACTTGAGTAATGCATGTTTTCGTGTTCTGATTGCCTTGCAAGATAATGTTAAAAACATAGTTTTCGAAGTCTTTTGTGTCAACACAACAATGGAAGTCCATTATATTGTACACCACACAATTTTCTGTTTGGCCTCCCACAGTTCAGCTCCCATTTAAAAGCATTCACAAAAGAGTGCTGTCAAATTGTTTTTAATTTAAAAAACCTAGTACAAGTTTACCGAAGATAAGTGTTTTGACAAGCTACCGAGTCATCGGTTTCCCAGGGAGAACAGCTAGCTTGGTTGCTTTGTGTTGTTGCCCATCTTAAATGAATTTAGCAGACAGGATTTCTGCTACTTACTTTAAAAAAGGAATGCCCTACACGGAATTTTTCTCCCACCCATTTCTTTAGTTGAAATCTGATCATTTCTGCTGGAACCCTGAGTAATTAATGAATACAACCGCATCAAAGTGAACAAGACATTTCAATGCATAAGTAAAAGAATTACCACGGTAAAGTTAAAAGTGTTGGCTTTGATGGGGAAAAAAGAAAGATATGCCTTTTGGCTGTTGTGGGTTTTTTTTTTTTTTTTTTCATTGCCATTGTGTATGACTTTCCAAAAAGTTTGAATTTTTTTACATGTCCACCATTGATGGAAATATGTTCCTTCTGTTTCTGAACACTTCCAACAGTTAGCCTGGTTTGCTTTGTACATCTTCTGCAGGCCTTTCGGAGCATAATGCCATAAAATCTTGGGTGTAGGAAATTGTCTCATTAAAGAAAAAAATAGTGTTGCTGCTGAATTTCCACTGAAGACAAATTTGAGGTGCATTTGGAGGTTCGTGGTGGAGCATGGAAGGCAGGGGCATGGGGGGTGTTTCTCAGTGGTTCCCTTTGTTCTTTTGTTTAGTTGCTGTTTCCTGAGTGAGGAGGGCAGTGTAATTGCTGGGGGTAGTTGCTGGCTCCATACTCTGCTGTAAGCTATTGAGGGGTAGGGCTGAGAGCTCTTCATTAGAAGGCTCCTCTCGCCAGAGGCCCGAGCTCTTAACCTGGGTGTTTGGCCTGGGGGCCCTGCAAGCCACTGACAACTTTCTATTTTGTGTATGCGTTGAGTGTTTTTGCTTCTTCAAGGAGGGAGCCTTGAAAGGCAGTTTGTCAGGGGAACTATCAGAGCAAGTCTAGGAAAGAAATTTCAGCAATGGATCACAGCAGTGTGGCTAGTGAGGATGCTGAGGCAGTAACATGCAAGGTCTGTGGCATGTTTTTATTTTTTTACCTAAGGGTAACAATAATTATACTTGCAGCAAGGGTAAGTTGGTAGCCCTGCTGGAGGAGAAGATACAGGGTCTTGAGGCATGCTTGTCCACACTCCATTTTATAAAAGAAGGTGAAGAGTGCATGGACGTAACTCATGAAGCACTCTTTAGTGAGCAACAGGAGGAGGAGAGTAAGGAATCTGAACAAATGGAGGTACAAGCAACACAGGAGGAGGGCGCGTAAAAGAATGTGACCCACAGGGGTAGGAAAATCAGGACTCATTCGGATCCTCTGTTGCTCTGCAATCGGTTCCTGGGTCTCCCCATAGATACTGATTCTGGACCACTGGAACAAGGGCTACCCCCACAAAGCGTGAAATAAATTTTTCAGGCTCCAGCGCATGAGAGCACTCAATCTTCTTCTTCTTCTTCTTTTTTAATTAATTTTTTATCATGTTTTTCAAAATATAAAGGAAAAGGGGAAATTAGGGAAAGGGAAATAGAATTACATTCACTGATTTTCACCGGCACACGGACTATTTCATCATCTACATACAATGTCTCTCTATTAATGGCCTTATTTCCTAAATCTAATATGAATTTCTTATACTACATCAATTCTTATTCTTAATAACTCTGTCTAATAAACATATTTCTAAACATCAGCGCATCAGTATCTTTCATAAAAAGGTTGCCATCTCTGCGTGTGTTCTTCGGTCATCTCATAATGCAATATGGCCGAAAGTCTTGCCATCATTACATATTCATGCATTTTTGTAATCCACAACTTTAAGTCAGGTGTCTCCTTGACCTTCCTTTTCTGTGCTATTAACAGTCTCACAGCCATCATTGCATATTGATAAAGTTCTTTATACATTACAGGTATTTGAGTTGGAATTATTCCCAATAGAAAATATTTCACTTCCAATTGAAAGCTCGTTTTCAACATCTCTTGTATTTCTTTGTGTATGACTTTCCAAAAAGTTTGAATTTTTTTTTACATGTCCACTGTTGATGGAAATATGTTCCTTCTGTTTCTGAACACTTCCAACAGTTAGCCTGGTTTGCTTTGTACATCTTCTGCAGGCCTTTCGGAGCATAATGCCATCTAAAAAATATTTTGTACCAGTTCTCTCTTACTGCTTGTGATCTTGAGAATTTAATATCTGTTTTCCACAGTTTTTCCCAAATTTGCATTGGAATCATCTCCCCAAAGTTTTGCATCCACTTCACCATACATGTCTTTACTTGTTCTGATGCGGTGTCTGTAGCCAACAGTATTTTATATATATTTGACAGAAGGTGATCCTGATTTTTCATAATCAAAGTTTCAAAATCTGTCTATTTTCTTTGTTTGGATCCTTGTGATAGTCCTTTCTTAATGCATGAATTATTTGGTGATATGTAAACCAAGAAATTTTTACATATTCTTCCTGAAGTTCTTGCAATGATTTTATTTGTCCGTCTTTCTTAACTAGGTCATTATAAGTGAGTAAACCATTTTTGGTCCTGCTTGAAAAGTCTGTGTATGCTTCAATAGGAGACATCATTCCTGGTGGTGAGGGGCTGAGAAATCTTTTAAGTAGATTCCATACCATCATCATCTGTATTGGTAAATTCTCTGGGTTTACATTCTTGAGTTTGGTTACAACTTTTTTGGTCCAAAGTTGGACCTGTCCTAGTCCCTGTGTTGTTCAATATCTTTATAAATGATTTGGATGAAGGAATAGAGGGGATGCTTATTAAATTTGCAGATGATTCTAAATTGGGAGGGGTAGCAAATACGGTAGAAGACAGGATGATCTTGACAGGCTGGAGAATTGGGCTAAAACCAATAAAATGAATTTCAACAGAGATAAATGTAAAGTTCTGCATTTAGATAGGAAAAATCAAGTGCATAATTATAGGATGGGGGCGACTAGTCTGAGCAGTAGTGTGTGTGAAAAGGATCTTGGAGTCTTAGTAGACCAAACACTGAACATGAGTCAGCAGTGTGATGCGGTAGATAAAAAGGCAAATGCAATCTTGGGCTGCACATGCGCAGATTATGTTTTGCTTTGTGTTGAATGCCAGCCCCAGACGCACTGCAACGTGAAGTCTCCTTTACCTTTGATGATGCTTGGGAGTGCCTTTTCAGTTTCCTAGATGATATTTCAGAGAGGGAGCAGTGAAGTTCCCTGCCTTTTTGTGCATGGCTGTTTTCCTTGCGGTCGCCCCTCCAAGGGCTTCGGGTCTTTGTTTTGATTATGAATGCTGTTTCCAACTGTCAGAGGTTGCCTCGCTCTCGTTAACTAAAAAGGCAAATGCGATCTTGGGCTGCATCAACAGAGGTATAGTGTCCAGATCACGTGAAGTGCTGGTATCGCTTTACTCTGCCCTGGTTAGACCTCAACTAGAATACTGTGTTCAGTTTTGGCAGCACAATTTAAGAAAGATGTAGACAAGCTGGAACGTGTCCAGAGGAGGGCAACAAAGATGGTGAGGGTTCTGGAGACCAAGTCCTGTGAGGAAGGTTGAAGGAGCTGGGTATGTTTAGCTTGAAGAGGAGAAGACTGAGAGGGGACATGATAACCATCTTCAAGCACTTGAAGGGCTATCATATTGAGGAGTGTGCCGAGTTGTTTTCTGTTGCCCCAGAAGGTCGGACCAGAACCAACGGGTTGAAATTAAATCAAAAGAGTTTCCATCTAGATTTTCCATCTAGAAAATTCCATCTAGAATTTTCTAACAGTTAGAGCGGTTCCTCAGTGAAACAGGCTTCCTCGGGAGGTGGTAAGTACTCCTTCCCTGGAGGTTTTTAAGCAGAGAATAGATGGCCATCTGTTAGCAATACTGAGTCTATGACCTTAGGCAGTTGATGAGAGGCAGTTTATGAGAGGGAGGGCATCTTGGCCATCTTCTGGGCATGGAGTAGGGGTCACTGGGTGTGTGTGGAGGAAGTAGTTGTGAAATTCCTGCATTGGGCAGGGGGTTGGACTAGATGACCCTGGTGGTCCCTTCTAACTCTATCATTCTGTGATTCTTTGAAACATGGAAGTGATGCTGGGTAGCTCTAGGAATCGATGGAAACCCTATGGTAAAACCATAGAGCTTCCAGTGTTTTTTTACAGGTACCCAACATCACTTCCAGGTTTCCCCCATAAGTTACATCATGGCATACATGGTGCTAAGTTGTTGTTGTTTTTTATTATTTGTCGCCTGCTGCCACTCACTGCAGCAGTGAGCAACAAGTGACTTTTGGAAGGAAACTTTAAAAGAAAAAGTGTCACTGTGATTGTTAGCAATATCAGTCAGGAAAGGGAAACAAAGGAAAACCATTGGGATTCATTTATCATTGATATGGGAACCAGGACATCAAATGTGCACTACTGCAGATTGAGAAACTTTTAGGAGTACTTTGTTAGCAATTACCCACTCCTTAGAAAGAATCAGTGTGGTATATTGGTTAGTTCATCAACTGGAACTGGTGAGATCTGGGTTCAAATCCTTGCTCATAATGAAATTTACTTGATTGCCTCAGGCCTCTTATTTTATCTCAACATAACCTACCTCTCAGGGTGGTTGTAAGGTTAAAAAAGAGAGGAGAAGCAGGTATGCTGCCTTGATTTCCTTGGACTAAAGGAAATGCACAAAATAAAACAGTCCAATTTGACACTACAAATCATGATTTTCTCCTTGATTCTACATCTTAATGATATGTCTCCGTTATACTGCAAGGAGCGCATTTGTACTGCAGCCCTCTGCATGCTTATTTTTGAGACTTAACCATTGGGATTCATTCCAAGTATTAATTTTGAATAAATGTGCATAAGATTAGACGCTCTGTCTTGCATTTAAGGTAAGCACTTCAGTCGCCGTAACCTTTGCCTCTCACAAAAGTTTACTCTGCGGCATCTACAGAGTGGGAAACGGCACAGTATCAGAGGCCTTGATCTTCCCTCTAGCCATCTACTGTCAAGGCTGGATGGCTGGACTGCGGCTGGATTTGCGGGAGATAGACGACACAGGGCTCCAAATGTGCTGGGCTTTGTGCAGTGCCGCTGCCTCATTATAAGGAGCCAGAGGGAAATGCCAAGGAGGAAGGAACCGCCAACTAATGATGAGGGCAGAGGAAGTTGCCACTTACAACGGTCAAGGTGGATGACTCACACAGCTTGAACTGGCGGCTGGTGTGCTGAGAAGAAGATCGGGAGGCAGGTGAGAGCCAGCCCCTTATGGCCGAGATCACGCAGTCAGGTCTTGCTGTCACGCGCAAACAAATGCGCAGTACTGTTGGGGATGAGATGAAGGGAAAATGGATGCAGAGAAGTCTGTAGATTTAACAATAATTTGGAGCGGTTATCTCTAATAATGCCTCTACGTGTGTGCTCTGAATGACAAATGAGGATTCCAAACGAGTTATTGAAAGAGTCCGTTCGCAGAGAGTAGCCAAACATGCCTCCCCTCGAGGATTATGATTCCAAGGGATTTGCCTGGAAATGAGCAGAAGCGTCATTTGAAAAGGCTGCCGTTATCAAAGGCCAGCTTCCTGTCTGCAAGAAGGCTCCTTAAAGGTTTTCCTCCCTCAGACTTTCACTGTGTCTGCTATCTACACCGCAATATGTTCAGAAGTCAGTCCTGTGGACTGAAAGTGCCAGAAATTGCTGTCATACAGTCCTAACAAAGTAGTTTATAGAAGCTGCCAATGAAACCTTCATTAAATGAAATAGGAGAAAACACATCTGTCATAGGTGTAGGGTCAGTAATGCAGGGCAGTGCCTTGTGCTACCAAGTTTACGGTGCACACCACCAGTCATGGCTAGTCCCACCCACCATGTTATCCCCCCCTTGTGCTGCTGGGGGCAGGGCTGGCCCCAGCCAATGGGGAGATATGGCACACATCAATTAATTTCCTGATTCAGACTAGAAACTTACTCTAGGGTCTTTTATGCATGGCTGTTTCGCTTGCCGTTACCCCTCCAATGACTTTGGGTCTTTGTTTGGATGACGCATGCTGTTTCTGACCGTCAGAGGTCGCCTTGCTCTCCCCCTGCATTTCCCTGATTTTTCAAATTTGAGATAAAACAGGTCTCTCAAAACGCGGGCAAAACGTGCGGAAACACGGGGGGAACGAGGTGACCTCGGATGGTCAGAAATGAGACCTAGCATTTCTGTCTCCAAGTTCATTCCCACACTTTGCATCTAAACCCTGTTGTTAATCTCCAAGTCAGGTCTTTTTGATGGTAGCCAAGTCAGTAGGTGTGGACACCGGCTTCTCCACTTATTGATCAACAAGTCCCCCCCTTATTTGAGCGACAACCCAGCAGAAAGCTGTCTGTTGCACCACAAACTTAAGCAGTCACTCTGCGTCTATAACATTCATTACGTACGTACGTATATGAAAAGTAAGCCTCGGTATCTGAGTAAAAGGTAGGGGCTTCTACAGGTTGGCTTCCCTTCCTTTGCAGGAAGATTTCAGGGGCTCAGAACACACACACACCCCAAACACACATACCAATTTCCATTAGCAAAGGTTGCCAATTGGTTCTTTGCTTATAACACAGGCACTGTAACTTGGAACAGGCATGTGAGCTTCGTGGGTAACAGGGAAGCAAGCACAACTCACTTCCCTTCTGCCAATATAGCGAGCCAGCAGGTGGGACGGTTCTGAATGAAGCATGGTAATGCTCTTCTGCTGTTGTTGATACCTCTTGTCAATTTGATGATGAATAAAACACTAAGAGGCAGCTGTCATTTGGACTGAGCTGAACACTCTCACACCCCAACCCCTTTCTGTTTGCCAGCAATATTATTCTGTTGGCCTAGCTTGTGATGCTGCAGGAGCTGGCCAATTTGGTCAGCCAAGGAGTAGCCTGCATTGGTCTCCTCTTCAGGCAAGCCTTAGTCTTGGAATGTTACGACCAAGCAAATCTTCAACATCAGATTACTGCCAGATTAGCACTGATGCGATTGAATGAGACAGAGCAGCTGGCATCTGTCAAATATTTGGGAGCCATTCCTTGGCAGTTCTAGAGAATGGTTGGATATCCATATAAACATCAGGTCTATCCATGTGTATCTGGGCAATTTAGAGTTGGCACCTTGTCAAACCTAACTACTGAGTTGATGATTTATTGAGATAAATTCCCTCCAACTCATCTGAATGTCACTGATACATACACTGAGGCCATCTTTGCTAGAGGCTTTGTATTCAAGTAGTTGTATGAGGACTCATTGTTTACAACTGTATGAGAATCTGAAACTTTATATGCGTGTTTTTTTTTTAAAAAAAACCAAATGTTTCCCTAATGGAAAGTTTTTAATTCTGTTCGTTCAATTCACTGCTGATTAATAAAGGAATTGTCTTTGGGGAAGTGGTGTCCACAATAGGGTAAAAACACACGGTCACTTTAGCCTCCTTTATTCCCTGTTTCAGCCAGGATTCAGCCAGGATCAACACATGAGTTTCGCCGAACGTGCGTTCGATCCTGGCTGAATCCTGGCTGAAACAGAGAATAAAGGAGGCTAAAGCGACCATGCGTTTTCGCCCATAGTGTGGTGGATCTTCTTGTACTCTCTGACATCTCTGGGAGGTAAGTGGTAGTCGTTTAACAACAGGGGCCATAGCTTGGCAGTACAACATGAGCTTTGTATGCAGAAGGTCTTGGGTTCTGCCCCTGGCATCTCCAGTGAAAAGGACCTCACAGAACAGGGCTAAGCCTTCTGCTTAAGGTCTTTTATGCATGCTGTTTCACTCACCATCACCCCTGTGACGACTTGGGGTCTTTGTGTTGATTATGCATGCAGTTTCCAACCATCAGAGGTTCGCCTCTTCTCTCCCCCCTGCATTTCCCGGTGTTTTGCCCACGTTTTCAGAGACCTATTTTATTTCAAATTTGAAAACACGGGCAAAATGCTGGCAAATACAGGGGGGAGCACGAGGCGACCTCTGATGGTTGGAAACAGCATGCATAATCAAAACAAAGACCCAAAGTTGTTGGGTGGGTAATGGTGAATGAAACAGCCATGCCTAAAAGACCTAAGATGACTCTAGCCATCATGGATAATGGAGTAGGTGGGCCAGAAGTTTGATGGTTAAGACAGTTTCACAATTTATGTTGCTAACTTTAAGTTTATATCTGGCCACAAATAGGTAAGTAAGAAATGATTAAAATACAGCTTTGGTCTTCAGCAAGGTTAGATCCGTTGTGTGCTTCAAGCTTGCTTTGAAATTCCTGGAGATACTTTGCCTCCCAACTTATTAGTAGCTATTTTGTGTGACACACTGGCAAGTGTAAAATAAAGGCAGCTAATTCATACTACATAAACATTGCCAAGTCACAACCGACTTACAACGACCCCAGCAAGGAGCTTTCAAGTGAGGAGCAGAGGTGATTTGCCATTGCCTTCCTCTACAGGTCTTCCTTGGTGGTCTCCCATCCAAGTACCTACCCTGCTTAGCTTCCAAGATGTGATGAGATTGGGCTATACCACGTTGCCTTCCCTCCCAGTTTTCACAGAAAATAGCAGGCAGCTATGTTCAAAAGACTAATTTTCACTAGAGGAAAAAAAAAGCATGGATGGAACTGGAAAGGGGGACCTTTCAGTTGGAAAGGAAAGGGAACCCATTCCATTCTGGAGAAAACTGCCAACGCTGACAGTCTTGGAGTGGGTCCCTGCAGCTGGGGCTCATTATAGTGTAGGTAATAAACAAGAGCTGGGCATCTATCTCAGTTGTTGTGTGGAAAGATTTGTTTTCAACTGCCTGGGGAAAGGGCAGGATTCTTTCAGGCCTCCCCAGGAGTTGCCTGCACCTCCTTTCCTGCTAGCTCATAGACGGAGGTGCTGCTGGCACAGAAGCCAAGTTAATGAGGGATGGTTTTAAGTGACAAACAGGATGATTTCGGTTTCCCTGCAAACAAGCAAACTTCTTGATTCCTTAACTTTTCTTTCCCAAAGGGACTGGAGGTTTAAACAGGCAGCCGTGTTTCAGTAACAATGCGGCAAGGTTTATGAACTAACTTTTTACTAGGGTTGCCAGGTCCCTCTTTGTCACCAGCAGGAGGTTTTGGGGGCAGAGCCTGAGGAGGGCGTGGTTTGGGGAGGGGGAGGGACCAATGCCATAGAGTCCAATGGCCAAAGCGGCCATTTTCTCCAGGGGAACTGATCTCTATTGGCGGGAGATCAGTTGTAATAGCAAGAGATCTCCAGCTATTACCTGGAGTTTGGCAACCCTACGTTTGACCCCAAAGAAGAGGAGGCAGCATAAAGACCTTACTGGGGTGGGTGGCTTTTTAAAAAATAAACGCTTGTGGCAAGGCTGGGTTAATATTTGATGCATCTGGCCACCATCAACTGGCCAGATCAATAAAAACCAGGGCTCTTGTACCTATTTTTTCAATTATATATTTTTATTTTCAAAAGAATAAAGAAAAAAAACCTAATAGAAAAAGGGTAAGGGGCAAATAAGGGGTTACAATAATGCATCAATAATATTGCATCTACCGTTCAATTATACACAAAGACTATATATGCTGGGTGGGACCCTTATCCCTATTTAATTTCTAGCATTCTAAGATATGATATATTTGATTTTCTTGTTAAGATACTATTTTCTATGTTTCTATATTTCTATTATACTAAACAAAACTACCTTTATAAAATAGAATACTAATAATAATAATAAGAAGAAGAGTTGGTTTTTATATGCCGACTTTCTCTACCACTTAAGGGAGACTCAAACCGGCTTACAATCACCTTCCCTTCCCCTCTCCACAACAGGCACCCTGTGAGGTAGGTGGGGCTGAGAGAGCTGTGACCAGCCCAAGGTTACCCAGCTGGCTTCGTGTGTAGGAGTAGGGAAACAAATCCAGTGCACCAGATTAGCCTCCGCCACTCATGTGGAGGAGTGGAGAATCAAACCCGGTTCTCCAGATCAGACTCCACCACTGCAGACCACTGCTCTTAACCACTACACCACGCTACTTTTAAAATATTGTCCAAATATTTAACTCCTCCTAATTTATACTATTTTACCAATACTCTCGGTTTTTATATCACCATTATTAAGTCACATAAGCATAATAAAGCTTCCAGTTAAAAAAAAATTCTCTGTCTTTTGTTTACTAACAGCTCATTCCTGAACTCCGAGGACAAAAGTCCTCAGGAGGCCAGGAAGGGGCTGCGCCAATGTTGGGGCCTCCTGCGCCGGCACCCGGGCTACTTACGTCACGGTGAGTGGCCCCAATGCCAGTGGGGAGGCTCAGACACTGGTCTCCTGGAGCTGCCATGGCAGCACCAACCAGGGACGCTGGCTGGGCCTTCTGCTGGCATCCCATAGGCGCAAAGGCCTGCGCTGGCATTCTGGGGGGCATGCCGGCATCCCGTGAGGTGGTCCTGGGGCATGCTGGGGGAAGAGCTGCCTGTAGGCAGCTCCCTGACCCCTTTTGGCCCCAGACTTCGGCGCCGAGAATGGCGGTACAGCGACTGCTATTTTGCAGGTGCAGGCTTGCTATTCTCTATGGGGCATTTTGCCCCATTTAAACTTTAAAAATCCTGTAAAAGGCTTTTTTAAAGCGTTCGGCAGCTGGGAAATGGATTAGGAGGTGCCGCAGCGGCGCCTCATCCATGCTGTCCCCTGCCGCTGAAAGCCTGCAAAAGGGCTGTAAATTAGTTAGTTTTGCATTCACGGCATATTCTGCCAATTTAATTGTTTATTCTATGTTGGGACATTAATACATTTTCCATTTCATGGCTAATACCACTCTGGCTGTTGTAACTATGTATCTATCTATACAATTCCTCAGATGACTTTTCCAGTGTTATTGGTGTTATCCCAAGTAAGGCTGTTGAAAAAAAATCGGGAAAATTCGGGTTCGGGTTTAATTGGCCTTCCCCCGCCCCCAGGAAAACCCGAATGCCAAATTCCCCTATAACGGTAAAGGTGGGAATTCGGCTTTAAATTTAGGATTCCTGAAAAATTCGGCCATTTAAACCCATTTAAAGCCATTTGCGGTTTCCGCAGCTCCGGGAAACATTTTTGCAGTTAGAGGTCCCAAATTTTCTGGGTAGCAGGAAGGGACTCTCCTTGCAAGTACCCCCATGTTTGGTTAAGATTGGGTCAGGGGGGTTGACATTATGGGGTCTGGAAGGGGTCGCCCCCCTTTCTCCATAGGAATAAATAGAAATCTCCATAGGAATGAATAGAAATGAATAGAAGCAGCACGACAAACCACACAAAAGCGCATTCTGCAGATTCATGAGAACAAAGCAATTACATTGTGGTTTCCTGTTTTCTCCCCCAGCCTGAGAACTAGGTCACAGATAATTAGAATTCTCTCATGAATCTGCAAAATGGGCTTTTTTGTTTGCAAAGCTCCTGGGGGCATTTTTGCAGGTAGAGGTCCCAAACTTTCAGGGTAGCAGGAAGGGACTCTCCTTGCAAGAACCCCCACGTTTGGTGAAGATTGGGTCAGGGGGTCCAAAGTTATGTGGTCTGGAAGGGGTCGCCCCCCTTTCTCCATAGGAATGAATAGCCGGGTCCAATGCTTTCTGATGGGGGGATGGGGGCAACCCCTTCCAGACCCCATAACATCGGACCCCCTGATCCAATCTTCACCAAACTTGGGGGTTCTTCCAAGGAGAGTCTCTTTAAGCTACCCGGAAAATTGGGGACCTCTACCTTCAAAAATGCTCCCCCAGAGCCGCAGAAAGCCGTGAATGTGTTTAAATGGCCGAATTATTCGAAATTCCTGAATTTAAACCCAAATTCCTACCTATACCGGTATAGGGGAATTCGGGATTTGGGATTTCCGGGGGAAGGGGGGGAGGAAGGCCATTTAAACCCAAATCTGAATTATACCAAAACAAATTCCCAGTAGCCCTAGGCTGACATCATAAAACATTATGATACACCATAATTCCTTCATTGTACTAATACATAATAAATATATTTAACGCTTAAAAACCCACAATTCTAAAAACTGGCCCTAAAATCCAATAGCACCCATTATGTTGACACAAGGGTCAGCAGCCATCCTGGAGGAGAGGTAATCAGGAACACCCACATTAAATAAAAAAAAAATAGATAAGGTAGGAGAATGGAGCCCAACTACAATGGAAACCATTGCTGCCCTCAACCTTAGGCCTGGTGGAACATCTGTCTTACAGGCCCTGCAGAACTGTACCAAATCCCTCAGGGCTTGTGTCTCACTAGACAGAGAGTTCCACCGGACCAGGGCCAGAGCCGAGAAAGCCCTGGCCGAGGTTGAGGACAGCTGGATACTTCTCGGGCCGGAGACTACCAGCAAGTTGTAATTCGTTGAGCATAACAATCTGGGGGGGGGGCATACCAGGAGAGGCGGACCCAGTATCACTGTAGCTTGATATTGGTTCCAGTTCTTTTACTTCATTATTGGCTCTCGCATGTCTCTTGCCGATTCTGGAATTAGTTTTAGAAATCATAATTAAACCAGAATTCAGGAGAATGGAACACAAGCCCCGAACAATGGACCAATAAAGGAACAAAATGGGGGAGATCCGCTCAATTCCATCTTAGACATCATGGTGCTGCTCAGTGAATTTTTTTTATCTCTCATTGTCTTGCTCACCTCATTTCCCCTCAATTCTAGAGGAAATTAGCTGAGCAAAGATAATGAGGTGTAAAATCTCTTGGCCATCATCATCAAGGCAAACACGCCCAAGATTTCCTTGAATGTCTGGGGGGATCCCTCAGGATTATCTGCAGTCAGAGCTGACTATCTTTCTTGTGGTGAGTGTAAGGTGTAGTTTGGCTCTGAATCTAAAAGAAGGTGGCTCAGAGCTCTGCTGAGAAGATCTAAGATTTCCCCAGGCTATTTACAAGGATACTTCAGCTGCTTCTTTCAACTGGCATTTTCGCCATAGTGAGACTTTGGGTGCCACTGCTTAGGCGCGTATCTTTCCATTCCACTCAGCGAAGTTAGATGCTTTCCTCCAGCCTCAAGAGCTTTCCTCCAACTTAATTGGCTGTTCTACCAGAAGACGAAATAAACCTTATAAATAACATCCTCGATCCTTGTCTGTCTTTATTGGATTATATTTTGCTCCGTAATGGAAAGTAATCTTTCTCTCCCCCCTCCCATATACATGGTGTATTAGTGGCAAATTAGAAATTTGTATTTATTTGTAATATCTTAATGATGGATTAGTTGGATGAACAAATATTTAAGATGGGATCAAAATGCTTCACTACAAGTTTAGATAAGGCTAGGAATATTTTCCTGCACTGCTACTAACAGGATCAGGCTGTATGAGCCGAATCTCCTAGAAGTAAAGATATAAGAGTATGAAAAATAACTATCTGCAATATGAGAAACCTAGTTTATTTCTTCTTTTAGAAGGTACCTCAAAGAATGCCATGGCTGAGTTGGCAGCCCCTTTTTTATCTGTTTACAAGGTTATTTCCCAACCAACGGAAGAGCTTTTTGATTCCCCAAAGCCCTGGCAAACACAAGGGGGTATTCTTCATGGATATTTGCTGCTGCTTCGACGCTGTTTTGCGTCGGAGGCAAATTTTGGTTATTCACTGCAGAGCCGTGTTTTCACCCACTGAGCAAAATAAGCCGGTTTAAAAGAGAGGCAATCCAAACCACTTCTGAGCCGTACTTTCCAGTAAAAGAGCGTTTTTTTGCTCGGATGCCCATGAAGAAATGTTTGCTTCGCTCCCCGGGACGTCTCCTTTCTCCTCCCCCAAGAACGGTGATTGGCTGGGGGAGTTGCCACTCTAACAGCATCGCACCGGCAGGAGGGAGACCCAGAGCAGACTGGCTGCCCCTCTTCAGAAGGGTGACGGGAGTTTTGGCTTGGGTTTGCCGCTCTCATGGTCCCCCCCCCCAAACACACACACACACATAGGATCGCACCGGCAGGAGGGAGACCCAAAGCAGACTGGCTGCCTCTCTTCAGAAGGGTGACGGGAGTTTTGGCTTGGATTTGCTGCTCTCATGGTCCCCCCCCACACACACACACACATAGGATCACACCGGCTGGAGGGAGACCCAGAGCAGACTGGCTGCCTCTCTTCAGAAGGGTGACGGGAGCTTTGGCTTGGATTTGCTGCTCTCATGGTCCCCCCCACACACACACACATAGGATCACACCGGCAGGAGGGAGACCCAAAGCAGACTGGCTGCCTCTCTTCAGAAGGGTGACGGGAGTTTTGGCTTGGATTTGCTGCTCTCATGGTCCCCCCCCACACACACACACACATAGGATCACACCGGCTGGAGGGAGACCCAGAGCAGACTGGCTGCCTCTCTTCAGAAGGGTGACGGGAGTTTTGGCTTGGATTTGCTGCTCTCATGGTCCCCCCACACACACACACATAGGATCGCACCGGCAGGAGGGAGACCCAAAGCAGACTGGCTGCCCCTCTTCAGAAGGGTGACGGGAGTTTTGGCTTGGGTTTGCCGCTCTCATGGTCCCCCCCCCCAAACACACACACACACATAGGATCACACCGGCAGGAGGGAGACCCAAAGCAGACTGGCTGCCTCTCTTTAGAAGGGTGACGGGAGTTTTGGCTTGGATTTGCTGCTCTCATGGTCCCCCCCCCCACACACACACACATAGGATCACACCGGCTGGAGGGAGACCCAGAGCAGACTGGCTGCCTCTCTTCAGAAGGGTGACGGGAGTTTTGGCTTGGATTTGCTGCTCTCATGGTCCCCCCCCCCACACACACACACATAGGATCACACCGGCAGGAGGGAGACCCAAAGCAGACTGGCTGCCTCTCTTCAGAAGGGTGACGGGAGTTTTGGCTTGGATTTGCTGCTCTCATGGTCCCCCCCCACACACACACACACATAGGATCACACCGGCTGGAGGGAGACCCAGAGCAGACTGGCTGCCTCTCTTCAGAAGGGTGACGGGAGTTTTGGCTTGGATTTGCTGCTCTCATGGTCCCCCCCCCCACACACACACACATAGGATCACACCGGCAGGAGGGAGACCCAAAGCAGACTGGCTGCCCCTCTTCAGAAGGGTGACGGGAGTTTTGGCTTGGGTTTGCCGCTCTCATGGTCCCCCCCCCCAAACACACACACACACATAGGATCACACCGGCAGGAGGGAGACCCAAAGCAGACTGGCTGCCTCTCTTTAGAAGGGTGACGGGAGTTTTGGCTTGGATTTGCTGCTCTCATGGTCCCCCCCCCCCACACACACACACATAGGATCACACCGGCTGGAGGGAGACCCAGAGCAGACTGGCTGCCTCTCTTCAGAAGGGTGACGGGAGTTTTGGCTTGGATTTGCTGCTCTCATGGTCCCCCCCCCCACACACACACACATAGGATCACACCGGCAGGAGGGAGACCCAAAGCAGACTGGCTGCCTCTCTTCAGAAGGGTGACGGGAGTTTTGGCTTGGATTTGCTGCTCTTGGGATGCCCCCCCGCCCAACACACACACACAGGATCATGGGAAGAGTGGGCGGGATTAGGCGGATTTGGAGCGGTGAGTCATGAGCGGCAGCAGACGTAAGCAGCGCAGAGAAGTGCGCTGTTTCTCCCGTGAAAAATTGGGATGGGGGGAGAATCTGCACTGCCATGAAGAAGCTATTTAAATCAGTTTATTATTTGCTCCGGTTCGAAACCGAAGCAAAATCCACCGTGAAGAATACCCCAAGATCTTTAGATGTAGATTTTTTCCCCCTTCTTCCTTTAGGCCAGTCATTTCCCAGTAAACAGAAGTCTGAGGTTAACAATGTGCTCGAAACTTAAGCATTATTCATGGTGTTTCCTCAGTAGAATTGAATAGGTAAAGGTAAAAGTAGTCCCCTGGGCAAATACTGGGTCATGGGGTGATGTCACATCACAACGTTTACTAGGTAGACTATGTTTAGAATTGAATACTTTGTGTATTTGCTTTGAGACTTGACTTACACAGCAATTTATTTATTTTTGTTTAGAGCAGTGGACTCTGATCTGGAAACCCGGGTTTGATTTCCGACTCCACGTGAGTGGTAGAGGCTGATCTGGTGAACTGGATTTGTTTCCCCACTCCCCCACATGAAGCCAGCTGGGTGACCTTGGGCTAGTCACAGCTCTTTTAGAGTTCTCTCAGCCCCACCTACCTCACAGGGTGTCTGTTGTGGGGAGGGGGAAGGTGATTGTAAGCCGGTTTGAGCATATAAAAACCAACTCTTCTTCTTCTTCTTCTTCTTCTTCTTCTTCTTCTTCTTCTTCTTCTTCTTCTTTGGTAGGCAGGTCACAAGGTGGCCCTGATTTCCTTGAAAGAAGAAGCTGTGAGACCATGCCTAAAAGATCCCCCAGCTCCCACTTCCATTATCACCTGTCACAAGTGGCGGCAGAAGAAAAATACCCCCTCACAATGCCAGCTGCAGCATCACCTCACTTTTGGTTTAAAAAAATGGAAGAGACATCAGGTACCTCTAGGAATCTCTGGAAACTCTCTAGCGATTCCTAGAGCTTCCCATGTCACTTTCAAAAATTTTCCCCCGGAAGTGATGTAATGCTGCAGCCAGCAATGTGAGTCCCCCCCATCACTGCCCACAGCTCTCCTGGTGGTTGCCCAGCAACACCTGGCAACCCTAGTATCAACCCTATGTCAAATCTCACCATTTGGGGCAAGATAGTTGAGAAAGTGTGGCCACATCTCAACCATAAACATTTCTGGGTTACTCTGATTTTCTAGACATATTTCAATTTGCCTTCTGGCCCTTCTGTTTGAACTGAAACAGCTTGGTTAGCTTGGCAGACAACCCTACTTGGGAGAAAGAGGAGGGAGTGCAAACTGTTGGTTCTCTTCAGCCTCTCAATGGCTATTAATACAATTCATACATCTTGAAACATTTGGTAGGGTTGAGAGTGAGGACGCTACTCCATTGTTTCCGTCTCTATGTAGCAGCTCTTCTTCAGTTTTGGGGGGGGAGGACCTACCTTAAGCTCCAAACCCTGAAAAGCACTCAACAATACTGCTGCTACTTTTACTGTCAACACTGGTGTGTTTTCTGCTATTTTGGATCACAGGTTGTAAGACGTACACAAATCTTCAGTGTTTCACTCTAGCCAGCAACCCTCTGAATTTTGGGCACATTTCTAACCAGGCTGCTAATATTACTACTGTGTTCATGTGTCTTATCCATTAGTTGTAACAAAACACATTCTCAGTGTTTTCCTCATAATTAAGACAAGATTCCACACAATGCTTCTATTTCAATTACTTTTAAATTGAGTTTTTCAAATTATTCAACCAGTGGGTTACATAAATCCTATGTGACTGGTTTTTTGTTCTTGTAGCTTATCGCAGGTGTCATTAAGAGGCAGATTTGATCTGGAGATATTTTGTTTGCTGTCTTGGCCATGAAGCTCGCTGGATGGTCCTGGATACATCACTTTTTCTCAGTCCAGGTTAGGGGATCCCAACTTTTTAAAGCCTGTGGGTACCTTTGGAATTCTGACCCAGGGCGGTGGGCACAGCCACAAAATGTCCACTGCAGGAGGCAGAGCCAACCACAAAATGTCAGGGAGTGAGGTCATGCATAGCTAATAGCTGCTCTTCAACACTTCAGGCAGAAGCCCTGTTTAACAGGATGCCTTGGAAAATGAACCTTTTGTTTAAAAATATTTTCCTTTCTTACCCATACAACTTACCTTTAGCCTTGCAGTGAAAATTCTTTATGTGTTTTGGTGACACCTGTTGCTGAAGGAACTTTTTACAAAATTTGCATAGCCAATCAGATCTCAAATGTCCAATCAGAAGTGCTGCTGGGCAAAAGCCCCACCGGGCTGCAACCACTTTCTAAAAATACTTCATGGGCTCCAGGAAAGGGGTCGGCATGAACCATGGCACCCATGGGCACTGTATTCAGGACTCTCGGTCTACCGTACCTTTCAGAGTTCTTGCAAGGGAAAATAGGGTAGTTTACATTGCCCCACTCTCCTTAGAGAAATGGTGGGGTACACATGTAATTAAAGTGCCATTGAATTCCAAATATGTAACTTCCCTTTAAAAAAGTCTAACACAAGCCTCTTTGCATCCCCTCCCCTCCTTCCATGCATAGCTCCTCTTCATGCAGGGGATTCCCTTAAGCTATTCCTACACAGTCTGGGGAGGGGCTATGGCTCAATGGTAGAGCATCTGCTTGGCATGCAGAAGGTCCCAGGTTCAATCCCCGGCATCTCCAGTTAAACGGGACTAGGCAACTAGGAGATGTGCAAGATCCCTACCTGAGACCCTGGAGAGCCGTTGCCGATCTGAGTAGATAATATTGACTTGGATAGACCAAGGGTCTGATTCAGTATAAGGCAGTTTCATGTATTCATGTATATAGTACAAATATGCTACAAGCAAGAATATGGAGAGCAGGGATGTGTGCTTGCTACTCTAAGTAGGCAATCTCCACTTTAGTTGGGGGAATTAGCTGCAGACAGAGAGCAAGAGGAGGTAACTGGGATCTATAACCTAAGTATACCAGGATAGTCCTTGGTGAAAACTCTCAAATGAGCAGGCAGTTGTATAATTACAATATGGTTTTATTAAAGAATAACAATAAAAACAAGAAATATATCTCAAGCAATGAGCATACACACATGAAGCTTACAAAAGGTGACTAGGAGAAAAGGGAGGAAGCTGGTAGGGTTTCAACATAATGCCTTTTCTACTAAGCGATAGGGATCCCAAGGCTACATTGTCAGTTGCAAGATTTGTTTCAGTCCTTATATCCCTCAAACACTAGATATATGCTGCTCAAGATCAATGGATCAAGGAGCTTCTAAGGGATAAAAGGGAAAAAAAGGATAGGATTTCAAGGATGGGTGATAGTTACCAGTTTTGAAGGGATGTCCAGGGAAAGCAGAGCTGAAGAGGGAAATGACCAGCATTTCCAGGAGCAAAGGAAAGGATCCCTCACACAAGTGGGGGTGCGGGCACAGATCCAGAATACATGCACACTATGAATGACCAAAGAACCAATATTTAGACCCAAAATGGGTCCTGAGGCCGTATAAGGTAAACTGGCAGGAAAGCCAGACACAAAGAATTGATTGCTTTTCAGGGGTTCCAACAAAAAGCTAGGAGAGGTTTGATGAGTCATCAGGACCCAAAGGAATGCCTGGGCTATTCTCTTGAATACTGATTGATTTCTGGGATGGGTGCAGATAGGTTAAGTAATGGTCTGCTCGGAGTGCTGATTTAATCACCTTAGAGTGACACGATGGGGATTAGCTAGCCCTATTGTCAAGCCAGGCACAATTTAGGGCCAGGGGAAAAGTTCAACAGTCAGATGCCTTCCTGCCCAGGCTTGACACACAAGGTGGATTCCAAACTCTCTGAGAGGCATCCATTTTCTGAGGAGCAGAGTCTTGCACTTAAGCCAGTCTTTGGTCCCCGTGCCTTCATGGCACCCCTTAGTGGAAGGAGGGGTCTGGCTACTTACATGCTCAGTGACTTAAGAAGACCTCACGTGAATCAGAATGTCTGGGCTTTTTGCATGGCAACTAGCAGAGAAAGGGAAGGTTTCAGCAGAAGACTACAAGGATCACCTGCATGGATGATAATGGGGGAAGAATCATGCCTATGATTCCTTCCAGATCACTGTTAAAATCAAGACTAATAGGCAGAATAATGCTAAAAGTCTTGACTTCAGTTTGCTTATGGCTAACAATCCCCCACAAGATTGTGTGTGTGTGTGTGTGTAAAATGCCGTCAAGTTGCAGCCGACTTATTGCAACCCAGTAAGGTTTTCAAGGCAAGAGAGGTTCAGATATGTCATTGCCTGCCTGG
Source organism: Euleptes europaea (assembly GCF_029931775.1). NCBI lineage: Eukaryota > Metazoa > Chordata > Lepidosauria > Squamata > Sphaerodactylidae > Euleptes > Euleptes europaea. The sequence continues at coordinate 15,876,054 of NC_079322.1, read as the reverse complement.
GCATCGTTGGTGGTCTCTCATCCAATAATTAACCAGGCCCAACCATGCTTAGCATCTGAGATCTGATGAGATCAGGCTAGCCTAGGCCATCCAAGTAAGGACCCGCTTAAGATTACAGGACATAAAATGCATTCAAATGTAATGTTATCCAAAGAACTAAGATCTCAACAACTTTTACAGAGCTATGTTTTCTGTGTTTTGTGTCTGTGGTGACAGTTCATCAGCATGCAGACTTCTGCGGTATCAGGATATATCAGGAAGTCTCTTTTCTCCCTCAGCTCTTTCAAAGGTTGTTTCAAAATGTTTTGAGGGCATCTTCTTCCTGTGCGGATCTTGTGTTGTTCAGTGACATGGGATATTCAAATGAATCTTTTAATGCAAATCAGAGTTAACTATACTTTATCACTTACAAGCGCAGCAGGGAGAAATCTGTAACATCTGAATTACTTAAAAGGGGAAAGTAGTAATAGGAAGAAAAAAGTCTAATGTGTTTTGACCGTGCTTTGAAAATATCTTGATTGATTTTGCTGACTTACTAATCAACTAAGTGAAAAATGAATATTTGAAAGTGATGCCGTTTGAAGTTCAAAGCATTTCAGCAATCTTTGGTACAAACTGGTATCTTTAATAAATGTTGTCATGTTTTTGTGACTGTGTGTACAATATTGAAGATTATTTGCCTTTTAATTATATAATTGTATCCTTTTCCCCTTTGGATGCTTCTTAAAATTAATTTTAAGCTCTTAAATATGTCGTTTATTTGTAACAGTTGTGATGCTAGTCTTGTTTTAGAATTGCTTGATGAACAGTGATGTTGAGCTATCCTCTCATTTTTCAGCTTATTTGCAATGTTAGAGTATATGTCAATGAGCTGTAGGGTCTCGGCCTCTGGATACAGTCGAGATTTCTTCTCAAATTACAACTGATTTCCAGACTTTATATATTAGTTCTGCTGGAGAAAATGGCAGGTTCCGAGGTGGATTCTATGGTATCACATCCTACTGAGCTCCCTTCCCTCCCCAAACTCTACCATTTCCAGGATCAACCCCCATATATCCAGGAATTTTCCATCCTGGAGTTAGCAACCCTAATGGGTTGGCCCAACTTGGTTTTCTGCTGTTGAAAAAGGAAGGATGGGCCCTTTTGACCACCCAAAAATGCCTATGCTGAGAATCACAAGTCCTTTTCCCATCTGAATTTCTCCCTAGATTTTGAGGGTTTAAACTAACTGATTTTGTTTTGCCTACCAATCCTCCATTCCCATATTTCCCCTCCTGACTGTTTGGGTTACCAACGTACACCATCTTTTAGAACACCTGAGGCTCAATGGTAAAACATCTGAGTTGCATGCAGAAGGTCCCAGCATCTCCCGTTAAAGATCAGGTCGTGGCTGATGTGAAAGATCTCTGCCTGAGACCCTGGAGAGCCGCTCCCAAGCTGAGTGGACAACACTGGCCTGTATAGACCAGTGTTCTGATTGAGTATAACCATCTTCATATGTTCATATATGGAGGCCCACTTGATAAAAAGCCTCTTAGTTGTGCTTCCTTCCTGGGATTGCAAAAAAAAGGTGTTGTCATCTAGCAAGCCACACTATATTGCTGGTGGGCTGTGTTGGGTTTCATGGGTCCCAAACTGTGCCGGCTTGTTTTGGGATTGTGCAGGCTTGTTCTGGTATAGAGAATAAAACTGCTGCTATCATACTGTCCTTGTCTAAATCTATGGTGAGACCACACTTGGAATACTGTGTACAGTTCTGGTCACCACACCTAAAAAAAGGATAATGCAGAGCTTGAGAAGGTGTAGAAAAGATTAAACAAAATGATTAGGGGGCTAGAGCAAGTGTCCTATGGGGAGTAGTTAAAATGCTTAGGGCTGTTTAGCATGGAAAGAAGACGGTTAAGGGGAGACATGGTAGAGATCTATAAAATTATGCATGGTGTGGAGCGAGTGGACAGGGAGGAGCTTTTCTCCCTCTCTCATAATACTAGAACGTGGGGTCATCTGCTGAAGCTGGAGGGTGACAGATTCAAAACAGATAAAAGGAAGTATTTCTTCACACAGTGCATAGTTAAATTGGGGAACCCCCTGCCCCAGGATGTGGTGATAGCTGCCAACTTGGAAAGCTTTAAGAGGGGAATGGACAAGTTTATGGAGGAGAGGGATAGCCATGGCTATTAGTTAGAATGGATACCAGTCATGATGCATACCTATTCTCTCTAGTATCCGAGGAGCATGCCTAGTATTTTAGGTGCTGTGGAACACAGGCAGGATGGTGCTGCTGCAGTTGTCTTGCTTGTGGAGTTCCTAGAGGCACCTGGTTGGCCACTCTGTGAACAGACTGCTGGACAAGATGGGCCTTAGTCTGATCCAACATGGCTTTTCTTATGTTTTTATGATATCATCCCAGCACTTCAGAACTACTTACATGCTTTTTTAAAATGGTTTTAATATATACTGTTCTATTCATATGACCTGAATTCCACTGACTTAAATTTTAGAATGGTATTGTTAAGTCTGCGTGGGGAGGACACACGAGGTCGGAGACAGAGTTCAAACAGCAACCACGTTTATTGTGAACAGGAACAGAACTAGGGAACACAGTGAAGCAACCCAACTTATATGCCCCCCTGGCCGCCTGATCCGGGATAGGGGGGGAATTACCCTGGGTTGCCAATGGCGCGAGCCGGCTTAGGGCCGATGGCGTGAGCTGGCTTGAGCCAATGGTGCGTGCAGGAGTTAGGATCCTTTGTCCTGGACTCAAGCTCCTAAGGTTCCTCCTGCATGTCGGCCAACTATATACATACATTACAGGTATATAGTCAGATCTTGGAAGCTAGGCAGGATCACTACTTGGAAGGGAGACCACCAAGGAAGGCTCTGCAGAGGAAGGCAATAGCAAACCACCTCTGCTTCTCGCTTACAATGAAAGCCCCTTGCTGGGGTCACCATAATTCGGCTGCAACTTGAGATCGCTTTACACATATAGTTTATTTCCAGTCTGATTCTTTTGCATTCTCAAAAATGGCTCATAGAACCATTTCAGCTGGGTCCCTGAACTTCATAGTATTTATCAGATGGGGAAAAAAGATCACTCTTTGTTATCCAGTTTCCTTTATTGTTTGCCTTCTCAGTATTCCTCTTTATATCTTGCTTCCTCTGTTCTTTTCTTGCCTTGCTGTCTCTAATGGTTTATTTCCCTCATGCTGTTGTTTTAACTCCGAGGAGAGTCCCCAGTTTCTCCTTTTCCAGACTACTCTCCCTTTGCTCAGCACTTGAATCCTACTACACAATCCTCTTAACACAGATTTTCCATTTCTAGTTTCATCTAAGAACCCCTGGGTCCTGAAGTGATATATTCTTTATACTCAATTTTTGTCCCTTTATAAGCTTCTTATTTTTGCTGACTGCTTTTTTTTAAAGCTCAAGTTCTAGAGCTAATGGACAAATTAAAAATTATCAAGTCACTTTGCTCCAGATGGTATTTTTCATTGAAAGTGTTAATAAACATGTGATCTGACAGTTATATACTTAAATTTCCAGAAAGCTTATGACAAAGTCTCTCATCAAAGGTTCCTGTAAATTTAGCAGTCATGGGATTAAAGAATGGGTTCTTTTATACATTGATAACTGGTTAAAGAACAGAAAACGGAATGTAGGAATAACTGGATAGTTTTCACAGTGGATCTCTCAAACTGGACACACAGGCAATGGTTTGCAAATTAGGTTCAGTGTTACTATAAACGGATGTACATGCAGACAAATGTTAATTTTACAGTATAGAGATGGCGCCTAATTGGTGGTGACTGATTAGGAGATCTTGCTGCCATGGGCGACAGCTTGATGAAAACATGACTAATGTCCAAACTAGACATGACATCTGATACAAGCTGGGTCAGGGTTGTCATGTCCTTTTACAGTCAGACATGACAATGGGGAATTCCCAAGTGTTCCGGGGCCTAATTTGGCTCATTGTCATGGCATGCCTTTTCTGGAGCTAAAACATTTGCCCAAATATTGAGTTGTGGAGAGCTAGTGTGGTGTAGTGGTTAAGGCGTCTGTCTGGGACCTGGGAAACCCAGGTTCGAATCCCCACATGCGCCATGGAAGCTTGCTGGGTGACCTTGAGCCAGTCACACACTCCCAGCCCTGACCCTGGCTTGTATTTGGATGGGAGACCTCCAAGGAACACCAGGGTTGTGATGGGGAGGCAGGCAATGGCAAACCACCTCAGAACGTCTCTTGTCTGGAAACCCCTATGTGGTCGCCATAAGTCAGCTGTGACTTGACAGCAAAATGCACACAGAGACAGACTCATGCATGGAGTTGCATGTGCTCTGACTGCAGCACACAGAATCAGGAATCCCAGCCCAGAATCCCAGCAGAGCTGTGGACTAGATGAACTGCTGGACTTCAGGGCAATCCTATGTTTTTATGCGTGCCTGAGACCGCAGCAACGAGTGGTTGTCGAACACCTGGCAAGTTGCATTGTTTGACTGGTGGACTGTATTTGGCTTGATGTGTTACACTTTGTGTAGGTCAGTTTTGCATTCAGAAACTTAAATTCATATATTTTTTCCCTATGAACCATCCTTAATAATATGAAACAAGTAAGTAAACAAAGAGAATGACCAATTTTCCTAAGCCCTCTCACCCCCATGAATCCAAAAATAGCCATTTTTAGTTCTGGACTGTGTGTGATGTTGTAGGAATTGAGGTTGAATGAGAATGTTAGAGATTGTCATTAACAATCCTCCAGGCTCCAAGTTTGCCTCAAATTTCACAGTAGGCAAAATTTGGTGGCAATTTAGAGATATGTAAACTCCCCGGGAGAAAAGCTGCTAATCTTAATGAAATTCTTTTAGCTCCCTTATAATTCCTGCAGATGTTCCGGTTGGCAAGATTCTCCGCATTTACCTCCAAATCCATCTGAGATGAAATTCAGCAGCAACTTTGATTTATTGAGCCACTCTGTCACTTTTAGCTGAGTTAAACTGGACAGGAACACTGTACTCTCCGCAAGCTCTTTTGTGAATTAGCTGCAAAAAAATATTAACTATGCCAGCAGAACAAATGGGATACGGTATCTCTGCTAAGTGCTTCTACTAACTGGTATAAGCCTATTAGAATAATGAAACTGCTGAATTAAAGAAAAAAAATATCAAAAATATATAGAGAATAATAAAGCAGAATCCTAGACCAAATTCCGTTTGCAGATTTACTGCACTTAGTGAATTTAGATTGAATCAGCAGGGGACAAAATAATCTATTTTGCGAGATGTGTTCTTTTTTTTATCGTTATTCTAGCGAAAGCTAGTCAAGTCAGTGACAGCAGCACGAGACTTTGAGACTTCACAGTGGAAGACAGAAGGAAGCTATCTCCCATTAGCTTGGCTCCAGCTCATTTGGTAGAGCAAGAGAATCCATATAGTCTGCAGGTTGCATTCATGCCTCATCTGTCCTCTGATTGCGCAGGACAACAATACTATACCCTGGTGCTGCTGCAAGACGGAAACAAGTTGGGGAAGTTATCCTAGCAAACAAAGATTTTAAGCTTCGCTTGTGAAGCTTCCAGGGTTAACTCCTTATCACCTCTTCTGCTGTGCTGTCCTTCTTCTCTGTTCTGTCTCCTTGCCTACTTTTGTAACTATATCGGCAGCCAGATGTAAATGGTGGGGTTGAGAGGCTCTAACAGAGCTGTAACTTGCCCAAGGTCACCCAGCTGGCTTCATGTGTAGGAGTGAAAAAACCAACCCAGTTCATCAGATTAGCTTCCGCCGCTCATGTGGAGGAGTGGGGAATCAAACCTGGTTCTCCAGATCAGACTCCACCGCTCCAAGCCACCGCTCTTAACCACTACACCACCCTGGCTCGCTGGAGGGGGAGGCGACCTCTGATGTCGGAAACGGCATGCATAATCAAAACAAAGACCCGAAGTCATCGGAGGGGTTACCATGAGGAAAACAGACTGCATAAAAGACTGGGGAGAGAGCCATGGTGGGATCCAGTTTATTTCTCCAGGTATTTCCCCCCTCCCCTTGGGTCAAGATAGTAAATGAAAAGCCATGTATTCTGATCATCCTTGCCAATGTTTGCTTTCTACACTCCCGATTTACAATGGATCTCTTTGCTAATCATACCTTTCTTCTTCCTGCCACTGAGTGTATGTAATACATTCTCCCAGAGTCTACCTACTGACCCTCTCTCCTCCAACACCTTGACAACATAAGGTTGTGTTTGCGGGAACTGCAATGCTCCATTACACCCTTATTTCTTTAATTCATAATGTTCATTGTCACAGAAGTATAAGGAGATTCGTGTAATAGATTTGTTCTACGTGAAATGCTCAGTTTTCTAATGACAGTCTGATAGGAAAGACTTCATTAGTTTTGAAATGATCCGCACGGTGCTTTTCTCTCTTTACAATATTGATTACCACCACTTGGCGGGGGGGAAGTCCCTCAGAGGTACTGCCGGTGGAACAGTTCATTGTTGAGTGAGCTGTTCTGATTATCCATTCCGATTACGCATGTCGAAAGGTAGCTGTTCCAAAAGCAAAAATGGCCGTGTGTAAGAATGTCTGTCATCCATAGGATCATAGAGTTGGAAGGGACCACCAGGGTCATCTAGACCAAACCCCTGCACAGTGCAGGAAATTCACAACTACCTCCCCCCCCACACACACACACCCAGTGACTCCTACTCCATGCCCAGAAGATGGCAAAAGAAACCTCCAACATCCCTGGCCAAATTGCCCTGGAGGAAAATTGCTTCCGGACCTTAAAGTGGCGATGGGCATTTCCCTGGGCATGTAAGAAAGGGCCACAAGAGCCAAGCACTGATGCAACCCTTACTGCCCTCCTTCTCTTGATCAGCCTAAGTTCACAGAATCAGCATTGCTGACAGATGGCCCTCTAGCCCCATGCTTTAAAACCTCCAAAGATGGAGAGCCCACCACCTCCTGAGGAAGCCTGTTCCACTGAAGAACCACTGTAACGGTCAGAAAGATATTCCTAATGTTTAGCCCGCCGAAAATCATCCATGAAAATCAGTGAGTTATTTCCTTTCTCAAGGCATCTGTCCTGTAAAGGTAGACTGGCAAATCCCAATGACTCTATCTAATTCTATATGTACTCTTGGTAGCAAATATAATATTCAAGATAGACAATGGTTTACACAGTATAACACTAGGGAACAAGAGGAAATGAATTTGAATATGTACATCAATTAGTATAAACAACCAGAAGGTAGGTGAGATCACATCATGGAGGAAAGCTCAGTGATGGTTGATACCACTGACAGTTTCTTCTGCTTGGGAAGCCATCACTGGGCTCCCAACCAGGAACTGTTCATTTGTGTGAGCTGGCTTCTGCCTAGAGAGTATTTACCTGCCTGCTGCAGTATATGAAGTCCCTGAGAAAAGGTTGCCATGATTGCTCAGATGTGATAGCCATGTGGACAGTCTCCATGTAGGGATTGCCATTCCTAAATAGCATCTCTGCATGGGCACCTGGTAGTAGCACCAAACACTCCAGAGTTAATTGCATGAGGATGGCCAGAGATATACCTGGCCCAGAGGAAGACGACTTGTTTTGCATGTAGAAGATACCACATTTAGCCGCTGGTATTTCCAATTAAAGTATCTCCTCTCCCTGAGATCCCGGAGAGCTGGTGACAGGAAGTAGATGTTACTGGGGTAGATGATCCAAAGGTTTGACAGCAGAAGGCTGCTTTATATATTTGTATAAATACGATATTGGGAACACATTTGTTTGCATTGTTTCTATTATTCCTCTGTCTATCTGATCAAGCTGAGATCAAGGAATATGAAGCAGGTGACATTTTATTGGTACACCTGTTGGTATATGAGCAAATAAACCAGTTTCTCTTAGCCCTTTTTGCTAATGGACCCTTTTTAATAGATGGCTGTGTAATTGCCCGTATGGGTTTGTGGATCCGGTAAGGTGTTTCTTCCCCACAATTTACCATAATAACTAACTTCTACATCTGTTAGGGAAGGCGAGCTGCTACATAAATAGATTTCAGCCATGGTCAGTGAGCAGACTGGCGCTACAAGCAGCTAAATTCCTATCTAAACATTAATGATAAGCCTGTGGTTTTTGACCACCTGCGACATAATTACCGTTGCCCGTAAATCGGTAGGAATGCCAGCAGTTTTAAACCTTCTCTCCAGAATATTGGGTGCATCACAGAAATGCCGCTACGGTTTGCCATGAAAGCTGGTCACTTGGGAGGGCTGTATCTCATTTGCAGAAAGTGACCCGTTCCTGATTGCCGGACAGAGTGCAGAATTTTGGTACCTACCCACTACGTAAGAAAGAGTACATTATGGTAATGTGAAACGCCGAGTTGCTTGTGTTGCAGTCATTCTCAAATAGGGTTGCCAGATCCGGGTTGGGAAATACCTGGCGATTGTTGGGGCAGAGCCTGATGAAGGTGGGGTTTGGGGAGGGACTTCAATGGCACAGAGTCCTATTGCCACAGCCAGTGTAGCGTAGTGGTAAAGAACGGTGGTTTGGAGTGGTGAACTCTAATCTTGAGAACTGGGTTCGATTCCCTACGCCTCCACATGAGTGGCGGACTCTAATCTGGTGGACAGGGTTGGTTTCCCCACTCCTACACATGAAGCCAGCTGAGTGACCTTGGGCTAGTCACAGTTCTCTGAACTCTCTCAGCCCCACCTACCTCACATGGTGTCAGTTTTGGGGAGAGGAAGGGAAGGCAATTGTAAGTCGCTTTGATTCTTCCTTAAGTGGCAGAGAAAGTCAACATATAAAAACCAACTCCTTCTCTTCCTCCTGATCCTCCTCTTCTTCTTCTTCTTCACCATTTTCTCCAGTGGGGGGACAGGAGCTTTGCCCAGGGCCCCAGAATCACCAAGACTGCTCCTAGGTGGAATTGGTGAATCAGCCCATATGAAAGAAGCCTTCCACGGGCCAGCATTTGAGCAAAACATTAGGCAACCATTGCCTGAAGCCAGAAATAGCCAATGTCAATAATCTTGAGGGTTTCTGTATTTTCCAGACACTACTCCAGAGGCTGGTACATCATGGACTGTCAGACTGTATAATAAATCAGATTGCCAGCCCACAGGTGGTGGCTCGAGATCTCCCACTATTACAACTGATCTCTAGGTGACAGAGATCAGTTCCCCTGGAGAAAATGGCTGCTTTGGAAGGTGGACTCTATGGCATTATGCCCTATTGAAGTCCCTCCCCTCTCCAAACCCTGCCATCCTCAGGCTTCACCCTCAAAATCTCCAGGTATTTCCCAACCCGGAGCTGGCAACCCTAATAATAAAGTGAACATTCAACTAACAAGGAGGGACTTTGCTTTTGCTTAATTCTAATAGCTGAGTTAGGTCCCTCTTCCTAATAAATCCTGTCCTGTTATGGAGACCCAGCGTGGTGTCGTGGTTAAGAACGGCAGACTCTACTTTGGAGAACCGGGTTCAATCCCCCACTCCTCCACATGAATCCTGCTGGATGACCTTGGGCCAGTCACAGTTCTCTCAGAACTCTCTCAGCCCCATTTACCTTAAAAGGATTTTGTTGGGGGGGGGGGAGGCAATTGTAAGTCGCTTTGAGACAGAGTAGAGAAAATTGGAGTATAAAAACCAACTCTTCTTCTCCTCCTCACCAAAAATGTCATTGTTTTTTCCTGTGAAAAGTAGTAAGTATATCATTATATACACACTGCATTTTGGAAAGCAATCTTGTTTTCCTGGCTCTAAAATCTTTTCACTGCTTTCATCATGACACAGTTTTTCCAGGATTAGTGTGTGGGTGTGGGGTTGCATTATTTTTCTGTAAAATAGTGTAACGTATGGATTTCCACCTATTTGTGCATCATCACCACCACCTGCCAAGGAACATGATATTTGCTTTGTTCTGCACAGCCACATCTACCTCAAAATAGCACACAGATGGAGTCTCTGCTTTTACACTCATCAGAGTTATTGGGGTGTTAATGCACAGCGTGTCACGTTGTTTGGGTATGGTCATTTTTTTTTCCAAAACAAAAAAAATTACTCAAAGAAAAGCCCAGACTTGAGAAGAGAAAATAAGCATGTACAGGAAACATACCAAAAACAGTGCATCAAGAGAGAAGTGAACAAAAGAGAAAACAAAAGGAGTTGTTATCAGAAGGAGAGCTGAGGCAGACATAATTTAATCAGTTATTTATGCAGGGATGGTAAAACAGTACTGTACAAGTTGAATAAAGATGGTTTATAAAAAGTTGTTGCATTAGGGATCAAACTAGATGTCACCCGAACCCAAAACTGCTTACAAATCCAGCCACGCATCTAGTACTTGTCCCGCTTCCATAAAATCAAGTCTGGCCAGGTAGGGTGGCCAGGTCCCTCCTCACCACTGGCAGGGTTTTTTTGGGTCAGAGCCTGAGGAGGGCGGAGTTTGTGGAGGGAAGGGGAGGGACTTCAATGCCATCGAGTCCAATTGCCAAAGCGGCCATTTTCTCCAGGTGAACTGATCTCTATCGGCTGGAGATCAGTTGTAATAGCAGGAGATCTCCAGTTAGTACCTGGAGGTTGGCAACCCTACTTGGAGGCCAGGAGTGGAACTGTGGGAGTACAAAATTTCGTGGGTTGCTCTGAGGGCCCTGAGAAATAGAGTTGCCAACCTCCAGGTGGTGGCTGAAGATCTCCCACTATTACAACTAATCTCCAGGCGACAGAAATCTGTTCCCCTGGAGAAAATGGCTGCTTTGGCAATTGCTTTATGGCATTGAAGTCCCTCCCCTCCCCAAACCCCACCCTCCTCAGACTCCACCCCAAAATCTCCAGGTATTTCCCAACCCAGAACTGGCAACCCTCTAGGAATTCATAATCATTTAACCCTTTGCTTTTCTTGCTGTTGTAACACGTTCTTTCTGAAGTAAGAGAGTTCTTACTATTGTCTGGTCAAGCAACGGGTTAAAGTGAGCATTTATGGATTCCCAGAAAGACCAATTTTTGCCCCCCCCTGTTGTCGGGACTAGTGGGTTCCCTCCTGTCTATTGCCTGTCTTTTAAATGTGGAGTGGGAGTAGGGTTGCCAACCTCCAGGTGGTAATCAAAATTATGCACTTGCGAGGCTGAAAATACAAGCACAAACTCTGGTGTGATGCAAAATGGTCTATTCAAGGGAATGACCTCTGTATGCAAAACACAAAACACAAAACGTGCTCAACAGAGCAACAAGCAATGACTGACCACAGTTCACAATTTCAAAGTCCCAAAGGTAAGTATAGATGTACAATTACAATTTCCCAAAGGTAAGTCTTGGTATCAATAAAAGTATATGCAATTCAGTCAGAATTCCAACAATACAAAAGTGAATAGATGCATAGGCAATAGTCCAACGTCCAAAATTGGTAAGTATCACTGGGCAATGGAGTAGTTATCAACTGCAATGGGCTTCCGGTAAAATCCCCATTTCACAATCTTTTTCAAGCTTTCAATATTTCCGTGTGCCAATGGAACCCTTTTGGGAATAAAGCTTTTAAGCTTGCAATAATGTGGACAACTTTCTAAAGCGTCTCAACCTCCAGGTGGTGGCTGGACATCTCCCAGTATTACAGCTGATCCTCAGACTAGAGAGATCAGTTCCCCTGGAGAAACTGGCTGCTTTGGAAGGTGGACTCTATCAGCCCATTCCTGGGGAGGGGGAGAAGCTCCATAGGAGCTGGTGTGACCCCGTGCCAGCATCAGTGCCCATTTAACCCATGATAATGGGCACTTACACCATCCTGGGTGGCACAAACGCCAACTCCGGCATGCCACACCACTGTGCAGGGCTCGCCCCCCCAGCTCAGCCTACTGCCGGTGTTCTGCCCAGCATATTTACCCATGGCGGCAGCCTGGGAGGCATTCCACGGGCAGTTCCAGGGGCAGAGCTTCCTTTAGACAGCTTCCTAACCCCTTTTGTGCAGGGAATGCCTTCCTTTACCCTTATTGCAAGTTATGCCACCTTTTTAGGTGGCGTAGCCCCTTGGTACGCTATGGGGCAGTACCACAGGGCTCGCAAGTAAGTGCAGCATTCTGGCTTTGGCAGAGGGGCCGGATCCTGCTGCAGAGGCACGGCTGAGCTGCCTGCGTCCAGAGCCTAGCCACCCCACCCCCCTCAGGAACGGGCTGCCTGACGGCCTCCGTTGCTGCTGTGTGGGCAGCAAAATCCTAGTAGCGAGTGCCCGCACTAGCATCAGGGGGGCTCTCCGGGGGCATTCCCGGGGCAGGCCTGACATTAGTCCGCTTCTAAACCCCTATTGGCCTGGGAACACCCCTCTATTCTGCAGCACTGCTATGCCAGGAAATAGCTGGCATAACCTCGTGTAACTTACTTCATGGAGGAGTTTCACTTTTCCTTTCCTTTTATCCGTTAGAAGCTCCTTGATCAATTGATCTTGAGCAGCATATATCTAGTGTTGGAGGGATATAAGGACTGAAACAAATCTTGCCACTGACAATGTAGCCTTGGAGTCCCTATCACTTAGTAAAAAAGGCATTATGTCAGTCACAGAAGCATTGGATTTGTATATTAAAAGGGGGGAAATATAGTGCGATCGAAGTTCCTCGTAAAAGCGGCCTTCCAAAAGGGCATGGGCTAATGAGTCAATAGAGCCAGAAGAGCAAGGGCAGATCCTGTCTGAGGATGGTCTATTCAGAATTCTGCCCTGCATTACCATAGAAGGATTAGCATTCAATCTAGCCAAGCAAAAAGCTCTACAGAGACGAGGAGTTGTTAGATAATATGTATAGGCAGGCAGACCACGTGGAGGGGGTATTCCGAAGAACTGGGATGAACAGACGCGCTTTTTAATTTTGGCAAAAGCTTCAGTTTTCCCAAGATCTGATAACATATCCTGCGAGAAGCCCAACAACACCAGTTTCTCATCTAAGATTTTTTGCCATGAGGATTTGAAAGGGTCATGCTTCAGAGAAGCTAGGAACCCCTCAGTGCTGAAGCACAGTTTAAGGTGGAGTTTAAAGGCGGCCAACCACGCCCTAGCTTCAAGTGACATTTGGCCAAACTCGGAACGAAGAGTAACGCCAGCAACACATCGAGGGGCATTTAGGAGTTTTCGTAAGAACTGAAGCAGTGGACGATCTATAGATTCATTGATGACTGTAATCCAGATGGCAACACCAAAGAGGATAATTGGGGTAATTTTCAGGTTAAAAACCTGAATAGCCCCTGGAATATATTTGCCACCTTTGGTGTGAAAAAAATTGACAATAGCACCAACCCCAGGTTTAATTTTGTTGGACACTGCTTTTTGATGGGCATTCCAATTTAGGTTATGGGAAAAAGTTTCACTTTTTACAAAATGTATTTTTAATCTTTATTTTTTGGCCGGGACACCTCCGTGGAGGCAGCATGGCTGTGCTGTTCCCTGCTGCTGACTATCTACCTCCCCCCCCCTTTAGGAATGGGCTACACAGGCATTTCACAGTTTTTTTCCTTGTAATAAATCAAAATGAAGTAATGGCATCCTTCAAAAACCAGTGGCTCTAATTGGAGGTTATCCTCAAAGGTTCACCATATTTTGTCAGTGTACTTTTATCAAGGTAACCGTGATTGCAGTTTAGTGCTGGGAGCAAGCGCTATTCAATTAGTTGCATTTCCCTCCTTTGCTTCTAGTTTCCGTTTCACAATTATAATGCTAGAGTTCACGATAAAAATAATTCTGTTATCTGCTGAAGGTTAGTTACAGTAACACCTTCTTTATCAGTCCTTCAAACACCTTGGGAGTTAGAGGCTGGTATGTTCTTCTGAAATACTTTTATTATTAATTTGCAATTCCGTCGTTGAATAGTTCATGTTTTTTTTCAGAAGCAAATGAATGAGTGATTCATTTTAATGCCAAGGCTTTGCATCTCTCTTTATAATGCCCCGTGTTTATAATTCTATCTCTTTACATATCTGTATACCTCTTATTTTTAAACTTCTTCATGAAACCTAGAAAAGGGGACGCGGAAGGCAGTTGTAAACATGCACCTGCAATAAAGCTTCTAAAATTCCTTTTCTAGGAAATGTAGAAGGGAAACCACACAGTCAAAAATGCCTCATTACACTGCAGTTAGTGTCTTTATTACACTGGTATAAAATATCCCTTTCTTCCCTTTTTGCACACCTATTTGCATGATTAGAAATGAATCCCTAACTCTTAACTGCAAAGCAGCTTCTGTGCATCTCATGCTGCAAAGGTTGCTGAGCAACCAGTGGCCAGTACTTTTGTCTATGTTATTCTCATCAGCTGGGGCTAGGGTTGCCAGGTCCCTCTTTGCCACTGGAGGGAGACTTTTGGGGTGGAGCCTGAGGAGGGTGGGGTTTGGGGAAGGGAGGGACTTCAATGCCATAGAATCCAAATGCCAACGTGGCCATTTTCTCCAGATGAACTGATCTCTATCGGCTGGAGATCAGTTGTAATAGCAGGAGATCGCCAGCTAGTACCTGGAAGTTGGCAACCCTAGCTGGGGCCTAATGCATAGGGTTGCCAGCTCCAGGTTGGGAAATACCTGGAGATTTTGGGGGTGCAGTAAGAGGTGGGCAGGGTTTGGGGAGGGGACGCACTTCAATGGGGTATAATGCCATCGAGTCCACCATCCAAAGCGGCCATTTTCTCCATGTGAACTGATCTCTGTCACCTGGAGATCAGTTGTAATTAGGGTTGCCAGCTCCAGGTTGGGAAATACCTGGAGATTTTGGGGGCAAAGCCTGAGGGGGGCAGGGTTTGGTAAGGGGAGGACTTCAGTGGGGCTTAATGCTATGAAATCCACTTTCCAATGCAGCCATTCTCCAGGTGAGCTGACCTCTGTCACCTGGAGATCAATTGTAATCCTAGGAGATCTCTAGCAACTCCCTGGACGTTGACAACACTATGCCGCTGTAACAGTCTGGATGGTATATGCTAAGCAAAAAATAATAATTCTTAGAAGAAGTATGCCTAGAAGCTGTACAAACATCATTTTGCAAACCTTGCATTCCCATTTAAGAAATATGAAACACAGGCAGAAAAGAATATTGGCACATGTTCTTGGGGGAACTTAGTTTTATTTGCTGGCCAGAAAGATATTACAATTTCATTTAAATCTTGGCTGTCCTGGGAGTAGGGTTGCCAACCTCCAGGTAGTTTGTGGAGATCTCCCGCTATTACCAAAACGGCCATGTTATCTAGGTGAATTGATCTCTATCGGTTGGAGATCATTTGTAATAGCAGGAGATCTCCAGCTAGTACCTGAAGATTGGCAACCCTATGAGGATGGCATATAAATTCTAAAAATGCTGTGAACTTCGTGGAGAACATTATAAGCAGGCAAATGTGCCGTTTTGAACAGCTGCGATCGCTCCGGAGCCTTGAATCTTTTCTCCTCGGCCCTTCTGTCTTGTGGCCGCTTTTGCTTCTTCAAAGACAATTCCTGTCTTTGATACTTTCCGTTTTTATGCATTTGAAGATGATTGCCCACATGGTTTTAAAATTTAACCGTAAACACGAGGACTAGAAACTTCCTTGGTTAAATGCTTTGAAACTCTGTTAGCATTTCACAAGCTGCAGTGATGCTCAGTGATTTATGATGGCGCTATTTCTGCCGTGCTGGTTCTTTGACTCTGCAGGCAGAATATAAAATATGAAATAAATATACCGTTTTACCATAAAGATGCAAGCCAAATAACCTTATTTCTGTATTCTGTTCCTAGCATGAACATGTACATATCACTTCAGCTTGATGGATGAGTTCTTAATACAGTTATCCCCACATGCACCTCCCCGTACCTAGAAGCAGCTGAACTGGGCTGCATTAGTATTTCCATCTGTTGCTCTCATTTCTTCTTGTTTACTGAGGCAAGACAAGGGGTAAGCTTAGTAGAGAAGAGATGTGATTAAGCATCCCTTACTACCTCTAAGGAATGTCGACTAAGAATAGCAAGGAATCAGCAAGTAGCATGTAAGCAGGAGAATAGAACTGCAACTGTAGAGTAGCTGGTACCAGAATAGTCAAAACTCATAGTTGTGAGTAACCCGTAGGCCATCCAGAGTTCCCTCCTTCTGCCAGGTATACAACCATTAGGCTTGCCAGGTCCCTCTTCGCTACCGGCGTGAGATTTTTGGGGTGGAGCCTGAGGAGGGCGGGGTTTGGGGAGGGACTTCAATGCCATAGAGTCCAATTGCCAAAGCAGCCATTTTCTCCAGGTGAACTGATCTCTGTCGGCTGGAGATCAGTTGTAATAGCAGGAGATCTCCAGCTAGTACCTGGAGGTTGGCAATCCTAACCATCACAGTAATCCATGTAACATTTATATAGAATCATGAGTATCTGATCTTGATCTTGCCCCAGGATGTGGTGATGGCTGCCAACTTGGAAGGCTTTAAGAGGGGAGTAGACATATTCATGGACGAGAGGGCTATCCATGAATACTAGTCAAAATGGATACTAGCCACGATGCATACCTATTCTCTCCAGTATCAGAGGAGCATGCCTATTATATTAGGTGCTGGGGAACACAGGCAGCATGCTGCTGCAATTGTCTTATTTATGGGCTTCCTGGAGGCACTTGGTTGGCCAGTGTGTGAACAGACTACTGGACTTGGTGGGCCTTGGTCTGATCCAGCGTGGCTTTTCTTAACAATTATGACTTCATTTAAGTCTAAGGTGATAACAGGAGGAGTATGTTGTTGATTGGTCTATACTAGACACACACACATAGTGGCTTTTTTGTCTTTTGTCTGTTGTAAGCTGCTTTGGATCTCTTCAGTGAGAAAAGTGGGGTACACATAAATAAACAAGGCTGTTTCTGGCTGTGATGTTAGCGATTAGTTGGCTAGGGCATCGCCTCCCCCCCTTTTGGGTCACTTGCAGAGACCAGCCACAACTTGCCAAAAACCCTATTTTAAATGTATATTAGCTTGCTTGTGAACTGTGTCTGGAAAGGAGCTGATGAGAAATTTTATATTTTGCGTGCAGAGGTTTGTATTTGATTAACCCATTTTCCTCCCTGAAGATTTTGTGGAACACAACTCAAAAGTCTCATTAGCACAGGTCAGCCAGTTTCAGTCACTCTTTGCAAACCAAGAGAAGCGATTCCATTAATTTTGCCGAGGTCATTTTGGTCCTTCCTGAAGATGCAGTTCTGTTTAAAAAAATAATAATAAAAAAATACTGTGACTAATATATCTGACACATTTAACATTTCAAATTGGTAGCTTTGTATTCGACTCCTTCTGTTGTAGTAGCAGGCTTTTCTCTTTGTTGTCTGCCATTTTGGATAATTCTAGCATTTGACTTCTTAAAAATGTAATACACACGCTAAAGCAAAGTTGTTTTTGTTTTTAAAAATCTCAAATCCATAACCATTTTGTTAACCTTCCCTGTATGCTGCTATAATTTTCCAACTGGTTGTAATGTGTCGTCTGAGATATCTGTTGTGTCAGCTCTTCTCAGTTTTGTTGGGCATTATTAAAATATAGTTTACTATTGAGCATCAGAAGATGTAAGAGAGTTCTGCAGGCAAGATATTCTGAAGGGCTCCTTTGAATTAGCCACAGGGGCTGTTTTCTAAGCCCCTTGCCCACATTTATGCCTGACAGATGTTGCAGAAGAAGCCCAGGATTTGCTACATGGACTTCAAGTTCCTTCATCAAGTTGTCCTTGCATTATCTTTCTGTAGGGTTGCCAACCTCAAGGTGGTGGCTGGAGATCTCCTGCTATTACAACTAATCTCCAGGCGATAGAAATCAGTTCCCCTGGAGAAAATGGCCTCTTTGGCAATTTAACTCTATGGCACTGAAATCCCTCCCCTCTCCAAACCTCACCTTCCTCAAGCTCCACCCCCAAAATCTCCAGGTATCTCTCAACTCAGAACTGGCAATGCTACCTTTCTGACATTTGCATTTCTGCCCACATGTTATACAACTTAGCCCAGAGCTTTGTATCAATTCTGACCATGACACTAGGGTTGCCAGGTCCTTCTTTGCTATCGGCGGGAGATTTTGGGGGTGGAGCCTGAGGAGGGCAGGGTTTGGGGAGGGGAGGGGAGGGACTTCAAAGCCATAGAGTCCAATTGCCAAAGCAGCCATTTTCTCCAGGTGAACTGATCTCTATTGGCTGGAGATCAGTTGTAATAGCAAAAGATCTCCAGCTAGTATCTGGAGGTTGGCAACCCTACATGACACATTGGGCCAGCAACTCTCCTTGACATACACTTTATGGTACTCAGAGCTGTTTTGTTGTCTGGTTTCAGTATTATTAAGGCAGGCAAATGCAACAGTCAAATTCTCCTAGGAATGCCTCAGAGAGAATTTGCAAATAAGTTGTCTGCTGCAGATGTCCATCTGATGTTCTACTTCGCTGCATGTTTGGAAAACATGATTACACTTTCCCAGAACTCATTCCATTCCAGAGCATTAAATCAATGTCGTTCTTGGTATTATTAGTCCATCAAAATGGAGAGCACTTTACAAATTGGTCAAAAAAAGACTGCTTTAAGCACGGGGATGAAATCGCTCCCTTCCCTCAGTAGAGCTATGCTTGCAGAAGAGAAAGAAGGAATAAATCCACCCCCTTGTTCCTCCTCTCTCTTGGCTGAGACCCAGGCAGTTACTTAGAGTTGCCAACCTCCAGGTAGGAGCTGGAGATCTCCTGCTATTACAACTGATCCTCAGCTGGTAGAGATCAGTTCACCTGGAGAAAATGGCTGCTTTGGCAATTGGACATTGAAGTCCCTCCCCTCCCCAAACCCCACCCTC
The DNA here is from genome assembly GCF_029931775.1 of Euleptes europaea. NCBI lineage: Eukaryota > Metazoa > Chordata > Lepidosauria > Squamata > Sphaerodactylidae > Euleptes > Euleptes europaea. Next base: position 15,857,290 of record NC_079322.1, on the reverse strand, counting down.
CTCAGGCTCCACCCCAAAAACCTGCCGGTGGTGAAGAGGACCTGGCAACCCTACTGTTATTGCTCCATGTAGGTCCCACAGTCCTGGGAATGATCTTTCCAGGGTTTGGGAGGGGATGCAGAAATGGAGAGGAATGTGGGAAAATTCCATGTTTCATGCACGGATGGCTTGTACCACACCAGCATCTTAGTATCTCTACACATTTTACTTGAGTCGAGAGCTATTTTGGATTTTGGGCTAGTAATGAGATTGCAGTGGGGAGATGAGATATTCCAAGCCTATATCACCAATAGTATGAAAATGAGAGTGTGCAGAATGTAAAATTTTAAATTTATACAGGGGCCTGTGGTAGGCTGAACCGTAACTTCCTCAAGACAAATGGTTTAATAAAGGATGGGAGGAAGAATATCATATAACCTGAATACTTTTCCATCCTCCTTTTTTTATATTTTTTGGCTAGGAAACAATGCCTGCAGACAACAATAGGTCAAAAGTCCTCCACTCCCCCCCTCCAGATTATGGATAGGGTTTTAAAATCTTTATTAAAGCACAACTTTCTTTCCCCTCCTGTGAACTGCATGCTAAAAATATGTAATCTGCCCATTATTATGGCTTTTGGCTAGCCTGTAGTGTGGCTCTAGAATCCCTCTATCTCTTGTAAAGTGTCTCATCAACTCCCCCCCTTTTTTTTCCAGAGCGCAGCTTCTGATGCTCAGCTGGGATCATGCAGCTCCTTGAGCCAAAGCTGTTGGTCATGTTCCAGCTGCATTCATGTGGCTGCTCTTTGGGAGCTCCACTCCCGAATGAAAGCAGTGGGGAGGGGTGATGTCCAGTACAGGGAGAAGGCTGGCAACCTGGACATAACATAGATATTGTTAGATGGGTAGGGTTGCCAGGTCCCTCTTCGCCACTGGCGGGTGGGGTTTGGGAAGTGGAGGGACTTCAATGCCGTAGAGTCCAATTGCCAAAGCGGCCATTTTCTCATGGGGAACTGATCTCTATTGGCTGGCAATCAGTTGTAATAGCAGGAGATCTCCAGGTAGTACCTGGAGGTTACTATAAAGAACCAATACTCGGCCAACACACATTAAATAGAATACGAGTATACAAAATTTATATGAATCTACAATACACGGCAGTGCAGGTGAGATAACAGGTGAGACTTACGGTTACCCCTGCAGCTTTTTCAAGGCAAGAGTGAAAAGGAGGTGGTTTTGCCATTGCCTGACTCTGCACAGCAACCCTGCACTTCCTTGGTGGTCTCCCCTCCAAGTACTAATCAGGGCCTGCCCTGCTTAGCTTCTGGGATCTGATGCGGTTGGGCCAGCTTTGATTATCCAGGGCAGTGCAGGAATACCTTTTTTGGGAGGGGGCATCAAATCACATCGAACTTATGGTGACCCCGGTGGGGTTTTTCAAGGCAAGAGACATTCAGAGGAGGTTTGCCATTGCCTGCCTCCATGCCACGACCTTGGTATTCCTTCGAGGCCTCCCATCCAAATACTTGCCAGGGCCAACCCTGCTTAGCTTCTGAGATCCGACAAGGGCAGGAATATCTTAGATCCCAGTATTTATGCCTTACTTGGAGTACTTAATTATTTGACAACACCTTTGATATGGTTTTTCTTTGACACAACTGTAAATGTTTGCTTGCTGAGTTCATACTCTACTTTTTTTAGGTTTTGAGTAGCCATCTCAGGGTTGACTCAGCCTTCCATCCTTCTGAGGTCAGTAAAATGAGTATGGAGCTTGCTGGAGGCAAAGTGTAGACAACTGGGAAGGCAATCGCAAACCAGCCCGTAAACGTAGTCTGCCTAGTAAATGTCAGTAATGACCCGGTGCTTGCACAGGGGACTACCTTTACCTTTTTACACTTAAAATATCTTTGGTCTTCAATGCAGAAGGGTTATGTTGCGATACTACCCCAGTGAAAGGTGCCACTGCCATGTAGAAAAGTAGAGGAACACCATGTGGTAACTGGTTGACTGTTTCCATCCATCACCTTTTCTTGTCTTTGGTGTTGTTACGGGATGAGGAATGTCTTTTTCCAAAATTCGCTTTTTTTTAGACGTAGCCATTGGTTTATTTTGTTCTCTCCCCCCCCCTTTTAAAAGAGGGATTTCTCTTTCATTTATCTTCAAAGAGATAGCAATGCATCCTTTTGTAACTTCAGCCCTTGTGGTTGTTTTATGTTACAAATCGCAAGGTGGTGCTCTAGCAGGAGGACAGAAATGGGTGGGAAGACACTGCCCGTCTCTGAGCATCTAGAAGGTGAAATTCTGAAAATTTACAGAACTTCCCTTCCTGCCACTTCTCTCTTCAAATTTCTCATTGACCATAACAGAACTGATTAGAAACAGACTCCACATTCTTTAAAAAGAGGAAAAGAAATTGATTGTTGGATTTTGGGGATAAATTGGGATTCAAAAAAGGGATTAAGAGAATGTATCTTAGTAATGCTACTGGTCTTGTACATTGTGCATCATCCTCAGATCCACCAGTAATTCCTCCTCACATTCTCTGTGTATTATAACTTCTGCTATGCATTTCTTTCAACAGCAGAAAGCAAAGACCATGGCATTTGGAATGATTGGTGCCAATGTGACTTTTGACTGAGCCTTAAATATCAGCAGCCTTTTATCGCTGAACAAATATTTCTAGATGATTTGGGGAAAAGTGATCGCTTTCCTCATCATTAGCTGTTGATTCAAACCACTTTCACCAGAATATTGTGTGATTAATGCTCACTGATATGATTCCTCCAGAAGTCTTTGTTCATTTCGTATTAGTCTTTGGAAACGTGGCGTAATATTTATGCAATTGGGGAGAAAAGTAGGGTGTCAATATATAAGGAAACAGCTGTTTGAACTAGGGGCTGCCTGGTTTATTGAAAGGAGCATTTAAAAAAAACTCTTTCTCTTACATTTCCCCTCTGTCCTTCTCTATGGCATTGAAGTCCCCTCCCCAAACCCTGCCCTCTTCAGGCTCCACCCCCAAAACCTCCCACCAGTGGCGAAGAGGGACCTGGCAACCCTACCTGAACGGAAATGACCCGTCTTAGTGAAAACAGTAGGGAAGGCTTTATGTTAGGATCTGAAACTCACTTAATTAATCTGCTACCATTCAGGGCGATGAATCTTGGTTTTGGCTTATTGATAATAAAGGTTAATCACACACAAAAATACCACAGAGTCGTTTTCTTAATCAAATCAATTCTTTACTAACTAATCTCAAGGGTAGGGTACATGGATTAAACAATAAACATCCTACATCTCTAAGTTTCCTAGACTTGCTAAACTCCTTTAGCAGTTACTACGCTTACTCACGAGTAGCCATTCTCACAAGGAGAATGTGCTCCTCCATGCTTGCAGGTTGGTAACTTACAAGTAACTGGGCTACAGTTTCTCTTTCAAACAAAGGATATACCAAAGCAGTAAAATGCAGATTACTTTGCCTACGTGACCATATGACATGGAAGCAATGGCGATCTGCTCTTCCTGACCATTTGGCTAATTAACCCTTTGACTGTCTGACATGTAACGAATCTCGCTATCTAAGACCCAACAAATCCCCTTTTCGAGGTTCAGTTACATTCAGACATGCAAACATAATTCATCACATTTATTAACATATCATATCATATCAATAAGTCCCTTTTGTTTCTTGTCTTTCACTGAGTTAATCTTGAGTTGAAGATTTCTTCCTTGTCTTGTTTGATTTGCATTCTTGCACTTTTCTTTGCTTGAGAAATTCCAGTATTTTGTCTCTTTCTGTTTCCATATTAAAACAGTGTCTTTCTTCAAAGAGTTTGGATCCTGCTGATTTCTCCAGTTGTTCAGCAATTTTCTTTGCATTTGACTCAGTATCACAGCAAATTAAAACATTGTCCATTATTATTAAAATGTATTGCAATAGGCCATTTTCCTTTCTGCTGAGTAGACATTTCTCTTTATTTCCCCTTTTGAAGCCTTGCTTCTGTAGTTGTGAAGTAAGCTTTTGGCTATCTGTAACAGTAAACATCATCACTGTCATTTTCTTTGAAGTGGCAATGTTTAAAAGAATGTTTATCGCTGTAAGTTGTTGCAGTGATTTCTTCTCCCCACTGAGAAACTTTTGCTCTTTGTTCTCCCAGCTTGAGAAGTTACTTTTCACTTCAGAATGGTTTAAGGTGGTTGAAACCTTTATATCTCCATCAGCTTCAGGACTGCCCCCTTCTGATGCTGTATCCTGTAGACACTTTGCTACACCAGGCGGCCTAAGCTCCCATGCTGAGGATGTAACCGGCTCGGTTTCCCTTCTTCCAACCTTTGCATCACTCATTCTCTCAGTTGCATTCATCTCGTTTACAATGGAAATTTCCTTTCCCCTTTTGTCTCCCGAGATGCTAACATTTCCTTCATCAGTAGATGGCGCTAGAAGTTCTGTTGAATCACTCTGCACATGCTCTGATGCTTCAATACAAATTTCACATTGCTCATAACTCTTCACACAGTCCTTTACTGGCAAGCCAAACTCATGTAGTTGCTGCCTCACAGACTCCATATTTCTGTGTTTCAATTTCAAATGCCAGAAATACACGCAATTCTCATGTTTACATTTCTCAGTATTTAAACCTTTAATCTCCTTATTGCAGTCAACAAAGCATTCCTTCTCATCAATAACAGCATTTTCCTTTGCACAAAGTCCATTGTCTTTCTCACACTGATACAGTTCATCAGAATTAACACTGTCCTCAGTATAATCCACAATCTGGTCTGCAACGTTCTCCAAGTAGTAATGAGAACCTTCTGACAAAACTTCATATTCCCTTGCTTGAGAATCAAACAAATAGCAACCGTTCTCATTTATTGTCACTTGGAACTTAGCATTTGCTAGCCTTTTCACAGACAGTAAACAATGTTCAGATTTTTGCATATAAAGTACATTCTGTAATCTTAAGCCCATTACATTTCCACAGAGAGACTGGATAGAAACAGAAATTTGTCCTTTCTGGGTGCATATTTGTCTCTCCCCATTGGCCATTATGAATGTTTCAGCGCATGGTTCCAAATAATCAAAGGCTTCCATGATCCCACATGTATGGTTACTTGACCCTGAATCTAAAAGCAATTTTTGTACACGCTTTGGGTCATCTTTTATTGGTAAAATGTGAGTTGATTGATCTTTTAGCAAAAGCGTAGCGATCTGATCTGGTCTCTTGGGCTTGCTATAGCCTTGACTTCCTGTTGTGGCTGAATCTGGTCTTTGTCTAAAATTCGCGGGCTTTTCCCCCGGAGAGGGGGGTTTTCCCCCTTTTGATTCCCTCTGCTTGCATTGATACGATTTATGGCCAAATTTGCGACAGGTGAAACATTGGAACTTTTTCTCATGCACATGCAATACCTGTATTCCATTAGACAGTTCATTTTCGCGTGCTCTGTCTGTTTCAAATTCTTTCAAGGCTGTGATCAGCTTATTAAGGGTTAAATCCTCTCTGGCTAGCAGGTTTCGCTTCTCTGCATTAAAGCGTGGGTGGAGACTGGCAATGAATATTGTTAAAAAATCTTCTGAGCTCACTTCCCCTCCTGCAAATTTCACCTCTGATTCCAAATCTTGCATATGCTTTAAATGTTGTAAGAGAGTTACATTTTCAGGCATCTTATATGAGAGTAGATTCGCCTTGAGGCTCATCCTCTGACCTCTGGACAAAACACCATACTTTTCATTGAGTGCTTTCATCATATCTTTCGTTGAATTACTATTTAAAATGATGGATGATTCTGTTGGTGATATTGCTCCCACCAGAAGGCACATCCCCTGGGCATCAGCTTTATCAAAGGCATTAAACTTATCTCTGTCAGTCTCATCTGGGGGATCTTCATTTAGTACGTGTTTAATCCCCAGTGCCTTAAATGCTAATTCGACAGATCTTTTCCATATTGGGAAGGATGACTGACTTATGTGGGGAATTATTACTGATTGGATCCCTTTCCCATTTACACTCACGGCTCCTGCGTTTGTGCTCGATGTTACTGGCGTGGCTGCCCGGTTCGCGTCCTCTCCCATTCTTGCAGCTTGTCGCTCTCCTCCTCCAGTTCACAGGCGTGAGGGTTGAGTTTTCCTGTCGTCCCCACAGACTCGGCTGCTCGGCTTCTTTACAGGAATTCCCTCAGGCGTCTGTAAGGTCCTTTGTATTCCTCAGTTCCCCGATGGGACACGATTCAAAAATCAAAAATTGTTCTGTGTGACTTTATATCAATAGCCAAGAATAAACCATCCACTCTGATACCACTTGTTAGGATCTGAAACTCACTTAATTAATCTGCTACCATTCAGGGCGATGAATCTTGGTTTTGGCTTATTGATAATAAAGGTTAATCACACACAAAAATACCACAGAGTCGTTTTCTTAATCAAATCAATTCTTTACTAACTAATCTCAAGGGTAGGGTACATGGATTAAACAATAAACATCCTACATCTCTAAGTTTCCTAGACTTGCTAAACTCCTTTAGCAGTTACTACGCTTACTCACGAGTAGCCATTCTCACAAGGAGAATGTGCTCCTCCATGCTTGCAGGTTGGTAACTTACAAGTAACTGGGCTACAGTTTCTCTTTCAAACAAAGGATATACCAAAGCAGTAAAATGCAGATTACTTTGCCTACGTGACCATATGACATGGAAGCAATGGCGATCTGCTCTTCCTGACCATTTGGCTAATTAACCCTTTGACTGTCTGACATGTAACGAATCTCGCTATCTAAGACCCAACACTTTAAGTGACATCAAAATCCTGCATTTTGTAGGCATTCCATCTCTAGTGTTCCCATCAAGTAGCTTGAAATGGTTAGTGCCTATTTTATATTCAACAAAGGGGGTCTCCTTTAAATAAACCTGGGCTGCTGCATCCATGCAGTGGATCACTTGTATGTGCATACTTGGTTTGGAGCAGCTACTAATGAATGATGCCCTGTGCAGTGCTGCCCCCTTTTTCACTGGCCCAATCCTCTGTCATTAGCAGCCCGATGTCCAAAAACTAAAACAGGGAGACGAACCAAAAGCAAAAGCCTTGTTTAGCCTGATTTTTGTACATCTGGCTATCCTAGGGTTGCCAACCTACAGGTAGTAGCTGGAGATCATCTGCTATTACAACTGATCTCCAGTCAATAAAGACCGGTTCACCTGGAGAAAATGGCCGTTTTGGCCATTGGACACTATGACATTGAAGTCCCTCCCCTCCCCAAATCCTGTCGTCCTCAGGCTCCGCCCCAAAAACCTCCCGCTGATGGCCAAGAGGGACCTGGCAGCCCTAGGCTATCCCAGGTTCAGGGCTAGGGAAAAGCGGCCGTTGTGTGGTCCTGTATACACTTCTAAGTCTATTTATGTCAATGGTCTTAGAAAGGTATTATAACTCTATTTAGGATTAAAATAAGAACATAAGAAAGGCCCTGCTGGATCCGACCAAGGCCCATCAAGTCCAGCCATCTGTTCACACAGTGGCCAACCAGCTGCCTCTAGGAAGCCACTAACAAGACGACTGCAGCAGTACCATCCTGCCTGGGTTCCACCGCACCCAAAATATAGCCATGCTCCCCTGATACTAGAGAGAATAGGTATGCAGCATGACTAATATCCATTCTGACTAACAGTCGTGAATACCCCTCTCCTCCATGAATATGTCCACAACCCCTCTTAAAGCCCTCCAAGCTGGCAGGCATTACCACATCCTGGGGCAGGGAGTTCCACAATTTAACTATGCGTAGTGTGAAAAAATATAAGAACTATGAAAAAATATAAGATTGTACTTCCAGTCACTTGGAGAAATTCTGAGCACATGCTCTGCCTCTGGGTACCATAATAATTCAGTAGCTACAACTTCACCAAGCTGCTAGGGGTGGGGGGACACGATGGACCTCGAAATTCAAATTGGGATCCAGATTACAGTAGATTCTGTGGGTATTTTTTAATTTTTTCCCTTGGTTGCAAATTTTTCTATCAAAATGCAAGCCTCATTGGGCTTTCTTAATGTGCCATTCAGATCTCTTTATCATAACAAACCTTATTAATGCAGTAAGGGAGTCCGTTCCCCCAAAGCATGACATTTCTATGGAAACCCTGCAAAATGTTCTCATTTGGATTTAGCATCACTTTATACTATTTGAATGAACTCTGAGGATTCTGGGGGCATGGCCGCCAGAGTATATTTGGGCTCCCCAAAACAAAAAAAAAGGCATTGAATGGCGACTGAACTTGGTCCAAACTCTTAACTACAATTCAAGTTTTTTGTTTTCATTTTCTTTATAAACCTTATTAACACTGAAATGTGTAATGAATGCTTTCCCCTGCTGTGTAGTGCTCAACAAACTGGGAACCCTCAACGAACAAATTACCCTAATTACTAATATTTTAGAATGCATCAACATTTAATTACCAGCATGACAAACTCTGTCAATATTTAAAGGTCATTTGGCTCTTGTAAAGCTTTTACAAGAAGAGGAAATCTTTAAGGGGAAAACATGAAAGAAACCACACTGTTTCTTGTCAAAACTGTATGAAGAGCTTCACTGTCCTGCTTTAAACTTTGGTATGAATTGGATGATGATGGGAAACTGTGGGCAGTAGGTGGCCCTTAGCTTACCTAAATAGGTTCCTGGAAGACCAATGAATGGTTTTCAATTACTATAAATTATTTTTAATTACCCTGACCTGGATGGCCCAGGCTAGCCTGATCTCATCAGATTTTGCATGGTGTAGTGGTTAAGGGTGGCGGACTTGAATCCTGAGGACCGCATTTGATTCCCCACTCCTCCACATGAAGCCTGCTGGGTGACCTTGGGCTAAGTCACAGCTCTCTCTGAACTCTCAGAACTCTCTCAGCCGCACCTACTTTACAAGGTGCCTCTTTAGGGTTGAAAACCTCCAGGTACTAGCAGGAGATCTCCTGCTATTACAACTGATCGCCAGCCGATAGAGATCAGTTCACCTGGACAAAATGGCCTCTTTGGCAACTGAACTCTTTGGCATTGAAGTCCCTCCCCTCCCCAAACCCTGCCTTCCTCAGGCTGGAGCCCTCCCCAAAAACCTCCCTCCGTTGGCAAAGAGGGATCTGGCAACCCTATGCCTGTTGTGTAGGGGGGAGGAGGGAACATGAATGTAAGCCTTTTTCTTTTTCTTCTTCTTTTTTCTTTTTCTTCTTTTTTTCTTTTTCTTCTTCTCTGAAGCTAAGCAGGGTTGCCATTTTTCCACCTGTCTTTCCCCCCTTTTTCTAGAACTAAAAACATTTCAGGAGAGGGGTGTAATGGCAGGAGTAAAAAATGGGCATGCCCCTCTCTCCCTCCCTCCCTCCCTCTCTACTATCTATCTATCTATCTATCTATCTATCTATCTATCTATCTATCTATCTATCTATCTATCTATCTATCTATCTCTGTCCCCATGCCATGAACACATGAAGCTGCCTTCTACTGAATCAGATCCTTGGTCCATCAAAGTCAGTATTGTCTACTCAGACCGGCAGCAGCTCTCCAGGGTCTCAGGCAGAGGTCTTTCACATCACCAACTTGCCTAGTCTCTTTAACTGGAGATGCCGAGGATTGAACCTGGGGCCTTCTGCATGCCAAGCATGCTCTACCACTGACCCACAGCTATGCCCATAGCCAGACAGCTGAGTGTCTACTGTTGCCCTTTACAAACTGGTGGAAAGTTCGTTTCATGGGTCTCCATGTAGCCATGCCTAGTTGTACTGCATTTCAGGGTGGGATAACTTAAACTACTTTGGCCAGTCTGACAGGTGAGAGCATGTGTAGGGACAGGTAAAGAGCAATAATCCATGGAGTCATTTGGCAGAAGAATAATCTGGATTTTTGTGGCTGTTTGTGGAATGATGCTGTTTGAAATAGCATCTGTGTTTGTGCCCCCTGTAACCTCTGTTTTGCCTGTGAATTTGTGAAGTGGTCTCAACCAGCATACTATACATTTCCAATTCTTTCTCTTCCAGTATCCTGGAGGCAACCTGAAGCTTCCAAAAGCTCAGGTAAAGGAGGATGCAGTACGACTTTCTGTAAAGGTTTCCTACCTTCAAAAGTGTGTCCTTAGGGCCTTAACATGAAGAGACTATTTATGATTCACAATAAAGCCTAATATTCAAGATATTTCTGAAATGCAGATGATCCCAAAACTCTGTGATAATGTTTAAGCAACTGTAAAATAAACTGCCCTTAATCTTTGAATTTTCATCTCGGCTCCGTTTAAAAATTCATCTCAGGGCATATAGGGGGAAAAAGGCTTTCCTGGATAAGATGTTAGGTCCAGCATGAAATGGTGTTACCCTGAGCAGGCAGTCTCCACTGAAGTCGGGGGAATTAGTTGGAGACAGAGCGCGAGAGCAGGTGACTGGGATCGATAACCTATGTATATCAGGATCGTCCCGGGTGAGAACTCTCAAACGAGCAGGCAGTTGTTCTAATTGAAACTGGTTTTTATTAAAGAATAAAAGTGATTAAAAAAACAAGAAATATATTTCAAGCAATGAACACAGAGCATACAAGAGCCGACTAAGAGGCAGGGCATGAAGCGTAGTCCGTAGGATGATGTATCTTTCCCAACCATTGTTTTACTTCTGGTTTAAAAATGTGTAGTGGAGGGCCATCCCAGTGGATGAGCCTCAGAACAGATGCTCTTTGTAATAATACCCTTATCAGAGAGATGATAGTACTCATAACTCCCACTCACATTCTTCCAGTGACATGATCAAACTGCTAACAGCTGCTTTAAGTGGCTGACAGTCCTTTAGTATATTGTTCCTGTTGACCCTCATTACACGTTCTTAAAAGACTTGTGATGATGTGCCAACACAGATGTTTAACACTTTTTAGCCAAGCCTCCAATCTGCTTGTCTTCAAATACAGATCATTTTCTTTTGGACACTTTCTTGTATCGGTAGCTTCCAAATTCAAAAAATGATCTCCTGATCCTGCCACCCCACAACATCTCCAGATGAGCAAAACCTGTTTCCAGCTAGACTTGCCCAGACAGACATGAGTATGCCCCAGTGTGGTGTACTGGTTAAGAGCGGTGAACTCTAATCTGGAGAACTGGGTTTTATTCCCCACTCCTCCACATGAGTGGTGGAGGCTAATCTGGTGAACCGGGTTGGTTTCCCCACTCCCCCCCGCAACATGAAGCCAGCTGGGTGACTTTGGGCTAGTCACAGTTCTCTCCAAACTCTCTCAGCCCCACCTACCACACAAGGTGTCTGTTGTGGGGAGAGGAAAGGAAGGAGATTGGAAGCCGGTTTAAAACCAGCGCTTCTTTTCTTCTTTTTTCTAGGTGATGTTTTGCAATGCTTGTGTGGCACTGCTTTATCCTGGGATCATTTTTATTCATTGAAAAAGTTGGGATGGGTTTAGCTTTGCCTTATTACAGATGTTAGTAACTATCAGATTTGGGTTCGGATACTTTCGGAACTATCTGAATATGGCATTATCCGGTGAATTTCGAATATTTCTGAATCCGAATGCACATCCCTACTGGAAAGCACATCACCTCACTCCTTCTCACCCAGCTCTGAGCATTAGCTCAGTTCATGTTCTCGGTGTTTTGAATCCTGCCTTGGGAAAAGTTAAGTCTAGGAGGATTCCAATCCACAAAAATTACAAAAACAAAAAGTTAAACGAGGATTGGTCCTTAGTGTTTAAGGTCATAAATCGTAAACGTTCGTGCTGCTTCTTCCAGATACCCTGCAACAGAACTTTCTCCTTGCCAGACTCTTTCCGCTGGTTAGAAATTCATAAGTTCAGACAACCTTTCTTATTGGCGAGATGTAATGCCCTAGACTCAGCGGAGACACAAGGGCGATTCAATAAAATTATTGCAGAAGAACAAAATGTCAATTTTGTCTGGATCAAATATACTCCCTAGCCCACATCGTTTTAGCATGCCCACAAAAATAATATTGCACAAAATAAATATATCACTCCCTGGATAAAACAGCTAAAGATGCTTTCTGAGAAGTGTATACTGCATTATCTGCTGTCAAATAGATTGGTCAATTGCATGAGAGATGTGGCAACGTTCCTCTTTATAGCATCAAGGAAAAATTAAATTTCATCTCCCCTTTTTAAAGTGTGAAGAGGTTGATGGATAGCCAGTGGCTGTTAAATCTAGGGAAAGGAAGGATCCCAAGTGGCAGGGAAAGGTTTAAGCTGCCCCTTTCTTTGCCACTTACCCAGAATCCCCTTCTTTTCTATAGCTGTTATGTTTTAAAACATAGCAATGGGGCTCTGTGGCACATTTATATGCAATAGACTGTGTAGGATTTTTTCCTAGTCTTAGATAAACCTTTTCCTCCTCTTCAGAATTCTTGAGACATTTCCCCTGAAGAAACTCCTCAAAATTTTAGTAGTAACTAGACCTGAGATTTATCCAGTTAGGCTCTATGGAAAACTTGTTTAGCAGACCCAGACTCCCAAAAGGACCGCCAGTGCTGGCGGGAAGCAGATAAACACCCACAGCATTAATATTGTCTGTGGTTCCCAGGCAGGGTCACTCAGAAGCTCATGAGAAATTGCATGTGTTTTGGTATTTTTTGTTCATGTATACTTGGTTCTCTGAGATGTCCTTCTCGTCTCGACATTTTGCTTTCGGTGAAATACTTTGTCAACTTTATTCTCCCTTTTTCAGAGGGATACATTTTTAAGGTAAGAGCTGTGGAAATGTTTCCCAAGGGGATTGCAAAATAAATAAATATAAATAAATAAATAACACTAGACTGCCCAGACACATTGATTGCTTGGCGATCTTTGCCTGTCTGTCGCCACCCGACACAAATAAACTCAAAAGCAGGTATGAATGGCATCTATGTACGGGGTACGACTCTTAAAAGAAAGACGTGCAACCTCCTTCTGCCCCCTAATTTAGCGTTTGCTTTCCCGGTGAATAACCAGAACGCTGGATGACAATGCAACAGCATGCCATTTGATCAAAAGTTGTGCTATTACATCAAGCTCCTGCATTTCTTGCTCCTCTGGTCTTTCAGAAGTGACAGCAAAGCTAATAGCTGCATTAACTTTTCTATAAATTGAAGCCTTTTTACGTGAGCGCTCGGGTTTAAAAGAAACAGGCTTTTCACTTTATAATTTTTCTTCAGAGAGAGAGAGAGAGAGAGCAAGAGCGGTGGACAGATGACAAAAAAAAAAAAGCTAATTGAAGCACCGAAAGAGTTTTGCATGAGAATAGAATTTCCAATGCAGCCGTTCCCTTGCCGATTTCCAGACCACCTATGTGGGTACAGTTGTCAGTGGCAACGGTGTCTTGTGTTGGAATGAAAACTACGTTGTGCTCACCCGTGTTTAACTGACAGTGTCACGAGATCCTCTGGGACCCCCAGCTGACTGATTTATTACTATTCATCTCATGATTTGTGTGGCTCAATGATTTATCTTCATAAACGGCTCATGACAGCTGCTATTAAGCGTCAGGATGTGGTTTCCGCGAGCAAAGGATGATGCAGGGATAATTTGTTTTCATGATTTATTGGCAATGGGTCTCATAATTACTAATCGGGTGTATGGCGGGGCACCTAACGTATATAAAGTTTGGCATGGACTCTGTGGGAAAAAGAAAGAGGGACAACAGAATTGTATGTTTTGATTTTGATGTCTAGATTTTAAAAAAAGTGGTAAAGATGAAAATATTGTCGAAGGCTTTCACGGTCAGAGTTCATTGGTTCTTGTAGGTTATCCGGGCTGTGTGACCGTGGTCTTGGTATTTTCTTTCCTGACGTTTCGCCAGCAGCTGTGGCAGGCATCTTCAGAGGAGTAACACTGAAGGACAGTGTCTCTCAGTGTCAAGTGTGTAGGTAGAGTAATATATAGTCAGAAAGGGGGGGGGGGTTTGAGCTGAATCATTGTCCTGCAAAAAGTATCAAAGGTAATGTGCTAACCATTGTCCTGTAAGAATCAAGATAATGTGCTAATGAGGGTGTGGTATGTTAATGTGGAACCTTTGTATCCTGAAGTGATCTGTTAATGTGTGAAATCTAAAGCTAATCTGCATGGCTATTGTGGACTGTAGTCTTTGTTAGTCTGGAGGTTTTCAGGACAGGAAGCCAAGCCTTATTCATTCTTAAACTCTCTTCTTTTCTGTTAAAGTTGTGCTGATGTTTATGAATTTCAATGGCTTCTCTGTGCAATCTGACAAAATAGTTGGTAGAATTGTCCAGTCTTTCATTGTCTTGGAATAAGACCCTGTGTCCTGTTTGGGTCAGTCCATGTTCAGCCACTGCTGATTTCTCAGGTTGGCCCAGTCTGCAGTAGCTTTCATGTTCTTTTATCCTTGTTTGTATGCTGCGTTTTGTGGTCCCGATGTAAACTTGTCCACAACTGCAAGGTATACGATATACTCCTGCAGAGGTGAGGGGGTCTCTTTTGTCTTTTGCTGATCGTAGCATCTGTTGTATTTTCTTGGTGGGTTTAAACACCGTTTGTAGGTTATGTTTTTTCAAAAGTTTCACCATCCTATCAGTGACTCCTTTAATAAATGGCAAGAATACCTTTCCTATGGGAGACTGTTTTTCCTGAGTTTTCTGATTTTTTTGAAAAAAAAATACAATAATCTTTAGGTAGCCTGCTCGGTTAATTTTTCGTATGAGCAAGAATGTATGTCCCCCCCCCCTATGTTTTGTCAATACCTTGCCTTTCCTTACCTTTTTTACCTCCTGTATCCTTAATAAAATAAAATTGATTTTAAAAAAAAAATTACACATACCTAATGAGATCTTGGGGATGGGACATGGGACCCAAGTCTAAATATGAAATTCATTTATGTTTTATATATGTTTTATATACACATTATACACATAACCTGAATGCAATTTTAAACAATATTTTTAATAATTTTGTGTACACTGAACCATCAGAAAGCAAATTGGCATGCTGCTGAGGGCCTGTGAGTAATGCCCACATGCCAGCCCAAAAAGTCTGGTTTTCGGGTCAATCTGGATATCAGATGTCGGGATAGGGATTTTTCAACCTGTACAAACATGAATCAAAAAATGGCATTCGTGTTAATTTACTCTGACTGTTCCGTGTTCAAAACACATGTTTATGCTGCTGGATGTGCCATATAAGGACACCTTCAGAAGTTTACTGTTCCTTAATGTCTAAAAGCACATGCAATTGTCTAGGTCCCAATTCCCAAAATGTGGAGGACTTTGGCCTTTGATATTAATATCCCCATTTAAACCGTTTGAAACTCTCTCCAGAGTGGTGTATAGGGTTACAAACCTCCAGGAGATCTTCTGCTATTGCTACTGGTCTCCAGCCCACAGAGATCAATTCACTTGGAGAAAATGGCCGCTTTGGCAATTGGACTTTATGACATTGAAGCCCCTCCCCAAACCCCACCCTCCTCAGGCTCCGCCCCCAAAACCTCCTGCTGATGGCCAAGAGGGACCTGGCAACCCTAGCGGTGTAGTGGCTAAGAGCAGGGGCCTTTCAACCCTAGCTAGAAGAGATCCATGTCTCGGCTTGGTGGACCAATGGTCTGACTCCATAACGTAGCTTCTCTCCCTGTTCCACCCATGGGTAGTGTGTCCATCTGGGTGAATTGTGGAACCACCTATTGTGAAATTCTCCTGCACAAGACACATAAGCTTTGTACAACATAGTTGCTGCAGATGATTGAACCCTGTGTGCGTATCCTTTTAAGGGCAAGGAGGACTAAGAAGACATAGTCCTATAAAGGAAAGGCTTTATACAACTTCTTGTGTTTCTCTTGGAAAAGAAAATATAGAAAAAGCCGTTTCCACTTCAAGCAGGTCATAGGAGGAAAGGGAGGTCACACATCCTCCAGCAATTCTGTTTGATATTCCAGTAAAACTTGCATCGCTGGTACCAGGAGAGTTCAGGCAAATGCAATCCATGTCCTGAAATGCCAGCATTTTCATTATTTTTTGTTTTGTTTTGAATCACTTTTGCAGAAAAGAACAACAGACAGCAACCCCTTTCATTTGTAGTTCTCATTTTGTTTGTAAAGGTTTGCAGGGGGATAGGGAGAGTGGAATGGGTTTCCCGGAAATGGAAACTTAATTAGCATCTGTTTTTTAAAAAAAATCAAGGTGTGGTTTTAGATTTTCTGCATGGTCCAATAAATATTGTGGCTGTAATGTACCACTTCAATGTGCTTAAGCCAGGTAACTTAAATGGAACTGGGCACCCTTCTGTACATTCATAAGGCTGCAACAAACCAGGCAGCCCCTGTTTCAGATTTTCCCTGGCCATGCTTTCATTAGGTAGCTCTAAGTTTATTCCCTTCCCCCCCACACAAGAAAAGGAAAATGCAGCTTGGGCGTAAGTAATTTTCAGTGGGGAAGCAGAGAGAGAAACATTATATGCTCCCTCAACCTCCCTGATGATCTCTTGTTTAACATTTTCGCCCCAGCTGCAGCATTCTGTAAAAACAAATTTGCTTGGGGGGTGGGGTGGGGGAGGAAGATCTACCGATGCTGCAGATTTACACATCATGAGGATTTCTCATTATGCAAACATCTCTATCTGTAATTAATATCTTTTCATTAGATTTTCTCATTTCATTTTTTTTCCTGCAAGAAACTATATAACATAGAGTATAACATTGCCTAAACCAGGGGAGCCCCACTGAAACCTTTTCTGGTGCCTGCAAAGTGTTTCTAGAAAGTGGACAGGGCCAGATGGGGCTGTTGTAGGGTTGCCAACCTCTAGGTAATAGCTATTACAGCTGATCTCCAGCCAATAGAGATCAGTTCACCTGGAAAAAATGGCCGCTTTGGAGTCCCTCCCCTCCCAAACCCCGCCTTCCTCAGGCTCCGCCCCAAAAATATCCCGCCGATAGTGAAATGCCTGTGTTATAATATTAATTTTGAATCAATATAACACAGTGGGAGGTTGATAGTTCAAAGCAGTTGTTTATTGAGCTCAATATACATACTGGGTGAAACTGCCCTAATGCGCAGGACAGTTTTCACACCCAAACAAAGGATTGCAACCCCAATTATAACTTCTGGTTAGGGATATTCCAATTACATTGACTCACTAGACATTGAGTGTCTACCTTACTTTAATTAACATAGTATATAGAGATTGGTCAAAGCTGTCTCTAAGCAAGCACTTGGTCTTGTGATTCACATTCCTAACAGTGTAGGTAAGACACTGTTTTTTCTCTACTGGGGAAAGCCTGTACCAGGCAATGTGTTCTGTTAGCCTCTTATAGTTATGGATGCCAACGTTCCCAAAGTTTCCATGTGTGGGCAGAATATATCTGCCTGATGCTGTGCTCTATTTTTGAGCATAGCACCTTGTGAACCTATGAATGTTTATACATATGAAAGCATATATGTTTTCCCATAAATGAAGTTTATAGGCACTTCAGTAGCAAAGAGGGACCTGGCAACCCTAGGCTGTTGGCCATTTGAGATTTGATTGGCTGGACATATTTTTTGTAATGTTGCTTTGGCAACAGCTACCACCACAGGGCAAGGATCTTCACAGAACATCTAAAAGTAACCTGTGGCAACCGTTTTGTGATGGGCTTCAGCTCTTGCACCAGCCATCTCGTGGTTGCCATTATCATGCAGTATCAGAATTCCAGAGGCGTCTACATGGTCAAAAAGGCCGGGGACCTCTGGCCTAAAACATTCAAAGAACTGCTACACTAAACGAAGGAGACCAGATCTGACCCAGTAAGCAGTGTGTGACCCCTGGTGGGTCTGTCAGATTTTAATAAGAGCGGGTTGACAATTCTACCAACTTTTTCCCTTGAGTTTGGGGCCCTCTGGAGAAACTACGGTTCCCAGGGTGCATCTTGGTGCCTGGGATGGTAATGAAACAGCAGCTGGGGTACTAAGGAAAGTGGGAGGCAGGGTTGGAGGGGGGCTGTCTACCCACTAGAGTCTAATGACCAAAGCGACCATTTTCCCCAGGTGAACAGATCTCTGTTGGCTGGAGATCTGTTGTAATAGCAGGAGTGTGTGCTCCTGAATGTAATTGTGTGCTCCTGAGTGTTATTGTGACTTTTGCAGGGTTTTGTAGATGTTTTTATTTTGTTTTTAATAATGTTTTGTTTATATTGTAACCCACCTTGAGTTCAGCATAGAATAAAGGCAGCTAATAAATGTTTTAAATAAACAAATAATACATTAAACTCCATCATCATCATCATCATGATCATCATCATCATCTAGGGTTGCCAGGTGCCCGGTGGTGGCAGGTAAAATCCCTCCAATCCACTGGGTTGCCCGCCAACCAGCTGAGCCCATTCCTGAGCTGGAGAGCCATTTGGGCTCAGGAGGCAGCATGACCCCACCACCAGTGTAAGTGCCTCTTAATCCATGATAAGAGGCACTTGGGGACAATTCCATCAGCGCCTGGGTGCTGCGGAGTTGCATGCCGCTTCCCCGGCGGTACAGTTTCTCCAGTACGTAAATCCCAGAAGAGACATGCGGTGCCGGTGTGAGTGGTGGGGGCATTCCCAGGGCGTTCCTGGGGTGGAGCGGATGTTAGTCATCTTCCAAAGCCCCTCCAGGCTGGGAGTACCCCCTCCAGCCAAAGTGTTGCTGCACCAAGTTTTTCCTGGTGCAGCCTCGCTGTTTCCTATGTGGGGGGGGGGAGCCCCATTTTCAAGGTAAAATTTTTAAAAAGGCTTTTTTAAGCCTCCCGGCAGCCGGGAAACCACTTTGGAGGCGCTGCGGCGGCGCCTCTCCTACGCTGCCCCGGTTGCCAGGAAGCTCAGAAATGGTCTGTAAGTTGTGCACACAACACAAGTTGGTTAAGTTGGTCGGATTTGATCACTCATTACTCACACTTGTGTAAATATGAGGCCAGATGGAGTGCCATGGACAGTTTTACAAAGGCTAAGGCAGACACAAGGGTTGTGTAATGTGTAAGGAGAGCCATAGATATTACAACGCCTGGTTTTCAAATCAACTTCAAACCACAGTTTCTGATTTGGATTTGGCTGATCTCAAGCCACGGTATGACCAGACCACACCGCACCATACCAGGGATGCCTAGAACTTCGATGCAATTATGATTGCCAACAGAACATATCTTTACTGACCTCCTCATTAACTTGTGGGACAAACCCCCTTACTAGAATGCCATGGTGGAACAATAGATCTTCCCCAGAAAAAAATAATGCAACCCCCACTAGCCAGTACAAGAACGCTGAAGCATGAATTATAATCCTAATCAGAACAATTATGTGCCTTTCATTTTAGTTTTTCAGTGCAATGAGCAAGAAAAATAGTGCATAGAGGTTTCTAT
Organism: Euleptes europaea; assembly: GCF_029931775.1. Lineage (NCBI taxonomy): Eukaryota > Metazoa > Chordata > Lepidosauria > Squamata > Sphaerodactylidae > Euleptes > Euleptes europaea. Next base: position 15,838,011 of record NC_079322.1, on the reverse strand, counting down.
TTTTGGTAGAGTAAAAGCTTTAAAGTGAATATTTTTGCAGAAGAAACCATAGTTCCCATGAGGCAGTGTGAGGATGTGCATGCCCATACCGATTAGGATGTGGTCACTACAGCAGCCATTGGTTGACATCAGGTGATGTGGTCAAAAGACATATGCCTGAGAAGAAATTCTCATTTAATTAAAAAAAAAAACTAATAACAAATCTAGTAATGCCAAACGATATTTTATTTTAATAACGTGCCTTATAACATGTGGAGTTAGGGTTCCCAGTCTCCAGGTGTTGGCTGGAGATCTCCCGCTATTACAACTGATCTCCAGGCGACAGAGATCAGTTCACTTGAGAAAATGGCCTCTTTGGAAGATGGACATTTTACCCCATCGAAGTCCCTCCCATCCCCAAACCCCACCCTCCTCAGGCTCCACCCCTAAAACCTCCATGTCTTTCCCAACCCAGGGCTTTCCCAACCTATTTCCTCTCCCCCCCACACACACACACACACAAGCCGCCACTCCCGCTCCAGTATTTTTCCATTCTCCTCTCACGGGTGTTTCCCTCCCCCCGCCTCGGCCTTTCCTCCCCTCCCCGAATCAATGGTCCATTCCTCACCTGGCCCCTCAACCATCCCTCGCCCTTGCCATCCACAATATGAAACACGCCTTGCCGCCCTTTACCTTTCTTCTCTACCACATTTCATTTCAACCCTACTTTGCACATACCCTAGGATTTCCAGGTCCCTCTTCACCATCAGCGGGAGGTTTTTGGGGTGGAGCCTGAGGAGGGCAAAAAAAAAAAAAAGAATTCATGGAGAGGGATGGAGCAGCGAAAGTAGGGTGGCCAACTTTGGCTTAGGAAATTCCTGAAGGTTTGGGAGCACTGTCTGGGGAAGAGAGGAGCTTGGGGGAGGGGAGGATTGTGATACCATAGAGTTTGCCTTCCAAAACTGCCATTATCTTCATGGGATCTGATGCCTGTAGTCTGGAGATCAGTTCCAAGGGGCTCTGTATGGGAGGTGGTTAGGGTTGCCAGGACCCTCTTCGCCACCGGCAGGAAGTTTTTGGGGTGGAGCCTGAGGGGGCAGGGTTTGTAGAGGGGAGGGACTTCAATACCATAGAGTCCAATGGCCAAAGCGGCCAATGGCCAAAGCGGACGGTTCCTATTTTCATGTTTGGTGGACATGTCCAAAGATACAAACATATTGGAAAAAAATTCATCAAGAATTGCAGTTGATGTTAAATATCAAGTTTACATTTGACCCAAAATTTTATTTACTCAGCATAACGCCACAAAACTTGCCTTTAAAATACCACAATGTTTTTAAGTATGCAACAACCGCAGCTAGAACGGTTTTGGCAAGAACCTGGAAACAAAATCATATTCCCGAAATAGAAACTTGGAAAGAAAAATTGTTGGAATATGCCAGCATGGCCAAGATGACTCATGAGATAAATTCAAAATCCAGCGAATCTATAGAGCAATTTGACGATAAGTGGGCGCTATTTTATACTTATATGACCTGTAACTAATTAACTGAAATATGCTGGCACTGTATTATAGAACTCTGTTTTAAATAGTTGTTAAGCTAATAAACTCTTATACTATAGAATAGTATTATATATAGAGTAATCTAATGACACACAGTATTACATTTCTTCTCTTTATTACTATTACTATTATTTGGTATAGAAAATGGTTTATAATATACAATTTACAATATATTACTGAGCTTACTTTTTATATAATATCTATATTTACTGTTTTTATATTTACAATGCTTAGCCCTTTCCTTTTTTTTCCCTGTACCCCTTCAATTATATAAATAAAAATTATTAAAAAAAAAAAAAAGAGTCCAATGGCCAAAGCTGCCATTTTCTCAAGGCGAACTGATCTCTGTCAGCTGGAGATCAGTTGTAATAGCAAGTGATGTCCAGCTAGTACCTGGAGGTTGGCAACCCTAACAGACCCTGCCGTTTGCATGTTAGCTCTTTTGTGCCATCAGAAATGAACAAGACCCTCTTTAAATGCTCTGGAAGAGTTATGACATAGCCAAGGTTCAAGGTTCAAGTTTATTGCATAGGGCCAAAGGCCGTTACAAGAAGTCGACTAAAAACACTATACATTTGTATGACAATTGTTGATAACATATATGTTTACATTTACATTTTAATATCAAATTAAAACTCTGGCAGGAAGAAAGAAGAAGAAAGTTTATCTAAGCCTCTGAAACTTATCAAAATATTGAACATAAAACATTTGAAGTAATTTAAAATTCATGTTACAAAAACCAAAACTGCAACCGCTCATGACTTGAAATTGTAGCTTTCCTGAATAGAGCTCACTTTTGTGAATTGAAAAACTTGCATCTTACCATGTCGACCACTTATAAATGGGATATGCAGTTCAGCAATTAGCAACCTGATCAGGACACGGATTCAGCCCTCATGGGGCTTACCAGAGAGGTGAAAATGCAGGATAGCCAGACCGTTTTATTGAACCTTGTGAAGAAGGGGCAGGACCACGGCTGTTTCGAGTTTCCAACCTTGAAAGTGGGGGCTGGAGTTCTCCTGGAACTACAGTTGACCTTCAGATTAGTTCCACTGGAGAAAAGGGGTGCTTTGGAGGACAGACTCTATAGCATTATTCCCCATTGAAGTCCCTCCCCTCCTCAAACCTGGAGATGGCAATCGAAGAAGAAAAAAAAAACAAGAAGAACAAGAAGAACAAGAAGAACAAGAAGAAGAGTTGGTTTTTATATGCCGACTTTCTCTACCACTTAAGGAAGAATAAAATGGGCTTACAATCACCTTCCCTTCCCCTCTCCACAACAGACACCCTGTGAGGTAGGTGGGGCTGACAGTGTGACTAGCCCAAGGTCATCCAGCTGGCTTCATGTGCAGGAGTGGGGCATCAAACCCGGTTCTCCAGACTCCACCACTCCAAGCTGGAGTTGGCAGCAACAGTACCCATAGTGACAAGGAAAGGCACGTCTGACAAAGCAGTATGTAATCGAGCAAGCGAACGATTAAACATCCCTGCCCCGAATCATAGCTAAACTTCCTTAATCACGATTTGATGTGACATCTACATTGAGCCGCTGGCTCCCGCCGACACAAAAATTGCATGCACCTTTTTATGATTCCACAGGAGCTTCACTGTTGCTGATGGATAATATTAGTAAAACGAGCGTAATCTTATTTTCCTTGCAGGGCAATAAAAAGGGCACCTCTTCTCTTGCAAATTGATAGTTTAAAAAGGAACCATTTCTAAAGAAATTGCATATGAATAAATAGTGAGGCAGATCTTTAGTTTCATTCATTGAATCAGAGCAAAGGTGAGGACCCTGAGCGCTGCTTTCCTTCAAACCTTCCGAGGTAGTAATTATACTGCATTAATTGCATATGCAGCCTGGTGCATGCCGTTCTCCAGGGTGTTGCTAAAGAGCATTGTTAAAATATGCTTTCAGACAGAAGTTGGGTTGAAAGAGACTTTGCAAATGATGGTGTGTCAAGGCATTTGGAAAATAACAGCTAAACTTTTCTGCTTCGCTATCCCGAAAATTCACTCATCTCACCTTGTCAGATTCTATTTTTTATGTAATTCGTGATATAAATGGGTTGACTCCCGCCCCTGTATTGACGCGCACACACATGCGTCCATGCATACACTGTTGAACATATGATGGACATCTTTCATAATAAATTGTGGTAATGAAGATAGTGTGGTGTAGTGGTTAAGGGGTCGGACTGGGACCTGGGAAACCCTGGTTTGAATCTCCCCCTCCCCCACTCTGCCAGGGAAACTTGCTGAGTGACCTTGGGCCAATCCCACACTTTCACAGCTCATTCCTGAGCCCTCGGGCCAAAAGTCAGAAATGTAGGATAAGCATTTTGGGGCCTTTCATGTGCCCCTGAAAAAAAAAATTGGAACATGGGACAGAAGGGGAGGAGAGAGGAAGGGTGATGAAATCATGCAAAATGTGGTCCACCAATCAATCAATAGTATTTATTACAGTCCACGATCAGCAAATACAACAAAAATACAAAAATGGTAACATTATAAAAATAATCATAGGACACATCAGCCACAAATACAAATAAATTCAATGAGTTTAACATATTAACAGTCCTTAAAGAAAACTAAAAATAAAATCACCTCAAGGACCTAAAATCTATACCAATCTTTACTTTAAGATCACTTCTCAGTTTGTTTGTTTTTTATTAATGTTATGGACCTGAGCACAAAACCTGGCAACCCTTTGTGTCATCTGTCGGTTTTTATCCAAGAGAAGATATTTAATTTTATTTTATTAGATCTTCCTGGAAATCCTTCCAACAATGGCCCAATGGTTTCACTGCTGGATTTGTTGTGTAAAGCACAGTGATGTGGTCCACCAGTTGAGCTCAGCATTATTCAAGGGTTCTTTCTTGAAGTTCCCCTTTCATTTTAAGAAGTGTGCCTCCGGCCTCTCTGGAGATATAATGTCATATTCTATTTAAAAGCCAGCCACATCCCAGTTTTCTGACCAGTTAGTGCAAAGCGCACTTGATGACAGACAAATAGTGACATCCACTCAATCGGTAACAATGCCGATTTACTTCAGTAGACTGAGAAAGGTGTAACACTGCTCAGCCCAAAATCTCATCAGATCTCAGGCTAGCCTGATCTCATCAGATCTCAGAAGCTAATCAGGGTCGGCTCTGCTTAGCGCTTGGATGGGAGGCTGCCAAGGAAATGCAGGGTTACTATGCAGAGGCAGGCAAGGACAAACCATCTCTGTCCATAAATCTCTTCCCATAAATCATCTGAGCAGCACTTTCGACCACCAACTTTGCTTTGGATTGTACTCTAGGAAGCCCACAAACAAGACGACTGCAGCAGCATTGTCCTGCCTGTGTTCCACAGCACCTCATATAATAGGCATGCTCCTCTGATCCTGGACAGAATAGGTTTGTGTCATGACGAGTATCCATTTTGACTAGTAGCCATGAATACCCCTCTCCCCCATGAACATATTCACTCCCCTCTTAAAGCCTTCCAAGTTGGCATCCTGGGGCAGGGAGTTCCACCATTTAACTATGTGTTGTGTGAAGAAATACTTCCTTTGATCTGTTTTGAATCTCTCACCCTCCAGCTTCAGATGACCCCGCGTTCTAGTATTATGAGAGAGGGAGAAAAGCCTCTCCCTGTCCACTCTCTCCATACCATGCATAATTTTATATATATGTATATATTTAGAACGGTCAGCCCTGGTTAGTATTTGGATGGGAGACCACCAAGGAATACCAGGGTTGCTGTGCAGAGGAAGGCACTGGCAAAACCACCTCTGTTAGTCTCTTGCCATGAAAACCCCAAAAAGGGGTCACCATAAGTCGGCTGTGACTTGACGGCACTTTACACACACACATATATATGTAGAACGGCCACATTTGAATCCAGTAGCACCTTAGAGACCAACAATATTTTGGGGGTCTCATGGGGGGTCTCTAAGGGGCTACTGGACTGAAACCTAGCTCTTCTACTGCAGAGTAACACAGCTACCCTCTGAAACGATCACTATCCTGGTTTTAAGATTCATTTAACTAGAGTAGGTTTCCACATGCTTATTTTAGTTGCAAGCATTGCTCTGTTCAGATTTGATTTCTCAAAATCAGGTATAAAGACATTTGAGAATTAGCTGCTCTAAACGTTGTTTGAAGAAAAATTAGCATATGGCATCTTTCATTATTTCTTACTAGATTTTAAGATCTTGCAGAAAAAAATGGTATTCATTAAACCATTTCTTCCTCCATGTCTCTTATAACAGAAACATCTGTTTCTTCTTGTTCAATCAAAGTGACAATCTCAAGAGTCCTAATTTTAAAGTAATGCCATTTAAGAGAAATTCTAGCAAGACGGAATATGCTTCATTAACATATCTAATTTGCACATGAAACTGGCGTCCCTACGACTCACAGGAGGGTTGAGGTTGCATACTTTAAATAAGCAAGTTAAGGATTTTCTAAAATGATGCATGGAAAGAATAAAGCTGAGGGGAGCAAAGAGAAAATGGACTGACTGCCATGGGGAGGGTTGAAAAAAAGATATTAATGGCAGATGCATGCTCTGGCATTTAACTGTTCCAAATGTTAAGTTACAGTTCTCTTTGTCCACATGCAGCCCGAGTCACGGCACTGATAAGAATTATTGCAAAGTCAAAATGTTCAGAATTCGAGCTTTCCTTGCTTCAGAGTTTCTTGATTGTTGAAAGTAAAAGAAGGATGCTGAACCAGTCTGCAGAATTCACTTGCCACTGGAGCTAGTGTGTGTGAACAGCAGCCATTCGGGCTCCATCTACACATTACAAGAGCCTTGGGTGTGTTGGGGAACAACACGAGACCTTTGTATCATACGGGTGTTGGGAGTTTTGTGCCGCCCAGAAGCACACCGGCATTTTCTGCTTGTGATCAAAGCAGGCAGGGAGAATAGGCTTTAGCCTCCACTGTAAATATCACATTGCATGGTCTCATTATCAGTGCTAATATCTCCACTCCTACTACCCCTCTGCATATCATGCGTAATCCAGTCATGCCTGCTAATGTCATTTACTTGCTTTTGACATTTACATTGCCATTGTATGTCTAATTCACTCGTCTCTACTTAAGGATAGATGGAATCACATTCTAGCTGTATCTGAAGAAGCGAGCTGTGGCTCAGGAAAGCTCATATCCTGCCAGAAATTTTGTTAGTCTTTAAGGTGTTACTGGACCCTTGTGCTTTTCTACTGCTAGTGACAGACTAACACGGCTACCCATTGCGATTTATCACATTGTATAAGTGGCTACACACAAGATTCACAATGGAGCCAGTAGTGGTGCAGTGGTTAAGAGCAGTGGTTTGGAGCAGTGGACTCTGATCTGGACAACCGGGTTTGATTCCCCATTCCTCCACTTGAGTGACTGATGCTAATCTAGTTTTCCCCCTCCTACACATAAGGCCAGCTGGGTGAGCTTGGGTTAGTCACAGCTCTCTCAAGCCCCACCTACCCCACAGGGTGTCTGTTGTGGGGAGGGGAAGGGAAGGGGACTGTAAGCCAGTTTGATTCTTCCTTAACTGGTAGAGAAAGTTGGCATACAAAAACCAACTCTTCTTCTTGTTCTTCTTCTTCTTCTATGGGGGGTGGGATTTGAAGACATGAAAACAGCATGAGGCATAGGGTTACCAGCTCCGGGCTGGGGAATACCAAAGTGGCCATTTTCTCTGGGTGAACTGATTTCTGTCAGATGGAGATCCGTTGTGATAGCTGGAGATCTACAGCTAGTACCCAGAGGATACCTATGCTGAAAATAGTGAAGACTGTGAAAGGCGGCAGCGCGTGGCTCATAATAATCAATTTATAAAAATAAAAATAAATGAACAATTCCAATTGAGGCTGAGTTGTTTTTATGTGACCAAAACCAAACCAAAACCAAAACATTGTGTTAAGATACACACGATTTGCCTCGCCGGCGAGGCAAATCGTGGGTATCTTAACACAATGTTTTGGGTTTGGTTTTGGTCACATAAAAACAACTCCGCCTCAATTGGAATTGTTCATTTATTTTTATTTTTATAAATTGATTATTATGAGCCACGCGCTGCCGCCTTTCACGGTACCCAGAGGGTGGCAACCCTCATGAGGCAGGAGGCTAAAGCCGCTTCTCCCTGCCCGCTTTGATCACAAGCAGAAAAGAGCTGGCATGGTTCTGGGAAGCACAAACTCCAATCGCTCATGTGATAGAAATGCCTTGTGTTGTTTCCCAGCAAACACAAGGACTTTGTAATGGGTAGGTGGAGCCCATCGTTTTCGTGAGAGAGAAGCAAACTGCGGGAGAACTGTTTGCCGTCAGGGGAAGAGTTAAGAATCTCTTTAAAAGGTAAAAGTGGTCCCCTGTGCAAATACCGGGTCATTACTGACCTATGGGGTGACGTCACATCCCTAGGCAGGCTATTTTTCACATGGTGGTTTACTATTGCCTTCCCCACTCATCTACACTTTACCCCCAGCAAGCTGGGTACTCATTTTACCAACCTCCGAAGCAGTGGCGGACTGGGTCTAAAAATATTGGTTGCCAGGAGACAAAGGAGGCCCACCCACAACTATAGGTCTATCATTTAATTTTTATTAGTTCTTTATTTTTAACATATTGTCTAATGGTTAAGGGGGCCCACTTCATCAGGGGCCCACAGGGCCCACTTGCCATTGGGCAAGCTGACACAATGGCCAGCCCATCACTGCTCAGAAGGATGGAAAGGTGAGTCAACCTTGGGCCGGCTACCAGAAACTAACTTCCATCGGGATTGAGCTCAGGTCATGAGCAGAGCTTGGACGGCAGTACTGCAGTTTACCACTCTGCGCCACGGGGCTCCTTAAGTATCTCTCCCTTTAACCTGCTGCTTCCCCCCCACCCCCGATGGTGCATTATAAGAAAGAAGTGGACATCATGGTTTTATTACATGAAGTGGTTGTGAGTAATGCACAGGAAATCTGTTCTGAAGCATGTGTTGCCTCAGTTTATCCCTGTCACTCAAAGTCTTGCTTCCACTGAGTGGTGAATTAATTCTACTCTCCCCAAAGAGAAAGTGGGTGGTTGGATCCAGCCAGCTTTTTCACTCACTGCCCATTCCTGACCTTTCGGTGCCAGGGATGGTGTGGCTGAGGTGCCGCCGTGGCACCTCCAAACCCGTTTCCTGGCCGCCGAAAGGCTCACCCAGTAAGTGTCCATGGGATTTGAACCTGGGTCTCCCAGATCCTAGTCCAATTCTCTGAACACTATGCAACACTGGCTTTCAAAGTAACGTATTACTGTGGTTTTTATAGCCGGTTGTCTCCTTTTTTGCACAGTAGTAATCCTGTTTATTATATTTGCTGGGAGATGCCGGGGATTGAATCTGGGACTTTCTGTATGCCAAGCAGATTTTCTACTGTTGAGCCACAGCCCCTTCCTGATGTTACAGAGCCTACCGAGCCATTCTCGAGGAATGTAAAAGTAGTGTTGTTCAAAGAAAACTGAACCTACTCTCTTCTTTTCCTTGCAGGCGCTGGGCTCCATGATGGGCAGTGGCATGAAGTCCAGTTCTTAGCAAAAGAAAATTTTGCAGTGCTCACCATCGACGGCGATGAAGCTTCCTCCGTTCGGAGTCACAGCCCACTAAAAGTGATGACAGGAGACAAATATTTATATGGAGGTATGTGGACTGGCGAGGAAGGGGTTGGGAGAGGGAATTGTTTTGAAAGAGGACCATTTTTCCTATGAGAAGGTCTTTCCTTGGTGTTCAGTGCCCACCCCTTCACAGGCAATGTCAATACTACATTTTCATCTCTTAAAAAGCTTTCTGTTGTACTACTGAGAAAAACCTCTTCTCACAGTATCGTGTCTGAGGTGTGAATTTCCAATTAATGCAACATTACAATGTTGTGAGAACCTTATATTGTACACAGTGGAATCTGCAGCACTGGACTGAGCTGAACATTTATCCGTTTCAGATATTTGTAGATGTTGGCCTTTTTGTGGTAGAAATTTTCAGCGAAATAGAAGCCAACCCATGTGAAAATGTAAGGAAAGGGCTATAGATAGGTGCATGTTTGCTAGTTTTTGTGCCCTAATTAATGCATCAGTAAAGAAAATTCCTAGAATTAAGAAATAAATTGAGAAATAAATGCCACTTCTAATTAAATAAATCTGAAAGGATTCGTTCGCACTCTTGACGTTTTAAAAAATAGTTTCTCTATTTCAGCAGTGCCCAAACATTTCCTAAATCACTTTGAATCATAGATATAGTTGGTTTCTTCCAGTTCTTTGCCCAAATTAGTTTAGTATTTATTTTTAATTTTGTTACTAGAAGGTTAATATCATATTGTATGTTAATTTTTTTTAAAAAGCAATAGAATCGTGCTCAGCATGGTTCAACACGATAAATAATATGGAAAACTCTGCTAAAACAAATATATGCAGATGTTTAAAATTTGCTATCTAAACCCTGAATGTGAAATTTCAAGTTTTACTTCACAGTTTGAATGTTTTAGACTTTCTTGATATCTCTTGCTAGCTTTGGGATCTCATGTCACATACCCATCACCTGTCAAATACAGTCAAATATAAAATACTTTGGCATGATGAATAGAAAATATAGAATATTCTGTATTGGCTGTCATGTATCATCAGGCATCAATTCTCAGATATGAAATAAATACTGACGTCAAATCAGAGTCAGATATGGAACTGTAATCTCATGAGATGTTAAATACTAATATTAAATAAGAATTCCGGAGACCCTTTCATTTGGAAATAACAGGGAAGAAGTGTGATTTTCTAGTCACAACAGTGAGCTCTATTCAGGCAAGAGCCAAAAGCTACGATTTCAAGTTATGAGCAGTTGTGGTTTTGGTCAGTTACATTTTAGATAACTTCGAATGCCTTATGTTCAGTGCTTTCATAAGTTTCAGCGGTCTAGAGAAAGCTTTTTTTCCTTCCTGCTTGAGTTTTAATTTGGTACTAAAATGTAAATGCTATCAAACATTGTCATTTTATAGGGTTGCCAACCTCCAGGTACCAGCTGGAGATCTCCTGCTATTACAATTGATCTCCAGCCAATAGAGATCAGTTCCCCTGGAGAAAACGGCCGCTTTGGCAATTGGACTCTATGGCATTGAAGCCCCTCCCCTCTCCAAACCCCACCCTCCTCAGGCTCCGCCCCAAAAATCTCCAGGTATTTCCCAACCCGGAGCCGGCAACCCTATCATTTGAAAGTATAGATTTTTAACCTTGTTTTTGTAATGGCCGTTGGTCCATATGCAATAAACTTGATCCTGAACCTGGACATAATCAGAGCTGCAGCTGGGACCTTTGCTAGGCAAACCATGTGCTATGTCCCTGAGGTATGGATTGTCCCCTATAATATTGTAACAGCACCATCCTAAGAGCACTTTCCTGGGATTAAACGCTGTTGGGTAGAATAGGATTCTTACTAGACCCGTTTAGGATTGCTTTCTAACAGTGTGATGTTACGCAGGGTCACTGAAATGGCCGGGGGGTGGGGAACTCTGCCAAGAATTGCAATGTGACATTCCCAAAGAGCTGTTTTGAACAGAATTTTTGTGCCTTTCTTTTCTTTATTAAAAATACAGCTAACAGCCAAACATACACGGAAGCCCCCCCCCCAAAAAAAACAACCAGAATTTTGGGGCACTTTTTTTTAAAGGAACACTCTAATAAATAGACATAGATACTTGTCTCTATGATCTAATTTATTGAGAAAATGAAAGCCTTTAGAGGGAAAAGATCCATATATGTGCAGCCATTCTCAATATACAGATTGTAGGCCCAACCAGAACAGTTCCAGAGTTTACAAATGGCCTAGTTAGGGTTGCCAGCTCCAGGTTGGAGGGTGGGATTTGGGAAGGGGAGGGACTTCAGTGGGGTATAATGCCACAGAGTCCACCTTCCAAAGTGGCCATTTTCTCCAGGTGAACTGATCTCTGTCACCTGGAGATCAATTGTAATCCCAAGGGATCTTCAGCTACCACCTGAAGATTGGCAACTCTAGGCTTAGTATAACATTTGTGCATGCCCCCAAATGGGCAGGTCTACAGCTGGTATCCTTTGGAACAAATGAGTGGCTTCCAGTGCAATCCTAAGAACACTTTCTCGGGGGTTGCCCCATTGAGTAAAACCTGAGTAGGAGTCTGAGTAGACCTGCTTAGGACTGCTTCCTTAGGACAGTTGCGGGTATTCTAAAGTGTGCCTCAATGGAAAGTGGGAGGTCTTATAAGATAAAGCTTATGATGTCATCTTGAGAACTCTGAAGCGTTAAATGCTATGTGTAAACAAGGGTTGCCAACCTCCAGGTGGTGGCTGGAGATCTCCTGCTATTACAATTGATCTCCAGGCGACAGAGATTGGTTCACCTGGAGAAATTGGCTACTTTGGAAGGTGGACACTTTGGCATTATACCCCATTGAAATCCTTCCCCTCCTCAAACTCTGCCCTCCTCAGGCTCCACCCCCATAATCCCCAGGTATTTCCCTACCTGGAGCTGGCAACCCTAGTGTAAACTCACATGCTAGAACAGGTCGGCTGGAAGTGCTTTTTGCTATGAACATCTTTTTTCTAATGAATTAATAGAATTTGATTCACAAGTCTGTTATAACTTAAAGAAAGAAAGTGGTCCAAAGCCAAAATGATATAGGATGCCTCCTTGGGGGGTACTTTAAGGTGGGAAAGTTGTCCATGTGTGTGTCAAGTGTGATCAAGTCGCAGCCGACTTACGGCAACCTCAGCCAGGGTCTTTAAATGCAAGTGAGAAGCAGAGGTGGTTTGAAAGCTGGGTGCAGATGGGAAAAATTAAATACAGAATTTTAACCAAAACAAAATTTCAAATGAAATCCGACTGCTCAAAATGAAGTAATTTGAACTTTACAAAGTTTATTTTTATAAGTGTCTGATCTCACATGCCTTTTATTTTTACCCTTCTAAATCTATTCCAAGGAAAGCTGTATAAATCTGACATCTAAAATCCAACAGGTTTTTCCCTCCTCAGCAGGGATTTAAAAAAAGAACATGTCTGGAATATTTCATCTTAGTGTCTGTAGAGCATATACAGAACACTCTTTATTTATTTTTTTAAAAAATAACCTTTTTACAGTTCTGTAGTTGTGCCGCTTTTTGTAAACATCCCTTGCAGAGTTATACTTGGTGAATTATGTGTGTCCACCTGTATTAAATGTTGAAGTATCGATCGATTCCAACAGCGATCAGCCGAGATTCTATTTCAGAGCTTCCCCCCAAAGCTTACCCCTGTTTTGTGGGGAAATTATCCAAGGCTTAACATGAGCCAATGCTTGAGCCTAGGAATATGTTTTCTGTGTTAGAACTTGGCTCCGGAGCACAAGGAGTGGGGATAGGAATGAATTACTAGGATATGAAGGTATCTTCTGCTAAACCAGCACAATCTCAAACACCTCGGCCTCCGCTTGTGTACTTCCGGCCCGCGACTTACAATTCTTCCAGGATTTATATCAAAGATATACATCCACAGTTCTAAAAGTGTAAGAATCTGTTTCACTGCTTCAGTTCTCTGCCGAGGTTTATTGCAAAAGGCCCCAGGAATCCTGGTGGTTCATTCCTTTGTATGAACAAGCCCATCCCACCTGTGGGACCTAGTAAGCTCGACAGCACATTTGGTTGGTTGGTTGGTCCACCAGGAACCCAGAAAATTTTTTGGGTCAAAAAGAGGCACTGGACTCAAGTATATCTTATTCTTCCATGGTTGTTCTGTGTGGATTTTTAAAAAAAAATATTTTGCAAACACAGCTTCAGGAATTGCTTTATGAAGAAGAACGGGGTGGTGGGAGAAGAGCGGAGGACTTTAACACTTTCCTCCCCTGCTGTTTTTTTTTTTCCCCACTTTAAAAAGCATTCACCAAACTAGGATTGCTCATGCTGGGGAAAATTGCAGATATCCATATTTATGTTCTCCAGCAAGGGCAAAAGCAGCTCAAGAATGACAATGAGGTAAGGGCTTAAGTGCCCCTCTTTTCCCCACACCTGTCTCCACCGGGATAAAGCATTCCCGTGCATCGAAATCTGCAAAGGAAAAGAACGTAATTTAGAATAAACTCTGGGGGGAAAGTGTTGAGCCCATTGTCAAGAGTGGCGTCTGGTAGCTTGTGCTGAGCTTGATGGCGTGCAGCTGACCTCCAAAGAGTTCCAGCTGAGGTGCCAGCTAATTTACAGTGGGCGACGACAAAGGGAATGGTGGGGTGGAAGAGGCAAGGACAGCAGATGATGGGTTTGTTTTAGAAGCTGGTTTCAGGCTGTAGACCTCCTCTGTTGCTCTAGCTAAGCCATGTCAGTTCTACAGTGAGCCATGTCAGAGAGCCAGTGTGGTATAGTGGTTAAGAGCAGTGGACTCTAATCTGGAGAACTGGGCTTGATTCCCCACTCCTACATATGAGCGGTGGATGCTAATCTGGAGAACCAGATTTGATTCCTCACTCCGCCACATGAGCGATGGGCTGCTGGTGACCTTGGGCTAGTCACAGTTCTTTCAGAACTCTAAAAGCCCCACCTGCCTCACAAGGTGTCTGTTGTGGAGAGAGGAAAGGAAGGAGATTGTAAATCAGTTTGATTCTCCCTGAAATGTAGAGAATGTCGGCATATAAAAACCAACTCTTCTTCTTCTACAAAATAGTGTCTTTGAGTTTCTGTGGAGCGGCTTTCTCTCTCTAGACGACACCTGTGGGCTTGGTCAACTGATCACATGGAACAGTGATGGTAGCACCTACAGATTTCAGATACCTACTTGGATACTACCATTTCACCAGCTGGCCATTACAGCTAGAAAGGATTAGAGGATAGCTTGAGGCAAGACTCCTGGCTTCATAGCGTCTTTCTTTTCATAAAGGAAGGACTGGAAATACTCTGCCGGTTTCCTCTTGGAGTCATTTATGCCTCTTTGTGATTCCATTGCGAGCCTGTCCTCCTAGGTTTGTGATGATGTTTTCAATCAGCCTTTTAATTTGGAAGGTTGAGGGTGTTTTTTTGTCCTTGAGGCACCTTTTCACAACACGTCCCATAATTAATGTTTGGGCAAAGAGGGATTTGTATCTCAGAAGCCATTGTCGTAGCTACTCCTGTGAGCTGTTGTTTCCAGTTGTGATGCACGGTGCGGAGCCAGAAGGGAATTCTTTAATTCTCTGCCTCTGAATAAATCATATTTGGCGCTTTCACCATCCTCTGTCTTTTGTTGTATTATGATGAGGGTTTTTTTTTTTCCCCAGAAGATTCAGAGATAGTCTTAAGGGACTTGGAAATGGGGAAAAGGGACATTGTGCCTTCAGTTCTTTGAGTTATGAAAAGCTGAGTGTGTCTGCACAGATTGAGAAACTGTGTATGTTGGTAGGACAGGCACTATATATCTTAGTTTAAGTATCCATTACCCTTAGCCATCTCTCCCCCCACCCTTTTTACGCATGCACTTAATTCCCTTTCCTTTGCTTTTTCAAAGAACGGTGAGTTTGAAAGAAGGGAGCACCTTTCCCATGGGTCCTCTTGAGAGAGCTGCGCTGCGTTTGTTGTTTCTACAGTTACGTGCATAAAACAAAAGAGTTTCAGAGCAGAGATGAGTCCATTAACCCCAGCAGAAAGTGTTTGGACATTTAGAATTGCGGGCTTTTATGAGGCTCTTCATGCTCCTACCAACCCATTAGTATTTCTGTCCAATGCCCGGGAGAACAAAACTGAGAGACAGTTAGGCAAATGGCTCCATCCTGTCCTGCTTATCAGTGTTCTCTTGTTTTTGATTTTTCCAAGCCTAAACCAGTTCTTTCAGGTGGGGGGACAGAAATAATTTCCAAAAGTTTCTTAAGTTATGAAAATGTTTGCCTTTAAAAAAAATCCTGTTTGCTGCCAATGTTTCCTCTGTTTGCTGTGGCTATGGATGGATGCCATTTTCTTTTCTTTCCATCACCACATCTTCTTTTTTCCACTCCCTCTCCCAACAAAGATTACTTCATACCATCTAGACCCAACTCAGATATCATACAGATATCATAAAATATCAACCCATCAGATTTGGCTCCGTAAGTATGGACCTTAAGCTGCTTGGCATACAGAAAGTCCCAGATGATGCCTCTTTTCCTCTTCTGAAGCACTTTCAATGGCCTTTTATGCAGGGGCATTTCCCCAGGGCCACCCAACTAGGGCTGTTGAATTTAAAAAAATTCGGTATAGTTCGGATTCGGCCGAATTCGGCCCGTTTAGATTCAGGATATGCCGAAGTCCGAACTCCCCCACTTCGGATCCGTTCAATTCGGCGGGAATTCAAAGTTCGGAAAAAAAAAATCGGCCGAATAAAGCCATTAAAAACACAACCGCGCCTTTCCGCGGCTCTGGGGGGGGCATTTTTGGGGTTAGAGGTCCCAAACTTTCAGCAGAGCTTCAAAGGACGTTTATTGAAAGACTCCCCAAGTTTTGTAAAGATTGGGTCGGGGGGGCTGAGATATGGGCCCTGAAAGTGGTCCCCCCCACCCTTAATGTGCATCTCTCAGCAGAGCTTGCCGCCCACGCACAAAGCTCCCAGCCCCAACAACAGTTTGCAAAACAACTGCAAAGCAACACAACCTTGTAAAACAACACCTTTGCAACAGGGAAAACCAGAAGACACACAACTGAAACCTCCCCCCTCAAACCAGGGAGCGAGAGACTAGAGGGGGAACACACACCCCAGGCAGAACCGACGAAAGCCCCCTTTGGCTTCCCCCCTCACCCACAGAAACTGCTCCCTCCCCACACACACACAGACTCTGCTTCCCCCCCCACACACACACATACAGAGGAGAAAAATTATAGATTACAGCCCCCAAAGGGGTCTTACTGTGGCTGTCTTCTGTTCCATCAGGAGGGGCTAGGGAGGACTTGTAATCCAAGATGATTCCAATTAGGCACGGGACGTTTTGCTCTGGAGATGCACACAGGATCGGCTGATCCATTCATCCCAATAGGGAAAAGGGGAAAGGGGAAAGGGGAAAGGGGAAAGCCCATATCTCGGGACCCCCTGACCCAATGTTCACAAAACTTGGGTGGTCTCTTAAGAACACTGGTCTGAAACTCCGCTCAAAGTTTGGGATCTGCACCCCCAAAAATGCGCCCCCTGCAGCCACGGAAAGAGAAAAGGGAGGGAGGCGATATTTCTGCCCCCACTGAACCCATCTTTACAAAACTTGGGTGGTATCATAAGAATAACTGTGTAAAGCTATGCTGAAAGTTTGGGGGCTATATCCCCAAAAAAGCACCCCCTGCAGCCACATAAATGGAAAAAGGGGGGAGGGAAAAGGGGGAGAGCCCATATCTCGAGACCCCCTGACCCAATGTTTACAAAACTTGGGGGGTATCTTAAGAAGCTTCATTTGAAGCTCCACTAAACGTTTGGGGTCTGTACCCCCAAAAATGCGCCCCCTGCAGCCATGGAAAGAAAAAGGGGGGAGCCCATATCTCGGGACCCCCTGACCCAATGTTTACAAAACTTGGGGGGTATCTTAAGAAGCTTCATCTGAAGCTCCACTGAAAGTTTTGTGTCTGTACCCCAAAAAATATGCCCCCTGCAGCCACAGAAAGGAGCAAATGTGCACAAGCACTCCCCACACACACACGAGGATTTCGCTCTCTCTCTCTCTCTCTCCCTGGCCGGGCCACACATCAGCTGATTCCTCCAGTACTCAATCCTGACTGATTGGCCAGAAGAAGACCCAGCTTGGCCACCGATTGGCCGGGGGAAGAGAATGCTGCTTACTGATGGTTATGCTGCTTACTGACGGCCGAATTTGCCGAATTTATTCGCGAACTCCCGAACTCGCTGAATTCGCCCCCCCCCCCGGTTGCCCGCCAGTTTTGAGTTCGGTTCCTCCCGAACTAAAAACCACCGAATCAGGGGAAATTCGGCTGATTTTCAGTTCGGGCTGAATCGAATCAACAGCCCTAACCCCAACAGCTTCAGGGCTTCCTTTTGATTATGCATGTGTTTTTCCTCCTGTCAGAGGTTGCCTTGCTCTCCCTGAGTGTTTTGCCCGTGTTTTCTAGATGCTGTTTTAGCCAGAATCTGGAAAATGCGGGGGAAATGCATGAGGAGAGCGAGGCAACCTCTGACAGTTGGGAACCACATGCATAATCAAAAGGAAGCCCCAAAGCAGTTGGCGGGGTGACTGCAGGGAAACATAGAAGGCCAATAAGTTGGAGGAAATCCAGGATGGGCTATTTACTCTGGGGAAGAAGGATGTATACACCCAAGAACACATTGGGGGGGTGTGCCAAGACACCCACAGGTGTCACACTGCTGATTATTGGAACAGAGACATATTCTAGTCTCTTGTATGGGGCAGGAGAAAAGAATTGCAGTCAGGAAACACATGGGGTTGGATCTGGTGGGAAAGATTGGCATGTGTAAGGGGGTATCATTTTTGCCAGTCTCCCCCCTCCTGTGGCAACCCTCCAATTCCCCCCTCAATGTGCTCCTGGGAGTCCCCCATTCCCCAAGGACCATCATTTCAGATGGCAATTAGGGCTGCAGCGGGCTTGAGGAAGCATGCTTCCAGGCACAGAATTTAGATGCAATCCCATCTTTGAGGAGGAAGTGCAATTTGCCCCCTTAACAGACATGATTTTCTTTTTCCCCCAAGATATTTTATTAATATTTTAAACAAACAAGAAAGAGAAAATAAAATAAACCTACCTGCATTTACAGTCACGCAGATTATAGTCCTTCGGGGAATAGATTTCACCTTACATCTAATACCTCTTATAAAATTATTTCAGTGTTATACAATATACTTAATAAATTCTGTGACTACATAATCTAAACATTATCTATGTTATCTCTATTTTAATCTATTCTTTCCATTTAACATATTCAAAATAACATTCCCATTTCTTCCGTGTTTCTTCCATCGGCTTTTCTTTCATCATGTTGGTTAATCTGGCCATCACAGCAAATTCTTCCATTTTCTGTTGTCCTCTTGTTTCCAAAATGTTGCCAATACTAATCTGGCCACCGTTGTCAAGTATCCAAATAGTTCTTTATGGTTACTTTGCAGATTCTCTGGTTCCATCCCTAACAGCATAGTTTCCGGACTCAAAGGAAAGTTAATTTTGAGTATTTTCTGCATTTCTTGATGTATTTGTATCCAAAACCTCTTGACCTTTTTGCATGACCAGACATGATTTTCTGTTAACTGATAGGAAGCACAGAAAAAGGCTTGAAAAAGGAGCCCATTTCCACTTCCATTTACCTCCCTCGCCAGCTGAGCACAACATGCTGCACATGCGCAGATTATGTTTTGCTTTGTGTTGAATGCCAGCCCCAGACGCACTGCAACGTGAAGTCTCCTTTACCTTTGATGATGCTTAGGAGTGCCTTTTCAGTTTCCTAGATGATATTTCAGAGAGGGAGCAGTGAGGCTCCCTGCCTTTTTGTGCATGGCTGTTTTCCTTGCGGTCGCCCCTCCAAGGGCTTCGGGTCTTTGTTTTGATTATGAATGCTGTTTCCAACTGTCAGAGGTTGCCTCGCTCTCGTTAACTAAAAAGGCAAATGCGATCTTGGGCTGCATCAACAGAGGTATAGTGTCCAGATCACGTGAAGTGCTGGTATCGCTTTACTCTGCCCTGGTTAGACCTCAACTAGAATACTGTGTTCAGTTTTGGCAGCACAATTTAAGAAAGATGTAGACAAGCTGGAACGTGTCCAGAGGAGGGCAACAAAGATGGTGAGGGGTCTGGAGACCAAGTCCTATGAGGAAAGGTTGAAGGAGCTGGGTATGTTTAGCCTAAAGAGGAGAAGACTGAGAGGGGATATGATAACCATGTTCAAGTACTTGAAGGGCTGTCATATAGAGGAGGGTGCCGAGTTGTATTCTGTTGCCCCAGAAGGTCGGATCAGAACCAACGGGTTAAAATTAAATCAGAAGAGTTTCCATCTAGACATTAAGAAGAATTTTCTAACAGTTAGAGCCGTTCCTCAGTGGAACAGGCTTCCTCGGGAGGTGGTAAGTTCTCCTTCCCTGGAGGTTTTTAAGCAGAGGCTAGATGGTCATCTGTCTGCAATGCTAACTCTATGAACTTAGGCAGTTCATGAGAGGGAGGGCATCTTGGGCATCTTCTTGTCACGCACAGCTTGTCTGGACTTCAGGAGTTTACCTGGTAGCCACTTCACACCACGCAGTTCTGCTATGTACAGTTTATTTACAATATTTACACAGAGTCCTTTGGCTGTTAACATTCACAGCTCTGAGCATCAGCATGCTCCACCAGCATGTATATTTCAGGCAAGAAGTAACTCACATTCACTACACAGACTTATATACACATTTATGACCAATCACAGTTCACCTGAGATGAGTCATTCTGGAAATCCCCATTCCTGGCTGTACAAACTGGATCAGACCAGCATCATCACATGACTTAGCTGTCACTCTGATCAGTATGATCTGTTTAACAAACTGCAGACTAGGCATAACTTTGACATATGTTGACACTTCTGGGCATGGAGTAGGGGTCACTGGGGGTGTGTCGGGGAGGTAGTTGTGAATTTTCTGCATTGCGCAGGGGGTTGGACTAGATGACCCTGGTGGTCCCTTCCAACTCTATGATTCTGTGATTCTCCCCCTTCATTTTCCCGCGTTTTGCCTGCATTTTCAAATTTGTAATAAAACAGGTCTCTGAAAACATGGGCAAAATGTTCAGAAACGCAGGGAGAGAGTGAGGCAACCACTGACAGTTGGAAACGGCATGCATAATCAAAACAAAGACCCGAAGTTGTTGGAAGGGTGATCACGAGGGAAACAGCCATGCACAAAAGGCCAATGATACTACCCCCCCCACACACAAATTGCCATGATTAGTTTTTTCAGACTTTGGCCAGAAATGATAGGAGTACTACAGAATTATAAATTGGCCTTGTGTGTGTGTGTGTGTGTGTGAGAGAGAGAGAGAGGGGGGGGGGCTTTTCCCTGGTGCAGCTCATTAGATGCATGCACATTCCAGCTGTGAAATATATAGCAAGAAAGGGAGCAGTTTTGTGACATTTTATATGATATTTGAGAGTATGATCTGATGCCAGCTGTGGATAAGTAGAGAAAAAATGTTGTCAAGCTCCAATGAAATTTACAATTCCCCCACCCCCTGCACATGTATCTTCCAGATTAACAAGAGAGACATACCTAGTGCCCCACTCCCCCAGAAGGAAATGATACCAGCCCGTAAAAGCAGATAATTTTGCAAGGCTGTGCTAAATCGATAGAAAAGGTCTAGGGGGAGGGAATAAATACACAGTGAGAATTATGAGGCTATTTCTCTAATTTAAACACTTCTGTTTGTGAACTGCTGCCGCTTAATATACTGTATATTTGTGACAGAATCGGTGCTATGTGCAGGGATATTGTTGAACTAATACAAAAGACAGGCTTGAATAAGAAATTAAATGCTTTAAACTTTCACTCTGTTGGCAGATCAACAGCCTGCTCAGCCTGCTCTTAAAAGTGTTCTGCAGGATATCTGAACAGATAGGAGGCGAGATCCAACCCTGCATTGCAGCACCTGCCTGTATGCAAAGGATCAAGGTGCAAAAGAACCTCAGCCCCATCTCAGCCCCCTCTCTCCAACCAGGCCATAACTGGGAATGGGAAATTCAGAGCTAAATTAAGACTGATGTGCACATCCAGCAAAATTACAGGGTAAAGTGGACAGGGCCACTTTGAACTGCAGTTAGGAGAGATAGTTTTTGAACACTTTAAAAATCAGTGAGGGAATCACGCCGTGAGCATCTCTCCCCTGGTCGGCAAAGAAAATGAAGCTCCCGCCAGAGGCCAGGTAGGACCTGCCAACCCTAGTTCTAGCCCACCCTGATCATCAGCAATGTTGACAACTGCTACTACCCATGCATTCCAGTTTGCAAGCCATCCAAAAGTTGAGTTCAACCCATTTGAAAAGTTGACAAATCACACAGTTTCCCCCAAACAGAGTTCAAACCCTTCTTTTTTATGTTATTGGTTTTTACCTCAAAGCTAGGAGACAGGGATGGGGAAAGCTGAGTGAGAATGCACAAAACATTTGTGATCAATTTCAAATATTGGAAAGTAGAACATATTTTTTGTTACTCTTTGCATTTTGCAATTAAGTTGTGATCCAGGCAGGAAGGGTGGGTAGAGCATTCCTGGGTAAGAATGACCGCTGTGCTGACCCTTTTGCACACAGTTGACTGCCAATCACACCCTTGTTGTTTTTGTTCAAAAATAGAAAATAGGTTAATGTCATCTTCCTTTACCATCTCTCATTATCTCTTTTCTCTGGTGGCACAGTGAACTCAAAGCTAAGTTCAATGTGGCATTAAGGGCCAAAGTTCACAGAGGGTCCACTCAGGAAAAGTGCAGTGGGAAGACAGAAGCCCCCCCCCCGCCCACCCCAGCACTCCAGTCCTGATCAGAATTGAGCCACTGCAGTACTTATAAATGGAGTTGCCCCCATGAGCTTGCAGCTGCAAAATGGCTGCTGGTCCCTGTGGTGACTGTGTTTAATTTGTCACATTTAGTCCGATCCTAACTTTGGCATCAAATAAAAGGGTTGCAGTCTCCCTCTTCCTCAAGGCAGAGCGGAGCATAGTTTGGCTTGCCAATTGCCCGGTATTGGCAGGCAAATGCCCACCAATTGACCTTGCTGCCCAGTGACCCTCAGCTGGTGGGCAGGCGGAAGAGGGCCAGCTGAAGGAGGGGAGCAACCCCTGGTAAACCTGGAAGTGCTGCAGACACTCTATCACACTCACCCCAAAACTCTATGGAAACCATAGAATTTTTAGAGGTGATTGCTAGAGCCTCTGCACCACTTCTGGGTCGCATAGCCCCAGCCTCAGAAAGTCCCTGCCAATTACCAGAGAGGACATGGCAACCCTAAGCATAGTTGAAGTTAGCAAGCTCTGTTTGCCATGGAGGAGACAACACGGGAGACTGACTTTGTAACGCTCTGTTTATTTTATGAATGTAGGATGCATCCACATTGGTTGGATTTTGCAGAATAGTTGCAGTATAACAAGCATTGAGCTCCTGGCTTGTCCTCACAACACAGTCCAATTGTGAATTATTGCTGTAACACAATATAGAACAATGTGGGGACACAGCTACATACACAGATGGCCACTTTGTAACTATCTGTTTAGAGCCATTTACAAGTTGAGCAGGCCATAGGGAGGCCAGCCTATTGCCGGTCCTACAGCCATGTCAGTTCCCCATCCTGCGTCCCTACCAAATTCTTTTTTCCAAAGCTTCCCAACAGTTTATTCACTTTTTATATTTTGAATTCAGTACATAAAGGCTCAAGTTTGAAATGGAAAAACAAATGGATCGGATCCAACTTTTTGATTAGGTCTTTTATGCACGGCTGTATCCCTCGCCGTCACCCCTCCGATGACTTCGGGTCTTTGTTTGGATTATGCCTGCCGTTTTCGGCTGTCAGAGGTCGCCTCGCTCTCCCCGTGTTTCCCCACATTTTGCCTGCATTTTCAAATTTTAGATAAAACAGGTTCCCCAAAACGTGGGGAAACACAGGGGAGAAAGAGGCAACTTCCATATTACAGCCCCCATCCCACATGGTTTTTGTACAAGGAGGTCCTGTGATTCTCAGCATAATTTTCGTTGGTGGTCAAACAAGATGCCCTGCCTTCCTTTTTCACCAGCAGAAAAGTTGGTTAGATCTACCCTTGTGTGTAGCATTGTCAAAACTTGTATATGGCACATGTCCATTTAAATATCTAGGTTCCTAATGATTGTGCAGAATTTTCCCAGAAGTGACAGGAACCACTACTTATGCACTCAAAAACTAATTTTATTGTTTAAATAATTACAGTACATGCCAGTTAAAGTCGAACACTTTCAAAATTCCCAGTGATATCAGTCAGAGTACATTAAGTACAAGTTTCTATTCCCATTTGAAATCAGTGAGACTTAAACATTGGCAGGATCATGGCCTTCTTGTTGTTTAATGTTCCCCAAAATAGGGTAAGGCCCCATTTAAACAAATAAAATAAGGTCAGTGGAGAGACAATATTGCCTTTGAACTAAGATCACTAAGATCCCCACTGAGATCAAGGCCAATCCCACCATGCAATCCTAAACAGAGTTACACCCTTCTAAATACATCTAAGTCAACGGTCTCACGCCTTTCTAAGGCCATTGACTTCAATGGCTTTAGAAGGGTGTAAAAAAAATCTGTTAACTCTGCTTAGGACCATACTGACGATTTCAACCTAGTTATCTTAACTAAACAACAGAGAAAGGGTGGATAACTTGAAAAGCATTCTGCCGAATATGCAGTACTGCTAAACAGAAGGAAGATTAATTATACAAAACAACGATAATCTTAGAGTCATAGAAGAATCATAGAGTTGGAAGGTACCACTAGGGTCATCTAGTCCAACTCCCTGCATAATGCAGGAAATTCACAACTACCTCCCCTACACACCCCCAGTGACCCCTACTCCATGCCCAGAAGATAGCCAAGATGCCCTCCCTCTCATGATCTGCCTAAGGTCATAGAATCAGCCTTGCTGACAGATGGCCATCTAGCCTCTGCTTAAAAACCTCCAGGGAAGGAGCGCTTACCACCTCCCAAGGAAGCCTGTTCCACTGGGGAACCGCTCTGACTGTTAGAAAATTCTTTTCTTTAGCACTACCAGAATACAATTGGGTAGCAATTTGTTACTCTGTTGCCTTCACCCAATAAGGGGTCATTTGGATGTCCTGGCTAATAGTTGCTTAAGAAGCAGTTTTCATACGTGGTGCTCTCTCCCCCACCCCCACCCCAATTAAATTTGTAATTGTTGTCTTCTGCAACTCTCCTAGAAACAACCTATAGGTAGTTGTTTGTACTTGGGACTGGGAGCCAATTAAATCCTAGTGTGTTTATACTCCCGGCTTGCTCTTAGCCCCTGGCACTGCGCACACCAAATCCCATTATATGTAAGTAGTAATCTAGGGCTGCTACAGAAACATTGATTAAAATTTCTCCAATAAATCATGGTGTCACTTTTAGTGCATTTTCCTGTGAAAAATGGACACTACCTAGTTTCGTTGTCTGTGGATTAAAGCTGATCTGGCAGCTGGAATTGGACAGCAAAGCTAAAAATTGAATATTTAAAATCCTCTATTTAAATTATCATCTGTAAAAGCAGTGAGTTTACCCAACTCCTGCATCAAATTTTTTTTTTGGTGGGGGGAGAGAGAGAAATGGTTCCTGAATGTGTCTTTTCATATGGCTGCTGATGGCAAGTCGGTTTATGGTCCTTGTTAGAGTATATACTGTCAATTATGCCAGGCTCCAGGTACTAGCTGGAGATCTCCCACTATTACAACTGATCTCCAGCTGACAGAGATCAGTTCACCTGGAGAAAATGGCCACTTTGGCAATAGGACTCCGTGGCATTGAAGTCCCTCCGCTCTCCAAACCCCACCCTCCTCAGGCTCTGCCCCCAAAATCTCCCAGTATTTCCCAACCCAGAGTTGGCAACGTCTAAGTATGAAGTATAAAATGGTTCCTGATCCTAACATTTGAGTATAGGGGAACAGCAGGTCCTTTCCCTTCTGAGCTGCTTTTTCCCAGGGCCTGGTCCCCATGTGTCAGACATGGAAAGGGGTTGCATTCCACCCTATTTGCTTCTTCCTCATTCTCAACCATTCCCCCCTTTAATTAATGCACATACATGCTCCTGAGGCCCTTGTGCATTTGGCACTCTTGCAAGAAGATGCCCTCGGCCGACGGATCCTTTGCCATGACAGCACCTGCCAAGTGCTGAGATGCTGGCTCAGTTGCCCCAACATCCATCATCATGTTTGGGCCCATGGCCCAGTGATAGAGCTTCTGCTTTGCATGCAGAAGGTCTCAGGTTCAGTCCCCATCATCTCTATTTAAAAGGATCAAGTAGTAGGTGGTGTGAAAGATCTCTACCTGAGATGCTGGACAGCTGCTGCCAGTCTGACTAGACAATACTGACTTTGATAGAGCAATAGCGTAACTGGGGAGGGGCTGTGGCTCAATGGTAGAGCATCTGCTTGGCATGCAGAAGGTCCCAGGTTCAATCCCTGGCACCTCCAGTTAAAGGGACTAGGCAGGTAGGTGATTTGAAAGACCCTTGCCTGACACCCTGAAGAGCCGCTGCCAGTCTGAGTAGACAATACTGACTTTGATGGACCAAGGGTCTGATTCAGTATAAGGCAACTTCATGTGTTCATGTGTCTCAATGGAAGCTGGCTTCTGTGTTCATGTGAGCTCATGCATTCTGTTGTATGATAAGGTGGTTTGAATCTGAGCTTGGGTTGGGTCAGGAGTTACATCCACCCCTCCCTCATTGTCCAGAGTTGTAGGCTCCTAGCTGACACATTAGCTGATTAATAACGATAAAAAGTTAAAGGACCCCTATGCAAGCACCGGGTCATTCCTGACCCATGGGGTGATGTCACATCCCAATGTTTTCTAGGCAGACTTTGTTTGCGGGGTGGTTTGCCAGTGCCTTCCCCAGTCATCTTCCCTTTATACCCAGCAAGCTGGGTACTCGTTTCACTGTCCTCGGAAGGATGGAAGGCTGAGTCAAGCTTGAGCCGGCTACCTGAAACCAACTTCCGTCGGGATCGAACTCAGGTTGTGAGCAGAGCTTTTGAGTGCAGTACTGCAACTTACCACTCTGTGCCATGGGGCTCTTAACAAAAACGGGACTCTTAACAATAACGATAAAGACATGTATAAAACATGCAAGAGAATGGCATAAGCTTTGTTCTGTACAGTGACTCACAGCTGAATCTGCAAACAGACACCATTAAAACGCAACATATTTTGGAGGTGCTGTGAAAGGTATGTCTGTGATAAGTCAAAGTTGCACGTGCAAGTTGATGCTGCCATAAAAGATATATAAGGCAAGAGATGAGCAGAGGTAATTTGCCATTGCCTTCCTCTGCATAGCATCTCTATTCTTCCTTGGTGGTCTCCCATCCAAGTGCCGACCCTACTTAGCTTCCAAGCTCCGACAAGATCAGGGTAGTCTGGGTTATTTGGGCTGCTTCAGTAGGTATATGCTTGTGGACACATTTTATAAAATCAAACTCTGGCAAAGAATATCCTTTTCGGTGCCTCTGAATGTTCAGTCTATACATTCTCAAACACCTAAGGCTGGCTCCAGATTGTGGTGGGCTCTGGGCAACAGAGTATAACTAGGCGACTCTCCATCCTCTGGGGACTCCTCTTCTCCACATTGGCCCCTCCCCTTTGGCTCACCCTTCTAACCACACCCCTTGCGGCTAAGGAGGGCAGAGCAGGCTAGTGGGAAGCAGCAATCTGTTTCCACTCCCCACCCTGTCAGCCACAATAAGGATCGAGCAGCCTGGAGGGGGACAGCAGCCTACTTTCTCCCTGCTTTGGCCCCCAGGTTGCCCACAGGCCCTGGCAGCTGACCCGCCTCGCCACCTGAAGAAGTGTCATGGGGCAGCCTGCTGAAGCTTCCTCAGACAGAGAGGATGTTGAAGCAGCAGGCAGTGGAAGAGAGGAACAGCAGCAAGCTGAGCAGGCACAGATGGATGAATGTCCCCCCCCATGCCTTCAACCTCCCAGAGCAGCAGCAGCCCTGCATAGCCACTGGAATAGTGGCGCCAAAGGGGCAGAACACTACAAAGCGTAGAAGGGGTGCCAGATTACAAGCACTACAAAGAGCATTGCCAGCTGACAGCAATGAGAATAATGAGAATAATCCCTCCAGCAGAGAGTGCTGAGTCAGGCTTATTTAAGCAGACACTGGCATCCAGGATGACGTGGGAACAACTTGTTACTACTACCCTGTGTTCTCTTGGTCTTCTGACCATTTCTGAGACTCTCGTGGCCTTGACCTTGGAACAGACTGACTTAGCATTTGGACTTTGCTTTTGATATTGACCCTCGGACTGCTCTCTGACTGTGCTTACCTGCTTCTGGCCCTCAGGTCTGCTGGCATTCAGGACAAGATGAAGAGTTGATCTTTATACCCTGCTTTTCTCTACCTTTAAGGAGTCTCAAAGCGGCTTCCAATTGCCTTCCCTTCCTCTCCCCACAACAGACACCTTGTGAGGTAGGTGGGGCTGAGGGAGTTCTGAAAGAAGTGTGTCTGGCTCAAGGTCACCCAGCTGGCTTCATGTGGAGGAGCAGGGAATCAAACTCGGTTCTCCAGATGAGAGCCTGCTGCTCTTAATCACTACACCACACTGGCTCTCACTGCAGATGTTTGCATGAATACCCCAGCAAGGCTGAGCAGGCAGGTTTAGGACCATGGAGCCATGGAATCTAGACTCCCATTTAAAGGAAGATGAATTGATCCTTTTGTTAACACCATTTCCTTCATGAATAATTCCAACTGCTCCCCAAATCCAATGCAAACATTAATATTACAAATGCCTAAGCCGTGTTGTGCAGCTGCAGTTTGATTATAAACCATTTTTCCCTCTGATTGCCGTTCGGTCCGTCTCAGTCTATAGTTTTATTTTATTTTTCTCCCGTGTCGGTGTTCCCCCTTTTGTTTTCTTATTTTATACTAAGGTCTTGACCAAGGAACTGAACCTACATTGATCAGATCTTACCAAAGTTTTAATGTTTTTCCCCAAACCGAAAGCAAATCTCAACTGTTTGTTAGTCCTAAAAAAGAGGTAGTTAGGGACCCAGAATAAATCCCAGAAGATTGAGGCAAGAACCTGAAGTCATGCTGAACATACATGGGGGTGGGGGCAAGGCCAGCACATGTAGTCCTGCCCCCTTCCCCTTCCTAGTATGGGTTCAGGGTCCTGATTGCGGATGACTACTGTAGACTCAAAATGAACCCGAACAACAACAGAAAACTTAGCAGTTCAAGATGAAGGGTTCACTTCAAAACACATTGCTGCGAGGGTCCTGGTCATGCACTTGATGCAGAGATGCTTTCTCCCTGATATGAATTTGAGGTGTTTGCCCCAAAGTGGGAGTATGGAGATATGCCCTATGAGGAGCAGTTAAAACGCTTGTGGCTGTTTAGCTTGGAAAGAAGGCGGTTAAGGGGAGACATGATAGAGGTCTATAAAATTATGCATGGTATGGAGAGAGTGGACAGGGAGAAGCTTTTCTCCCTTTTTCATAATACTAGAACATGGGGTCATCGGCTGAAGCTGGAGGGTGAGAGATTCAAAACAGATCAAAGGAAGTATTTCTTCACACAATGCATAGTTAAATTGTGGAACTTCCTGCCCCAGGTTGTGGTGATGGCTGCCAACTTGGAAGGCTTTAAGAGGGGAGTGGACATGTTCATGGAGGAGAGGGGTATTCATGGCTACTAGTCAAAATGAATACTAGTCATGATGCATACATATTCTCTTCAAGATCAGATGAACATGCCTATTACCTTAGGTGCTGTGGAACACCGGCAGGATGCTGCTGCAGTTGTCTTGTTTGGGGGCTTCCTAGAGGCACCTGGTTGGCCACTGTGTGAACAGACTGCTGGACTTGATGGACCTTGGTCTGATCCAGCATGGCCTTTCTTATGTCCTTTTACAAGTTACCTCACGCAAACACACCTGAAGCCTGTAGTACTACCGTCCAAGAAAAGCATCATCGGTTTTTGCTGATTGTATAATCAGTCTTACCAAAGTGCGATGCTAGTGCCTGACAAAGAGAGAAAGCCCTGAGCATTGACTTTCACATGTAAAGACATGTGGTAAACAGCAAGGAACCCAGAACCAGGGTTGTACAAGCCTCAACTACTTCTGGAATTGCAGAATGTTTAGGGTGTAGCGTGTAGCGTGACCTGGAAGGCACATGGAGCACAGGCTACACAGTGGCACTGGATGACAAAATCATCAGGGTGTACCACTGTTAGAACCCATGAACACATGAAGCTGCCATACACTGAATCAGACCATTGGTCCGTCAAGGTCAGTATTGTCTATTCAGGCTGGCAGCAGCTGACCAGGGTTTCAGGTAGAGTTCTTTCACATCACCTACTACCTGATCCTTTTAAGTGGAGATGCTGGGGATCGAATCTGAGACCTTCTGCATGCCAAGCAGATGCTCTACCACTGATTTTCAGCCTTTCCACTTCAGGCAGAAGCCTACCAAGGTTGCAAAAAAAGGAAGGAGGAGATTTAGCTTACTTTTAGAAAAAAATGTTCCCAAGGGGAATGGGGTTTTCTTCATGGAGCATGTAATTCTTTAGCCTGCAGCACAAGTATGCAGTTGCTATGTAGCTTGCAGTGTATCTGAGTCACAGTGAAAGCCAGTCTCAGGCTAAAAATGCTCTTAAACCAACAAGCAATTTCCCAGAGGTAGAAGGTGACATCTCAAAGCTAGCATCTTTATTAAATGTTTTGCTTTGCAAGCAGGCATTGCAATATTTAAATATTTTTGCAGACAGGCATTGCAATATTTAAAAGAAATCCACTTCCAGATGAATGTCTAACCCTTCATATTTTTGAGATGTGCATGCCTGAATTCATTGCAGTCCAGTTTTCTCTCAGTACTGGGGATCCAAGCAATGGCCTTTTATGCAGGGATGTTACCCCACGGTCACCCCCACCATCCGCCGACTGCTTTGGGGCTTCCTGTTGATTATGCATGCCTTTTCTTCCTGTCAGAGGTTGCCTTGCTCTCCCCGTGCATATTGCCTGTGTTTTCCAGATGTTGTTGTAGCCAGAATATGGAAAATGTGGGCAAAACACACTGGGAGAGTGAGTCGACCTCTGATGGGTGGAAGAAGAAGAAGTTGGTTTTTATATGGTAGTTTCTCTACCATTTAAGGGAGACTCACACCGGCTTAAAATCACCTTCCCTCCCCCTCCCCACACCAGACACCCTGGGAGGTAGGTGAGGCTGAGAAAGCTCTAACAGAGCGGTAACTTGCCCAAGGTCACCCAGCTGGCTTCGTGTGTAGGAGTGGGGAAACAAATTCAGTTCACCAGATTAGGCTCCCCCACTCATGTGGAGGAGAGGGGAATCAAACCCAGTTATCCAGATCAGACTCCTACGCTCCAAACCACAGCTCGTAACTATTACACCAGGGGTGTCCAAACTTTTTTCAAAGAGAGCCAGATTTGATGAAGTGAACATGAGCGAGGGCCAACCATTTTGCCTGACATTCTTAATTAAATTAATTAAATGCAAATTAACTATTTTATGCAAAGTTTATTGCAAACGGCATACTTATTATGCCCATAACCACAGACTGCACCACAAAAACCATGGCTACATTCCTTCCTTTCCCCAAAGCCCCTTTCAGCTCACCGGACGCCCCCCAGCTTCTAAATCTCCAACCTTCCTTCTGTAGGGAGGGAGCAGGAACTCTTCTCCCCCGCTGCTCATATGCCTCTCTGGGACTGTCAACTCTCTCACTTCAACCATGCCGGGGGTATTCTGTCCTCCCCTCATCTGAGCCAGGAAATAAACTGGTTTTCATTCTCATGGAGCCCAAGATTCAAACACTCTGACATCTCCCGTGCATGGAGGAATGTGGAGTTTTTCTCCCCATGAGAGCCAGCGTGGTGTAATGGTTAAGAGTGGTGGTTTGGAGCGGTGGAGTCTGATCTGGGGAACCGGGTCTGATTCCCCCACTCCTCCACATGAGCGGTGGAGGCTAATCTGGTGAGCTGGATTTGTTTCTCCCGCTCCTACACACAAAGCCAGCTGGGTGAACTTGGGCTAGTCACAGCTCTCTTAGCCTTACCTACCTCACAGGGTATCTGTTTTGGGGAGGGGAAGGGGAGGGCGATTGTAAGCCACCCTTAAGTGGTAGAGAAAGTAGGCATATAAAAACCAACTCTTCTCTTATTCTTTCCTTCTGACCCCTTTGCTCTCTGCTCGGGGCTTTGACCTCCGGAATGAACATGGGTGTCCTCTGCAGACTCGGCCCCTTCTGAACGCGCCTCGTTTCCAAACACAATACATGCCAGGAGTCATTTATTTCCCTCACCCCATCCCTTCTTTTGAAGCAGCCACTTGCCTTGGAGAGAACCTGCTGGGGGGTCTGACTCCAAACACTCCCTGCCCCCAAATCCAGCCCCCTCTCCCCCTGCCTTTCCTTGACTCACAATCCCCCCACTCAAGACCCATCCAGTCTCTCCCCTCCTCCCTCCCACCCACCTTGCAAATCTGGATCCCTCGCGAGGCCTCTGCAATGAAGGGAAGGGGCTGCATCTCCCCCCACCCCATCCTTCTGCAGAGAGGAAGGAGGAAAGAGGAGAGCCAGATGGAGCAGCCCTTCACTCCCAGGCTTTTTGGTGTTTGTGTGTGTGTGGGAGTGTCTTTCCTCTCCCGGATTGGGCCAGCCTCTGACCTCCCTTGCATTTCCCTTCCCCCCCGCCACCTTTCCCACCCTCGAGTCCCCCCCAACCCATCCTCAGGATGCCCTTGACCCACTCGGGAGGAGCTGCTGCTGCTTTTCCATGCGTCAGAACAACAAAGGCCGCGTCCCCCTGCGCGGGCTCTGGGTAAGAAGGAAGTGGCCTCTCTAGGGTTTCAGACTCGCTGGCCTTCATTCCGGGGGGTGGGGCTGAGACAGCCAATCAAGGCGACCCTCCGCCCAAGCGTCGCCCCCTCGGTCGGGGATGCAAAGCACAGGCGCAGTCCCCACACGCCCCCTTTTCTCTCTCTGCAAAACAGGCTGGGGGGCCGTATTAAACCGGCCCAGGGGCCGCAATTGGCCCCCGGGCCGGACTTTGGACATGACTGTATTACACCATGCTGGAAAAGCATTGCATAATCAAAAGGAAGCCCCAAAGCAGTCGGCGGGGGTGACCGGGGGTAAACGTGCCTGCGTAAAAAGCCTCTGATGAAAATTCTGAGACTTGTACCCCATATGGCTTTACTTATCTGAGCCTTGCTGTCAATTAACGCCGCAAAGATCAGCACAGCCTTATTTGTCTGTCTTATTTGCACAGCCTGTTTTCCCCATCAATATGCTCTTTATTAATACAAATCTTTCTAGAATCCCTTCAAAATTAACTTCTAGCCCATGATATATTAATATGTAGGGATATTACTCCACTTTCCTTCTCTCATACACTTTCATTATCACTGCATTCATAAAAAGCTGCTCATGTAAATAGATCACCTTTTCCTTGGCGGCAAAGGGTGGTCAAATAATAATGAAGTTTTGGACTAATTTAGCACCGTCTGTTTTGTGAAATTTAAAGACACTGCAGACATTCATACCAGGGTTTATTCTAATGTGCAGTAGAACACATTTTTGCAGTAGGAAAATAAAATGTGCAGTTGGTAATCATTTTTGTTTCAGTTGGCAATATGGGCTTTAAAAAGGAACAAGGTTATTTTTTTTAAGACAGATGGATGCGAAAAAAGATAAAGAAATAGAAAATTAAGATGACTACTGTTGCCTCAGTCTTCGTAGCCATAGATTAATAGTATGTTATTGGGGCCAACTACTTGAGACTGGTCAGAAGTATTAATAAGCTCATAATGAACTTTGAAAATGAAATATTTTATACATGCAACAGTTACATAGTAATACAAATGCAGAAAAGAAAAGTCCCCCCTCATTGTACCAAGTGTCATGTCAAAATCTCCTTCAACATGGTGTAGTGGTTAAGAGCTCTAATCTGGAGAACCGAGTTTGATTCCCCACTCCCACACATGAAACCAGCTGGGTGACCTTGGGCCAGTCACAGTTCCCTATGAACTCTCTCAGCCCCACCTACCTCACAAGGTGTCTGTTGTGGGGAGAGGAAGGGAAGAAGACTGTACGCCGATTTGATTCTCCTTAAAAGGTAGAGAAAGTTGGCATATAAAAACCAATTCCTCTTCTTCAAGATGGCTGGATCATCACCATCCG
Source organism: Euleptes europaea (assembly GCF_029931775.1). Taxonomy (NCBI): domain Eukaryota; kingdom Metazoa; phylum Chordata; class Lepidosauria; order Squamata; family Sphaerodactylidae; genus Euleptes; species Euleptes europaea. Next base: position 15,804,641 of record NC_079322.1, on the reverse strand, counting down.
GGACAGGGTGGGATGAGCAATGCTGCTTGCGACCCTCTGAGAAAATTCCTTTAAACCCCATCTGCTTTCTTGCTTTACCTGTGTCTTTCATTCCTGTGCTCTCATTTATTCTTCTATAGAAGCACTGATGCCCTTGGATCCCATTCAGACAGCGGCAGCATAGCGTGATGCATGCAGAGGTATTCATTTTCTGGCTCAACTGAAATTATATTTCTGTTTATGGACTTCAGTGTGACACTTGTACTGATGAGGCATTCAGCATCCATGCTATGAGGCTTAGCCAATAGAATACGTGCCACAAGAATGTTCACATTTCTGAATTCTTTGGATAATGCACGAAAAATGGACCCAATGGGACAGTGTCATCTTGCGAGCGTCCTCAATGTTTTCAAGTTGAAGTAGCTCATCATATTCTAGTGAAAGGTCTACCAAGTCAAGGTCTGTCCCTAGAAACGTGTGTTGACAGATGCTCCATCTGTGACCAAGGAGCATACATGAATGAAGATATGTCTAGTTGCTCTGGATCCAACTGTGTTGCTGCAGGCATTCTCAACTCCTCCAGCACTCCTCTTGTAGCACGGTTATAGAGTTCGCTGGCACCTAGAAAGTACTGCTTTTCATCACTAAATCTTGTAATGACTTTCACCATTACATAATTTTTGTAGATTCTGGTTTGGTCCACCATGCCATCACACCTCAGGGACAGTGCCCATGTATCTTCAGTCAATGTCTTGATGAGGCCGTCACTGTTACTTTCTACAATGAAGTTCAGAAATTCCTTGTGGTCATTTGGAGTCAAGCACTGAAAGTCCATCTCAGTCTTGTGTGCCACTTCTGCAGTATTATAAGGAAAAAACAGAGGCTAACCTACTCAATGGAAGTTGGTTTCGGGTAGCCGGCTCAAGGTTGACTCAGCCTTCCATCCTTCCGAGGTCGGTAACATGAGTACCCAGCTTGTTGGGGGTAAAGGGAAGACGACTGGGGAAGGCACTGGCAAACCACCCCGCAAACAAAGTCTGCCTTGTAAATGTCAGGATGTGACGTCACCCCATGGGTCAGGAATGACCCGGTGCTTGCACAGGGGACCTTTACCTTTAACCTACTCACAGCTACTCTTGCAGGAAATGAGTATGCACTCAGAGTCTGTTTCTTTGTGTGTCCATAAGTGAACACATGAACACATGAAGCTGCCTTATACTGAATCAGACCTTTGGTCCATCATAGTCAGTATTGTCTACTCAGACTAGCAGCGGCTCTCCAGGGTCTCAGGCAGGGATCTTTCACATCACCTACCTGCCTAGTCCCTTTAACTGGAGATGCCGGGGATTGAACCTAGGACCTTGTGAATGCCAAGCAGATGCTGTACCACTGAGCCATGGCCCTTCCTCAAATGAACACACACGAACACATGAAGCTGCCTTATACTGAATCAGACCCTTGGTCCATCGAAGTCAGTATTGTCTACTCTAATCAGACTGGCAGTAGCTCTCCAGGGTCTCAGGCAGAGGTCTTTCACCTCATCTACTTGCCTGGTCCTTTTAACTGGAGATGCCGGGGATTGAACCTGGGAACTTCGGTATGCCAAGCAGACACTCTACCACTGAGCCCCAGCCCAGGAGGAGTCTACCAACTTTGTCTCCCAGTTTTTCACTGGCCTTGCACATTGTGTTTCCCATAGAAGAAATATGTAATGTTTGAACAGGTGTCAAGGTTGACAGATGGAGTGCTTCAGTGCTTTCAGTGTGACAGGATTGTTCCAAATGTTTTCAAATTGTCTCTGTCCTGTAAATAGCCCCACATTCTTTTGCAATATGTAATGGGTGATTTTTGAAAACAATTGCACTGTGTCAGGATATTTGAAACATGTGTTGCATCAAATATAGTGTTGGCCATTTCGATGAAAACGTTCAAAGGTGTTGTTGACTACTTAGGAAGCTGGTTTCATAACACCCTTCTGACTTGACACTCCACCACCAGACATAGTTGGCTTGGATGTATTGCTTTCAGCATCTCCAACAACAGTGTGAGTGACTCCAATTTTATTATTATTGTCAGATGCAGGAGCATATGAAAACATTCCTTGTGCAGCAGTAAGTTTATTTGCATCAGCAAACACTAGAGGTTCATCAGCAGCTGCAGATGAGAGTGTAGTTGTGAATGAAGAAGTGCCAGCAAGGGGTGCTTGGTCTTGCAAGGGCAATCTTGGATTGATGGTTTTTTTAATGCTGGTAAAAAACAGTAGGAGCCCCATTGCACAGAGTGGTAAGCTGCAGTACTGCATTCCAAGCTCTGCTCACGGCCGGAGTTCGATCCCAATGGAAGTTGGTTTCAGGTAGCCGGCTCAAGGTTGACTCAGCCTTCCATCCTTCCAAGGTCGGTAAAAGGAGTACCCAGCTTGCTGGGGGTAAAGGGAAGATGACTGGGGAAGGCACTGGCAAACCACCCCGTAAACAAAGTCTGCCTCGTAAACGTCGGGTTGTGACGTCACCCCATGGGTCAGGAATGACCCGGTGCTTGCACAGGGGACCTTTACCTTTTAAAAAAAAACAGTACAACTGGCATCAAAAAGAAATTTTAGGAAGGAAATACAAGGGATTAACAACTGACTGACCAAATGGGTTAAAAGAAAGCAGAGCGACTGTGTTTTCCCCTCCGTTCTGTCTAATTGTATCCTTACAGACACACACAAACCTTTTATGTGCCCTAGTTAGCAGGAGACTCTTAACAAAGGCAAAGTTGGGTAATGAAGACTGGGCTTCACTCTAGCAAGCTGTATTCAACTACTGTGTTCAAGTCTCCAGCACCTACAATTCTTCTTAGCAGCCCTTCAGTGGTTGTCTTCCTTCTCAGCCCTTTAACAGAAGGTTGTCCAGGTGGCCAAATATGTTCAAGTCTCTCACAGCAAACACCTCAATGCAGAACGGGCCTACTATATTTCCAGCTGTTTGTGTAGGTGCCTTGCACTCTCCCTAGGGTTGCCAACCTCCAGGTACTTATGCTGAATAACGTTAGTTGGAGATAATAAGTAGCACCACAGCTCAATTAATTAATGATACAAAAAAATGTACAACTTTTAGGATCAATATTAAGATAAATACAATATTTATCTTAATATTGATCCTAAAAGTTGTACATTTTTTTTGTATCTTTAATTAATTGAGCTGTGGTGCTGCTTATTATCTCCAACCTCCAGGTACTAGCTGTAGATCTCCTGCTATTACAACTGATCTCCAGCCAATAGAGATCAGTTCACCTGGAAAAAATGGCCATTTTGGCAATTGGACTCTATGGCACTGAAGTCCCTCCCCTTCCCAAGCCCATCCCTCCTCAGGCTCTGACCCAAAAACCTCCCGCTGGTGGCGAAGAGGGACCTGGCAATGCTAACTCTGCCTCCGGTTCATTCTCTACTATCTTCTCTCAAGTGCAACATCAGAGACAGCAGTATAGGCCACAAATCTATACTGTGTCATGCTACAATTTCCAGGCTCCTTTGCAGCACTGTTGTTCCTGTTTGTCACTATCCATTTGGTAGGGTAGGAAAATCAGGATTCACAGTGAGTTGTGTTGCGGGTTGATTTGCTCTGGCCTCCAACTTGATTCAAACAAAGTGCGAGGCTGTGGGGAAAGCAGAGCAGCCAATTGGGTGAGGGCAGCTGGCCGCTTCTGCCTCTCACCTTCAGCCTTTTTCCTGTGCCTTGGTGGGAAAAGGCTTCAAAGACCTTCCCTCTATTGCATAGTCCCAATCCAAATCAGAACCCTTTACTATCGTCAAGAAAAATGATGGTGTATATCCAGTCATGGATCTTACAACATAGGGTTGCCAGTAGGGTTGCCAGGTCCGGGTTGAAAAATACCTGGATATTTTTGGAGTGGAGCCTGAGGAGGGTGGGGTTTGGGGAGGGGAGGGACTTCAATGCCATAGAGTCCAATTGCCAAAGCAGCCATTTTCTCCAGGGGAACTGATCTCTATTGGCTGGAGATCAGTTGTAATAGCTGGAGATCACCAGCTAGTACCTGGAGGTTGGCAACCCTAGTTGTCAGGTCCATCTTCGCAACCAGTGGGATATTTTAGGCGTGGAGCCTGAGGAGGGTGGGGTTTGGGGAGGGGAGGGACTTCAGTGCCATAGAGTCCAATTGCTAAGGCGGCCATTTTTTCCAGGGGAACTGATCTCTATTGGCTGTAGATCAGTTGTAATAGCAGGAGAACTCCAGCTACTACCTGGGGGTTAGCAACCCTATTACAGCATCTCATCGGGTTTGGTTCTCAGAACAAGGAAACCTGGGTCCTGGAAACCAGCTTGATGAGACCTCCCTTGCCCAGTTGTCATTCCAAAATGAGCCTCCTCTGATTTGTGGGCTTCGCATTTCCAAGTCTATATTTTTTTCTGTTGTACCCAAAACTTTTTTTCCCACCTAGCAAAGATCCTTTCATATTCATGTGGGGGTGTTTTCCTGTTTGATTCTAGGCAGGTTTGTAGTGATTTATTTGCACAATTTGGTCTTATTTGCAGACTTACAGACAGATGGGCCTGCCTGGCATAAAGCATTTCAAATTCCCTGCTTTTGTGTGCATCAGGTGGCAGGCAGGTTTTTGCCGGCTGTGGAAATTTCTGCATAATGTTGGAGCGAGAATTTCAAACATTTGAAGGCTCTTGCGGTTTGCAGTTCACAAGGAATATTTTCTTCCAGCGTGTTGCCGGGAGGTGTGTGTGCTCAGACTGAAAACAAATTAAACAGGATATACAGATAATTCACCATTCCTGAGGTGCAGCAAAATTGTAAGCAAGCTTCAGAATCAGATGCATTTAAAAAGAACAACCACTGGGGCACAGAAGAAATTAGAAGAAAAATGGAAGTAAATTCACTTCCTGAAAAGCAGTCTGAATCTGATAACAAGGTGTGTGTTTTTTTAAGTTGATGGAATTAAAAAATACAACAACTGCCATATTAAATGCAGTTTTCTTGTGCAAGTGACCTTTTCATCCATTTATTTTTTTGGATAGAAGGTATTTTCAGTTTTTTATTGCTCTCGTACTGTGCTGGAAGGATACTTTCTCAACAGATCAGTCTATATGTTCTCAGGAGATCCTGAGTGGTGGCATCTAGTGAGCCAGTGTGGTGTAGTGATGAAGAGCTGTGCACGCTAATCTGGAGAGCTTGGTTTGATTCCCCACTCCTTCGCATGAGCGGTGGATGCTAATCCGGTGAACCAGGTTGGTTCCCCACTCCTCCACATGCAGTCAGCTGGGTGACCCTGGGCTAGTCACAGTTCTCTCAGAACTCTCTCAGCCCCACCTACCTCACAAGGGGCCTGTTGTGTGTGTGGGCAGGAAGGGAAGCTACCTTGGGACTTCTTATGGCAGAGTTATCAGGGGAGTTTCCAGGGAACTCTTGGTCTAAGAGTGTTTCCAAGCAAAGAAAGGCCCCATTCCCCCCTTCCTACCATAACGAAGCATGTGCCTTCTGGCACAGCTGTACCCTCACTAGTAGGGTTGCCAGGTCCCTCTTTGCTATTGGCGGGAGGTTTTGGGGGCAGATCCTGAGGAGGGCGGGGTTTGAGGAGGGGAGGGACTTCAATGTCATACAGTTAGGGTTGCCAGGTCCCTCTTCGCCACTGGCGGGAGATTTTTGGGGCGGACCCTGAGGAGGGCGGAGTTTGGGGAGGGGAGGGACTTCAATGCCATAGATTTCAATGGCCAAAGCGGCCATTTTCTCCCAACGAACTGATCTCTATCGGCTGGAGATCAGTTGCAATAGCAGGAGATCTTCTGCTATTACCTGTAGGTTGAGCAACCAAAATGAACACCTCTGCACTATTACCAAAGGTAAAGAAGGAAGTGCAGGAAAGGCTGATAATAATACACAAACTACACAATAGTGTCGCAATGTGTATGTGGTGCACAAATTAACATCTAAGTGTAAAAGACACAAAACTATATACAAAACTCTTTCATAGTCCAATAGGTACAAAAATCTAGTTTCTGAATTAAGCAGGGAGGTATTCTTCATGTAGAAGTTGCTGGGAAGGCGATCGTTTCTATTTCTTCATCAGTTCCATTTCTATACATGAAAAAATACTTATATATAATATGATTTAAAAATCTATCAAATAACAACATAGAAAATGAATGTAACTTACAGTTAAGGTTTCTATATATACACATAAAAATATCCAAATTCAATCCAGTCTCTCATGGAGATGAGGAAACCAACTATGTAAAATATTAATTTTAAGGTTCCAGTACAGGATACATCATTGTCAATACATAGTTGTACAGACGGTTTTAGCAATTTGACTATTCCCAGCGGGATAACGCAAGTGTGTAGCGTTGGGATAACCCAAGCTGCAAAGTGTGTAGCGTTAAATCATCCACAGGTGGCGTATGCGGTCACGTGTTTCTTAAAGAGACATGATCTAAATGAAACATGACAAGTCATTGTCTAAATTCAAACCGTGTGGTTCTAAAGATTGGAATAAATGAATGAAATATGCTTCCTTTTGCCTAAGTAAACGTTCATTGTTTCTTTTATCAAATGATTTACCTTTCAGATGCCAAATAACAAAAAAGCGGAGTTCGTTCTCATTGTGGCATGCTTTATGGAAATGTTCCACAACGGGGGCTGTGCAGATGCCCGCCCGTATTCTGGATTTGTGTTCCAGAATTCTGGTTTTGATTGGGCGTATATTGGATCCAATATAAATTTTTTGGCAAGGGCAAATCAAATTGCTAAAACCATCTGTACAACTATGTATTGACAATGATGTATCCTGTACTGGAACCTTAAAATTAATATTTTACATAGTTGGTTTCCTCATCTCCATGAGAGACTGGATTGAATTTGGATATTTGTATGTGCATATATAGAAATCTTAACTGTAAGGTACATTCATTTTCTATGTTGTTATTTGATAGATTTTTAAATCATATTATATATAAGTATTTTTTCATGTATAGAAATGGAACTGATGAAGAAATAGAAACGATCGACTTCCTAGCAACTTCTACATGAAGAATACCTCCCTGCTTAATTCAGAAACTAGATTTTTGTACCTATTGGACTATGAAAGAGTTTTGTATATAGTTTTGTATCTTTTACACTTAGATGTTAATTTGTGCACCATATACACTTTGTGACACTATTGTGTAGTTTGTGTATTATTATCAGCCTTTCCTGCATTACCTGGAGGTTGGCAACCCTACTCACTAGGCAGGAAGATCTATTGATTATCTTGATTCATTTTTGACCACATGAACACACATGAAGCTGCCTTATGCTGAATCTGACTCTTGGTCCATCAAGGTCAGCATTGTCTAGTTGGACTGGCAGCAGCTTTCCAGGGTCTCAGGCCAAAGTCTTTCACATCACCTACTGCCTGGTCCTTAACTGGAGATGCCAGGGACTGAACCTGTGACCTTCTGCATGCCAAGTCGACCTCCACTTTTGCATGCTGGTTTTGTAGATTTGTTTCTGTTGGGTATGCATGTCATAAGGTTTTTATACACAATGTATATGGATGTTTATACAGATGTCCCATGCCATTTGTACATTAAATATAGTATAGTACATAATGCTGATTTATTGATGCCCAAGGAACATTGAAAAGTAGGTTCATTTTAACAGGAAAAGTTCAGTGTGAGGAACCAGCAAAAGGGGTGAAAATAAAAGACTCACATTTCAATCTGCACAAGGGAGAAATGAAATCAAAACAAGGGATTTTCAGGTTGAAAGAGCAAAGACGGGAAATCTGAACATTTGTGTACGTCTCATCTATAGAATGCAGACACAGCAGTGATCATATGAAGGTTTCCGACTGTATAAATCAGAAGTGCAACAAAGATGGTGAGGGGTCTGGAGACTAAGTCCTATGAGGAAAGGTTGAGGGAGCTGGATATGTTTAGCCTGGAGAGGACATGACTGAGAGGTGATATCATAACCATCTTCAAGTACTTGTCCTATAGAGGATGGTGCTGAGCTGTTTTCTGTTGCCCCAGAAGGTCAGGCCAAAACCAACAGGTTGAAATTAAATCAAAAGAGTTTCCAGCTAAACATTAGGAAGAACTTTCTTATAGTTAGAGTGGTTCCTCAGTGGAGCAGGCTTCCTCTAGAGGTGATGGGCTCTCCTTCTTTGGAAGTTTTTAAGCAGAGGCTAGATGGCCATATGTCAGCAATGAGGGAGATCATGAGAGGGAGGGCAGGAAGGTTTGCTTCAGTGTTGGGTTCTTGGGGGCCTTTCTTGCATGCCCATGGTAGTGCCAATTGCCACTTTTGGGTCAGGAAGCAATTTTCCTCCAGGCCAGATTGTCCAGAGATCCCAGAGAGTTATTTTTTGGGGGCCATCTTCTGGGTGTAGAGTAAGGGTCACTGGGGGAGTAGGGGGGAGGTAGTTGTGAATTTTCTGCATTGTGCAGGGGGTTGGACTAGATAATCTAGTTGGTCCCTTCCAACTCTATGATTCTATTATTTCTATGATCGCTACCTTTTTCATGCACAGGCAATAACAGGATTGATGCTTCCATTGTGTTTAAAGTGTCGAAGTCACACCCATGTGCTCTGGTCACCTGTGGAGTCCTGGGCTATGTGGGAGAAGCCCTTGCTGCAACACTGCTACATGCAAGCATTACCCCTAGCAGAAACTGCAGTTGTTGATGAACAAAGCTTAATATGTCCAACTGAATCCCTAATTTGGATTCTCCTAAAATCAGCTGACATTCTGGCACCACTGGAATTGTAGATCAGGCTGATAACTGAATTATGAAGAAACGGTTATATGGATGTTTGGGGAGGGGCTGTGGCTCAGTGGTAGAGCATCTGCTTGGCATGCAGAAGGTCCCAGGTTTGATCCCTGGCATCTCTAGTTAAAGGGACCAGACAAGTAGGTGATGCGAAAGACCTCTGCCTGAGACCCTGGAGAGCCATTGCCAGTCTGAGTAGACAATGCTGACTTTGATGGAGCAGGGGTCTGATTCAGTATAAGGCAGCTTCATGTGTTCATGGGTTGTATTTTTCTGCATGCTAGAATCTATATTTCCCAGCCAAATTTCAGTTTTGTTAACTTCGATATGCTACAGAAGACAATTGTGTGACTTGTTTTCCATTGTCCTTTACCAGTGGGGTAGCTGGGTTAGTCCGCAGTCATGGGAGCAGGACAACAGACCACCCGTAGACAAGGTAGGAGTCTCGGTATAATTGGAAGGGGCTCCCCAGGCATCCAGAAAAATATGGCTATGTAAATTAATCCTCTCCAAAAGAGAACAAAAAGCAAAAAGGCGTGATGCAGAGTGAATGCGCTGTAGGAATACTGGATTTTTAGAGCAGCAGAGTATCAATTAAAGCAAGAGTCTGCCGCCAATATCTTGGGAGCCAGGGCTGGCTTAGTAGAGAACCAAATATCTGATATGGGTTCCTAAAGGAGCCGCTAGGCTAAGCTGGCCCAGAGAAAACAACAGGATCCAGCAAAACAATTAGACAACTCAATACTGAGTTTGCTGGGGACACAAACTCTCCTCATTGCTAATACCCTAAATAAAATTTATGAAAAAGTAGACAATTTAACAAACTTTATTGTAAGTAATATTCAAAGGAAGAAAGTGGAGAATATCCAGACCCCAAAAAAGCAACTCACTATTGTGCCAGACAACTGCCATATAGTTCTTGACATCCACTGTTTCAAAGGGGAAATGATAAACTGGAATAGTAAGTGGCTAATAAAATAACATCTTGCCCATCTATTGAACCTACACCCAAAGTTAGTTGATCTAAAATATTTTGTTCATCTAACCAGCAACCTTCGCTCTTATAAACTAATGCTTCTATTCCACTTCACAAGATTACCTTCACTAATCATCAAATTGGGAATGGTTACATAACTGTGGTGTCTACCTTCAAGCCTCTTTTAAAACTAACACAATTTCTCCTTTACTGCCTGAAACGTTTTGACAGTAGGAGCCCTGCCTTAACTAAGGAAAAGGAGCAAAAAATATTAGATACCCCCCTTAATTGACTTGACTCAACCATCACCCCCTCAAGATGCTACAAAGCCACCTAAAATACAAATGGAGAGACTTGATGGAAATTATAACCTCACAGTTCTGATGGGCAATGATCTAGATGCTATAGACGAGAACTTCATCAATTCTTTTGAAGCTCTCCCTGGGGAAGAACAAGAACCAAATTTGGCTCTTTAAAAAGGAAAATGAAAGAAAAAGTGGCTTGTGGGGAGGGGACCAGAGAGAAATATAATGTTCTGATATGGAAGTTATGAACTACTGATAACATTTTTAGGGTTTATTCTTTGGTTAACTCAAATATGATGTAGTAATTCAAGCTGAATCATTTCAAAGTATTAATAGATTTTTGTTGTCATAGTAGAAATATTATTTATTATTAGATCATAACTTTTTATTCAAACCACCTGAGAAGCCATTTTCATATAGGAATGAACAGGAGCATTCTAAAGTTTGATCACGATGGGTAGCTGTATTAGTCTGTCAATAGCTGTAGAAAGGAGCAAAAGTCCAGTAGCACCTTAAAGACCAACAAAATTTCTGGCAGGGTATTAGCTTTCTGAAGAAGTGAGCTGTGGCTCACAAAAAATCATACCCTGCCAGAAATTTTGTTAGTCTTTAAGATGCTACTGGACTCTTGCTCTTTTCTGTTCTGAAGTTTGGTAACATTTAATTCCTTATCTTATCACATAATGCCTGTTCTTGTACTTACTACTGAATTTTTTTTAATGTTATCCCAGTAATAATACATTTCATAGTATATGTTTACTATGTCCTCTCCAAAAGTCCTTGGCATGAGTCCTATTTCATTTGTAGAAATCTCTGTTCTGTTTGTCTTTTATCCTTTGTTCTTATTAATATTATATAATACAAATATAATTAAAAAAGAAAATGAAAGGTTTAAGTTATGATATATCGCTGAGAAATAAGTTTTATTTTTAAAAGAATAAAGGAATGAACATAAAAGAAAAAGGGATAAGGGGGAATAGGGGATTACAATGATGTTTCAAACATCTTATATCTACTGTTCAATTATATTACACACACACACACACACACACACAGGGTGTGAATATACCTTATGTCCTAATTTAATCTCGAACATTCTAAAATATAATATATTTATTCTCTATTTCTGTTCAGCTAAACAAGAATACCTTTAAAGCATATTTTTTAATATTATCCATTTTAAACTCATTGCTTATGCTAGTCTCACGTAAGCATAATAAAACCTCCAGTTAAAAATAATTCTTCTTTGGATCTTTTATTTGCTAGACTAGTTAGTTTTGCCATCCCAGCATATTCTGCCAATTTATCCTTCTATTCTTCTATATTGGAACCTTCATCTGATTTCCATTTTGCAGCTAGTACCACTCTGGCTATTGTGACCATGTATCTGTACAATTCCTCAGATGCCTTTTCTAATGTTGTTGGCATTAACCCAAGCAGCATATACTTAGGATCCAAAGCTAACTAAGTTTTTAACATTATTTGCATTTCTTTATGAACTTGAATCCAATATTTCTTCACAATCCTACAGGACCACCAAATATGAAAGAATGTCCCTTCAGTCTCTTTACATTTCCAGCAATGTCCATTATACCCCTTATTCGTCTTTTGAATATTTTTAGGAGTAATATACCAACGGAAGAACATTTTGTACCAGTTCTCTCTAAGAGCATAACAGGCTGTGAACAAGTTATGATATACTGGAGGGATAGGAGGGATGCTAGAATAACCAGTATGAGAAGGGAATGGCAGGCAAAGATTTTTATGGGCCTAAAGGGCTTCTTAGAGACACTTTACAGAAAGGGAAATGATAAAGGGGAACAGTTGTTGGTAACCCACGGGCAAACCATGTGTAGAGGTGCCAGCACAACAGAACAATGGCACAGAGTGCTCCAATGTATATTTTTATGACTGATCATGAGATCTTATGTGTACCAATTCCTATGAAAGGTCTTGCAAAAACCAGTGTTGGGCCTCAGAAGCTTTATTGGTGATTGATCAACATATCAATTATCAGCTACGTTAAACTGCATGTATTCAGTGATGCAAATGGGTTTTCTTATCCGGGCTCTTTTGTTGATCTCTGGCTCTCGATTTTGACACCGTTTGGCTCTTTCATTGTAAAAGGCTGCAAACGCCTGAGTTAAAGAGAAAAAGGGATGAGAAGAAATTAGTCTTCTCAGGCACCTGAGAGTTCATAAAATCTGGTGGGAGGGATTTGGGGAGGAATTCCTACATTTCCTCCCATAATTCCTTGTGAGCCCACAGCTTGTATGCATATATTATGGCCCACGTCATTGACTGAAGCAGACGAGTCCCGCTGTCAATCTTCTACCATTCTTCTGAATATTGCCATCACTTCTTTCCTTTCCATTCAGCCTTGGGGCATCTTTCTTTGCCACTTAACTTCACTTTGCCGCCACATAGTATCTCTCAATCAAAGGGAGGAGATGGCATGAAAGAAGCCCAAGCATAGTCCAATTTGTCTTCTGTCTACATGTAGAGCAGGTTCTATCATCCGGGCTGCCAGGAGAGGTTGAGGGATGGAAGCGTTGATAGGTTTATCATGCGTTCTCATCTCTTTGAGAGCTAAATGGAAACATAACGTTCCAGAGCACTGGATGGGTACATTCTGATAGTGTGTTACTGTTGGCAGAATGAAATTTAGATCTGTACTAAACTGTCACTGTTCCTTTGTTTTTTGAAAAGAATGAATAGAAATTGGGTCTTTCTACAGCAAGCATTACGTATCAAAATGAGATAAGCATCTTTCAAAGAAACTTGCACAGCACAGTGTAAAAACTTGTGCATGATGATCAAGTCTTTGTCAGAAATAGGGTTTCGTACCCTCTGGCAACCAGTGGGAGGTAGGGTGGAGAACTTACCAGCAGCAAACTGAGGCCTAGACCTCCGTTGCCAGCAATGCATTTAGGGTTGCCAGGTCCCTCTTCACAACCAGTGGGAGGTTTTTGGGGCAGAGCCTGAGGAGGCCAGGGTTTGGGGAGGGAATGCCATAGAGTCCAATTGCCAAAGTGGCCCGTTTCTCCTGGTGAACTGATCTCTATTGGCTGGAGATCAGTTGTAATAGCAGGAGATCTCCAGCTAGTACCTGGTGATTGGCAACCCTAAATGTAGAGACATGTCTTCTGGCGTGCACTGGAAGTAGGGTTGCCAGCTCCCCATTGGGAAATACCTGGAGATTTGGGGGGTGGAACCTGAGGAGGACAAGGTTTAGAGAGGGGAGGGACTTCAATGCCATAGAGTCCAATTGCCAAAGCGGCCATTTTCTCCTGGCCATTTTCTCCAGAACTGATTTCTGTCGGCTGGAGATCAGTTGTAATAGTGGTAGATAGCGGTAGAGTGTGACTAGGCCAAGGTCATCCAGCTGGCTTCATGTGGAGGAGTGGGGAAACAAATCCAGTTCACCAGATTAGCCTCTGCTGCTCATGTGGAGGAGTGGGGGGGAATCAAACTCAGTTCTCCAGATCAGAGTCCACCACCCAAAACAACCTCTCTTAACTACTATACCATGCTGACTGTTAACTGCTACACCATGCTATATAGATAAACTCACCATGGAGGTGCCAATCTTTTGACCAGCTCCAAAGGGCCGTAGGTAGTGTTGTCATGATCTGCTCTTTCCTTTTCTCCTTACCCTCTGTTCTTCCCCAGTTCCTACCCAGAAGGTCGAGAGTTGATCTCATATCTGAGTGGTAGGTAGGGTTGCCAGGTCCATTTTCTCCAGGTGAACTGATCTCCATCAGCTGGAGATCAGTTGTAATAGCAGGAGATCTCCAGCTAGTACCCTAGGTTAAAGAAACAAATGACTAGTGCTGTACCACTGTTAGTTAGTAGAAAAATCACAGCCACTATGCCCAAAGCTATAAGTAATCAATTAATTAATAAATGAGTCTAAACACTGCAGTATATGTGTTTGAAGAAGACCACTTATGTAAACAGGAGTTTACCGGGATCCTGTTTTGCCAGTACTGATCCTTCTTTTTATTTATAATGGTGCTATATTGGGCAGTTGTTTTGCCAGCCTTGTGTATTGTCAGCAGTAGCTGATTTATACTTCTGTGGTATGGACACTGTATGGTTCTATGAATGACATGTTTTGTATTCATGTTTGCCTTTATTATAGTTAGGTGTACTTAGTTGATAGGTTCCTGTTTGTACTTATATGTGATTGTTATACTTTAATGAATGGAGATACATACACATATGCTGCAGGGTTTAGACTCATTTATTAATTGATTGATTACTCATAGCTTTGGCCATAGCGGCTGTGATTTTTCTACTAGTACCAATCACCACCCAGGTTGCAAAATATTGTGCAGTAGCAATGAAGCTACGTCGCCTTAATGTACTTCCTTAACCTGTGGAAACATAAAATTGGGTGATTCCTAATTTTGTTGGCCCTGGTTGTAAACATCTACTCTGTATGGTCAGTTTCTGTTTTACTTGTTTTATCTGCATATTAGCTGCAAATAAAATTTATTTATTTATTTACTAGTACCTGGAGGTTGACAACCCTAGAGGTAGGTCAAGTTTCACCACTGCCATTTCTTCTTTGTCTGGGCTTGGGGAAGTTATTCTTTCAAAGGAGATCAGTTGCTCTTTGATACAGCCATCCCGTCAGCCAGATCTCTTATTTGTAATACAAACACACAAAAATTGTGCCTTAGGAAAGGGAATGGGCTGTCATTTAATCTTTATGAAGATGGTAACTATAATTAGCTACTTTAAAAATGGTTCCAGATTAGATGATTCATGGAAACTGCAGACGTGGCTTTCTTCTCAAACAGCACGGGATGGAACTGGTTCTGGATCCAAGCAAAACAAATGAGTAAAAGAAAGGAAGGTGCAAAGGCTCTTCAAAGTTTTAAAACTGCACAACAAACTGGATGAGAAATCCTTAGTACAACAGATACAGATAGCTGGCAGGGTTGGCAGCTATCCCAAACCCACTCCAGAGAGGTGGCAAAATAAGGGGAAATGGGAATTTGCTCAATTTGGTTTGTGGACCGTCCTTCCAATAGAGTTCCCAATTGCCCAGTAATGGCAGGCCCATCAATTCACGGGCCTGCCTGCTGTTCCTCAGCTTGCCGGCAGGTGGAAGCAGGCCAGTAGAAGAGGGGGCGATCTGCACATGCGGGGGGGGGGCACGATAACGTTGCTTCTAGGTTTATTCGGAAGCGACGAGGACACTCTAGCATGTTTCTTAAAATTAAAAAAAAAAGTTCTATGGAAACCATAGTGGTTAGAATGTCAAACTGGGATCTAGAAGACCTGGATTCAAATCCCTGCTCTGCCATGGCACCCACTGGGTGACCTAGGGCAAGTCACTTTCTCAGCCTAATCTACATGGTTGTGGTGAGAATAAAATGGGAAAGGAAGAACCATGTACACCCCCCTGAGCTCGTTGGAAAATGGGCAGGATAAAAAAGGACTAGATAGAATATCCCATATAGGAACATACCCTGTTTGTAGAAAGCTAGATGTTAGGGTGAAGCATTCTATCCTACAGTTTACTTTGGCGTGCTAGATTTCTACATGGAATGATTTTTAGGGGCGGGGAATTCAAGCACACAGGCCCTTCCTTGCATTTTGAAGTGGTACAGAATAATTTTTCAATGGCAGCTGCTGCTTATGTAGACAGTGTAGTCCATGGCTTTATAATGCAATGTTCCAAGAAAGAGAATGCTGCTTAAAAAAAAAATCCATGTATTTATTTTTAGAATGGTATGTGCCAGCTTGCTACCTAAACACTTTCAAATCACATGCTTTGAATGGCATTGTATTCTTTCACCTTTATTGCAGCTCAACTCACAAAAAGGCTTCGCACTTAAGACTAATACTGTTAGTTGTTAAATGACGTTTCATGCAGCTGGGGGCCAGGATGTGTGCTTCTCATGGTTTAAAGGAGGGGGGAAATGCAGCACACCTTACAATATTTAGCATGGCATATGCTTCGCGTGCAGATTTTTCTGAGTTAAATTGCCCTGCTTAGCTTTAAACGTGGAAGCAAAGGATCAATCCACAGCTGGCAGGGATGATTGTGGCATTTGCAGACAACACCATTGGGATGAAAAACACACACACCATTGCTGAGCACTTCATCCTGCTGTATCCCCACCATGTTTTTACCAAGCGCTGATGCTGACTTGATAGTTTCAACTGAGTCTCAGAGAAGGTACATGGGGGTGGGGTAGGGTTTCCAGATGTCCAGTAATGGGGGGCAATTGCTGCCAATTAACAGGCCTGCCCACTGCCCCTCAGCTGATTGACGATCTGCACACGCGCGGGGGGCACATGTCACGATAACATTGCTTCTGGGTTTACCCTGGAAGTGACGGGGATGCTCTAGCACACTCTAGCTCTATGGAAACGGTCCCTATCACTTCAGGGTTTACACTGAAAGTGATAGGGACACCCTAGCGCATTCCTCCAAAAACTATATGGGTTTTTTTTATTTTAAGAAACATGCTATATCCCCATCGCTTCCGGGGTAAACCCAGAAGAGATGTTATAGCACTGTGCATGCTGTGCATGCACGGATCACAAACCCCCCCCAGCCCCACCACAATAAAGCTCCCACCGGTAGCGAGGGGACACCTGGCAACCCCAGAGTGGGGTAGGGGGTTAAGGCATAGTTTAAACAAGAGTCCAGACTTGGTTGTCAGGTTGTTCTCCTCCAGGTGGACCTTGGAGATCTCCCGGAATTACAACCGATCTCCAGACTATAAAGATCAGATCCCCTGGAGAAAATGTAGGGTTACCAGGTCCTTCTTCGCCACCGGTGGGAGATTTTTGGGGGCAGAGCCTGAGGTGGGCAGGGTTTGGGGGGAGGGGCTTCAATGCCATAGAGTTCAATCGCCAAAGTGGGCATTTTCTCCAGGTGAATTGATGTCTATCGGCTGGAGATCAGTTGTAATAGCGGGAGATCTCCAGCTAGTACCTAGTGGTTGGCAACCCTAAGAAAATGGCTGCTTTGGAAGGTGGAGTCAATGGCATTATACCCCCTGGGGTCCCTTCCCAGCAGAATGAAGAGCTCAGAAAATGAGCTCCCTTCATCACATGAACACATGAAGCTGCCTTATACTGAATCAGACCCTTGGTTCATCAAAGTCAGTGTTGTCTACTCAGGCTGGCAGTGGCTCTCCAGGGTCTCGGACACAGGTCTTTCACATCACCTACTTATCCCCTGAAAGAAATGTTCCAAGAATAAAATATAGCAGGTATTGTATGAGCAGCAGGTTAATGAATAGGGTTGCTGGTGCGGGGTTTGAAAATTTCTGGGGGTGGAGCCTAGAGAAGCGAGGGACCTCAGCTGGGACTGATGCCCATAGAGCCCACCCTCCAAAGCCGCCATGTTCTCAAGGGAATTGATCTCTGCAGTCTGGAAATCAGTTGTAATTCCAAGAGTTCTCCAGTCCCACCTCGAGACTGACAGCAGCCCCTTGAGGTAGGCGGAACAAGTAGCCTGAACCGCATGGCCAGTCACAGCAATTCCACCAAAGTGCAAATCTCTGCAAAAGCAAACTCTTATGGAGATGCTTACAAAATTCTCCATCTCTGAATTTCTCTCTTTGTTCTGAATTACCCATTTTTGTTTCTGAAGGTAGAACCAATGCATCAAAAATACTTGAGAGGTTTCAGAATAATAGAATCATAGAGTTGGAAGGGACCACCAGGGTCATCTAGTCCAACCTCCTGCACAATGCAGGACACTCAGAACTACCTTCCCCCCCACACACACCCCTAGTGACAAGAAGATGGCCAAGATGCCTTCCCTCTCATCATCTCCCTAAAGTCACAGAATCAGCATTGCTGACAGATGGCCATCTAACCTCCTCTTAAAAACCACCAGGGAAGGAGAGCTCACCACCTCCCGAGGAAGTCTGTTCCACGGAGGAACTGCTCTAACAGCCCATTCCTGAGAATGGGGCTGAAAGTGCATAGGAGGCGGCATGACCTGGCCACCGGCGTAAATGCGTGTAATCATGCCGTTACACGCATTCACGCCGGCGGCGAGGCCAGTCTCTCCGGCGGCCGAGCACCACGGGACTGCACCTCCCCCCTCCGCTGGCGCAGCCTCTCCGTGGCGCCGGCAACGGTGTGGAGAGGCCACGCTGGCACAAGGGGACATCCCGGGGGCGGGGTGGGGGGAGGAGCTGCCGCTTGGGCAGCTTCCTCACCACTTTCGGCAACTTGCGCCGGCAGCCAGAACAGCGTTGCTGCGCCTGCTATTTTCAGTGGGGCAAAAAGCCCCAGTTAAACAAACAAACAAAAAAGCCGCAAAACAGCTTTTTTTGTTGTTTAACGGCGTCGGATAAACGGTTTTGGAAGAGGTGCCACTGCGCCTCTTCCCTTCCGTCCCCGTATGCCTCAGCTCAGGAATGGGCTGTCACTGTTAGAAAATTCTTCCTAATGTCTAGACGGAAACTCTTTTGATTTTATTTCAACCCGTTGGTTCTGGTCCAACCCTCTGGGTCAACAGAAAACAACTCGGCACCTCCTCTGTAATAGAAGATCAATACAGACATCAGAAGAATATATCATTACAACTATAGCAGTGTCATGAACGACTAGTACAAGGCTATCCGTGTAATAAATGCACCCGATATATCAATGAATCCACACTTTACATTGATGAAATTAATTCATATCAGTTCATGATGGAGAAAATAGGCGAGAGAAACAAATCACCATTGCTGAAGGTTACTTAGTCTGAATTTTTCAGGCTGCCTTGTCTTGGGATTCCTGACAACTTCAAAGGCGTTCTGTTTCGTGAAATGTAGATTTTAAGTATCCTGTTAAAATCTTCAGTCATAGATCTTGTTCACTGGCGCCCTGGATCAAACTGATGTCAGAATGGATTAAAGAGGAATGCAGTCCTTCCCAATTGGTGGGACGGTTGTCGTATCTCCTCTGCTCCTCTGTGACACAATTTGAAAAATTTATAAATAAAAAGGAAATTGACAGGACTGAGAAAAAAGGCATTATTCATCTGTATTTTACAATTCCACAGTTCAGTTACTTTCTCCTGACAGGATGAAATTCTCAGGGCACTGCTGCTGTAGTCTGACAAATTATTTACAAATGGGAATACTGAAAAACTGGATGGTTTCCTCAAAATTGGCTAAGGAAATGGCCCTTTAAAATGAAGAGCAAATAGAATCTTATGGTTTAGTCAGGATATGTATAATTAAGGCCGGCATTAGATTCAATAGGGTAGAAGTTGCCAAACATTTAATGAAATTTTGATAGCTTGGATTTGCTCAGGGTAGATCCAACAAAATATATGAATTACCTTGAAAAAGATCCGCTCATTCCACGTGTTGCATGGCACATATCCTAAGTGGAATGGTCCAAGTGGTATTGGACAGAGAACCAAACATATACTGCTTTCAAAAAGAATGTTCTCCACTATACCGCAACTGCTTTTTGGGATGTTGAAACTGTTACTTGCACATGTGAAACGCTGAATTGAAAATGGAAATGGAACTGATTCTAAATGTTTTGAATTCTGGTTCAAATACAGTAGGCGTCTAAAAGGTTACCTGTGCAATCCTGAAGGGGGGGCGAATCTAGGGTTGCCAACCTCCAGGTACTAGCTGGAGATCTCCTGCTTTTACAACTGATCTCCAGCTGATAGAGATCAGTTCACCTGGAGAAAATGGCTGCTTTGGCAATTGGACTCTATGGCATTGAAATTTGTTTTTATATGCTGACTTTCTCTACCGGCTTACAATTGCCTTCCCTCCCCCTCCCCCCCCCACAACAGACTCCTTGTGAGGTAGGTGGGGCCGAGAGAGTTCAGAGAGAACTATGGCTAGCCCGAGGTCACCGAGCTGGCTTCATGTGTAGGAGTGGGGAAACCAATCCGGTTCACCAGATTAGAGACCACCACTCTTAACCAGTACACCACAATGGCTCTCATAGCTTGCATCTCCATTTAGATTCCATAGCAATGGTCAATACAAAATGTACATTGTTTTTACTCTATTCATGATGGGTACACTCTGCTCTTCGGAGCACTCTGCTACCAATATCGGAGTCACATACCTGGAATTACAGCATCTCTGTTAACAAGCTGTCCTGTCTTTGCAATGCTTCTAATTGACCCATCTGTCTTCTATTGTACCCGAACACCCTGCATACCTCTACCAAACAATCTATTGTGCTGCCATCACAAATGGCTCCAAACAATTATTGTAAACAGACACTTGATGGTTAATAAAGAAAGGGCCACTGGTTGCTCAGGTGCTCCATCAACTGCGCTTCGGATGCATATGACGGCTGCTTGCACTGCCATCATTCAAATACTCAGGAGCTTTCATCTCTCTTTCTGTTTTTCACAATGCAGATTCAAAACATTATTTGCAGATCACACGTGCATCATACTAGGGGCTTTTTACACATCATATTCCTGATTAAAATAAAACAACAGACAAGTATTTCTCTAAGCTGAACCTAATGGCCCTTTCACATTCTGGTCTTAGATGAGCATCATCTTACCCAACTAATAATCATCAGGATTCTTTTGTGCAGGCCTAACAATGATCTTCTAAAAACAACTAGTTGTTCAAAACACTGATGGGTATCCCAAAGGTTGGGTGGAAAAAGACTCAATTATGTATAGAAATATAATTATTTTAAGGTACTGATATCTATATTAAAAATTAAAAATATATTAAAAAGAAAGCACAAATGGCAACTAATACAGGTTGATAAACTAAAACCACAATCCAAACGCTAAAGAGCCTGCTGCTGTGGAATACTTTCTGCTTGTTCTTTCCTGGGCTGCGTTAGCCTTCCATACCAGTGCATATTAGTATCAACAAGGCCCATGAACGCACCAGCAACTCACCTCGCAATTTACACGCGTCCAGTACGAAAGCATCCAAGACGAGTTTAAATTTCTGTTTCCACCGCACCGCCTTTCTCCGCTGCATTTGATAAGCCCAGACCGGCACTCTCTCCACGCATGCCCAGTCGGCGCTCCAAGCAAGGATGGCGATTGGTCCAGCGTGAGTAAGGGAGGCGGGGGGAGTGCGGGGGTTGGCTGGCCGCAGGAAGTGGATAGAACACGCATCGCATCTTCCCACTTAAAGGCACCGGGTGTGGAGGACGCTTTATTTTTTTAATTCGCCGTATAAGCGGATGCGCTTAACGCGGTGCAATTGCGCTCTGGAGACGTCCTCGAAATCCTTCGGGTGAGTTGAAGTGGGAACATGCAGGGAAAGCCCGCAGAATTCGGAGCTGCAAACGTGCAGTGCGGACATGGCCCAAGATAATCAAACGTACAGTTTTCTCAATGAAGCGTGGAAAAGCACAGATTTTTGCAGTATCCCTCCTCGCGTTCCTAACCATGAGTTTTCCACAAGCTTTTGTTTGTGCCAAACGTCTGCCCAACTTCTTCCCTTCTTTCCTTTCTGAACATATGGCACCGTTTAAAAGACGGGAGCTGGAGCAGCACCCAAATCCTGAGTGCATCTGAATAACGTACGTGGCCCAGAGCAGTTGCTGAAATGGTTTGTTTGTGTGTGAACCAGCAGCTGCTGCTGTGGGGGACAATTGAGGGAGGGGGAAAGTGCCTTTCCAGCAACTATTGGGGGTTAATGATGGAATCTGGTGCCATCTCATTCAGTTCCATGCAAATGCCTGTTTACTGGCTGGCCAGCCACCATCATGAGTGTTGGCAGCTTGCACCGAGTAAGGATTGGCTAGCAATTGAGCAACCACTGAGGTGCCCCTTGCCTCGGTTTGTACCTTCTTAGGGTAAAAGCAATAATCCCACCCGCCCCCATCACCCTGCAGTATCAAAGATTTTTTTTTTCTGAATTACCCACGCAATGTTTTCTGTGGGAACAAACAAACCAATGAGGAATGCCCAGTGTGTTTGAAGTCCAAACAGCTCTTCCATCTGATGGATCCGATCTCTGTTTCTGGCAGAGCGAGATGAAGAGGGCCATCTGGTGTGAGAGGAAACGAGGCTCAAATCCACAACCTTCAGGAATGTAGACAGATTCCCAAATATCTTGGCCCACCTCATCACCATTATCCAACAAATATGTGTTCTTTTTTCCAAGTGCGATGGTGCATGATAAAAGACTATTTTTTAATAGACTCAAAGCATCAGAAGAAGAAAAAAAATGGAACATTAATTCCTGTGAGGTTGTCTACTGATAGACACCAAATAGCTTTTGGAAACAAAAGAATTTGCCGCTCTCACCAAAATAATTGGGGTCACTGCTAATGCAGTCTCTGTCTTCACTCGGTGTGGTCCAGCTATCTGTTGGAATGCAAAATAATGATCTTGGCAAATCGTCTCCATTAACATGAGTAAAATGTGATATGCATCATCAAGTGCCCTCCCCCAAAGTTGGTTTCTTGGGCTGGCAACCTCAGGGCAGGAAATTGGGATTCTGACTGTGATCGTAAATACGATGGCCGTGCCAGAGCCGTGCTGAACTCAATGGGGCCTTGGAAGTGCTTTGGAGATCATCACATCTGTTTCCAAGAGAACACATTAGCAGAACGTTGCATGGGCTAGATGAGAGAAGAGCCTCATTCAATTGGGCTAAAAAAAATATTTCAAACACTTCATTGTACTCAGATTAAACAACTGTGGTTTGCTTAAATTTTATAAAAATAGTATTTATTTATTTTTTAAAGAAGAAGAAGAGCTGGTTTTTATATGCCGATTTTTCTCTACCTTTTAAGGAGAATAAAACCAGTTTACAATCTCCTTCCCTTCTTCTCCCCACAACAGACATCTTGTGAGGGAGGTGGAGCTGAGAGAGTTTGGAGAGAACTGTGACGAGCCCAAGGTCACCCAGTTGGCCTCATGTGTAGGAGTGAGGAAACTAACCCGGTTCGCCATATTAGATTCCACCACTCATGTGGATAGGGTTGCCAGATCCCTCGTTGCCACTGGCAGGAGGTTTTTGGGATGGAGCCTGAGGAGGGCAGGGTTTGGGGAGGGGAGGGACTTCAATGCCATAGAGTCCAATTGCCAAAGCAGCCATTATCTCCAGGTGAACTGATCTCTATCGACTGGAGATCAGTTGTAACAGCAGGAGATCCCCAGCTGGTACCTGGAAGTTGGCAACCCTACATGTGGAGGAATGGGGAATCAAACCCGGTTCTCCAGATTAGAATCCACCACTCTTAACCACTACACCATGTTGGCTCTTATATCCCATTCTCTATCCTGGTGGAGGCCAAGCTCAGTGCAGCTAATATCCATTAAAACATCGTACAATAATCAATAACATAATACAAAAATAATTTAGAATTTAAAGCCATCATGTCTCAAACATTAAAATGCAATTGGCGCCCATTCATTGGCACACACGTCTGTAGCTAACCTGGGAAAGAGCAGTCAGGGGTCCCACCAAATCAACCCAGATGAAGTAAGGGAAGCGGAAGGGGCAGGGAGGCCAGCTGTGATGCAGATCAACACTGCTACCCTCCTGAAATAAAGGAAGCATTTTTTTTTCTTGGTTGATATGAACAGTTAAAGAAAGCATATGGGGCCCCGCAGCCCTTCAAATATGATTCACAATCCTCAAGGCACCATTTGTGAGCTTGTAATAACAAATAATATCCTTGGCCATGTCCGCACTTATCATTTGCGGCGCCAGCTTCCGTGGGCTTTCCTTGCATGTTCCCACTGCAACTCACCTAAAGGATTCCGAGGACGTCTCCAGTGCGCAATTTCGCCGCGTTAAGCGTATCCGCTTATACGACGAATAAAAAAAATAAAACGTCCTCCACACCCGGTGCCTTACAGTGGGAACACGCAAACTGTGTTCGATCCACTTCCTGCTGCCAGCCAACCCCCGCACTCCCCCTGCCTCCCCTTACTCACGCTGGACCAACCGCCGTCCTTGCTTGGAGAAGCCGACTGGGCATGCGTGGGAGCGTGCCGGTCTGGGGATTATCAAAAGCAGCGGACAAAGGCGGCACGGTAGGAACATAAATTTAAACTCGTCTTGGATGCTTTCGTACTGGACGCGTGTAAATAGCGAGGTAAGTTGCTGGTGCGTTTACGGGCCCCGTCGGTCTTTCTGCATTTGGCCAGTTTTCCTGTGTTAAATGAGCTTCAGTGACATGTGTCACGTTTGGTATTAGCATTAAGAAGTTCGATTACATTTTCAAAAGGAAGCCTTTCTCAGTTTCGCTAAGCGTGAAGCCAGTGAAGGTTTTTATGGTTGCTGTTGAATTTTGAAAGCCTTTTTGAATTACAGACCTTTGATTTGTAGGAATCTTTCACAGAAACCTTGATTTCTTAGAAGCTCAACTGCATTGGTCGTTTGGTCCTTAGAGACCCAATGGGGTGGGATCTTGTGATATCGTGGGCCAGGAGGACCTAGTGACATCACAGTGAAATAGTAGTGCTATTGCTAGTACCTCTGAACTCCACTAGGAATTGTACCACAAGATATCTGTGAATGTATAATAAGAAAATAACACGGAAAATTAGAATAATAGAATCATAGAGTTGGAAGGGACCACCAGGGTAATCTTGTCCAACCCACTGCACAATGCAGGAAATTCACAACTACTTCCGCCCCACACCCCCAGTAGCCCCTATTCCATGCCCAGAAAATGGTCAAGTTGCCCTCCCTCTCATGATCTGCTTAAGGTCATAGAATCAGCATTGCTGACCGATGGCCATCTAACCTCTTCCTTAAAACCTCCAAGGAAGGAGAGGTTACCACCTTTAGTCTGTGCACTAAATGCAGATTTCAGTTGAGTGTTAAGTGGCAGATTATTGCCTGCCATCTCTGATGTACATTTCCAGTGGTTACCAAAAGAAGGTATGCATAGAAAATCAGCATGGTATAGTGGTGAGACTTCAGATTAGTATCTGTGAGATGCAAGTCTGAATCCCCAGTCTGCCAATAGAAGAAGAGTTGGTTTTTATATGCCGACTTTCTCTACCTTTTTGAGGAGCATCAAACCGGTTTACAATCTCCTTCCTCTCCCCTCAACAGACACCTTGTGAGGTAGGTGGGACTGAGAGAGTTCAGAGAGAACTGTGACTGGAGCAAGGTCACCCAGCTGGGTTCATGTGGAGGACTGGGAAAACCAACCCGGTTCACCACATTAGAGTCCACTACTCATGTGGAGGAGTGGGGAATCAAACCCAGTTCTTTAGATTAGAGTCCACTGAGCTTAACCACTACACCACACTACACCACAGCATGGTTGCAAGTATAATATGGAGGAGGGCAAAATGATGATGTAAATGGCTTTGGGTCCCCAATGGGGAGAAAAGTGGAGTATAATTAATCTAAATAAATAAATGTATAGAAGTCTTAAAAGGAGCTATCGAGTGTATGGGTTAGCTGATGGTCCGAGATTTCAACCTGAGACCCTGAAATGAACCCCAAAACCTGAGCCTCAGGGACAAAGACTAAACAACTGAAAGACATATAATCTGATGATGATCCAGGTAAACAGTTGACTGTTTACAAAAAAAAAAACTGTTCTGTAGATAGAATGAGAAAATATTTATAATTAAGGATGCTAAACGATGCAAAGATCTTTGGTATATTGGGAAGACAGGCGTCAAGTCCTGCTTAAGCTCCATTTAGTTCAACAGAAGACTTAAGTTCTTGCTTACGAAGAAGAAGAGGAAGAAGAAGAAGAGTTGGTTTTTATATGCCGAGTTTCTCTACCACTTAAGGGAGACTCAAACTGGCTTACAATCACCTTCCCTTCCCCTCCCCACAACAGCACCCTGTGAGGTAGGTGGGGCTGAGAGAGCTCTAACAGAGCTGTAACTTGTCCAAGGTCACTCAGCTAGCTTTGTGTGTAGGAGTGGGGAAACAAATCCAGTTCACCAGATTAGTCTCCACCGCTCATGTGGAGGAGTGGGGAATCAAACCTGGTTCTCCAGATCAGAGTCCACTGCTCCAAACCACCGCTCTTAACCACTACACCACACTGGCTGCAGTGAGACAGCCCACTCTTTACACATGTTTACTCAGAAATAAGTCCTATTTTATTCAGTGGGTGCTATTTCCAAGTCAAGGTGGTCTCAAATGTGCTTAAACTGGGTTGGATCATGGTTTCTATGGAGATCGGATGAAATCCTCGGCATCCTTACTAGGGAGTAAGTGATGTTGAAGTCAGTGAGAGTTACCTCTGAGCAACAATTCTAAGGTTGGGCCATAAGTACAGTATAATTTATACACCAGATCCAGTAAGTGAACATGTTGCTGAGGATGTTGTATGGATATGACTGCATATCTCATTGCCTGGTCTTTATATTGGCTGCCGTGTTGCAGAATTACAAAAACGAAGAATGATTTGCTTTTCAGTGACAACATGCAAACCTCCTGCAGAGTCTGATGATATGCAGCAAAGCTAACAGAATTACTTGTGACTACAGTATGTAAGATCATAAAAAAGGAAAATGGTTAGATTCAAAGATTAACTTGGCTGCAGTGAAGAAACTAATTTATTTTATCTTTTTTTAAAAAAATGCGCGCATCAATTGGATTCTATAGTTGGCTGATTGCTTAGGGATTAAAGGTTGTTATGCGGTGGCTGAGGTACAAATTATGAGGATGGAGGGAAAATGCATTGAAATATTACCCAATTTAGATCAGTTAATGCAACAAGAATAAGACTAAGCAGTTTTCTTTTACCCACCTCTTTCATGTACCAAAGCTTTACGAGAAGGTTACAGGCCCCCTGAGTGAAGTGAGGTCTTTAAACGTTTCCCAAGGTGTACAGTAATTTCTTGACCTTGAACTACCTCTCCCAAATCTCTCATGATTTCAGTCAGTGGAGGTCCTATTTGAAAATAAAGACGAATTTCAGGAGCAGATTGGTTGTGGAATTTAGATTAACCTTTGCTAGAATTCCTAAATGTTTAATACCTGGAGTTGCTGACTTGGGTCATGGCAGATGTTCAAAGGGAACAAAGGTGCTGCCCTTATCAGTGTGCAAAGGAGTAAAAAAATCATGGGGTTATTGTAGTAACATGATGTATCCCAACTTCTTCTCAGGGGAGGGGGGCTTTTTATCTTGTTGCTGAGTGCCCTTGCACCACAGATCCAACTGTGGTCATTATTCCAATAAGGTACAAAGGTTAAAGGAAGGGAAAGAACATAGCTGAAGACACCCTGATCATTAGAAAAATCTAAAACTGGATCAGGCACACATAGGGTTGCCAGCTATAGCTGAGAAGATTTGGGAGGCAGGGCCAGGCACACTGGCCCATGATGTCACTTCCAGCAAAAGCTGGAAGTAAAGGCATCATATGGGGGTGACACTCTAGGAGTCACGCCAAACTCTGTGATTTAACCATAGAGTTTTGGGCGACTCGTAGAGCATAACTCCTAGCATCATGATGTCACTTCCAGTTTTTGCCGGAAGTGACAAAGCACCACACTTAGGCTTACCAGGTCTCTCTTCTTCTTCGGTGGGAGGTTTTTGGAGTGGAGGTGGGGGGGTCGCGCCCTCCCGGAAGTGCTGCATTGCAAAGGGTCAGTTTCCACTCAAACTCCCAGTTTGAGTGGTAAAGGCCTGTTGCGATGCTGCACTTCCCATTATAAAATGCACCACAAGGGGCCGTTTTCCACTCAAATGGCCCCTTGTGATGTGTTTTACACCCAGAAGTGCCGCATCGTAATGATGCAGCACTTTGCAATGCAGCACTTCTGGATGTGAACCGGAAGTGACCTGTCCCTGCCTGCACAGATTGCCCGCCGACCCTCAGCTGGTCAGCGGGCGGTCAGGTGGATTGGCGGGGGTTTGCCCGCCACCACCTGGCACTTGGCAACCCTAACCACACTGGAACCCTTCCCCATTTCCCCGCCACCACCTGGCACTTGGCAACCCTAACCACACTGGAACCCTTCCCCATTTCCCCTTCCCACCAGTCTTTGAAGCACCAGCAGGGAAGAGGGGGGGATCCTGAGAGGTAGTGTTGCCAGGTCCCTCTTCCCCACCGGTGGGAGGTTTTTGGGGTGGAGCCTGAGGAGGGCAGAGTTTGGGGAGGGGAGGGACTGATGCCATAAAGTCCAATTGCCAAAGCGGCCCTTTTCTCCAAGTGAACTGATCTCTGACGGCTGGAGATCAGTTGTAATAGCAGGAGTTCTCCAGCTAGTACCTGGAAGTTGGCAACCCTACTGAAAGGTATTCCGTTATAGTGGGAGACCCTTGCTCCTCTAGTCCCTTGGCTGCCACCGCCTGGTCTACATAAGTTGCATGGCTGCCACCACCCAGCCCAGGCAAGTCAGATGGTGGCTGGGCACCTCGACTGGGCAGTCATCCAGCTCAGTTGTGATGCCGCTGCCAAGCCAGATGCAGCTTGCGAATCACCCGTACTAGGCCTCCCTTCATGAGGAGTTTGTGGTGGGGAAGGGGGATGTGGCGAGGGAGGGTGCAGTCCCTTTTACAGGGCCATTTTGTTCTCCCAGCCCACAACCTTTTGGGTGAGAATGAGTGATAAAGCTGGCTGGGTCCAGCCCAGAATGCAGAAATCTGGTGCAGAAGTAACTCAAGATCGTATCCAGTTCCAGAAGTACGGTATCTTTTCCTCAAAAGCCTGCATAAAATTTCCCCCTCACATGCTAAAGATATTTCCATACCACCCAGAAGCTGAAATTTCGTATGCATTTAGGGCAAGTTGCGGTGATTATTAGAAACATTTTCCAGGGGGGAATCTTGTACATCTTTCCGTCAAAATATGGGATGTATGGCTAAGGTATTAAACTGTAGCTAGAATTTTCTGCACACGTGGCCCAAGATACCCTGATTATTAGAAAAGTCAGGAAACGAAACATTTTTATAACTAAAAACCAAAACTCATGACATGACATTTTACCTCATTCTTTGTTCTAAGTGCCAGGTGAGCCTTATAATAGAGGGCAATGCTCCATCACAGAAGTGTCAAAACAATGTATGGGGATGGAATTTTGCACTACCGGAGTTGCTGCTTCACGCAGTTGAATTGGTGGTGATGGGGAGGGAAGATTTAAAGTTTGGATATTAACGCTTCTCATATCATGCGGACATGCAGTACTTAAAGGCCAGTTTTGACATGAAAATCATATGGGGTAGGAAATGTGGAGCGATATGCAGACTACATTTCACATTTTGGTTCAAAATCATTCTGATAGGGTTGCCAACTTCAGGTTGGGGAATTCCTGGAGATATGGAGGTAGAACCTGGGGAGGGAGGGGTTTGGGGAGAGGAGGGACCTCAGCAAGGTAAAATGCCATAAAGTCCACCCTCCAAAGCAACCATTTTCTCCAGAGGAACTGATCTCTGTAGCTTCAAGATCAGTTGTAATCCCAGGATATCTCCAGGTCCTACATGGAGGTTGGCAACCCTATTAACCATATTTTAGTCGGCAGTTTCTATTTTAAAAAGTTATTAATTGCCTTCTCTTCAAAGATATGTGGCAAATTCTAGTTGAACTATCCACTGTATATAGTTTGGGGAAAATTTTGAGTAACAGTTAGTTTATTTAGGCCTAGATTGTATGATGCCTTCCTTACAAAGGGCTTCTGAGTTGAATATAATGAGTCTCAGGATGTACATTAGCCCTTTTCAGACATTTTAATTGGTACATACTGGCACGTCTCCAACCCCATGTAGATCTTTCTAATAGATAGAGTTGCCAGCTCTGGGTTGGGAAATACCTGGAGATTTTGGGGGTGGAGTCTGAGGAGGGCAGAGTTTGCCATAGAGTCCAATATCCAAAGCAGCCATTTTCTCCAGGGGAACTGATTTCTATCGACTAGAGATCAGCTGTAATAGCAGGAGATCTCCAGCCACTACCTGGAGGTTGGCACACCTACTAATACATGTGGTCACCATGTTGTCTGAAAGGTGCACTGTGTGGATTTTTCACTTTGATACAGATGACACAGACACTTGAAAAACCACAAAGTCATGTAGCATGTACAGAAACCGTATACACATGCCGAGTCTGTGTGCTGTTCATTTCAGACAACATGGCGACTGTGCATATTGGGAAGACTGAAAGTAGCACGTGCTCTCATTATATGTGATTGGCATGTATATGCAAATCATAAGGTCTGAAAAGAACTATTGGGTTCCTACATTTTGGGATTCCTTTCTCCATGGAATCCCACCTGGTACCAAAACTACATTCTATTAGGTGCAATTTAGGTTCCAGGTAGGGTTGCCAGGTCCCTCTTCATCACCAGCGGGAGGTTTTTGGGGTGGAGTCTGAGGAGGGCAGGGTTTGAGGAGGAGAGGGACTTCAGTGCCATAGAGTCCAATTGCTAAAGCGGCCATTTTCTCCAGGTGAACTGATCTCTGTCGGCTGGAGATTAGTTGTAATAGCAGGAGATCTCCAGCTACTACCTGGAAGTTGGCAACCCTAGTGACAGGTGAAGACATTTTAATTTTATCAGGTGTTTTAATTCTCCTAAATTGGTTTTTAATCTACTATGCCTATTTGATGTATTTCCTATGGCTACTTTGGTGTCGTCCCCCTCATTTATGCTGTTTTACTTTTAGACTGGTGCATTTTATGTTTGGGCAACTTTTCAGATTTAGGCAATCTTTTTAGGTATGTGTGTTTTTATTCTAATGTCATCTGTTGCCTTTATAGTTGATGTGGTGTCAATTTTAGGGGTTATGGTTTAAACATTTAATTGGTTATTGTTTGAATATGTCGTATAGGATATCATTTGCAATATTGCAGAGCGCCAATATTTCAAAGAAACAGGCAAGTTAAAAAAAAGTAAAAAACTAAGTATATGCTTCACAACTGTGAGATTAAAGCTTGGTAGATCATACAATCATTTCTTATCAAATGTGTTTGGGTATTCTCATAGTAACACACATTGCTCGCAAATCCCTTAACTAATTCTATCATTATTATGGTGTCTGTCAACCGATTTCCATCAATTATTAACCAGGGGAATCCAGCTTGTGCTTCAGAGCAGATTTCCGCTAGTAGATTTTGTCATTTATTCACTGCAACCCCGTGTTTAATACTTCATCTTTCCATAAAATGAGAAAAGGCAACAACAAATATATAGGGCCTTTCCGATCACAGTACACTCAGCCAAAGATTTATTATTTGGGGCTAGAGGCTCTAATTGAAGCTATTTGTCTTCCAATTAGTTGTGTGAACAAAGCGTCCCGGGTTTCTTGTGATTTTTTTCCCCAAGTATTGTTAATTGAAAGAAGCTTGCAACAGTAATGCAGAATTAGCGCTGGTGTTAGTTTTATCCCAGGTTTCTCTTCATTAGGTCATCAAATGGCAAAAAAAGAACAGAATGTCCATTATCTGCCTGCTTTCTGTCTCCTTTTCTTAAACGATTGAACCGGAACCGGGAGAGGTTCCATCAGAAAGCTTAGATTCCTGTGACAGTAAGACAGTGTGCTTGGAGAACCAGTGGCCTTCCAGGCCATTTATTCATGGAAGGTTTTGCATTGGATTTGCCACTCTTTAGATGCACTTTCCCCCCCATCCATATTCTCAAAACTCAACAATAAGCTGCCATGCAGAGTTTTGAGAATTCAGATGGGGGAAATGTGCATCTATAGAGTGACAAATCCAATGCAAAACCTTCCATGAATAAATGGAGAGCCCCCTCTCCCCCAATTTCTCTTCCTCCTATAGCAAGCGAGACAATCTCCAGCACCAGTGCCAAATAACAGCATGCAAAAGCCCCTTGCTTAGGGTTGAAGAGTTGAAGAAGAAGAGTTGTTGTTTTTATATATGCCAACTTTCTCTACGTCTTAAGGGAGAATCCAGCCGGCTTACAATCACCTTCGCTCCCCCTCCCCACAACAGACACCCTGTGAGGTAGGTGAGGCTGAGAGAGCTGTGACTAGCCCAAGGTCGCCCAGTTGGCTTCATGTGGAGGAGTGGAGAAACAAATCCAGTTCAGCAGATTAGCCTCCGCTGCTCATGTGGAGGAGTGGGGAATCAAACCCGGTTCTCCAGATCAGAGTCCACCGCTCCAAACCACCGCTTTTAACCACTACACCATGCTGTCTCTCTCTGGGTTGCCAGCTCTGGGTTGGGAAATACCTAGAGATTTGGGGGGTGGAGCCTGAGGAGGGCGGGGTTGGGGAGGGGAGGGACTTCAATGCCGTAGAGTCCAATTGCCAAAGCAGCCATTTTCTCCAGGGGAACTGATCTGTCACCTGGAGATCAGTTGTAATAGCGGGAGATCTCCAGCCACCACCTGGAGGCTGGCAACCCTACCCTTGCTTCACTGTCATCGAGCTACAATAGGCTCACATCACACTGGGTGGCCAAAGGGCAGAATATCCTGAGTCCCCTCCTGTAGAACAGCAGTTGTTTTTGAAAATACCCTTGCATGACCTACAGCACCTATGTCTAGGGTTGCCAGCTCCGGATTGGGAAATACCTGGAGATTTTGGGGGTGGAGCCTGAGGAGGGCAGGGTTTGGAGAGAGGAGGGGCTTCAATGCCATAGACTCCAATTGCCAAAGAGGCCATTTTATCCATGGGAATGGATTTCTTTTGCCTGGAGATCAGTTGTAATAGCAGGAGATCTCAACCTACCACCTGGAACATGTTTGATGGGTGAGCATAGCATTGACAGCGGCGGTGACTTGTGAGCCAAACATCACCGCCGACTGACTCGGATACCTTTGCGGCTGCACAGAGGCTATCATGGTAAAGTTTCATTTCTTTCTGCCTCATGGCCTAACTTCCACTGGCATGGTAGGTGAAATCAATTCTCCCCCGTGTATTGGATGGCTGAGTAAGATAACTCAACCACAACTCCCATAATGCTGTGCAAAAATGCACATATGCAAAACACAAAAACAGAGACTTAGATGGCCAAAAAATGGTAAGACATTTGTTTGACGTGTCCGTGAATAACTGGTTGGCTTGCTGGCTCTTTATTATATGCTTTCCCCTCATGCTTTAGTATGAGCTGGGAAGACCCTACATAATGAAATTCAGCGCAAGGTTCACAGAAACAGGGCTTTCTTGGTGGTGATTCTCTGTTAACTCCTACCAAGGAAGGCTGGTCAGGCTGACCCCCTCCTTCCTGTCTGGAAATGTATTAAATCTTTTCCGTTCAGGAGGGCGTTCAGTTATTGATGCTGGAATTTGATGCTTTGCATACAATCTCTTCTGGTCACTCTTGTCCCAGTTATCTGACAGTTATTGAGATGATTATGTTTTCATTGTGACGTGAGGACCCTTTGGCTTAGTCAGCAGGGTATCAAATTTTAGGAATGAAAGGAGGGATAAGTAAGTAATGTCTGACTGATAAGCTCTTTATATGGCTCTATGTAGACTTTCATATTTTACATCACTTTTGAACGTTTTGAATGTCTGTGAGAATAAAAGGCTCCTTATACCAGCAACGCTTATTGCGACAGCGGTTTTCTTCCCTCCCATGCGAAAAACATCCCCCCCTTTTTTTGCCCCCAGATTTTTTTTTTCACTTTCCAAAGGCAGGGAACCTGTGAGAAAAACATTAGAGATTCAATTAAATGGTATTTAAAAAAAAAAAAAACTCTCCCAACTCACAGCCTTTTATTATAGTCAGAAATAATGGCAGGGAAGCATATGTTTGCGGAAGATAAGGTGTTGGTTCAAGGACTGCAGCACAAGAAATTAGGGTGATACCCTCTACTTCTCATTAAGGCTGGGGTCTTTATGACATGTTCAGAGGTTCTCTTTCTCTTGCGCCCTATCGAGATGCTACGGAGGCCAGGCTTGTCAGGTGAGGCTGATTCACAGACCAAGGCTTTGTGCCAAAACCCGTCTAAATTCATTAGAAGGACAGACTGGTGTTTCAATGTCAAGGAGAACACGTTTGGAATTTGATGCTTTGGAATTTGCAATACCCTGTCGTGATTAAACCCTATGCTCCCCTCTTCAATTGGATCCCACAGGCCTTTCTGTTAGGGCTGCCAGCCTCCAGGTACTCGCTGGAGATCTCCTGCTATTACAACTGATCTCCAGCCAATAGAGATCAGTTCACCTGGAAAAAACGGCTGCTTTGGCAACTGGACTCGATGGCATTGAAGTCCTTCCCCTCCCCAAACCCTGCCCTCCTCAGGCTCCACCCCAAAAGCCACCCTCTGGTGGCAAAGAGGGACCTGGCAACCCTACTTTCTGTTGATGAACTGCCCTTCAAAGCCAGGGACTTCACCCCAAATACCTTTATGATATCCACTCAATCCGCAGGCCATTACCAATTTTATGGCTCAGAACTGAAACATGGAAAGATGTAACTGATCCAACATTTATGCATACCTGTTGCTTTCAATTTTATTTAATTTGTTTTTAATTTTATTTTGCTGTGAAGTCACAGCCGACTTATGGCGACCCTGTAGAACTTACAAGAGATGTACAGAGGAGGTTTGCCACTGCCTTCCTCTGCAAAACGACTATCAACTTCCTTGGTGGTCTCCCCTACTAGTACTAACCAGAGCAGACCCCTGCTTAGCTTCTGCGATTTGATGATATCAGGCTAGCCTGGGCCAGCGAGGGCATGGCACTACAGATAATAAAACCTCAGGAGGTGGTGAGCTCTCCTTCCCTGGAGGTTTTTAAGCAGAGGCTAGATGGCCATCTGCTAGCAAAGCTGATTCTATGACGTTAGGCATTCTGAGAGACACAGCAGTCTGCAAGCTCAGAGGCACAGCCAGAAGTACAAATGCAGGCAATCTCAGGTACACAACAAACTTCTAGCTCAGAAGTACCCCCTGACCTCAGGCCAGTGGATCAGCCTCCGAGCCCCAAATCCCCAACACCCCTGAAAACATGCAGGATGCGGCTGAGAGGAAAAAAAAACAATACAGAGGTATGCAAGTAGTTGCTTAGTTTGTACCAGTAATTGTGGAGTCTACGTGCTGACCAGTACCTGGAGGTTGGTAATCCTAGTATCACGTGACTTTTGAATGCAACTATTTTACTGAGGCTAGAAATGTTTTAATTTTTCCTTTGATTCAAAAATAGATCATGCACAGGCATTACCACTTTTTATTAGAAGATAATAGTAAGCCATTCGGATGTTGTCCAGTTTTTTAACATTTTAGTAATCTGCTTAAAACTAATAAATTAAGAAGCAGTATGAGGTAGAAAGAGAGACTCTTGATGCTGTCATGCAAATCAACACATCAACTTCTGGGGGCAGTTTTGGTGGGTAGCCATGTTGATAGGGTTGCGAAACTCCAGGTACTAGTGGAAATTTCCTTCTATTATAACTGATCTCCAGCCGACAGAGATCAGTTCATCTGGAGAAAATGGACATTTTGGCAAGTAGACTCTATGGCATTGAAGTCTCTCCTCTCCCCAA
Organism: Euleptes europaea; assembly: GCF_029931775.1. Classification (NCBI taxonomy): domain Eukaryota; kingdom Metazoa; phylum Chordata; class Lepidosauria; order Squamata; family Sphaerodactylidae; genus Euleptes; species Euleptes europaea. The sequence goes on along the minus strand of NC_079322.1, from coordinate 15,769,310 downwards.
ATCCCGCCCTACTCAGGCTCTGCCCCAAAAACCTCCCGCAGGTGGCGAAGAGGGACCAAGCAACCCTATGTGTTGATCTGCAATAGAAGAGCATGATCTGAGTCCATTAGAACCTTAAAGACCAAAAAGATTTCCAGGGTATAAGCTTTCAAGGCTCAAAGCTCCCCTTTGTTAGGTATCTGATGAAGGAAGCTTTGACTCTTGAAAGCTTCTATTCCAGAAATCTTGTTGATCTTTAAGGTTCTATTGGACCTTGGGTTTTTTTTTGGGGGGGGGCATAATCTTTTCGGTTCTTGCACACATATAGAAAGAAAAAGGAGTTGAAAGAAGAAAGAAAGTTTTTGTTTTTTGTTAATTAATATTTACAAAATCTCCTAGTTAAAAATCAGAATTTAGGAGAGGTGGAATGCAGGACAGAATGAGATTTTGGAATAATGAAGGAACAAAACAGGATGATTTCCCCATCCCTAATATCAATGGCTGTTACTGTATCTCCATGCATGCCTTTTCAAGTAAAGCTGGAAATAAAATCTTGCTTTTTAATTGAGATTTAGAAATGTTTCCTTTCTGATAGTAGTGGCTCAGTTGGAATTTCAGAGTTAAACTATTTAAGAAACTCTTCAGGACAAGAAAATTCAGTAATCAAGCCTACTTAATGACAGTTTTCATTCAAGGTAGCTTAGAAACTAGTTCTAGCATCTTTGAATGCATCTATGAATTCTGGGAACAAAAAAGAAAAAAGTACGCGTACAATTTTGTGAACTCCAACTGGTAAGGCACTTGAAAATGGAAGAGTTATCTGGTGTTGAGAGACAATGCAATATATTTTACATAGAAAGAAGAAGAGTTGGTTTTTATATGCCTACTTGCTCTACATTTTAAGGAGAATCAAACTGGTTTACAATCTCCTTCCCTTCCCCTCCCACAACAGACACCTTGTGAGGTAGGTGGGGCTGATAGAGTTCATAGAGAGCTGTGACTAGCCCAAGGACACCCAGCTGGCTTCATGTGTAGGAGTGGGGAAACCAACCTGGTTCTCCAGATTTAGAGTCCACCACTCATGTGGAGGAGTGGGGAACCAAACCCAGTTCACCAGATTAGAGTCCACTGCTCTTAACCACTACACCATTCTAATAATCCTAATAATTCTGAATCTTTAAAAGTCTGATTTTCTCCTTTGGCAAACTGAACTATATCTGTGTTCTGAGTGGTTTTGATGTGAACTTAAATAGTGATGAATGGCTATAGAATTATAGACAGTTTTTACAGTTTTTGTCCCTCCCAATTCCTTCATATTCAACTAAAACAGAATTCGGTGTTTTCCATGCTTATGTCTGTTGAAAGGCACTGCCTTCTCATTACATCATTTTTATTTCTGTTTCTGTGTATCACATTTTTATCCATTACGTTCTAAGGAGGCATATTTAGTCATCAGCCTTGTGATGCAAGCTAGGCTGAAAGAAAGTGAGAATCCCAAGGTCACCTGGAAGGTTTAGTCAGTGAGTGGGGATTAGAATCTGGTTTCCCCAGATAAGGTTGCCAATTCCAGGTTGGAAAACTCCAGGAGATTTGGGGGTGGAGCCTGGACAGGGTGGGGTTTGGGGAGTGACCTTAGCCACAGTCTCCATCCTCCAAAGCAGCCATTTCTTCAGGGCAACTGATCTCAACTGATCTCTGTAGTCTGGAGATCACTTGTCATTCTGGAAGATCTCCAAGCCCCTCTTGGAGGTTGGGGTGGAACGTCCTTAATGTCAAGGGACTGTGCAAGTACGGGATGTGTGTTTTGCCCCCTCAATAGGCATTTCTGATTTTAGTATGTGGGAAGAAGCAACATTCAGCCACTCACAGGGCAATCCTAAGCAGAGCTGTGCCCCTTTAAACCCACTGACTTCACCGTACTGTCAATGCCTAGGACCTGTACACAAGCAATAGTTATTTAGAAGTCTCAAACGTGTTGGTAAGAAGGCAGCTGCACTCCTGTGCCCTCTCCTACTCAATGTAAATAACATCTCTGAAGGCTTCCCTATAAACATAAATGCTGAATCAGAAGTGAAGCTGTATATAGCTTGTTCAAGAAGCAGAGTGTTTTTGTGAAACAGGCATCTCCTTCCCGCATTCACTCCACAGGATTTGTAAAGGGCTTGGCCTTTTTGAGCCTGCCTTGGAAATTCTCTAAAGACCATAAGGGCTCTTCCCAAGAATTCCCCGAAATCTCCTCCACCACTCTTTTTGGCTAGCTTCCCTCATTCGAACCCCTCCCCTTTCCCCAAAGTTGCAAGGCAGGATGAAAAATGCCCCCGAGAGGGGCTTGCAGAAACGGAGGGCTCACTCAGCTGTCTGCTTGGTCAAACTCTTTGTTGTCAACAGGTACGTTGGGAATTGTACATTTCCCAGAACTGGTGGTCCGGGCTCCAAATACTGGTCTTGGTTTTAGCCTCAGTCACTGTTTTGTCTCTCCCCCCACCCCCCACACACACTTGGCCAGATTGTGAAAGTGTGGGAAAGGTGTGAGGAGGGCAGCAACTGACAGACCAGAGGTCACATGAACACATGAAGCTGCCTTATACTGAATCAGACTCTTGGTCCATCAAAGTCAGTATTGTCAACTCAGTCTGGCAGTGGCTCTCCAGGGTCTCAGGCAGAGGTCTTTCGCATCACCTACTACAACGAGGTGCTGGTGTATGAACCCAGGACCTTCTGCATGCCAAGCCGATGCTCTACCACTAAGCCATGGCCCCTCCCCTTCTGTGCCAAACCTTTATAAGACATTCTAGAGCTGAGATTGAATGGCCTTAGGGTTGCCAGTTCTGGGTTGGGAAATACCTGGAGATTTTGGGGGTGGAGTCTGAGGAGGGCAGGGTTTGGAAAGGGGAGGGACTCCAATGCCATAGAATCCAATTGCCAAAGTGGCCACTTTCTCCAGACAAACTTGTCTCTGTCAGCTGGAGATCAGTTGTAATGGCAGATCTCCAGCTAGTACTGAGATTGGCAACACTAATTGTGGGGGACAGGCCCTTTTTCAGGACTGTTTCAACCTCCCAGTCCACCCTTGTTAGAAGCCACTCCTCTGCTCTTATGGCTGCAAAGAACATGTACATAGATTGCAACAAGGCTGACCTGTCAGCAGCTATAAAAGGGTTGCCAGGTCCCTGAGGAGGGTGGTGTTTGTCAAAGCAGCCACTTTTTCCAGGCAAACTGATCTCTATCAGCTGGAAATCAGATGTAATGGAAGGAGATCTGCAGCCACCACCTCGAGGTTGGCCACCCTAAATGGCCTAGATATGTCTCATTGGAGGGTGCGCATTTCTGACCACTACCTGAACTTCTTCCCCATCCCTCCTTGAAATAGAAGAGCTCCATATTGGCCGCTCTTGAGATCTATAGAAGTTTCCGAAGACTCAGCTTCCCTATAAAGATGCGGTGCCGTCTTCTTGATGGGGCAGCAGCTGTTGGGGAAGAGTGATTATTGCTGGCGAGGTGTCTCTCGCATACGGCATCTCTGACTTCTGCTGGTACGTGCTCGGCTTTCATAGCTTCTCGAAGCAAAATTGCCTTTTATACTCCCCCCATATGGTACATATGAGAACAAGGAGGGAGACCCTGTCATTTTGAAAATGTGGCGAGCATTATTCCGGATTCTTTGTTATGAACTAGAGAGAGAAAAAAGCCTTGCTATAAAATCTGCCAGGCAGAATGTGAACTGTAAACATATGCTGCAATTTAATCATTATCTGGCTTTCGACTGTGTTATCTTCTGTGCTATCTGCTAAAAATGGGGATGCAATTGCAAGCAATTATTGGAGCCAATTAAATATTTTTTCACTGTTTCTCCTCCCCACACATGGCAGAGTACTTGTAAACGCTGTCGCGGGCCACTACTTTAAAAATACACATGCGCACAAGCCCATTAGGTGTGAAGAGGAATGTGAAAGGCTGAGGGCCTGCCAGCGCAATCCAGTTTTGACTTTGTCCAGTGTGTGCATTTGCTGCACACTTTCCGCACAGTTGTGGCTTGGTTGGAAGGAAGCAGTGTCTCTTCCAAAAACTGAAAGCAGAGGAAATGCTATTCTTGAAGTTAGCACACCTTTATTGATTATGGTTGCATAAGTATCCCATTGCAATCATTATATTTTTGGCACTCCAACCTCACATCATGGGAGACCATGCTACTTGTGATCCTTCCAATGCATGCGATTGACATTTTGTTTGAATAGGGAAACGTGCGTTTTCAGGCTTCATTAGGTGCGACCGTGTACCTGCAATAAACCTAGTTTCAGGTGGGAAGCTGTGTCAGTCTGAAGAAGAAGAAGAAGAAGAACTGTTTTTATACCCCACTTGTTCTCTACCTCTAAGGAGTCTCACAGCGGCTTACAATCACCTTCCCTTCCTCTCCCCACAACAGACACCTTGTGAGGTAGGTGGGACTGAGAGAGTTCAGAGGGAACTGTGACTAGCCCAAGGTCACCCAGCTGGCTTCATATGGAGGAAAGGAGAAACCATCCCGGTTCTCCAGATTAGAGTCCACTGCTCCTAACCACTACACCACACTAGCTCTCTTTAAAGGTCAACAATTTTTTTTCCAGTTGTAATCTTTTGAGTCAAAGCCTCCTTCGTCAGATACTTCAAAGGTTAGACTCTCAAACGTTTATACCCCAAAAATCTTGTTAGTCTTTAAAGTGCTACTGTACCTGAATCTTGCAACAAACCTAAGTTTCTGACTGCACATATCAAAGCTGGGAAATACACACAGCCCTGACATTGTTTTGGAAATGAAAATGGATTTGGTAATAGTGAATGCAGGGAGGGAAGGCCACATGGTATAGCCCGATCTCGTCAGATCTGGGAAGCTAAGCAGGGTCAGCCCTGGTTAGTATTTGGATGGGAGAAAACCAAGGAATACAAAGGTTGCTATGCAGAGGAAGGCACTGGCAAACTACCTCTCTTAGTCTCTTGCCTTGAAAACCCCATAAAGGGGTCACCATAAGTCGGCTGCGACTTTACATCACTTTACACACAAGCAATAGTGAATTCACTTTGCAATAGATCTTGCCCTACTTCATAACTTAGACACATCTGTGTTTGGCAACTACACTTCATGTACCAAAGCGTAACACATGCTGTCACAGTTTCACAGAGAGTGATGGAATAGAACGTATCTCTTCAGACTCCTTGTAGAACGCTAATTCTGATTCACTGGTACCCTAACAATGGCAGTAATCATAATACTTAGCATTTTCCATCTTCTGGGGAGTTTAAAAACATTCAATGGTTAATCATTACTGATCTTCAGGGAAACAGCTATTAGTGTTTGCTTTTTACTGCAGTACTGAGAATTTGGAAATTATTGCCTTTTTTTATTTGGGCTGGATGCCAGAGATCTGCTCTGCTGGTGGAGGCTCTTTGCTCTGACAGAAGAAACCTTTCCCAGCCACAAGATGCTCTTCTGAGTGTCTCGCATCAGGGTAGGTATCCCTGCCAATGGAACAGATCCATGGGGTATATATGAGGCACAGAGTAAAAAAATAAGATCGTAACAGAGAGTATTGGGAAAGCCCATTCCTGAAGGGGGGTAGATCTGCAACAGCTAGGAGTTGCACAGCCGCTCCTCCTCCTCAGAGGCTTCCCAGCCACCGAAATATAAAATAAGCCAGTTACAAGAGAAATAAAAAGAAAATGCCCCCATGGAAAGCAACAAGGTCACCAAAAAAGTTGGCATAGCCATGCTGCTGTGAGAGGGGCGTTCCTGGAGCAAAAGGGGTTAGGAAACAGCCTAAAGGCACCTCTTCCCTCAGGAATGCCCCGGGAATGCCCCCCATGCTGGCATGGTGTAGTGGTTTAAGAGTGGCAGACTAATCTGGAGAACCAGGTTTGATTCCCCCTCCTCCACATGAATATGGCGGACTCTAATCTGGAGAACCGGGTTTGATTCTCTGCTCCTCTACGTGAGCGGTGGATGCTAATCTGGTGAACTGGGTTGGTTTCTCCACTCCTCCACATGAAGCCTGCTGGGTGACCTTGGGCTCGTCACAGTTCTCTCTGAACTCTCTCAGCCCCACCTGCCTCACCAGGTGTCTGTTGTGGGGAGGGGAAAGGAAGGTGGTTGTAAGCCTCTTTGAGACTCCTTCAAGATAGAGAACAGGGGGGGTAAACCAACTCTTCTTCCTTCCCTTCTGGGAATTCCCTGCTGGCATGGCTGCGCTGGCAGTGGGGGCCAGCGCAGCTCCGAGGTTCCCTGACACCGGTGTGTTTGCCCCCTCGCCGGTGTACATGCCACTTTATTCCTTGATAAGGTGGCACCTATGCCGGCACAGGGTTACACTGGCTCCTAAGGAGCTTCTCCCCGCCCCCTTCAGGATTGCAGCCTTAGTCTCTTTAATCCTGCACTAAAATGAATGGAAAGAGAGAATATGTCTGTTTGGTTGGAAATCTAAAAGGTAAAACAGACACATCAGCCTAAAAGTGTTGCTAACTTTCAAACACTTGAGCTGAGAGAAAACTGGATCCCTCTCCCTGCTTGTATGAGACTCAGAGTTAAAGTCAAATTTAACATAATGTATAGTAACAACTCTTTAAAATACCAGATAGAAAAAAAAATAATCATATTATATGCATGCTCTTTATGTATATGTGTGCGTGATTATATCAACTTCTTCCTTTATATATGAAATCATTTTTAAGGTTATGTATGGATGTTAGAATGAGGTAATCTTTTCAGTAGATCTGTGCATGATATTTAATATGCATTATTTTACACAGCTGGCTATTATAATTCCAGTTTTAGCTTTTTGCAAACATGTGAACATTATGATATTCGACAATGTAAGAAGCACATTATTATCCTGCAGTCCCTCTTAAGAAAGAATGAAATATTCTGGGATTTTTCCACAGCATCACTTTATCTAATAGGCAAGAGCTAGTGTCCTTGCAGATAGGCAAACCTACCTGACAGGGCCAGCCATTGTTATTGTTTCACATCCTGCAAATCCCAGGTGTGTATAAAAGAATCTTAGTTTAAAAGAAATCCATTGTTTGAGCATAGCGCCAAGTTAATCACGGCATTTATGCCCATAGAAGCATTGTCAAGAAGTGCCAGCATTTGAGTTGCATGTTGGACTGCACAGCAAACCCAAAGGCTTAGCCAGTGAAATGGCACACAGATGTGGGGCAGCCAGAACCACTAGGAGGTAGCAACCAAAGTAGCCAGCAGGAAGGGGGGGAGCAGAACCAGAACCAAGGGAGGATGAGAGGTAGGGTTGCCAGCTCCAGGTTGGGAAATACCTGGAGATTTTTGGGGCAGAGCCTGAGAAGGGTGGGGTTTGGGGAAGGGAGGGCCTTCCCCTCAAGGTCAGCATTGTCTACTCAAACAGGCAGCGGCTCTCCACGATCTCAGGCTAAGATCTTTCACATCACCTACTCCCTGACCCTTTCAACTTGGAGGTGCTGGGGATTGAAACTGGGACCTTCTGCATGCAACACTGATGCTCTTCCACTGAGCCACGGCCCCTCCCGAAGTCTTAACGTCTTAACAAAAAGTATATATAAAACATAAAGTGGTACTGAAAAATTGCAACCAACGTTTTACAAGAAGTTGTTTTACAACTTCACTTTGCGTTTTGTTTTGACTTTCTACTGTACTCACTACATGATCTGTCCTGTCGATTGAATGAATTTATTGATATGGTCTGTTTGACCAGCCGAAGGTTGATACAATAAATTGTCAACTTGATAAAACCGTAAAACTAATACACATTTTAATAAAAATATATTGTTAAATATTAAAATATGAGATATTAGTACATATGTGATCAAACCTTTCATCTTAATATTTCTAAAAATATAAGGTTTAACAAATTTTTCCATCCTAATTTTGCATATTTTAATTGCAAGAGTGCAAAATTTGCCTGTTGGGAGCGAATCATATGGAGTTTCACCCATCATCATATGGAGTTTCACCCAACAGGAGCTTCTTAGTCAGGAACTCAACTGGCTTGTTGGGGAATCTACTGATCAGGGGAGAAATGAATTTAATACGAGCCTCATAATAAAATGGATAGCTGAACAATACATGTTAGTTTCAATGTCCCCTGACCTCCAAGGGCACAGCCTTCCTGCTCTTGGAATCTTCTTATATTTTCCTTCTTAAGCTGCTGAAGGCAGAGTTTGACATCTGGCTAGAGTGTAGGCCTTTCTATAATTGATAAATTCCAAGTGGGAAAGATATACCGCAGGGGTAACTAGGTATCTGGATTTTTCTGGTGCTAAGAAGAATGGTTCTCTCCCCAGGTCATCCTGGCATTCAATATCTTCTACCCTTTCTTCATAAAGCTTGCTGCTTGTTCTATACCCATGGCTAATAGGGAAGATGGAGAAAGGCCCAACCGGGCCAATTTATTAAGTACCTCCTTTAGCCATGCTGATTGAAATTTATCTTGCACTAGCAGGGGTAGCAAGCCTTGGAGGTTAAGATTTAGCTTAAGCCATAAAGTGATAGAAGCCATGCAAACCCTTGCCTCCACCTTCACCAATCCTGCCTCCAATCTAGCTGTGTAGGGTTGCCAACCTCCAGGTAATAGCAGAAGATCTCCTGCTATTACGACTGATCTCCAACCGATAGAGATTATTTCACCTGGAGAAAATGGCCGCTTTGGCAATTGGACTGTATGGCATTGAAGTCCCTCCCCTCCCCAAACCCCGCCCTCCGCAGGGTCCACCCCAAAAACCTCCCATCAGTGATGAAGAGGGACCTGGCAACCCTATAGCTGTGGCATTTGATACACAACAAGGTACAGTAGGTGTTGGGCAGCTCTCAAGAATTTAGATTGGACCTGATCTGCCCTATCACTTTATCTAGCTATATGAATAACCAGACGTGTAATGTCCTCATAAGCACGCAAAAAAAGTCTTTAATCTTTGCCACCTAGTGAGAGGACAATCTCCCTAGGCAATGAGTGCAGGCTAAGAGCACTTATGCTTCCTATTACTATGGACTGGATCCCTGGGCGTGTTTGAGACAAGCGTTCACAGCCGCTCAGTGTAGAACGACTTGCCCAGGTGGTTCAATTCCAGCTGGTATTGCAGATGCTCAATGCTTAGGCGATGACGCAAGGCTTCCCGTCGAACCTGCCAAACATAGAAAGGCCGTGAGCGATTCACCCTTCGATACTGCTTTTAGATCTCCCTGATTACTTGGGGGTCCGTTTTCCGATACTGTCACCCCTGCCCTCGTATCCCTCTTTTGCTGCTAGTAGCTATGGATGCCCATAATGACCCACAAACCACGGAAATGAAATAGCTGCCCTGCATAAAGAAGAATCCGGTCTCCTAGAGTGGGTGAGACCCCTACAAAGGTATAGACTCTCACCAAGGGGGCAGGGGAGACATAAAAAACAGGGGCACGTGCAAATTTGATGCTGTCAGTAACTAGGATATAAACAAAATGCTTGCCTTTGCTGTATTTTTTTAAAATGGTTCAGGGGTTTACAAATACAGTTGTGACTATAAAATAAGGGAGAAGAGACTCATGCCAACCTGGAGGAAAAGTAGGATAAAATCATAATAGGTAGATAGTTCAGCTAGAAAGGCCATCAGAAAAAGCTGCTCTCCCTTTCTTGCTCTCCCTTTCTTGCAAAATCCTAACTGAAAGCATTCATAAAATGCCATTCTTTGGCAGTATATGGGGCAGGAGCTTAGACAGCAGGAATGCCAAGCAAAGCATTCTTGCTGTCTAAGCTCCTGCCCCATATACTGTGGATAATGCCTTCCCTATGGGTTCTGTGGCACAGAGTGGTAAGCTGCAGTACTGCAGTCCAAGCTCTGCTCATGATCTGAGTTCGATCCCGTTGGAAGTCGGTTTCAGGTAGCCGGCTCAAGGTTGACTCAGCCTTCCATCCTTCCAAGGTCACTAAAATGAGTACCCAGCTTGCTGGGGGTAAAGTGTAGACGACTGGGGAAGACAATGGCAAACCACCCTATAAACATAGTCTGTCTAGTAAACGTCGGGATGTTATGTCACCCCATGGGTCAGGAATGACCCGGTGCTTGCAGGAATGACCCGGTGCTTTACCTTCACCTGTGGGTTCATGGCTGGCAATATATATGGCAGTCAAGATGCAGAAAAGATGGGATGGGAGGATTCTAGGAAGAGCAGCCTCCCTCTCATTAAATACACGAGACAAGGATCATAAAAAGGGAAGTTATTCTCTCATTTCCAGGGGAGAGGATTTCCTGCCACTCTGCCTCCATGTTATGGGGAGGGGGGGACCTTCACCGTCATCAGCTGTTTGTTCGCCTGGTACAGCTCTTCTTTAATTTCTGCCTGCTGCCTCTGTTTGATCTTTGCAAAACTGATGTCCTCCATTTTTGCCAGCTGCAGGCCTGCTGCTCGGTCATGCTCCCAGCTGCAGGAAGAGAGGCCAGGTAGGATCTGCATTAGCAATAGGGTCGCCAACCTCCTGGTGGTGGCTGGAGATCTCCCGCTATTACGACTGATCTCCAGTCAACAGAGATCAGTTCACCTGGAGAAAATGGCTGCTTTGTCAATTGGACTCTGTGGCATTGAAGTCCCTCCCCTCCCCGAACCCCACCCTCCTCAGGCTCCGCCCCAAAAATCTCCAGGTATTTCCCAACCCGGAGCTGGCAACCCTAGTTATACAACATTAACAGCGGTGTTTACTCTTGCGCAAATCAGTGTTGTTTTGACCAGGGTGATTGCCTGCTCTTCCATAGCAAACTGCAATATTTATTTGTTTATTTAAATTTATAGCTGCCCTCATTCCCATCAAGCTGGGCTCAGGGCAGGCAACAACAGTTCAGTATTAACACCTTAGTAAAACCATAAAATCTACCAATAGCTTTGTCTTCGGATGCAGGCATTTCCCAGCTTGTTACTAAAAGCAATGTTGTTGTTTTTATTTAAGATTTTGGAATTAATGTCTATTTGGCTTGATCCAGTGTGGTGTAGTGGTTAAGAGCGGTGATTTGGAGTGGTGGACTCAGATCTGGAGAGCCAGGTTCGATTCCCCACTCCTACACATGAGTGGCGGATGCTAATCTGGTGAACTGGATTTGTTTCCCCGCTCCTCCACATGAAGCCAGCTGGGTGACCTTGGGCAAGTCACAGCTCTGTTAGAGCTCTCCCAGCCTCACCCAACTCACGGGATGCCTGTTGTGGGAAGGGGAAAGGAAGGTATTGTATGCCGGTTTGAGTCTCCCTTAAGTGGTAGAGAAGGTCGGCATATAAAAACCAACTGTTCTTCGGCATGCACCCCAAGCTAGGGCTGTCAACAATACATAATACAACGTCTTAGTATATGGCTAAACAGTATGAAGAAGTAATAGCAATCTTGCAGATTATAGCTCATGATTCGTTACAGACAGATGGCTCTTATCAGCGTGCCACAGCTGAGTGTTGACATGGCTTTCGAGCCCAGCAGTAGGGTTGCCAGGTCCCTCTTCGCCACCGGCAGGAGATTTTTGGGGCGGAGCCTGAGGAGGGGAGGGTTTGGGGAGGGGAGGGACTTCAATGCCATAGACTCCAATTGCCAAAGCAGCCATTTTTCTCCAGGCAATCTGATCTCTATCGGCTGGAGATCAGTTGAATTAGTAGGGTTGCCAGGTCCCTCTTTGCCACCAACGGGAGATTTTTGGGGCGGGGCCTGAGGAGGGCGGGGTTTGGGGAGGGGAGGGACTTCAATGCCATAGAGTTCAATTGCCAAAGAGGCCCTTTTTCTCCAGGTGCTATGATCTCTATAGGCTGGAGATCAGTTGAATTAGCAGGAGATTTCCTGCTACTACCTGGCAGTTGGCAACCCTATGAATTAGCTGGAGATCTACTGCTACTACCTGGTAGTTGGCAACCCTATCCAGCACAGAATATGACGAATCAATATGACAAATCAAGGTGAGCACTGGATTTTGGAAGGTCTTTTAATTTATCATGTTGTAATTCCCCCCCACCCCCACTATCTGCATTTTCAGCTGAGTGTCAAAAGCTTTGCTGCTGGGTGGGTTCTGTGCTTTATTTTTTCCCCCAAAGCTGAAATGACACTTTTTAGTCATTAACACCCATGGTCAGAAAACAGGATTCCAAAATGCCCTTACCTCCTAATTACTTTTGTAAAATCTGCAATTTTCTCTACCATCTGAAAATACAAGAAAAGGCAATTAGTTCAAAATAAAAGGTCATGTTTGTACCCTGGTTCTAGTGGGAAGAATATAAGTGCATAACACAAAGGGGCCTTGTAGTGGCTATGTTGCTTAGTAGGGTTGCCAGGTCCCTCTTCGCCACCGCTGGGAGGTTTTTGGGGCGGAGCCTGAGGAAGGGGAGGGACTTCAATGCCATAGAGTCCAAGGCCAAAGCAGCCATTTTATCCAGGTGAACTGATCTCTATCGGCTGGAAATGAGTTGCAGGATATCTCTAGCTACTACCTGGAGGTTGGCAACCCTATTGCTCAGAGAGGCTTGGATCCAGCCAGTTTTTTCCTTGAGTCTTCTTAAATTCCCCATCATATTACATAACTTTTGTACCTGCAGGTTCCATGATTCTTAGCATAGAGTATCATTCTCAGCATGGTCAAAGAGGACAACGTCTTCCTTTTTCACTGGCAGGAAAGCTGACTGCATCCAACTCAGTAAATTAGTCCTTCGAACGTTTATTGTGGGTTATATGCAGAGTTATGGAGGATGGCTACCTGCACAGTCTGGTTACATGATTGTCTGTGTTAAGTGCTGTCAAGTCACTTCTGACTCATAGCGACCCTATGAATCAGGGTCCTCCAAAATGTCCTATTGTTCCTTCCTCAGCTTTTGCAAACTAAGGGCCATGCCTTCCTTGTTTGAATCAATTCATCTCATGTTGGGTCTTCCTCTTTTCCTGCTGCCTTCAACTTTTCCTAGCATGATTGCCTTTTCCAGTGACTCCTGTCTTCTCATAATGTGACCAAAGTACGATAGCCTCATTGGTTCTTGTAGGTTATCCGGGCTGAGTAACCGTGGTCTTGGTATTTTCTTTCCTGACGTTTTGCCAGCAGCTGTGGCAGGCATCTTCCTGCCACAGCTGCTGGAGAAACGTCAGGAAAGAAAATACCAAGACCACGGTTACACAGCCCAGATAACCTACAAGAACCAATGAACTCTGACCGTGAAAGCCTTCGACAATACGATAGCCTCAGTTTCGTCATTTTGATTTCTAGGGTCAGTTCAGGCTTGATTTGATCTAGAACCCACTGATTTATTTTATTTATTTATTTTTTGGCGGTCCACAGAGCCCATAGCATTCTCTTCCAACACCACATTTCAAAGGAATCTACTTTCTTCTTGTCAGCTTTCTTCATTGTTCAGCTTTCACACCCATACATAGTAATGGGGAATATGATGGTATGAATTAGTTCGATCTTGTTTGCCAGTGACACATCCTTACACTTAGGAATCTTTTCTAGCCCCTTCAGGCTACATGATTAGGTGAATTTTATTATATGAACACATGAAGCTGCCTCATACTGAATCAGATCTTTGGTCCATCAAAGTCAGTATTGTCTACTCAGACTGGCAGCGGCTCTCCAGGGTCGCAGGTAGAAGTCTTTCACATCACCTACTCGCCTAGTCCCTTTACCTGGAGATGCTGGGGATTGAACCTGGGACCTTCTGCATGCCAAGTAGATGCTCTACCACTGAGCCACAGTTCCTGTGTCCAGTGTTTCCAGTCATCCCCATGGCCTGTCACCACAAATGACCTCATGCGGTTGCATGTTCCATGGTAAGCTTACAAAAAGCCAAAACTTGGTAAATGATTATCTGGATGGTGCCATTCTGGATGAGGATGCAGACCCTTTTAAAAATCTGGTTTACAGATCAGAGGTGCTCTTAGACGCCTCCCACACAGATGCACAGGTTTGCCTCAGTACATGGCACGCATAACTTGGAACACCTTTTATCAACTGCATTTGGTGCACCATCTGTGATTCCCTTCTGGGAAAGGATGGACTTGTTAGGATTATCCATACTACAGTGTTAGATGTAAGGTTATCTTAGGAAAGTATGCAGTGAAAAGATTTGGTACAAGTATTTAGAACATGGCCCCCAACCTTTTTGAGCCTACGGGCACTTTTGGAATTCTGACCCAGCGCGGTGGGCGCAGCCACAAAATGGCTGCCATAAAATGGTGGAGCCAGCTACGAAATGGTTTCCCCAGCTTACCTTCAGTCACGCAGTGATGATCCTTGTGCTGTGGTGGCAGCTGTTTCAAAAGCAATGTTTTAAAAACCTGCTCAGCGGATCAAAACCCTTGGTGGGCAAAAGCCCCACCTGGCCCCACCCACTTTCTAAAAGCACTTGATGGGTGCAAGAAAAGGTGTGGGTAGGAACCATGGCGCCCACGGGCAACATGTTGGGAATCCCTGATTTAAAAGCATTGTAGTGCTAAAGGGCTCGCTGGAGTGAGCAAATTTACCTTTTGCTCAGAGATTTTCACGTTTGGGTCTGTTTGTAGGCACACTTCAAGGTACAAGTGCTGAACTTTAAAAGACTAAAGAGTCTGGGAGTAGGATGTAGGACTACCTAAAAAGTCTGGGACCACCATCCCCTATATGAACTGGCCCTTCAGGTGTGATTGTGTCTCTATCCTTCCCCATGTGCTTCTGGAACTCCCTTAGGGTTGCCAAATCCAGGATGGGAAATTTCTGGAGACTTTGGGGGCAGAGTCTATGGAAGTAGGGTTTGGGGAGGGAACAGAGCTCACCAGGGTATAATGCCATAGAGTCCACCCTGCAAAGCAAAGCAGCCATTTTCTCCAGGGAAACTGAGCTCTCTTATCTGGAGATCAGTTATAATTCCAGGAGATCTGGAGACTGGCAACCCTGGTTAGAATTAAAGTTCAAATTAATGTTCACTAAATTTTTCACTAGTGTTTTATACACTCTGAATTGACGAAGAACCCCTAAAGGGAATGGGAGTTAGAGCTGGAAACTCTTGCTTAGGAAAAACATCTGTAGTAAATTGAGGTGAAGGTAACTGTAATACTTGCCGAAGGCTCAGAACAGGAACAGGTACAAGTGTAAGGAAACCCACACAATAATAAGTACAGAGTACCCAGTTAAATTGAAATCACCCCCCCCCCATCTGCTTAATCATAAAAGCCCCCTAAAAGAAAGCTACCCAGCTTTCTGGGGAAGTCTTTGGACTCAGATGCTGATGGAGCTGTGGAACTCCTTGCCCCAAGACAGCATGACGCTCTCAACTGCCAGCAGTTCCATGAGCGGGGACGAACTGGGCTCCTCTACTTCTTCCTTTTAGATCTGAATGTCAGCCTTAAAACCAAACTTCTTCCCTCCCCTATGCGTGGCACTTGGCTAGGCTTGCCGACCTCCAGGCGGTGGCTGGAGATTTCTTGGGATTACAACTAGATCTCCAGGCGACCGAGATCGGTTCACCCGGAGAAAATGGACACGTTGGAAGGTGGACTGTATGGCATTATACCCCATTGAAGTCCTTCCCCTCCCCAAACCCTGCCCTCCTCAGGCTCCGTCCCCAAAAATCTCCAGGTATTTCCCAGCCTGGAGCTGGCAACCCTACACTTGGCAGCTCTGTGACCCTACTTCATTAAACTCGTGGCGGTTTCAAGTCCTACCTGCTCCTCTTTCAGTAACAGCTCTTGCGTGATGGTGTGCATGTTTTTCTTCTCCTTCTCCTTGGTCTGCGCCATCGTGCCGGGCGAGGCTCCAGACAGCACAGCTCTCTCTCTCCCTTCCCCTTCCCCTGGCTCCTTGTCATTTCCAGGGCTCGGTGCCGTTGGTATCCTTGGTTGCCATGGCAGCAGGCCATGCTTTCAGGCCTGTGGGACAAACGCGAGGCTCTTGATTGGCTAACGCTGGTTGCTCAGGTGAGGGAAAGAGAAGCTCACCTACCTGCAGCATTTGTGTCCTCAGTGCTGGAATTGCCTCCAAGGTAATTTCTGCTGGATGCATGGTGGAGCAAGGATCTCTTCCTTTGAAATTATTCCACAATGATGTATTTCCTTTTTTTAAAAAAAAATTTTATTAAGTTTTTTTTTCCACAATGATGTATTTCCAAAGCATAAGGGGAAACTCCTGCACACCTCCTAGAAATGTCGCCGTTTTAATTTTCCCCCTCTATGGTTCCCTTTGCATTTTCTTAACTACCATCTGAAGCATGTACAGGCTGCGTCTTCTCTGGAATTACCCCTACGACATCTGTTTGCCACCTGGGGAGTAGGAAATTTTTCATGGCGGCGTCTCAGATTTGTTGATACCGTGCATTTCCTATCACCCATGGTGTCTCAGGGCCGTTTACAAAAGCCACCCAAACAATTAACAGGGGGGGGGGGGAATCACAATTTAAATTTTAAAATGTGAACAAAATAAGTCATGGTTCTGCAACATGAAGCTTCGCTGTCACCCTTCCTTAGAGGCGAACTAAAGCCAATCTGAGCAACAATCTGAGAGCCAGCGTGGTGTGGTGGTTAAGAGCTGTGGGCTCTAATGTAGAGAACTGGGTTTGATTCCCCACTCCTCCACATGAGCGGCGGACTCTAATCTGGTTTCCCCACTCCTACACCTGAAGCCTGCTGGGTAGTCACAGCTCTCTCAGCCCCACCAACCTCACAAGGTGTCTGTTATAATCAATGTTACAACTTTTGGGGGAGGGGAAGGAGTTCAGTGAGGGTGTGATGCCATTAGGGTTGCCAGGTGCCTGTTAATGGCGGGCAATTGCCGGCCAATTAAAAGTGATAAGCCTGTCTTATCGTATCAATATTCAATCACAATAAAACCATCGGAAGTTGAAGATTCTTTTTTTTTTATATAAATTTTATTAGGTTTTATACTAGAAGTTTTCCATTACATTGAACAACATCTATAACAATATCAAATTTCAATTCTAACTTAAAGTTGTTATAGTTCCATATCATATAATAAAAAAAAAGAAAAAAGAAAAATGGAAAAGTTTTTAGACTTCCCCTTCACCTCTATCTGCCTCTTAATAAAAAGTTCATCCCGTCGTAGGTAATCTAATCTTAATAAACTATCAATACCATATATAGAAAAAAAAACCATAGTCTGTTAGTAAATATACTTATACTTAATCATTATAAAAGAGATCAGAAATAATCCTCTGGATCAGATTAGAAAGTATTCTTCCATTCTTCCCATTTTTAACTCATATTCACAATAATGCATCCACGCCCCCCATTCCCCCAAAAACCGAACGTCATTTTCTTCATTTAGAATAGCTGTGAGTTTTGCTATTTCTGCCACTTCAAACATTTTAACAATCCAGTCTTTTTTCTCAGGAGTTTCTAGCCCTTTCCATTTCGCTGCATAAAGCAGTCTCGCAGCTGTTGTGGCATAAATCAAAAAAGTTCTTTGTATTGCTAAGTCGTCTGGAATCATACTCAATAGCATCATTTCTGGTGTGTAGTATTAATCTCAATTCATTATAGATCATGTCCCAGAAGTCTTTGGCTTTGTCACAGGTCCACCACATGTGATAAAAGGAACCAATTTCTTTGTTACATTTCCAACAAGTAGGGGACATCGTTTTATAAATCTTTGCAATTTTCTTGGGTGTTAGATACCATCTATACATCATTTTATAAATGTTTTCTCGCACTGACTGTGCTTTTATTCCTTTTAGATCTTTGGACCATAATCTTTCCCATTTATTTAAAACAATATCATGTCCCACATTTTGAGCCCAATCGATCATAGTTGGTTTAATCGTATTCTGCTCACAATATATTGTTAAAAGGAGATTATACATTTTAGAAATCAGTTTTGTATTATTATCTAGTAAAATCCTTTGAAAAGAAGATTTTTCTTTAGAAAAACCTTTTTTAGCATCTTGTACAAAAACTGATTTGATTTGGTAGTATTGGAGCCATTGTAAATCATCCTTAAGAAGTTGAAAGTCCTTTAGTGAGCATTTCTTTCCTTCCCAATTAATTAGATCTTGATAAGTAATAAATTTGTCTGGTCTAAGTGGGCGCAAAGTTAGCATTTCTTGAGGCGATATCCACATCGGTGTTTCTGGTTCCAAAATATGTTTATATCTCATCCAGATACGAAGTAAAGAGGACCTGATTATATGATTACGAAATGTTGCTTGTAATTTAATTTTATCATACCACAAATAACCATGCCATCCACTTAAATTATTATAACCTTCCAAGTCTAACAAACGTGTATTTGACAAGTTCATCCAGTCTTTTAGCCATACTAAAGCTGCCGCTTCAGCATAGAGTTGAAAATTAGGCAGTGCTAAACCTCCTCTAGTTTTTAGATCCGCCAAGTATTTATAAGCAGTCCTTGGTTTTTTCCCTTGCCAGATGAAGTTTGAAATGTCTTTCCTCCAAGTTTCAAAATATTTAGTTTGTGATATTATTGGTAAATTTTGGAATAAGAAGAGCATCCTCGGTAAGACATTCATTTGGATCGTTGAAATACGTCCCATTAGTGACAATTTTTTGTTTGACCATATAATCATATCAGTTTTAATCTTACCCCATAACTTGAGGTAATTGTTGGTTATCAGATCTTTATTCTTTGCAGTAATCCAAATTCCCAGGTATTTAACTTTGTTAGCTTTCTCCCAGCCAGTATATGATATAAATTCCTGTTGCTGTGTTTCCGATAAATTTTTAAATATTATCTTTGTTTTTTCTTGATTCACTTTAAAGCCTGATACTTTTCCAAAATCGTCCAAAGTCTCCTGAAGTATATTCATTGACTGTGTTGGATTTTCCAAAATTAGCAGTAGGTCATCCGCGAATGCTCTCAACTTAAATTCATGTTTTTTAATTCTTAACCCGCGGATGTCCTCCATACTTCTTAGTTTCACACATAGCGGTTCCAACACCAACAAAAATAAAAGTGGAGACAAGGGACATCCCTGTCTAGTCCCTTTCGTGATTTGGCAATTATCTGACATTGATTCATTAACCAAAATTTTAGCTTGTTGGGAGGTATAAATAGCCGATATACCTTTCTGAAAACGATCTCCAAAATTCAATTTATCCAAAATCCGTTTCAAAAAGTTCCAAGAGACCATATCAAAGGCTTTTTCTGCATCCAAAAATACAAAAGCCGCAGTTTGTTGAATATTCTGGTCATAATATTCCAGTGAGTCTAGTAAAATTCTTACATTGTCTTTTATTTGCCTTCCTGGTATAAAACCTGCTTGGTCCTCATGTATAAGATCCTTAATAAATTGTTTTATCCTACATGCCAAAACCGAAGCAAAAATTTTGTAGTCCACATTTAACAGGGATATAGGTCTGTAATTAGATGTTTTTTCTGGATCTCTTCCTTCTTTGGGTATCAATGATATAAATGCATGTGACCAAGTCTCCGGGGATGTTCCCTCGTCCAAAATTGCATTGTAAAGTGAGCCAAAAAATCCAACTAAATTGTCACTAAATGTTCTATAAAATAATGCAGTAATTCCATCTGGTCCAGGTGTTTTATCCGTTTTTTGTCTCAGTATTGCTTCTTGTATTTCTTCCCTTGTTACTGGAGCTTCAATACATTCTCTCTGGGTCATTGACAAAGCTTTCATCTGTATTGAGTTTAGAAATTTATCTATTTTCTGTTTTGGAGTATTTTCTTTCTGATATAACTTAGAGTAGAATGAAACAAATTCTTTCTGAATTTCTGAAGTTGAGTAAACTGGTCCTTTAACAGTTTGGATTTTTGTTATAATCTTCTTTTGGAATGAGTCCTTCAGTTGTGTTGCTAAAAATTTTCCTGGTTTATTTGCATATTCAAAATACTTTTGTTTAGCAAGTTTCAGATTTTTATTCATTTCCTCCATTATTACCAAATTTAATTGGTGTTTAGATGCAGAAATCTTTATTTGAATTTCTCTTTTCTCCTCTTCCTGTGTTACCGTTACCAATTTCTGCTCCAAATTTTGTAAGTTCCAAAGTATATTGTTTGTAAATTGCAATTGAGTCTTCTTCCAGGCCGAATGTTTCTGTATCATAAAACCTCTCAGAACAGCTTTGAATGCATCCCAAACTGTATTCAAAGAAGTTTCCCCATTAAGGTTAATTTCAAAAAAATCTTTCATTAAAGCCTGTAATTCCTTTTGTATCTTGTTGTCTTTTAAAAGTTTATCATTCATTCGCCATCTAAATGCTTGTTTATTGTTCCAATCAAAAGTAACAGGATTGTGATCAGAAAAAGTTCTAGGTAAAATATGAATTTTACGTAGTTGCGTGAAAATTGATTTACTGGCCCATATCATATCAATTCTGGAGTGTGAATCATGTCTTGCTGAATAAAAGGTGTATTCTTTAGCTGTTGTATTCATTGTTCTCCAAATGTCTTGTAATTCTAATTCTGAAGCCATGGTAAAGAAAGTTTTAGGCAAGCATCCATCATTGATGTCTTTTGCTTTTGATTTTTTGTCCAGAGATGGGAGAATAATTCCATTGAAGTCGCCCATCAATAAAATTTGGTCTTTTGCGTGCTGGACTATCAAATCGTGTAATTTTTCATAGAAGGATTTTTTCCCTTCATTGGGTGCATAAATTCCAACCACTATTGTCCTTTGTCCCAATATTTTAGTTCTGATAATTACAATTCTTCCTTCATTGTCTTTATATACTAATTCTGGACTTCCGGTGGTGCCGCTGGAGAGAGCACTCCATTTCCCCAGGCTGTCCTGGGAGAAATCCAAGTTTGCGTTATTTCTGGGGTACATAGATACCCCAATCCGACCCTTGCAAGTGGGTTGGAAAGCAGGAACTCCCTGCAGCCCGCAAACGCGGTTTGACCTCCTAGGTACTCTGAGGGGGCTTTTTTAAGCCCCTCGGAGTCCTGGACGCCGGTCCTGCGAGGGCACTAGGGAAGGACATCGCCAAAACGCAACTCTGGCCTCAAGCTCTACCCTCCACCACCTTATTACCAGCATAAGGACTATATAAAGAAAAGAACCTCACCTCTTGACACCCAAGTGAGTACAAAGAACTCTGCGTCTACTTACTGATAAGAACATTTCTGAGACCCCCATTCCTCCTTAATTCGAACTGAAAAAGTTTGATCTGAGTTAGTCATCGGGATTAGCGACAGGACCTTTATCAAATTGATCAGCCTAAACCATAACAAAGAGTCGGAAGGATACCTTTTAGATTGACAAGAACTATCACCAATGAGAAGGTCCGAGGGAAGGGGAGGGTGATCTTTCTTCCTGATTTTCCGGCGAAAAGAATTTCCTGCCACGTTTGTAGTAAGGGAGCGCCTGGAACGGAAGACTCTCTATAACACCCTCTCTATCATCGGAACTAAAACAACAGGAAGTAGCTGTGGGACTGAATATGCGTCGCACTCGAGTTACATTGAAATCATTCCTGAAGGAATAACCATCGAGAAGAGGCGGTAGAAGGTCCGCAGCACTTGCAACTTCCGGTATACTTCCTGATTAACCCGATCTAGAGCGACCGAAAAAACTCACTGGTATTTCAAAACTTTAAAATGCAATTTTAAAGTCAATTTCGACTCTTTTCAACCCGAAAAAATTATTAGGCTGATGTTTGAATTATCATCTTTTAATCAGCACCTTAAAGGCCCTGTCTGTGGACATGTATTTTACCAGCTTTTTTTGAATGTAAATGTCTCGACCCCGCTCTGGCTCACTACACAGCCCTGCCTATACTAAACTAAGGGACTCTTTACAAACCTCGACCATGGAAAAAAAGCTACAGGATATGCTAACTAAACAAACTGAGGCAACAAATAAACAGTTTGAACAGATGTCTACACAGATGGCACAGCTGACTTCTATGATGACAAATCTTGGTCAAGCATCCCAAGCTATTAATCAGAAGTTGGATGTGGTCACTGGAGACTTGAAAGAAGTAAAAACTCAAATGACTGTTATGAAGACAGATATGCAAGCGATGGATGTATCAATTAAGAAAGTGATGGATGAGCACAAGGACACAAAGAAAAAATTAACAAGCCAAGAAAAACAGATTGAAACAATACAAACTGATCAGATGGCGGCAAAAAATCAAATGGCAATGATGGAGATGAGAGTGAGAGAGACCAATCTTCGTATACGCAACTTTCCAGATATGATGGGAGACAATAAAGAAACTGCAATACCAAACTTGGCCTACTTATTTCAGATAGATGAACAAGAATTAAAACAAGCCATTAATAGAATATATAGGATACCATTACCTGCTAGAATGAGAAGATCTAAGCCAAGAGATTTGATGATAGTGTTTTATGACACCAGAGTTAAAGATAAGATTATGAAGATTCATTATGAAAATCCAGTGTCAGCAGGAGACTCCTCTCTTATACTACTGAAGGATATTCCAAGGAAGTTGAAGATTCAAAGCAGTTTGTTTTTATTGGCCAATACACAAAAAGCTGGTGAAAATTGCCTAAAGCGCAGAGCAATTTCCACACACATCAAAGGGTTGCAAGCATGGATATAGACTTCGATAATGGGTGGTTACAGAGGCGTAATACACACGTAAGACCCAACTGCCCAATACTTGGGACCTCTAAATTAGAATAGCCTATAACAGCATTGAAGGCGTTGCAGAGAAAGTTATGATCTCATGTCCACTAATGAGCAAGAAGAGTTTTCAGTGTCAGGTGCTGCTATGTTTTGATCCTAAGCTACTGAAGTTCTTATCTTGGATCCTCGCACTTGCCAAGGCTAACTAAGGGAGTGTTCCTAGCTGGCCTGAAGAGGGAGGGGGGGGGGCAGCTTATGAGAGCATACTAAGATCTTCTATAGCTTCTCTAATTAACTTCTAACAAGCAAAGCTGGGCCTCTTATACTCAAGCCCTTTAACATATGTGTGCTTGGTATGACTTTATAATGGATGCCAACTCTTATATACTGAGTCTGGCATATTCATAAGTGCAGATTATACTTTATTGATTAAAAAGAATATATTTCAAATCAAAGAATCCATTTCTAATACATTTCCCATAGAATATAATGATTTCAGGCATTACAGAAGGCCTGCCCGCTGCTCCTCAGCTGGCCGGTGGGGAAAACAGGCCAGCTAAAGGGCGGAACAATAACATCCCTTCTGAAATAAACCTGGAAGCAATGGGGACGCTCAAGCACATCCCTCCAAAAACTCTATGGAAGCCATAGAGCAACAGTTCCCCAGAGGAAAATGGCAGCATCAGAGAGTTTTGTCTCTATGGCATCTAGGGTTGCCAGATCCCCTGTTGCCATTGGGTGTGCAAGAAATAATGTCCTGGGGCAAACCCAAAAGTGACAGGGACACTCTAGCATGTACCTTTAAAAACTCTATGGAAACCATAGAGTTTTTGGAGGAATGTGCTAGAGCATCCCAATCAAACCTGGCCATGACAGGGATGCTCTAGCATATTCCTCCAAAACTCTATGGTTTCCATAGAATTTTTTAAAGAAGGTGCTAGAGTGTCCCGTCACTTTTGAGTTTACCCTGGAAGGGACATTATTTCTTGTGTTCACTGCATGCTGCAAATCACACACACCACACACCAAAGCTCCCGCTGATGGCAAGAGGGGACTGGCAACCCTAGATGCCATAAGGTCCAAATTCTGAGGCTGCCATTTTCCCTGGGGGAACTGCTGTCTAGAGATCCGTTGTAGTTCTGGGAGAACTCTATGGACCCCACTTTATGGTTTATAAACCTATGTAAGAATATGCACATTCTCTTGACTTGAAAGAGCCCTGCAGGATCTGCTTTGCTCTGCTGAGAGACGGACATGTAAAGAAATGCCCAATAACAGCAAAAGACACCATCCATCAGGAGGTTTTCTGTCGCAAGCCTCCTTGAAACGAATGGGAGTTGCTCTGTTTTCAATTTCAATTTGGCAGGCACAAGAAATACCTTCTGGGCATATGGTGACCTGAGCACAAAATGGTGCTCTGTCATCATCATTTGATTAAATCAGCCAACAGGTTGGATCCAACGCTCAAGTAAAGAAGTGCAGACCTGCTTATAGCAAGTAAATGTGGCTCTTTGTTTCTTGTTTCTGGAGTGTGAGGGGCTAATTTTCTATTTCTTTCTTTTCTTTTTTTGGCAGAAAAAAGGTTTATTAGTACGCTATAGCAGGGATGTCGAACTCATTTGTTATAAGGGCCAAATACTGCATAAATGTTACTTGGTCAGGCCGGGCCATGCCTCGCCAGCCTAGATCGAGAGTGGTGTGGGTGGGTGTGGCTGCCTTGGCTGGCTCGCAGGCCGGATAAAAGCTCTCAAGGGGCCAGATCCAGCCCCCAGGCCGTATGTTTGACACTCCTGCGCTATAGTATACATAGGCATAGACACTATATTTTTACAAGAAATATTTTCCAAATTCTTTGCAATTGTGACATATCATATCCTTTCTTTAAATATGTCAGTTGGATTAGGAGAAAGATGTCCTTAGATTTCAGAATCCTCTCTTCAGAGGTAGCACGTAGATCTGATTTCCAGTATCTTACAAATACTGGTCTAGCAGCTGTCAACAGATATTCAGTTATATTCCGTTGGTCTTTGGGGAAAACAGCTGTGTAGCTTAGTAGCAGGACCTCAGCAGAAAAGGGGAAATCTATATAGAAGATAAGCTATAATAGAGGACCAATGGCTGATGTTCTATTTCTATATATACTATTGGATGTTGTGAAAAACTATTAGATATATGAGGTTATGGAAGAATGGAAGATGCTGTTCTGTTTTATTTCCTAAAACTGTAATGTGTTTTTCCTAAGTGGGATGGGGTTATATCTAACGGATATAACCCCTAAGTGGGTATTCCCCATTGTGTCCTGCAGCTGCAATATGAAAGGCTTCATGCGACACTGGTCCGATCAGCAGAACGAAATCTTTACTAAAGATACCACTGCATTTCTAGTGTGTTTTGCATCTTGAGTCAAAACCAGTGGCTGTGAATCATGCCACAAAGCCATCACCCACATTTTATTATCTTCCCTCTATCTCCTTCTCTGAAAACAGCATATTTTTTAAAAAAATTGCAGCTAATTTTTGAGGGAGGCATACGAAGACAAGAGGATGCGATCCTGAAGGAGCTATGCATAAAAATGCTTGAATAAACCGTTAGATATAACCCCATCCCACTTTTTATCTGTGTTTTTTAAAACAGGTTTCCTGACACAGATGAATGGCTTGGAGCATTCTGTTCTTCACCTCTCCTTCCAAGGTTGCATGCAGCTTATTCATGTGGACGATCAGCTGGTGGACTTGCACGCAGTGGAGCAAGGGAAGCTGGGAAACTTCGCTAATGTCAGCATCGACATGTGCGCCATAATTGATCGGTAAGCGAGAGTTTTCATTTATCATTTAATGGATTAAAAAAGCATTCAATGAGCGTGGGCAGGATAAAGATGCAAAATACTTAGAATCATAGAGCTGGAAGGGGCAACCAGGGTCATCTAGTCACACCTCCCGCACAAGGCAGGAAATTCACAACTACCTCCCCCCCACAAACGCACTCCCAGTTACCCCTACTCCACATCTAGAAGATATTCCCCCCCCCCCAAAAAAAACCCCTCCAGGATCCCTGGCCAATCTGGCCTGGAGAAAAATTGCTTCCTGACCCCAAAGTGGCGATCGGCACTACCCTGGGCATGCAAGAAAGGGCCATGAGAGCCAAACACTGATCCAAACCTTCCTGCCCTCCTTCTCATGATCTGCCTAAGGTAATAGAATCAGCCTTGCTGAACAGATGGCCATCTAGCATCTGCTTAAAAACCTCCAAGGAAGGAGAGCTTACCACTTCCGAGGAAGCCTGTTCACTGAGGAACTGCTCTAACTGTTAGAACATTCTTCTTAATGTTTAGCCCAAACTCTTTTGATTTAATTTCAACCCAGCTTTGCAAGCCCCCTGTCCTGTATGGTTCCAGTATAGGTCCTCTGCATGTAGGATTTGATTATTTTTTGACATAACTCCTGATATTCGCAGTAGCCAGCAAAAGACCACAAGTCTCTAGCAGCAATTCACAATCAGTGTGTGGAAACCCACCAGATGGATTCTTGATCTCTGGGCTGCTAACAGTAGGCGTTCAGGCAATTCAGCTAGAGCATAAAAGTTGCATGACAAATGAATTGGGTGTCAAGTGGCTGCACAAAGCAGTCGGCGGGAGGGGAAGTAATCATTATAGCTAGATAGTGTGTAAATGTTTTTAGAAATCTTGTAAAGATATGGAGGGAGTCCAATGGCATCGCCATCCTAGCTTTGCTCCTGAAAGGACCACTTCATTTGTTAGCAAAGCCTTGAACGGAAGCCACTTGTAGCTCCTCATGGTCCCTTGACCTTATCCTAGAGGATGTCCCTGCCAGCTCTTTGAGGAATAACTATCTGCATGGTGTATGAGTAAATAAATCCCCCACAAGCTTCTGCAGTTGACTGCTTTGAAACAGCACAGATGAGCAGTCCTTAAAGGCTTATTCCTCTTTTCTCCAAATGAGCAGACGAACTGCTTGACTGTCAGTGAGCAAGATTAAAATACAGATGATCTGACTCAGGAAAGAGGCCGAAGCCTCTGTTGCTTATTCAGAAGCAATTTCATCCCCCAGGTGAATTTGCCGCGACTTCAGATTTAGTTTACTGTGGAAGAGCAGCCTCTTGGAACACAGTAATAATATGAGGATCCTCGCAGAGCCGAGTTCCTGTGAGTGCTATCACAGGAGCTCAAAGGCTTACCTGTAAGAACATAAAAGCTTTCGTTAACTAACCTAGTTAATGTTGACGCTGAGCAAGAAGTACAATTCAAATATGACTCTGTGTGCTATTTATTTATATACTTTCTAGTCAACATTTCTTCTTCCGGCTTAGAATGAACACTTGTGAGGCACCAAACAAGAGTTGCAAATATTGTGTAGGCATGCAGTGCAAATATCTGTAGCATTACTCTGCCCTGTGACTTTTCCATGCACATGTGTGTTTGGGGCGACATAACTCCAATGCAGTGCCATCAAAAGCAGAGTTCTACCCTTCTGAAACCACTGTATGTAATGAGAAGGTTGTAATTTTGCTTAGGATGGCACCGTTGAAGGATCACAGAACATAAAAACATAAGAAAGGCCATGCTAGAGGAGACCAAGGTCCATTAAGTCCAGCAGTCTGTTTACACAGTGGCCAACCAGGTGCCTCTAGGAGGCCCACAAATAAGACGACTGCAGCAGCATTATCCTGCCTGTGTTCCACAGCACCTAATATATTAGGCATGCTCCTCTGATCCTGGAGAGACTAGGCATGCATCATGACTAGTATCCATTTTGACTAGTAGCCATGGATAGGCCTCTCCTCCATGAACATGTCCTCTCCCCTCTTAAAGCCTTCCAAGTTGGCAGCCATCACCACATCCTGGGGCAGGGAGTTCCACAATTTAACTGTGCATTGTGTGAAGAAATACTTCCTTTTATCTGTTTTGAATCTCTAATGGTATGGGTTTTCTTTAAGCAGGTACAAAATGATGGGAGTGGAGAGATAGGTGGTAAGCTATCAGGAATGAGTGGATAGTGCTAAAACCACGCTCTGTAGGAGGTAACAGAACTGAGGAGGGGACTGTAAGAAGAAGCTGGAATTGTATTGTAAATTATTTTGAGGACCTTACAGTTTACAGGCAACATTTATGACCATACATTTGACATTTATGGCCTAAACATAACATATGTTCATGCGCGTTTTTGTGAAATGAAAGCTGGTTATTTCATTCTTTGAATCATGGGGGAAGGGTACCCTGGCTTTCACTGGAGGGGTGGGAGTGATCCCCTGGAGGGGTGGCTGGTTACTCAGCTGGATGGCTGTGCTCTGGCTGTGGTGGGAACCCCACTGACTGTTCAGAGGGAAGGAGGCAGGGAGAAGACTACATTCCCTATCAGAAGGGATGGCTGTCACATGGTCAAAACAGGTTAGGATGAGGTGGCACCTGTTGGCAATTAGGTCTCCAACTCTCGGGGGAAGGCCCACCTTCTTGCGAGAGACAGGTCCCACCCCCTTTAATGGCTGACCTTTAAAAGTGAGAGAGTCCGATAAGACCCAGCCAGTGATTGCTTCAGGCAGTGGGAGAGCAAGCCAGGGAATTGAGGATGATGGAGTGAACTTCAAAGTACCTTCCATTCCACAGCTGAGACCTTAAGAGATTGGACAAGTGGCCACCAGGCAGAGAACCAAACTGATGGAAAGGAGCCCAGGTGTGGAGCATGTCACATACGACTGTTAGTGAACAAATGTCCTAAAATCAAAACATACTGGGAAAGGGCAACATTGTTGGTTGCTCTTTTATGCCTAGGCTTACCAGAGTGCCCCCTCCATGGACTACCTACCACCTGTTTACTCTCCCCCATTTTGCCTCTTCTTGCAAAACATTGGGAAGGGGTGGTGTCATGGACATGGCAACGTCATCTCCTGCTGTTGCATCCTCAGCACTCTAGGAATTTCCCCAATCTCTATGGTCTTTACCATAGGACAATTCCTAGAGCATCTTACAACATGGTGATTTCGCTTCCTGGCCATTATCCAAAAGCGATGTCACTGTGTCACACAATGTTCCTGCTCCCGATGCCCCACCTCCAAAATCTTCTGGGATTGCCAGGCACAGGGCCCCTGATTAGGAGTGGGTATGACCATGGGAGGGAGACAATGGGCAGCTGGTTTTTCAGGAGTCTGGAATATGAATCTTTCTTGCCTGCCAGTAAAGGTGCAAAGGAATATTGAGTTTGCATCCAGCCAGAAGTGAACTGATTTAGATTTGGGGAGTCAGGTTTGTTCTTATTTTTGAGCCTTGTATTTGGTGTTTCGGTGGTTTTGGTTTGCACCTTTGTAATCTCTGATGAGTCTGTCCATTGTTTATGATACAGATTGATTATCCCTTATCTAGACTGTTTGGGACCAGTCTAGATACGGATTTTTCTGTATTTTGGAATATTTTGGAATTTTCGCATATACATAATGAGATGTCATGAGGGGTTGGGTCCCAAGTCTAAACCCAAAAATTCATTTATGTTATATATAAAGTACTATGCGTACTTTATACGCATAGCCAGAATGTAATTTTAAACAATATTTTTAAATAATTTTCTGGACATTGAACCATCAATGGGGCTGCCGAGGGCCTGTGAGTGATGCCTGCATGCCGGCTCAGGTTTTCAGATCAGTCTGGATATCGGATTTCCGGATAAGGGATACTCAACCTGTACCGATTATTAGAAAGACATTACAGGTAATTGAAAACAAAGTTTATCTCACAGCTCCCACAGCTCAGGAAAGGGGGAGCACAAATCAACATATTGCCGGACCGCTCTGGGCCAGAGAGCTGCCAGCGGATCTCACTGAAAACTACATGTTGAGACACGTTTGGAATTTTCTGTCGAGGCAAACCCCTGAGGAGTTTCAAGGGAAGCAAAATGAGCTTTGGAAAGACGAGCACGGTTTCTCATCGGAGACCTGCGCAACCCTACCTGAGCTGCCCCAAGGTGGCATTTGTATGCCCTTTTGAAAATTCATGGTTGCATTTGGAAGAAGGACAGAGAACCTAAAAGTTGAGCTGCAAATTTATACAAAATACTGATACTGTTTATTATATAGTGTACACAAAATTAAAAACACTAGGCCCCAAAATTAGGCTGATCAATTAAAAGACTCTAAAAAGATAGTTGCTAATTTACAAACATGGTTGATGATCATAAATATATGTAAATGACCAATAGACAACCAAACGCGCTTCGGCCTAAGGGGCCTTCTTCAGTGGTCATACATGCATTTCCATATTTTATAAACATGTCCTGAAATACATATAAAGATATGCTGAGAAGGAATTGTCTTATATATTGTGTGGCCTGTTGTCCCTTATTGGTGTAAAGTCTGGAATATTCACCATTTAAATTGGCTCACGGTCAGGAGCAGGCCATGAGGATGGTATGCGGTAGTGCGATTGTGCTGCTTCCAGGTGCTGTTGTGCTATTCTGTCCAAGGCCAGTCTATGCCCCGTGTTTAGTCTTCATAGATTCCCATACTGTGGGAATCGCCAAATTCCCTGCCTCCTGGAGGGGGGGGGGTTGCCTGGGTAACCGGTTATCTCCTTTTGCTCTTCCATACATGCTGTGTACCTTGCCTTTGACCCTTACTAGTGTCCTTTTGAATACGGCTTCTGAAACCTGTCGATTCTACCCAATAAAACTGCTTTTGTGGATTGGTTGTCTGCTGAACTCTGTTTAATGGGGCCGCAGGACTAGAGCTTACATTAGGACACTAGTCGAGGCTTATGGGATGGAATCTGAGGAGGGCTGGGTTTGGGGAGGGGAGGGACTTCAATGCCATAGAGTCCAATCGCCAAAGTGGCCATTTTCTCCAGGTGAACTGATCTCTATCGGCTGGAGATCAGTTGTAATAGCAGGAGATCTCCAGCCACCACCTGGAGGTTGGAACTCAAGCAAAATGAGCACAAGTACAAAGGCCAAAATATCTGGCACATAAACTCCACACTTAGAATATGCTGATGATCTGCATCGTCAAACGACAACCATGCAACTGCAGTTGACATCAAACAAGATATACATATAAGCTCATACAATTAACATGAAACACAAAGCGTTTAACATGTCAAAAAAGCAACGGAGCATTTAAAACGCAATGGGCTTCCGGTACATTTCCCATTTCATGAACGGCTTTGTCAAGCTTCAAATTCTTCCGTGTGCTTGAGAATTCATTTAGACAAAGATGTACTTTCCTGGTAACGGTGGACGGCTGGCCTTTGTGCTTGTGCTAATTTTGCTTGAGTTCCACCTTCCTGTTGAGCACTTGTAGCCTCTTCTGATTACCAGCTGGAGGTTGGCAACCCTAATCATCAACCATGTTTGTAAATTAGCAACTATCTTTTTAGAGTCTTTTAATTGATCAGCCTAATTTTGGGGCCTAGTATTTTTAATTGAGTGTACACTATATAGTAAACAATATCAGTATTTTGTATAAATTTACAGCTCAACGTTTAGGTTCTCTGTCTGTCTCACTAAGGTCGATGTTTTTTTCCCTTTTTGTTAATTCCATTG
Organism: Euleptes europaea; assembly: GCF_029931775.1. NCBI lineage: Eukaryota > Metazoa > Chordata > Lepidosauria > Squamata > Sphaerodactylidae > Euleptes > Euleptes europaea. Next base: position 15,738,284 of record NC_079322.1, on the reverse strand, counting down.
CTTTTGGAAGAAGACCAAAAACAAAACAAAAAAGGCTAAGAAAGGTTTACTCTGAAACAAAAACTCCTGACTTGTCTTACACGTCAGAGGAGAGACATGAAGTGACACTTGTGCTGTGGTAAGGGAGGGAAGAACTTAGAAAACAGTACGGGTCACAACCCTTTCTGCCAGAGAAAAATCCTGCCGCATTTTCCTTCCACGACCCGCATTATCGATAAGTGCCCTTATTATGGAAGTCACGTAGTTGCTGGAAGGATCAACGTGCTGTCCGGAGAATGACAGTTCCCCTCCTGTACATCTCTCTTCCTTATCACTGACAAACTGGGGTTTTGTTGTCATAGTCCAGATGGTAGAGTTGTACCTTCCGAATGCACAGGGATCATTATTCAAAACTAATTTTCTCCTGGAAGCCTCAAGAGACTGGTTGACTGTGCCGGGATTCCTGGTGGCGGAGTGTGCAGAGACCTCATTGGGATAGCGCTGACGGGATGCTAAAAAGGATTTCGAAGCCTCCCGTCTGATATGACGTTACAGATTACGCGGAACATATGTTAAATTGTAATGAAAATCTGCTTTAAAGACAAGAGTAGATAACAGGGATGCAGAAAGAGAACTGAAGCTTCACAGATCCAGAATGTTTCCGTAGCTATTTGCCAGTAGTGTGTGCACGTGTGGATGTTTTAATACCTTGTTTCACAAAGAGATATTGGTATGGCCTGCAGACTCTCTGGTAACTCAGCGAAGCGGTAGGGTTCGCCACAGTGCCTCAGCAAATGCTGTGAGATTTGGGGAATAGTGCCTGGGGAGGGTGGAATTTGGGGAGAATGTTCCAGGTGATGTTGTAGGTTACCTTTGGTTTTTACCATAGAGACTAGTAGACATTCCTAGAGCACAATTCCTGGAGCATCATTTTTCTCCTGCTCCTCAATTCCTTGGGAGTGGGAAGACTGGGTGCTAGGGGTGGATGAGTTCCAACCTGGGCAGGTAAACGGGAGGTCTGTGCAGCAGTCAAATTTAAAACAATAAAGTAGGTCAGGCATTACCAGGAAGAGGGATGAGACAATTGCTGTCCTGCAGGAGTCCAGCTTTGGATTGGCCCTCTTGGAATGGCATTTCCTAGGCTGTCTTACTGCTAGCTGGGAAAGCAATCCAGCAAAACAAAGCTGGTTCAGCATAACGGCAATGAAGACCACTCGTTGAACTAGAAAATAATTGGGTTGCATCCGGTCTAAACTTTCCATCAGCAGAACAGAACTTCTCTGCCTTCACTTTCCCACTGCGGCCCACGAGTCGCCACAAAATTCCGCTCTTGGGGCAGGGGGGAGGAGAACCTGAGGAACGACATGAGGGAGGATTTGTCTCTGTTTACAAAAATTTTCTCTTTAATTTTGCACAGATCTGAAATCCTCTTCAAATATTTTGTGTTTGCTATATAGAAGGTTCTTATTTATTTGTTTAGGGATTTCTACCCTCTTTCTCTCCAGTAGAGACCCCAAAGCAACTTACAACATTTTTCTCCCCACCTACATGTTATCCTCACAGCAACAATCCTGCGAGGTAGGTTAGGCCAAGAGAGAGCGGTAGGATCAAGGTCACCCAGCAAACGTTAGTGGCAAAGCGAGCATTCAAAGCTGGGTCTCCCCGATCCTAATCTGACACTCTAACCACTAACCCACACTGTGGAAGAAAAATCATGAACAATATGCATAGGTCATTGGATGTGACAAGTGCACATGTGTCTATTTTTGCGATGTTGCCATTACAGATTGTGCAATTAGCAATAATTTAGAATTTCATAGAATCATAGAGTTGGAAGGAACCACCAGGGTCATCCAGTCCAACCCCCTGCACAATGCAGGAAATTCACAACTACTCCCCCCCACACACACCCAGTGCCCAGAAGATGGCCAAGATGCCCTCCCTCTCATGATCTGCCTAAGGTCACAGAATCTGCATAGCTGACAGATGGCCATATAGCGTCTGCTTAAAAACCTCCAGGGAAGGAGAGCTCACCACCTCCCGAGGAAGCCTGTGCCACTGAGGAACTGCTCTGTTAGAACATTCTTCCTAATGTCTTGATAGAAACTCTTTTGATTTAATTTCAACCCGTTGGTTCTGGTCCGACCTTCTGGGGCAACAGAAAACAACAATTTAGGTGGCATTGAGGAAGAACCAGGTGAAATCCCAAAGGATTGCTCTGTCAGGGGCTATCAGCAGAAATAGCTAAGAACAGAACTGCCAGGCTCAGAGGCAGTGTTTCTCCAAATAACTAGAAGCTGATCTAGGGTTGCCAGCTCTGGGTTGGGAAATACCTGGAGATTTTTGGGGTGGAGCCTGAGGAGGGCGGGGTTTGGGAAGGGGAGGGACTTCAATCCCATAGAATCCAAATGCCAAAGCGGCCATTTTCTCCAGGTGAATTGATCTCTAACGGCTGGAGATAAGTTGTAATAGCAGGAGATCTCCATCTAGTACCTGGAGGTTGGCAACCCTAAGCTGAGCTCAAACAGCAGGAGAACAGAATGCCATTAAACTTCCTGTCATCATCTGGTCTCATATTTTTGAATTAGATGAAACCTTGAGATTCTCTAGCATGGGTGGTTTTTATAAAAGGTGCAGCGTTCCCTACCCCTCTGATCTCAGAAGTTATTCTCAATTGATAATAATTTCAGAGGGGCAGATGGGTTCTTCTTGCAACCAAAATGACCAACAAGGAAGTCTGGGGTCACTATGCAGAGGAAGGCAATGGTAAATCACCTGGTAGTGGCTGGTAGTGGCTGGAGATCTCCCGTTATTACAACTGATCTCCAGGCGACAGAGATCAGTTCTCCTGGAGAAAATGGCCACTTTGGCAATTGGACTCTATGGCTTTGAAGTTCCTCCCCTCTCCAAACCCCGCCCTCCTCAGTTTCCACCCCCAAAATCTCCAGGTATTTCTCAGCCTGGAGCTGGCAGCCCTCGTCTCTGGCCTTGAAAACCCCATAAGGGGTCGCCATAAGTCGGCTGCAACTTGACAGCACTTTACACACACACACAGCGCCACTGTTCATGCATGTTTTACTCTGGTCTGTGACCATAATAAATGATTGACTGGCTGGCTGACTTTGAAGACTAACAGAATTTCATCCCAGCAGGATATTTCATGGACTAGAACCCACTTTTGCCAGATGAAACGAGTGGATCCTCACTAGGCAAACCTTTTATGATGGAGATTGATTGATTGATTGATTGATTGATTGATTGGTTGGTTGGTTGGTTGGTTGATTGATTGGTTGGTTGGTTGGTTGGTTGGTTGATTGATTTGTTTGATTGATTGATTTTTACGCTGCCCTTTCCTGGCCAAGACAGGCTCAGAACGGCTCACAACCTGTTAAAACTAAAATCAGTACACCGTTACATAAAACACAACAATAATAATAACATAACACCAGCATCAATAACAATGTGTATTACTTGTGGGAAATAACAGAGATGGAGAAAGAAGGAAAAGGAGAGAAGGGGGTGGACCAGCCAGATGGAAAATACGTCACTGCCCTCAACCATATGCTTGGCAGAACAGCTCAGTTTTACAGGCCCTGCAGGATTGTTCCAGATCCTACAGGGCCTGAACCTCACTGGGCATAGCGTTCGACCAGGCTGGGGCCAGAGGCAAGAAGGCCCTGGCTCTGGTTGAGGACAGCCGGATGCTTTTCGGGTAGGGTTGCCAGGTCCCTCCTCTCCTCTGGCGGGAGGTTGTTGTCGGAAAGCGTGCATCCCGTGCATGTCACTTCCTCGTCACTTAGACGTTTAGAACCGAAAGTGCCGCCTCGCAAAGGGCCTTTACCTCTTAGTTTGAGTGGTAAAGTGGCCCTTTACCACTCAAACTAAGACGTATAAGGCCCCTTGAGAGGCGGAACTTCCGGTTCTAAACCAGAAATGACACGTGCGGGATGCACACACGTGTGCATGTTTGCCCGCCGACCCTCAGGTGGTCGGCAGGCAGAGGGCTAAATTGCCAGGGGTTTGCCCACCACCAGCGGGCACCTGGCAGCCCTATTTTAGGGCCAGGGATCACCAGAGGATTTTCTCCAGATGAGCTAAGTGCTCTTGGGGGGTATATCAGGAGAGGTGGTCCCGGAGGTATGGGGAAATATAAACAGCAAGGTCATAGGGCCATGGAAAGTAGCAAGTGCATAGAGAGATATCTAAAATCCAAGGATCTGCTGTTCCAATCCTAACAAAAAGTGCAAATATATTGAAAACAGGGAAGAGGGGACAAGAGAAGGGCAAGTAGTACTTTAAAATGTAAGTCCACAGGCTGTAAATCTCATTTAGAAAAGTTGACAAATTATTTTGCACAGGGGATATTTTGGAGAAGGATGTGGTGTGTCCTCTGCATGCAGAGAGAAACGCTCTGCAGTATCACTGTACTGAAGACTGGACCACCCAACGTCAACCCCAGAGAACAGAAATACCTCGAGGAAGCCCACAAGATGGCCCCGAGGCAGGAGCTCCCAGTAGGGCTGCCAACTTCCAGGTACTAGCTGGAGATCTCCCACTCTTACAACTGATCTCCAGCTGATAGGGATCAGTTCCCCTGGAGAAAATGGCCGCTTTGGCAACTGGACTCTATGGCATTGCAGTCCCTCCCCTCCCCAAACCCCACCCTCCTCAGGCTCCGCCCAAATATCTACAGGTATTTCCCAACCCGGAGCTGGCAACCCTAGAAATAGTTCATGTGTGGACCCCCAGATCCCCAGAGCCTATTCCTCTCATAGAGCCTTATCTTGGGTTCTGTTTCATGGCCTCACAGTGGGTGTTGTGAGAATGGGAAGGAATGTACAGAACTGGCTTTCAGATATATAGATAATCACCTACTGGCTCATGTAACTGATGTATGGGTTTCCATGCCTGGTTTTTCCCTGTAGATTTGGGCTCCTGTTTTAGGAACAGATGATCCAGAAAGAGCTGCACTTTGAAAGCCTCTGTGCATGCAGATACCTATCCGAAATAGAAAGGGAAGGTAATTCTTAGGAAAGAAATTGTATTAAGCCTTAAACGGGTTTTTTTCTGGGAAATAATAGAGCAAAATCCCTCGAGGAAATGAATGTCAGATGTTTCTGCTTTAATCCTTGATGTCTTCTTTGAAGGGCAGCTTAAACGAATTAGCTGAGATAGTCCTGGGGGTTAAAATGAACATCTCTTCATAGATTTTTTTCCTCTATGTTCCACACAGACTCATCTGTACCTTTTATACGACACACATATAAAGCTTGGCCGAGGCATCTAATGCTGAGGATACCCTTACACTCAAAGAAAGAGAAACGGCGGTTGGGTTTCAAAAAAAGAAAGAAATATGCATCAGACACAAAATACAATCTGATGCATCTGTTCTGATTTTCTGGGCATTAGTTACTTACAAGTGGGTAACTCAAAAGGAGTAGTTGGGAGGGCGTTCCTTTCTCCTTCCCCTGCAGGTCTCCTTTCCACCCATGATAAGTGGCACCTTGGGGTAGAAAGCATTCGTGGTCCATTTTCTACTCCAAGCTTCCCCCACTACCAGCAGTCTAATGATGGGAAAGGTGGGCTTGGAGTACAGATGCCAGCCTCCAGGTGGGACCTGGGGATCCCCCGGAATTACAGCTCATCTCCAGACAACAGAGATCAGTTCCCCTGGAGAAAATGGATGCTTTGGAGGGTGGGGCTCTGTGGCATTGCATCTATCCCACTGAGGTCCCTGCCCTGCCTCCCTCAGGTTCCACCGCTAAATCTTCAGAAGTATCCCAACCTGGAACTGGGTTGCCAACCTCCAGGTGGTGGCTGGAGTTCTCCCGCTATTACAACTGATCTCCAGGTGGCAGAGATCAGTACCCGAGGAGAAAATCACCAATTTGGCAATTGAACTTGATGGCATTGAAGTCCCTCCCCTCCCCAAAACCTTCCCTCCTCAGGCTCCACCCCCAAAATCTCCGGGTATTTCCCAACCCGGAGCTGGCAACCCTATCTGTAAAGGTACCAAGCCGCCTCACCCTCTCTACAGCTGTAAAAAAAGAAGCCCTGTTGCTCTGCTGGGGTTTGCTAGCCAACGAAAGAATGCGAACTCTTTGCATCTGTGTTCCAGAGCCATTTTCGAATGTCACTCTGTTAAGCCTAAAGCCACCAGCCAGTGATTTAGCACTAAACTTGGCGCAGTTAAAGTCCATGTAAGCTGTAGCCCAGCTTGATTATTTCTTCTTGGTGGCTTCACTAAAATGCCAGTGGTGGATTAATTCAGTGCCATTACAACCAGCTGACCTTCTCAAAATCATTACATCAGTAAATAAAATTACCTCTTTCTTTTCGACTCAGCACAAGAACAAATCCAGCCTTGAATTTATTGATATATTTTCTTAATGTGCTCCTTTGGCTAGATAGTCTCTCTCTCTCTCTCTCTCTCTCTCTCTCTCTCTCTCTCTCTCTCTCTCTCTCTCTCTCTCTCTCTCGTTCTCTGTCTCTTTCTTCTGAGTGTGTATAAATTTGTATTAATACGATGACAGTGATCCTTCTATTGTGTCAGTAGCTTATATATTAAATTTGTTCATCCGAAGCACTGCTGAAGAAAGTAGCAATTGCTCCATCTGATCTTTCACCGTCTTTTCATTCTTTGGTCAGGACCTCAGAGAATAGCAGACCTTTCTTTCCTTCTGCAGATTCTTTGCCTCGGTGTTGGATAGCTTTGTCTCCTCTGTGAATGTTAAATGGGTGTCACTCTCCAAACTCAGATAAGCCCCTGCCTTTCAAAAAGTGATACACTCACATTTGAATTTTATTTTATTTATATCCTGTTTTTTCCTGCAAAAGTTCAGAGCAGCTTCTCTCGGGCCCTCCTCCCATTCAAGCACCAATCCAAGTGCACAGTTGCTTAGCTTCAGGAAGGCTAAAGGTCGGGTAGTCATTTTTTGTTTTGCCGTCCAGTCACAGCTTACTTATTGCAACCCCATAAGGTTTTCATGGCAAGAGACATTCAGAGGTGGTTTGCCATTGCCTGCCTCTGCGTCATAATCCCGGTGTTACTTGGAGGTCTCTCATTAGGGTTGCCAGAACCAGTGGGTTGAAATTAAATCAAAAGAGTTTCTGTCTAGACATTAGAAAGAATTTTCTGACAGTTAGAGCGGTTCCTCAGTGGAACAGGCTTCCTCGGGAGGTGGTAAGCTCTCCTTCCCTAGAGCCATCTGTCAGCAAGGCTGATTCTGTGGTCTTAGGCAGGTCATGAGAAGGATGGCATCTTGGCCATATTCTGGGCATGGGTTAGGGGTCACTGGGGTTGTGGGTGGGAGGTAGTTATTTGATCTACTGCTTGATGGTATGCCAATAAAGGTATTGAAATTTGAATTTGGTAGTTGTGAATTTCCTGCATTGTGCAGGGGGTTGCACTAGATGACCCTGGTGGTCCCTTCCAACTCTATGATTCTATGACTCTATCCCTACTTGTAAGGGAAAGTATGGCCTGATGTAGATCAAAGCTTCTTAAGAACATAAGAAAGGCCCTGCTGGATCAGACCAAGGCCCATCAAGTCCAGCAATCTGTTCACACAGTGGCCAACCAGGTGCCTCTAGGAAGCCACTAACAAGACGAGTGCAGCAGCACCATCCTGCCTGGGTTCCACCGCACCCAAAATAATAGCCATGCTCCCCTGATACTAGAGAGAATAGGTATGCAGCATGACTAATATCCATTCTAACTAACAGCCATGAATACCCCTCTCCTCCATGAATATGTCCACTCCCCTCTTAAAGCCCTCCAAGCTGGCAGCCATCACCACAACCTGGGTCAGGGAGTTCCACAATTTAACTATGCGTTGTGTGAAAAAATACTTTCTTTTATCTGTTTTGAATCTCTCACCCTCCAGCTTTAGCAGATGACCCCGTGTTCTAGTATTATGGGAGAGGGAGAAAATTCTTCCTGTCCACTCTCTCCAAACCATGCATAATTTTATAGACCTCTATCATGTCTCAGTTCTTAAACTGTGGGGTTGTGTAACTGAATGTGGGGGCTGCGGAAAATTTGGCAATGGTGTGCAAATGTGTATGCAAATTAGCTTTCACTTTTAACAAATGGTAAATTGATATGTATACCAAATAATTGTTTTAAAAGAAATGTCTTTATGATTTATTATCAGTGATGTTTGATTTGTATACCTATTTTATATACCTATATACCTGGGGTCGTGTAAAAATTTCTCGGGCGGAAAGGGGTCGCGAGTGGAAAAAGTTTAAGAAGCCCTGATGTAGATGACCAAGGCTAGCTCAATCTCATCAGAAGCTAAGCAGGCTTGGTCTGGTTGGAACCAAGGAAGTCCAGGGGCAGGCAATGCCAAACCACCTCTGTTCGCCTCATGCCTTGAAAACCCTACTGGGTCTTCATAAGTTGGCACTTTCCACCACTGGTGGAAAGTATGCTTCATTCCTGATGCCAGTGTTCCCCGCTGACATTTCTAAAGGGTATATAATGTGTTATGAGGATCTTTTAGGAATGAAATTTGTATACTTCGTATTCTGCTTGCTGATGGTACGGCGTGGTTTTAGCAAATTGGGTAGTTATAGGTCAGGCTTTAAAAGACGAGGCTTTCTACCAGACCTTGAATAGAATGGCCAAATTCAGTGCGGCATGAACAAACTTCTCCAAAGGTTATCACGTCCCTGCTCCACAATGATTGGCAGCAATGAAAATAACTGATTGGTGGTATTTCGGGGCCTTTATTTGATACGCATTTGTCAGGCTTCTTGCCATGACATTTAACAAATATGAGGGAAAGAAACATGTTAATAGAAATAAAGACAGCTCAAACAGGAGGCCACGATTTTGGTTTCTTTCTCAGTTCCCAGATGTAGTGTCAACTTTTAAAGCAAGAGCTCACATACCGGCATCTAAAGGGGCCCTGGCATTCTGTGCAAATAGGGTTGCCAAGTGCCAGGTGGTGGCGGGCAAACTCCCGCCAATCCACCTGGCTGCCCGCTGATTAGCTGAGGGTCAGCGGGCAACCCGTGCACACGGCGACAGGTCACTTCCGGTGTACACCCGGACGCGCCGAATCGCAAAGGGCCGGTTTCCACTCAAACTCCCAGTTTGAGTGGTAAGCGGCCCCTTGTGATGCATTTTACACCTGGAAGTGCCGCATCACAACAGGCCTTTGAGTGGAAACCGGCCCTTTGCAATGCAGCACTTCCAGGTGTAAACTGGAAGTGATGAAGCACTTCTGGGTGCGCACAACTCCCACACACACACACCTCCATTCCAAAAACCTCCCGCCGAAGAAGAAGGATGATCTGGTAAGCCTATGTGCAAGTGATTACAAGTTGCATTAACTTAGAAAAAGGTGGCATGCAGACTTTTGAACCCTGTTTAAGAGAAATGGGAAATGTGAAAATAAACTTCCAGGCCCATATATATTAGCTCCCCTGCCTAGGGAGGTGGTGAGCTCCTCCTCTGGCAGCCTTCAAGCTGCGGCTGGACAAACACTTGTCAGGGATGCTTTAGACTGGCACTGCATCCAGCAGGATAGCCTGTACGGCCCCTTCCAACTCTATGACTCTGATTCTTTCGCCCCCCCATCACTGCTCCCGTCCCTGGAGCTGCCGTGGCTCCCAGCAACCCCCACCACCATTGCCGACACCAGCAATGGACCAGACGCACCTGTAGGGTTGCCAACCTCCAGGTACTAGCTGGAGATCTCCTGCAATTACAACTGATCTCCAGCCGATAGAGATCAGTTCTCCTGGAGAAAATGGCTGCTTTGGCAATTGGACTCTATGGCACTGAAGTGCCTCCCCTCCCCAAACTCCGCCCTCCTCTGCTCCACCCCAAAAACTTCCCGCCAGTGACGAAGAGGGACCTGGCAACCCTACGCACCTCCCAGCCTCTGCTTCCAGGCCCACCCCAGATTCTTCTCCTATTGCTGCTGTCCTCAGGGCCACTGCAGCTGCCACCCACCTAAGGTTGCCAGGTCTCTCTTCAGAACCGGTGGGAGGTTTTGGGGCAGAGCCTGAAAAGGGCAGGGTTTGGGAAGGGGAGGGACTTCAATGCCATAGAGTCCAATTGCAAGGCAACCATTTTCTCCAGGTGAACTGATGTCTATTGGCTGGAGATTAGTTGTAATAGCAGGAGATCTCCAGCTAGTACCTGGAGGTTGGCAACCCTACACTCACCCACCCCCGTCACTGACAATGCCAGCAAGACCACCATGGCTCCCGGCTTTGTGCCCAAGACCTGCTGCAGCTTCTCCTCTCCCCACAGCCGCTGCCACATCCGGGGCTGCTATTAGTCCTTCGACTACAAAAGGAATAATTTAAAATAAAAAAAAAATATTTTTTGAGAGAAATACCTTCCGTCGTAAACAATACTGGATTGTTTTATTAATTTATATTGCATTGCATTTCTCTTTGAATCGCTGCTATACCAGCTTCCTTTGTTGCCTGTCCCACTGGTCCCAATTATTTCCACAAGGGGGTGGGGAGAAAAAAGCATTTGTTCATCAGCTATTGTAAAAAACCAGGTTTTATTATTATTATTATTGTTTGTTCACTCCCATCCAACACTTTGAAGAAAATATATCCGGAGGCAAGGGCAACAGCAACCTTTGTGAAGGTCTCTGGTAAACTATTATTTATGTGACTATTGTGAAGCCATTCCATATTTTAAAGGGCAGTTTTGCCAGATTGAGAAACACGCGTTAGGAAACTACATCAACCATTAACCTTATCTGCCTTCCCCAACAAGAGGGAAGGGAAAAAACGACTGCGCCTGCAGTGCAGCGACAGCAGAGAAAAACATTTCTGGGACACAAAAGGCGGTGAAATGCAATTCCTCGGGTCTATGCTTTCCATCTTTATCATTACTCCTGCTTAAATAACAGTGATCAGTCTTTACACTGGCATGCACATGCGCGCGCACACACACAAGGTGTATCACCTCCTGATTCCGTGTTCCATTTTACTGAAGCAGCAGCTTGTGTACTTGGGGAGGGTCTATGGCTCAGTTTGTAGAGCATCTGTTTGGCATTCAGAAGGTCCCAGGTTCAATCTCTGGGATCTCCAGTTAAAGGGACTAGGCAAGTCGGTGATGTGAAAGACCTCAGCCTGAGACCCTGGAGAGCCGCTGCCGGTCTGAGCAGACAGTACTGACTTTGATGGACCGAGGGTCTGATTCAGTGTAAGGCAACTTCATGTGTTCATGTGTACGACTTTGTCCTATTTCAAGTATGACTATCTTGGAACAGTAGCTACCAAAACCCTCTTCCACATGGACAGGGCTCCATGTGACAACTTTTTTTTTTTTTGCATTTGCAAACCATCATTTGTTACTGTTGTGTGGCATTCTCTCTAGGGGAGGGGCTGTGGCTCAGTGGTAGAGCATCTGCCTTGTTTGCAGAAGGTCCCTGGTTCAAAACCTAACCTCTCCAGTTAAAAGGGTCAGGTGGTAGGTGATGTGAAAGACCTTGAAATGAGACCTTGGAGAGCTGCCACCAGTCTGAGTAGGCAATACTTCATGGCAATACTGAGTAGGCAATACTTCATGGACCATATTTTACCATAGAGTTCCTGGCAATTCCTAGAGAGTCATGAGATCACTTAAGGGTTTTCCCCAGAAGTAGTGTGTTGTTGATGGCTGCTCCTATGTTCCTCTTCTGCTGCTGGTTGCCGGGGAATCTATACAAAAGTCTTGTGTGTTGGGGGCTGTACTATGGAAGAGACATGGATGAGACTGAGTGAAAAAGATCAAACCAACATACAGCTATTTTTTCAGAGATGGGCAAAGCAACCCTGAAGGGGGGGAGAACCTGCTCAGGAGCCGGCGTGACCCCTGCGCCAGTGTAAGTGCCACTTGTGCTAGCTAAACTGGCAGTGAAGCTGGTGCATGGTTACTTACACCGACTCTGGGGAGCAGCGTGGCAGCACAAGGCTTGGGTACCAGTGCAGCCTCGCCGGCAGTGTTTCCCTGGCACAAAGGGGGCATTCCCAGGGCATTCCTGGGGTGGAGCTGACTTTAGTCAACTCCCAAAGCACTTTTGCCCCAGGAAGGCCCCCTTTAGCCAATGCGAACTTGCACCAGCAATAAAGCAGCATAGCCCCTTGAGGAGTTTCACGGGTGTTTTTTTTTCAAAGATAGCATTTTTAACTTGTTTTTCCAGGCTGGCAAGCTGCTCAGGAGATGGAGCGGCAGCGCCTTCCCTGGGCCCGATCCAACTACCTTCCCACTCAGGAGTGGGCTGTTAAGAGAAATTACACTGCTCTCCAGGTAGTTTCTTCATTCAGATTGGCCAGGGGGGATCATATTGATTTTATGAAGAATAGAATTTTCAGGCATTATTTGCTGTCTTGAAAACCCTACAGGGTCGCCATAAGCTGGCTGCTACTTAGGGCTGCCAACCTCCTAGTACTAGCTAGAGATCTCCTGCTATTACAACCGATCTCCAGCCAATAGAGATCAGTTCACCTGAAGAAAATGGCCGCTGTGGCAATTGGACTGTATGGCATTGAAGTCCCTCCCCTACCCAAACCCTGCCTTCCTCTGGCTCTGTCCCAAAAACCTCCCATCGGTGGCGAACAGGGACCTTGCAAAATATGTTTGTGTTGAAAACCCAATATTTCTTAACTATACGAAATCTTCCATACTGTTATATGTTACTGGGTTGGTCCTAATAAAAGGTGTTACTTGGATAGTGTTTGATGAAACCAGAGCAGTTTAAACTATATACAGCTCCTCTAGTAACTGGTATTGCTGGCTGTAGTGTACATTCACTTTTTGTTCTAAATTCTTTCCCACTTGCATTGAATTTTTAGTAGACTCCAAAGGTACAGCAGAAAGTCACATACATTGGTGAGTTATATATGAAAAGCAGATGGACTGCATTTTACAGCAGAAAGTCACATACATTGGTGAGTTATATATGAAAAGCAGATGGACTGCATTTTTATCAGAAATGCAGCAGAAGTCCAGTCCACTAGTCCTACATTTGAAACTGTTACTAACATTGGGCCCAAATTTAATCACTGCATAACTGTGACTTATTGAATTCAACTTAACAGGAAAGTGGAGCTCATAATGAAGCTGTAACTTCAAATGAAAATTTATGTCCACTGCTTCCAGCTTGCAGTCCCCCTTAGACAACTTGTGATAACTCATCATTCAAATGTACTCTCTGAAAATATCTAACATGAGGAGAGTGCAGCTTTTGATCTCTTGTTTTAAATTTCCAAATAGCTCTACGTGGAATACCAACCTATCTGCATCGGGCATATGTCAGAATGCAGCTTTTATTGTTATTTTACTTTTTTAAACAATTGCCACCAAAAATCGTATTTCAAAATCTGTTGGCCTAAATGTTGGTGCCTCTGTATCAGGGCATTACAAATGAATGCAGCCCCCAGCTAATAATAGCATGCAGAAGAAGGGGTGGTTAACAACACTCCAGGGCCATTTGTTAAAAAGAGAAGAAGTAATAACTTGTTCGGTAATGTAGTTCGCTAACCTAATTAAATGTGTCCTCAGCCCAACATCTGTCTTTGTAATGTTCTCAATTCTGTAAGGGGCCAGCTGTATCCTTTGCCTTATGTTTCAACGCATGTTGATAACCTGTGGATGGCATTTGTAATGTTGCTGATAAAATATCTGAATTTAATCATCTTCCGTTGGGAGGGGACTTTGTCAGCTGTGGTTTAAAACGTTATGGGCTCTATCAGCTTTCTGCAGATTTCACCTATAACATATTTAGCTGCTTAAAACAACAAGTGAGATAAAAATGTTTTTGACCCCAATTCTCAACTGCTTGCTCCGGAGTCATCCCACGGATGGCAATGGGGCTACTGAGCTCTAAGTGATCTACTGAGTATAATCTGTAGTGCTATTAGTTGAATTTACAGAGCATGTATTGGTTTGGAAATTGGGATTAAGGTTTCATGATGCTATTGAGTTAGTCTTCGATTACAGTTATATGTAAACCAATGCCGTCCCATTGCCTTTGATTAAACCAGAGCAGTTTAAACTTCCGTTTATTGGTGTTGTTGATTTGTTGAAAACAGTATAGTGAAGAGTTTCCAGGAAAAGCAGATATTTTGGCAGAGGTATCACTGTTCACCCAAGATTTATTTGTAAGAGGAGGGGTGGTGGCTCAGAAGAGGAGCCTCTTTTATTGCATGCAGAAGGTCCCACCATCCCAGGTTCAATCCCTCCCATGATGCATCTCCAGTTAAAAAGAACTAGGCAGTAGGTGATGTGAAATACCTCTTCCTGAGACCCTGCAGAGGGGTCACCAGTCTGAGTAGACAATACTGACCTTGATGGATAGATGGTCTGATTCAGAATAAGGCAGCTTTGTGTGTGTTCATGTATGTGTGCAAGTACTGAAAGCTACTTAGTAGTAATAATTGACAAAAACTGGACTGCTGGAAATGTGTGTGCCTGTGTGTTTGTATTTGTAAAGGACATAGTCAGATGTAGCAATTTTTTTAAAATATAAATGAATACACAAACCAGTGTGTGCCCATAGATCTGACACTAGTTTTGCTAGTCTAGGAAGCAAGGCAAGGGGTGGTGATGAAGGGATGGGATGGGAGTGTGTGTGTGTGTATTCATTATCTTGCATACATTTGGAAAGGGAGTGGAAATGAGATGTTTGAGATAGAGACAGATAAGACCTGTGTGTACGTAAAGTGCCGTCAAGTCACGGCCAACTTATGGAGACCCCAGAGAGTTTTCAAGGCAAGAGACTTACAGAGTTGGTTGTGACATTGACTTCCTCTGCATATTCTTTGGTATTCTTTGGTGGTCTTCCTCTGCATATGCTTTAGTATCCTTTGGTGGTCTCCCATCCAATTACTAACCAGGGCCGACCCTGCTTAGCTTCTGAGATCTGGCAAGATCAGGCTAGCCTGGGCCATCCAGGTGAGGGCAAGACCTGTGTACTATCAACTTAAAAATATAGATACAAAGTAAAACAACCTCAATCAGGTGGAGATGTTTGGCCCAAAAAGGGTTTTCAAATTGCAGGAAAGGGGTTTTGAAATGGTCTTTTATAACAATGAAAGGATATTACAAAAAGGGAAGAGTGCTAACTTTGATACTCAAGAGCCTGAACCTGGAGCACTGACACAAGATTTGGTACAAAGACGGCTCAATCAAGTCATCAATAGGTTTACTGGAACTGATTACAAGAAAATGGACTGGTGCAGGCATTCTTTCCCATTTCCTGGAAGTGGAGTTTAACATGACAGGAAGCAACTGGACATGCTGCAAATGCAACCGCACTGCAAAGTAGCGATCGTCGTCGAGTTCATTTCTCAAATTTATTTATTTCATAAATGTATTTATTTTCATGGTGTACAAAGAGTTTGTCCATGTCTTTGCTATTGTCGTGTGAGTTATTGCTCCTCAGAAATGCTGTTCTAATGAAAAAGAGAAAATGACGCAAGAAGGGTGAATCATAAATGATGTATTTGACACTTCCATTGAATCATGACTATTGCTAAGAGTGTTGCATTAGTGACTTGTTTTCCAACTCAACTAAAAAAATTAAAAGGATGTGACAGACATATTTTTCAGTATTTTTTGGGTTTGGCTTTAATAGACCCGGACATTTAAAAAAAAAAAAAAAGGCTGAATCGCATTATTGGATTTTTTTGGATACTTGAAAATTTTCAGGTTTATTAAACCTGAACCCCCCAAAAAACACACATAAAACAATTCAATATAATCCCCCCTATATACTGATAAAGTTTTTTTTTGGGGGGAGGGGTTCAATTTGGCTTTAGCCAAATGCACACTATCTATCTATCTATCTATCTATCTATCTATCTATCCACACACACACACACACACAGAGAGAGAGAGAGAGAGAGAGAGAGAGAGAGAGAGAGAGAGAGAGAGAGAGAGAGAGAGAGAGAGAGAGTATATGACCACAGTAAGCCTCTTACAAGGCAATCCTTTACAATGTTACACCCTTCTATGTCTCTTGGCAGGGTGTAACTCTGCTTAGAATTGCACTGTTGATATCCTGTTTGTTCTGCCCTATTTGGAATGATGGAAACTCTATCCATGTGCCCCTTAACCACCCTCCCCCATGCCCCCATTCATTTGAGAAACTGTGCCTCAAGATGACTCTAGTAGGGCATAGCAGCTTTAAGTTAAAGAACTTTGTAGTTTACCAGACTTGCAGGATGGTGGGGGCGGGGGGGGGGATATGGGCTGTGCTTAGTATCTTAAAAGCTGAGAGAAAAACATTTATCCTCCAAACAGCCCAGTAAGACACAAAAACAAAATGCTCCCCATTTTGAAGATAAGCAAATGCTGAAAGGTTGAGTAACTACTCAAAACCTCCTGTACACAAAAGAAAGAAAAGAAAAGAAAGGTTGGGAATCTTGGCTCATGTTCTTTACTTTGAGATCAGATTTGGCAGTGAGAAAGGACACATGAGTACTAGCAGACAGTGAAAAATGCATTCCTCATAGCTATTTCTACTTCAAAACTCCAAAAGGCTCCTTTATAAAATAATAATAGGCTTTGTGTTTATTGTGGATTTTTGTAAATTGGCACGATTGGCTTTGCATTTCCATATCTATACCCATTAGTACTGCATCCTAAGCTCTGATAGGACCCTTCGTGTCATCAGCAGCCTCCATGTATGGTGCAGGAATTATTGCCAGAGCTATCAGCTTCTGGAGGACTTAAGTAGACACGATGAGGACATTTTGCTGCCTTCAGGTCTCACCTTTGCGTTTCCCTGGTAAAATTTAGTAAAAGAAAAGAAGGGCATGACACCACCATGTACCCTACCTGCTCTCAAATCATAGGGGAAGGGGCAGCAATCCCACTTTTTGGGACAGCTCCTTTTTATGAGAATCTCCCTCCATCCATAATCTGAAGAAGAGGACAGTGACAGATTTCCATCTTAGCTGGCCTCCCTTCCCCCTCCCCCTTCCCCTACTTTTCCCTTTCCCTCCCCTGCCTCTTTACTTATATTAATAGTCATGCATATCCCAGAGAAAATGGCTGCTTTGGCAACTGGACTCTATGGCATTGAAATCCCTCCCCTAATCAAACCTCGCCCTCCTCAGGCTCCACCCCAAAAACCTCCCACTGGTGGCGAAGAGGTACCTGGCAACCCTACATTTGAAAGAGAGTTCCATCAGGCTGAGGTCAGAGCCAAAAAGGCTCTGGCTCTGGTCAAGGACAGCCAGACACTCTTTGAGTGGGGGACCACTAGTAAGTTGTATCTCGTTGAACATAACATTCTCGGTGGGGGGGGGTATATCGGGATAATTCCTTTTTTTTGAATTTTTTTAATTGTTTTTAATAATATTACAGTTAATTTCATCATCATTTGTCTTAATATAAAGAGAAAAAAACACAAACAGTTCTCATATGTTTATAATACTTTCTGTAACTTCCCCTCCCTCCTCCTCTGTCCATTTAAGATTCTAATACTCCCCTTTGCATTTACTATCTAATTCGTCATGGTTCTTTATATTTAAATTTCGCTAAAAATTTTAGTAATTAAAAATAAACCATTACCTTTAATCTATAAACATTCGAATTAGATCAATACATATCCTTTCATATTTACCAAGTTTAGTTCATTTTCACAGTATGTTATCCATGCCTCCCATTATATCGGGATAATTTCAAAGCTGTTCTTACTTGGCAAAGATATATATTGACAGCAATAGGCCACAGTAATCTTAGAGCAAGAGCTGACTAATGCCAAATCCATAATTTAATTTCTGAACTCAGGTCTAAACAGATCAAAGTTTAAATGGCACAAAACATGAAGGGGTATCAGTTGTGCATAGTATGCCTGCATTTAAACAGGTAGGTTGTCTGCAGCAAGCCCTGAAGGAGTGATCCAGAAGGAATCCAGCTTCCTTGATCGCATGGGCGAGATAGAGCTATCAATTTGACAATGTGTGCGGTCTTTATAATGGATTGTTCTTCACAAGTATTCTGTTATTTAAATTGAGGTGCCTGTGGTACCCAAGTTTAAAAGGCCCAGCTTGAATCTCTTCTAAACATGCTAATTATAAACATGTTCTCATAAACAGCAGATGGACATAGCTTGTTTTTCCACTGTACTGCTTCAGACTGCAGGTGGGGCTCAGGTGACTGAATGTTCCTCCCTGAAAATACGTTTCCAAACAAGATCAGGAAGAAGAATTCTAGTCTAGCCTTCTGCCCACCATAACAGTTTTCTTTGGGCAGGTAAATTGTTTGTATGGAGCGGCATTTCATCATGTGAGCCCCCTGCATGAGTCTGAAATGGTACAGTCCAGAGATAAGTTTACCCCTTCATCTATGTTAAAAGGGCCAAACTACATAATACTGCTCATGCAGCTGAAAAATAGGGCAGATAATTCCCCCACCCCCATGCTGTTAGAGCTTGGGGGGTGTTAAGTCCGCGTGGGGAGGACACACGAGGTCGAGAAGGAGTTCCAACAACAACGTGTTTATTGAAGAACAGAACAGAACTGGAGAACTCAGGGACTGCGCGAGCTGGAAAGTCCGTGGCCCACACATGCTCAGGAAGATCGAGCGCTGCTTGCCAGCGTCGTCAATGTCGTTGGCATCCATGAAGCAGGCAACATGATCCGCGTAGCTCTCCCACTTGCTGGGCTTGGCGGAGTCGAACGGTTCCAGTGATCCGCGGGTGGCCATAGCAGTGAAGTGTTGCATCTCAGTGTGTTGAGGATTTCAGCAAGGCGAGCCGGACTGCCTATCGGGCACTGTGAGGTCGCGGAGAATCACAGGCGATTTCTGTGAGAGTGATTTCGGTAGCAAGCCGGACTGCCTACCAGCCTTCGTCACCAATGTTAAGTCCGTGTGGGGAGGACACACGAGGTCGAGACGGAGTTCCAACAACAACATATTTATTGAAGAACAGAACTGGAGAACTCAGGGCAAACGGCCCTGCTTATATGCTCCCTAGTCCTGCCCGCGCCACTCCCCCCCTGATCCGTGATAGAGGGGAAACAACCCCGGGTTACTAATGGTGCATGCTGGCTTAGGGCCAATGGCGCGAGCCGGTTTGGACCAATGGCGCATGCAGGACTTAGGATCCTTCGTCCAGGACTCAAGCTCCTAAGTTTCCCCCTGCATATCGCCTAACTATTTACATACATTACAGGGGGAAAGGGCAGAAGGGATAAGGAGCCCCACACACATACACACCCACACCATGGTTCTGAGCTGAATTGGAATCCTGCTGATTTTTAAAATGGCATTCCCTAAAAGTGCTGTGTGTCTGCGAGGAAAAGTGAGTGACTCTACTCGCCAAAAAACTTATTGTATAGTTTGACACTATGCCATAGCCTAGCAGTGCAAAACATTTTTTTTAAGTTGTCAGATCAAGAAGTTATGGCATATTGGTAGGCGCAGTTCACTTTAGAACTCCCATGAGCAAGAATTAATTTGTTTTCACATGTAAGAGATTTTTTCAGAGTGCTTTTAAAGTGAAGAGAACTGAGCAATGTTTTGGAGAGGTGTTCGAGGTAGCACATAAAGGTCAGAAATTCAAGGTATGGAAGAAGAGGTGTTAAGGCAAGAGTCGCCAACCTTTTCTTTAATGAGAGCTACTTCTGAGTGACGAAAAAACCCAAGATACTCCCTGCCCTCTGCTAGGCATGTTACCATGTTTTGTTCTGTCCTAGAAATAAAAGAGCACCAGAAAGAAGCTATGAGATAAGCTGCACAGAGCAAGATCCTACCAAATAAAAGCTTTACAAAAACCCAGCCTAGAACAGATTTTTATTATGTGTGTGTGTGATCTTTTCTAAGTTTTTTAGAGGATGCATGAACTACTCCAGGGGTGGTGAATTTAATTGTTACAAGGGCCAGATATGACATAAATGTCACTTGGTCAGGCTGGGCCATGCCTCGGCAGCCCAGATCGAGATGGGGGGGGGGCAGCTGCCTTGGCTAGCTCACGGGCTGCATAACAGCTCTCAAGGGGCTGGATTCAGCCCCCAGGCCTTACATTTGGCACTCCTGAACTATTCAATGGCAGTTGGTTAGCCACTGGTAGCTCACAAGTTACTTATTGGAGACCCCTGTTTTAAGGATTCCTAGCCTAAAATGATATCTGCCAGACAGATGTTACAGCCCTGCTTTTCGAACCACAGATGAATAAAAGGAGTCATTTTAATTTTCAGAGTAACCATTTCCAGAGGTGATGCTGCTCTCCTAAATGCCATGCCTCCTTCACTGCATGATCGTCCTCCATATTTGCTAGTCCTTTTATAATGCATATCTTCTTAGGAGCACAAAGCGTTAATAAAGCCAATGGCAATCAGCACCAGCCATGTACAGCTTATGGTTTAATTTCACTATCAACCATGATGGAATCAACTTTCTCATTCTTTTAGTTTATGCTTCAAGCTTCCTAGCTGTCAACAAGCCCCATGCTCGGACATACATCCATGCACAAGGGCTCCTGCACAAAATATTATAGAATCAAGCCCTTCAACTTAATAAAAATCCTAGTTCTAAAGAAGGGTAATACATTTTGGACAACCTTTTTCTTTCTTTCTTTTTCATTTCAGTAATTTATCTTTGGGGGGTGCAGTAGCATTTTTTGCGCATCTCATGCATGATTAAATCCCCTTCTTCATATGCCACAGGTCATCAATTCAGTACTAGTAATAGCTATTTTTTTTCATTCACGATGTTATGGATTTTTCCGGCTTTACCTTGGAATTTCAGTAATCCATTTTACCAGCAGAGCCTCCTGACTTAAATTGTAGTTTGCATTCAATGGGGAACCATGTAGTCTTCTGTCAGTAAGAACTATCATTATCTTGTAAACCACCCCTGCTTTTTTATTGAAATTTGTAGTGTTGTATCCCAGTTCCCCCATCATTTGGAGGAAAGCTTATTTGCATAGTATCATTATTTATTACATACGTTCTCAGAATAATCTACCACTGTAGCAGGGAAAATTGCAATATAATTTCACAGCCCTTCTTTGGACATTTTGCCAGTTGGGAGCTATAGTTTCCAAGTTATGTCCTTGAGGCTATAAATAATGTGTTAGCGCGTAATTTAACTGTGACCCAGCTTTATGAGACTGGAGCCTCACCATACGAATATTTTTGAATCATTTATGAAACCTCGAACTGCTTTTGAGAGGGAGAGGTTTGTTATTCGTTAAGATTTTATTGACATTTTGGACAGATTAATTGCTACTGATAAGGATCATCAAACACAGTCAGACCCTCTTGTTTACTGTGGCAGAGTAGGTAGGGTATCAGGTTTGGACTGCAGAGCCCTTGGTTCAAATCCCCACTCACCTGTGAAGGTCAATCAGTTAACTTGGGCCACCTCCTACTTATCTTGGGCCACCTCCTACTTATTTGAAAGGAGAGAGGAAAAACAGGTTGGAAAGAGGAGTTTAACTCTGAAGTTATATGAGTTTCCCAAGAGAGGTCACATGTAGGGATGTGCATCCCGTGAACAGTCCTTTAATATAGTCATCAAAAATATGATTTCAAGAGATGGTCACAGTGCGGGTTTAGAATTCTGTTGGGTGATGTACCTGGAAAGTTGGTCAGACCAAGTTGGCTCTGATTACACAGCCCCTACCTCAAAAGGAGGAGCCCCGTGGCGCAGAGTGGTAAGCTGCAGTACTGCAGTCCAAGCTCTGCTCAGCTGAGTTCGATCCCAACAAAAGTTGGTTTCAGGGAGCCGGCTCAAGGTTGACTCAGCCTTTCATCCTTCCGAGGTCGGTCAAATGAGTACTCAGCTTGCTGGGGGTAAAGGGAAGACAACTGGGGAAGGCACTGGCAAACCACCCCATAAACAAAGTCTGCCTAGGAAACGTCAAGATGTGACGTCACCCCATGGGTCAGGAATGATCCGGTGCTTGCACAAGGGACCTTTACCTTACTTTACTTTTACCTCAAAAGGGCATCAACTATGGGGTCCTAATAAAACCAGTCAAAGACAGAAAATGGGAGGATGCACAGAGCTGTGTATCTGAGCAAAAGTGAATAGCCGAAACCCGAAAAAGCCAAATATCTGTTTGGCGTTTTGGGAATTGTGTATTCGGCTTCAGAAAGATTCCCAGGTTTTGGTATTCAGCCGAAAATATATATTCACCTGGGTACATGTTGCATCTGTGAAGGATTAAAACTGGAAAAAGATCATGGGGAGGGGGAAAGGTTTATGCTTGTTTCTTCAGCATTACTTAGACATCCTGCATCTGTTTCAAAACTTTAGGAACGGAGCCCACAGGAGATCTTGATCACTGATCTCTGAATGATATCTAGCATAACCCTGAAGAGTGGTGAGAGGTGACTGATTGGGCTTCACGGAGATATGGGGGTTGGGGAATGTGAATTCAGGCAAATCTGCCCCTCTGTCCACTATAGTGCACTAACAGAGAGGAAGTATCCCCCTCCCAAGAGAAGAAAGATCAGGCTGTGCTGCCTCTTTCCCTAAATTATCTACCAACTATCCTTGGATTTTTCCTTTCTTACTTTTTGTTTGGAAAGCGTTTCCACTCTAAAGAAAGAAACCACAGGTGCTCTTTGTTATGCATGGCATGTTTTTTAACATATGTTTGAGTGGATGCATAAATAAGGAAAACAAATTAATTGTCTATGATCGGCCTGCTGTTGAAACTGAGTGACTGGAAAAACAAATTTGTGTTTACATTGCAACTGTGTTTGTGTGTGTGTGTGTGCATTTTTCAGCTATGCAGTTCTCATAGTTTGTACTGTGCACCTGAAATTGTAGAATAAATAAATGTAAAGGGAAAGAATGGTCCTTGCTTACCAAACATTTTAAAAATCTGTATTCATTGTTGTCATCACAGAGATGCTATGGAAACCACCACAGTCTTTTGTGCAGTAGTAAGTTGTGTTAGAAAATAGGATTTCTCCTTCCAAGAAATGTGGGAGCAGGGACAGGCTTTACAGCATTGTCCCAACATGTGACATCACTTATAGTGCAAAAGCAGAAATGACATCATCATGGCAGGGTGCCACCCTAGAATCTGCCCCAAACTCTATGAGTGAACTCTGTGGTTAAACCACAGAGTTTGGGACAAGTCCTAGAGCATTGCCTTGACCCAATGACTTTATTTCCGGGTTTGTGCCAGAAGAAGAAAAAGAAGAAGAGTTGGTTTTTATATGCCGACTTTCTCTACCACTTAAGAAAGAATCAAACCAGCTTACAATCACCTTCCCTTCTCCTCCCCACAACAGACACCCTGTGACATAGGTGGGGCTGAGAAAACTCTGAGAGAGCTGTGACTAGCCCAAGGTCACTCAACTGGCTTCATGTGGAGGGGTAGGGAAACAAATCCAGTTCACAAGATTAGCCTCCGCCACTCATGTGGAGGAGTGGGGAATCAAACCCAGTTCTCCAGATCAGAGTCCACTGCTCCAAACCACTGCTTTTAACCACTACACCACAATGCAGGCAAGTCATTTTCCCACTGCTGTCTTGTGAAGCAGCAGTGGGGAATTTGGGCCAATGTCACCTGGTCCTCTATTAGAAAACCATTTCTGACATTTCAGTCCTAATCCTATACACACCTCCTTGGGAGTGATTCCCACCAGACTAGGGTTGCCAACCCCCAGGTGGCACCTGGAGATCTCCCACCATTACAGTTGATCTCCGGACAACCAAGATCAGTTCCCCTGGAGAAAATGGTTGTTTTGGAGGGTGGGTTCCACGGCATTATACCCTGCTGAGATACTTCCCCTCACTTGCAAGAAGTTCTGCCCTACCCTTGGTGATTCTAGAAGGTAGATTTAAGAGATTACCAAGTTCCGAATGGGGATGTCCTTGTAAGTCTGGTGAAGATAAGTCTATTGCACATTTTTTATGTGCTCTTTCTACAAGGAAGTCCAATCCAAGCTAATTTCCCTTCTTCTCAATCTAACAAAGGAGAGCTCTGAGGAAGGTAGACTGAGGAGTCTCCTCTGGGAAAGGTCACACCAGATGTTGAAACAAGTAGCCAAATTTTGTGCCGCAATATATAAGATCTGTCAGAGAAAGCTGGGGCTTGGTAATTTAACTTAAAAAGGGAAAATGTTACATTAATTCGAGGTCTTTTAAATTGCTTAAACTATCTAAGAAATGTATAGTATATAGTTTTAGATACTATATTATTTTCTCTTTTTCTTCCATTTTATCCTGTAATTGATACAAATGTTTTAATGGCATTAGCCGTATTAATAAATCTGAATCTGATACTTTTCCTCCTCAAACTCCACCCTCCCCAAGCTCCACCCCTCAAATCTCCAGGTATTTCCCAACCCAGAGCTCACAATCCTACACCAGACTCACCAAATAAACATTCACAGGGTTGTGCTATTAAAGCCACTTCACACTTTTGAGTAGCAGCTCACATGTACCAGTAGTTGCCACAGTAAATAAGTAAAAAGGGTGAAGGGAAACTTGCATCAAACTCTCAGGGGTATGTGCCAGGGACTGGAGCTACTATTGGCTGTAGCTTTGTGGTATGTGCCCACTGTGAGCTTGCAGGCGTGCCGGCGTCTCTTGTGTGCTTTACTGCATTCCGTCCAGCAGATGCTACCGAAACCCCAGTGCGCCTTGCCACATCCGGTGAGAAGCTTCCTTGCTTGGAATGTGTTGCACTGAAAACAGTTTATTTCCAAGGGATAAGTGGGGTTTTAGTGAGTGAGCTGCAAAACCCCGGAGTTGTTAATTAATGGGCTGCTAACTTGGCATAACGCTGCTGTGTTAGCCCTGGAGCTTTTACAAAAATAGGCGAGATAGTTTGGGTTTGGTCGGGCCAGATTCTGTTGATGTTCAGCAAGAAGGAAATGGTAAATATCCCTTAATTCTGTAAAGAACCAGAGTGGTCAAGTAAATACAATTTCCAGCCTTGAGCTGCCAGCCCACAGTGACTTCTTTTCCCCACGCAGTGCTGTACAAAAGCCGCTGCTAATTGCTGAGTTTGGGTTGCACCAGCATCTGTGGCTTGTGCAGAGCTGCCAGGCTGTGCATTCCCAAGGCAGTCTGGCATTTATCAGGGCTTGGATCCCTGCAGTAACATTGGAAAGATGTGCAGTAGCACAATGCAATGGGGTTGTGGATGGCACCCAAAATAGCCTCCTACCCACTCTTATAAAGGCTTTGAATGAAGTGAGTGATTAAAACAGGCTGTTTCAAATTAAAATTAAGTGTGCCAGAATCCTGTTAACATTTTCAAAATCAACTGTGCATTATGGGGGGAAAGTTATAATCATCCTTATTTTCTTGAGAAGTGCCTCATTTTTAGTATCTTAGAATTGGTTGTTTCAATCTCAGAACCCAGACATTTTCTCCCTGTGTGTGCACATAATAAAATTTCTTTTCCTGTTTCAGTAAAGTGGTAATTCAAGGCAATTAGTTGGAAAATGTTCAGCTATAAATGAGTTGTTTATAGCTTACTGTATATCTCTGGTTCCAGAGACTGGAAATAATTGGCTCTGAGCATAGTGTCGCATGTGTGCGCATCTTAGTGCAGGGCTGGAGCAGCAATGCAGCAACACAACCATTTTGCTGGAGCATCTCCAATGTGACGCCTCAACTCTGCCACCGATTTCTTCAGTGCATGGCAGTTTGCAAAGGGGTTCTGTTATGAGAGAAAAGAGTGGCAACTTCTGAAAGTCTTTGCACTCATAGCCAGTTCATGAAGCAGGGTGGGAACAAAGAGCAATAGTGATTCAAGTAGCATTTGCAATATTATTCCTCTGCCATTACCTGTGTGATTCAGTGATTTGGAGCAGTGGACTCTGATCAGGAGAACCAGGTTTGATTCCCCACTCCTCCACATGAGCAGCGGAGGCTAATCTGGTGAAATGGATTTGTTTCCCCACTCCTACACATGCGGCCATCTGGGTGACCTTGGGCTACTCACAGCTCTTAGAGTTCTCTCAGCCCCACCTACCTCACAGGGTGTCTGTTGTGGGAGGGGAAGGGAAGGTGATTGTAAACCGGTTTGATTCTTCCTTAAGCGGTAGAGAAAGTCGACATATAAAAACCAAATCATCGTCTTCTTCTTCTTCTTCTTCTTCTTTGTCATCATTTTTAAGTGGGCATGTCATTGACTGCAATGTGGCTATACCTGCACTCAAGAGGCTGCATAAGAAAGAAATACTTGTTCATCCTCTTTACAATAAAGATGAGAATATGGCCCAATACCACCCCCCAAAAATGTGCAGCTGATCATTATCTGGATCCGCATGTTCATTGCAGTACAGATGCACAGTGGATATATGGTGCTTTTTTTAGTTAAAAAATATGGGTGCTGTCCAGGGGCGATGCCCTGCCCCCACACTTACCTCAGGAGACTGCACACCCCAGCAAAGGCACGTGATGCCAGCAAGCCCCCACAGCTGAGGAAGGTGCCTGTCAGGTTGCAGCAGGGCCTAGCATTGGCAGGGTCTGCTCGGGAGTCGGCCAGCTTGAAGAAGCCCAGCCACCTCTCAGCAGCAGGCTCAGCAGCATGAACCTTCTTAGAGGAGGTCGGGTGGGGCAGCCAGCAGAACAGCAAGAGGCAGATCAATAGGGTTGCCAACCTCCAGGGCATTCACCGATGCCTTTCTTGGTGACCGCAAGTGTTTTTAGAAAGTGGGCATGGCTAGCTGGGACTTTTGCCCAGCAAAGCTTCTGGTTGGTTGTTCAGATTAAAAGGCATCCTGTTAAACAGTTTCTGCCTGAAATGTTAAAGAGCCACTACCACAGTTATGTATAACCCCACTCCCTGGCATTTTGTGGTTGGCCCCGTCTCCTATGGCTGCCATTTTGGGATTGTGCCCACCACCCAGTGTCACAATTGCAAAGGTGTCCACAGGCTCAAGAAGATGGGGATCCCAGCTTTACACAATAACCCTCTAAGTATCTGAAGTGAGCAGGGGTTGGCAATGGCTTGCATAAGCCCACTGACAAATTCATGGCAGAGATGAACTATGAAGCAGCGAAGTTGTGATTTGCAGTTAAGCCTAAGCGCCCATCTATCGATCGATCGATCGATCGATCGATCGATGGATCTATCTATCTATCTATCTATCTATCTATCTATCTATCTATCTATCTATCTATCTATCTTCTATATATAAATAAAAATGTAAACGTTTGTTCAAAATCTTAAATCTCCAAAAGTTCTTCACCGATTGCTTTGAAATTTTGACACAACGTTGCATTCGAATACGCGCATGTTTTACATACCTATATTATATAGATGTCACACCTGTGACAGGTAAAAACATGCTTTTTTGAAAGACGGTGCCATCTGTTGGCCGTCAAAGCAACACACGCTATCTTCTTAGATGCACCAGGAGGAACTGGTAAAACATTCCTAATTAGTCTGATTCTGGCAGCAATTCGATCCCAAAATGACATAGCCTTAGCTCTTGCGTCGTCCGGAATAGCTGCGACATTGCTACCAGGGGAAGAACTGCTCATTCCGCTTTGAAATTGCCATTGAACATGCAATTCATTGAAACTCCCACGTGCAACATTTCCAAAGCATCCGGCATGGGAAAAGTATTGCAGAAATGCAAACTTATTGTTTGGGATGAATGCACAATGGCGCACAAGAAATCGCTCGAGGCTCTGGATCGATCATTGCAAGATTTGCGTGGAAACATCAGACCATTTGGGAATGCATTAATATTGCTTGCAGGAGATTTCAGGCAAACATTACCTGTAATTCCTCGATCGACACCACCGGACGAAATAAATGCTTGCCTGAAATACTCTACTTTCTGGTGACACGTAAAGACGTTAAAATTAACTACAAATATGCGTGTCCAGCTGCAAAACGATCAATCAGCTGAGATATTCTCACATCAACTGCTGGAAATTGGGAACGGAAAGGTACCGGTTGATCTGACCTCAGGACGAATTTCATTGCCTCATAACTTCTGCAATTTAGGGACGTCAAAAGAAGAATTGGTTGAAAAAGTATTTCCCACTATTCAAACCAATTATAAGAATCACGATTGGCTGAGTGAACGAGCTATTCTTGCGGCCAACAACAAAGACGTCTACGAACTTAACAATATTATTCAGTGTCACATACAATTCTCACATGGACAATTATATGTTGCATGTTCTAGAGTCAGCAAACCATAAAATCTCTATATCTGCACAGACAATGGAACAACAAAAAATGTTATATACCCACAAGCATTGTGAAATTAAACATATTAGACACAAGCGCTTTCTCTTTTCTCTCTTTTCCATTTCACCAGGCTGGGCCACAGCAACGCGTGGCCGGGTACTGCTAGTATGCTATACTTTTCCATACTGATGAAGATACCCTGAGTTTGCCCATCTGCGTATTGTTATGATGGAAGTGAGAGCGAACATGGGCAACCCTGTTCTGAAAGCATTTCACCAGCACAGAGCAAGCTGGCTTTTGGCTGGGAGGATGGTGTGTGTGTGTGTGTGTGTTTAGTGCCGTCAGGTCGCTTCCGACTCATGGCAACCCTATGGACCAATGTCCTCCAAAACGTCCTATCATTAACAGCCTTGCTCAGGTCTTGCAAACTGAGGGCCGTGGCTTCTTTTATAGAGTCAATCCATCTCTTGTTGGGTCTTCCTCTTTTCCTGCTGCCTTCAACGTTTCCCAGCATGATTATCTTTTCCAGTGACTCTTGTCTTCTCATAATGTGACCAAAGTACAATAGCCTCAGTTTAATCATTTTAGCTTCTAGGGTCAGTTCAGACTTGATTTGATCTATAACCCACTGATTTGTTTTTTTTGGCAGCCCACGGTATCCGTAACACTCTCCTCCAATGCCACATTTCAAAGAAATCTACTTTCTTCTTATCACCTTTCTGATAGGGAGGATGGTGCCAACAGGAATATACAGGTTGGGTATCCCTTATCCGAAATGCTTGGGACCAGAAGTGTTTCGGATTTCAGATTTTTGGGGATTTTGGAATATTTGCATATACAGAGTGAGATAGCTCAAGGATGGGACCCAAATCTAAACCCAAAATTAATTTATGTTTTATGTACACCTTATACACATAGCCTGAAGGTAATTTTATAAAGTATTTTAAATAGTTTTGTGTATGTGGGCATTGTGGGGAACCTGCCATTGGTGTGACCAGCCTGCACATGTACCGTTTTATTACCCTTTGTGGACACTCAAAAAGTTTTGGATTTTGGATCATTCTGGACATCAAATTTTCAAATAAGGGATATTCAACCTGTATTGGAATTAGATATGTGAGCTGCTTTATCGCCCTGTGTCTCCCCCCACCCATCCATGTGAGATGGTGGTGGTTGGCATGTTGTGTTTTTCTTCTCGTTCAAGTTAACACCCCAAAAATGATTAGCGGCTTTAAAGAGTGTGATTTAGTGTGAGCAATCAGTATTAAAATATGCAGCGGCATTTTGTTAAGCAGAGTTCTTTGGGGGGGCACGTGGCTGCACGGGGAGGCTGCCAAACGCTCAGGAAGATTATTCTTCCCAGGCCAGTAATGAGCTGCAATAAACTGTTTGCGTTCAAAGGATGAATGAAAGACTAATAACAGCTGAAGGGGGAAAAAATGGTGCCATTGAGTCAGTTTGAGATTGTTTGGAAATATTCGGTTTTCACAGTTTTAAAAAATATAATTGTATTACTGTATATCAACTAGGGTTGCCAAGTCTCTCTTCGCCACTAGCGGGAGATTTTTGGGGCAGACCCTGAGGAGGATGGGGTTTGGGGAGGGGAGGGACTTCGATGCCGTAGAGTCCAATTGCCAAAGCAGCCATTTTCTCCAGGTGAACTGATATCGACTGGAGATCAGTTGCATTAGCAGGAGATCTCCAGCTAGTACCTGGAGGTTGGCAACCCTAATATCAAAGCAAACATCACAAATGGTTGTATGCCGTCAGAAAGTTTTCATATGTTTTATTTCCATGCCAGTGACAAATGTTGTCATCTGATTTGGTCCTCTGCGTAATTTTCTATCATCTATCTGATCCATCTCATTTTCAAAACATTTATCTTCTGTGATATCAGACACAGCTGGGATCCTGGGTAGCTGTACTCAGCTGTAGGTCTGGGGAAGAAAGGGGATTAGGGAAAACGAGGCATTAAGTAGCCAGTACTGTTCTGTTGTGTATTTATTTTTCACTCTCTGTCAGAGGCGCTCAAGCTTGGTGGTGGAAAATGATGTCAAGTTGCAGCTGACTTGTGGCAGGCTGGTAGGGTTTTCAAGGCAGGAGACTAACAGAGGTGGTTTGTCATTGTCTGCCTCAGTGTAGCAACCCTGGATTTCCTTGGTGGTTTCCCATCCAAGCACTAACCAGGGCTGACCCTGCTTAGCTTCCAAGATCCGATGAGATCAGTCTATCCTGGACCATTCAGGTCAGGGTGCATTCAGACTTAGACAATGGGGAAAAAAACCATGAACAAATGGGTTAGACACAATAAGCTTCTGGTTTATTTATTTTATTAAAAACTTTTCTGTGTCACCTTTCCACCCTATCAGGGTCCTCAAGGGGGTGAACATTAAAAACATTAAAACTTCTGAACAACTAAAAGCACATTTAAAATTATAAAATAATCCAATGAAAAGACATTAAGAAGTAATGCCAGAACCAGGAAGGATGGCCAGTAACTGTTATTGGGGGTATGCCAAACAGAACAAAAAAGTCTTCACCTGTTTGTGGAAGATGCCTATAGAAGGAGACAGTTGAATGCCCCTAGGGAGGGAGTTCAAACGTTTTGGTGCCACAACCAAAAAAGCCCTCAGATGGCAGGGGCAACTGAAGCAGGGCCTCCGAAGATGACCACCCCCTAGCCATCTCCTGGCGCATGTCATCTACCAGGGCTACTGAGGCTATTCCATAAGCAGGCCTAAAATGTAGATGTCATCAGAATTGGCCTCCTAGCCTTCCCCCCCCCCCTCATTCTTCTTGGTTTGACTTAGGGGGGCAGGCCTGTACCTGCCTTACTGACAGGCTGGATTTTAGCGCCATCCATTGCTAAGATGTGTTTTTTGCCTGTTTAGTGGTTATTTTTAATTATTTTTAGGTTATTACTGTATATTTTAATGGTTGTAACTCGCCCTGAGCCTGGTTCTGCTGGTGAGGGCGTATCAAAAGATAGATAGATAGATAGATAGATAGA
This sequence comes from Euleptes europaea, assembly GCF_029931775.1. Taxonomy (NCBI): domain Eukaryota; kingdom Metazoa; phylum Chordata; class Lepidosauria; order Squamata; family Sphaerodactylidae; genus Euleptes; species Euleptes europaea. Next base: position 15,707,192 of record NC_079322.1, on the reverse strand, counting down.
TAGATAGATAGATAGATAGATAGATAGATAGATAGATAGATAGATAGATAGATAGATAGATAGACAGACAGACAGATAGAGAGAGAGAGAGGGGGGGGGGATGGATGGATGGATGGATGGATGGATGGATGGATCCAAACAATCAGCTTCATCCAGGAATCTCTGAAGTTTGCCTGCCAGCCAGTGCTCATTCAATCCACCACGTGCACAAGAATGGTACATTTGAGACTGGACGGAAATTATTTGGCTCTCCTAAGGCCAGAGCAGGTTTCTTTTCTGCTGGTAAAAAAACATGAATGGGTCCTCTGAGCTCCCCCCCCACACACAAAGGGCTTTGTCAGGGATCATGGGACCTGCATGTGCAAAAGTCATGTGTGAAGGAGGCTGTGGTATGGAGGGCAACTGGGTGAGATTCTTTGAAAATGCTGGCTGAATCTAATCCTTTGTCTTTCTACCAGCCCTCACTAAGTCCAGCCTCAGTTTTTGCAGTTTCTGGAAGAAGCTTTGGGGTCTCTGCCCCTGCATATTTTTCACTTGTAATACTACCATTTTTGTTTGTTCCTTCCCATATATATTCTCCTAGGCCTTTGAGGTCGAATTGTCTCACACAAAGTAATGTTTGTATTCTGTTGCCAAAGTGATTGACTACCCGGCTGTCATATTGCTGTATTTTTATTCAGCTGCACACACTGGAAGAATTAGTCATGTGCCTTATTGCCATTGCCAGAGTATTCGCTTTCCCTCGAAATGTGTGTTCCTGCATCTTTAACCTCTTCTGGACTAGGATTTAAATCTGGGTTCACACATGCATGTTAATACTTGATTTCTTGGCACTTTATAATTGTACTGCACATACTGATTGGAGGACAAACATGTGAACTAGGGTTGCCAATTCCAGGGTTGGGAAATTCCTGGAGATTTGGGGGTGGAACCTGGGAGCAGGATTTGGGGAGGGGAGAGACCTCAGCAGGGTATAATGTGCAAGTTCTACACTCCAAAGAAGCCATTTTCTCCTGGGGAACTGGACCTCTGGAATCTGGAGATCAGTTCTAATTCTGGGAGATTGACAGCTAGGGTTGCCAGCTCTGGGTTGGGAAATACCTGGAGATTTTGGGGGCAGAGTCTGGGGGGGGGTTGGGGAGGGGAGGGGCTTCAATGCCATAGAGTCCAATTGCCAAAGCATCCATTTTCTCCAGGGGAACTGATCTCCCCACCCCAACCCCTTCCCTTCCCCAGGCTACACCCCCAAAATCTCCAGGTATTTTCCAATCCAGTGCTGGGAGACCTACATGTGGGGCTTCTGCTGTGGTGGATTGTAGAGGTTTGTAGGAGAATCTTGAAAGGAAAGGAGTCCTTTGCTCAGTACAGCAAAACCAGACTGAGTATGCACAGTGAGGTGGTTCTGAGGGCAGCCGACAGCAATGGATGGCAATGGGAGACATAAGGAGAGGAATCATGGCCCGAGGGAAAGGAGGTTACCCTGAGAGCTTAACCAGATGTGCACCCAATGGGGTGTGCCTGAGAACTGAGGTCTTCTATGCATGGCTGTTTCACTCACTGTTACCCCTCCATCAACTTCAGGTTGTTGTTTTTTAATTAGGCATGCCACTTCTGCATCTCCCCACGGTTTGCTTGTGTTTGCAGGGACCTGTTTTATCTCAAATTTGAAAACGCGGGCAAAAGGTGGGGAAACACAGGGGGGAGAGCCAGGTGACCTCTGGTGGCCAGAGACAGCATGCATAATCCAAACGAAAACCCAAAGTCGGCGGAGGGGTGACGGCGAGGGAAAACAGCCATGCATAAAAGACCTTAGTTTAAAAACACAGAGCTCCCGGCGCATGTCTTGTTTGGCTGCGAGTGGAAGACTCAATACATGGGGAAGGGGAACTGACCAGAATGTGAGCAAAACAAGCAGCCCCCTTAGACAGCTACAGGAGCAACAGTCCATGTGAGTCAAAGTAGCATCTAGTCATTTAACTTGAATGCATTGCAGATTTTTTAAAAAAAAGGAAAATAGAGAATATTTTCCATAAACGTAGAATGGAATGTATTTACATATCTTATCGTGCACAAAATGAATAAATGCTAAAAGTCTTGGGACTGGATGAAGGGGAACATGAAGGGATGCACAGAAATAAAAATAATAGCAAGGGGAGTTTGAGCAAAGATTAGAATGCAGGGAGAAATGACAGTTGGTTTGACAGGCTTATAAATTGGGGAGGGAGGATCACCTAGGTGGTGTAGGCTTTGCCAGATAAAGGAGGGCTATATAGAAAGCGGACACGTTTCTGAATCAGAGTGGAAAACTGACTATAAGTGCTATAAGCGACAGACCACAGGGAAAGAAGGGGCGGGGGGGGGGGGACCATGCCAACAAAGAAAAAAACATGATATAAAACTGTAAAAGAAAGAAGGAAATGCTTTGGTGGGAAAGATGGCAGAAAATCAGATGCTGACTAGGTAGAAAACCATAGCTCAGGTGTCCACATTTAAATAGGATTGCTATCAGCAAGGTGGGACTTGAAGATCTCCAAGAACTGAAACTGATCTCCACACTACAGAGATCAGTTCCCCAGTGGGGGGGGGGAATGGCTGCTTTTGGAGGGTGGGGGCACTATGGCATTATAGCCTGCTGAGATCCTTCCCCTCCCCAAACCCCATCCTCCCCAGACTCCATCCCTAAATCTCCAAAAATTTCCATACCTGGAACTGGCAGCCCTACCAAGTTAGGAGACTCGTTAACAATGGCCTGAAAATACCCTGTGGGGTCTTAGAGAGAAAGGACAGATCTGAACATGAGTGCAAAGATTTTGTGAGGTTAAAATAAAATAAATTAAAATTGAAACTGCTGACAGCAGCACAAACATTCCAGGGGGTGGGGGAACCCAGCTAGCAATTTAGAAAGCTAAGACAATATACTAAGTCAGAGAAAGAACTGTATATAAAAAGCTTAGAGAAATTAACATAGACTCACAAAAAGCCAGTGAGGGGGGAAATGGTAGGAATGACTATGTCCTCTAATATGAACAGCTAGCAATTTACAAACTTAATGGAATAAACTCAGTCAAAGAAGAATTGTACAAATAAGAAATACAAATAAGAAATCGGTAAAAACCAACCCTCCCCCCCCGCCAATAACCCAGAAGTATAAAACAGAATGTAATGGCTGTCTGCATAGCTCCTACAAACACAAGTGGAGCAGTCAGGAAGGGTCTGGACAAGGCAAAGAACAGTGTTCAGTTCAAAGTAAAGTTCACCAAAATATGAATAAAACTTTATTTTATATAGATGTGTATATTGATGTGTGGGACGCAGATATCTAAAATAGACTGACCATGTCTGAATAAATATTTTGAAGATAGAGTAAAAATATACACCAATATTAAAGGTTTTCTTATGTTCTTATGTTTAGCCTATACCCTGAGGGTGGCTGAGGAGCACCATTATAAAAAGTGACCTAGGCATTGCCTCGTGACATAATAAACAAGAATCCTGAAGAACAGTCTGTACCAGCCTGCGGCAATTATATATTTTAGATACATCAGAGGCAAACTGGAAAATTCAAACCTAAATCAAGATTTGCCATACAGTTTAACACTGCTAATGCTACTAACAAAAGACAATACAGGTTGAGTATCCCTTATCCGAAATGCTTGGGACCAGAAGTGCTTTGGATTTCGGATTATTTCAGATTTTGGAATATTTGCATATACAAAATGAAATATCTTGGGGATGGGACCCAAGTCTAAACACAAAATTCATTTATGTTTTATGTACAACTTATACACATAGCCTGAAGCTTATTTTATACAATATTTTTAAAATAATTTTGCGCATGAAACAAAGCTTGAGTCAATTGAACTATCAGAAAGCAAAGGTGTCACTATCTCACCAGAAGTTTCGGATTTGGGGAACATTTAGGATATCAGATTTTTGGATAAGGGATACTCAACCTGTACGAAGAAACAGGGGCAAATAAGGGAAGTGTTGCAGCTTGATCAAATAAGTGCATCAGAATAGGAGTCAGAGTTGCCAAGAGACCTGGAGAAAAATGTCCTGCTCATTTGAACAGAAGCTTAATATGTGGAAATGGGTAGCTCTTTTTCACAGCATGGGGGTAAATCATGTCACCTGGTAAACAACATGCCATTAAGCCTCTATGAAATGGATGTGACATTTTTCTCCAGGTGGTGGGCAACCCTGAAAAGAATCCCCAGAAAATATTCCAAAAGGTTTCACCACGAACCTAGTAAAGAAGTTGTAGAAATAGTGCACAGTGGGGGACCGTGAACACACAGCAATATTGTTGTAAATCCTAGGCACAGAATCCCAGTACAAGGGACCCATGCAATCAATATTGTGATCTGTTATCATATCTATAGGGTGGGGAGGTGGCATAGTATAGGCCAATCCTGTTAGATCTCGGAAGCTAAGCAGGGTGTGTACTTGGATAAGAGACCACCAAGGAAGACTCTGCAGAGGAAGGCAATAGCAGACTACCTATGCTTCTCACTTGACTTGAAAGCCCTTCCTGGGATCGCCATAAGTCAGCTATGACTGGATGGTACTTCACACACACACACACACACACACACACATCATATCTGTTGGCTTTACCATATGGTAATGGCATGGCAATGGAATGCAATTCAAGCACAGAGTGGAGTTAGGAATAAACTCAAACCTATGTGGTTTGTGTCTTCCTATTGGGCAGTCCAATATATAAGTTAGGTAAACTGTGTACATGCAGTCTGCTCCAAGGTGCTGCTGCTTGACCCAAATCCAACACTGGCATCAGAAAACAATAGGCGCTTTCTGCTAAATATAGCCAGGTATGGAACCATGACCTGGATGGCCCAGACTAGCCTGATCTTGTAAGATCTCAGAATCTATGCAGCATCAGCCCTGGTTAGTACTTGGATAGGATTTGCACACTGATTGCAAACAAGCATATAAATAGGGCTGTTGATTCGGTTCGGCCCGAACTGAAAATCAGCCGAATTTCCCCTGATTCGGTGGTTTTTAGTTCGGGAGGAACCGAACTCAAAACTGGCGGGAAACCGGGGGGGGGGGCGAATTCAGCGAGTTCGGGAGTTCGCGAATAAATTCGGCAAATTCGGCCATCAGTAAGCAGCATAACCGTCAGTAAGCAGCTTTCTCCTCCCCCAGCCAATCGGTGGCCAAGCTGGGTCTTCTTCTGGCCAATCAGTCAGGATTGAGTACTGGAGGAATCAGCTGATGTGCGGCCCGGCCAGGGAGAGAGAGAGAGAGAGAGAGCGAAATCCTCGTGTGTGTGTGGGGAGTGCTTGTGCACATTTGCTCCTTTCTGTGGCTGCAGGGGGCGTATTTTTTGGGGTACAGACACAAAACTTTCAGTGGAGCTTCAGATGAAGCTTCTTAAGATACCCCCCAAGTTTTGTAAACATTGGGTCAGGGGGTCCCGAGATATGGGCTCCCCGCCCTTTTTCTTTCCATGGCTGCAGGGGGCGCATTTTTGGGGGTACAGACCCCAAACTTTCAGTGGAGCTTCAGATGAAGCTTCTTAAGATACCCCCCAAGTTTTGTAAACATTGGGTCAGGGGGTCTCGAGATATGGGCTCTCCCCCTTTTCCCTCCCCCCTTTTTCCATTTATGTGGCTGCAGGGGGCGCTTTTTTGGGGATATAGCCCCCAAACTTTCAGCATAGCTTTACACAATTATTCTTAAGATACCACCCAAGTTTTGTAAAGATGGGTTCAGTGGGGGCAGAAATATCGCCTCCCCCCCTTTTCTCTTTCCGTGGCTGCAGGGGGCGCATTTTTGGGGGTGCAGATCCCAAACTTTGAGCGGAGTTTCAGACCAGTGTTCTTAAGAGACCACCCAAGTTTTGTGAACATTGGGTCAGGGGGTCCCTAGATATGGGCTTTCCCCTTTCCCCTTTCCCCTTTCCCCTTTCCCCTTTCCCCTTTCCCCTTTCCCCTATTGGGATGAATGGATCAGCCGATCCTGTGTGCATCTCCAGAGCAAAACGTCCCGTGCCTAATTGGAATCATCTTGGATTACAAGTCCTCCCCAGCCCCTCCTGATGGAACAGAAGACAGCCACAGTAAGACCCCTTTGGGGGCTTTAATCTATAATTTTTCTCCTGTGTATGTGTGTGTGTGTGGGGGGGGGAAGCAGAGTCTGTGTGTGTGGGGGGAGGGAGCAGTTTCTGTGGGTGGGTGGAAAGCCAAAGGGGGCTTTCGTCGGTTCTGCCTGGGGTGTGTGTTCCCCCTCGAGTCTCTCGCTCCCTGGTTTGAGGGGGGAGGTTTCAGTTGTGTGTCTTCTGGTTTTTCCTGTTGCAAAGGTGTTGTTTTACAAGGTTGTGTTGCTTTGCAGTTGTTTTGCAAACTGTTGTCGGGGCTGGGAGCTTTGTGCGTGGGCGGCAAGCTCTGCTGAGAGATGCACATTAAGGGTGGGGGACCCCTTTCAGGGCCCATATCTCAGCCCCCCCTGACCAAATCTTTACAAAACTTGGGGAGTCTTTCAATAAACGTCCTTTGAAGCTCTGCTGAAAGTTTGGGACCTCTAACCCCAAAAATGCCCCCCAGAGCCGCGGAAATGCGCGGTTGTGTTTTTAATGGCTTTATTCAGCCGAATTTTTTTTCCGAACTTTGAATTCCCGCCGAATTGAACTGATCCGAAGTGGGGGAGTTCGGACTTCAGCATATCCCGAATCTAAACGGGCTGAATTCGGCCGAATCCGAACTATACTGAATTTTTTAAAATTCAACAGCCCTACATATAAATATGTATTTATTATATTATGTGAGATGATGTGCCACAGATGCAATGTCTAGGTCCCTCTTCACTACGGGCGGTAGGTTTTTGGGGCAGAGCCTGAGGAGGGTGGGGTTTGGGGAGGGGAGGGGAGGGGAGAGACTGCAATGTCATAGAGTCCAATTGCCAAAATTGCCAAAGCAGTCATTTTCTCCAGGGGAACTGATCTCTATCGGTTAGAGATCAGTTGTAATAGCAGGAGATCTCCAGCTAGTACCTGGAGGTTGGTAACTTTAGCCATGTCCTAGGGTCCACCCTCTGAGGTGGACATTTCCTCCAAGAGAACTGATCTCTGTAGTCTAGACATCAGACATAATTCTGGGCGAATTCCAGCCCTTACTTGGATCTCTTAGAATTACAACTAATCTCCAGATTACAGAGATCAGTTCCCCTGGAGAAAATTAAACCTCACTGTGGTCCCTCCCTTCCCCAAACCCTTCTCTCTCCAGGCACCCCCCCCCAAAAAAAAATCTCTAGGAATTTTCCAACCCAAATTTGGCAATCCTATGCTACCCATGATCCACAGTTTGAGCACCACTGGTTTATTGACAACTTCTGTTTCTTCCAACGTGTGGATGAACAAAAATGGCCAAACAGCTTTGTCTGTTTGTAGACAGCATGGCACTTTTCTATTCTGCAATGTTATATGCTTTTTGAGGAAAGGCCGGAACAATATACTTACATACTTTAGATGTTAGGTTCCCTAATAGTCACCAACAGATTAGTCCAAAATGACAGAATCCTCTGCTAGGAAATGAAACTGATAAAATCAACATTTGAGATACACCTTTGCAGAAAAAAAGGCCTTAATAATATTGGATAATCATACTTCTACTCAGAAGCATTTCAGTAACCACAAATCAAATACACAAACTATATGTTCAAGAGAAAAGCTTTTCTTTGCTTCTAATTCACCAGGCTTTTGTGGTCAATTATAGGGGCACCAAGAACATCAAAATAATTTTGCTGATAAGTATAGTTTTAATCTTTACTGCCTTTCCATTTTGCAGAACTGTTTTCATTTCCCTGATTGGTAGGAGGTCTCCTAATCTTTCCCGTAATATAATAACGCCAAAGTGCAGTGGCAAAATTGTATTGGGTGAAAGGGAAACTCGACATGAAAGGAAAATTGATCAGAAAATAGAGCAACTGCACTGAACGTGGATGCAGGGAAATTTAATAAAGGGGTGAAAATTGGTTCTTTGAAATAAGGTTTCAAAGCACACTCCAAGAAGAGTGAAGTAATAGTTTCCAAAGCAAAAAAGTCTTATGGTAATTCCTATTTTTAAAAGAACCCTTGATAGAAAAGGTACCAGTCAGACTCAAATCTTTGAAATCACATTTTGTGGCTTTTCAAGACATAAATATACATCCTCTTGTTATTTCCTCCATTTTGCATTCTTGTCTGTTTGCTTTTTCTTTTGAATTACTTTCGCGTATTGACAGAAGATTTTTGCTGGCATTTGTAGCCAGAGACAGGTATGGTAAAGTGTGTCTGTTTGGGTGTGTGAGGTGCAGAATTATGGCTGCCACTGCATCAGAATCAGAGCTGTGTAATCTACGGTAGCCTATTGGTAGGGTTGCCAACCTCCAGGTGGTGGCTGGAGATCTCCCCCTATTACAACTGATCTCCAGCCAATAGAGATCAGATCTCCTGGAGAAAATGGCCGCTTTGGCAATTAGATTCTATGGCATTGAAGTCCCTCCCCTCAGCAAACCCCGCCGTCCTCAGGCTCCGCCCCCAAAGTCTCCAGGTATTTCCCAACCTGGAGATGGCAATAGGGTTGCCAGCTCCCCACTTACCTTTGGCGGGAGGTTTGTGTTGTGGGGGGGAGGTGCATCCGTGCACGTGCCGACATGTCGATGCTCCACTTCCGGTTGTAAACCGGACGTGCCGCCTGCCGCTCGCGGCTGCAGTGGCCAGCCTGCTCGCCCCAGGGAGGGTGAGGGGAGGGTTCCCGCTGGCGCGCGTGGCTGCAGCAGACAGCCCGCTTGCCCCGGGGAGGGCAAGGGGAGGGTTCCCGCTGGTGCGCACGGGCCAACACATGCACGATTGCCCTCTGACCCTCAGCTGGTTGGCGGGCAGAGGGGCACTTTACCGAGGGGTTGCCCGCCACCAGCGGGCACCTGGCAACCCTAGCTGGCAACCCTACCTAAGGGGAGCTTGCACTCACCATGTGGATAGTAAAACAAAAACAAACAAAAATATGCCCTTATTTGTCTGGCAGAAAGAACTAGAAACTTGCTGTGATGTCATTCTTTTTAAAAACATGACTCTACTTTGTCTTATAATATTTTTTAAAAGTTTTATAGTACATGTAATAGTATTTAGTGTGACTTTTAAAAAACTTAATGATGATAAGAATAGTTTCCCCTCTTCCCTCTTTCCCACCCCTATCTCTTCGCTGGCTTTTTGCAAACAGAATAGTCATGGTGTGATATATTGTCTTCGCATGCACCTGGCATCTTCATAAATTATATTAATCTACCTAAAGCTAATGAGGATTAATTGTCGCAGCATGGCAAGCTGGCACCTACAGGGCATCCTGCTCAGTCAGCCTCGCCGCGTGGACATTCATTCATTCTAGCTGGTTTGGCATTCTCCTTTTTTTCTCTCACCCTGACAGGTGTGTGCCCAATCACTGTGAACATGGTGGCAAATGCACCCAAACATGGGACAGCTTCACATGCACGTGTGATGGAACGGGATACAGCGGAGCCACATGCCATAACTGTAAGTGAATCCTGAGCTGCCTTTAGGCCTTACAAATACTGGGCATGATCCAGCCAAAGTTAAAAGCTCTATTAAATTTCTCCCACATCTGCAGTTAGTGGGACTTGAATGTGCTTAGATTTGGCTGGATCTTGGCCAATGTTATTGCATTGTAACCCATTTCATATTTAAATAATATACATATTTCTTGAAAATATTGCTATGCCTTTTTAAACCGCTATTTCTCAACCCATAAGATTTATTTTCACCAACTGAAATTGGCCCGAATTAATCGGCTCAAGCTGTATTTCACAGTCCAGCACCAGCGTAGCCGATTTCGCTATTAGAATGTAAGATATCCCTGAAACGTGTGTGTGTGCGAGTGTTTTAATTAACAATGTATCTTTGCAGTCACTGAGATAGCAGGAAATCTGTTCTTTTAACCTTGATCAGAAGCAGTCAGAAATAGGGTTGCCAGGTGCCCGCTGTTGGCAGGCAAACCCCTGGTTATGTGCCCCTCTGCCCGCCAACCAGCCGAGGGGTGGCAGGCAATCATGCATGTGCGCGCCGACACAGCACTTTCAGTTTACAACTGGAAGTACCACCTCACGAGGAGCTTTAGACCACTCAAACTCTTAGACCACTCTAAGGCTAAGGCTCCTTGCGAGGTGATCAGGACAGAAACCTCCTGCCAAAGGTGAGTGGGGACCTGGCAACCCTAGTCAGAAACCAGTCTTTTAACTTTTAAGCTGTTTGCAATGAATTGTCAAACACACAATTAGAATCTTTGTTCTACTGTGAAAAAGATGAATGCTTGTATGAACTGTACATTTTTTTTAAATCACAGTATTGTGGGATACTTTATTCACTTTCCAAGACTTGCACTTTCCAAGAATTAGAACTTTTTAGTAAGAACTAAAGTCGCTGAAAATAACTGGTATGCAGAATGTACAGGTTGTTCTCTAGATCTGATTGTGTAGCCAGCAATAGTGTTAAAATCTCAGCTTTTATGCATTTCCCCCCACCTTATCCTTCCAAAATACACAAGTTTTATATTTCCTTTCCTATGGTCATGGTAACGATACAGCTCTTTGTGCATAGTACTCATTGAGAGCTGCGGATGTTAAAAAGGCTACAGGATCTGTTCCAGGTTTTTTATCTCCATCTTTTGACATAGAAGAATAATTAGTATCTATACAGTGTTCAAAGCTCTTTGCATCAGTAACCCTCAGAACAACCTTTTTACCGTAGGTCAATACTATTCTCCCGACATTTTTGGATTCTAACCCTGCACCCATAGTATTCTGCTTTGAGTATTGCTATGTAACAGCCTATTCCTCAAAGCTGCAACAGGCGTGGACGGCATGATTGAGACACTGCCATGTTGCTTCCACAGAGGTTTCGTGGCTGCAAAAAGAAGAAAAAAGGGCTGTTTTGTAAATAAAATTGGAAAATGGGGGGGGGGGACTCATAGAAAACAGCAATGCTGCACTACCAAAAAGGTGGTGCAGCAATGCTGTAACTTAAGGGGGCATTCCCAGTGTGAAAGGGGTTGGGAAGCTGCCTAATGGCAGCTGCAATCCCCAGAACGCCCCGGGAATGCCTCCCGGGACTCCAGCACAGAGACTTGCCCCAGCAGAATGCCAGCAGGAGGCCACGCCAGTGTCCAATGGCCACACTGCCACTCTGCTCCAGGGGGGCCGGCGTAAGCGCCCCTACGCAGGCATCCGTGCTTAAGCACATTCAGCCCCCAGCCTCAGGAGGCTGTAAAACACCTAGGTCTTTTACCACTTAAAATGATACTTTTACTGAAGCACGGAGGGGAGGTGTGTGAGTTATAGCAAGGGGATCCCTTCTTGCCCCCCACACATGCAAAACCCCTTTTCATATGGCATCTGTTTTGCATCAGCCTCCAAGAATTGCTGGGGTGGTGGTCCTGGACTGGAGTTATTAAAAGAAATATTAAAAGTATTAAAAGAAACTCTTTGCAAAAAAATAAATAAGAACATTATTTCAATATTTTGTTTGCCCAGCTTTCTTGTGAGAAGACAAATGAAGGAACACAGGCAGAGCCCCCCTGCTCAGAAACTGCATTTGTTGCCCGAGGGGAAAGCATACTTTGTCACTACACCCCTTTCACTTAAAAGCATTTTTACCTGCCTTCAGCGGATAAAATAATACAATAGGAAAATGGAAACGAGGCTACTGGCTACAGCGCTGGAATCGGGATTTAGAGGCCATTGTCCTCTTTTCGCAGCTACCATGGTGATAATGCTTCCAGGATGGCGAAAGTACAGGCCATTTAGGCCTCACAGTCTTTACTTTGCCAACTCTTGAATGCATTTCTTCATGTATTACTTTGGAAGGTTGTTTCTTTCTTTTCTTTTCTTTTTTAAAAGGATTTAATTTCACTTTTTCAATGACCCTTAAAAGAGTTTCCTGCTGTTTGGGAAACAAAATCCCTTTCCAAAGTGAGATTTAGGTGAAATGTTTCAGCTTAATAACAGCATTCCGGTAAATAGAATTTTCATATCCCCCCCCCCTCTCTTTCGAGCCTCTGAGCCAGAGGGAGATTTTCGGGCCAGGATATATGACAAGCCTGAAACCCAGGAGCAGTTTTCTAAGACAGATCATGCATCCTCCAGAAAAAATGAATGTCTCTTTGAGGATCTGAATTTGGCAGCTCTCTGTGATTTTTAGCCTCTGATTAGGCAACTCTGTACCTTAAAATAAAGGGTGTGGATGATCCTGTCAAAGCGAAACCCTAAAAGTGGGCATATCACTTAGGGTGACAACCTTGTAGTTCCTGCTAGATAACCAGGGGTAGCACTAAGAAGCTGTTGGAGTGGTGGTGCAAGGAATGAGAGGAACTAAATCCAGACCCCTGTTCCCTCTCTTGGCATTGTCACTGAGTTTCTAATTGGAGTAGAGCGGCCAGTCCACCAAAAGTGACAAGAGTCCTCTCTAGGTTTTAACAGAGTTTCCAGTTATTCCTAGAGCAGTGTAACATCACTTCTAGGTTAGGGCTGTGCTCCATTTTTTGGGGGGTATTTTTCAGGTTCAGGTTTAATAAACCCAGAATTTTTTGAAAAATCAAAAGCTGAATGTGAGGATTCGGCTTTTTTGAATAATCAAATATTTTCAGGTTTATTAAACCCGAACTCAAAAAAGAAGTGGCACAGAGCGGAACACTGCGCTTGGCCAATACCAGCATTCAGTTCTGCACCACCTGCCGCCTCTGAAGTCCACATGGACTTTGGATTGGTCCAGTGTTCAAATCACCCCCACTTGCTATCCCTTCGGAGGCAATCTGAATGCTGGGCAGTCAGATCGCCACCGCCTGCTGCCTCTGAAATCCACATGAACCATTTTTTTACTGGTTAACCCCCACACACACACACAAATACCAGAAAGGTATGGGGGGGTCAGTTCGGCTCTAGCCAAATGCACACCCCTATTGTGTGGGCCTGGCAGCAGAGGCTGGGAGGTGTGTAGAGTTGCCAGGTCCCTCTTCACAACCAGCAGGAGGTTTTTGGGGTGCAGCCTAAGGAGGGCAGGGTTTGGGGAGAGGAGGGGCTTCAATGCCATAGAGTCCAATTGCCAACATGACCATTTTCTCCAGGTGAACTGATCTCTATCGGCTGGAGATCAGATGTAATAGCAGGAGATCTCCAGCTAGTACCTGGAGGTTGCATCAAAAACTCAGTACCTGGAGGTTGGCAACCCTAGTGTAGGGGTATATGTCAATTTTCAAATTTGAAAGCCCACTAAGGTGGAATACCTGTTCTACTCTGGGCTATATTCGTCTCCCATACAGAGTGTGCATGCTAGATTCAACCTGATAAAACAGTCAGCACTTAACACCTTGAGGTTGCTGAAAGGAGATTCGCATTGCAGCCTGTAGAGTAATCCAGGTTAGAGGTTTGATCTTCATCAGGATTTAACAGGACCAAATGAAAACTGGCAAAGAATTCCCTGGCTTTGTTCCTTTCAGATACGAGTTGAGCAAACATGCCACGCTTTTGCTTTTGAACGTTGTCATAATGCTAATGGAGATAGGAATGCATGGATCCACTTTCCAAATGTCAGCTCCATTTAGTGCCCTGGGAGCCTAATGAGCTTTGATTATTTTTTCTCCCGAAATGTAAATCTTTGCCCTATTAGGGAATGTTTTGAATCATTTTAGTTATGAGTTCACGGCCATCCAGGAAAGATTTTTAAGAAAACAGAATTTGAATCATCTCATTGCTACACATTATCATTAGGATGTGCAATAGGCTAATTGTGGTACTCGGTTAAAATCATTGCCAGATTTGGTAATTGGAGGGGAAGAACATATAAACAGCACAGGCTATAATTTGCATGCTGGCCTGTTTATGCTCCAAAAGAATCCTTATTGATTAGATGTCAACAGAGGTGATTCCATTTTTATATAATAACGCAATTCTTGGGAGAGTTGGGTGGGAGAGAATTCTGTTAATCTTTAAGTCTTCCTCTAACTAAAACTAAATGGATAGAGTATCTTCAGCAGTAACAAACACTGGCTTACTTTTGTACTATGTAAAAATCACTCCCAGCTAGGCTTACCTCTAACGGTAAAAACAAAGCCAGCATGGGTTGTTTTCACCTCAGTTGTTTCCTCCATCTCCTCACATAACCTGCTGTGCGGTACTGTGGCTAGAGCCCTCCACATTGTAGCAAATGGGAAATGAGGTAGTCTAGGAATCGCCGCCCTGACCTGGATGGCCCAGGCTAGCCTGATCTTGTCAGATATCAGAAGCTAAGCAGGGTCAGCCCTGGTTAGTATTTGGATGGGAGACCACTAAGGAATACCAGGGTTGCTGTGCAGAGGAAGGCACTGGCAAACCACCTCTGTTAGTCTCTTGCCGTGAAAACCCCAAACGGCACTTTACACACACACACACACACACACACACGATGAAGGCAAGGTGAAATGCAGCAGCTTTTGTTTCCTACTTCATCAATGAATTCACAGGTGAAGGGTGGCTCTCTGGGTAGCAACCTGGCAATCCTTCTTCCTTCCTTAAAATATTTGAATAACACTATCCATTTCCAACAGCCCAGACCAATTCTCAAAAGGATGCTACGCTCAGCAATTAGGGCTTGAGTCTTGTCTCTGAAGGTACATGTTTTATAGTCCGACTCTGGGAGGGAATGCAGCATGGTTTCTCTCCTGATCCCGGGAGGGGAAATGGCCATGCTGTACAAACGGCATGGAAGCTAAGCAGGGTCGGTGCTTGGATGGGAGACCCCCAAGGAAGATGCTGCAGTGGAAGGCAATGGCAAACCACCTCTGCTTCTCACTAGCCTTGAAAGCCCCTTGCTGGGGTCTCCATAAGTCAGTTGTAATTTGACGGCACTTGCGTATGTAAAGCCTGAGTTGGATCCAACTATGTGGATTCTATGCATGTACAAAAATCATGTGGAATGGGGGGTATAGTAGAGAAGGAAATTGGGGGAGATTTGTTTAAAAGAGATGGCTGGATCCAAGAAGATGAAGAGTTTGTTTTTATACCCTGATTTTCTCTACCTTTTAAGGAGTCTCAAACCAGCTTACAATTGCCTGCAAATTGCCTTCCTCTCCCCACAACAGACACCTTGTGAGATACCTGGGGCTGAGAGAGCTTGGAGAGAACTGTGACTAGCCCAAGGTCACCCAGTAGGAGTGGGGAAGAAAACCTGGTTCACCAGATTAGAGTCTGCCACTCATGTGGAGGAGTGGAGAATCAAACCTAGCTCTCCAGATTAGAGTCCACTGCTCTTAACCACTACACCACGCTGGCTCTCATTTACCTTATGTTTACGCAGAACTCAGAAGTAATCACCTACCCATCCAATGCAATTCCTGTATACAGGTGTCACCAAATAATTTGACACCAGACCACATGTTAGGGGCACCCATGCCATGCTGGTAACATGAATTTGGCCAAAACCGTGCTGTAAGAAGTGCATTTCTAACTTCATGATAGCAACTGTAAAAGAATGTCTTTTGCCATCTAATTTTAATGTGCGACTTGCAGATTTTACAAGGATCCAAACACTGTTTAATTAGATGTTGTTTATTAACAGTCATTGAGCAGGAAAAATATTACTATTATTAGCAATGAACATACGGTAAATGAAAAACATTTCCCTCCCAGTGGTACTACTGGCACTTTGCCATCATCTACTGTATCTGAAAAACCAGCCAATGACAAATTATTACTCTTTAATGACTATTTCGTACATTAATGAATGTTCACAGGATACAACGCAACCGTTTTTACTTTGCTGCTGCAACCCATATTAGCTATACTTGAGGCTACACATTTATCCCACATCAATTCTAATGATTTACCAGCAAATGTTTGGCCCCAGGATGCTGCTACAGCAAAGGCACTCTGGCTATGAAGGAAATAAGAAGAAAGTTCAGGTTGCAAGATAAAATACTTTGGGGGGTGAGCAATAATGTTGTTCCTTGAGAATTCCTTTACTGGCTTTTCTAAAGAGCAAAATGAAATTTAAGTGCACAAATTGCAATAATTAGGTTGATAAAAAGGAAGCCTATCTAATCAGTACTATTAAGGCAGAGTCAGAAGGTGTGAAATTCTGTCTTGACCTAACTTTTAGATTTCCACATTATTACAATAGGAATGTGTGGGTAATGTAATGATAATTTACAAGGCACCCTTATTCTATGAATATTTATTTCGAGCCAACCCTTTCTGAGAGCATACTGTAAGATTCTGAATCCCAGAACAGCAGTATGAGCATCCATAATTAATATGCCATGACACTAATTACAAAGGGGTGAGTTGTAGAAGAAAGAAGAAAGACGATGCATAGATCCCAATCCTTATGATAATTCCTGTGTGCGATTTTCAACCTCAGTATAGCAGTGTGAGAAGGAGAAAGAGGCATGTCCTACAACAATAATCAGCAACTTGCAGCTTTTAAGCAAACCTGGCCATGAGTGGAGGAACCCCATCCACTCCCAGATAAGACTTTTACAGCTATCACAGATCGGATTGCCAGGTCCCTCTTCCCCACTGGAGGGAGGGTTTTGGGACAGAGCCTGAGTAGGGCAGGGTTTGGGGAGGGACTTTGATGCCATAGGGTCCAATTGCCAAAGTGGCCCTTTTCTCCAGGTAAGCTGATCTCTATCAGCTGGAGATCAGTCATAATAGCAGGAGATCTCCAGCTAGTACCTGGAGGTTGGCATCCCTAATCATAGAGTCAAACTACATAATACTTTTTTTAATGAGTGGACTTTCCCAGACTTGGTTTGCTTTCACCTCAATCGCACAGCAGCAGAGAACATTGCTTTTAAAGCCTGCAGAGTGGCACAAAGGAGGGAACGCCTACTTTTCCCTCCACACCCTTTTCCGGATCCAAAATAGCTCCAGTGTAGAGTTATTTGCCTAACTTAGGATCTGCACATGCTTGGAATGCTTGACCTGCAGCTCTGAAGTTAGGCATATAACTCTCTATGGAGGACAATTCAGCTCAGGAAAAAAGTGTCAGGGGAAAGCAGGACTAGAGTTGCCAGGTCCCTCTTCGCCACTGGCGAGAGGTTTTTGAGGTGGAGCCTGAGGAGGGCGGGGTTTGGGCAGGGGAGGGACTTCAATGCCATAGAGCCCACCTTCCAAAGTAGCCATTTTCTCCAGGTGAACTGATTTCTATTGGCTGGAGATCAGTTTTAATAGCAGGAGAGCTCCAGCTGCTATCTGAAGGTTGGCAACCCTAGGCAGGATCTCCCCTTCCCCCCCCCCATGTGGTTGTCCCAAGCTAAGTCAGCTCCTGCAGGCTTTAAAACTGATATTCCCCACAGTTGCTGTATAACTGAGGCAAAATTGAGTCAGGTCCGGGGACTCTATCCTCAACTTATTTTAAAAAGTATTGTGTAGTTTGCTCCACAGATGTCAGTTCTGCAGTTTACAATAGACTCCCATGAGTAAGGAAAGGAACTTAGTTTGGGGCAGGGCTCATCTAGAGGAAAAGAGTGGCTCCATCCGAACGTATAGCTCAGCTTTGCAACGGCATGTGTCAATGTAGTTGCCAGTCAGGTCATGTAGAACAGTGGGACAAGGAGCTATGTGGGATACAAGAAGAGCTAATGTTTCTGTGGCAGAGGACTTGCACTTGTTTCAAGGGGACTAAGAACCAAACTAGATGTTACATGTTACACGAGTCAAGACATGTGTCGGAAGTCTTGATTCGTATCACGTGGAATCAGAGAAAGCTGCAAACAGCTCTTCCCCCCTCCCCAATGGCCTTTTCTGCTGGCAAAAATGGCCTGGAAGGGAAGCCGGAAGCCCCTCCTCTCCCCTCACAGCACTCTAGAGTCGAAAGGAACCCTTTCCAGGTAAGGTCCTCAGTTCATATGTGTGACAGCAAGTTGGGTCTATCCCCCATATCCCAACTCGTGTTATACATAATGTCTAGTTTGGCTGTGCGTTTTAATGTGTACAGGACCCCGCATTTCCACAGAGTGGAGAAGACCAAGTTACCCATTCTAAAGAGAAGGGGGCCACGCCAAGGCACACCAAAGGCAAGGAAATAAGAGGGAAACAAATTATTTAATAATTTTTGCACCCCTACGCGAAACACCTTCAAATTATCCACCCACCAATTGCCCATTTGAAATCAAATAATCAATTCTACGTGAATTAGATGTTAAAATTGGGGGTGGGGGATAGATAGGATTCTCCCTTGATGTTACCCAAATCACACACACAGCCCTTGTAGTTAGCAAAAGCATCCTTCTGCTAACAAGGAGAAAACACACATACTATGGGGTATTAATTACCAAGATCTTAACCTTGTGTCGATATACCAGGGTCGAGATACAGACCAACACTTGAAAGAAATAAAGGGGAATAGTCTTCTTAAACAAGAAAAGAAATGTATTGAATTGACAGAAAGAGGACCAAGTTAAAACAGGTGAGATCAGAACCTGAAATTCAGTCCAAACAACTTGCAGGAGTATATTAGTTAACACACAAAGCCTGATGTGAATTCTTCGGGATATTGCAAAGAATCATCAAAGCAAAATATGTTTGGAGACCTACAGCTATCTTCTGGGACATTGTCTAAGAATAATAATAAGAACAGAGGCTTTTTTCTGGTCTGGGTTTTGCCGAATCGACAGCCCTAGCTCTATGACAATGAAGCCCCTCCCCACCCCAAATCCCGCTCTCCTCATGCTGTGCCCCAAAACCTCCCGGTGAAGAGGGACCTGGCAACCCTATGCCTAACTCTTCTACTTACTACTGCTCCTGTATCCCATGTTTTTTGCCCCTAGCTTAACCTTTTTGTGTGGTCAGAGGGGACTACAGTTGCCAGATCCAGGTTGAGAAACTCCTGGAGATTTGGGGGTGGAGCCTGGGGAGGACAGGGACCTCAGTGGGGTCCAATGCCAGAGAGACCACCCTCCAAAGCAGCCATATTCTCCAGGGGATCTCTGCCGTCTGGAGATTAACTGTAGTTCCGGGGGGTGGGGGCAGGTCCCACCTGGAGGCTGGCATCCCTAAAGGAAACCCTTTCTCCCTTTTGTTATCACCAGAAAACCTGGTTGGATTCACTTCACTAGCGGTATTTACAGCCTTTCAAAGTGCAGTGTCTTTACTGAGGCCCTCATTGTAATAATACAAAAGAACCCAGCCCACAGTATCTCTTGAGACTGGAAATATGGACGAATGATAAGAAAACTGACAATTACTCTGCTTGAGCAGTAAAATAACAATCCATAGCTGCAGGTGCCCTTCTTGCCAGAAGCTGCTCAGACAGATGTTAGCCTCAAGAACACAGGCATGCATTATTCTCATGAATCTGTTTTTTTTAAAAATAGTCAAGAATCCTTCAAGAAAAAAAGAGCTTGAAACATATTAAACTGCACTACTTTGGAAAGAGATAATAGAGCAGAACATTCTCTAAAAGCAGTAAAATGATATTGTTGCTTCCAAGCGCATGTAAAATGGGACACTTTTAAAAATTAAATAGTGCTTTCCCATTTATTATCAGGATCCCCTCTCTCTTCAGTTTTCCATACAATTTTTTTTAATTCTTCTTATATTCGAGAGCCGCAAAATGTGTTTTGTCTTCTGCAAAAGCACCAAGCTGTTTACTTGCATTTCTTCTATGCTGTGTAAGTTTACTTAAGCATTCGCAGAGGAATAGTTATTGTAGTTAGTATAATGCTTAAGTGTTCCTTTTTTCCTCCTTCTGGGTCTACTGAGAACTTTCAAGGCTAATATTTAGAAAACAAAATTTCTTCTTTTATTTGCACACTGGGAAAATTTAATGGAAATCACAGGGGAGGGCTATGGGAGAAAAAAACCCCCAACATTACAGATTTTACACTTCAGAGTAAAAATGCACTTTAAAAGCTTCTTCAGTAAAAAAAATTCCAAGCACTAGAACATCTCCCTTTTGTGTAACTTTCTTAGGTACTTTTGAAATGAAGCTTCTTATTTAGATGCCCTGCTCTAAGAAGCCACATTTGAAAGTATGCACATAGCTTTGATGGTAATGAAAGACTGAATTGATTTACTATCCTTGCTCAATAGTGGGACACAGCATCTGAAAGTTAACTTCAGTGCTCTCTTGAAAACTATATTCTCAGGTGATTTGTTTGGATGATTAGAAACTCTGTGGGATCAACCCTAAACAGGTCTACTCACAACTGAGACCCATGTTATTCAACAGGAGTTACTCCCAGGAAGCTATCCTTATGATTACAGCCTGTGTGGCTCTGTTACGGGGGTGTTGACTTCTCTCCAGTTTCAAAAAGAACATTGGTTGTCAATCTGGTCCAAACTTTTTAGCACTTTAAAGTCTGAGCCAGGAAAGGGCCAACTGCTAGACAAACCAACCTAACAATTCAGATCCTCTTCAAAGACCCTGCTCTATATGCCTTCAGAGGTATGGTTGGTGGCAGCCAGAAACGGAGACTTTTCTGTGATGGCAATTCAACTGTGTAATTTGCACTCTACAGCAGATCACATGGCACCAATATTATTGACCTTCAAATGCCAGGTAAAAATGTGGGGCCTGGAGATCTCCCAGGATTTCAGTTGACCTTCAGAGTAGATAAAGCAGTAGGGTTGCCAGGTCCCTCTTCAAAACCGGCGGGATGTTTTTGGGGTGGAGCCTGAGGAGGGCAGGGTTGGGAGAGGGGAAGGACTTCAATGCCATAGAGTCCAATTGCCAAAGTGGCCATTTTCTCCAGGTGAACTGATCTCTGTAGGCTGGAGATTAGTTGTAATAGCAGGAGATCTCCAGATAGTACCTGGAGACTGGCAACCCTATAAAGCAGTTCCCCTGGACAAGAGGGTGGACTCTATGGCATTATATGGTAAATAAAAATACAAGTCAATAGAAACTACTTGAGCAAAGCAAAGCCCTACCTAGTGGGAGGCTAGACTCTAGATAAAGTTGCCTTGAAGACACTTGGGGGTTGCCTAGATGAGGCAAATCTCTGATGACTTCTCTCGCTACCCCATGATGGCTACAATGACCAGGGAGGATAGCCTTGCTTTAAAAAAAACTGTTAACTCCCATGTTCTTCCACAGTCACATACAGGCAGGCTGGCCAGTTTCCTGTTTGGGGCAGGGGATTGCCCACCCTCCCCCATTCCCCACAGCCATTACTGCAGCCAGCAAGTGAGAAATAATGTTAAAAAAAATGCTGTGGGGTGATGGTGTCACATAACTTCCAGAGAAAGCCCAGAAGTAGCACCAGGCCGCTCTAGGAATTGCTAGAAACTGAATGGTTTTACTACAGGGTTTCAGGTGGTTTCTAGAGTGGCATGACATCACTTCTGGGTTTTCCATGGAAGTGACGTCACACCATCACCTGACAGCGCCCCCACATCCTGCCCAGATTAATGCCTGTTGCCTGCTGCTGGCTGGCAATCCTAAATTCAGATGCTTTTCACTCCCTTCAGCAACTGAGATGCCCCAAGAGGCAACCCACTGGGGAGGGGAGGGACTTCAATGCCATAGAGTCCAATTGTCAAAGTGGCCATTTTATCCAGGGGAACTGATCTCTGTTGGCTGGAGATCGACTGTAATAGCAGGAGATCTCCAGCTACTACCTGGAAGTTGGCAACCCTAAGCCCATCCACCAGGGTGGACCTCATCTACCTTCCCCTGCTCCCCCCAAAGGAGAAGGGAATAACAGGAGGCTACCAGCTCCTCCGTCTCCAGGCTCTGCTTTCTCATTTTTTCACTCTGGATCACGTGTTAGCCGGGTGTGTGTGTGTGTGCCAAAAGTCTGTGGCCTGGCCTTGGATACCCTGAAGTGAGGCCCACTTGTTGAGACGAGCCAGATATCACAGAGACATGCTATATATTGTGTACACTGTATGATTCAGTGTGACTCCTAAGGATAAATGTGAACAATTGTTCACGAAAACAGACCAACGGTTTCATCTTGGACTCTTCCTAGAAAGATCCTAGTTCAACTGGAGATAGTTTAACAATTGATTGGCATTTTTACTGTATGTGGCCGAACACAGACATCATATTAGAGTCTCTTCCTGACTCTGAAGATCTCTTGTTAACTAGCTCCTAATTGCATACAAATATGGTTTCTAAAGTAGGATCCCCATGATGGGAATGATCTTCAAATCCAATTTGCCCCCAGTATCAATAATGTTTTAAAAACCGTCTTGTAGCAAAATACAAAAATCAAATTTTTAAAAACCCAACTCCAAACACTGGCATGTGGTTAAAGCTTTCTATGTAGGCTGATTTGCTTCCGTATTCAGTCTGAGCTGCCAGTTTTGAAATAGTCTGTGGTTGCTCAATTATAACTTCACCTCCGCATGTCAATCATTCTCTTTACCATCTGCCATGTCAAAGGCACATTCATCTCTATCATTCTAATGACAGCCCCCCCCCCGTTCCTTTTCTTCATCACCACAATAGTAATGGTCTTGTTTCTCAACAACATGATTAAGTCCAAAGTCAATTCAATGGCGCTTTGGCATCTGCCCATCTTTTTTTTTTTTTAATATTTCATGTCTGCCTTTTAATTTGCCGTCTGTTTCCACAGGGCACATTGAATATTGCACCAATAATGGGAATGTTTTATGAGTTTGTAGTACAGAGTACAAAGGAGAGAATGGCGGTGAAATCTTTGGAAGAGGATTAAGGGACGGTACCATGATTCTGAATTTTCAAAACAAGTAACTCGCCGTGCTTCCTGTTTTGTGCAGCCTTGCAGAACAGCCTTTTATTTTCTCATTCACATTAGTAATGTTCACAAGTGGCACATTCCAGACTAAAAAGAGGTGGATTGGGAGGTTGAAGTGGCCAAGGACAAGCCAAGCTTGATCGGGTCTGGATGTGGCAGTGACGGTGGTGCTAGATAGGGATGCCAGACTCCAGGTTGGACCTGGGGATTCCCTTGGAATTACAGCCCATTTCCAGAGTACAGAGATCAATTCCCTGCAAAAAATGGATGTTTTTGGAGGTTGGACTCTATGGCATTGTACCCCACTGAGGTCCCTGTCCTTCCCAGGCTCCATCCCCAAATCTCCAGGAGTTTCCCAACCTGGATAGGACCACCCTAACCCCACACACCCCACTAGTGGCCAGGGGGGACCTGACAACCCTAGTGCTAGAGCAGGTAACTGCTGATGTGACACAGTGATCCCAAAGGCCCTGAGCAGAGCAACCCCTGTGGCAATGATAGATATGTGGGGCTTGGCTCTGCTTGTTCCTGGCAGCCAGGGGCCCTCCAGAGCTGTAGCCACCATGAACTAAGTTAAATGGCCAGTCTTCCCTTAAACCATCTATTGGGGTATTTGCAGCATCATGTTTTCTGTTCATCAATTGGCAAACATCCCATGAATATCCCATGAGATGTGGAAAAATCATATCCCAACAGGTTTATCTGATATATGTGCTCCTGTGGTATATTCTATGGAGTTAAGAGCAGGGGTCCCAAACATGGTGCTTGTGGGCACCATGGCACCTGCCGACAACTTTCCTAGTGCCCACCAAGTGTTGTTAGAAAGTAGGCGGGGCCAGGTTCAGCATTTGCCCCGCAGGGCTTATGATTGGCCACTGGAGATCCAAGTGACTGGCCGGATTCAAATAACACCATATCAGTAGCTGCCACAGTGTTAGTTTCATTGTCTCACACTCCTGTTTTTAAAATTACCCCCTTGGGCTTCCTCTGTGCGTGTGGCTCCACCTCCTGCAGCAGTCATTTTGTGGTTTGCTCCACCTTCTGGGGCAGCCACTTTGTGGCTGCGCCCACCACCCTGTGTCAGAATTCCAAAGATGCCCACAGGCTCAAAAGGGTTAGGGACCCCTGGTTAACAATGTACAACTGGGAACCCATTTCAGGGGCGACTAAGGTTTCGGGGGTTGCACCTGCAGCATGGGATGAAGGATCGGGACCAGCAGGTGGTGTTACTGCAGGGTTACTGGTGTTGGACCACCACAGTCCCCTAGTGTTTGGCCAGGGAGTGCCCCCAGCTCTCTCCAGGACCTCCCCCAGCCTCTGCTGCACTCCCTCGGGGGCCAGGTGGGGGCAGGACCACCCTCTGGCCTCCTTTGCCTAGTGGGAGCAGGGCCACCCTCTGGCCTCCTTTACCTCTCCCCTCCTGTCCCCTCCCCACCGTGGTCTCCCTCCAGCATGCCAGCATGGCGTAGTGGTTAAGAATGGTGGTTTGGAGCAGTGGATTCTAATCTGGAGTATGGGGTTGGTTTCCCCACTCCAACACATAAATCCAGCTGGGTGACCTTGGGCTAGTCTCTTCTTCTTCTTCTTCTGCTTCTGCTTCTGCTTCTGCTTCTGCTTCTTCTCCCCCCCCCCCCAGTGGCCACCTGCCTCCCTGATCACCAGGTCCCCAGCTCTGCCCCCATCACTTCGGCGCACCCTCCTCAGCATCCCGCTCACAGTATTTTAATTTTTATACTACTTTTCCACAGTCGGCCATGGCACAGCAAGCCACTTAGGAAGCAGCTCAGGTAAGCCATTGCTGCGCCATTCCCAGCTGCCGCTCAACTATCCCCTCCCTTAGGATTGGGCTGCCTGTTATAGTGCAAACCTAAGCAGAGCTTACCCTTTTAAGCCCATTGACGTGGATGGATGTAGAAAGGTGTAACTCTGCTTAGGACGACACTGTCATTGTCAGATGAATTAAAAGTATGAGGAGGCATATAAAGAAAACTAACCGTGCATTCCTAAGCCTGAAGGGCGAAAGCCCTTAGGAGGCCAGGAAGGCGCTGTGCCAGCGTTCGGGCTCTCCACACCGGCGTCCGAGCAACTTACACCAGTGTTAGTGGCCCTGGGCATTCCCGGAGAGTTCCGGTGCCGGGCTGGAGAAGGAGCCACCTTTAGGCGGCCTCCTAAGCCCTTTCAGGCCAGGAACGTCCCTTTTTTATTTTTGTGAGATACGCCACCTTTTTAGGTGGCGTATCTCCTGTGCAACCCTATGAAGGGTTGCACGGATTTTTTACGCCGCGGGGAGGTTTCGGGGATGGGGACCTCCTTTGGAGGCAGCGCAGCCGTGCTGCCTCCTATGACTGGCGCAGGCATTCCTCTCAGGAATGCGCTGTGAGACCCTTTCAACGATTTCAAGAAGATTCTAATGCAGTATAAGAGAGAACTGAGCCATATTACTCCAAATATAATGTAAGGTACGCATACATTATGGTTTGCAGTAGAACAACTGCTCCCCTAACATAAAATGGTGTAACACTGATAAAGGGTACCAATTCACCCCATCATACATTGCCTTTTAAATATGTGTGTATGTTTCTCTCTCTCTCTCTCTCTCTCTGTGTATCTCCAACAGAGTTCATGACACATTAATTATTGAGCACATGATACCGTGTTAGAGAGAAAAAATACTTTTAGCCAGAACTGAGACTGAGAGCAGCAATTAAAGCTTTTACGAAGTGTTTCATGTGATAAAAACAAATGAGGTTAATATTCAGGTGCTGATAAAAAGCAGGCATTTTTAAGATTAACATTATTCTAATTAAAATAATTATGCAGCAGTAGGAAACTCTTCGTGCATTTTGTTCAAATTGCTATCCATTTGGTCGATATCAGGATCCCTCTCTTGTGATGAGAAAATTGCCTCATCTTCGAAATGTGACTCTTTGATGTTCTGCACTTTCAGAAATGATCTCGCTAATGGCAGCCGCAGACCATTTCTGCCTGCTTGCGCTACAATACACTGAGTTCTAAAGGACATCTCAAACATAGGGTTAACTCAATTTGCAACTTGAAATATGCCATTTTGATATGCACAGGTTTTTTCTTCCTGGCCAAAGTATTCTTTAGCATCTCTGAGACTTATTGACAAACCATGGTTTGTGCCCACCAAAGTTTGTATTCCAAACCATGGTTTCTGCCCCAGAAATCTTTCTTTCTTTCTTTCTTTCTTTCTTTCTTTCTTTCTTTCTTTCTTTCTTTCTTTCTTTCTTTCTTTCTTTCTTTCCTTCTTTCCTTCTTTCCTTCTTTCCTTCTTTCCTTCTTTCCTTCTTTCTTTCTTTCTTTCTTTCTTTCTTTCTTTCTTTCTTTCTTTCTTTCTTTCTTTCTTTCTTTCTTTCTTCCTTCCTGTTCTTAGACCGAGGTCTTGAATAATAAAGCCATAACACTTAAACAAAACCCATCTTTAAAAACACCTTCCTTCGTCTCTTCTCTGTAGCCTCCCAAAAATGAGCAACAAAATAAGTACGCTGAAGGTCTATGTTTGAGATGTTTGAAGGTCTATGTTTGAGATGTCCTCTAAGAGGAACGGAACGTTTTGCTCCAAAGTTGCTCGAGAAGATGCAGACCATTTGTTAAAACATGGTATAATCCATTTTAGCCTAAGTTGGTATATATAAGGACAGTGCAAAGGGATGTGTACCGAGGAGTCCACTGACTGAAGAGGGCAGGAACACACCTGGTCTGAAAAAGGGATCTTTAGCATACAGCCCAGCAAAACCATTGAAAAAGTGCAATTAAATCTTGAATGCATAAAGATTCTACAACAACCCAAGGCTCTTACTTCCTTGCCCATCTCTCATCGCTTGGCTACTGTCCAAAATGGCTCAGTGTTGCCCTTCTGCCTTAGCTACGCCCTCCCATGTAACAGCATCCCTTGATCAATGTTGGGGGGAGGGGTAAACATTGATGGATGGAACATATGTGCTGTAACAAATAATTTACTTGATTTCCATTTGGCCATTTTCTTTAAGACAAAAGCAGCAATAGAGGTGTGGAGGGAGAAAAGGCTGTGGCCAACCTGAAGATGGGAGGACAGTTTTGGGAATTGCTCTAGTGTTTTCTTTTTTCTCTTTCTGCTTACTCTAGTCTCCCTTCTCTGTGGTCAGGCAGTCTCCAAGTGCCCAATGACATCTCAAGCCATGATTTAATGAACAACGTATAATGGGAAAACGTGGTTTTCCCCCCTAAACTGGCTTGCAAACCCACTTCAAACTGTTGTTTGAAATTCTGGTTTGGGGTCCACTCTCAAACTGATCTGATGGCTTGGCCAAACCATGGTTTGTGAGCTACAGTTTCTATTTACATCTGAACCATGCTGTTGCATAGAAATGTCAGAACCCACAATTCACAATTGCTTTCTTTTTCTCTGCTTATATATATTCCACAGAGAATCAATTTTATGCAACTGACAAAAGCTTATGCTTCAGTAAATCTATTCCTTAAGAGTCCGTGTTTTGTTTTTGTTACATTAGTATGAGTCTGCAGCATAGGTACACCCCTGGATGGTTGGTAGATAAACAATGTTATTGTTGGTTAATTCTTTCGGACTGGTCTTCAGATATATTTTTTGGTTCTTATAGTGTCAGGAAGGCTGTTGTATGGATCCAGCTAACAGCCCCAGGGTATCTCCTTGAGCCTTTTATCTTTTCCCTTTGTGTATGTGGTTCTGTTGAGAAATAATCCCAGAAGACATTGGCACAACTCCCAACTTTTTGTAGGGGCATTTTGGGATGTCTGAGAGAGGTGTCTGCTCCTTTTTCACTGATCTATCAACTTTGTGCCAAACATTTTTTTTCATTTTCTCTCTTTCTCTGTCTCTTCTTCACTTTTGGAGGTGCAGCTCTTTGTGTCTCAATTTAGGGTGGGCATTGGGTGATTGGAAACTGACGTTCACCATGGTGACAGGTTAGCAGGTTTGCAGCTAGTTATTAGAGAGGAAAACAGTGTTTCTGTCATGCGCTTCTAAAAATGCAAACTCTAAAATGTAAGCTGCTCTGAGCTGCAGGAGACAGAGTACAATATGATTTCCTCGCTTTTTTGACTTTGAAAAGTAGAGCTTTGTTTTGGAACTGAAAAGGATATTTGCTTGCAGTTGTTTGCTTGAGAGCTGGAGTGGCGTACTGGTTAGAGATTTGAATCGCTTATGCATGTCCCTGGTTTGTCCCTCTCTTGTCTCACACTTTTATATCCCGAGATTGGAAAACCTCATACTTGGTGTTGCTTGTAGTTAAGAAAGTCCTGGACAGTCTCTTGAGCACAGCAAAATCACAAGAAGAAATCAGGAAGTGCCTGAGTCCCCGCCCCTTGAAATGCTGCATTGGCATTGGCAGCAGTGCTTACTCTGACAAAAATGTCACCCTCCCCCCTTCCCTTTCCCTCCTCCCCCCATGAGTGGCCATTTCACCACCCAAGATGGAGTACAGAATTGTATCCACAAGAGTAGAATGTACACATGCTGCTGAAACTGACTAGAATCCCTGTGAACCTCACAAAAGGAACGAGGGGCCGGGGGGCTCCACAGTTGAACATGCAATGACTTGAACAGAAGGGCAAGTTCGCCGTTCGGCGCTGTGAATTGCACAAAAGGAAAGGGGGGAAACTCTCCGCGTTTGGACACACACTGCTGAAGATCACTAAAATAAAAGCCTCCTTCTCTGTGCCCCCCCGCCGCAGTTTTTTACTTTTTTTCCCTGCCGCTCTGATGGAATACCGATATATCATCATATCATCCAAAATACTATTAAAAATCGCAAAGAGAGCCAGCGGAGCCTAAGATTGTGCATTCGCTTGTGCGAATGGGTGAGGGGGCACAGAGAAGAAACCAACCATCTCCGTCCGGGGGCACTGCGGAGGGAATGGCTGAAGGCTGGCTGAAGGATGAGTTGGAGGAGGGGTAGGAGAATGGGGGCATGTTGTGACATAGGAATACCGACCCATGGCTGAACTATGCACCTACTCACACTCGTGATACGCTCAGAAGTAAATTTATGTTCAGGATAAAGCAGGAATTGGAAAACCCAGGGAAATTGCGGTATGGAAGCAAGCTGAGCCTGAGGGAAGGGAATACCATGCATAATCCCTGCAGAGAATCGGGACATTCGCAGGAGAATCGCAAGGCAAACCAGCCATGCATAACCAACCTTGGACTAGGACCTGAGACAACTGACGTTGCAATCCCAGCTGTGCCATGGAGGTTTTCTGGATGACCTTGGGCCCAACATAATCTTTCAGCCTGACCTCCCTCACCAGGTTGTTGTTGTGAGAATGGAGTGGAGGAGGGGAGAATGACGTGATAAGCAGCTTTGGGTCCCCATGAGCGAGAAAAGTGGTATATAACTTTTTTACCAAGAGTTGTAAAAAAAGAGAGTGCAATTTTGATCAGGGGTGTCAAAGGCCTTTTATCCAGGGCTGTTTCCCCGTGGTCACCCCTGCCAACTGCATCAGGGCTTACTTTTGATTATGCATATTTTTTCCCTCCTGTCAGAGGTTGCCTTGCTCTCCCTGCACGTTTTGCCCGTGTTTTCCAGATGCTGTTTTAGCCAAAATCTGGGAAATGCGGGCAAAATGCGCAGGGGGAGTGAGGCAACCTCTGACAGGCAGAAAAGGCATGCATAATCAAAAGGAAGCCCGAAGCAGTCAGCAAGGATGACTGCAGGGAAATTTCCCTGCCTTAAAGGCCAAATATAAGGCCCAACAGCCCTTTGAGAGCTGTTATCCGGCCTGCGAGCCAGCCGAGGCAGCCCCCCTCCCCTACTCTTGATCTGGGCTGGCGAGGCATGGCCTGGCCCGACCAAGTGACATTTAAGTCATATCCAACCCTCATAACAATTGAGGTAGTTTGAATGGCCTGAAACAAGTTTCAACTCTTCTCCAGTTCTTACAATGAGATTTACAAGAAAAGATTATCATGGCCATGGACCAAACTAAAGGTTGCAGCTGCTTTAAATGAAATAATTGACAGCTTGATCAAAATGCATTGGTAGGAAAGCATTCTTTCTGGGCGCTAGTAACAGGCGATGCTAAGTCTATTCTACAATTCATCAGAATCTGATTCAAGGTGAGAAGAAACAAATCACAAGACACTGGCATAGACGCTGAATCTAAGGCCAATGATTTAAAAATGTAACTATTATTTGCAAATGGAAAAGAAAGCAATCATTTAGTACCCATCTCCTTTTTTTAAAAAAGCCCTGAAGTGTAGGAAGCGTTTACTCCTCTCCCTAGATAAGAAGCTTCCTTCATCATCTGTGATGCTCCATATAGTCTGCCTCTCATGCAATTTCCAAAGTAGATCATCCCATTCAGACACTGAGAGTCCCCTTTCCATCATACAGAAGAAAAGTGGAAAATCTCCCCAAGTAACATTTGCGTATTATAGTGCCATTTATCTGAATGTCAGGCTAAATCCTAGCTCTTTTCCATTGTGAATGGAAGAAACAAAAACCTGAATTTTTGAATTGTCTTCTCTTAGAAGGCAATCATATGGGAGTCCTCTGTGCAAGAGCCATTCATTGGGATAATTGAAAGTGGTGTAATTAATAAGCATTTATTAATTATTATTTTTTGCATTGTTGAAGCGGTTTGTAAACTATCATAATGTTTAGTCTACAAATTGGTTCAGACAGGCATGGAGCTGGGGGAAGGAACACCCAGGGCAGGGGGGGGAGGGTGTATACCAATACGCATGTGTGTGCCTGCACACCCACGCTGGAGCCAGGCTCAGGAGGCCCCGGGGCAGAGAGAAATACACCCGGTAGGGCATGTGGCAGCTGCACCTGCAGACAGAAAGCAAGGGAGGGCAGCAGGGGTAGGAGCTGAGGGTGGTGGCCGGCGCGCACACCAGCCAGGCTGTGGGTGGGCCGCTGCACCCATGCCACAGCATGGCGGTGTTCCTTCTCCCCATACCAGGACTCCCCATGCCCGCATTGGCACCCACCCTCTCCTTGTGCCCGGGGCAAGTGCGCCTGCCAGACCCCCCCCCCCCAGATCCAGTCCTGGGTTCAGACGAGACAGTGGCTAGGTGTTCCAATATAGCAGATTGTATAATCACCTTGAAACCTTCTTGCCAGAATTATTCACCAAGACATTTGGATCCCTTCCCCCACCTCTCAAAATATATAGTCTCATAGTATGGTTTGTGCAGAATTCCACAGGTGTAGAAGTCATCCTGTATCACTATACCTAAAAATAAAGACAGTCCTCCTTCTGCCATTCATGAAAGCAACAAAACCCGACCTCCTACAGACAAGGTAGTGGTCTCTACGTACTTGGGGGGACTCCCCATATACAAAGAAAAATGCTGTGTAAATTGACCAAAAGAACAAAAATGCACACAAACACTGACTTAGTGAGGACTAACAGAGCGATCCTAAGGGGGGGGGGAGTTGGTGCAGGTCTGGGGACGGTGCAGCCACGCTGCCTCCTGAGCAACCAAAAAATGTAAAATATAATTTTAAGAAAACCCTGTGAAACTCCAAAATAGCTTCCAAATTAAAACAAACAACCAAAACTGAGAATACATTTGGAAAACTCTTGTCTCAGTGAGTTCGTGGTTTAACTTTCTTGTAGTTCAGCTGTTTTGTTTTCTTTAGATATATTTTACATTTCTATTCCAGTTCAGAAATGTAGACAAATTTTCCATTACAGTGAAAGCGTGTATCACTTCTGCAATTTCTGGTTGAGTTGTTTGTGCTACTGTTGCAGCGTTCACTGAATTCTGTACATGCTTGCATGCCTTTTCTTGGTTTCTTTCTAAATTTGCATAGTGCTACGAGTATGCATTCAGATATTTCCAATCCAAAACAGTGCCTGAAATTACCGGCTCCATTTTTGGATCAGAAATGCCCAAAATGAAGCAATGGCCTCGAAAATTTCAAGATCCCGGAAATTGATTTCCCCAAATTGTCCAGGTTATTTTGGCTTGTTTTCAATGCACTCTGGAGACCAGGTCTACTTCCATTGTTTTCAGAGGGCTGTAGTACTGGCCTCGAAGTCCAGCGCCCAGGTCTGCTTCCTCTAGTTTCTATGGGCAGTAAATCTGGCTTTCGGAGGGAGGCTGATTTTCAGATTTTCACAAATCTGAAAAATGTACCCAAAACAGATTTCAGAAGAGCACTGGTACTCCTGACATTTTGGTGGAAATGGAGATCATGCCCTTTCTGTAATAGCGAAACCAAAATAAAAAAAAATATATTGAGGTGCACACCCTAACGCAGCATTGTAATTTTGTCTGTGATTGTGATGTTTTTTTTTCATTTTGTTGTTATAATTTATTTACCTGTGTTATTGATTTGTTTATTCCAGCTATTTATGAACTCTCCTGTGAAGCATATAAACACTTGGGGAAAGCGTCAGGTTCCTACTGGGTAGATCCAGATGGCAGTGGTACCCTGGGACCTTTGAAGGTTTACTGCAATATGACAGGTAACTACTCTGAAACTAGCATTCTCTTTCCCCCTGTATAGCATTGCTCCTTTTCTGTGTTTATGTAGTCCATGATACAGCAAAGCATAGTATGTTAGGAAACCTGGATTCAAATCCCTGTTCAAGCTATGACGCTCATCGGGTGACCTTGAACCAATCACTGTCTTCCACTTTAACCGCCCTCAGGCAAGTCACTGCGACAAAGATTAAAAGGACATAAGTCTGACAACAGAAACCACAACATTCAGGAACCAGCGGGGAACATTTTAACCTTCCAGAACATTCCGTTACTAATTTACGAGTAGCAGTTCTCTTACAAAGGGGTTTCAAAGGGAGGTTAGAAAGAGATACTGCTGAATTACAACAAATAATGAAGCTCAAAACAATGCATTATTTTGGATTGAACAGAGATCTGGGATTCCTGTCTCATTACCAATGCTAATTTCTCCACGGCTACTACCCCTCTGCTTATCACGCCTAAGCCAATCATGCCTGCTACTCTTTTTTGGCATTTACGTTGCTATTGTGTGTCTAATTCACTCTTTTCCACTTAAGGATAGATAGGCTCACATTCTAGCTGTGAAGAACAGAATCTTGTTAGTCTTTCAGGTGCCACTGGACTCTTGCTCTTTTCTACTGCTACTGACAGACTAACACGTCTAACCATCGTGATCTGTCTCCCTCATGCAGTTATTGCAAAAGTAAAGTGGACACTACCTTGTGCTCCTCAGAGAAAGGGTGGGAGAAAATAGCCAAAGGACCTGCTCAGCGAGAAATAACAAGGCTTTTCCATCAGTCTGCTAGAGACAACTGCTGCTTGTTTCCTAGAACACATGAAGCTGCCTTAGTCCATCAAAGTCAGTATTGTCTACTGTATTGACTCTCAGTCCATCAAAGTCAGTATTGTCTACTCAGACGGGCAGCAGCTCTCCAGGGTCTCATGCAGAGGTCTTTCACATCACTTACTCGCCTAGTCCCTTTAACTGGAGATGCCGAGGATTGAACCTGGGACCTTCCGCATGCCAAGCAGATGCTCTGCCACTGAGCCACAG
This sequence comes from Euleptes europaea, assembly GCF_029931775.1. NCBI lineage: Eukaryota > Metazoa > Chordata > Lepidosauria > Squamata > Sphaerodactylidae > Euleptes > Euleptes europaea. The sequence goes on along the minus strand of NC_079322.1, from coordinate 15,673,963 downwards.
CCCTTCCTCCTCCAGCCAACATTTCTGCAGCTTGACAACAGAGGCAGAGACAGCGACACTCCTTCCAGTAACCTACTAGAATTAGATTTCACGGCGCGTGATTTTGGTGGCGGCTTTAGTGTCACTTGTGCATATGTGCTTTTCCCCAAAGACAAATGTGAAGTATAAATATGAAAATTGATATAAACATGGATGAAATCATTGAAAGAGATGTGTGAGCTTCAATAACCACTGCGTGATTAAGCTTTTAAAAAAAAGAAGGAAGAAGAAACAATTCATCTCATATGTCAAGGCAGTGTTCTTTGATTACCCAAATAACAGGGAAAACACAGCTTCACAGAAATCCCACCATATGGAATCGCAAGTTCTGTAATTAGTACTGATATTCATAAGACTGGGAAATCTAAGAAAAAGAGAACTTGCAAAACAAAATACAGAAGGCTGCACAACTTTAAAACAAAATAGCATCCAGTGACTGATATTTAGAATTTTCTTTTTGCCTTCAGGTCACAGCTGACTTATGGCAACCCTGTAGGTAGGGTTGCCAGGTCCCTCTTTGCCACTGGTGGGAGGTTTTTGGGGCAGAGCCTGAGGAGGGAGGGGTTTGGGGAGATGAGGGACTTCAATGCCATAGAGTCAAATTGCCAAAGCAGACATTTTTTCCAGGTGAATGGATCTCTATTGGCTGGAGATAAGTTGTAATAGCAGGAAATTTGCTATTACCTGGAGGTTGGCAACCCTGCCTGTAGGGTTTTCAAGAGACACTCAGAGGCGGTTTGCCATTGCCTGCCTCTGCATCACAACCCTGGGATTCCTTGGAGGTCTCCCATCCAAATACTTGCCAGGGCTGACCCTGCTTAGCTTCTGAGATCTGAAGAGATCAGGCTAACCTGGGGTTATCCAGGTCAGGGCATTGAGAACACTTTTAGGCAAAAGGGGAGAGTTGATGGTGGTGGGGGGTGCCAATGGTTTACGTTTACTAGTGCTAGCCTTGCTCAGTGTTAAAAGCGCAAGTTACGGTTTCTGTACAAAAGATAGTAATTCGGTGGGGCAGGGGGACAGCTATCTGGGAATTTTTACCCCTCGGCTCTTTCTCCCATGAAGTGCAATGCTGGCACTGATGGTCTAGGCCAGGGGTGTTGAACACATTTGTTACAAGGATATGGCATAAATATCACTTGGCCGGGCCAGGCCAGGCCTAGCCAGCACAGATCAAGAATGTGTGTGTGGGGTGGCTGTCTCGGCTGGTTCGTGGGCCAGATAAGAGCTCTCAAGGGGCCAGATCTGGCCTCCAGGCTGTATTTTTTACACCCCTGATCTAGGCCATGGGGATGGGGTTGCCAACCTCCAGGTACTAAGCGGAGATCTCCTGCTATTACAACTAATCTCCAGCCGATAGAGATCAGTTCACCTGGAGAAAATGGCCACTTTGGCCAGGGGACTCTATGACATTGAAGTCCCTTCCCTCCCCAAACCCCACCCTCCCCACCCTCCTCCTCAGGCTCTGCCCCAAAAAACCCCCGCCGGTGGCAAAGAGGGACCTGGCAACCCTACATGGGGAGGTCTTTTTCTCCTTTTAATTCAAAGGGCATTTGTGTGCATGCGAGCACTGAAGTAAAGTGATGCACAGTCCATATTTTATTTTGTATGGTGAAATCCATTTGCTCTGCCCCCCTCCCCAATCTTGGCTATGGCGAAACTGAGAAACTTTTTTTCCTCTTCTTTTGCCTTAAATGTATGACAGGGCTTGTGATAGTTTCAGCTCCAGGAGTTCTGTTGCAGAGTTATGGCGTTATAGAACAATAAAGGTAGAAAGTCAAGCAATTAATGGTAAGAGGTGATGTTACATACCACATCATTAAACCAGGTGAGAAAATGAGAGGTCTGTCAGTTCATAAGTTATACTATATTGATGATGAAAGCTGCCCAGACCATTAAAAGTGAGCAATTAAAAAAGAACAGGGTTACATCTGAGAAACGATGAGAAATGCAACCGAAATGTTATCTGGATTCTCAAGAATTAATGTGTGTATGAATGGAATCATACCAGGGAAAGCTGCTAGAGTGGAAACATCCTTAGGATACCCTTATGGAATAAACCATATATTTGTATAGAATAATTATATAGAATTCAACCACTAGATTCAAAGTTTCCAGGAACAGAAGGAGAAAACATTAACTCAGGGTCAGGAAACAGGATGTTCCATAAATGGGCAGTAAGAGAAGTGACAGAAGGTTAACAAACCCGTAGCAGTGGGGATTTCAGTTCTGTTCTCATGATGATTCCTTTTGCACCTCAGCAAAGAATTACTGAATTCAGCACTTCCAAGACAAGATGCCATGAACGTGTGCCAAGGCTGAGCTCCTGTGCAAAGCCTGCATTTTCAATTTTGACCTATCAGCTGGAAATCCGGAATAAGTTGAACTGTACTGAGAACTTGTGGTGAGACAACAGCCATGAGGGAGACTTCCTAATGTGAGGCCCCAAGCAATCGTCCTAGAATGCAATCCCATCTCCTGTTGCTCCCCCAACTCAGATCAGCCTAGTGACCTAAAAACGTATCCCTGAAATTTAAATTTTATTTACATTTTGCCAGGATGAAGCTGCATTCAGACACCAAATGAACTTCCAGTCTGGCGTACTGTAAGGTGTGAATGCATGCTGTCTGATAAACTGGCTTTTACTTGTTGCTAAACTTGGATTCCAAACCAGAGTTTGTATCCAGTACGTTAATTGTGATCAGTGCACTTCCAAAATCACAAATTTCAGTTTGTTCAGTAGCATCACCCCACTTAGCCTCCTTGATACAGAGCCAGCATGGTGTAGTGGCAAAGAGGGGTGGTTTGGAGCACTGGACTCTGATCTGGAGAACCGGGTTTGATTCCCCACTCCTCTACATGGGCGGTGGATGCTAATCTGGTGAACCAGATTGGTTTCCCACTCCTAGACGTGAAGCCAGATGGGTGACCTTGGGCAAGTCACTCTCTCTCTCAGCCCCACCTACCTCACAGGGTGTCTGTTGTGGGGAGGGGAAGGGAAGGTGGTTGTAAGCAGGTTTGATTCTTCCTTAAGTGGTAGAGAAAGTTGGCATACAAAACCAACTCCTCCTCCTCCTCCTCCTCCTCCTCCTCTTCCTCTTCCTCTTCCTCTTCCTCTTCCTCTTCCTCTTCCTCTTCTTCTTCTTCTTCTTCTTTATAGAACAGCAGCAAAGCCTAGCCAGCAGCATTCATCTGTCAAGAGGGTTACCAGCTCCAGGTTGGGGAATACCTAGATATTTTTGGGGCGGAGCCTGAGGAGGGCACAGTTTGGGGAGGGGAGAGACTTGAATGCCATAGAGTCCACTTGCTAAAGTGGCCATTTTCTCCAGGTGAACTGATCTCTACCGGCTGGAAATCTGTTGTAACAGCAATAAATCTCCAGCTAGTACATGGAAGTTGGCAACCCTAGCTGTCAATGGATGCACTTTCCCTGTTTTTCATCTTTATATATGTACACCCATACTAGTGATGGATAATTATTTAGGACTGTGATGGATGCAGGGTCTCAAAGAGAAATTTAAAAGGCTGCGGGGGGAATCCCACTGAATCACATGTTTTGTTCCGTTCGCCAAAATGCACAACAGAAATTGCTCCACTCCAAACTCCATCTACCACCACACCTTTCTCCCCATAAAGCAAGCTCCCCCTTAAAGCCCCCATTTATATCCCAGGAGAGTGTGTGTGAGATCCTAAACAGCATTACACCCTTCCAAACCCATTAACTTGAAACAACTTGATAGGGTGTAACTCTGCTTAAGAAAGCACCATGAGTGACTCGGCCAGGATCATGGGTTGGATCCAAACTATATTTTCCAACTGTAGAATGGAATTTTCCTGCCTTCCCCCCTTTCACTGCAGCCCTCTGACCTCCACAAAATGTTGCACTTTGGAGGCAGGGGACCCTGAGAAATGTCATGAGGAGGGTTGCACCAAGAAAGGGGATTCAGTCTGGATCCAATACAATGTATTTTTTATTTATTTATTTATTCAAATTTATAACCTGCCCTCATCCCCAAAGAACCAGGCTCAGGGCGGATAACAATAATTAAAAACAGATTACATCTAAAACATCCTTAAAAACATAATCATTAAAACCATTAAAAACCCTACTCAGATGGCCGTAACTACCCTAGGTGCCACAGCGACAAATATTAGCTGATCAGCCCCCAGATTTCAAAAAGGGGGCGGGATGGGGAGGCCAGTAAAGATGGATCTTCTTCTTGTGGCTCTCCTCAATTATAGGCCCAGTGGAATAGCTCCGTTTTACAAGCCCTGCGGAATTCCCTAAGGTCCCGCAGGGCCCTGATGTCACCAGGAAGACTATTCCACCAGGTCGGGGCCAGAGCTGAAAAAGCCCTGGCCCTTGTTGAGGAACAGCCGCACATTCTTCGGGCCAGGGACCACCAGTAAATTACTATTCGCCAATCGTAAGGCTCTCTGGGGGGCATACCAGGAGAGGCGGTCCCGTGGGTACGATGGTCCCAAACTGTGTAAGGTTTTATTCCCACGCTTTCATTCCAGTGTGTGAATAGGGCCTGATAAAGAATTTCTATGAGAATCTGGCCCTGCCCTGGGTTTAGAAGTCCCTTGGTATAAATACCCCTCTGCCTGCATCTGTCAGATGTGGATGAGAGCTTTAATTTATCCCATGTGCTAAACATCCATGCACGCCTACCTCAGTGAACTTGGGTCGTTTATGCATGGGTACTTTCACTCACGCTTGCCCCCGGTCTGTCTCGGTTGTTCCTTGGAGTTATGCATGCCCGGATGAAATCTCTGTGCATAAGGCAAAGTGTGGGACAAGCAAGCTTGGTTTCTCTCACAGCCAATTACAAAGCAGCATGTAAAGAGGCTGGGATTCAGATGCTTCCGGCTTCTTTGGAGCTCTTTCTGAGCAGAAGAAAACAATGGCTTGATTTCTTCCCCCTCCCTTTCAGATTGCTCCACTATTATTATTTTTTTTGTTCTTAAAATGCTTTCTTATGCAGAAATTGGGTTTTGGGGGGGGTTTCTCTTACAAAGTAAGCCAATTACCAAGCAGCATTTAAATGGGTGGGGACTTGATTTGAGCTTGGAGACTGCTGGTGCATAGATTCCCAACAGGAAGGTGTGGGTCCAGAAAGCAACAAACCTTGGGTAAAACTCCCATGCATAAACGACCTTAGATGCCAGTTCCCCTGCATTTCCAGACTGCCCTGGAGCCTGAATCTATTTCAGAAATGCTTCTACTTTCACCAGCGGCCATAGTTCTACTTAGATTCTGGTGGGGGCAGAATTCTCCCTCATCTCCAAACAAAAAGGAACAGGGAAGTCCATCTTTGGTGGCAGATTCTGGGAATTCATTAAAGGGCAGCAAATGTTCAATATTTTTTTCACCACCATAAGGAGAAAGGGCCATCTGAATTTTCAGCCTCAGGCACTACTGTGTTTTGAGCTCATTCCTTCACTTCGTCATATCACAAAGGGTTTTATCCTTTCTTTTTTTGGTAACTCAAAGATAAAAAGGAAGTTTAAAGCACCTCTCACAACATCTAAATCAGTAATCTGTTTGTCATAAAGCAGTACATCTGTAAAATTAATCCCACAAAAGCCATGGGGTTGGTAAAGACTTCTAATGCTAAGTGTTATCTTGGGCATGCAAGATGTTTGTTCATCGTTCTTCTCAACATTCAGAGGAACGAACATTTTGTATTAAATATTAGTTTACAGAAAACTCTATTTCATATTTAACATTAAAATACAAACCATGAAGAGTTTGTATATATGACAGTTGACCATCTGTGTATTTTAACATTACGTGCAAAAATAACCATATTTCACATATCTACTGTTAGGAGTCTAAAATGATTGTAACAGTCTAGGAAAGAGATCTCAAGATTATAAATAAAACCTTACCAAAAATGCAAACTAAAAATGCAAAAATGCAACAGTGAAAAAAAGAAGTTTCAATATTAAGTTTTGTTTAAGAAAAAGACTGAAAATGTCTACCACTTAAAGTAATAATTACTTTGCTAATAATGTAATGAAATTAACTTGGAACTGATGATCTACACCATGCGTGAGCAAGCATTTAAGGACTTGCTTCCACCCCCCAGAATAAAGACATGAGACTCAAGCTGAAGGGTTAAACTAGGAATTTATTAATGGTTATTATTTTGTAATCTGGGTATTCTACATGGGGTTCTATAACTTGGTGTCGATGACAAAATGTGATAAACATAATGACTGTAGAGTGCCTTGAACATAAATAGTGACATAGAAATACCTTGTGAGGCTATGTTAGCCTGCCTCACAGCAACTAAACAGGAGGTAAATCAAGCTGAGAGACAGTGACTCTCCCAAGGCCAGCTTCATGACTCCACAACAGTAATTGAACTCCCATCAATAATAGTCCTAGTCCACATTCACTATACCACCCATCTCTCTCAAAACAACCACATCAGTTGTTAGTTGTGCCAGTGCAGTGCAGTGGTTAAAGTGTTGGACTAGGAACTGGGAGACCTGAGTTCCGAATCTTATTCTGCAGTCAAACTTGCTGGATGACCTTGGGCCAGTCACTAGGGTTGCCAGGTCCATCTTTGCAGCCGGTGGGAGGTTTTCGGGGCAGAGCCTGAGGCGGGCAAGGTTTGGGGAAGGGAGGGACTTTGATGCCAGAGAGGCCAATTGCCAAAGCAGTCATTTTCTCCAGGGGAACTGATCTCTATCGGCTGGAGTTCAGTTGTAATAGCAGGAGATCTCCAGCTCATACCGGGAGGTTGGCAACCGTACCAGTCTCTCTCTCTCTCTCTCTCTCTCACACACACACACACACACACACACACACACACATGCACACACACACTTTCTAACTAGGGTTGCCAGGCCCCCATTTGACCCCGAGAGGAGCTTTGTTGTGGTGGGGCTGCGCCGGTGATGGGTGCAATAAGGTCACTTCTGAGGTCAACCCGGAAGTGACGGAGACGTTCTAGCACATTCCTCCAAAAACTCTATGGAAGCCAATTAAGGGCAGCCCCCTTAATTGGCGGGCAATTGCCCACTGTTTCCTGGTATCTGGTGACCCTATTCCTAATGCTCCTCATACAGTTGTGAGGATACAAAAAGGAAGGGAGAGCCAAGCATTTCCTCTGGGCTTCTTGGAGGAGGTGCAGGATAAAAATGTACTAGATATGTGGGTGCTTTGTTATTCACATGTTCCAGGTGAAGAGCTGTGTCTGATGGAGAACGACTTGCTGTGCCCCATGGTATCTGAATAGATACTTGGTTTTTGCTTGGTTTTCCCTATTTCTAGATCACTTTTACATTTAAAAATATCCAGTGAAGCTTACAAAGCTAGATAAAAACAGGTACAAGTTTGAAGTGGCAGCATCAGAATTTCTTTCATTGCTCTAGCTGTGTTGAGTGAAGCAGTGCAGATAGAGTTGTCAACCTCCAGGTGGTAGCTGGAGATCTCCTGGGATTTCAAGTAATCTCCAGGAGACAGAGATCAGTTGTCCTGGATAAACTGGCTGCTTTGGAGGGTGGACGCTATGACAATATACCCCACTGAAGTCCCTCCCCTCCCCAAACCCTGCTCTACCCCAAAATCTCCAGGTGCTTCCCAATCAAGAACTGGCAAACCTACCCAGGCTCCACCCCAAAAATCTCCAGGTATTTCCTAACCCAGAGCTGGCAAAACTATATAAACAACTGACAAAAATAGTTATGTGCAGTTCCGTTGGCATTAGATTTCTCATTGTTAAGATAATACCCGAATGCATTTTACTGTCTGATGCATGTATAATGTCCCTCTCCCAAAGGCCCCTTTCACACTCCTGATATTTTCTCTTTCTAAGGCCAGAGTCTTCCATCAGCTATTTGTGACTTTGCAGATAGTGACCCCACATTGTCTTAGTCAACCAGTTAAGCATTAGTTAGAAGGTGTAAAAATACAACAATTTCATGAAAATGATGTAGCAGTCATTTCCATGACACCGTTCGTGAGCTGGAATTCAAAGAATCGTGTGCCCCAGGATTTTGTATCCCCTTCTCATTATTAATGGGTCGCAGGAGTGCTATTTAAAATGATAACATATGTAGAAACATATGGCGTGCATATAAAGATGTCATTCATTATCACATATTTGATGGAAAGGGCTCTGCTAGTGGTAAATATACATTTCTATTGCCCATATCTTGTGTAATTGTCTTCTTTAGATGGGAAATTTCACCTGGCGCCTCCTTTGATACAGTAAGTGCAATCCTAAACAGAGTTTCCCCCTTGTAAAACCACTGAAGGGAGTGGACTTAAAAAGATGTAACTCTGCTTAGGAGCAGAGTTAGCATACCTTCATCATAATCCTAGGAAGAATTTGCAGCAAATTGTAAATGATTTTATTTCTGTATTTTGTTCCAGTTTATCAAAGTAGAAGAAATTTGGAAAGACGTGTCTTGAAATCCAGTTTTGGAGAGCAGTACATGTATTTCTTCTCTTTACTGAGTATATCTACACCAGTACTAGTCCTTCTATACAGTTAGGGTTTGCTTTAAATGTTTAGGGTTTTCACCCAAAACATTTAAAGCAAAACCTACCCTATGGTCAATTCCTCAGGCTTCGTAGGAATGCTACAGAACAAGCTATTTACAGTCAAGCAGCTGATGATTTGACCAAAGTACTTCTTTCTAGAGGTTATCCACATGAAGTGATTTCTCAAGCTAGAGCTAAAGTGGATAACATGGATCGTTCTACATTAATTAGTGACCAAAGAAGGCAAAGTGTGTTTCAAGGGATTACCTCATCTTTACAATTTTCTACCCATACCAGGGATATTCAAAATATCATATATAAGCATTGGCATCTAGTACAGGAAATTCCTGGCTGTACTATAAAGCCCAGATTTGGCTATAGAAAGACTTCCTCTTTAAGGGATCAATTAATTCATACAGATGCCTTACTTAAAAAATCTTCTACTATCCCATTGGGTCATTATAGATGTGGACAATGTAACATGTGCCCATTTTCTTTGCCAGTAAAAGAATTTACCAACCCTGTTAATAATTTTTGTTTTAAATTAAAACATTTCTCAAACTGTAATAGCAAAAATGTTATTTATTTATTGAGATGTCCATGTGGTCTACTTTATGTAGGAAAGACAACTAGACCCATTAAATTACGTGTGGGTGAACACAGGTCACGTATTCGCAATAACGTGGTAGAGGCCCCTTTAGTTTCACATTACAATGAAATGAGACATGCTGACACTCACATTCAGTTCTTTGTGATCTGGCAATATGCACCCAAACCTCACACAAAACAAAATATAGACTTCTGTCTCAACAAGAAAATCGCTTTATTTTTATGTTTAACACAATGTCTCCTTATGGATTGAATACAGCCTATGATTATTCCTGTTTTTTGTAAAATGACCTGGTAGCTTTGAACATGTAATTGGCACAAGGCCTTCTCTTGTTTCTAAAATGTACTGTTTCTTTAATGCTAGTTGCACCTGTTGGCAATATAGCACATTTAAGCATTGCTATGAGTACTCATTGTTAAGAATGCTACAAGCCTTCCTCATGACAGATGTGATATTATTCACTGGCATTTGGTATGTATGTGTTAAGACTCCTCTGTATAATTATATTAGCAATATTAGTATTCTTAAGATTGTATAGCATATTCAAGTCTCGCATTTTTGTATTATTTTTCTTATATAGAGTCAAATATACTAGCTCAAGCCACCTTAAGCCCGATGGACAAAGCATCAGCGAAATAGGAAAATACCGAAATCCTATTTCGGGCTTAAAATATTCTAAGGAAATTCTCCTCAAAGTAAAGGGCAATTTAGCCCCAATTTTTGTTACAATTTACTTTAAAATCAAGTTTTGGCTCAAAATTCTTCGGCTACATACAGCCAATATCGATCTGCAACTACCTTTGCCTGCGGTACCTGTTTCATTTGCGGCTTGGCATGCCGCTAGTGCCACCCCAGTGAATGGATCTCCAGCCTTCACCTGGAACTTGGCAACCGGGAGACCTCACCTGGAGAAAATTATTTTCACCACGGGACTTTGTTTGCTTCTGTTTCACTGTATAAGGTTTGATTTTTATGACTGAATTATAAAAAGTCTTATTGATGTTTCCAGTAGCCATCAGTGCTTGTTATTTTCCTTCAGCCTCCAGGTAATAGCTGGAGATCTCCTGCTATTACAACTGATTTCTAGCCAATAGAGATCAGTTCACTTGAACTTAGTTCATCTGGAGAAAATATCCAGCCACCACCTGGAGGTTGGCAACCCTAGCTCTTGTGCCAAAATGAATGTGAATTCAACATTGTTTCACAGCAGCTGCAGCAGCAGCTTGGGCAGCATGGTAGGATATCTTAGCGCAAATGGTGAGTCAACCAAGAATACGAATGGGGGGGATATGCTAGGTAGTTGGAGAGGGGGCAATGTTTTCTCTGCTTCCCCCTGCCAAGGACAACCACAGGTGGACTGCACTGGGCAGTAGTGTGTGCTGTCCCCTGTTAGCCACATCTGAAGCAGCCATGTGTGGGTGAGGGGGGCTTCCTTTTTCTGTCTCCCTTTCTTCACAGTTTCAGAGGGTAACCGGGTTGGTCTGCAGTGGAAGAGCTAGATTCAAGTCCAGTAACACCTCAGAGACCAACACGATTTTGGAGGTATAAGCTTTCAAGAAATCAGTGGGTTATAGATGATATTGGCAACCAAGATCAAATTAATTCATGCCATAATATTCCCTATTACTATGAAAGCTGAACAATGAAGAAAGGTGACAGGAAGAAAGTAGATTCATTTGAAATGTGGTGTTGGAGGAGAGTGTTATGGATACCGTGGACCGCCAAAAAAAACAAATAAGTGGGTTCTAGATCAAATCAAGCCTGAACTGAGCCTAGAAGCTGAAATGACTAAATTGAGGCTGTCGTACTTTGGTCACTTTATGAGAAGACAAGAGTCACTGGAAAAGACAGTCATGCTAGGAAAAGTTGGCAGGAGGAAAAAATGAAGACCCAACAGGAGATGGATTGACTCTATAAAGAAAGCCACCACCCTCAGTTTGCAAGACCTGAGCAAGGCTGTTAAGGAGAGGACGTTTTGGAGGCCAATGATTCATAGGGTCGCGATGAGTCAGAAGCGACTTGACAGCACTTAACACACTCAGAAGCTTTCCAGAGTCCAAGTTCCCTTCATCAGATGCAGGTCGGAATGGAGATCCCCGAGTCATTAAATCTCATTCAGAAGGTCAGATGGGTGTTGCTAAGAAAGACATCATGATGCAGAGATACAAGGCAACATGCAATCAGCTTGATTAAAGCAACGTTTCTCCGCTGCTCTAATCAAGCTGATTACATTTTGCATCACAAAGGACTGGAATGGGAGGGGGGGAGCAGCTCAAAAGAGAGAAGAGAAGGAGGAACCAACCCCCCCTTTAAACAAGGCTAACTATGGGAGGAGGCAGCATGGTATAGCCTGATCTTTGCTGACCTTGGAAGCTAAGGAGGGTCGGTGTTTGCCTGGGAAACCACCAAGGAAGACTCTGCAGAGGACGGCAAGGGCAAACCACCCCTGCTTCTCATTTGCCTTGAAAGCCCCTTTCTGGGGTCACCATCAGTTGGCTGCAACTTGACAGCACTTAGGAATGTGCATAACTGTGAGGGGAAGCTGCTTATTTGGGATTGCTACTTCCTTGGGAGCGGAAATCCCTGAGGAGCAAAACAACCATTCTGTCCCCAGGCCCTGCCACGATGTGCGTAGGGTGCTGCAAACTGAGGGCTGTGGTTTCCTTTGTCGAGTCAATCCATCTCTTGTTGGGCCTTTTCCCAAAAAGAGGCAAAGACTGGCATTTTTCTCACCTCACCTCAGAAAATTCTGAACAAACCTCAAGAATCATCAAGCTCTGTTAAGTGCTGTCAAGTCGCTTCTGACCTATGGCGACCCTATGAATCAGTGTCCTCCAAAATGTCCTATCCTTGATGGCCTTGCTCAGATCTTGCTAACTGAGGGCCGTGGCTTCCTTGATTGAGTCAATCCATCTCATGTTGGGTCTTCCTTTTTTCCTGCTGCCTTCAATTTTTCCTAGCATTGTTGTCTTTTCCACTGAGTCTTGTGTTCTCTCATAATCTGACCAAAGTACGATAGCCTTAATTTAGTCATTTTAGCTTCTAGGGTGCATTCAGGCTTGATTTGATCTAGAACCCACTGATATGTGTTGTTGGCATTCCACAGCATCTGTAAAACCTTCCCCCAACACCCCATTTCACATTAATTGACTTTTTTCCTGTCCACTTTCTTCATTGTCCAGCTTTCACACCCGTATATAGTAATGGGGAATACTATGGGTTAGTTTGGAGATGGAGCTAGCAGTCTAATAATCTGGCAACAAAGCTGACCAGTCTAGTCACTGAAGATGAAAGGTCAGGCAACCAGACTTTCTCCTCTGCTCTTTAAGGGACCCAGGATCACGGTCTGTGTTGAGGGCGTCTGTAATGGAGGGGCTAGACTGCAATAATAGAAACAAATGTGCAAATGAATTTTTTTTGTTTTTTTTTTCTTAATTTCCATTTGTTTTCGTTATATTCATTTGATTGGATCCTGCTGGCTTTTAAAAGCAAATTTCACCCGGTTTCCTTCCATACTACATTCCCCATCGTGCTTGAACATGCAGGCCCCTTGATTCTCAGTATAGCTTCTTCTTTTTCTTCTTTTTTTTTCTTTTGGTGGTCACCTGCAGAAAAATTGGGTGGTTTTGGTTTTTCACCTGCAGACAAACTGATTGGTTTTGGGTTTTTCCCCCTGCAGGAAAACTGGTTAAAGCCAATCCACTATTAGACAAGCTTGTTTTCATTATTATATTCATTTTAGTTTCTGTCAGTCTAATTGAGAAACATTTCTGGCTGCAATTTCTTTGTTTCCCATCCAGTTTTGATGAAATTCTCCGAGATTGTATCCTTAGGGATGCTTTCTGCCAAATTTCAGTTAGAAACAGTTGTGGTTTTGTGGGCAGATAAAGGCAAAATGCCAGGAGTGGGGGAATGAAACAAATACATTGTTATTCCCATTTGTTTTGATTATCCCATTGAACTGGAATTTTTTGGTTCATGTTTTCATAAGTTTGGAAACAATTTCACATCCAAAATAGAAGATCCTCTGAAGCACAAATCTTCAACAAAGCTTAAGATTATAAAGAAGTGAGGGGGAGAGGTTATTGACTGTCCTTAAATTAGTATTGCAAGCTTCCATTATCTGCTAAAACAAGAGGTTGGGGTAGGCACTTGAGCCATGTGTAGCAAGGAACCAATTAAACACTAGGTCGAATTTCTCGATTAACGCAGCTATTTGCACGTCCACATTCCTCCAAATTGGTATCCGTTAGCGGAGGTCAAACTGAGAGCCTCCATTTAGACTCCACTTACCATAATGCTCTCCTGTCCATTTTATGGTTACTTTGCTAAAACAAAACGGGCTCTTTTATGGACTTGCAATTATTTCGGCCTCGTGAACGCCCCCCTGGATAATGTACGCATTCAGATGTATCGTATTAGCTGTTTACTTTTCCATTTCTTTGTCAAGGTTCTAAAGATTTCTTTTTATTCCCCCTCCGCCATCTCGCCAAAGGTTGCACTTCAGCGGTTTGCTAGTGTTGCGTGCAAACATGTAGCAATCACAGCTTGGTTAGCGTGAGCCGTTAGTTTTGCCGTGTCCCGCCGATATGACAAACGCGCTTTCTCTTTCTTCAGCTCTCCTTCCTAGCGGGCTCCATTGCCCTCAGGAAACAAACATTTCAAACCGTGACTCCTGGGCATGTCACATCAAGACCCGGTTGCTTCTTAGTAGCGACGCCGTTTGTCGAAGTTGACAGACAGCAGAACTGGGAATCAAACCGTTCAGCCCTGTGAGGAGAGTCAGTTTGTTTCAAAGAGCTTTGCTCTCTGACGGTGGGTTGTTTGGAGGGTTTTTTTTTTGCCACCGATTGTGTGTATGTGTGTTTTAAATCATCTCAGTATCTGAACCACTATAAAACCTCAAAGTGGATTTATGTTAAAAGTAAAGCGACGTTTAAAATTATGTTCAAATAGCATATTATGTTCCTTTATTAGCAAGATTGGTAATCAGGGTTATGAAAAGGGGGGAGTGTGTTTAAGAAGACAAAAGAGAGAAGGAGACATTCTTCCTTTGAATGCCTAATCAGTTCTCGGGGGTACGGTTCTGCACTCTGATGTTTAATTCTCCAAATTAATTTACCTAGAGAAGGGCAGGCTAGCAGCGCTGCTGCCGTTTGCATGAAAAATTCAAGACGTCTTACCTCCTCCTGTTTGTTCTGCCAGATGCAGTTTTAGAAAGCTGTGAGTCAGCAAGGAAGGAGCTGGAGCAGCCATCCATCTTTCTATGTGAGCTCACACATGTGCACGCGCGCACACACACACTGCTGATGCAAGTCTTATGGCACTGTTTTCTTACCATTGTACAATGTCTGCGTTCTTTAGATAAGGCACCATCACTGGATCTTTGGGTCTGTCACACTGAGGCAGTAATTTGCTTTCCCAGCCCTACTCTCATCCCATTTTCTTACTTACATTTTCTCCAATGAAGGAGGAAACAGGAAATCTGGTCAATTGTAGACATTTGCTACAGTATATGGAAAGAAGGCACCTAAAACAGTGCTCCCTAACGTGGTGCTAAGGTTGCCAAGTCCAGGTTTGGAAATACCTGGAGATTTTGAGGGCAGAGCCTGAGGAGGGCGGGGTTTGGAGAAGGGAAGGACTTCAGTGCCATAGAGTCCAATTGCCAAAGCAGCTGTTTTCTCCAGATGAACTGGTCTCTATCAGCTGGAGATCAGTTGTAATAGCGGGCGATCTCCAGTCACCACCTAGAGGTTATGGAAATCCCTATACAGGAAAATTATTTTTCAGTACACAACCACTAATCACTCTAAATATTCTTTTTCAAACTGTATTACACTTTGTACATATCAACGTATGATGAATTATTACAGTAAGACATACAATACTGAATGCATAAGATGGACCATAACATATAAGTGTCCATAAACCAAAGTTCATATAACTGATGTTCAAGGTTATATAACAAGCATCCATCCAGAATTGTAATGATATAATAGTTGGTACACCAGGGGGAAAAAGGGGGGGAATTCACTTATCCGGCAGTGCCAAAATTGAAAGATGCACTTGAAAGATGTGGAATTTTTCCCCCTTTTCCCCCTGGTGTTCCAACTATTACATCATTACAGTTCTGGATGGATGCTTGTTATATAACCTTGAACATCAGTTATATGAACTTTGGTTTCTGGACACTTATATGTTATGGTCCATCTTATGCATTCAGTATTGTATGTCTTACTGTAATAATTCATCATACATTGATATGTACAAAGTGTAATACAGTTTGAAAAAGAATATTTAGAGTGATTAGTGGTTGAGCACTGAAAAATAATTTTCCTGTATAGGGATTTCCATAACCTTATTTCAGTACACCTCTTGTTTATAGTATATTCATATGACCACCTAGAGGTTGGCAACCCTATGTGGTACCCATGGGCACCATGGCTCCTGCTAACACCTTTCTTGATGTCCACCAGGTGTTTTTAGAAAGGGGGGCAAGGGGGGCTTTTGCCAAGCAGGATATCTGATTAGCCATCAGAGATCCTATTGTCCTTGCAGATTTTTATTTAAGTTCCAGTGGCAGCCGGCACCACAGTGTTAGTTTTATGCTCTCACTTCTCTTTCCCAGTGGATTTTTATAAATTACCCCTCTTCTCCCCTGCCCCCCCTTCATCCTTCTTTCAGATCAAGTCATCCGCTTTTCTGGAATCATTCAAGTATTTCCTTCTATCCCCTATCCTGCCCTTCTCAGCTCTTTCCTTTAAACAAAATCTAAATAGGAGCACTAGCTGGCCAGAGATGCTTCCTCAGGAACCTGGAGCGTTTATTTCACAATCAAAGATCACACATCTGTCTATAAAATGCAAATTGCAGACTTGTGCCAGCTCAGTTTGCCTAAGGGATGTGCAGAGAAGTGACAGGATGTTTAACCCTTCAACCTCTTCTTGCTTTAATGATTCAAAACCAGGATCCTGGCTTCTTCATTAGCATGTTGTTGAGAAGACAGCCCTTTTCTCCTATAAAATGTCAATAACAAAGCAGGAAGCACATTTTCAAAGAGTGAAGCCAAGTGGAAATTGAAGAGTTAAACCGTCCATGCATGGTCCTGAGACAAATGGCGGCTACAAGAACTTGCAATTACATTTTATGGGCAGAATGGGGCACATGATCAATGACAATGGTTATAGTAGCATTAGATCAGTATAAGTTCCTGTCTGATTGTTACTGTACCCCGAACTTCTATCACTAAAGAATTACTAAAAACTATTTAATAATAACCCCTTTCAGCCATTCTGCAGAAGCATGGAAGGGAAACCAAAATTTGGTGTACAGTCATTTCCCCCCCACCCCTTCCATACATTTCTTGTAAGATCTATATCTGTACAAATGAATACATGTTTTGGCAAGTACAAACACAGAAACAGCAAGGCAGACAGATTAGATTGTACAGTTTCCCAGATTTCTTTGTCTTTGGAGCTGCATCCTCCACCCATAACCCTAAAGCCCTAAATTGTATCCAGATGAATGTCACGACCTTGTCATTGTGAAGACAGAAGAACCATTTTTGTTCTTTGCTACATCATTATTCTCCATTTTGTATGCCTCAGTATTAGCACTCAGTAATTCTCCATAGGCCTAGCTCATACTGGGTGCACAAATAACACCTGCAGCTTGTTATGGTAATGGCCTAGTCCTCAAGGTCAGTTGCTCATTTTTAGCTTTTTAGATCAGCCTTTCGCCCCATAGAGAACAGCGAGGCTGCGCCTGCTAAAAAGCAGCCGCAGCACCACCATTCCTGGCGCCGGTGTACCCGGCTGAACGGGAATAGGAAGCCACCTAACCGGCGGCTCCTCCCCCTGCTCCGCCCCGCCCCTGAGCCGTGCCAGCGGAGGGGCGCGGTGTGGCTCCACGGCGCTTGGGCGCTGGCGGAGCCACCCTCCCCACGAGCGTAAGTGCATGTAATCCCGTGATTACACGCACTTACTTACGCTGGCGGTGAGTTCACGCCGCCTCCTAAGCACTTCTGCCCAAATTCTCAGGAATGGGCTGTATGTGACCTGTATTTTAATCTACTTTTGAACTTTTTCTGTTTATAAAGCTCTTTTAAGCTTTAAGGTTGTTGAGTTTACTAGCCTAACCCAGTGATTCGGTTATTCTACTGGTACACAACTGGGACTCAGTTGTCATAGTCATCTCACAGGCAGAGCAATCCTCAGGGCCACCTGTGCTGCAGCGGCTCCCCGTGGTGTAACTGTGGCACCACTGGTCTTTTCCCTAAAGGGTTTGGTTAAACTGAAGCTTTTACCAAAATTAAAAAGCACATTAAAGAGCTCGATTATAACAGCACTACTTTTCATGCTCGTCGCGTCTGTTCATCCCAGTTCTTCGGAATACCTCCTCCACGTGGTCTGCCTGCCTATACATATTATCTGACAACTCCTCGTCTTTGTAGAGCTTTTTGCTTGGCTAGATTGAATGCTAACCCTTCTATGGTAATGCAGGGCAGAATTCTGAATATACCATACTCTGACAGGATCTGCCCTTGCTCTTCTGACTCTATTGACTCATTAGCCCATGTCCTTTTGGAATGCCGCTTTTACGAGGAACTTCGATTGCACTATATTTCCCCCCTTTTAACATACAAATCCAATGCCCCTGTGACTGACATAATGCCTTTTTTACTAAGCGATAGGGACCCCAAGGCTACATTGTCAGTGGCAAGATTTGTTTCAGTCCTTATATCCCTCCAACACTAGATAGATGCTGCTCAAGATCAATTGATCAAGGAGCTTCTAAGGGATAAAAGGCAAGGAAAGGGTTTGGTTAGGCAGCAGCTGGCAAGAAAAAGAGGCCACAGCTGGGCTGTCATGGCCTCCCCTGCGACCACTCCATAGCGTCCCAACCAGGTGTTGTGTTGCAGCAACTGGGCCATGACAGGCTGGGCAGGCAGAACCAATCAGGTGCCAGCAGGCTCGGGGGCCAAGACCGACACTCATCACAGCCCAGGGGCATGGCCAGGGAAGCTGGCTCCATATCTGTGGCACACCCACAGACTATGGTTGCCATCCTCCAGGTAGTAGATGGAGATCTCCTGCTATTACAACTGGTCTCCAGCCGATAGAGATCAATTCACCTGGAGAAAATGGTTGCTTTGGCAATTGGATTCTATTGCCCTGAAGCCCCTCCCCAAACCCTGCCCTCCTCAAGCTCCACCTCAAAAACCTCCCGCTGGTGGCGAAGAGGGACCTGGCAACCTTAAGAGATGGGGTAACCTGTTTGGGTTCAGGAATGGGAGAGGTCAGCCACACATAGGGTTGCCAACCTCCAGATAATTAGAAAAAAGAACCAGTACGACTCAATATATTCAACAATGTCTATTAATAACAATGTGCAAACAAGAAAACAAACACAAAGTGATTACAAAAGTGAATACAATATATATACAAGGTAAGTCAAAGAAGCATTTGTTTACAATATTGGTAACACAAGCATACTAACAGTCTCCAAATAGCAAGGCAACAGTCCACATCAAGGAAGGAAAAGAAAGGAATTCTTCTAGTCCAAACGTGGACAATAATTTCAGAATAGGTAGCAAAAAAGTCCAAAGGAAGGAATCCAAAGGAAAGGAAGGAAACGCTATTCCGGATACTCTTTAGCGCTTTCACCAAAGCATAGCTTCATCAGCCTCAATTATGTTAGAACCCACAAAAATTGGGAGATTTACAATCTTATTAGTCTAATTGGTCAACCATAATCGAAATAGGTTGAAAGATAAATCTTTTTATAAACGTTTTAGCTTTTACAATTTTTAATATTTTAATATTAGTCGTTTTAAGCTCCCACACAAGATTGGGCTGCTAATCTTTCAATATCATATTGAAAGATTAGCAGCCCAATCTTGTGTGGGAGATTAAAACGACTAATATTATAGTTGACCAATTGTGTTCACTTTTGTAATCACTTTGTGTTTGTTTTCTTGTTTGCACGTTGTTATTAATAGACATTGTTGAATATATTGAGTCGTACTGGTTCTTTTTTCTAACTACTTTGTTATCAGTATTGTGAGTATTTTTATACAACCTCCAGATAATAGCTGGAGATCTACTGCTATTACAACTGATCTCCAGCTGATACAGATCAGTTCCCCTGGAGAAAATGGCTGCTTTGGCAATTGGACTCCCTCCCCTCTCCAAACCCCGCCCTCCCGTACTTTAATGCTCTTAATGTTTTTTCAATATAAATAAGATTGCATGAGCATCTGATGGCATAAATAACATGTTTAGAGTCACAATTTGTGAATGATTGGAGAGCAAAACAAAAACCCATCTGGGTATGTACAAATTCTTTCACTAGTAATGCTAATGGGCAATTAACGCACCGGCCACAACGGTGGTGACTTGTTGGTAAAGTCTGACCGGTCTGTATATGTTGATGTTTAGTTGTCTTGACATATTGTAAGCAATAGGTAGGGTACATAATATATTTATTGCATTGATATTGAATCATGGTCTGCATTGCTGTAATATCTTATACATTTTTGCTAACCTCCAGGTGGTGGCAGGAGATCTCCTGCTATTACAAGTGATCACCAGCTGATAGAGATCAGTTCACCTGGAGAAAATGGCCACTTTGGCCATTGTATTCTATGACATTGGAGTCCCTCCCTCCCCAAACCCCACCCTCCTCAGGCTCTGCCCCAAAAACCTCCTGCCGGTGGCGAAGAGGAACCTGGAAACCCTAGCTCTAAGTTATGTACAGTTGAAGTATAAAGTATTCTCTCCAGGATCAGAGGAGCATGCCTTTTATCTTTGGTGCTGTGGAACATAGGCAGGATGGTGCTGCTGCAGTCATCTTGTTTGGGGGCTTCCTAGAGGAACCTGGTTGGCCACTGTGTGAGCAGACTGCTAGACTTGATGGGCCTTGGTCAGATCCAGCAGGGCTTTTCTTATGTTCTTATGTTCTTAAAGTAGCATTTCTCACTATCTCATAAAAAGTAGCTCTGGATTTTTTTCCCCAAAAAAGAAAAGGGTTAAAACCTTACAAACGATTTTCATTTAAAAAAAAAAAAAAGGAAATGTTATTACAAAGGCATTTTCTCTTCCAGCAGAAATGGGTAAAGCATAATGTGTTCTGTTACACAGCTTTACAAAATGACCTTGACCTTGAGCAAAACAAAAATAATAATGAAAATTGCATTACCACAGAACTTGGGAAACTGGAGTATCATTGTTTAAGTGCAGAGAGTGCAACGGTATATTTTCCCCTCATCCATCTCTATCATCCGGTAATTTATTAGCCCGGACCTAGAAGATATTGGTGCTTCCCTTTTTGACAGCATTCTACATAAATTGTGGAAGAGGTTATTTTGTGTTGGTTAGTTTGTTGCTTGGCCTTCTGGTGCTTCCAGTATGGAATTCGGAAGCCTCCGTTACTTTATGAGATTTATAGTTACGCATTGTGGTGGCTTTGATAGAGTAAAGATCAGCCTGAATCGGTTTTATTTGTATTTTCCATTATTTTATTATAAAGGGATAAATTCTGCCTGGTTGGCCATAGGCAATCAAGATTAGAATCTGAGGGTGAAAAGAGGCGTGATGTGGGCGACCTGTGATCAAATCCATCGACAACTTTTCCTTTATTTTGGAGTAGTTGCAGAGGGCTGCTAAGCTGAGTGGAGAAATGGCACTGATAGGAGGATGACTATTTCTCCCCATACCATTTTGGTTCAGCTAAATTGTCTCCCTGAAACTTCTTTTCCCCTCATAGGTATTGTACAGGTAGCTGTGTTTGTTTCCTCAGTGGGACTAATAGCTGAGGAGAGAGCAATTTGTGTGTGCGCCATCAAGTCACAGCTAACTTAGGGCAACCCTGTAGGGTTTTCAAGGCAAGACATCATAGAATTATAGAGTTGGAAGGGACCGCCAGGGTCATCTAGTCCAATCCCCTGCACAATGCAGGAAATTCCCAACTACCTCCCCCCACACCCCCAGTGACCCCAACTCCATGCCCAGAAGATGGCCAAGATGCCCTCCCTCTCATGATCTGCCTAAGGTCACAAAATCAGCATTGCTGACAGATGGCCATCTAGCATCTGCTTAAAAACCTCCAGGGAAGGAGAGCTTACCACCTCCCAAGGAAGCCTGTTCCACTGAGGAATCGCTCTTAACTGTTAGAAAATTCTTCCTAATGTCTAGGCAGAAACTCTTTTGATTTAATTTCAACCCGTTGGTTCTGGTCCGACCTTGTGGGGCAACAGAAAACAATTCGGCACCCTCCTCTATATGACAGCCCTTCAAGTACTTGAAGATGATTATCATATCACCTCTCAGTCTTCTCCTCTTCAGGCTAAATATACCCTTTCCTCATAGATGTTTAGAGATGGTTTGCCATTGTCTGCCTCTATGAGCTGAGAGAGTTCTGAGAGAACTGTGACTGGCCCAAGGTCAACCAGCAGGCTTCATGTGGAGGAGTGGGGAATCGCACCCGGTTCTCCAGATTAGACTCCACCACTTTTAACCACTAAATGGTTGAAGGAAGGACCTTTCTTGACAAAGTCTGTAGCAGATTCAGTGAAAATGCCAGAGCAGATGATAGAAAATGGGAAGGTTTCAAGCAGGGTGACATTTTCCACCTACCCCTGACACTCTGTACCAAGCCAAGGTAAAACAAGCAAATTCTGCCACCAGTTGAGTAGTTAAAAGATTACTATGTAAATTAGTGGATATCCACTGCAGACAGACATAATTGTCCTTAGTGACTGCAGAGTCTGAAGCGTAGTCTTAATTTTTGTATCGGTATTCATAGGATTCACAGCCTTCTCTGTTCCTTTAGTCTACGTTACAAATGAAATCTTTAGAGATTAATAGAGCTGTAATCGCATCCGTTCTAAATTTGATTAAAATGTGCCTTTAAAAGGCCACCTTTTATAGTATACGTGGTAGAAAATCCGGCTCCCTGAATTCTTTTTTCTGCTGCACGTGACACAGATTTGATAGAATAGGATTACAAAGGGGAAGAGGAACAAATCCAGAATATTAGAAGATGAAAGGCAAAAAAAAAATAGTCATCTTATTGTGGAGACAGTCAGCATGCAGCTTCTAATGCTGCCAAGGAAGACTTGAAATTGTGTGCTATGAAAGGCTTGGCTCTGTGAATTGTCTGTTGCACTTTTCTTTGACTTAGGGAGACAGCTGCCATTTTGTTTCTGAAAGGCAACGGGCTGTTTAAAGGTACATTCACAGACAGACTCTTATCCTAATGTAACAAGGCCCATATTATCACCTTAAGTAATTTAGGCGGACGTTCTGTGCATTGTGTACTTGGGAATGTTCCAACTGAACACCGTGAAACTTTCTTCTGAGAAAGTATGCATATGATTAACTTGTTACTACTATATGTCAAGGGATAGATTATTTCTATGCAGATAGATTGATAGATGAATGATAGATGATAGATAGATAGATAGATAGATAGATAGATAGATAGATAGATAGATAGATAGATAGATAGATAGATAGATAGATAGATAGACAGATAGATTACAGTGAGTCTAAGAAAAAGTGCTGTCTTGGAGATTTAATTGTGTTTTGATGCTGCTAAATACTTTTAATTGAAAGCCTACCTTAGCTCATAATGTTGTATGAAGAAATGTAAATGGCTATCCTGAACACATTTATATGCATACACCAGGCCCAGTTTATACTAGGGTTGACAACCTCCAGGTGGCAGCTGGAGATCTCCCACTATTACAACTGATCTCCAGGCGACAGAGATCAGTTCCCCTGGAGAAAATGGCTGTTTTGGCAATTGGACTCATGGCATTGAAGTCCCTCCCCTCCCCAAACCCCACCCTCCTCAGCCTCCACCCCAAAATTTCCAGGTATTTCCCAACCTGGAGCTGGCAACCCTCATTTATACAATCAGAAGAATCAAACAGGAAAGGTATTTTCTGGACTGTATCACTCCAGGCTCTGTGTAGTAGGTAACACATTTGAATGACCTGTCATGAGAAATCTTTCTTCTCATGCAAAATTAAGACACATGGGAAGAGAGAGATCAGCTTAGGGTTCTCCCTACCCCCATCATGCTCTTTTTCTATTATAGTTAGCATTGAGGGGATTCAGACAAGTAATCTTCCACCTGCAGACTGCAGTACTTGATTCATAAACTGGCCTTCAGTTATGATCAGAGACTCTGAGAACTGAGAAATGGACATGGCTGTTTACATGAATGTTGAACCCCTTCCTGGATCTGCTCAATGTTCTTATTTGAAGTTCAAATCGAACACTGTGCTGGACACAACTTTGTACCTATTTCAACAGGTTTTCTTGCATGAGTTGGTTTGTCTGATGCAGGGTCATGAGCATGTGAAGGCAGCCAATCAGAGCAGCTGTCAGTCTTGATGCAGGATGGAGAGTCATATAGGTGCCTAGAGAACAATAGGCCTTCTCCTGAAATATAGGCACTACACTTATGAGACTGTGCTACTACATGTACATATGAATTGACCCAGATATGAACTGTGTACCAGTCTTCACCATGAATAATCACAAAGTTATGCAGGATTAGGGAGACACTTGAACTCATCAGCACATGAAACTGCCTTATAGTGAACCAGATTATTGATCTATCAAGGTTGGCATTGTCTACTCAGCCTGGCAGTAGCTCTATAGTTGCCAGTGCTGAGTGGAGAAATACTTGGAGATTTGGGGGGATGGAGCATGGGGATGGAGCATGGGGAGGGTGGGGTTTGAGGAAGGGATGGTCTTCAGTGGGGGGTACAATGCCATAGAGCACAACCTCGAAAGCAGCCATTTTATCCAGGGGAACTGATCTCTGTTGTCTGGAGATCCATTGTAATAGCGGGAGATCTCCAAGTCCAACTGGAGGTTGGCAACCCTAAGTAGCACTCCAGGGTTTCAGGCCTAGATCTTTCACATCACCAACTACTTGATTCCTTTACTGGGATATGTCATGGATTGGTGGGTAATCAAACATCTGTAGCAGTAGAAAAGAGCAAGATTCCAGTAGCACTTTAAAGACAAACAAAATTTCTGGCAGGGTATGAGCTTCCGTGAGCCATGGCTCACTTCTTCAGCTGTGGCTCCCAAAAGCTCATATCCTGCCAGAAATTTTGTTACTCTTTAAGGTGCTACTGGACTCTCAGGAGGTTACCGCACTTGTATTCCCATTAAGAGTTTGAAAACGTTATAAAAAATACTATTCACACTTTGTTTGGCCTCTTTAGCTGTGAAGACTTCTTCCAACCATTTATAAGCTGTGGTATCCAAAAACCCTTTTAAAGCGATGTTTTTTATAACATTTTCAAACTCTTAATACATCTCTGGGAATACAAAGTGCGGTAACCCCTTCACTCTTTTCTACTGCTATTGACATACTATCATGGCTACCCATCATGATCTACAAACATCTGTAGTGATGGTAGAAGCAGATTATATATAAGTATTACGGATTATCTTTGATGTGATTCCCATTTGATAAGAGTTAGATGCACTCGCATAGTCTCTCTCATCCCCAATGTACACATACTGTGTTTTCATCCTGTTGCCAACTCTGGTCTGGTCACCAAGCTGACTTTGAGATCAGCACATGAACACATGAAACTGCCTTATACCGAATCAGACCCTTTGTCCATCAAGGTCAGTAGTATCTACTCAGACTGGCAGTGGCTCTCCAGGGTCTCAGGCAAAGGTCTTTCACATCACCCACTACCTCATCCTTTTACCTGCAGATGCCGAGGATTGAACCTGGGACCCTCTGAATGCAAAGCAGATGTTCTACCACTGAGCCAGAAAGCTTCTTCAATATCCTAAGGAATATCCTTAGCATAGCAGTACAGAACACTGGCCAGGGGGGTATTTTCCATTGTCCTTTCCTGGATGAAAACAGATCTGTAAGGTGATCTGTAAGGTCCATAAGAGCGTGTTGCAATGAAGCAAAATACTCTGTCATTTCTTCAGAAAAACATTTGTTTCTCACTTGGAGAAAGGATGACCTTAGAGCCATGAATAGTTAAATGTGTATTTTCTTGTGTGAAATTTGCCTTGCACTTGATAAAGGTCTTCTGAGGTTTAAGCTAATCAACCTCCACGTACCTGCGGAATTTAATCTCGTTAGAAGGAGATACCTTGTGCCCCCTGCGGAGAACCCATCTGCTAAGCTTTGCTTATTTTTGAACATATGACTGGAGCCAATTATGCTGTATTGGGTTCCCCCCCCCCCTCACACATGACTTCAGCTGCCTCCTAACATATTGCAGGGCATATTTATTGTATGACTGAGCAAACAATTAGAAGTTAAAGAAATTCATGTAGGCAAAGGAAAGGTATGCGTGGGACACTGTGAAACTGCACTACGGGTATCTGCATGCATTGTTTCTAGTTGACAAATTGGTTTCTAGTTGACATAGTATTCTAGTTGACAAATTGGGAAAATGTGGGTTAGATCCTATTATTGTTAGATGGATCTGCAACTGGTTGACAGATCATACCCAAAGAGTGCTAGTTAATGGTTCCTCGTCCACTTGGAGAGAAGTGACTAGTGGAGTTCCTCAGAGATCTGTGCTGGGCCCTGTGTTGTTCAACATCTTTATAAATGATTTGGATGAAGGAATAGAGGGGATGCTTATTAAATTTGCAGATGATACTAAATTGGGAGGGGTAGCAAATACGGTAGAAGACAGAGCCAAGATGCAGGATGATCTTGACAGGCTGGAGAAATGGGCTAGAACTAATAAAATGCACTTCAACAAAGACAAATGTAAAGTTCTGCATTTAGGTAGGAAAAATCAAATGCATAATTATAGGATGGGGGAGACTTGTTTGAGCAGTAGTGTGTGTGAAAAGGATCTTGGGGTCTTAGTAGACCAAACACTGAACATGAGTCAGCAGTGTGATGCTGTAACTAAAAAGGCAAACACAGTCTTGGGCTGCATCAACAGAAGTATAGTGTTCAGATCACGCAAAGTGATGGTATCGCTTTACTCTGCTCTGGTTAGACCTCAACTAGAGTACTGTGTGAGCAGCACAATTTAAGAAAGATGTAGACAAGCTGGAACGTATCCAGAGGAGGGCAACAAAGATGGTGAGGGGTCTGGAGACCAAGTCCTATGAGGAAAGACTGAAGGAGCTGGATATGTTTAGCCTGAAGAGGAGAAGACTGAGAGGGGATATGATAACCATGTTCAAGTACTTGAAGGGCTGTCATTTAGAGGAGGGTGCCAAGTTGTTTTCTGTTGCCCAAGAAGGTCGGACCAGAACCAACTGGTTGAAATTAAATCAAAAGAGTTTCCTCTAGACATTAGGAAGAATTTTCTAACAGTTACAGCAGTTCCTCAGTGGAACAGGCTTCCTTGGGAGGTGGTAAGCTCTCCTTCCCTGGAGGTTTTTAAGAAGAGGTTAGATGGCCATCTGTCAGCATTGCTGATTCTGTGACCTTAGGCAGATGATGAGAGGGAGGGCATCTTGGCCATCTTCTGGTAACTAGGGGTGTGGAGGGGGGAGGTAGTTGTGAATTTCCTTCATTGTGCTAGGGGTTGGACTTGATGGCCTTGGTGGTCCCTTCCAACTCTATGATTCTATGATCATGGCAAGTGACCCCGTGCATTTTTATAACAATATTAAAATATGTCAGGTAAGTCGGGTAAGATAGTATAAATATGTATGTATACTAACTTACCACAGTCGGGTAAGTTAGTATAAATACATATTTTAATATTGTTATAAAAATTTAATTCCATATTGATAAAATATTGTGTTAAATTAACAGAAGCTACAGAATTATACACACACACATACACACACACACACACACACACATATATATATATACTATGATTATTTATAGATCATATGTATTATGTAATCTGAGGAAGTTATCGAAACAAGACGCAACCGGGGTCTTTTCATCATACCCTGCTAATTATATCTTGTATATTGTGTATTTTTTGTTAGTATATCCTCCAGGTATTAGCTGGCAATCTCCTGCTATTACAACTAATCTCCAGCCGATAGAGATCAGTTCACCTGTAGAAAATGGCTGCTTTGGCAATTGGATTCTATGGCATTGAAGTCCCTCACCTGCCCAAACCCCGCCCTCCTCAGGCTCTGCCCCAAAAAGCTCCTGCTGGTGGTGAAGAGAAACCTGGCAACCCTAATAATTGGCTGTAGTGAGGGAAAATCCCCCCAAAACCTAATTGCCGCATAAAAAAGCATTTTAAGAGCATTTTAAAAACTTGCTGTCCCTTGACATGCTGCTTTGTAATTGGCTGTCTACTGAGAGCCAGCGTGGTGTAGTGCTTAAGAGTGGTGGTTTAGAGCAGTGGTGTCTGATCTGGAGAACCAGGTTTGATTCCCCACTCCTCCACATGAGCAGTGGAGGCTGATCTGGTGAACTGGATTTGTTTCCCCACTCCTCCACATGAAGCCAGCTGGGTGACCTTGGGTGACCAGTTCTGTTAAGAGCTTTCTCAGCCCCATCTACCTCACAGGGTGTCTGTTGTGGGGAGGGGAAGATGATTGTAAACCGGTTTGAGTCTCCCTTAAGTGGTAGAGAAAGTTGGCATATAAAACCAACTCTTCTTCTTCTTGCTGTGAGAGAATCAAGCTTCTGTGTCCTGCATTTTGCCTTATGCATGGGGATTTCAAGCTTGCTGAGCTCGGGGAAAAGGGCAGAATTGGGTTAACAGAGGGACGGGAAGTTCCAGGATTTGTGAGGGCTGGCAGGGAGGTCATCTCTAATGGAGGGAATACGCATACATAACTCCAAGGAACAACCAAGCGAGACCAGGGGAGACAAATGTGAGTGAAAGTACCCATGCATAAATGATCATACTGTCTGTCCATGCTGACTCTTGGAAAGAGTGAACTTTGAATGCTGGAGGATTTCAGCTGGAAGGGTAACATCTGGTTATCTGAACTAATGTTATCACTGTGTAGTTAGTCCTTTTGATTTAGCCTCTGTTATTTTAATCCTCACTGCTCACTGTTCTTTTTTAGAAATATTCTTGCACAATTTTAATAAATCTCTTTAGCTACCGTATATCTTGTGGTGATTTGTCTTCAGGTGGCTTCAATCGAATTCCAGTACCTAGGCCTACATGGACCTACCAGGTTAATTGTTTTGTGGAACTCGCTTCGCAGGTGGTCTGCCTTGCAGGAGTGACTTTCTTGACTTTAATCCCAGGAAGGTTGGAAGCTTACCCCTTGTCTCTTGGCTGTTCGGGTAGTGAAAAGGGGCTGGTGGCAGCTACTAAGAGGTGTAAGGACTCATACCCCAGGGTTTTGTAATTTTGCGTGTTGCTGTTCCATCTCAAGAATCCCATGGACTAGGGGTTCTCAGTGGTTGAGTTTATTAATTGAGATGGGAAATAGCAGAGAATAGGCCAAATAAGTGTTTTTGCACAGGCTCTGGTGTTCTTTAATATCCTCAACTACTGCATGGCACATCTGCTTTGCTAAGTGAATTTAGTGTTTAAGCAAAATGCCATATGGCCTCACTAGAGACTCAGTACAGGAACGACGCAAGCAACAGCAGCAGCCGTCCAGGTTCACAGAGACTTTCCCCTTTCATTTATTATTAACTGTAGAAGCGTGTGGAGGAAGAATGCATTTTCAGAAAAGCTTGTAAAAGATGCACTAATCATATTTCTAAAGGCGTCCCACTCTGGTCTTCCTTCTGCAATGAGCACCTTTGAACATTTTGAGAGAGTACTGCAAGCCCGATCAGACAGCTCTTTAGAAAATTTGAGCTCAAGCTGCTGGAAACTCTTTGGGGAAAACCATCCCTTGGCCTTCTTGATTGTCTACTGCAGTGGTTCCCAAACATTTTGAGTCATGGAACACTTTGCAGGAGAGAAATTTGTCACGGAGCACTAATTTTCACCTAGCACCTATATAGGGCCGATATGATGGGCAACAGATGGCAAACTTTGAGTTTGGCACAGTCAACACAGACTAGCCCTTTATAGTTATGGCTTCACAGCACTCTGCAGGAGCTAAATCGTTTCTAATCGATACCTACACACAGTTCATGGCCACAAAAAATCACAATTTTGAGATCTTGTCACATTTATTTTATTTATTTTTCATTCCAGTCTCTTCACAGAGCACTAGGAGTTGTTTCGCAGAGCACCAAGTGCTCCGTGAAGCAGAGTTTGGGAACCGCCAGTCTACTGCATGGTTCAGTTCACGCTGGGTTCGCCAGCCAACCAGCATTTGAAGGAATGTCCTGATTTGGGACTCCTGCCAGATGTCCTGTTCTATCTCTTTCCTTTTTTCTTTCTTTCTTTCTTTTTTAGTCATTGGAAGTACAGATTAAATCTTTGGCAAGATTTCATTCTACTGTCATAACATCAAGTGAGTTCGGCTGCCCTTTATTTCTGCCTTGGCAAAATGACACGTTTTCATTAAGGTAAAAGTAGGGCAGTGAGCCAGTAACCATTTTTCCAGCTTGTCAAATAGAACTCAGCAGCAGTTTCTTCTTCCCAGCCACAGAGCAACATTCCAAAGGGCAGAGGGAAGGGACGCCCCATCAAGGAGGGATAGGGTTGCTGACCTCCAGGTACTAGCTGGAGATCTCCTGCTATTACAACTGATCTCCTGCCAATAGAGATCAGTTCGCCTGGAGAAAATGGCTGATTTGGCAATTGGACTCTATGGCGTTTAAGTCCCTCCCCTCCCCAAATCATGCCCTCCTCAGGTTCTGCCCCGAAAACCTCCTGCCAGTGGCAAAGAAGGAGCTGGCAACCCGAAGTAGGGAAGCAATTCCCCAATGAGTGCTGTTCCAGGAAAGGGGAACAGGGAAAGACAGTCAAAGAAGGAACTGTGTTGGTCTGATCCAGCATGGCTTTTCTTTTGTTCCTATGGGTTTGTAGTGCTTGTTCCTCTCTGCTTTCATCCTGGCCTCTTCTAGTTCTCCCGAGTCCCTGTCCATGCTTGACTTGCACAAAGTCAAATATTCGGCATTATTTGGGGCCGCTTTGGTCTCGCCACCATTTTTTAAACCCCCTCCCTCCCTTACCTGCTGCTGGCTGGGTCTGCCACTGGCTTCAGAGCCGGTTGGACGAAAAACTGAAGTTTGTGCTGGCTTCCAGCTGGAATTGAGGGCACCCTTCAGTTCTTCCTCACCCCAGTCAAACTCCCTGTGAGGTTTGGCTGGGGTGGGAATGAAAATCTGAAAGCTGCCCTGGCTCCCAGCCAGGAGGCAGCACAACCTGCAGTTCTTCCTTGCCCCAGTCAGTCTGTGTGGAGTTTGGCTGGGATGGGGACGAAAAACAAGACTGCACTTGCTTCTAGCTGGGAGTGAGCCCAGCCTTCAGTTCTTCCTGGCCGCATCCGAACTCCACATGGATAGAATCATTTTCTATCCAATTATTGCTCTCCTAAGAAGACAAACTCCACATGGATTTCGGCCAGGAGGGGGACACAGAACGCAGAACTTCAGCTATGCACCCTGTATTTTTGGGGGGCTGGGTTGGGTTTATTAACCTGAACATTTTTTTTTATTTTTCAGGAATTGACGAATTAATTATTACGGTTTTTCTGGATTTTTTATTTTATTTTTGGGTCTATTAAACCAGAACTTGAAAATTACCAAAAACAATTGGTGCATACCCCTGCTTCTAAGTCAATTGGTTCTGATGCCTTTTAAAAGGTGTAACTCTGATTAGGATTGCATTGTCAATCACCATCCTGGTCATGGCAAATGGAAGAGGGCCGCCATTAGGGTGGGCAGCTGACCAAGGCAAAACTGCCCTGGCCTCATCATATGCCTTTAACAGCAACTTGAATTGCTGAATCAGGAGATTTAGGTTTTGCATGACAAAAAGTTTAATATTATCTGCAGCTCGAGACTCAGAAGCAGGGGCCAGCAGAAAGTTTGGTAACTGTAGCTGCCATACATTGGATTGAATCAGGGCAGTTTTTCTGCTGGTGGGAAAGGGAATGCAAGGTCCTCTTGAGCCACCAAAATGGCTAAACTGGGGACTGTGGAACAGGCATGCACAAAAAGGCATGTGTAACGGGGTTGCATTAAAGAGGGGAGTTAGGTAGGACTGAATGCAAGGCCGGCTGGATCCAAGGTGTTCTGTTTTCTGTGGAACAAGCATGGCACTGGGCTGTGCAACTGGTCTGGCTCTAGAGCTGATAAGGACTGAGCATACAGGACTGTTGTCCTGCCCTGCCATGAATGAATCCCTTGGTATGGCACAGCTGAGCTGCATTTGTGCCAATAGAAGCTTTCGTAGTAGTGGCTGGACTGGAGTTAGCATCTGAGTGTGGACCCAGAAGAAGAAGAAGAAGAGTTGGTTTTTATATGCCAACTTTCTGTACCACTTATGGAAGAATCAAACCGGCTTATAATCACCTTCCCTTCCCCTCCCCACAACAGACACCCTGTGAGGTAGTGGGGCTGAGAGTGACTAGCCCAAGGTCACCCAGCTGGCTCCATGTGTAGGAGTGGGGAAACCAACCCGGTTCACCAGATTAGCGTCCGCTGCTCATGTGGAGGAGTGGGGAATCAAACCCGGTTCTCCAGATCACAGTCCACCGCTCCATACCACTGCTCTTAACCACTACACTACGCTGGCTCTCTGTCCTCTGCTAACGATGCTGCAACTTACATACTTGGTCCTGTGAATTGCTTTCTCAGCACAGTAGCCAATGGGACCAGACACACCCCAATATTAGGAAAATTGTTTTCTATCCAATTATTGCTCTCCTAAGAAGACAACAGTTCAAGGAGTATTAGCGTTGCAGCCATTTGGTAATCCCAAATCTGAAACCGTGTGTGCAAAAACCCGTCCCGTTCTGCCCAGTCTGTGTTCATGTCAATGCTGCTTGTGTAAAGGCCATTGAAACCAATGGAGGTTGCCTAGCAACTCTGTCTTCCTTCCTCTGATTCATGTTAAATCAATGAAAACAAATACCAGCCTTTTCCAAGATTACACTAGTAACTCTTTAATTTGTACTGTGCCCGTTTCTGTGATTACAGCATTAATAATGGAGTACATAAGAAAAGTACAATTGAAAGTATTACTCTAATGATGAATAGCTTAATCATAATTCTTTCATAAATACACTCAACAGTACCCTTTAATTAATTGTTTAACATATGCCACAAATGCAGAGGTTTCCCATCATTACCAGTGGAATATTTCTATCACATAATTGCAACAAATGATTTTTTTATTTTTTATTTTTGCCGACACAAAAATATTTGTATTGGGGGAAAATATGATTATTGATTAGCTTTCCTGTTTGAAGCGGTAATATGGTCCAATATGGAGGCAGCTTTTTTCCACAGTAGCCTGGATCGATCATACTGGATTAGTATCTGGCCACTTATATCATCTCAGGGTCCTTTCTGCTGTCTGAGATAATGTGGCAAAATGCTAACCTAGTTCGATTGATTCAGGCTAGTGTGGAGGGGAGCTGCCTCCATGTTGGACCATATTATCTCTTCAGACTGGTCCCAAGAGAGACAGACAGACAGGTCTACACAGGCACGCCCATATAGGATGTGTCTGTGCAACATCATTTCCCAATATTGTGTCACACTTTAATTTAACCGAGAAACAGAGCCCAGAATGGACAATGCAGACAGGAGCAGGCTTGAATCTTATAGGTGGGGGTCACCAGAAAAAGGGATTTACAGTGCCATCCTAGGCAGAGTTGCGCACTGCTAAGCCTGTTGACTTCAGTGGGCTAAGAAGTATGTAACTCAGCTCGGAATGGCACTGTTAGCCTCCAGCAAAAAGTATTCCGGACCATGGTGGTGGAAAGTGTCATCAAGTCTCAGCTGACTTAGGGCAACCCCATAGGGTTTTCAAGGAAAGAGATGTTTGGAAAGGGTTTGCCATCGCCTGCCTCTGCGTAGCAACCCTGGACTTCCTTGGTGGTCTCCCATCCAAGTTCTAAACAGGGTTGACCCTGCTTAGCTTCCAAGATCTGGCGAGATTGGGCTAGCCTGGGCCATCCAGGCCAGGGCATTCCTGACTATGCCTCTTCTCCCTTCTCTTTCTCCTGTGGAAGTGAATGGGTGCCATTTCTTTAATCGAGGTTATATATTTGAGGATAGTGTTGTAGTAAGAACTAAATCTGCTACCACCCTTGACACTGGGTGGCCTTGCCAACAGAACATTCACAGAGATATACTATCTCAATATACTACAGTGCAACCCTAAGATATACTACATCATGGTGTAGTGGTTAAGAGCAGTACTTTGGAGTGGTGGACTCTGATCTGGAGAACCAGGTTTGATTCCCCACTCCTCCACATGAGCGGCGGAGGCTAATCTGTTGAACTGGGTTTGTTTCCCCACTACTACACACAAAGCCAGCTGGGTGACCTTGGGCTAGTCACTCTCTCTCATCCCCACCTACCTCACAGGGTGTCTGTTGTGGGGAGGGGAAGGTGATTATAAGCCGGTTTGATTCTGCCTTAAGTGGTAGAGAAAGTCGGCATATAAAAACCAACTCTTCTTCTTCTACACACCCATGAGTTATTTGAAACATGTGGTCCTTCCAAGTGCACACTTCATGTATGTTGTGATGGCAAACATTTTGCTAATTTCTAGTCCACCTTCCTTAAGAGTATAGGCTGAAGTCGACTACAAATCCCCAAAACACTGAATCAATACCATTGAAATAATAATAATAATAATAAAAAAGGCTGTCATAAAGAACAGTCGGAGTCCCCACTGCTTGAGACCATTGTTGCATGTGCCTTTTGACAAGGAACATCTTCACACTTCTTTTGGAAAGCAGCCAACCGGAGCAAGCTGGTCAGATAGGCTTCCCAGGAGAGAGAGTTCCACAGCTACAGCCTGAGGCTGACTCACATTGTCAGAAGCAGCAGCAGTAGATCAAGGAGGATTAGTAAGGGAAACTCAAATAGACACAACACCATACAAGGGAAGGCAAAAAGGTATGCTCCTTGTACCAACTGGGCCTCCCCATTCCAAAGATTCTACCTGCTTATTGTAAATTTTAACTGTCCCCAAGTACAGAGTGCTTTTCTCCAAGACCAGATTAAATGCACTGCCATTGGGGGAGTTAGCAGGCAGATTTTCAGGGGTCCCCTTTTCCAAGCAACTTTGTGATTGTGGATCAGGGAGTTTGGACACTGTTTGGCATATTTTTTTTGTAGATTGTAAGAAGCATGGTCTTGCCAGAGTCAAATGGATCAGAATATACATTCAGAGGTGGGGACCTGCCCTAAAGCAAGATATAGTTGCAAAGTTATTGGCTGATACTGACCCAAATGTAACCCTCGCTGTGGCAAAAAATTTATCTATGGTTTTTAATGATACCTCTTTTTAACTGAACTGTTTAGATATTATATTTTTGTATGTATGGTTATTTATATATTATGGAATGTACTGAATTTGTTTTGGGCCAGAAGCATAAAGAATGGAATAAAGGAAAGGAGTTTCCCAATTTTGGTGTCACAACCGAGAAGGCTACTGGGGGGCTGCCCATCTTCTCTCGGAAGGCCTTGAGCGTTTGTCTGGGGTTTGCCCCTGAAAAGTGACCTTTCAAAAAAGTAAGCCATAATTCTCTTAGAGGTCTTGCAGTAGTGGCTCTTAGTACAAAAACTCATAGAAAATATCCGTCGTGAATCCATCTCGTCTAAATTTCAAGACTAGAAGGGGACGTGCTCCCACAACTATTGAAGGAGATGATTTTAGGATATAATTCTGTCACCTGTCTTAGACACACAACTGTTCTAAAAAGAAATAGCTCTACATTACCGTACCCAACTTCTGTCCTGTGAAAATTCTTCTCTACCTCAGCCTCAGATGACTCACCTCTGATACTGTCTGCACACTTAATAATGATACAACACCTCCTCTTAAAATGCCAGAATCCATTAAACTTGGGAGGGGTGTCTTTGTTTTTCTTCCAGAGGACAAAGTGTGGACCATTGTGAATCATAACCTGCCGATGCAGTCCGCAGTGGCGAGCAACAAACCAGAGAAGCACGCTTCGCTGCAGCTTAACTACAACGCCACCATGGATCAGATCTCTGCCATCACCAGCAGTGCCGAGTACTGCGAGCAGTTCGTCTCCTACTTCTGCAAACTCTCCAGGCTGCTGAACACCCCAGGTAGGCAGAACGTGGAAAGTTGCACTGCTTTGTTCTTGTGTTGTTGTTTTTTAAAAATCATCTGGCTTTGCAGTTGGGCTACATCCATTGAAATTGAAAAGACTTGACTTGGTTGGGCTTATTAACGTGAGCCGTATTGATGTGAGCTGTCCAGGATGAGGTATTACAACACTAGAAATATTATCCTTTACTTTAAGTACCTGATCCATACTGATATCATTTTGGCTTACTTCCATTTCGTGTTCCTGACCAGGGGGTTATGTAGTGTCCCCCTGGGTCTTGCAGTTGTTTCCATAAGTTCAAGTTTTAAAGTTGTGGAAACAATTTTTCTCTGCATACATTTTCTTCTCTTAACTCCAGTCTTACTATGAATTCTATTCTCATTGCTGCTGTCATCTTGTTTCTGGTCTGATGGCCAGTGGTTAATTCAGAAAACACTCTGACTTGGAAGTCCAGTGTCTACTTTTAGGTATGCATGGCTGGGATTGCTGTAGCTACTCAGTGGTGAAGCTCCTATGTGCGTGCTTAGAAGGACTCCTTCACATATGCCATTGATATGCCCTGTCATTGAAAATGAGGTCCAGAGATCTGTAGAGCAACTTCATATGTGAAGAAAAAGGGGAGAGGGCAGGAAGTGCATGTCTCACACTTCCTGTTCCCTCCACATCTTAGATCTGGTTCAGATTTTTGGTAACCTCCATATGATTGGCTATGGAAGCCAACAATCTTGCAATTTCTATGTAGAGGTGTTTTCTGAACACACAAACCACTTCTGTTCTGATAATCTTCCAGGGAAATATCATATCACTCCTGATCACAAACATTGATGGTACAATGCTTCCCACTAGGGCAACACAATGGGGCCACCCGTACTTGAGATAAGAGGTTCTGCATTAGTGGGGAACTTCTTAAATATACTGGGGAAAGTTTAGTTTATAAATTTAAGATGTCTGAAAATACACATCTGTACCATGCATGTCCATTGTTCTTTCTGTAGGAGTATCAGTTAAATGATGGAAACAGAGAGGACCATAAAATGGATCTCTGGCAATTTGCATTATCTTGGAGTGGGTGATCAGAGTCCTGTGATGCACAGACTCTCTAATTCTTTCCTCCCCTACCACCAGGGTGCTACAAGATTTTAGGTGTTTTGACCACTCCAAAGGTCAATGCATATATCGTACTTTTTCCTCACTTGAGAATGCTTTGAGGATAAACTTGAAACATATCCAATTAAACCTGGGGTCTCAGTACTCAAGTAAAGATCATGTTAACAAACTTACTAAAACAGAGAATGCTAAATTAAGACTAAAAACAATTTTCTCACAGTTCAAAATAAGTTAATACCAGAATGGTTTGTATTCAGCCAGCTTTTTCATCCAGCCTTGCCCAATTCTGCTCCTTACTTATAGACCCTGTCCCAAGTGGCTTTTATATGTGATTCTCAGCATGGTTTAGTAGAAAAGAGCAAGAGTCCAGTAGCACCTTAAAGACTAACAAAAATATTTTCTGGCAGGGTATGAGCTTTCGTGAGCCACAGCTCACTTCTTCAAATACAGCTAGAATGTGAATCCATCTGTCTTTAAGTAGAGGAGAGTGAATTCAGACAAGCATTAGTATGTAAATGTTAACAGTATGTAAATGTGAATAGCAGACGTGATGGGATTAGGTGTGGTATGCAGAAGAGTCTGTGATGTCCAGGGGAGAGCTGGGTGTGGAGAAATCAGCATTGGTAATGAGCCATGAATGTAAAGACCTTGCATTCATGGCTCATTACCAATGCTGATTTCTCCACACCCATCTCTCCCCTGGACATCACAGACTCTTCTTTATACCACGCCTAATCCCATCACGCCTGCTATTCACATTTACATACTAGTAGAAAACGGCAAGAGTCCAGTAGTACCTTAAAGACTAACAAAAATATTTTCTGGTAGGGTATGAGCTTTCGTGAGCCACAGCTCATTTCTTCAGATACCTGTTAGTCTTTAAGGTGCTACTGGACTCTTGCCCTTTTCTACTACTGCAGACAGACTAACACGGCTACCCACTGTGAATTACATTTACATACTGTTAACATTTACATACTAATGCTTGTCTGAATTCACTCTCCTCTACTTAAAGACATATGGATTCACATTCTAGCTGTATCTGAAGAAGTGAGCTGTGGCTCACGAAAGCTCATACCCTGCCAGAAAATATTTTTGTTAGTCTTTAAGGTGCTACTGGACTCTTGCTCTTTTCTACTACTGACTACAGACTAACATGGCTACCCACTGTGAATTATCAGCATGGTTTGGTGGTCTAAGACAGTTGTTCCCAACCTTTTTGGAATGGTGACCCGCAAGACCAAATGGTGACCCATCCAAGGGGTTGCATTGGTTGCATCCATCGCACATGACCACATAGGTTCTTTTCTCTACAAAGGTGAAAAATCAATGTAGGTAAATCACATAAAAATGGCCTAGTTTTCAACCCCATTAGGGTACAAGGTGTTCAGTGTGGTACAAGCTGTGAAAGCACCCCTGGTTTCCAGCTAAACTTAGAAGACATATATGGTTCTTGGGAAAGAACCACCATGCCTAGGAGGATAGATGCTACTCATAAGAACATGAGAAAAGCCATG